>NC_072392.2:77475000-78675000 GCF_028885625.2 Pongo pygmaeus | reverse complement strand
CACTGATAGTAAAGTGTGGTCAGTCTCAAGTAACTCGGTTTAACAAGAGCCTGAGTGTGTGAATAGGAAATAAACCAAAGCTCCCTTGTATGTTGTGTTGGGCAGTACTTAGAGGATCAGGCTATAGCAACTGTACTTTCCCCCTCTTCTGTAGAATAAGGATTGGGCTGGATCGTGATCCTCAGGCCTTTTTCACTCCTGACACCCCGAGAAGATATGCTGTATTCCCAGCAGCACCATGCACAAACATGAAACAGAACCACAGGTGTAGCCCTCTCTCTCAAATCTATTTCAAATCTGTTTAATTTTGGGTATTGGGATGATCAGAAGATCTTGAAGCATAGCTTCTGTTCTGCAGGATGGATTGACAAGGACAAGATAGCTGGTGGGTTTTGTAGTCCTGAATGGAAGATCAGTCCAGGAGGTGCTTTAGAGTTCTTCTGGCCTTGACACATAGAATGTAGAGAGAGGAATGCATCACCTTTGCCTCCCTAAGAATGGTAGTACTTTCAGTAACAACAGGGAGGTCAAGATTATAAGGGAAATTAATGACATCTGTTTTTAGGTATCAGTACCTCAAGAGATTAAACATGAGAATTAAAGTGAGAGCCAGAAGGGTTTTGAAAAAGTTGGGCAACATGATTTGTGAGTAGTGGAGAGGCATGTCCTAGTTACGCAGTAGTAGTAATAGTCTTGCATACAGTTCGTGCTTTTCTATTCTGCTCACCCATGGGCGTGTTTGGAAGTTTATGTTGAAACATGCATATAACAGGACTGGGGATGTTAAGACCAGGAGCTCTGGTCTCTTCTGTTAGGTCCTCCTTTCCTCAGTCCTCAAGACCCTGTGTCTTCCCTTTGACTAAAGACCCTTAATGGTGGAGACATGGGGGTGAGAGAGTGGTAGTCATGGTGAGCAAGTGGTAACCTGGGTGACACAGGAACAAATCCTAGCTGATGCCCTTTTCCCTTCCTGCTCCTTAGCCAGGCTCGAATCCCTCTTCCTGGGAGATCTTCCCTGAGTCCTGTTGCGCACCTTGTTCTTCCTTCTCTTTGAGTGCCTGTTGACAGTGGTTATGATCTCAGCACTAGCTTAACACTGACACTAATTATTCTATTTTTTTTTTTCTTTTTTTTTTTCTATTCTATTTTTTTTTTCAGAGACGGAGTCTCACTCTGTCGCCCAGGCTAGGGTGCAGTGACACAATTTCAGCTCACTGCAACCTCCACCTCCTGGGTTCAAGCGATTCTCCTGCCTCAGCCTTCTGAGTGGCTGGGACTACAGGTGCCCACCACCACACCCGGCTAATGTTTGTACTTTTTAATAGAGACTTGAACTCCTGACCTCATGATCCACCTGCCTCGGCTTCCCAAAGTGCTGGGATTACAGGCCTGAGCCACCACGCCCGGCCTCTAATTTTTTTTCATGCTTTTGGTTCTTTAACATAAGTATCAGGAGGCAGCATGTTTCTTAACTTAAAAAAAAATTATACATTAAAATGCACTTTACAAGATCAAAAGTGACCATATAGAAAGAATTAAAGTACGCGTAATTAAATATATTGTTTCACTTGTTTTGTCTGCTGGTATGTATCTACAATTTTTATGTTTTTCTAGATATCTTCAAATATTATTTTGAGATTGTCACATTTTAAAAATAGTGACAGTAATAGTTAACATTTATTGAACATCTTTTAAATTGCAGAATGATTTTCAAGCAATATTTATGAAAATTCAGTTTTTAAAAGGTAACAGCTTTATGGAGATATAATTTACATACTATAAAATATACCCTTGTAAAGTATGTAATTTAGTGGTTTTTTTTAGTATATTGACAGAGTTGTGCAACCATTAACACTACCTAATTCCAGCTCGTTTTTATGCCCCTGCAAAAGAAGCCCATGCCTATGGCATCACTCCCTGTTCTTCACCTCCCTCCTGCTCATCCCCTGGCAGCCAGTAATCTACTTCCATTCGCTGTTGATTTGCCTCTTACGGACATTTCTTATTAAGTGGAATCATATAATGTATGGCTTCTGCCATTTAGCCTAATGTTTTCAAGGTTTATGCATATCTTAGCATGTATCAGTACTATATTTGAATAACACTTCATTGTATGGCTATACCACTGTTTTTTTTTAAATGGAGACAGGGTCTTGCAATGTTGCCCAGGCCGACCTGAAACTCCTGGGCTCAGGCTTCCTGCATTAGCCTTCCAGCCTCCAGAGTAGCTAGAGTTACAGGCACACACCTCTGTGCCCAGAGACCACGTTTTGCTTATCCATTTCGTAAGTTCATGGACATTTGAACTGTTTCCACTTTTTGGCTATTATGAGTAATGCTGCTGAGCACATTCATGTGCATGTTTTTATCTATACATATATTTTCATTTCTCTTAGGTATATAAATAGGATTATTTGCTGGATTATTGCAAATTCAATTTTAATTTCTTTTCTTTTTTTCTTTTTTTTTTTTTTGGACACAGAGTCTTACTCTGTCGCCCAGGCTGGAGTACAGTGGCATGACCTTGGCTCACTGCAACCTCTGCCTCGGTTCAAGTGGCCAGGCTGGTCTCGAACTTCTGACCTCAAGTGATCCACCTGCCTTGGCCTCCCAAAGTGCTGGGATTACAGGTGTGAGCCACAGCACCTGGCAGAAAATAATTCAGGCGTTAGAATGAATCCTTAATGAGATAGATTGGTTAGGCTGGGATGTGGTGAGTGGGAGAAAAGGAGTCAAGGATGACCTGACTTCTAAATCTCCTGTTTGAAATGCTTGTTCCCCGGTGCCGTGAAGAAACAGCACTTAAACATAAATTTAATTTACTTAGTAAGGCCATTTTTACTTCCTGCAGAAAGGGTACACTCACCAGCAGTTTTGCCGTGAGAGTACACCCAACAAAGGAGGCAGGGTCATTTATAACCTGACGCGTCTACCCTACTGCTGTTTCCGGTTTCCTTTGGCTGGAACGGGACCTCACATTCTGTATTTGTCCCGATTGGCTAGTAACTTAGAACTTTTTAAAAGAGGCAAAGGTAGAGGGGAACAAAGGAAGGAGGAAATAACTTGTGGAATGTTGAGAAAGGTAAAAACACTTTTAAATAAGGAAGAGGAACAGGCTATGACCTAATGCTTGCTTGGACCAGTCTAAGGATGCCAGGGCAAATATTTAGGCTAAATTGTGGGAGCTAAGAACATAAAGTACATTGATTTCTTTATTACGGCTAGCAGATATTTAAGAATGTTAGCACAGGTCTTTGAATAAATTTTGCTTCTAAGAGAAGTTACTATTTATTCTTAATTAGGAAAGTCTTGAAGAGGAGCCTCTACTTTTTACATCTCCCTTATTTCTCTTTTCCTTGTTCACTCCTTATTTCTTCTTTTCATCTCAAATTGATCTAGTAATACTTATTTCTTTGTAGTTCTTACAGACCCAACTCCTAGTCACCCATCCATCACCTTCTCCAGCCTGCCTTCTCTGATCACCATTCCCTTTACCCCCAGGTGAGGCTAAGTTCCTTTGTTTCCCACCCCTTTAACCTCCGGGACCTTGTACATTAATTGTTTTAGCCAAATATTTGGGGATTTTTTTTTTAGGTATCTTTCAGTTACTGGTTTCTAATTTAATTTCATTTTGTTCAGACAGCATACTTTGTATGACTTTAATTTTGTAAAACATTTTTAGAGGTTTGTTTTGCACCCCAAAATTTTGTCAGTCTAAGTGAATATGTACTTGAAAAGAATTTTGTATTCTGCTCTTGTTGGGTGGAGTATTGCGTAAATATCAATTAGGTCAAGTTTGTTGATAGTGTTATTAAGATCTGTCTGACTTTCTACTTGTTCTGTTGATTACTGAGAGAAGTGTTGAAGTCTACAGCTATTGTGAAGGATTTGTCTGTTTCTCCTTGAAGTTCTAGCAATCTTCATGTATTTTGAGGCTCTGTATTCATGTATTTTGAGGCTCCTTCCTAAAGTCCATAAACCTTTAGGAAGGATTGTTTTATCCTCTTAATTATTTAACCCCTTTATCTATATCTTTATCTGTTAAGAGGTGGAACTGAAATGGCCTGTTAATGATCTGGCCCTTCCTTCATTACAACCTACTTTGGGCAGGGAAAGTTCCATTCAGTCTCTGGAGTGCCTGGTTAAATCTCTTGAACGCAGTAGGCAGCAGAGGTAATTGCGGAACTGAACATTGAGTCAAAGAAAGCCTGTGGGTTGTTTTCACCCTCTGTACTGTCCAGTATGGTAGCTACTAGCCACATGTGGAGGGTTAAATTAATTAAAACTAAGTAGGCCAGGCGTGGTGGCTCACACGTGTAGTCTCAATACTTTGGGAGGCTGAGGTGGGAAATCACTTGAGGCATCAGTTAAAGACCAGCCTGAGCAACAGGGTTTTGTAAAAACCCTGTCTTCACAAAAGAATTAAAATAGTTGGGCATAGGATGGCATGCCTGTAGTCCTACCTATTTGGGAGGCTGAGGTGGGAGGATTGCTTGAGCCCAGGAGTTTGAGGCTCTAGTCAGCTATGGACTGTGCCACCACACTTCAGACTGGGTGACAGAATGAGAACCCATCTCTTAAAAAAAAAAAAATTAAGTAAAATGAAAAATTCAGTTTCTCCAGTGGCACTAACTGTTATACATTCATTTCAAGTGCTCTATAGCCACGTGTATTGCACCACACAAATGTAGAGCATTTGGGGCATTTCATATCATTGCAGAAAGTTCTCCTGGACTCATTGTAGTCAGTCTGCCTCTGTTAGACCAGTGAGAATTTACCTAACATCTCCTTTTCTAGCCTTTTATTTGCCCTAAATCCTGCACAGCTTGGGTAGCCCCAGCGGTCTGGCTGAGTGAGGTCCTCCTTTGTGGAGACTCTGGGCCCAGCATTATTTGTGTATGTGATGGTATTGCATTTCTGCAATAAGATTTGGGGTCATGTGTGAGATGACTTTCCATTATTTGTTGTTCTTGGTGGTAGGGTGAAGAGGCAGTCAGTTAACACGTAATTAGAAAATCTGCCACAGTCCTGGTAAAAGTAAGCTAAGAGTCATATATGTAGGGCAGAAGGGAAGGAAGGATTAGGATTCAGAAACTTTTGGTTGAGAAATTAAATTTGATAACTCATAGAATTTCAGTGTTATAAAAGTGTAAATGTTGATATGCAAACTGAATTGTGAGATGTTAGTATGTCCTAGTATGTCTGGGTTCTCCTATATAAAACCTCTTTCTCAGGAGTCACTGGCCAAATTATTTGTCTATGGAACCCCCCTGAGATTTGCTAAGAACGTTATGCTTAGACTCCTCTCTACTCATGGATATGTTCTGTAATTCCCACACTTGGGAAACGGCATGGCCATGTGATTCATACCAAATGGCAACATTCAGTGGGTGCAGTTTATATATTTTACTAGAAATACGGTTTCTTGCTCGATTTCACTATGTTCATAGTGCCTCTTTTGAGGTCTGTGTGTATATTCTATTTATGGAAGTTAAAAAGTATTTCAGAAATGCATATATTATTAATCTATGTGGAATTTCTCTTATCGTTTTTCCTTTAATTCTTGCTTGGATGTTTGTCTCAAGAGATGGTCCAACATTTAAAATAGTGAATAATATCTTAGCCCATCCTAAAATAATCCTTCCTAAAGGTTTATGAACTTAATAACATAGCCTCAAAATACATGAGGACTCGTAGAACTCCAAGGAGAAACAGACACATCCTTTACAATATTGTAGACTTCAACACTCTTCTCACAGTAGTCAAGAGAACAAGTAGACAGAAAGAAAGTGCAGTTTTCCCTGTTTTTGTAGATATCAAAACTATTTCACACACTTCTGAAAGTCTTATTCAGTAAGTTACTCATTTCTCCACCTTATGACTGTACTGTGCTTTCAAAGTTCTGTGCAAAGCATAAAAAGTTTTAAAGTGGCTTTACTGTAATTTCAGATAAATATTTGAACTTTTGAGTCTGAATTATCCAGGTGAAATGCATTGGATTTCTGATCCTCTGTAACTTGGAAGATTACTGTCTTCCAGGTATATTGGTTGTCCTTAACTGCCTTAATGGCGTAAGTTGTGAATCTTCTCTGTCTCGGAAGAAACCTAACAGTGGAGATTGTTTATGGCAAGGGTCACAAATTTACATGCGCAGAAGGTTAGGACCCTCTGTAAGGTAAAGGCATGAAGTGCCCCCTTCTTTATTAACATATAACTGCATTTGCCGATAATAGTTATTTGCCTAGAATTCAGGCCCTTTTTGCTTTTACAGACAGTGCTGTCCTAAATGTGCTAGAGATGTTTATTTAGTCACTTAAGCTGGTGTTTCTGTAGGGTAGGTTCCTAGGTGTGGGATTGGATTGTTGGGTTACAGTGTGTGCTATTTAAAAGACTGAACCAGATTATACTCTCAGCATCTGTTTGTTTTTAAACCTTTCCTAGTCTGTGCTTATGTGTTTTGTTTGTTTGTTTTTTGTTTGTTTGTTTGTTTTTTGAGATGGAGTCTCCCTCTGTCACCCAGGCTGGAATATAGTGGTGTGATCTCAGCTCACTGCAACCTCCACCTCCCTGGTTCAAGCAGTTCTCCTGCCTCAGCCTCTCAAGTAGCTGGGATTACAGGCGCATGCCACCATACCCGGCTTATTTTTTTGTATTTTTAGTAGAGACAGGGTTTCACCATGTTGGCCAGACTGGTCTCAAACTCCTGACCTCAGGCAATCCGCCTGCCTGGGCCTCCCAAAGTGCTGGGATTACAGGCGTGAGCCACTGCGCCCAGCCTATGTGGTTTTAAATTAACTTTTTCTAGTCTACTAAGGTTTACTCAGACCCTTAGCAGGTGTTCTTGGTTACTGACTAGGCCCAAAGTCCTCTTCTCATCAATGTATTGGCAAATACACTCACTTGCGATGTGATATGAGACCCTGAGTTTTACCTCCCAAACAACAGGATGTCTGTTTTGAGAGTTTCCTGGCCAAGTGGTGGAAAGTACCATGGAAATGGAGTCTTCCTTGCTTCTTACTTAGCTTGAGTTTGGACCATAGAGAAGTCATTCTTGTGTGGACCTCAGTTTACTCACCTGTACAGTATAGGATGGACTAGATGATCTAATGGTCAGGGGATTGGCAAACTTGTTCTTAGGTCACCAATTAGTAAATATTTTAGGTTTTGCAGGCCACCTGGCTATGTCACAGCTGCTCAGCTCTGCCCTTGTAGGATGAAAGCAGCCATAGACAATAAGTAAACAAATGAGTGTGGCTGTGTTCCAATAAAACTTTATTTATAAAAACAGGCTGTGGCCAGCCATAGTTTGTTCACCCCATTTTTGAGCTCTTGACATTCATTAGTCTGTGATTTCAGTAATTAGTTTAGGAAAAAAGCTTTGACTTTCATAAATAATGCTTCTGGAAATCTAGTAAAACCTTTAAATTTTGGCCAGGCGTGGTAGCTCACACCTGTAATCCCAGCACTTTGGGAGGCCGAGGCGGGTGGATTGCCTGAGCTCGAGAGTTGGAGACCAGCCTGGCCAACATGGCAAAACCCCGTCTCTACTAAAAATACAAAAAATTAGCCGGACGTGGTGGTAGGCGCCTGTAGTCCCAGCTACTTGGAAGGCTGAGGCAGGAGAATCGCTTAAACTCGGGAGGTGGAGGTTGTGGTGAGCCGGTATCGTGCCACTGCACTCCAGCCTGGGTGACAGAGTGAGACTTCGTCTCAGAAAAAAAAAACAAAAAACTACATTTTATTTTTGCTTTTTCCCTTTATCAGGAAAGTAATGTACAAAATTTAGAAAACCCAGAACATTAATAGTTTGGTTCCTCTCATTAGGTAACCATCTTTGGGTGGACATGTGTATATACATACTTTTTTTTTTCTTTTGAGCAAAAAAATACATACTTTTTCTTTTTTTCTCTTCTGTCACCCAGGCTGGAGTGCAGTGACGCGATCTCGGCTCACTGCAACCTCCACCTCCCGGGTTCAAGCGATTCTCCTGCCTCAGCCTCCCGAGTAGCTGGGACTACAGGTGCTCGCTGCCACACCCAGCTAATTTTTTGTATTTTTTAGTAGAGATGGGGTTTCACTGTGTTGCCCAGGCTGGTGTCGAACTCCTGAGCTCAAGCGACCCGCCCGCCTCAGCCTCCCAAAGTGTTGGGATTATAGGTGTGAGCTACTGCACCCGGCACATGTGTATGTTCATACTTTTTACAAAATTGGGTGAAGTATAATTTATTTGCTAAATATTTTCACTTATGCCATGATACCTTATTTAATCTTTAATTTGTCTATAAAAATACCTACTCTCCTAGGGGGCTTCTAGTTGAAAACTCATTAATTTAAAAAATTAATTTTGAATTCAGCCACCTATTCTTTTTTCTAATTGTTTCTTGTAGCTTTTGCTTTGATTGGAATAACTTTATTCTAGGAATAAAGTTGTGTCATCTGCAAACATGAATCATGTACACATCTGATTTTCTTATATTTATATCTCCTTTTTCTCTTCAAATTACATTGCCTTTACCATTGATGGGAACCTGGGTAATAAAGAAAAAGAAAAAAATTGCATTCCCTACCACCTCCTCCAAAACAATGTCAAATGTTAGTTATAATGATAGGCATCTTAGTATGCTATCCCAATTTAATGGAACTGATGCAGATATTTAATGGTTAACTGTTGGTTTGAGACCTTTAATGTGTTGAGTGTATTCACCTATTTCAATTTTTTTTGTTTAAGTTTTTTTTTTTTTAATCAGATATGGCTATTATATTTTGTCAAATGACATCTTAGCATCTTTTAAGATGATCATATAGTTTTCCTCCTGCATGCTACATATTAATTACAGTAGTGTATATTCATAGAATTATATTAGTAGATCTTATATTGATTCACCCTTACATTCTTGCAGTGAACCTGTCTTGATCATATTATTTTTTCATGTACTGTTTGACTTTATTTATTTAGTTTTGAGATGGAGTTTCGCTCTTGTTGCCCAGGGTGGAGTGCAATGGCGCGATCTCAGCTCACCACAACCTCCGCTTCCCGGGTTCAAGTGATTCTCCTGTCTCAGCCTCCTGAGTGGCTGGGATTACAGGTGCCCGCCACTACACCTGGCTAATTTTTGGTATTTTTAGTAGAGACAGGGTTTCACCATGTTGGCCAGGCTGGTCTTGAACTCCTGACCTCAGGTAATCCGCCGGCCTCGGCCTCCCAAAGTGCTGGGATTACAGGTGTGAGCCATCGCGCCCGGCCTGTTTGACTTTTAAAAAGGTATTTTAATTTTTTAGTTTATACATGTACAGTGCATAATGTATTTGAGATTCATCTATGTTGTATCAGTAGTTTCTTTATTGCTGAGTAGCAGTCCCTTATATGAGTGTATCACAGTGCATTTATGTGTTCAATAGTTGAATATTTCAATTATTTCTAGTTTTTGGCAGCTATGAATAAAGCTGCCCTAAACATTTCCATAATGTTTTTTGTATGAACACAATACTTGTTTCTCTTGAGTAAATACCTAGGAGTATGATTTCTGGGTTGTATGTTTATAAGAAGCTGCTAAAACTGTTTTCCAAAGTAGCTGTACCGTTTTACATTCTTACCTGCAAATGTATGAAGAGTTCCGGTTGCCCTGTATCCTCCCTAGCACTTGATATTGTCAGTTTTTTGTTTTTTTTTTTGAGATGGAGTCTGGCTCTGTCACCCAGGCTGGAGTGCAGTGGCTCGATCTCGGCTCACTGCAAGCTCCGCCTCCAGGGCTCACGCCATTCTCCTGCCTCAGCCTCCCGTGTAGCTGGGACTACAGGCACCCGCCGCCATGCCCGGCTAATTTTTTTGTATTTTTAGTAGAGATGAGTTTTCACCATGTTAGCGAGGATGGTCTCAATCTCCTGACCTCGTGATCTGCCTGCCTCGGCCTTCCAAAGTGCCGGGATTACAAGTGTGAGCCACCGCGACCGGCCTCAAGTTTTTTTTTTTGCCACCTTAATAAGTATATGGTGGTAGCTTCTTCTGGTTTTAATTTGTTTGTCCCTAATGACTAATGGTTCTGAGCCTCTTTTTATGTGCATCTTTTTATTTGCCATCTGTATATCATTGTTTATGGAAAAATACTAAAATCTTTTTTTTTTTTTTTTTTTGACATAGAGTCTTGCTCTGTTGCCCAGGCTGGAGAGCAGTGGCACAGTCACCACTCACTGCAGCCTCCACCTTCTGGATTCAAGCCATCATCCCACCTCTTGGCCTCCCAAGTAGCTGGGATTGCAAGTGCGCACCACCACACCTGGCTAGTTTTTTTTTTTGATAGAGATGGGGTTTTGATATGTTGCCCAAACTGATTTCGAATCCTGGGCTCAAGCAATCTGCCTGCCTCGGCCTCCCAAAGTGCAGAGATTACAGGCATGAGCCGCCATGCCTGGCCAAGATACCAGAATCTTTATTTAAGATGTTTAATTGGGTTGCTTTCTTTAGTATTATTCTTCTTTTATTTATTTATTTATTTATTTATTGAGACGGAGTCTCACTGTGTCGCCCAGGCTGGAGTGCAGTGGCGCGATCTTGGCTCACTGCAAGCTCCCCCTCCCGGGTTCACACCATTCTCCTGCCTCAGACTCCCAAGTAGCTGGGACTACAGGTACCCGCCACCCCGCCCGGCTAATTTTTTGTGTTTTTAGTAGAGACAGGGTTTCACCATGTTAGCCAGGATGGTCTCGATCTCCTGACCTCGTGATCCACCTGCCTTGGCCTCCCAAAGTGCTGGGATTACAGGCGTGAGCCACCACGCCAGGCCTCTTTTATTTTTTTAGACAGAGTCTCGTTCTTTCACCCATGCTGGAGTGCAGTGGCATGATCTTGGCTCACTGCAGCCTGTCATTCCCCTCGACTCTGGGTTCAAGGTGATCCTCCCACCACCTCAGCCTCCGAAGTAGTTGGGACCACAGATGCATGCCACCATGTGTGGCTAATTTTTGTATTTTTAATAGAGATGGGGTTTCGCTATGTTGCCCACGCTGGTCTTGAACTCCTGAGCTCAAGCAATCTGCCTACCTTGGCCTCCCAAAGTGCTGGGATTACAGGCATGAGCCACCATGCCTGGCCAATTTCTTACTATTGGGTAATAAGAGTTCTTTATGTATTTTGGATATAAGTGCTTTGTTACGCTGTGTGATGTTCATATATTTTCTCACCATCTGTGCCTTGTGTTTCATTGTCTTAGCAGTGTCTTTTTCCCAGAGCATAAGTTTTAAATTTTGGTGAAGTCTGATTTACCACATTTTTTCTTTTACACATTTGGTGTTCATCTAACAACTCTGCCTAACCCAGACCTTGCCAGACTTTTTCTGTAAAATGTCAGATAGTAAATATTTCAGCCTTGCTGTCCCTGTTGCAGCTCTGCCATTGTAGCAATGAAAGCAGTCATAGACAATATGTAAATGAATGAGAATAGCTGTTCCAATAAAACTTTATGAGCACTGCAGTTTGAATTTCACATAATTTACAAATTATCAATTATATTGTTTTGATTATTACAAAAACAGGTAGTGGATTGGCCATGGTTTGCTGATTCCTGGCCTGACTAACCCAAGTTCACAAAGATTTTCCTCTTTGATTTTGTTGTGGTCATTGTTGTTCCATACCTTCTTTTTTCACTGTTTCCTTAAGGTAGAGTGTACATATTTATAAGGGTACATGTAATACTTTGATAGGTTCATACAATGTGTAATGATCAAATCAGGTTAATTAGGGTATCTATCATTTGAGATGTTTATCCTTTTTTTTGTATTGGGAAGATAACAAATGTTCTAGCTATTTTAAAATATACACTGAGTTATTGTTGACTGTAGTCACCCTACTGTGCAATCAAAAACTAAAACGTATTCTTTCTATCTGACTGAGTTTTTATGCCCATGAATCAACTTGTCTTCATCCCTACCTGCTTCTCAGCCTCCGGTAACCATCATTCTACTGCCTGTCTCCATGAAATCAACTTCTTAATCTCTCATATATGAATGAGAATATGTGATACTTGTCTTTCTGCCCTTGGCCTATTTCACTTAACATAATGTCCTCCAGTTCTATCCATGTTGCTGCAAACAGGTTTTATTTTCCAAACCTCAAGCTTTATAGATGATTTCACTTTTTAAATGGCTGAATAATATCCTCTTGCGCATATATACCTCATTTTCTTTGATTTTTCTTTCTTTCTTTTTAAATAGAGATGAGTTCTCACTATACTGCCCAGTCTGGTCTTGAATTTTTTTGCTCAAGCAATCCTCCTGCCTTGGCCTCCCAAAGTGCTGGGATTCCAGGCTAAACCACTGTGCTCCTTTATGCGTGTTTTTGTTTTTGTTTTTAAAGACAAAATCTTGCTCTGTTGCCCAGGCTGGAGTGCAGTGGTGCGATCTTGGCTCACTGCAGCCTCCACCTCCCAGGTTGAAATTATTCTCGTGCCTCAGCCTCCCAAGTAGCTGGGATTACAGGCGCCCACCACCACGCCCAGCTAATTTTTGTATTTTTAGTAGAGATGAGGTTTCACTATGTTGGCCAGGCTGGTCTTGAACTCCTGATCTCAGGTGATTCACCTGCCTTGGCCTCCCAAAGTGATGGGACTACAGGCATGAGCCACTGCGCCAAGCCCCTTTTTGCACTTTTAAAAACATACCTTCAATTTGTGATATATGTTTTATTTTCATTTTCATTTGGTTCACAATATTGTAAAATTTCTACTATGACTTACTCTTTGACCCATGATTTGTTTTAAAACGTATTGTTTAATTTTCAAACATTTAGGGATTTCCCAGACATCTTTGTTGTTGGTTTCTAATTTAATTCCATTATGGTTAGGGAACATACTCGTTATGATGAATTAAAAAAAATGTAGAGGTTTGTATATGGCCTGAAACATTGTTTGTTTAGGTGAATGTTCAGTTTGTAATAGGAAAGATGTGTTCTGCTGCCGTTAGGTAAAGTGTTTCATAAATAATAATTAGGTCAAGTTGGTTGATTGTGTTAAAGTCTTCCCTATCCTTGCTGATTTCCTGTCTGCTTGTTCTAGTGATTACTGAGAAAGGAGTGTTGAAGTCTGCAACGATTGTTATGGGTTTGTTCTCTTTCTCCTTGAAATTCTGTTTATGCTTTCTGTATTTTGAGGCACTGTTATTAGATGCAGAAACATTTACAGTTTTGTCCTCTTGATTATTTGACCCCTTTATCACTCTGAAATAACCTTTATTTCTGGTAATAATCATTATATTAAAAACCATTATTTGGCCAGGCATGGTGGCTCATGCCTGTAATCCCAGCGCTTTGGGAGGCCGAGGCGGGTGGATCACCTGAGGTCAGGAGTTCGAGTTCAGACCGGACAACATGGCGAAACCCCATCTCTACTAAAAAGAGAAAAATAGCCTAGTGTGGTGGCACACGTCTGTAGTCCCAGCTACTCAGAAGGTTGAGGCAAGAGAATCACTTGAATCCAGGAGTTGGATATTGCAGTGAGCCGAGATCACGCCACTGCACCCCAGCCTGGGAAGCAGAGCAAGACTCCACCTCAAAAGAAAAAATAAATAAATAAATAAACAAAAACAGGCCCGGTGCAGTGGCTCATGCCTGTAAACCCAGCATTTTGGAAGGCCGAGGCAGGTGAATCACCTGAGGTCGGGAGTTCGAGACCAGCCTGGCTAAGATGGTGAAACCCCGTCTCTAGTAAAAATACAAAAATTAGCCAGGCGCGGTGGCAGGTGCCTGTAATCCCAAGTGCTTGGGAGGCTGAGGCAAGAGAATTGCTTGAAGCCGGGAGGCAGAGGTTGCAGTAAGCCGAGATCATGCCATTGCACTCTAGCCTGGGTAACAGAGCAAGACTCCATCTCGGGAAAAAAAAAAAAAAATTATTTAATATTAATAAAAAATTAGTGTTTTATATTAGTAGTATAATACTGTTTTTGACTAGTGTTAAAATGACATATCTTTCTCTGCCCTTTTGCTTTTAACCTAGATATCATGATATTCATTTATTTTTTAATTTGTAAAAATGGAGATGGGGTTTCGCCATGTTGCCCAGGCTGGTCTTGAATTCCTGGGCTCAAGCCACCTGCCCACCTCAGCCTCCCAAAATGCTGGGATTATAGGCATGAGCCACCATACTTGGCCATATCATTATATTTTCAAATGGTTTCTTGTTTTTTCGTTTTTCTTTTAAATGTAATCTGACAGCGTCTTTTAATTAAAGTGTTTTGGACCATTTACATTTAATATGATTGATAATGATTGGATTTAGGTTTCCTTTTTATTATTTGTTTTCTGATTTTTTTTGGGGGGGGTTTCTTCTGTTTCTTTTTTCTGCCTACTTTTGGATTAATTGAATATTTTTTAGTGTTATGTTTTGTTAATTGGCTTTTGGTTATATCTGTGCTATGTTTTTGCTGTAGGAATTACAAAATATATACCTAACCTACCTACTTAGAGTTAGCATTTTACTTCTAAATAAAATGTAAAAGTATTGCAAACATATAGGTTTCTTTATTCTAGCCCCCCACATATGTGTGTGTGTGTGTGTATGTGTGTATATATCTATATACACTTTCAATATATGTAGATATATAGATATGTATCTATGCTTTCAATGTATATTATATCTACATGCATACATTGTGTATGTATGTAGACATATATTTATATACATTGAAAGATATATATCTACATACATACACAATGCATGTATGATACCTTTGGCTACTACATCCTTCTTAAATTTCCTGTTGCCACTTATGACCCGATTTCCTTGACCAGTTATTCCTCCTTCAGACATCCCTCTTACATGTGATAGTCCTCAACATTTAGTTTCCCCAACTTTCCCCTAATCATCAGTTGACTCAATTACCACCAAAATATCAATGACTTTTTTGAGACAGAGTCTCACTCTGTCACCAGGCTGGAGTGCAGTGGCACGATCTTGGCTCACTGCAACCTCTGCCTTCTGAATCCAAGTGATTCTCCTCCCTCAGCCTCCTGAGTAGCTGGGACTACAGGTGTGTGCCAACACACCCAGCTAATTTTTGTATTTTTAGTAGAAACGGGGTTTCACCATGTTGGCCAGGATGGTTTCAATCTCTTGACCTTGTGATCCGCCTGCCTCAGCCTCCCAAAGTGCTGGGATTACAGGCATGAGCCACCGCGCCTGGCCAAAATATCAATGACTTCTAGATCCATTTTCCTACCTAGACCTCTCTTCTAAACTCCAGATATGTATTTCCAACTGCCTGTGCTGTCTGCCATAAACTCCACAATGTAGGAAATAGAAAGGAGTTATAAAAGTTTAGGTTCAAAGCAAAATTTAAAAACTCATAAATGAGACAAAATTTTGTGATGATAAAGGCTATGATCCACAATGAAGATATGAAAGTAATGAACCTTTCTATAAAACGTGTATGTGATAGAGCCGGTCCCCAACTTTAAGCCTTTCCGCGATTCGAGTAACTACAGAACATTGTTAAAGTACTGAGAGAAATGTCAATCCAGAATTCTATATCCAGCAAAAATACCCTTCAACAATTAAGGCAAAAAGAAAAAGAAGAAAGACATTTTGGGTGAAGAAAATCTAAGAGAATGTATTGGCAGAAGTTCTGCTCTAAAATAAAAGTAAAAGAAGGTCTTTAGGCCAAAGGAAAATTATACCAGTGGTAATACTAGAACTTCAGAGATAAAGAGCGGCAGAAATGGTATCTGGGAAAATTTAAAAACGCAAATGGTTGTTTCTCATCTTAAACTCTTTAAAATATGTATAGTGGTTGAAAGCAAAAGTTAAAACACTGGTGAGACTTTCAATGTATGTAGATATATGTATATATAGATACATATATCTATATACATGTAGAGGTAATAATGGTAGCTATTTTATGGAGCTGATCTGAGGATAAAATGAAATAATGCATTTTAAAGTGCTCAGCACAATGTCTGGCAAATAGAAAGCACTCTATAGGCCAGGCATGGTGGCTCACGCCTGTAATCCCAGCACTTTGGGAGGCCTAGGCAGGTGGATCACTTGAGGTCAGGAATTTGAGACCAGCCTGGCCAACATGGTGAGACCCCGTCTCTACTAAAAATATAAAAATTAGCTGGGTGTGGTGGTGGGCTCCTGTAATCCCAGCTACTTGAAGTGAGGCAGGCGAGTGGCTTGAACCTGGGAGGTGGAGGTTGCAGGGAGCCAAGATTGCACCACTGCACTCCAGCCTGGTCGACAGAGCAAGACTCCAGCTCAAAAGAAAAAAAAAAAGGGGGTGGGGGGACAATGTTACACTTCTTCCTTCTAGAAACATACATTTTATAGAGAGTTGTTTTTTGAAGTCTAGAAGTCTGAAAACGTAGGAGTCAACTCTGAAAAATCTACAGTGGTTTCTGGGATTTAATCTTGGCATGACTTTACCCCTGCATCTCTGCCCTTGGCAGGTAGTTTTGTTTATGGGTGTCATTGGTTGAACAAATAATTGTTTTAGTTGCTACAATAAATAAAACATGATCTGTGCTCTAAAGGAGTCAACAAATGAGCCAGGGGGGCATGAGTAATTGCCTGTAATATAATTGTGCTCACGCTGTCATGGAAGACCGTACAAAGTGTCAGAAGCACAGTGCCAGGAGGCACAGCAAAGGGTAGTAGAGGTGACATTTGAGCCCAGCCTTGAAAACTGTCTAGGATTTCTCAGAATTTCAGCTAAGGCAATTTCTGTCTAAAATATATAGGCAAAGTTTTTATTAAAAATACGAGAAATTAATTAAATAACAGATTATGACCACAATGCAGATTTAAAAACCAAGGTATGATGAGTGCCGTTGACCAGTTCATCCAGACAGTTCAGAGAACAGAACTTCCATGTAGATCTTTCTTGTATTACAGAATACAAAGGAGCGGAAAATTTTGCCTCAATAACTGCCAGGTCATTCTAATTAAAGTACCTATACATTGTAATATAATTCCTCCATTAAGGTAACAACCAATCAGGTGGTACAGAGTCTGTGTCATTCAGTCAAGAAATTCACTCCCTTAACCTAGACTGTGCTGGAAATTCATTGACAAATTTTGTTCTTTGGTTCTCCATTTTTCTTCAGAATTCATGCAGACCACTTGACTTCCTTAGCATTTTCTTTTGTGGGCGTATATTAATGTCTTTGGTTAAGCTTCAGCTTCTGTTTGCATCAATCCTGTTGTAATCGTGCCTCCTGAGGCATCTTTTTGCTTCCCTTGCATCAGTTTCCAAAATCCTACTTTCTGCTTGGTAAGGGGAGTATCCATTTTCTTTAAAGCAGTGGTTTCCAAACTGGCCTGCACATCAGAATTATTTGGGGAGAAGGATAAAAATACAGATTACTGAGCTTCACCTGGGATTCTGTAGATTTGGGTTGCTTTTGGGATTACTTTAAACAATTTACCAGATGATTTTTGTGGCACCTCCACTTCAGTTTTAGGAAGGACTGTTTCAAGGCAGCTTTTCAAACTTTAATGACCATAGAAATCACCTGAAGACTGTGAGAAACTGCAGATCCTAATTTAGTAGGCCTGGGTTTAAGCCTGAGATTCTGAATTTCTCTGAAACGTGATAATAGCAAATCACTTGTTGAGTAGCAAGGTTGTTTTTTGTTTTTTTCTTTTTTTTCCAATGTCTTCATGACATTCAATGAGTAGCAAAGTTTGAAGATAACTTCTAGAATTTCATCTAATGTGTATTAATTTTTACTTATCTGGATCTTAGGGGAAATAACCTATCAGGTTATAGGGAGGTGTTTCTCAAAGTATGGTTCCCCAAACAGCACAACCTGGGAATTGTTAGAAATGCAAGTTCTCGGCTGGGTACTGTGGCTCATGCCTGTAATCCCAGCACTTTGGGAGGCTGAAGCGGGTGGATCACCTGAGGTGAGGCGTTTGAGACCAGCCTGGCTAACATGGTGAGACCCCATCTCTACTAAAAATACAAAACAAATTAGCTGGGCGTGGTGGTGGTACTTTTTAAATTTTTTTAGAGACAGAATATCCCTGTGTTGCCCAGGCTGGTCTCTAAATCCTGACCTCAAGCAATCCTCCTGCCTCAGCCTCTTAAGTAGCTAGATACAAGCCACCATGGCCAGCTATATTTACTTGTTTTTGAGACGGAGTCTCTGTTGCCTAGGCTGGAGGGCAGTGGTGCGATCTTGGCTCACTGCAACCTCCGCCTCCCGGGTTCACGCGATTCTCCTGCCTCAGCCTCCTGAGTAGCTGGGACTACAGGCATGCACCACCATGCCTGGCTAATTTTTGTATTTTAGTAGAGATGGAGTTTCACCATGTTGGCCAGACTGGTCTCGAACTCCTGACCTCAAATGATCCACCTGCCTTCACCTCCCAAAGTGCTGAGACTACAGGTGTGGGCCACCACGCCTGACCATATATTTACCTTTATGTGAATTTAAAATGTGTGGGTGTGACGAAGTCTTCTGCCAGCTGTTATATAAAGGAGACTTTTATCATCAACATGCTCATCATCAGTCACAAACTGCCTATTTGGAACTCCCTTCAGTTCTCAGAGGATGGAAACATTCTTTAAGCGGCCTTGTAGAAATCCTATTCCATGTTAACATGCCAACCAATTTTACTTTCCCAGAGCCACAGAATGATATCTCATTGTATGCCTCAATTCAATCACCTTTCCATTTTCAAGGACCGATTTCAATTCCTGATTGGCTACTTGATCTGACTGCTTCCTGCTAATCTTGCTGCCTGTTGTCTATATTCCATTCCTCATTGAATTAACCTTGATCAAATCTGAGAACTCTGCTTAGTAATGACTCCAGGTATAATATACCCACTTTTGTAGCTTATTCAACACCCTCTTCAATCCTGGTTCCACTTCCTGTGACTGAAATGATTACCTGTGAGATATTATTCAACTTTTGGACTATGATGTGTTTCTAACCTGTGACCATTTCACATAGCCACTCAAATATGGTAAAGGTACGGTAAAGATGATGAAACAGTTACTTGGTATCATTTTGTAAGTAATGAGTTTTTAGTGCGCTTTGGACCTTGAGACCACTTCATAAGCTTTAGATTTTGAGAATTTCACAGCATAAAGCTCATCGCTGATGCAGTAATGAAGGAAATGTTCTACGAGTTAATAGATGAGTGAGAGGAGAGGGCATTCATAATAGATTTATTTACTTACTGAACTCAGAGCCTTGGGTTACTACTTGACCCCCACTGTTATGTAGTTTAAGGTTCGTTTTCTTTTTTGTTTTTTGAGACGGAGTTTCACTCTTGTTCCCCAGGCTAGAGTGCAATGGCCCGGTCTCCGCTCACTGCAATCCCCACCTCCCAGATTCTCCTGTCTCAGCCTCCCAAGTAGCTGGGATTACAGGCACCCACCACCACGCCCGGCTAGTTTTTGTATTTTTAGTAGAGACAGGGTTTCACCATATTGGTCAGGCTGGTCTCGAACTCCTGACCTCAGGCAGTCTGCCCACCTCAGCCTCCCAAAGTGCTGGGATTACAGGCATGAGCCACTGCTCCTGGCCTTAAGTGTTCTTTTCTACTTTAGCGCATACACCTAGTTCCTGTCTTTTTTGCTTTTTATAAATACAGAAAAGAGAATAAGGTTTTAAAATCAAGGAAAGGCCTAAGGCACCTGTGAGGGTTTTTTGTTTTTGTTTTTGTTTCAGTGAAATGAAGGGAAATGGTTGCCAGCAAGAACTGTGGCAACGTTATCCAAGGTGACAACTGTCTGTACCACCCAGGGGCTCAGAGCCCTTCTGAAGTTTCCTAGATGTCCCGAAAGTCTCCACTGTGACTCATGATACAGGCTGGTCTCCGCGGTAGCACTCAACATTTAAAAATTAGTCTTCATTGCCAGGCGTGGTGGCTCACGCCTGTAATCCAGCACTTTGGGAGGCTGAGGTGGGTAAATCCCGATGTCAGGAGATGGAGATCATCCTGGCTGACACGGTGAAACCCCGTCTCTACTAAAAATACAAAAAATTAGCCGGCAGTGGTAGGGGGCACCTGTAGTCCCAGCTACTCAGGAGGCTGAGGCAGGAGAATGGCGTGAAGCCGGGAGGCGGAGCTTGCAGTGAGCCGAGGTCGTGCCACTGCACTCCAGCCTGGGCGACAGAGGGAGACTCCGTCTCAAAAAAAAAAAATAGTCTTCATTTCTCCTTCCCAACAAGTGTTTCTCTTTCTCTTCAGTGGGAAAAAGTAATTTCATTTTTTACTTGCTCATTGTTTTATTCATTCACTCAATCAACAGATCATCTATACTGTATTATATGCCAAGAACTGTGCTTGGTTCTGGGAATGAAAAAAGAATAAGATATGTTTTCCTCTGGCACTTATGGAGCTTATAAACCAGTGACAGAGGAAGGTGCATAAACAAGTCAACAAAGAATTAACTTTACTATTAATTCTTATTAATTTTTAATACAATAAATTTGACTTTATTTGTATCATTTGAGTTTCATGAATATAATCATATACTGCACTTACAAAATGAAATAGACATATAAGAAAGAACTGATGATGTAAGAAATTCACAGAAATGTGTAAAATATTTCAAGAATTAACACTCAGTAGATATTTACATTGTCAAAGAAGCTTATAAATGCAGATGAACCTCTAGTTGTTTTAGTTGCTTGTAAAATGTATAGAGGTATGTGTATTTCCTCTTTAAACAGGGGTTAGTAACTTGGGGTGGGGGATGGGTGGGTTCATCTTATCTATTCTTCAGGTCATGTTCTCAAGAAGGAGCTACTGAATGGGAAGACTGACAATTTCTTTTCTTTGCACAGTTGGTATTGATAAATCTCAGGTGTATCCAAAATAAAATCTCTGGCAGGCTGTGATATTTATGGGTCTATCTCTTGTGACTTTAGGTTCCTCTTGGCACCAGACATAAGAGGCCCTTGCCTGAAACAGCTCCTGATGCCAAGAACTGGTGAATTACTACTTTGGTTTCAATGGATGGTCAGAAAGGATCATCAGGATAAACTTTGTAGATTTTCTCTCACTAACCACGCTCTCCTTTCAACATTGAAATTCTAGACTTTAGACAGAAGTATTGAACTGGGTTACATGGAGGGGATGTGAGAGGCCTCCTGCCATTGAGGATAAGTGGACATGTCTGAATTGGCCTGCTACCTAAAATTAATAATCTCAATCACTTGGATGGTGGTGTCCATAATTTTCTCCACTGTTTGTGTGGCATGTAATAAAAAATGGTTGTATCTAGCAATTCATTTGCAAATCTTACTTGATTTTGAAGCCATAGAACACCTCAACTGTTAACTTGAATGACTGGAGTTTAGTTTTTATTTCTGAGAACAAAACAGTTTGAAGCCTAATTAACATCCTCGGAAGGAACTTAACACTAAAACTCCTAACAGCTTCAGTTTTCTGACCTTGAAGAAAGGGAAAATGAAGAGACCGTGGTGCCACTTCCGAAGCAAAGCCTGAAGTTCTGTGCTTTAGAGGTGGTGTTGCCATCCTATGATTGCGGGAGTCTGGCCTTGGCTTGGTGGAGGAGCCAGTGGATAAGGCGGAGGAAGGTCTGTTTTCATTGGGGGTGGAGGAGGGTAAGGAGTTGAAATGGGAAGGATCTCTCTCTTTTTTTTTGCTGTCTAAAACTCGTCTTTTCAGACACATATCAAGCCCTTCCCTCTCTGAACTACTGAAGTCCTGGGCAGAGGTTTTCTGTCTTACAATATAGACTTTTACCTTAGGCAATACCTGACAGAGCCTTTAAATAAATAAATAAATAAATAAATAAATTTATTTAATAAATTTATTTAATAAATTGATTAATTAATTTATTTTGAGACAGAGTCTTGTTCTGTCACCAGGCTGGAGTGCAGTGGCATGATCTTGGCTCACTGCAACCTCCGCCTCCCGGGTTCAAGCCATTCTCCTGCTTCAGCCTCCAAAACAGCTGGAATTACAGGCGCCCACCACCACGCCCAGCTAATTTTTGTATTTTTAGTAGAGATGGGGTTTCACCATGTTGGCCAGGATGGTCTCGATCTCCTGACCTCGTGATCTGCCTGTCTTGGCCTCCCAAAGTGCTGGGATTACAGGTGTGAGCCACCCCACCCAGCCAGAACCTTTAAATTTAAAATTGTACAGTGTACTTCCTGCCAAGAAGCGGAGGAGGAAGAAGGAAGTAATGTTTTTCCAGTTTTTGGTTAAGAACTTGCTTTGTATTAAAATAGTCCTTCAAATATGTATCTCTTATAGCCTTCAGTTATCCCAACAAAATTATCTAAAGATTTATTTATCTATTTATTATTATTTTTTAGAGACAGGGTCTCGCTCTGTTGCCCAGGCTAGAGTGCAGTAGCATGATCATAGCTCATTGCAACCTCAAACTGCTGGGCTCAAGGGATCCTCCCACCTCAGCCTCCTGAGTAGCCAGGACTACAGGCATGCACCACCGCATGTAGCTAATTATTTTTTCTGGAGATGGGGTCTTGCTGTGTTATCCTGCCTGGTCTCAAACTCCTGGCCTCAAGTGATCCTCTTGCCTCAGGATCCCAAGGTGCTGGAGTTATAAGCATGAGCCACCCACCATGCCAAGTCATCATGTAAAGATTTGTAGAAAGTTTTGTGTAAACATTGTCTTTTTTTTTTTTTTGAAGCAGAGTCTTGCCCTGTCGCGCAGGCTGGAGTACAGTGGTGCGATCTCGGCTCACTGCAACCTCCACCTCCCAGGTTCAAGTGATTCTCCTGCCTGACACTGCTGGGTAGCTGTGATTACAGGCATGCACCACCATGCCTGGCTAATCTTTGTATTTTTAGTAGAGATGGGGTTTCACTGTGTTGGTCAGGCTGGTCTCAAACTCCTGACCTCGTGATCCACCTGCCTCAGCCTCCGAAAGTGCTAGGATTACAGGCATGAGCAACCGTGCCCGGCCCATTCAGCCTTTTTTTTTACTCATAGAAGGGCTTCAGTGGAAAAAGAGTCTACTATAGATACCTAGAAAGGATACTCAATTGATATTGACGTTGAGATTTTTTTCTAGTATTCATGGCCCTCAGGCTTAGGGTTTGAAGTCAGAGGCAGGGCTGTAGGCTAATGGAGGGGAGTAGGCTTTCATGGATGATGCCCAGGGAGGAGCCAGATTATCTGTACCAAACCTTTTTTGTTTTTTTGAGACGGAGTCTCGCTCTGTCGCCCAGGCTGGAGTGCACCGGTGTGATCTCGGCTCACTGCAGCCTCCACCTCCCAGGTTCAAGCAGTTCACCTGCCTCCTGCCCACCACCACACTCAGCCAATTTTTAATTTTAAAAAAATTTTTCAGTAGATACAGGGTTTCACCATGTTGCTCAGGCTGGTCTCAAATTCCTGACCTCGAGTGATCTGCCCATCTTGGCCTCTCAAAGTACTGGGATTACAGATGTGAGCCACTGTGCCCAGCCTCTTTTTGAAAATAGTCTCACTCTGTCACCCAGGCTGGAGTGCAGTGGAATGATCTCGGCTCACTGCAACCTCCGCCTCCCGGTTCAAGCTATTCTTGTGCCTCAGACTCCCAGGTAGCTGGGATTACAGGTGTGTGCCACCACACTCGGCTAATTTTTGTATTTTTAGGAGAGATGGGGTTTCACCATGTTGGCTAGGCTGTTCTTGAACTCCTGGCCTCAACCTGCCTTGGCCTCCTAAAGTGCTGGGATTACAGGCATGGGCCACCGTGTCTAGCCAACAAAACTTTTTTTCAGTGAGTGATTCCAGCCCTTGATGCATAGGAGGGTGGGGTCCATAGGAGTGTAGCCTTAACTGATGAATTTGAAATCTCTGGGTGATGTGAGATATGTGCCAGGTTCTTGGATTGTGTCTCCCTCTAGTACTTCAGGAACTTCCCAACTAGATGGAGGCAGTAAAAATGGGCCTTGCCAGGATGTACCTATAACAGAGACATTCAACCATACCCTTGTGCTGTCTGCCTTTAATCACGAAGATTATGAGCTAAGATTCGTGGATGCATTTTTATTTTTTAACCAACATGTAGCAATTATCACTCAGATAGGCATCTTAAATCCATTAGTTTTGGTTGGATTTAAGACCGTTGTCATTCCTATGAAAGGGAAGATAGCCCAGATTGCTATTCAGAAGGCTTTGTCAGATGCATTCCAGAAATTGTTGATTGTGGTTCTAGGTAAAACTTTCTTAATCGTCGTTGAAGTACTTCAGTTTCAATGAGCAAATAAACTCATTTTGAAAAGTTAATTGGATAAAAATATCGATATCTAAAACACTCCCTAGTATGCTTTCATTTGCTAAATTCTTTCACAGCAACAGGCTCAAATTTGTTGTGACACTTGTAGAAAAAATGACAGCAAATATTGTCCCTAGCTTATAGATATAAAAGGACTTGCCTCAGGTCACACAGAAAATGTTTGAGGCAGGTCTTCTTTAATTGCATGCCTATCATACAGAATAGTGATTATAAACCCTGGACACATGGATTTGAGTCCTAACTGTGTCTCTTAGATTTTTGTATGCAGTTTTAGGTCTTATAGCCAGAGAGATTTGAAGATATTTAATATCTCTAAGCTGCAATCTTTATCTGCAAATTGGGGTTAGTAATCCAATCAACCTTATCACGGATATTGTAAGAAAAAATGAGATGACAAGTGTAAAAACTCAGAACTATACTTACAAGGCAAGCAGACAAAATATGCTATTGCTGTCATTGTTTTCTCTCTAAATAAACTCTCTGCTGAAGAATTTATTAGATTATGTTTCTTGAATCGAGAATTCAGTTCCAGCTCTCATTTCTGGCACTGACATTTTGGCCAAATATGATTTTTATACAATAATCAGCTGCTTTGCTGTGAGCCTTGGAAGTGGTCATGCTGTTGAATGGCATTGCTTGTATTCCCTATTCAGTTCTACAGTGGCACAAATGTCATAGCCTGTGCCCAAAGGAAACCTGGTGTTTAGCAAAGAGTCCCTGAACAGAGTTGCCCTTCTGCTTCACAACCCTGAAGGCTTAGAGACTGAGATTCTAATTAAGTTACTACAGACCTTTATTTGCTTGTAAGAGGTGGCCCTGATTGCTCTCAGCTTTCCAACCTGGGCAGCCCTTCTAGTGAAAGTCTTACTTCCTTGGTCATCAACTGTCAAGTCTGAGTAATGACATTTAATAAGCTAAATGTGTGGGTTGTCTACCCCTCCCTAGTATGCAAAGGTATCCCTTGCACACACTCAAAACTACTTAGACCAAAAGCCTTATAGTTCTAGTTTGCCTTGAAGGAAATTGTATTGTCTATAGAGTATGTGGGCCATTTTCTGCCCATAAAATGTTCAAATGTTTTCTCTCTCTAAAGCTTTGTTCATTGTATCTGGTGGAATTTTGGTTCTCAGGGAGTGGACACCTAGCCGTGCTTCTAATGTGAAGTGTCTACTAGCCCAGTGGTCTCTATTTTGGGTTTTAACTTACTTCGACCCCCCACCTGGTGCCTTACCATTTAATCATATTATGATTGAACATTTTTATTTCCACATTTTTTATTTCTTATGTTATTATTCCTTAGTTCCTATCTGTAAGATCATAAAGTCCTTTGAACCAAACACAGTTGATATTTCATACATATGTTAAAAACTGAGCTGTGAGACCAGACATGATGACTCACGCTTGAAATCTCAGCATTTTGGGAGGCCAAGACAGAAGGATCACTTCAAGCCAGGAGTTCGAGACCAGCCTGGAAAACAAAGCGGGACCATGTCTCTAAAAAAGAGAATTGGCTGGGCACGGTGGTGTAGTGCCTGCTACTCTGGAGGCTGAAGCAGGAGGATGACTTGAGCCCAGGAATTCCAGGCTACAGTGAGCTATGATAGTGCTACTGTACTCCAGCCTGGGTGACAGAGTGAGACCCTGTCTCAAAAAAAAGAAAAAAGAAAAACAAAAATCGAAGTGTATGATGAGGAGATGAGGAAACTTCCAGGAAAATGCTTATTTTCTGCTTTTAGAAACCAAAAGAATGTCTGTCTCATTGTGGGTTGCTACCATTATATGCAGGCAGTCTTAGAATGAAAAAGATTCTGAATTCATCCTTGCTAACTTTATTTCAGAAAGTGGTAAAATAGCTGTGGAGTACAGACCCACTGAAGAGATTATAGATGTCAGATGGGAAGAAGAACTACATGGTTTAATATAAGTATGTGGAGATAAAAACTCAAAGGTAACAGGGCCGGGCACAGTGGCTCACACCTGTAATGCCAGTGCTTTGGGAGGCCGAGGCAGGTGGATCACCTGAGGTCAGGAGTTCAAGATCAGACTGACCAACATGGAGAAATGGTGGTGCATGCCTGTAATCCCAGCTACTCGGGAGGCTGAGGCAGGAGAATCGCTTGAACCCGGGAGGCGGAGGTTCTGGTGAGCCAAGATCACACCATTGCACTCCAGCCTGGGCAACAAGAGTGAAACTCCATCTCAAAAAACAAACTAACAGGCCAGGTGCTGTGGCTCACACCTGTAATGCCAGCACTTTGGGAGGTCGAGGTGAGCGGATCATGAGGTCAGGAGTTCAAGACCAGCCTGGCCAATATGATGAAACCCTGTCTCTACTAAAAATACAAAATAGGCTGGGTGTGGTGGTGCGCACCTGTAAGCCTAGCTACTTGGGAAGCTGAGGCATGAAAACCACTTGAACCCAGGAGGCGGAGGTTGCAGTGAGCCGAGATCATGCCACTGCATTCCAGCATGGGTGACAGAGCAAGACACTCTCTCGAGGAAAAAAAAAGAAAAGAAAAACAACTCAAGGGTCGGATAACATAGCCAGTATAACCATAATTCAAAACAAGCAGCAGAATTTGGAGGATAATTTGTTTCATTCTTAGAAAAATGTGAAACTCTGAAACTGCTTTTTGAGTGCAGGGTATTTCTGGGGCTTTTCCTAAAGTCTTGACCCTTGGCTCTGACCCCTTATTTGAAGTTTGGAGAGCAGAACTGAGGATTGTATTACTACAGTTGTGGACACAGGAGAGGGGTTAGTCTCCTCCTGCTCCAGGAGTAAGGGATGCTGGGCTGCTCGAACACAGGCCTTTTTATAACCCCCTTCAAACAGGATCCCGGAGATGTGGGGAGAAGGTAACTGGCCTTAAGAATGATTGCTCTACAGCTTTCGAAAACTATAATGCCTTTCAAATATGGCTTATTACTTGGATCTCAATATCTGTCATGTATCTTGGGTGGAATATTTTGCTGAAGATCTTTCTGTCAATCATTTACAATCATGTGCTGCAAAATGAAGTTTGGGTCAACAATAGACCACATATATGTTGGTGGTTCCATAAGAGTATAATGGAGCTATCCCTATATAGGTATACCATTTTTATCTTTTTTTTTTTTTTGAAATGGAGTCTCACTCTGTTGCCCAGGCTGGAGTGCAGTGGTGCAATCTCAGCTCACTGCCACCTCCACCTTCCGGGTTCAAGTGATTATCCTTCCTCAGCCTCCTGAGTAGCTGGGATTATAGGCACGTGCCACCACACTCAGCTAATTTTTGTATTTTTAGTAGAGACTGGTCTTTGCCATGTTGGCCAGGCTGGTCTCAAACTCCTGACCTCAGGTGATCTACCCACCTCAGCCTCCCAAAGTGCTGGGATTACAGGCATGAGCCACTGCGTCCGGGCCCCATTTTTATCTTTTATACAGTATTTTAACTATACCTTTTCCATGTTTACATACACAAATACCTGCCATTGTGTGACAGCTGCCTTTAGTATTCAGTACAGTAACATACAGTACAGGTTTGTAGCCTAGGAGTCCTAGGCCATACTGTGTACCCTAGGTGTGCTGTAGGCTACACCACCTAGGTTTGTGTAAGTATATGCTATGATGTTAGCACAGTGGTGAAGTCACCTAATGACACATTTCTCAAGCTCCTCGCATGGCAAGAAATGCATGACTGCATATGAAAGCTCTTAAATAGGGACTGTTTCTAAAGTAATCTCAAAACAGTCATTATTTACTATTTATGGAATTTTTTTTTTTTTAAAGGAGCAAAAGTATCATTTCAGTGGGAACTTAACTTGGGGCTACAGTGTTTTATTTAACTTTCACCCCAAAGTTGCAAGGTGTTTTGAAGTTTTTCCCTGTAAAATAATTATTTTAATTCAGTTTAAATTAAATCCACCAAGGAAACTTCAAGCTTTAAGAAGTCTAGCTTCCTGTGAAATGTGAGAGGAAGTCAGCACTGATTTCAGAAATCTGATTATAACAATAGATCCATCCCTAAATGAGATGAATCTTGGAATCTCTTCTATTTTATTTTATTTTTTGAGACGGAGTTTCTCTCTTGTTGCCCAGGCTGGAGTGCAATGTTGCGATCTCGGCTCACAGCAACCTTTGCCTCCCAGGTTCAAGCGATTCTCCTGCTTCAGCCTCCTGAGTAGCTGGGATTGCAGGTATGCACCACCACACCTGGCTAATTTTGTATTTTTAGTAGAGATGGAGTTTCACCATGTTGGTCAGGCTGGTCTCGAACTTCTGACCTCAGTGATCCCCCCACCTCGGCCTCCCAAAGTTCTGGGATTATGGGTGTGAGCCACCACACCCAGCTCCCCTTCAATTTTAAAACCCTCACTGTGTACCCTATGCCTATGCTAGGCACTGGAATAAGATGAAGCACCTTCTTGGAGTTTACATGCTGGTAATTATGCCAGACAGTAATAAAATAAGTAAGAATGGCTGTGGGAGAAGTCAGCTGGGTTCTAGTTACAGTCGCATTTCAGGAAATTATTTAACATGCTGACTTTAACAACCTAAGCCTCTTCCCCATGTGTGCACACAGGGTAGATCTCTGAAGGGTGACGCTGTAACTTCTAGGGTAATGGCTGTGTTGAGTCAAGGCAGGATGACAGTTCAGCCTCCTCCCAGCCTAGTGCAAAGGGCTCTTCACTCGGATTAAAACCTTCTCTCCCAGACCGAATTGCCAATTCCCAACACCCCTCCTACAGAAAATTTGGAGTCCTCGCTTATTCCCTGGCAGCCCCTACCTAATAGGGTGGTGAATTAATTATCAAACATGCAACAGTTTAGCAAAAATGGCAACACTTTGGAATAAATGACTGTAATGTGCTTCCTGCCTGCCACCCTAACTGGCGCCCATTTTGCAGGTCAGTTGCTCTCCCTGGAAGGAAGAGTATTCTCAGATTTCACCTTGAAGGAGGAAGGTTGCCAGAACTGGACTAGCACTTCTGAATATCCCGAGGCGAGGTCCCGTGACTTCCTTGGGAAGCTCTGCCGCACCCCCACCCCAACCTACCCCACCCTACCCCACCCTACCCCACCGCAGCAGGCCACTGGAGTCCTGGGACCACCCAGGTCTGCAGCCCAAATCCTTCCTAAGGGGAGGGGAGGGGTGTTCCCGTGGGGCAGGGTGGAACAGAGTGCTTGCGCGGCGTTGTGATATAAGAGTGCCCTGGTGACATGGAGCAGATCTGTGGCATAAATAAAGGTGACATAAAGACAGGGCGGGGCACACGCTTATAAGGGGCACAGGCGTCTCGGGGCTGCCAGAATGGCTCCCACTCAGTGCGCGGCACTAGCGTGTGTCATGTCCCGGCTGCATTTCTGGGGCCCATGGCCCCTCCTTACGTGGCAACTATTATGGCTACTAGTCAAGGAGGCTCAGCCTCTGGAGCGGGGACATTCTACAGCCCTGGAGAAGACTACAGCTCCTCATCCAGATCAGGTTCAGACTCTGCATCAAAAACTGACTGAAGTCACAGGTCCCCCTACTGAGCTAGAACCTACTCAGGATTCATTGGTGCAGTCTGAAAGTCACGCCCAAAATAAGGCTTTAACTGCACCAGAGGAACAGAAGGCCTCCACAAGCATCAACATATGTGAGCTCTGTACCTGTGAAGAGAACATGCTGTCATGTATTGATCTCAACCCAGAGCAGAGGCTCCGCCAAGTGCCTGTACCAGAGCCCAACACCTACAATAGCACCTTCACCATCTTGTAAGAATCACCTTTCCTCAATTGTCCTCTGTGTCCTGCCTGACATGGCAGCCTTTTCTTGGAGGCCTTCCTGGGCCTTCTTTATCTCCCCAAGCCATACGGACAACTGACTTTCTGCTTTCACCTTTGCTTGTCAACTCTCCCTTCTCCTCATTCTCCTTTAATGTTAGGCCCCTTCTCCAGTCTTTTACTTTTACTCTAGTCTTTTACTCGTTTTCATATCCATTTTTATTTAGCCCCATCACATCATTGCTTAACCACTGCTCTCCTCCCATTTTCGCTTCACCCTCTTTACAGCATCCTGTCCCTCTCCTGATCTCAGTGATGATGCTCTAAGTGGTTAAGAGTTGATTCCGGAGCCAGGCTGCCTGGGTTTGAACCCAGGTCTATTTATTAGCTTGGTGACCCAGAGCAAGTTATTCTGCTCTGTGACTCAATTTCCTCGCCTTTAAACTGGGGATTATGCTAGTTACCATTTCATAGGATTTTTGTGAAATTTAGGTGAGTGAATATATCAAACACTTTATCAGTGCCTAGCGTATGTAGGAGTGTTGGCTGTTCACATGATTACTCAGTCCTTTAGTTTTGCCCAGAACTCATCTTTGTCCCTAGCTTTCTATATGTAGAACTCGTTTTGTGTCAAACCCAGGGCCAAGTATGCTACTGTCTCCAGAACACGAAAATAATAGGAGGGAAGAGGCTGGGCGCGGTGGCTCACGCCTGTAATCCCAGCACTTTGGGAGGCCGAGGTGGGCAGATCACGAGGTCAGGAGATGGAGACCATTCTGGCTAACATGGTGAAACCCCGTCTCTACTAAAAATACAAAAAAAAAGTAGCCGGGCGTGGTGGCGGGTGCCTGGAGTCCCAGCTACTCGGGAGGCTGAGGCAGGAGAATGGTGTGAACCCAGGAGGCAGATCTTGCAGTAAGCCGAGATCGCGCTACTGCACTCCAGCCTGGGTGACAGAACAAGACTCCGTCTCCAAAAAAAAAAAAAAAAAATGATAGGAGGGAAGAAAGAGAATAGGCATAAAAAGGGGGGTATATATAATTAAGTTCTAAAAGATAATGCAGACCATTGGTGCTAGAATTTGCCAGAATCTGTGATCCTTGAGGTGTGGAGATCAGGGAAAGCTACATGGGTAAGCTAAAACTTTACTTGGGTCTTAAAGAGTAGCTATAATTTGTTAAATAGAAAAAAAATGGGAGTACAGTCTAGGCAAAGGCATGGCTACAGGTGTGGTTGGAATTCAGTAGACCAATGTGGCTACAAAGAATTAGGTGAGGGAGCAACGAAGATACAATTCTGTAAAACCTTGATTATCAGCAATAGGAGTTTGAAAGTTACACAATGAGGTATGGAAAGCCATTGAAAGTTTCCAAGCAAGAGAGATTAAATGATTAAAACAGGAAGATTATTTATTTTATTTTGTTTTTTGCGTTATGTGCAAGTGTAGACATGCAGAGGATTATTTTAGAATCCATATATAAAGTGCCCAAAAGGAAAAGCTTAATTCAGAGAGACAAAATAGAAAGGTCTAGCAAAATCTAGGAGTGAAGTGTGAAGGGGCCAGATCAGATCAGTTGTAATAGGAGTGGAAAGAAAAAGCCTAGGATGTTTCAACAGAGGGCACTGGGCCAAAGATTTGGTGTTACCTGGCATAGGGTTTCTTTCTTCTCATTTGTTGATAATGATAAGCTTTTGCCCATATTTCTGTGGAATTATTTACCATTTTGGTATTGATTTGTAGGAGTCTGTTTAGACACATAAGTGCTTTTAGATAAAATACTTACATTCAAAGTAATTAACTGGCATCATCTGTCGAAGAGATGGGATGGATAGGAAGTTAAGCTTCCGGGAGATGCCTCACCATTTGTGCCAGTGGCCCCGCATAATTTCTTGATGAATTGTGCAAACTGGGAAGCTGATAGCTCTGGAAATGAGAAAGCAGGTGTTACTTTCTGTTTCTGAATATCCCCGACAAGGTTGCAATGATTCTTTTACTTATCGTGTTCATTGTTTTCCTACCTATTCAAGGATATAAACTGTGTTTCTTCACAGAAATTTCCAAGGAAACTATATTTCTTACATTGATGGAAATGTATGGAAAGCATACAGTTGGACCGAGAAACTGTGAGTATATTCTCTCCAAATATGACAAAAAACTAACTGCATTGTAAGATCCTTTTTGGTCCAGAATTTTGAGGTCAGTACCTCTGAGGAAAGATATTTCTCCTCCATACCCCAAATCAACCACTGTTGATTGCAATCGTATGGTTATTTTAAAATTAAATTTGGTAGGCTCTCTTTAAAATAAGAGGCAATTTAAATTTATTTTTTATCATACAAATAATACATTGTTGTATTCCTTTTTGTTCTCTTTTTTTTCAGAGACAGGGTCTTACTTTGTCAAACTCCGGGCTGCAGTGCAGTGGCACAATCACAGCTCACTGCAGCCTTCTCCTCCCAGGCACAAGTGATCCTCTCACCTCAGCCTCCCAAGTAGCTGGGACCACAGGTGCATGCCACCACGCCCACCTAATTTCGTATTTTTGTAGAGACAGGGTCTTCCTATGCTGCTTAGGCTGGTCTTGAACTCCTGGGCTCAAGTGATCCTCCCACCTTGGCCTGTTAAAGTGCTCATATTACAGGCATGAGCCACCACCCGCAGCCCATGATTCTGTTTTCAATGTATAAAAATGCAATAACAGATAGAACAAAAACCCTCCTTGTGCCCTACTCCCTCATCCCTGAGGTAATGCTACTCTGCATTTAGTATACATGCTTCCAGACTTTTCCCCATTTACCTACATACATATTTACATAAAGCAAAAGGTTTTTAAAATTTTTTCTTTACATAAATGGTAACATCTTGCAACTTGATTCTTTCACTTCATGATTGCCTTAGATTTCTTTCCTTCCCAGTACTTAGAGGGTCACCCCATTCATTTAAACTCCTGCATAATCCATAGTATTGATGCATCATAGTTTATTGAATAATTTCCCCATTGATGAATATTTAGATTATGCTTAGTTTTCTTGTTACATGCATTGCTGCAATGAAATCCCTGTACATGCTTCTTTCTGAACATGGGCAAGTATTCCTGTAGCATAGATATCTAGAAATGGAATTGCTGGGGTGAAGACTATGTAGATATAAAATTTTAATTGCCTTCAAAAATGTTGTGCCGACTTACTCTATTATCAGCAGAATATGACAGCATTCATTTCCCAACACCTTTTCTCCACTGGGTATTCTCCAACTTTTTGCTGAGTTTATGAATGAATAAAAGGGATTCCATCTAAATTTGAATTTTTCTGATTACTCATGAATTTAATTAAATATCTTTATACGTTTATTGAACATTTGTGTTTCCTCTCTGAATTTTCTGGCCTTTGTTCATTTTCCTGTTGAATTGTTTTATCATTTTCTTACTGATTTATAGAAGGAATTGGTTTAGACACATAAGTGATTTTGGAAAAAATGCTTACATTAGAAGTAACTGACATTTTTCACGACAGTTTGTGTGTCACATCATTAGTTCAATGTATATAGACAAGTCATGATGAATTCTAAATTAAAAATAAAACACATGCTAGGCGTGGTGGCTCATGCCTTTAATCCCAGCACCTTGGGAGGTAGGCAGATCACCTGAGGTCAGGAGTTTGAGACCAGCCTGGCCGATAGGGCGAAACCCCGTCTCTACTAAAAATACAAAAAGTAGCCAGGCATGGTGGTGGGTGCCTGTAATCCCACCTACTTGGGAAGCTGAGGCAGGAGAATTGCTTTATTTATTTTTTCAGATGGAATTTTGTTCTTGTTGCCCAGGATGGAGTGCAATGGCACGATCTTGGCTCACTGCAACCTCCACCTCCCGGGTTCAAGAGATTCTCCTGCCTCAGCCTCCCGGGTAGCTGGAATTACAGGTGCCCTCCATCACACCCAGCTAATTTTTATATTTTTAGTAGAGACAGGGTTTCACCATGTTGGCCAGGCTGGTCTCAAACTCATGACCTTAGGTGATTCACCCACCTTGGCTTTCCAGAGTGCTGGGATTACAGGCATGAGCCACCACTCCAGGCCAGAACTACATTTTAAAAACAAGAAAATTATTACAAAGGTCAGGATAGTGGTTACCTGTTAGGGTTAGAGAGAGGGATGTGATTGGAAAGGGGCACACTGGGGCTTCTGGCATGCTAGCAATGATCTTTTGTAACGATGTTTACATGGGTATCTGCTTCATAATTATTAAACTGAATATTTGGCCAGGTGAGGTGGCTCATGTCTGCAGTCACAGCACTTTGGGGGGCAGAGACAGGAGGATCACTTGAGCCAGGAGTTTGAGACCAGTCTGGGAACAGAGTGAGACCCTGTCTCAAAAATTAAATTAAATTAAATATAAACAACATTTATGTTATGTGCACTTTATGCACATTGTAGTTTTCAAATTTTTTTGATGGGTGAAAAAGGTTGAATGGCTTCACTTGCAGCCCTGACATGGTTCCATGTGGGGCTTTCATAATAAGGTTTGGGAAAAGAGAGGAGGAAATGGAGGTTCTGCTGATCTTGGTGCCACCCAGAGTTGGATTCTAAAAGGGATTTTGTGATCTAGAGAAGAGGCATGAAATAATACAATTTGGTGGGAAGAGTGGGTAGGGGTGTGCTTGTGTCTGTGTGTGTGTGTGTGTGTGTGTTTGTGGTGGTGGTGAAGAGAGATGGACACAAAAAGGAAAATGCAAGAAAAGGTTTGAATGAAAGCAGAGCAGATCCCACCATCTTGAAGTGACCATGACCCAGCTTTCCTCCACATGCAGGAGACAGTCCTGTGTAGCAAATAGTTGTAGTTTGCATTTTAATCTAGAAATAACTTCTTCATTTTCCAGAATTCTCAGTGAAAATAACTTGACTGAATTACATAAGGATTCATTTGAAGGCCTGCTATCCCTCCAGTATTTGTAAGTTAGTTAATTATATTTATGAGTTTTTAGTCATAAAACTAAAAACTATTGAAACTTTGTTTCAATAGTATACAAAAACTTTGCTTCTCTAAAGCTCCACTCTCACTCCCTCCTTTATACTGTTATTGTCACACATTACATCTTTATATACTTCATGTTCATCAACTAGATTTATAATTATTGCGTTATGTAAGTATCTTTTTCTTTTTTTTTTTTTCTTTATTTTGGGACAGAGTCTCGCTCTGTTGCCTGGGCTGGAGTGAAGTGGCACAATCTTGACTCGCTGCAACCTCTGCCTCTCAGGTTCAAGCAATTCTAGTGCCTCAGCCTCCTGAGTAGCTGGGACTGCAGGCACGTAACACCACACCTGGCTAATTTTTGTATTTTTAGTAGAGACAGGGTTTCACCGTGTTTGCCAGGCTGGTCTCAACCTCTTGACCTCAAGTGATCCTCCAGCTTCAGCCTCCCAAAGTGCTGGGATTACAGGCCTGAGCCACTGTGCCCGGCCAGTGCTTTTTATTTCTTTGTGCAGATTCACGTTAGTACTTCTTATAGGGCAGGTCTTCTAGCAACAAAGTCTCTCAGTTTTTATTTATCTAGAATATCTTAATTTCTCTTCAATTTCAAAGGTAGTTTTGCCAGGTATAGAATTATTGGTTGACAGTTTCTTCAGCACTTTGAATATGCCATTTCATTGCCTTTTGTCCTCCACTGTTGTGTGTGGTTGCTTTGTTTTTAGACAGGGTCTTGCTCTGTTTCCCAGGCTGGTGTGCAGTGGTGCAACCACTCACCTCGTTGCAGCCTCCACCTCCCAGGCTTAAGCAATGCTGTCACCTCAGCCTCCTGGGTAGCTGGGACTACAGGCATGCACCACCACGCCCAGTTATTTTTAAATTTTTTGTAGAGACAGGGTTTTACTATATTGCCAGTGCTGGTATCCAACCCCTGGCTTCAAGCAATTCTTGAGCCTCAAGCCTCCCAAGGTACTGGGAGTACAGGTGTGAGCAGCCATGCCCAGCACCTCCATTGTTTTTGAAGAGAAATCAGCTATTAATCTTATTGAGGATCCCTTGTATGTGATGAGTTGCTTTTCTCTTGCTGCTTTCAAAATATTCTGTCTTTGGCTTCTGTCAGTTTGATTACAGTATGTTTAGATGTGGATCCCTCAGTTTTTCCTACTTGTAGTTCCTTGAGCTTCTTGAATATGCAGATTGTTTTTCATCATATTTGGGAAGTTTGGGGCCATTATTTCTTCAAATATTCTTTCTCCTTTTTTCTGTTTTTCTTCTCCTGGGACTCTCATTATGTGTATGTTAGTAAGCTTGATGATGTGTTCCACAAACAGGTCTCTGAGATTCCATTCACTTTCATTCATTTTTATTTCTGTTCCTCAGAGTCAACAATCTCAATTAACCTTCAAGTTCCCAATTCTTTCTTCTGCCTGCTGTAATGTGCCATTGAGAACCTCTAATAATTTTTCCATTTCAGTTACCTTACTTTTCAACTCTAGAATTTCTATTTTGCTCTTTTTTATGGTTTCTATCTCTTTATTGATATTCTCTATTTGATGAGACATTGCTTTCATACTTTCCTTTAGTTCTCTAGTCTACAGAACTGAATCGTTTCTCTTATCTCTTTGAACATATTTTAAATAGCTGAATTAAATCTTTCTCTAGGCCAGGCATGGTGGCTCGTGCCTATAATCCCAGCACTTTGGGAGGCTGAGACTGAGGTTGAGGCTGAGGCCAGGAGTTCAAGACCACCCTGGGCAACTTAGCAAGACCCCACCTATAAAAAATTAAAAAATCTTTGTCTAGTAAGTCTAACATCTGGTCTTTCTCAGGGACAATTTCTGCTTATTTCTCCCCCCACCACGTGTTTGGGCCATACTTTGTTTCCTTGCATCTTTCATAAATTTTTTTAAAAATTGAATATTTTAAATAATATAATGTAGCAATTCTGAAAATCATATCCATGCTGCCAGGGTTTGGTGTTACTGCTGCTTGTGTTAGTAGTTGCTATTTATTTAGTGACTTTTCTGAACTTCTTCTGTAAAGTCTTGCATTATATGTCATGTGTTCCCACAAAAGTCTCTCCTCGGTTAGCTTACCGATCAGCTAATGATTACATGAAGATTTACTTAAATTCTTGGAACTGATAAGTCTCCTAGTTTTTGCCAAGGGGCTCTGTGTACATGTTGGGGCATACCTTCAGCACTCAGCTAGACAATTTACAGCCATGCCTTAGCTTTCACTTCTTGTTTGTGCAGAACCTCAAGATCAGCCAGGGGTGAGAGTTTATGAACTTAGTAGGTCTTTCCTGACCATGCTGACAGCCTGCCCTATGCATGTGCATGACATTCCAAATTGCCAGGAATATGTCTTATGGACTTCTAGTTTCCCAAGCATATATCAGAGTGTTTCAAAATTCCTGTGGACATCTCATTCCTCAGCTTTTCCTATTAAGCTTTTTGATTAGGCTTTTTTTCCCCAAACTGTTATTCATTGCCCAATACAGTTGCCGTGTTAAAACACTTGTCTGTAATTGTTTTCCAAAACACCCTCTGTGGAGAGGCTTTAGCACTAGACAGCTTTCATTCTGGTCAAATAAAGACAAACCTTTCAAATGAGGTCTTCCAGGGAACCACCAGACAGATGACGTCATGACAGTTAACTGAGAATAAGGCTTTGAAGGAGCTCCAGCTCCATTCTGCTCCCTCTGGTTGGGGATGTGGGCTGTTTTTCAAGGCGACTACTGAGCTAGAGAGTGAGGAATGGTCTAAGGCAAGTTAACACAAATCTCACTGTTCTTACAGAAATTTTTCTTGAATAAATGCTCCTTGGGTTGCTGTAAGACTTTGGTTACATTTCTAGAGTTCTGAAAAAGTTTATTCTGGTCAATTTTTTTTTTTTTTTTGCCTTTTTTTGGTGTTTGTTGCTTTTATGAAGGGATGAATTTTTGGATGTCTTTTTTTTTTTTTTTTTTTTTTTTGAGACAGAGTCTCGCTCTGTTGCCCAGGCTGGAGTGCAGTGGCGCAATCTCGTCTCACTGCAAGCTCCACCTCCTGGGTTCACACAATTCTCCTGCCTCAGCCTCCTGAGTAGCTGGGACTACAGGCGCCTGCCACCACGCCCGGCTAATTTTTGTATATTTAGTAGAGATGGGGTTTCACCTTGTTAGCCAAGATGGTCTCGATCCCCTGACCTCGTGATCCGCCCACCTCGGCCTCCCAAAGTGCTGGGATTACAAGTGTGAGCCACTGCGCCCAGCCTGGATGTCTTTATTCCACCATTTTCACTGATGTCACTTACAACGTGGTTTTAAATCTCTGAAAGCTCACCGGGCACATGCCTGTAGTCCCAGATACTCGGGAGGCAAAGGAAGAAGGATCCTTTGAGTCCAGGAATTCTGGGCTGTAACATGCTATGCTGATTGGGTGTCCGCACTAAGTTCAGCATCAGTATGGTGACCTCCCCAGAACAGGAGACCACCAGGTGGCCTAAAAAGGGGTATACCAGCCCATTTCAGGAATGGAGCAGGTCAAAACTCCCATGCTGATCACTAGTGGGATCGCAGCTGTGAATAGCCACTGCTCTCCAGCCTGAGCAACACAGTGAGTGAGAATGTGTCTCTTAAAAAAAAAAGTCTCATTGACCATAGACTAATTAACTATTTAATCATGGGAAATGATTAGGGGAAAGACATAAAAAGAGAAACTGTAATCCACTTTTTTTTGCTCTATCGCCCAGGCTGGAGTGCAGTGGCTTGATCTTGGCTCACTGCAACCTCCGCCTCCTGGGTTCAAGCAATTCTCCTGCCTCAGCCTCCAAAACAGCTGGAATTACAGGCAAGCGCTGCCATGCCCTGCTAATGAGAAATTGTAATTCTCACAGAGGTCCTCCCAGAGGAGTAGAAGAAGGTTGAAAGGCACTTCTGTATTTAGTTTTCTCAAAATTAAGTCTGGGCCCAGTGGCTCACACCAGCACTTTGGGAGGCCAAGGCAGGCAGATCAGTTGAGATCAGGAGTTCAAGACCAGCCTGGCAAACATGGTGAAACTCCCATCTCTACTAAAAACACAAAAAATAGCCAGGCGTGGTGGTGCGTGCCTATAGTCCCAGCTATTTGGGAGACTGAGGAAGGAGGATTACCTGAGCTTGGGAAGTGGAGGTTGCAGTGAGCCAAGATCACGCCACTGCACTCCAGCCTGGTTAATGGAGCGAGACCCTGTTTGGGTGGGGAGGGGAGGGGAGTGGAGGGGAGAGGAGAAAGGAAAGAAAGGAAAGGAAAGAAAATGGAAGGGGGAGGGAAGGAAGGAAGGAAAAAGAGAAAGAAAAAGAATGAATGAAGAACGAAAATAAAAATTTAAAAAAAACCTAAGGTTAAAGTAAACCCTTTTTCTTCATACAGATTAAACACATGAGTTCAAATTACAGCTTTGCTGCTTAATAGCTTGGTGACCTAAGACAAGTTATATAACCTCTCTGTGCCTCAGTTTCCTCATTTAAAAATAGGGCAATAATAATATCTACCACGTAAGGTATTTGCTGATCACAAATACCTGGCAACCCAGTAGATACTCACTGTAATAATTATTATTTTTATAATTTCTGCAGAAGTAGAAAGATGATGCTTGGGTTAACCTAAAGGCAGATTTTCTTTTATTTCTTCCTGTTTCTTTTTCTTGTTCACCTTAAAGAATTAAAAAGAAAATCGATTCCAGCATTTTGGAATAAAAATTTGCATCAAAATCAATTTATTCATTTTATTGACATATAAACAAAATGTCATTTGTTTATTCAATAAACATTTGTTAAATGCCTAATACATTTCAGACATCATTGCCAGGCACAGGGATGACAGGGCATGGTGGCGGGCACCTGTAATCCCAGCTACTCGGGAGGCTAAGGCAGGAGAATTGCTTGAACCTGGGAGGCGGAGATTGCAGTGAGCCAAGATTGCGCCACTGCACTCCAGCCTGGGCGACAGAGTGAGACTCCGTCTCAGAAAAAAAAAAAAAAAAACTTGTGGTCTCTGCCCTCAAGGCGCTCATAGTCCAGGAGCCTGACAAGTGGACAGGTGATTACATGCAATGTAAGAAAGGCTGTGATGTCACACAAGAAGACAAGTGGGAGTATGGTTTTGACCAGTTCCTCCCTTAGATTTATTCCTTCTTTGGCTATAAAGCAAAATAATTGGTCCTATTTTTTTTTTAACTGTGCAAATTAAACCATAAATTTTAAAAACTTTATAAAGATAAAACACAAGCAGCCAGCCACAGTGGCTCACCTCGGTAATCCTATCAGTTTGGGAGGCTGAGGCAGGTAGATCACCTGAGGTCAGGAGTTCAAAACCAGCCTGGCCAACATGGTAAAACCCCGTCTCTACTAAAAATACAAAAATTAGCTGGGCGTGGTGGTGGGTGCCTGTAATTCCAGCTACTCGGAAGGCTGAGGCAGAACAGGAGAATCGCTTGAACCTGGGAGGCGGAGGTTGCAGTGAGCCAAGATGGAGCCATTACACTCCAGCCTGGGCAACAAGAGCGAGACTCCATCTCAAAAAAAAAAAAAAAAAAAAATAGATGAATAACTTGAATTATGATGAGCAACTTGAATTATGGAGGACGCTAGAAATAGTGTTTCCTCCACAGTCAGGGCTTCCTACCAACATAGTCACTTTTAGGGTTTTTGACCTGAAAATTTCTGTGGCATATTTTTTCTTTGCTATCCACTTTTTTTCCTTGTAGTTCTTCCCCGTGTTCTATCCTTTATCTTCTAGAGACCTCGGTAGTTCCCAGAGGAATAGTGCTTTATGGAGTCTAATGGTGATTTCTTAGGTAAAAACAGGAAACATTTTTTTCTTTTTTACCTACAAGTTCCATACCAAAAAATGAATATAAACTTTTCATGCAGTTTTACACGTTGAAAATGCAGGTTATTTTAATTCCATTCCATTTTTCAGAATTCTCAATTGCAATCCTCTGACAACTGTTGAAGATCCATATCTCTTCAAATTGCCAGCATTAAAATATCTGTAAGTACTATAGTACTCTCATGAGTCATGAGATGATTTATGCTTTTTAAATTTTTCATCAAAGCTTAAGTATTTTGCATTTAGGCTAAAATGTCATAATTTAAGTTTTAACTGAGTTATTGAAAAAAAGTTATTGGCAAAGAAAAAAATTAAAAGGATGTATAATGGTCAAGACAGCCAGCAGGGGAAGAGAACAGCACTGAAGAACCCATATAGATTTGGAACATGTAGACACATGGAGGAATATTATTTAACCAAGAAAGCAAAGGAGAAAAGGTGTTCGTTATTCTAAAAATGAAGAAAAGAGTAAATAAGATGGTGAGTGCAATATGAAAATGAGAAGATAATGGTAAAAAAAAAAAAAAAAAGGTGTAAGTTCTGCTCTTGAGTATCATTAATTTGATGATGCAAATCAACTTTAATTTCTTTAATAAGAGCTCCCTGGAATTCTACAGCAAATAAACTCTTGAGCTGGCTTGTTTAATAGAGAAGCCAAAATTGAATTGTTAAGTACAGAATTTTTTATTGGGGTTCATGTCATGAATGTTTCAGCTTCTTCAGAGACATGGGAACAATGCTAGTCCCACTTACAACACTTAAGAACATTCTCATGATGACTGTTGAACTGGAAAAACTGTAAGTTATTTTTTCTGAGATTTATTTTTACTTAGTTGGTTCTTTAGGTTTGTTTTTATTATTTTTTTTTAAGTCAGGTTTATTGAGGTATAATTTTCATATAATAACATTCATGCTTTTTAAGTGTACAGTTTGATGAGTCTGACAAATGTATAGTTACATAACCACCACCACATTCCCAATATAAGGCATTTCTGATGCCTCAAAAAGGACCCTCCTGTCCCTTTGTAGGCAATCCCATCCTCCCACCATCAGCCCGTTAGCTACTAATCTGATTTCTGTTCCTATACTTTTGCCTTTTCCAGAATGTCTGATAAATGAAATCATATAGCATGTAGCCTCTTGTGTTTGCCTCCTTGCACAAAACCTATTTTTTTTTTTTTTTTTTTGAGACGGTATCTCACTCTGTTGCCCAGGCTGCAGTGCAGCGGCATGACCTAGGCTCACTGCAACCTCCACCTCCCAGGTTCAAGTGGTTCTCCTGCCTCAGCCTTCCGAGTAGCTGGGATTACAGGCGCATGCTACCATGCCTGGCTAGTTTTTGTATTTTTAGTAGAGACAAGGTTTCACCATGTTGGCCAAGGTGGTTTCGAACCCCTGACCTCAAGTGATCCGCCCGCCTCAGCCTCCCAAAGTGCTAGGATTACAGATATGATCCACCTTGCTTGGCCTCACTCAGCAGAAATTTTTTTGAGATTATGCTACCATCCATGTTGTTGCACCTATCACTACAGCTGGCCCTCCATATCTGCAGGTTCCTCATCCATAGATTCAACGAACCATGGATGGAGAATATTTGGAAAAAATAAAATATATAAAACAACAATACAACAGTAAAAACAGTAGAAAATTTAAAATACAGTATAATTGTGTACATACCATTTACACTGTATTAGGTATTTAAAGTATACCTGAGGCTATATACAAACATTATGTCATTTCATAAAAAAGACTTCAGCATCTGTGGACTTCGGTATCTGCAGGGGGTCCTGGAGTCAATCCCCTGCAGACACCGAGGGACAACTCTTCACTCCTTTTTATTGCTGAGTAGTATTCTGGTTGTGTGGAAATGCCGTCTCTACTAAAAATGCACAAATTAGGCAGGTGTGGTGGCACACGCCTGTAATCCCAGCTACTCAGGAGGCTGAGGCACAAGAAGTGCTTGAACTTGAGAGGTGGAGGTTGCAGTGAGTCGAGATTGCACCACTGTACTCCAACCTGGGCGACAGAGTGGGACTCTGTCTAAAAAAAAAGTAAAAAATAAAAATGTTTTCTGAAGACCAGAAGTTTTTAATTTTGATCAGCTTTAAGTTAGCATTTTTTTCTTAAATGACTTGTGATTTTTTTGTTTCTTACCTGAGAAATCTTTAAGAACCTGTTGTCTAATCCAACATCTAAAAGATTTTCTCGTATGTCTTCTCCCAGAAATTATATACATTTAGGTCTATGATCCATTTTGAGTTAATTTGCATATATGGTGTATCTTTTTTTTTCATCTTTATTTTTATTTTTTATTTTTTTGTAGAAATGAGGTCTCAGTATGTTGCCCAGGGTGGTCTCGGACTCCTGGTCTCAAGTGATCCTCCTGCCTCACCCTCCCAGAGTGCTGAAGTTTATATATATATATAAACTTCTTTGCAGTTTATATATATATATATCAGCCAGGTGTGGTGGCACACACCTGTAGTCCCAGCTACTAGGGAACCTGAGTCAGGAGGATCACTTGAACCCAGGAGGTGGAGGTTGCAGTGAGCCAAGATGGCACCACTGCACTCCAGCTTGGGTGACAGAGCAAGACCCTGTCTAAAAAAAAAAAAAATATATATATATACACACACACACATATATACACGTATATATATATATAAAAAATATATACATACATATATAATATATATTATATATGTATGTATATATGTGTATATATGTATGTATATATTTTATATACATATATGTATGTGTATATATACATATATGTATATATACACATGTGTATGTATGTATATATGTATATATGTGTGTGTGTACATATATATATACCCATATATGTTCATTATTGGAAGTCTTCAGGAGTTTACATATTTATGTACAAAGTAAGTAGGCCAGCTCATTTGAGTCTTGGCTCATGTGTAATGATCTTTAATGCGTATTGAAAAATTATTCTCAAGTATACCTCAGGTCATTTACAGTCTCAAAGGTTTGTCAGTATACTTTAAAACAATCCTGGGAAGAGTTCTAGATTGAAGGAGACTAAAGAATCATGTACTAAGTATAACGTCTGATGTTTGATTGGATGCTGAATTTTTTAAGCCATGTTATGATTGGGACAATTGTGAAAATGTGTATATGGACTGCATAGTAGACAATGATAATATGAAGTTCCATTGGGTGATGATAGTCCTCTGGTTATGTCGGAGAATGCCTTGGTTCTTAGGGACTGCACACTGAAGTCTTCAATGGTTAAGGGTCATTATGTCTGCACCTGATTCTCAAATGGTTTTGTCCAGAAAATGTATAGACATACACACACGGAAAGCAAATGTGGCAAAGTATTAGCAACTATTGATTCCAGATGAAAGTTATACAGGTGCTCATTATACCATTTGAAAATGTTTCCCAGCCATCCTAAGGCTTAAAGGAAAAAAAGAAAATGTTTAAAATAAAAAGTTGGGGGCAGAAAAAGAATAACAAAAATTTTGGGCTCATGCATGTAATCCCAGCACTTTGGGAGGCCAAAGAGAGAGGGTTGCTTGAGCTCAGGAGTTCGAGACCAGCCTGGACAACATAATGAAACCCCATTTCTACAAAATATACAAAAATTAGCCAGGCATGGTGGCGCGCATCTGTAGTTCTAGCTACTCAGGAGGCTGAGGTGGGAGGATCACTTGAGCACAGGAGGCAGAGGCTGCAGTGAGCCAAGATTGCACCACTGCACTCAGCCTGTGTAACAGAGCGAGACCCGGCCTCAAAACAAAGAAACACCTTTGTTTCAGAGTTAAGGTTGCTATATAATAAAATGCTGGGTTACGGTTCCGGGTCCATTCCATATGAAGATCAGAGGCTTCCACTGGACCCAAAGGAATAATACTAGTCACTTGTGAGTATTCCTCTATAGATTTGAAAGATGTGTCAGGCCAACTTATTGGATGCAGTTTTAATCTAAAACTCTATACATTGTACCCCCAACTCATAGACTTCTTGTATCCATGAAACCCTCTTCTGTTTTCACAGTCTTAATGTGGCCCTAATAAAGCCATCCTTTTGGAGGACTCAGAAAAGGCCCCCCACAAGCTCTGCAACATAATAATTATAGTAGTTAACTCTTATTGAGCACTCACTGTGCACCAGGCATTTTTCAGGTATTGATTCATTTCATCCTCAAAATTTATTAGAGGTAGGTACTATTATAATGACAAGGCCAAGGAACAGAGATTAAGCAATTTGCCCAAATTCACATTATTAGCGGAGCTGAGATTTAAGCATAGTCTGGCTGTGGAATCTGTATTCTTAATGACCATGCTATACTGCGTAAGATTAACCTTTTACTTCAGTTACAGGGATTGTTTTTATCTCTCTGAAAGTGCCCCCAATAAGCCATAACAATAAATTAATCAATTGTCTTGGTTATCTCTTTTGCCCAAATTTACGTATTGAAAAAAATTCAAACAAGCCAGAAAGATGAAAGAATAGTACAGAATCCAATCAAAGATCAGGCACTGCATGTCATGTCTTCATTTCCTTTAATCTAAAACATGCCTCTACTTTCTTTGATCTTTCATGACATTGGCATTTTTTAAGAGTCAAAGATAGTTGTCTTGTAAATTGTCCCACAATCTGGATTTGTCTGTTTCCTCATGATGAAATTCAAGTTAAGCATTTTTGGGAAAAATACTGCATAGGTGATGTATCCTTCCTGCCTCGTAACCGCAGGTGGCCTGTAATACTAAGTTTGATCACTTGACTAAGGTGATTTTCCAGATCTCTCCATTGTAATTATTTTGCTGGGTGCAGTGGCTCCCGCTTGTAATCCCAGCACTTTGGAAGGCTGAGGTGGGAGGATTGCTTGAGCCCAGGAGTTCTACACCAGCCTGAGCAACATGGGGAAACCCTGTCACTACTGAAAATACAAAAGTACAAAAAAAAAAAAAAAAAAAAATTAGCTGGGCATGGTGGTGCAAGCCTATACTCCCAGCTACTCAGGGGGCTGAATTTGGAGGATCCCTTGAGCCCAGGGGGGTTGAGGCTGCAATGAGGTATAATTTTGCCACTGTATTTCAGCCTGGGTGACAAAAATAAAAATAAAAATAAAAAATAATAATTTTCCCTTTGGTAATGAATAAATAATCTGTGGGTTGTTACTTTGAGTTCAGTGAAGATCCTGTTCTCAAATGTCTTTTCACCCAAATGTGCATCAGTGATAATCCTTGTCTGAATGAATTTGTATTACACTGATGGTTGCAAAGTGACACTTTTTAAAATTCTGCCATTCCTTCTACATTTAGTAGCTGGCATTATTTCATTGAAGAAGAACTCCCCCTCTTTCTTTTTCAATATCACTCTTCGTGGATTCTTCTTTATATTAAATATGTTGTAACTTATTGTTGTTATTCTTTTGAATGCTCAAATGGTCCAGATTTGGCCAATGCAATCTTTGTTATTTTTTAACCCCACAATCCAGGTTAAACTAAGCTATTTTTAATGCCCAGAGTAATTTATAATATTTCCCACTCCCAACAGGAATTGAGAAAGGGACTCCAGAAGTTGGGGGCTTATTCAGACTTCTTAAAAGTCTACCTTCTTCCACTGTACTTTCAGCCCAAAGTGAGACTTTTGAGTTGGGAAGAGATACTTCTGAATTAAACTACTAATCACTGTCACCCAATTCTAATCCCAACCACCTTTATTCTAGGCATACCATATTCACTGCCATGCTTACCCTTCAGTTGGGTACCTTTGCCCTCCTTCCTATTGGCCTTCTGGTTCCTAGCCAACTGTCCAGTCCATAGGCTTCAATGACACCTTTTCCCCACCCCTGTGGTAGCGTTGGCTGCCTCCTTTACCTACTCAAGTAACCACTTTACCACTAATTTATTGCTCTCTGTTTTCATCTATAGGATCTTACGTAGCCATATGGCCTGCTGCCTCTGCCAATTTAAAAACAGCATTGAGGCTGTCTGCAAGACAGTCAAGCTGCATTGCAACAGTGCATGTCTGACAAACACCATACCTTGTCGTGAGTCCAAATTGCCTGGTGATAAATTATTACATTATTTTAAGTATTTGTTTTTAAACTTTTTATTTTTAATGATGATAAAATTTTAAGCTAATGATACAATTGCTTTATTTTTATTTACTCATTCAGAGTTAAACTCCCTCAATTTCTGAACTACTCCCTTGCTGAGAGTCAGGTTCTCAGTTATTATTACAAAATTTAATAATAGAACTGTTCCATACACACAAAGGACCAAGACAAAGGAGTGGGAAGGCTAGGGAATAACATTAACATCCACACACTGTGTACTGTGCTCTCTGCTTGATGCTTTGCCCACAGTGATAATTTCTTCATATAGTGCAATGTAGTTTGTAAGCTGGTTTTAAATCCATGAGGTCTCAAGTACTCTCTGCCTTATAGGACAGATGTAGATCCGGTTTTGGTTTTTTCTGTTTTTACAGTTTTATAAGAGTACAAGTGATGCTGTTTTATTTGAAGCCTGAGAGCTTCTGGTTCCATAACCAGAAATTGCTACCTGGCTCTTCTAATGGAATGGAGGGCTTTTCCATTCTTAGACCATCCAATTCTGAACATGCTCTGAATCTTAAACCTTTCTGTTCACAGAACAAACGCTCAAGGGCTTTGAAGAGTGTTTCTGTAGATTAGGTTTATTAGCACCAACTTCATGACTTCTAAAATGTGACTGCTTTCATGTCCAGATAGCTTGAATACAGGTATCTACCAGTGATATGGGGTGGATAATTAATAATGCTTGGTTACATAAAGTCAGTGTTGCTTATTTTTAAAAACTTTTTTTTTTTTTTTTTACCAATTATATTATTCCCTTCTCCCCAAGAAGCGGACAGAAAAGCTTTGTTAACCTCCTTTTGCAGATGAGGAAAAACAAGATCAGAGGTGCTAAGTGCTGTAGCCTAGTGCCAGGTCTTCTGGCCCCAATTCTGGATTCTCCGCAAGCCCATGTTTCTTCCCCTTTCTCACAATCTTTACTTCTTCCTCTGACCCTCACCACCACCCAAAATACTTTAAATTCTGGAAAAGAAACCCAGCTGCACACTGGCACACTTGACCTTCACGCAGTCAGAAGCTTTGGATGATTCCCCATCCAAAATATTAGAGATGAAATGAAAGCAAAGTAGGCATCTGACAAAAATTGCTTTTTCCCTTCTGCATTTTAGGACCTCAAGTAATGTTTATCCAGAAACTGCTATCATACCAGAGATTCATTGTGTATTTAACAACATAGGGATACTATCTGGCAAATTAAAAAAACTCTTAACCTACACCCCAAATCCCTGCCCAAATTTAAGAACTAGGGTGGACACAGTGCTTTTTTTCCATGTCGCATCTTCTGTGATGGGGCTACGATGTGTGGGAGCAGAGAATGGGGTGGGCTGGTGGAGCGCATGCCAGATGAGGATCTATCAGCAATGGGAGGGGGCCTCCACTTTAGCATCTCCACCCTGCTCCTCTCAGAGGACCGCCTTTCATTGCATTCAGTTGTGATGGTAGCAAGAACACAGGCGCACCGAGGACGAGGAGAGCGGGAGCCTTGTGCTCTCTCTGCATCTGAGGCAGGACAGCACAGGGTACGGAGCAGTCTGCGGAGAGGCCAGTTCATCAGCTCATCAGGGAAGCACTTGTCTTCCACCTTGGGCTTTGACTGAGCACTGGGCAATTGGCCCCTGGGGATCAACGAAATAATCCTAAGCAGAGTTACTCTATGTCACACTATGGAATGTTCCAAGTAGGTGGCCGTGTTTTCAAAAGATGTATTTTCTCCTTTTGTTGTTGCCATTTCATAGGTTTAGGATTGGGTGTGTGTTTCTCCTCTCTGAATGGCACTCGAATGTTTGCTGACTCCTACTCTGTATGACTGGGGTGTACAGCTATGGACTGATGCATCCCGTCCCATCATCTTTCATGATCAAAGCAGTCTCTTCTTTTTTCACAGCTGAAGAAGCATCTGTAGGGAATCCAGAAGGAGCGTTCATGAAGGTGTTACAAGCCCGGAAGAATCACACAAGCACTGAGCTGACTGTTGAGCCGGAGGTGCCCTCAGACAGCAGCGGCACCAACTTGTCAGGCTTTGGGAGTGAGCAGCTAGACACCAATGACGAGAGTGATGTTATCAGTGCACTAAGTTACATCTTGCCTTATTTCTCAGTGGTAAACCCAGATGTGAAATCAATGTTATTACCGTTCATTAAACTGCCAACCACAGGAAACAGCCTGGCAAAGATTGAAAGTGTTGGAGGCAAAAACTGGCAGAGAGTGAACAGAGTCCTCATGGGCCCAAGGAGCATCCAGAAAAGGCCCTTCAAAGAGGTGGGAAGGCAGAGCATCAGGAGGGAACAGGGTGCCCAGGCATCTGTGGAGAATGCTGCCGAAGAAAAAAGGCTCGGGAGTCCAGCCCCAAGGGAGCTGGAACAGCTTCACATACAGCAGGGGCCTGAGAAGTTAGCGGGAAACACCGTCTACACCAAGCCTTCGTTCACCCAAGAGCATAAAAGGCAGCAGGCTCTGTGCTGAAACCCTTCTCCAAGGGCGCGCCTTCTACCTCCAGCTTTGCAAAAGCCCTACCTCAGGTGAGAGACAGATCGAAAGTCTTAACCCACGCTATTTCCATTTTAGCAAGTGCAAAGGCTAGAGTTACAAATATGAAGGCTTCTAAACCAGTCGTACATTGCAGAAAAAAATACCGCTTTCCCAAAACTCGCTCCCGCATGACCCACAGAACACCCAAGGTCAAAAAGAGTCCAAAGTTCAGAAAGAAAAGTTATCTTAATAGATTGATGCTCGCAAACAGGCCTCCATTCTCTGCAGCGAAGAGCCTCATAAATTCCCCTTCACAAGGGGCTTTTTCATCCTTAGGAGACCTGAGGCCTCAAGAAAACCCTTTTCTGGAAGTATCTGCTCCTTCAGAACGTTTTATAGAAAACACTAATATAAAAGACACAACTGCAAGAAATGCTTTTGAAGAAAACGTTTTTATGGAAAATACTAACATGCCAGAAGGTACCATCTCTGAAAACACAAACTACAATCATCCTCCTGAGGCAGATTCCGCTGGGACTGCATTCAACTTAGGGCCAACTGTTAAACAAACTGAGACAAAATGGGAATACAACAATGTGGGCACTGACCTGTCCCCCGAGCCCAAAAGCTTCAATTACCCATTGCTCTCATCCCCAGGTGATCAGTTTGAAATTCAGCTAACCCAGCAGTTACAGTCTCTTAGCTGCAACAACAATGTGAGAAGGCTCATTTCTCATGTTATCCGGACCTTGAAGATGGACTGCTCTGGGGCCCATGTGCAAGTGACCTGTGCCAAGCTCATCTCCAGGACAGGCCTCCTGATGAAGCTTCTCAGTGAGCAGCAGGAAGTAAAGGCGTCCAAAGTAGAATGGGATACGGACCAATGGAAGACTGATAACTATATTAATGAGAACATGGAAGCCCAGAGTGAACAGAAAGAGCAGCAGTCGCTTGAGGTGAGGACCACACAGAAACATGAGACCCAGATTTCCCATCATTTAGCATATCCCAGGAAAGTGCCCACACAGGAGAACCTGGGACTCCCAGGCCATAGCTTTTCTTGGCCATGTAACTTTGGCTGTGACAGTGATCTCCCACTTTGCTCATGTAGAGAGTGAAATAGATTAGGGCACAAGATGAACTGTAGGCCGGGGGTGGTAGCTCACGCCTGTAATCTCAGCACTTTGGGAGGCCAAGGTGGGTGGATTACTTGAAGTCAGGAGTTTGAGACCAGCTTGGCCAACATAATCAAACCCTGTCTCCACAAAAAATAAAAAAATTAGCTGGGGTGATGACACGTGCCTGTAGTCCCAGCTATTCGGGAGGCTGAGGTGGGAGGATCACCTGAGCCCAGGGAGGTCGAGCCTAGTGAACCGTGATTGCACCACTGTACCCCAGCCTGGGTGACAGAGTGAGACCCTGTTTCAAAAAAATAAAAATGAACCTGTAAGCTACTCACCTGGAATACTGGGTTTTGAATAGTTAGCTCTCATTCTTTTTTTTGTTTTCTTTTTTTCTTTTTTTTTCTTTTAGCTCACAAAAGAAGTTCCAGGATATAACTTTGACAACAAACTCATCCTGGCATTATGTGTGATCATTACATGAATGAAATTGTTTGCGATTTTCCACTTCATTTGGGTAAAGACAATAATTAATTCAGGTTTTCAGAATGCAGTCCTGTCTTTGTGTGGATTCAGAGCTCACAAACTGAAAACCAAAGCCACTTTCCCACCTGCTACTACTTGACGTACTTCTTCAGTCATTTAAGGCTGAGGTGTATGCTTTGTTCTTTTACTGCAGTGTATATTTCAGGATTTTTAAAGGATCCTCGCTTCCAGATCTCTGTGAATTGAAACCAAGTTAATCCCACTAGACTATTTTAAGAAGTCGATATAATAGCAAAATTTCTCCCGTCCAAAACTATGTCAACAATTGGATGTACTCACCAAGTCACCCTTACTCTGCCACTAATTTATTTCCTTGTTGCTGAAATGATGAGAGAGGTGTAATCTCCACCCTCACGGAGTTGTCATCACCCTGGAGAGGAAGGAGAGAGCCAAAAGAGAGAAGTATTGTCTTGTAGACTTATTAGATTTACACAGTATCGTCCTCCAGTGTGTAAGGCGTTGTCTAAACAGGTCCAGTTAAAGCACTACAGAGTAGCCATCTTTTAAAAAAATTGTTGGCCACATTTTGAAGTTCACAGGAGAGGGGAACGTCTCATACTACAGCCCTCCTGAGCCTAGACCCTCTGTGAGATGTGTCACCATTTCTTGGACACCATGTGAGACATTCCCCCTCAGATTAGAGATGCTCAACCTGCATCAACTTATCTACAGCCTACATCTGTAGGCTACTCTGGGGCAAGTCCTGTTTACAGTGCCCATTCCTGGAGCTTGCCTCTGTTTGTCTTTTGTTCGATTACATGATGTATTACTTTTCCCAACAGGCCAGTGCTAGCATATTGGAAGAGTGATTTAATAAGCTGGCAACCTTGACGCTATGCTACCAGTCCAACCTTACTTGCCTCATTTACCATTTCCATTATTGTGGCAGCCCTCCATTCCAGCCAGAGCAGCCCCTCACCATATCCCAGTCACACCACCCGCATTTCTGCTTTTGTCTGTGTGTTTGTCCATCTAAAATGCCCTTATTTCACTCTGCCTGTGGGAGTCCTATGAATCTCTCAAAAGCCAACTCAAGTTCATCTTTCTTCTTGACACCTTCCCTGAATATTCCAGCCCTGCTGAGCCTAGTCCCTTTGTGAGATTTGTCACCATTTCTTAGACACCACACGAGAGACTTCAGAGGCTGGAGTGGGAGGATTGCTTGAGCCTGGGAGGTCCTCAAAGGGCTCCTAGACTGGGGGGAGGGCTGGACATCTGAATACATCCTGAGGAGACAGTGTGGAATGGCATGGTGGCAGTGGAGCCAGCCGTGGTTCTGCTCTTGGTCGACTGGAAAGGAGTAGGTGTAAGGGATGGTTTAGAAGAAGGGAAGTGGAAGAAAAGTTTTCTGAGCTGACAAGAGGAAGGAAAGGCCTTCTAGACAGGACATTACAAAGGCAGAGAAGCCCTAAGCAGAGTGAGCACCAGACTCCACAAGTTAAGGGCTCAGTCACACAGGACCACCCCCACGTCAGACCCCAGATGGAAGGCCAAGCATCACCTATGCATCTGACCAACTGGCTATAAATTGGAGGTCCCCACAACTCCCTCCTCAGGTTTGAACATTTGCTAGAATAGCTCATGGAACCCGGGAAAACAGTTTTCTTACTATTGCTGATTTATTACAAACGATATTTTAAAGGACACAAATGAACAGCCAGATGAAGAGATACACAGGGTGAGGTCTGGAAGGGTCCTTGTGGAGTTGGGGTGCACCACTCTCCCGGAACATGGATGTGTTCGCCAACCTGGAAGCTCTCCAAGTCCTGTCTTTTTAGGATTATTCTGGAGGCTTTGTCACGTAGGCATGATCAAGCTTCAGCTCCACTCCCCACCCCAGAGGATGGGGAATTGGGCTGATAGTACAATGCTTCCAACCATAGTTAGGTCTTTTTGGTGACCAGTCTCCAAATAAGGAGCCCACCAAGAGTCACCTCATGAGAACAAAGGATGCTTCTATCACCCAGAAAATTCCAAGGGATTTAGGAGCTCTGTATCAGGAACCAGGTTTAAGGACCAAATGTTAGAACAAAAGATGTGCAACCATAAAAAAACAGCGAGATCATGTCTTTCACAGGAACACGGATGGAGCTAGAGGCCATTATCTTCAGCAAACTAAGACAGGAACAGAAAACCAAATACTGCATGTTCTTATAAGTGGGAGCAAAATGATGAGAACTCATAAACAATAGACACTGGGCCCTACCTGAGGGTGGAGGGTGGGAGGAGCGAGAGGAGCAGAAAATACTATTGGGTACTAGGCTTAGTACCTGGGTGATGAAATAATCTGTACAGCAAGCCCCCATGACACAAGTTTAGCTATATAACAAACGTGCATATGTACCCCCTAATCTAAAAGAAAAGTTTAAAAAGGAAAAAACACCTAGGAGAAAAGAAAAATGATAACAACAAAAAAAGAAGACAGTGCTCTTAGCACCATCATTCAGGAATTTCCAACGGTTTTAGGAGCTTTGTGTTAGGAACTGTGGGCAGAGACCAAATATATATTTCTTATGTTACAGTACCCCAGATAGGAAAACAGAAATTACTCTAGATATTTCAAACAAAAAAGGGTTGTATGTAGGCAATTAGTGCTTATCACTGGAGGGGCTAGAGGTGGTGAAGGTTGTGGGGATGGGGTTGCACCACTGGCTTTCAGGCTACTTTACCACAGCTGATTTCCGGAGGATGGAAGAAGTCAGGAAACTTGGGAAACTGCTGCTGAGGTCCTTGCAGCCCCACGGTCCCCAGGCTGGTGACTGGTGGGGGAGTATGGAGTCCAGCTGACCACCAGAGCCTGCACACCTGCTGCTACGGAGGAGGAAAGGATGACTTCTACCTCCTTTCCACATTCCAAATTCCATGTGACTACATTTTATTGGCAGCACCCCACTGGCAAGCGAGCCTTGATGTGTGCTTCCTGGGCTTCTGGCACCTCACAGAAAGGGGTGAAATGAGTGTCATGAGCAGCCACCACTCTGCATCACACCTCCACGTCCAGGCGTGCTGGAGAGCCCCACTTATACTTGGAGGTGTCCTGGCACCTTACTCACTTTTGGTAGGTGTTTGGGTGTCCGAGGCTTTGCAAAAGAAGAAGGCGTGGAGTCTACGGTGGAGTCACATGGTGGAGACCTAGCTAAGTCAGAGGCCTGGAGAGGTGTCACTCTAGCTGGGCAGCAGGTGACACACAATCATGCCCTGAGTTGATTGGAGAAACACTTGGAATTGATTCAGAGTTTTTTCTGGAATGTTTTCACTGGAATGAAAGCTGAGTGGTCTGCAGGCCATATAGTATTGGAGAAAACATAGCCCTCATTGAAAAAGGCTGCCAGAGAAAAGGTATCCACAGGGAAATTCAGGAGTTTTGTTTGTTTTTTCTTTTGAGATGGAGTTTTGCTCTTGTTGCTCAATCTGGAATGCAATGGCACGATCTCAGCTCACTGCATCCTCTGCCTCCTGGGTTCGAGCAAGTTTGCCTCAGCCTCCCTAGTAGCTGGGGTTACAGGCATGCACCACCATGCCTGGCTAATTTTTGTATTTTTAGTAGAGACAGGGTTTCACCATGTTGGTCAGGCTGGTCTCGAACTCCTGACCTCAGGTAGTCCACCCGCCCTGGCCTCCCAAAGGGCTGGGATTACAGGTGCGAGCTACCATGCCTGGCTTGTTTTGGCTTTTGGGGTTTTTTGTTTTTTGGATACAGTCTCACTCTGTCACCTAGGCTGGAGTGCAGTAGCGTGATCTCGGTTGACCGCAACCTTGCCTTCCGGGTTCAAGTGATTCTGCCTCAGCCTCCCGAATAGCTGTGATTACAGGCGCCTATCACCACGCCCGGCCAATTTTTATTTTTTTCTAAAATCAGTTTCACCATGTTGGCCAGGCTAGTCCTGAACTCCTGACCTCAAGTGATCTGCTCACCTTGGCCTCCCAAAGTGCTGGGATTACAGGCATGAGTCACTGTGCCCCGCCAGGAAATTCAATTTCTGAAAATACACCTGTGGATCTCTAGCCTTGAACATCCTTGGATGCTGCTTTAAATGACTGATCCTCGATGCCTTCCTTCTAACTCACACTCCCCTACATCAATCTCCCAGAAAAAGGGACCTCTTTTATTCTTTTTTTTTTTTTTTTTTTCCCCCAGAGATGGGCCTCACTTTTTTGCCCAGGCTGGTTTTGAACTCCTGGCCTCAAGTGATCCTCCCGCCTTGGTCTCTCAAGGTACTGGGATTACAGGTGGGAGTCCTCGCGCACGGCAAAGCCTATATTAAGCCCTTTTATGCTCACTCGGCGGTACTGCAGAGAGGGGAGGGAGGAAGCAGAGGTGCCTTGGCATCTTCAGCTGGAGGTGGGCAGGGCGCTGAGGGTGGGAGAGGCCGGGCGCCGGGGGATGGGAGGCAGGACCGCACCTTCACAGGGACGCTGCCACCCTACCCCGGAGGTCAGGGCCTCTCGCCCAGCTCTGGCTCTGAGGTCCTAGAGGGAGGGAGATGCTGTTGCGACTCAGAAGATTGGGGGAGGGCCACCCCCATTCGAGAAGAGTGAAAATCCTGAACCTGAAGAAGTGGAACCGGTTGGAGCCGAGGCTTTGGAGGATGGCGTTCGGAAGAGGGTCTGGCGCCGCCCTGTGGACTGTTCGGGCTCGCAGGGCTGAAGGCTCTGAAGACTGAGACCTGTGAACCATGGGCTCCATGCGGATGGGGGCTACAGCCCCCGCCGGAGCCCCCACCCTAGCCCTGGACTTCTCCACTGGCTTAGGACATGAGAGCTCAATAAGCTCCTTATTTAACGCACTGTTGTATCAGGTTCCTGTGGGAGCCACTGGCTCTATAGCCTAATAAAGGAGCGGGTGCACGCATTGGATTGGTGAGCTACCGCCACAGCAATGCGTCCTAATCAACCATCCTAAACGGCGGCTGGAACAAGGTTCTGGCAGGCCTGTGCTTGGGCTTGAACGCTGGACCAGCCGCTGCGCTCTGTGGCTCCCTGTAGGTCTGCGGATTGGCCAGGGGGCTCCGTTCCTTTTGGGCGGAGACTGAAGAAGCGGCTGCACCAGAGAAGGCCCTCTGGGTGAAGGTGGGAGCGCACGGGGCCCGCGGAACCACCTAAAGCGACTTCAGACGTGGACTCGGAACTGGCAGCCTTTCGTTTCTGCTTCATTCCATGGCCAGAGCAAGCCACGTGGGCAAACCCAAAGCCAGGGGGCAGGAAAGTACCCTCCACCCACAACGAAACCATGGCAAGCGGTGGGTGCAGGTAGGGCCAATAGTCTATCCCGGTGAGTGAGGAGAACTGCTTTGGGGGTTGCACAACCTGGGTGTGCTTTTACAGTAGTGCCTGTCACTATGAAGACTCCACCATGGGTCGCCATCAGGTCAGGGACCCTGACAAGGCAAGAACTGCATCTTCCTCTGCACACAGCTCTGCTCCCTTCCCCGCCATACCTAACACCAAGCCCAGCCCTGAGGAATGACTCAGCAATATTACTGAGAGCATTTTAGTCCATTCCTTCATTACCCTCATGTGACTTGTTATGAAATATAGACTGACTTCCTGAAGATCAGCACATAGTGCTAAGTATTTGGCTTGTAATCTGTAGACTCTGCCATTTGGAGCTGGGATCTGTCCCCAGATCTGTCAGACACCAAATCCCGCATCTACTGCCACCCAAAGGGACCTCCAGAAGAAAGGGGTTATACAGGGTCAAACACCAAGGCAGGTTAGTGAAATTTCTCTAGAGGCCATTTAAAGCTGGAGTCTCACCACCTGAATTGTCCTCAGAGGAAGGCTGTCTAGGACACAAACCTAGTCAGGGGTCCACATGGACTTAAGGACAATTTTTTTTTTTTTTTTTTTTTTTTTTTTGAGACAGTCTCATTCTGTCGTCAAGGCTCGAGTGCAGTGGTGTGAACTCAGCTCACTGCAAGTATTAACCTCCTGGGCTCAGGTGATCCTCCCACCTCAGCCTCTCGAGTAGCAGGGACCACAGGCTCGTGCCACCATGCCCAATTAATTTTCTTTTAAATTTTTTGTAGAGATGAGGTCTCCCCATTTTGCTCAGTCTAATCTTGAACTCCTGGACTCAAACGATCCTCCTGCCTCTGCTCCTCAAAGTCCTGGGACTACAGGTGTGAGCCAACACACCTGGCCTCTTAAGAATAATTTTAAAAACAATGAGGTTCACCGTCAGAGCCCCTGCTGCTCTACCAAGTCCCTTGGCCCCTCTCAACAGGGCAAAAGCAAGATGAGCCCCAAATGTTCTGCTTAATGACCACCTTTCCCAGGAGACTTTGCTCTTTAAAGGAGAACCACTTAGAGATATGAGCAACCTTAAAGAATGCCACCAGCACTAGTGAATGCCAGGCATGGGCCACGTGGGTGGAGAGTATATTTTAGGGCAGTCACTCATGGTAAATTATTTCCGCCAGCCCCCAAAAGTGACTATTCAATGTCCAACTATGTCAGGCCCAGGCTGATAAAAGTAGAGGCATGAGGAACCTAGGGTTGTTTTGAAGTGCCTTGGTTATGGTATATGTGGAAGATTTTAGAGCTTGTAAAAAGTGATGACCCATGGCCCCCCAGGCTGGGTCTGGGATTGCCTTTGTGGATTACAAGAGGATATTATGCAGCAGTTTTTAAAAATGAGGTAGACTGGGAAAATCTATCTCCATGATACATAGGTGCTGTTAAGGGAACAAAGCAAGATTTAGTAGGGCGTGTATAGTATGCTACTGTGCTCTGTGCATTATCTGTACAGAACTGTGAGGTCTGATACAGTAGCCACTAGCCACATATGGCTATTTACATATAAATTTAGGTTGGGCCTGGTGGCTCATGCCTGTAATCCCAGCACTTTGGGAGGCCAAGTGGGAGGATAGCTTGAGGCCAATAGTTCAAGACCACCCTGGGCAACATAGTGAAACCCCTTTTCTACAAAAAATTTATTTATTTTTATTTTTTTTGAGACGGGTCTCACTCTGTCACCCAGGCTGGAGTGCAGTGGCACAGTCTCAGCTTATTACAACATCTGCCTCCTGGGTTCAAGTGATTCTCGTGCCTCAGCCTCCAAGTAGCTGGGACTACAGGCACGTACCACCATACCCAGCAAATTTTTGTATTTTTGGTAGAGACAAGGTTTTTTGCCATGTTGGCCAGCCTGGTCTTGAACTCCTGACCTCAGGTGATCTGCCCGCCTCAGCCTCCCAAAGTGCTGAGATTACAGGCATGAACCACTGCGCCCAGGCAAAAAATTTAAAATTGTAAAAATCAGCCAAACATGGTGGCATGCATCTGTAGTCCCAGCAACTTAGGAGGCTGAGGTGGGAGGATTTCTTGAGCCCAGGAGGTCAAGGTTGCAGTGAGCTATGACTGCACCACCGCACTCCAGCCTGGACAACAGTGAGGCCCTGTCTCAAAAAATAAATAAATAAGAGTTTGAGGCCATGTTCAGACACCGCTGCAGTCCAGTCTGGTAAACAGAGCAAGACGCTGAGTCTTTAAAAAAAAAAAAATTTTTTTTTAAAGTCAGCTCCTAAGACACACTAGCCACATGTCAAGTGCTCAACTGCCCCGTGTGGCTAATGGCTACCAAACTGGGCAGCACAGGCAACTGTTTTCATCATTGAAGTTCTGTTGGACAAGAATACCTCTGGAAGCACACATGAGAAACTGGTAATGGTGGTTGCCTTCAGGGAGGGAAACAGAGGGTGCAGGGCTGTATGCCCTTTTGTACCTCTTGAATTTCATATCATGTGTTTGTACTAGGTGTTTACAAATTATTTTAAAAACAAACTGGGAATTAGGAATCCCCATATGGAATAACTGCAGTGGGACACTGATTCCCAAAAAATTACTTTGCAATTTGCCTAAAACAAATTAAGCTAATAGCTATTATGATTTCATATTTAATATTTTTTCACAGCTTAGAGTTTTTTAGCTCCTGTTGCTATCTCTCTGCTCTTATGAGCTCACAGGGTGACAAAGTGAATTAGTAAGTAGCAGGAAAACATTAAAGGAAAAATTCCTGGGCAACATGGCAAAACCCCGGCTCTACAGAAAATACAAAACATTAGCCAGGCATGGTGGCATGCGCCTGTGGTCTTAGAGACTTGGGAGGCTGAGGTGGGAGGATCACTTGAGCTTGGAAGGCGGTAACTCAATCCCAGCAGAATCCCAGGGAGCGAAGGTGGCTCATCTCAAAAGAAAAACAAGAAGGAAATTCTATTACCAGAAGACAAAGGGATGAAATGAGGGATGGAGAATCAAAGACTGAAGCTACTAGGGTTTGTTTTTATTAATATTTAATTTTCTCAGAGGCGAGGGTCTCACTATGTTGCCCAGGCTGGTCTTGAACTCCTGGCCTCAAGCAATCCTCCTGCCTGAGCCTTCCGAGTTGTTGGGATTACAGATGTGAGCCACTGCATCCAACTTTAGTTCTTGTTTGTTTGGTTGGTTTTGTTTTGTTTTTTTGACAGAGTTTTGCTGTGCCACCCAGGCTGGAGTGCAGTGACTCAGCCTCGGCTCACTGCAGCCTTGACCTTCTGGCCTCAAGTGATCCTCCCGCCTCAGCGCCACCCCCCACTGCCCTCCAATATCTGGGACTACAGGTGCGCGTGACAGCGCACAGCTAATTTTTAAATTTTTTGTAGAGATCGGGTTTCGCTATGTGGCTCAGGTTGGTCTCCAACTCCTGGACTAAGCGATCTGCCTGCCTTGGCCTCCCAAAGTGTGAGCCGCCGCACCCACCCATTGAACATTGAAGCTAGACTGGGCAAACCCTTAAGCCTAAACCAGTAACAGTTTTTCACAAGTTCATAAATGTTGCTGTGGTTAATAACACACAAATTCATTTAAAAGCACGTGTGTCCGCATGGTAATTTTTGGTCCTTATTTTTATTTTTCAGTTAATGGATATTAAAGATACAACGTTTTTTTCTTTTTTTTGAGACAGGGTCTCACTCTGTCACCCAGGCTGGAGTGCAGTGGCATGATCAGAGATCATTGCAACCTCCACCTCCTGGGTTCAAGAGATTCTCCTCCCTCAGCTTCCTGAGTAGCTGGGATTGCAGGTATGTGCAACCACACCTGGCTAATTTTTGTACTTTTTGTAGAGATAGGGTTTTACCATGTTGTTCAGGCTGGTCTTGAACTCCTGAGCTCAAGTGATCCACCTGCCTTGGCCTCCCAAACTGCTGGGATTACACACGTAAGCCACCACGCCCAGCCTAAAGATATAACTTCTATCATGAGGAGGTCCAAGAACTATTCTCTTTTTCTTTTTTTAATGTTAGAAAGGGATTCTTAACTGAGTATGTGCTGCAGCAAAGGGAGGGGAAATTAAGCAAGAAGAGAAGGGAGCCAAGAAATAAAGGCCCCAACCCAGGAAGCACTTAAGCAAAGTTCCAGGATGACCACATGTGACAAGTTTAGGGGATGACTTGAGCACATGGAGGACAGAACTTGGAGAGGGCACTGTGGGCATGGGCCCCACCTGCTCCGCCAGAGCACTAGAAGAGAACGAGGGCACGATAATGGCAGATGGCACTGAAAGAAAAGGAGAGAGCATGAGGCACCCTTGGGGGAAGCAGGCATCATCAGAGTGTATTTTATTTTTATTTTATTATATTTTGAGATGGAGTCTCTGTTGCCCAGGCTGGAGTGCAGTGGCATGATCTCGGCTCACTGCAACCTCCGCCTCCCAGGTTCAAGTGATTCTCTGCCTCACCCTCCCAAGTAGCTGGGACTACAGGGGGGCACCACCACACCCAGCTAATTTTTGTATTTTTAGTAGAGATGGGGTTTCTCCATGTTGGCCAGGTTGGTCTTGAACTCCCGACCTCAGGTGATCTGCCCACCTTGGCTTCCCAAAGTGCTGGGATTACAGGCATGAGCCACCGTGCCTGACCTCACAGCACATTATTAAGCTCTGTGGTGAATACTATTTATATAGTCACAATTCTGTAAACACGGTTAATTTTCTACAAATTGTGGCATAACCAAACCTCAAGAATGGACAGGGCTGGGGTGTGAAAGAGCTAAGTCCTTGCCTGGTTTACTAGGAAGGCAACAGACAGTGTCTAAAACTATGAGACAGCTGGGCGCGGTGGCTCACGCCTGTAATCCCAGCACTTTGGGAGGCCAAGGCGGGTGGATCACATGAGGTCAGGAGTTTGAGATCAGCCTTGACAACATGGTGAAACCCCGTGTCTACTAAAAATACAAAATCAGCTGGGCGTGGTGGCACATGCCTGTAATCCCAGCTAGTAGGGAGGCTGAGGCAGGAGCATTGCTTGAACCCAGGAGGCGGAGGTTGCAGTGAGCCAAGATGGCGCCACTGCACTCCAGCCTGGGTGACAGAGCGAGACTGTGTCTCAAAAAAATAATAAAATACAAACAATGAGACGTGCAGGAGATGTGGGGAGAAGCACCAGAAGATTCCGCTGAAAGCCTGCTCCCCAGAAGGGTGGGAACAGTGGGGACAATGAACTGCTGTTGTTCGTTATGTTTCATCCCCATTCCGTTTCATTTTATTGAATTGTAAACTGTGTGTATAACAACACTTTTTAATCAATTTTTTTAAAAAGAGAGAGTGGAAAGAAACAGCTTCCTACAACAGAACTGAAGAGCACACCAGTGATTCCAGTGTCCAGAGAGGAGGGTGCATTAACGCTAGTTTTATGATTTCAATCAGATGCCAAGCAAGAATATATCTGGGGTTCAGACAAGAAAGGCTCTCATTCAAGTGCTTACAAGAGCAATGGAAGGCAAGGACCTGCCCAATTGGCAGGGTGAAAAAATTAGCCAGAACTAGAATAGTAACAGCTGTTCATCTTTGAGCACTTACTACAGGCCAGAACTTGTATTAAGGATATCATCTTTTTCTTTTCTTTCTTTCTTTCTTTTTTTTTTTTTTTTGTTGTTGTTTTGGAACAAAGTCTCACTCTGTCATGTAGGCTGCAGTGCAGTGGCGCAATCTCAGCTCACTGCAACCTCAGCCTCCCAGGTTCAAGCGATTCTTGTGCTCCAGCCTCACAAGTACCTGGGACTACAGGCATGAACCACCACGCCTGGCTAATTTTTGTATCTTTGGTAGAGATGGGGTTTCACCATGTTAGCCAGACTGGTTTCAAACTCCTGGCCTCAAGTAATCCACCCACCTCAGCCTCCAAAATTATGGGATTACAGGCGTGAGCCACTGTGCCCAGCCAGGATATCATATTTAATCCTCACATCAACTGACATTAGCCCCTATTTACAGATGAGGAACTGAGGCTCAGAGAGGTTTTGGCACTTGCCTGAGGTCACACACTCTGGGCTCTCTGCTTGGGGCTGAGGGCCAAGGGGTGTTGTGACTTACTTCTCTTTCCTGAATATCAATAAAATTCAATTTAGAAATTTCTGTCTTCAGTGCTATCTCAAGGGGCCTGTGAAAAATGCTGACTCGGTGGCAGCTGTCAGCTATCTTAGCCCCATACTCATTGGGTTGCCCTGGGCCCCACACTGTTTTAAGGAAGTCCCAGCAAACAATATGGGATAGAGGTGAGATTCAAACCTAAGCAGCCCTGGCTCTAAAACCCACTGAACAAAGCTGAAACTAGAATCAGAAAGAACTAGGTAAGAACCCTACTTTAGCACTTACTACTTCTGTGGCTGTGGCCCCCCCAAGTTACTTAACCTCTTTTTTTTTTTTTTTCTTTTTTTAGAGATGAAGTCTCGCTCTGTCACCAGGCTGGAGTGCAGTGGCTTGATATCGGCTCACTGCAACCTCTGCCTCCTGGGTTCAAGCGATTCTCCTGCTTCAGCCTCTCGAGTAGCTGGGACTACAGATGCGTGCTACCACGCCCAGCTAATTCTTTGTATTTTTAGTAGAGACAGGGTTTCACCATGTTGGCCAGGATGGTCTGGATCTCTTGATCTCATGATCCACCCACCTCAGCCTCCCAAAGTGCTGGGATTACAGGCGTGAGCCACCACGCCTGGCCACTTAACCTCTTTTAAGCCTATTTTCTCATCCATGCAATGGAGATAATGGCAGCACCCGCCTTTCAGGTGGCTGGTAAGGAATATAAGGTGAACACAGGTGCCTATGTGGGTTCCTCCATTTTCCATAAATGTTAATTCCCTTACCCCTCATCTCCTAGGTTAGTCCCGGAGGACAGACTTGAACTTTGAAAACAGAAAGTAACTGCCAAAAGGGATTATTTAGGGCACAGATTCCCCCCTTTCATTATCCTTTAGGTCCTCAGTGATGAGGGCAGGGGACAGGAGAGGTGGGGTCAAGCCCAAATTCTTGGACCTCATCCTAGAGTGACTCTTTAGGGTTAGTGTGGGGCTTAGGAATCTGCATTTTGGACCTGTCCCCAGGGCATTCTGATGCCTGCAGTTCTCCTGTCTGGCTTTGAATAACTCTGGGTAGTGCTTTAAATCTAAGCTGACAGACCAGTGGGATGTGAACCATCCTTGCAAATGGTTTGAGCCCTTCCTGCACTGGCCTCCAACTTTGCCTTGCTCAATCTTCAGCTCCCCTTCCATTCTGGCCCTCTCCCCTTACCCTTTCCTTTTTCACTTCCTTTTATTTTTATATTTTATTATTATTAAAAAAAATTTTTTTTTGAGACAGGATCTCACTCTGTCGCCCAGGCTGGAGTGCAATGGCATTATCTTGGCTCACGGCAATCTCTGCCTCCCGGGTTCAAGCAGTTCTCATACTCAGCCTCCCTAGTAGCTGGGAATACAGACGCACACAACGACACCTGGCTAATTTTTGTATTTTTAGTAGAGATGGGGTTTCACCATGTTGGCCAGGCTGGTCTCGAACTCCTGACCTCAAGTGATCCACCCGCCTCGGCCACCCAAAGTGCTGGGATTACAGGCATGACCCACCGCACCCAGCCTCCTTTTTCACTTCCAACTTCCTCCCCACCTCTGGGTGCACCCTCCCCTGAGCTCAGCCTGTATTCCTATCTGCTGGCCACTTACCAGCCAGTCCCTTCACCTGTGATGCCCTTTACTCACCTAGAAAGCTCATATCAAAATTCACCTCCTCCAGGATACCTCTCGAGTTCTCCTCTCTGGTCCCTTGGCCCTTTGCAGGTACCTTTTTTCTTGTGCAAGTCACATGATAATGTAAGGGTTTTTTAATCCCATCCGGAGCCTGCCTGCTGGGCTTATGGTCCATTTGTGGAAACATGCATTTCCCTCTCCTCCACCCCCCTCCTTCATGATCCATGCTTTAAGAGCTTCCCCAAGGCATGCAGAGCAAGCTGAGAAGAGGTAGACAAGCCTGCAGACCTTTCAAAGAAGCGGGGTGGCTTGGGAAGTAAGAGAAGTCCTGGAGATAGGGGCTCCTAAAAAGCAGACAAGAGATTACCGAGGGGTTCCCCACAGCTCCAGCACACAGCAGCTGCACAAAAATGCAGTGGAATTACTGAGGGACATGTGCTTGATGGGGGACAGGGAATGCTTGTGTCAAGCCACCAAGGATCATGCTGTGCCAGTTGTATACTATCCTTTTGCCAAGGTGAAAGGATTTCCCTACTAAATCCCTTACTTTCCACTTTGTTTAAAATGAGTTTAACACCAAGAGAATAGTTTGTCTCTATGTCCTTATTTCTAATCTTCCTGCTCAACCATGAACTGCACTAAACACACTCAGACCCATCTAGTCTAAAATTGAGAAGGGGAGGTTCTCACTCCTGGAGAGAGAATTACTGAAAGGGCGGCCCTCATACAGCTCAGGGTCATACCCCCAAGTGCTGGTTTTATACTTGAAAGCAGACAGTGGGACTCTGACCTTTGCAGAGATAGGAGGGACACCTTCCTACCCAAAGAAGCCAAAAGAGCACAGGACGCCCAGGCCGAGGGCAGTGAAGCTTGCTTCCAAGAACTGGCCCATTTCCCAGCCAACCCCTGTGCCCACTTAGGACTGGCATGTAGCAGTACCTCCCCTCATCTACACTCAGGCCCTAGGCTCCCAATTGACCAAAGCCTGCAAGTATAAAGTGTCCAGAGCATGGGTCCCTGCGAACACTCCCTGCCCTGCTCTTCACTAGCTGTGGTCACCACTTATGACATTTTGTTCCGAGTTCATCTGAAAGAGAAATGTCACTTTTGCATTAGAAAGACGACATACAGGCCAGGTGTGGTGGTTCATGCCTGTAATCCCAGCACTTTGGGAGGCCGAGTCAGGAGGATCGCCTGAGGCCAGGAGTTGGAGACCAGGCTAGGCAACACAGAGAGACCCCTGTCTCTACAAAATAAATAAATTTTTAAAAAATGAAAAAATTAGCTGGGCGTGGTGGTACATGCCTGTAGTCCCAGCTACTTGAAGGCTGAAGTGGGAGAACCACTTAGTCTGTGAGGTCAAAGCTGTGGTGAGCCGTGATCGTGCCACAGCACCCCAGTCTGGGCGACAGAGTGAGATCTTGTCTCAAAAACAGAAACAGGAAGAAAGAAATCCTCTACACGGGCTAGAAGAGAATAACCAGGCCCCTAAGCTTCAAGCCAGGCGGTGCTAATGGGCGAGTTACACACGGGAGATTGCCCAAGGGGACTTCAAGGCGTTCCCTTGGGATAAAGTCTGGTCAAAACAACTATGTTTATCCTGAAAGCGCAAGGCGGAGGCTCCAACTTGGGCCCGGGCTCCGCCCCACGGGCTGCACTGCTGCCCTCGGGGAGGCAAAGATAGGCCAGGCGTTATTAGTCCCACTCACAAGTGGGAACTCTTCAACTGAGGGAGGCGAAGTGACAGCCCCAATGTTGCACAGATGGTTCTGAGGCCAAACGAGGTCAGGAACCCAGAAGCCAGGATCTAGTTTGACGCAGACCTGCGGGAGGCGGGCAGTAACGAATGCGTTCTCCCTGACACCGGTGCCTTCGCCTCTCTGCGCCCGGCAGGCGCCCACAGTTCCCCAGCCTCCAAGACCTCGCTTCTTGCCCCGGGGCTCAGCTCCCAGGGACTTCCGGGAGCAGCTGGCCCCGCCCCCAAGGCTCCTTCGGGCAGCGCGATTGGTGCCGCGGGCCGGGGGCAGGGCCGGAGCGCCGAGCCAACGTGATGGCGTCAGGGGCCGGGGCCCCGCTTCCTGTTGTCAGTGGCCGAGAGACCGCATCGTCGGCTCGGAGGCTGAGGGGCTGCAGCGGCCGGGAGCGCCCCTCGCCTCGCTTCTCGCCCCGCTTGGTGAGTTAGGGGGTCAAGATGCGAGGAGGGCCGCGGAGGGGTGGCAGGGCTGAGGCGCGAACGGGCGGTGGGCCTCCCGCTCCCTCCGCGATTCCCAGCCCCTGGTTACCCTGAGACTGCCCGGCTTCAGAGCCATCAGCCCTGCCTAGCCCGCGCCCGCCCCACTCCGACCCAGCCTTCCCCCTGCACCGCCGCTGTGGCCCGGTCCCCTCCGTCTGTCCAGCCCCCAGCCCGCGCACGCATCCCCTCACCAGCGGTCTTGCTTAAATGCAGCTTCTCTCGTGACCCCACTTTACCCCAGTTCCAACCCCGATCTCGGCCACGTCCGTTCGCCCCGCCCTGACACACCTCATCCTCTCTGCGCACCCCTCTGGTAATCCCGATGCTCCGCGCTCACCTCCCAGAGATCCACCATTCAGGTTTCCCCTTTTCTGTCTCAGCTTTCTTATCCCAGTCACCCCCATCCCCTGTCCAGCTCCCCAAGATCTGCTCATCCCAAACATTCTACCTCTGCCCTCTCATCTAAGACCCACCCCCAAAGTAGGTGCCCTGTTGAGCTCACCGCTTTCTTCTGGATAACTCCGATCTCAGCCTTATTCCAAGTCTTAACTGTGTCTTCTCGTCCTTAGTCTCCTAGCCACTGTATACCTTCCTTTGCGTCTCCTGCCGTACTGAGGACAACCCATCCCTAAGTCTTTGCTAAACTGTCCCGAACTCTTGCTGCCTCCTTTCCGACCACCCTCACCCAATCTTGTTAAAAATGACATCTCCATGTCCTTTCACCCCCGCTGGCCCACCGCAACTCTTCACCCCAACTCTGCGTCCATTCCTTCCCTCGACTCAACTCCCATTCAACCTGAAAACTTAGTGCAGAGTCGCCTGCCAACTCCACCAGCTGCCCCTCAACAGCCAAATGTAGGTGCTCACTCAGACCCGCAGTTAGAGACTGAGCAGCATGATTGGCGGGTGCAGGGCCTCAGGTGGTAAATAAGGGTGGAGGAGCAGTGGGCTCTCCCCAACTCTTGGGTCGGCCGGGGTTTTTCCTGGCATCTGGTCTCCTGTACCTGTCCTCAGGGATTGTGTTTCTGGCATTCATATTAAATGAGTTGTGCTGGCTGCTGGAATGGTAGGTATCATTCAAATATCTGGAAGGTGAGAGATGGCCACTCACTCAGCTCACTGATGGAAGCTGTCACTTCCTTCTGGCTGGTGTTCTGGCCCTGGAGAGCCTCTGAGAAGTTCTGTGTGGTGTTGGCTGTGGTCACAGAATATTGTTCATCTTCCTTTTCCTGTCATTTGTAAGGGCCTGTCCCTGCCAGAGCTGATGGCAGATCAATCCTGATGCTGAATTCAGGGGATATGATGGGTGCCAGAGGCAATGTTACCTGTTGTGAAGAGTATAGGTGAGTAGGTCCTGGGGAGGCTGAGGCCTAGGTGGGTACAGAGGCTCTTGAATCGCTTTCTTTTCTTGTAAATGCTGGATCGTTGACTTTTGGCCATTTGGGTTCCATGAACACAGGGAACCATGATATCTCAGAGTAGCTGAGGCAGAAGGACATTCCAGAGGCACCCAAGTCCCATGCTCAGCGTTTAGTTTCCTGGGGGCTTTTGGTACACATTTTCTCTGAATCCTGAGGACCCGGCATCAGATGGGTGGGCCATTTGATTACAGGTTTTTTTTTCTTTCTTTTTTTTTTTTTCGACGGAGGTTACTCTTGTTGCCCAGGCTGGAGTGCAGTGGCACGATCTCGGCTCACCGCAACCTCTGCCTCCCAGGTTCAAGCGATTCTCCTGCCTCAGTCTCCCGAGTAGCTGGGATTACAGGCATACACCACCATGCCCAGCTAGTTTTGTATTTTTAGTAGAGATGGGGGTTTCTCTGTGTTGATCAGGCTGGTCTCCAACTCCTGACCTCAGGTGATCCACCCACCTCGGCCTCCCAAAGTGCTGGGATTACAGGCGTGAGCTGCCGCGCCTGGCTGATTGCAGTTTTAAAGGGCCCCAAAGAACATTGTCTCTGCTTGCCATTTATAGTCGTATTCCTTTGAAAAGTGAATGCTGTTTACCTTCAATGTCCTCCCATTAATATGCCGTATATTTAAGTTGTTTTCAGCCTTATTGGCAGCTTGGCTTAATGACAGGAGCTCCACAGTTGCCCCAGCACTTAAGAGTTATATACCCCCACTTTCCACAGTGTATGAAGTGGAGGTACTTGCCCTGTGCCTTGTTTTTATTTTATTAATCAATTCATTCAACAGCTTATTTTTTGAGCGCCAGTGTGTGCCAAGCACTGTTCTAGGTACTAGAAATACAATGGTGAATGGGTCAGGCAATGGTCCTGTTTTCATTCATTCAGAGTTTGGTCCTTGTTAGAATCCTCTGGGATATGGGACAAGAATACAGGGAAGCTGGGTGATATTGGATGGAAGGAAGGAGGGAGAAAAGAAAGATAGCCAGTGTTCACTGACTCCACAATTCTGCCCTCATCCACTAGCCCTGAGTCTGGGAATCACAGGCTAGAAGTTTCTCACCCTTCATCTGGTATTTAATTGCTTCAAAGCTCCAACCCCCACCATCCCACCCATCACAGAAATCCAACTTTCCTCAGGTGGACAGAGGTGCAGTTTCCTCAGTCAGCACTCACATGCCTGAAAGATCAGCTGCCTTTCTGAATCAGAGGATAACTTTGTCATTCTTTTCCAATTGAAAAAACATGACTCATCAATTGGTACAGCAGTTGGATGGCTTAAAGCCAGGCTGTGGCTCTGAACAGCCAGTTACACAATTCAGCCAGTGGAGAGAAGGCCGTGGGGAGTGGCTGAGGAGTCCCTCAAGAGAAGAGGTTGCTGTTCACTGATGGTGGAGTGTTTTGAGAGTGGTGAAACCAGGTTATCCCTTTCTTCTTTTAACGTAAGTCTCATCCAAGTCATTCTCTTTTTTTGCTTCCTTGATCTCTGGAGGAAGTGAAATTGGACATATAGAGAAGGCCAGGCAGCATAATGCAGGAAACCAACTGGAACTGTTCCTTCCTAACTATGTTGGAACATTTAAGAAAGTATAGCTCTGAGACTTTAGGAGCATTGGTAGGACCTGGGCTCAGCTGGTTGGGGCTATAAACCTGACTGGCAGAACTATTTCTTGTTGGTTTTAGACCTTCTGTAACGAAATGGAGCTTCCGAGTACCTCTAAAGAAGAAGTAATAGTTTGCCTGAATTTGAGCCAAAGACCTGAGGCCTTTTGTTCCAGGGAAAGATGCAGGAGTTGGGACGAAGAAACCAGAGAGTTCTGTCCCTTACCCAAGGCCAATTGCTACTGAGCCTCAGTTTTGTCCTCTGTAAAACAGGGATAATCACTCTGTCACGGGATTGCTGTAAGAATTAAATGAGGTTAGAGAGGGACATCGGAGAAGCTTGCTTTCTGCACTCTGGAGAGCTATGTGAGGGTGAATGAATACACAGGGTGGCAGTAGACTTGGTGTGGTTTGGGGCTTCCTAAATGGCACCAGTCACCTTTCCCCTGCTAAGCTTTCACCAGTCATGTTCAAGAGCCCTTTGGTACTGTTGCCCAGCTTTGCCTTACTCCCTTCAGGTAGGTCTCCTTGAAGCCACACCTCTCTTCACTTTGGTTCTTTGTGTCAATGAAGAGCGTTTTGAGGACAGAAAGTGGAACCAGTTCCATAGGATGGTAGATTCAGAATCTGGGCCACCAGGGTGGGTGACGCAGTGCTGTCCCCACAGTCAAGAGACACAAAGCCTCCTTCCGATTCCCGCCATGGGTTCTTATGTCACTGACCATCTGAGCCCTGCCTCCCTGAGCATGATGGAACAGATGCGGATAGGTGGGGTGCTATGGCTGCCTACAAACAGAGGTGTCCTGCATTGTGGCCGGAACCCCAGAGACCCAGTCCTATCTTGTGAATTTTCAAGTGGCTCTTCTGCTGGATTTCTCTGAGCTCTTGTCAGTCATTTTGTGGCATTTCTGACTCTGTTTTAGGCCAAGTGACCCTTTTCTTGTCTGGCCCTGTCTCTCTTAGCTTCAGTTTATTATTATTAATTTTTTTTTTTTTTTTGAGATGGAGTCTCGCTCTGTCGCCCAAGCTGGGGTGCAGTGGCACGATCTCGGCTCAATGCAAGCTCTGCCTCCTGGGTCCACGCCATTCTCCTGCCTCAGCCTCCCGAGTAGCTGGGACTACCACGCCCGGCTAATTTTTTTGTATTTTTAGTAGAGATGGGGTTTCACCATGTTAGCCAGGATGGTCTCGATCTCCTGACCTCGTGATCCACCCGCCTCGGCCTCCCAAAGTGCTGGGATTACAGGCGTGAGCCACCGCGCCCAGCCAGCTTCAGTTTATTATTTATTTATTTATTTATTTTGAGACATAAATAATTTATTTATTTATTTATTCTTGCTTTGCTGCCCCAGCTGGAGTGCAGTGGCACGATCTCGACTCACTGCAAACTCCGCCTCCTGGGTTCAAGTGGTTCTCCTGCCTCAGCCGGTATGGTAGCTGGTATTACAGGCATGGGCCACCATGCCCGGCTAATTTTTGTTTTTTTTTTAAATTAGAGACAGGGTTTCACCATGTTGGCCAGGCTGGTCTCAAACTCCTGACCTCAAGTGATCCTCCTGCCTCAGCCTCCCAAAGTGCTGGGATTACAGGTGTGGGCCACGGCACTTGGCCTATTTTGTTTTCTTAGCATACTGTTACTTGGCCAGAGCACTCACTTACCAATGGCCTGCTCCTCCCAGTGAATACTCTGTGAATACTCTATTACTCTCAGCTAATTAGTTAATGAGGTCTTAATGGGCCTGGGCTATAATTCAAATTACTGGGTCTAAGTCCTTAGGGTCCCCGCCCTGTAGCTGGTTAAGGGAAGGGCAACTTTGGGGCTTTGGGTTCTGTCTAGAAGGGTGGGCCTGAGGGCCTCAGGCCACTGGAAATTGTGGATTGGGATTGGAGCCCAGGGTTTCGGAGCCAGAGAAGCTGGACGTGGCCTGCTGAGCTGCAAAAGGGTAGCCTTGATGGAGCCTGACCTCAAGACCAGGCCTGTTTCTGGAAGTGACCCTAGATGCAGAGTCACTGCAGCATACAACCCCCTTTTCCTGTCACCCCGTGGCCAGAATGTGGAACTGGTCTCCGGAGGAGGGCCCTGAGAATCCCTGGGTAGCTGGGAGCAGACTATGGTGAAGGGTGAGGCAGTCAGATGGGGCTGTAGTCAGGACTGAGGGCTCTTCTGGCCATCTGCAGCACCCGGCCTGTTACTGGGTCTGCAGGAACCATCCTCCATACACGCCTGCTTCCTCCTGAGGGGCCTGACTTAGGGAGGTTGGCTCTGGGTCCTAACTCCCTGTGTCCTGTTTGCCCTCTGCTATCCCCAGAAGCCAGAGATCCAATCAGAGCACCTTCCACCATTTAGGGCCAGCCTGCCTGTCTGCTTTCCAAACCTCATGCTGCTCCAGGGCTGTCCAGGAAACCTTTCCTGCCACACTGGCCTTAATGTTCTCCTGCACCCCCTGTTCCCGGCCCCCAGTGAAAGGGTCTTCCCAGACCACCCCTGGAATCCTAGCTCTGAGGTGATGGCACTGTTGATGAAAAAGCCAAACTCTGTTAAATATTCGAAGAGGTTTATTCTGAGCCAAATGTGAGGGCCATGACCCATGACATAGTCCTGGGAGGTCCTGAGAACATGTGCCCAAGGTGATTGGGGTACAGCTTGATTTTTATCCAAGTTACAGGCAGAAGTTACAGGCAAAGACATAAATTAATACATGTAAGGTATACATTGGTGGGGACAGGGTAAGGTGGATGAAAACATTTCCTGGTTGGCAATTGGCTGAAAAGGTTAAACTTTGCCTAAAGAGTTAAAGTCAGCAGAAGAAAAGCTTGGGGTTAAGATAAGGTGGGTTGTGAAAGCCAAGGTTCATGTTAAGTAGATGAAGCCTTCAAAAGAATAGATGGTAAATGTCTCTAAGGTGTCAGACTCTTAGTTAAATCTCCCCTAACTCAGGAAAAGACCTAGAAAGGGAAGGGAATCTCTGCAGGATATAAATTTTCCCCACAAGAGATGGCTTTGCAGGGCCATTCCAAACTATGTCAAAAATATACTTGGGGGTAAGATACTTTGATTTCCTTAGGGCCTGTCATCTCCCATGTGATGTTAGACCAGCGTCAGGTTGGAGTTGGTGTCTTAACTGCTGAGAGTCTGTTCTGTCAGTCTTAGGATTCTGTTTTAATGTTAACAGAATCGGTTATGTCTAAGCTGGTCGGTTGTGTCTAAGCTCCAAAAGGGAAAGGCCAGGATGAGGCATGGCCCACGCCCCACTTCCTGTCATGGCCTGAACTCAGTTTTCAGTTTTTTCGAAATCCCTTTGGCCAAGAGGGGGTTCATTCAGGCAGTTGGGGGGCTTAGAATTTTATTTTTGGTTTACAGCACTCACTCAGGAGTCCGGTTTTCCTAGGGCTGGGGTTTGCTTCCTCCTGGGGGCTGGTGGTGGAGTCAGGCTGCTTATCAGCCCTAGGACCTCAGGAACTTCCTTGACCTGGGTCAGCTGCCATTTCCTTATCTGTCAAGTGGAGACAATAAAACAGAACTCCTAGCGCTATAAATTAGGCAATATATGTAAAGAGAATCGAGCCCATTTAACTTTTCTTGGTTTTGTTAACTTTGTGTGGCGATTGTTTGAGAGCCGAGACAGCCATCACCTTTCCCGGTGTTCCCCTGATGCTCAGCCAGGAGTTGGCTAGAGATTTGTTTATGTGTGAATGTGCCTGCCTGGTCCAGGTCTGTCCAAGTTGCTGTGGTGGGGCCAAGCCAGTCAGCAGTCCCCTCAGGCTCAGGCTGAAGTCCCCACCCCACCCCACCCCACCCCACCCCACCCCACCCCACCCACTCCCAGGAGGAAGCCAGCAGCCCTGAGGGATTTAACCACTCACTGACTTCAACTCTTCCTGCATACTCATTTAGGCGATGACATTCTTGGTCTGTAAGTTTAGCTGGCCACATCCACTGGGATGACAGATACCAAGTACAACATATCAGGTACAGGTACATATCAGGCCCTGTGACAGGCATTTACAAATTCTCCATCTAAGAGGTCTGAGCATGCCTACCTGGTTAGTGGCAAACTGCGATGAGACCTCGTGGTCGTCCCGGTTAGAGAAGTCCCCCTGTCTGTGCTGCTCAAGCCAGACCCTCAAAGCCCAAATGAGGAGCAGAAGTGTAGCAAGGGAGCCCTTTCCTTTTGAAGCCATTCCAGTTGTACTTTTTACTGCTGAGCTGCCAGACGTTGGACTGGGACAGTAGTGAGGGGTGGGGGCAGGGTGTTGCAGGACCCAGTACCTGAATGTGATGTGTAAGCCTGTGAGCCTCTGCTTCCTGGTCCCAGTGGGTTCCTGCCACCTTCAGCTGCAGCCTCCCTCTCGAACCTGCAGCTCCGTATCTGAATCAGCGTGTTGTTCCCTGCCTACAGATTTCGATCCTACAGGGCCTTGGCTTTCTGGGCAGCATTTGATGTGAAGCGCCCTTACCACCCACTCCTTGGGGTGGACCCACCCCTGGCACCCAGGACTCCTTGCCTCCCAAGTACTGAGCCCCCTGGGCTTTCCTTCCTTGTTTCTTTCCTTCAAATCTATTATCAGTTTTTACTTTTGTGTTCTTCAAAGGCCTTTTTGGTTGCAGTTTGAGTAAGAGAGGCTGACCTCCTACTGCTTGCTGGGAATGGACTCTGGCTGGGGGAAAGTTGCCTGCCCATTCATCTGGCTGCCATCTGTCTCTTCAGGTGTCATGTGATTCTCTGAGGGAGCAGCTGCGTGAGTGGAGATGCTTTCAGTGGTGGAGGATGGACTGGACCCCCAGGCTGCCATCCCGGTAGGTGGGCGAGGGAGGATCAAGGGCGGGGAAGGGCTGCAGGGGACAGTCGTATCATCAGCTTGCCTCACTTCAAGCTGTCCTTTCGAGTCCAACGCCTTAACCACTCGGCCATCACAGCCCGCTAGACCCTGTCCTTTCTAGATCACCTTATTGGTGATAAGATGGAGATTTATGAAAAGCAGTGGGAATTTAAGATCAGTAACCTGAAGACCAAGGATTTCCATTCAGCCCTTCAGCCCTCTGCCCTTAGGCCATGATTTGGTCACAGTCTGATCAAAGCACTGAATGGGTGGGAAACAGATATTCCCAGGCACTGGTTTGTTGTTTCAGTAATGGGGGTAAATTGGTAACTTACATGTATCTGAACACTTACCATTTTCTAGGATATTCTAAATGTAATTATTTGTGAGCAGTTCACTGGAGCCCCCTAGGACCTTTTCTTAGACAGCCCTTTGCACCCTCCTGGGCTATCTTGGGTACTCTGGATGGAGCTCTCTGTTCTCTTGGAGAGGCAGGAAGTCAGGTAGCTTTGGGGCTGGTCCCTTAGCAGCATCCTGAGATGGCTTTCGGGGAGAAGCCAGGATTTCCCTTTCCTCCCCACTGCTGCTTCCCAGCTCAGAGAACTCTCTGCTTGAAAGAAACTGTAGCCCTCAGAGACATGCCTTTCCCCGTCCTGGCCACAGGAGAGTCCAGCTCTACCTGTTTCCCAGCTGGCTTTCATGCAGAGGCTCTTCCCTCCCCTCTGCACTCCCACTCTCCCACCCCCAGTGCCTGCCGAATCCCACCCCAGGACCCTCCAGAGCTAGGGCAGAACCCTGGCCAACTCAGCCTTCTAACAACAGCTGCACAAACTGACTCCATGAGGGTATGCCTTTCTTGAGGGTATGCCTTATTTCTCCCTGTATACCCTAACCCAACACCTAGTTAGGTGTTCAATTGAACAAAGTATGTATGTACTTTTAAAATATAATATACTAATAACATCTTGCGTTTAAAAGAACATTTAAAATTAGACTATTTCAAGATTAAAAACTTTTGAGCCTCAAAGGATACTATCAAGAAAATGAAAAGACAACCCACAGAATGGGAGAAAATACTTGCAAATCAAATATCTGATAAGGGTCTGGTATCCAGAACATATAAAGAACACTTATAACTCAACAATAAAAAGACAGATAATCCAGTTATAAAATGGGTAAAGGATTTGAATAGACACTTCTCCAAAGAAGATACACACATGGCCAATAAAGATGGTTGTTATCATTAGACATCAGGGAAATGTGCATCGAAACCACAGTGAGATACTACTTCACGTCCCCTAGTATGTCTGTAATAAAAAAGGCAATAACTAGTGCTGGCAAAAGTGTGGAGAGATTGGAACTCATATATTGCTGGTGGGAATGTAAAATAGTGCAGCCACTTTGGCACACAGTTTGGCAGTTCCTCGATAAGTTAAACGTAGGGTTATGTATACAATTCCACTCCTAGATATATACCCAAGAGAACTAGAAATATAAGTCCACTCAAAAACTTGTACATGGATGTTCATAGCAGCATTATTGATAATAGCGAAAGAGTAGAAACAACCCAAATGTCTATTAACTGATGAATGGATGAATAAAATGTGGTATATCTATGCAGCGGAATATTTTCTGGCAATAAAAAGGGATGAAGTCCTGATACATGCTACAACATGATGGAAAATATGCTAAGTGAAATAAGTCAAAGGGTCCTATATTGTATTGATATCTATTCATGTGAGATGTACAAAATATGCAAAGCCACAGAAACAGAAAATAGATTAGTGACTGCATTCACTTCGTATTCCCTTTTCTCCCAGCCCCTGGCAATCACTAATATACAGTATTTCCTTTTGGGGTGATGAAAGTCGTTTTTGTTTTGTTTTGTTTTGTTTTGTTTGTTTGTTTGTTTTTGAGACAGAGTCTCACTCTGCTGCCCAGGCTGGAGTGCAGTGGCACTATCTTGACTCACCACAAACTCCACCTCCCAGGTTCAAGCGATTCTCATGCCTCTGCCTCCCAAGTAGCTGGGATTACGGGTGTGCACCACCATGCCCGCCTAATTTTTGTATTTTTGGTGGAGCTGGGGGTTTCACCATGTTGGCTGGGCTGGTCTTGAACTCCTGACCTCAGGTGATCCACTCATCTTGGCCTCCCGAAGTGCTGGGATTATAGGCGTGAGCCACCGTGCCCAGCCAGAAAATCTTCTAAAATTAGATAGTGGTGATGGTTGCACAATTGTGTGAATATACTAGAAACAATTGAACTGTATACTTTAAATGGGTGTATTTTATGGTGTATGAATTATATCTCATTAAAACTGTTACCTTTTTTCAAATTTAACTTTTCAAAGAATGTTAACATTTATTGTTTTGGCTGAAATCAAAATAAAAGATTAAAATATGTATCCATAATCCTATCACCCAACAATTCAAACCAGTTTTTCTTTAATCCCTTCCAGTCCTTTTCCACTTATGTGATTTTCACATACTTATAATTATGCTCAATTTTTTTTTTTTTTTGAGACGGAGTCTTGCTCTGTCGCCCAGGCTGGAGTGCAGTGGCGCGATCTCGGCCTCACTGCAAGCTCCGCCTCCCAGGTTCACGCCATTCTCCTGCCTCAGCCTCCCGAGTAGCTGGGACTACAGGCGCTGCCACCACGCCTGGCTAATTTTTTTGTATTTTTAGTAGAGACAGGGTTTCACCGTGTTAGCCAGGATGGTCTCGATCTCCCGACCTCGTGATCCGCCCGCTTCGGCCTCCCAAAGTGCTGGGATTACAGGCGTGAGCCACGGCGCCCGGCCTAATTATACTCAATTTTTACTCTATATTTCCAAAAGACTCTATGTACATTTTGTGGTGTATTCATTTAACAAACATTTATTGAGTATTTCTATGTGCCAGGCACAGTGTCAAGTGTTGACACAAGGATGAATAAAACACTAGTCTTAGTGCCACACTCAGCTCTTTTATATATATGTGTTTTGTTTTGTTTTGTTTTGTTTTGTTTTTTTGAGATGGAGTCTCACTCTGCCACCCAGGTTGGAATGCAGTGGCATGATTTTGGCTCAGTACAACCCCCACCTCCTGGGTTTAAGTGATTCTCCTGCCTCAACCTCCTAAGTAGCTGGGATTACAGGCACTCACCACCACACCTGGCTAATTTTTTTTTTTTTTTTTTTTTTGAGGCGGAGTCTCGCTCTGTCGCCCAGGCTGGAGTGCAGTGGCGCGATCTCGGCTCACTGCAAACTCCGCCTCACGGGTTCACGCTATTCTCCTGCCTCAGCCTCCCGACTAGCTGGGACTACAGGTGCCTGCCACCACGCCCGGCTATTTTTTTGCATTTTTAGTAGAGACGGGGTTTCACTGTGTTATCCAGGATGGTCTCGATCTTCTGACCTCGTGATCCGCCCGCCTTGGCCTCCCAAAGTGCTGGGGTTACAGGTGTGAGCCACCGCGCCCGGCCCACACCTGGCTAATTTTTGCATTTTTAGTAGAGACAGGGTTTCATCATGTTTGCCAGGCTGATCTCAAACTCCTGACCTCAAATGATCCGCCTGCATTGGCCTCCCAAAGTGTTGGGATTACAGGCATGAGCCACCACACCCAGCCTCTTTTTAGAATTTATCTAGTACGTTTTCTGGTTTTCACCAGAAACCACTTCCCTAAAAAAAAAAAAAAAAAAAAAAGGTAGTCCTGTCCTCAGGAGAATCCTCATAGTACTATAGATCAGAAAGTATTATTTCCACTTTAACAGATAAGGAAATTGAGGCTCAAAGAGGTTAAGTGGAATGTCTGAGGAGGCCCGTTTGGTTACTGACAGCTAGGACTGAGCCTAGTCCTCTGGCTTCCAGGCCTAGGATCTTTCTTCTTTTGAGACAAGGTCTTGCTATGTTGCCCAGGCTGGAATACAGTGGTGTGATCACAGCTCACTGCAGCCTTGAACTCCTGGACTCAAGCAGTCCTCCTGCCTCTGACCTCCCAAAGTTCTGGGATTACAGATTTGAGCCACCACGCCCAGCCTAGGATCTTTCTTAAAGTAAACCATGTTCCTGTTCTCCTCATGTTTTTATTGTTCTAAAGCAGTGTGGGTGTTTTTTGTTTGTTGGTTTTTGCCTCGTAGCTTATTGATTCTCTACAGAAGCTTGTCGGTGTAAAAAAGGTGGGAAGCCCCCCACCTTGTCCTAGATGGATTTACCCAAGCTCCCATCACTGCAGCTATGATGGGGCCAATATTTAAACACAAGATTATATGGCTCTAAGTTCACTTAAGTTTGGTCTAAAAAACAAAAAGTATCTACACTAAAGGACATATGAAACAACAGTAACAGTAATTATCTCTGGGTAGTGTGTGTGATTTTCCTTTTCTTCTCTATGCTTTATCTTTCTTTGCTATAGTTAACAATGTGCTAATTTTGCAGAAGGAATCTACAGACACACCCATAGATGTGTGTGCATGTGGTTGCATATGTATTTGGCACCAGCTAAAGGATTACACTCTAGGGACTCTCCATAGGATTTTCCGCTAAAGGCCTGTGTTCTGTGTGGTGCTGCCTAGGTCATCAAGAAGAAGCTGGTGGGATCCGTGAAAGCCTTGCAGAAGCAGTACGTGTCCCTGGACACAGTGGTCACTAGTGAAGACGGAGATGCCAACACCATGTGCAGTGCCCTGGAGGCCGTATTTATCCATGGCCTGCACGCCAAGCACATCCGAGCTGAGGCCGGAGGAAAAAGGAAGAAAAGTGCCCACCAGAAGCCTCTGCCCCAGCCTGTCTTCTGGTCCCTCCTGAAAGCTGTCACTCACAAGTGAGATTTAGCTGGAGAGGTTTTGCTTTGCGGAGGAGCAGCAGAGTATGGGACACTTGGCTTTTCCTCCCCAGCTGTTCAGGAAGCCAACAGAGGTGCCCTGTGTTCTAGCATAGAGATAGGGTGAGGTAGGGGTTGAAAGTGTCTTCTAGAAAGGCTTATCTCTAGACCAAGCTTCCCAGCCAGTGTGCCAGCAGATCTTGAGACCCTCAGCACTCAGGCAAGAGCCTGTGGCTGCTTTGAGACTGGTCACAAAAAGCAGGTGAGACTGGTCACCTTTAGCAGGAACCACCTTTTTTGCCACACTGGGGCAGAGTTACATAGTTACAACAGAGGTTGTGTGGCCTGGAAAGCCTAAAGAATTTACTATCTGGCCCTTTACAGAAGACGTTTGCTGACCCTGCCTTAGATTATTCGAACATCCGAATTGTAAATCTTTTTTTTTTTTTTTGGGACGGAGTTTCGCTCTGTCACCCAGGCTGGAGTGCAATGGCATGATCTCGGTTCACTGGCACCTCCGCCTCCCAGGTTCAAGCAATTCTCCTGCCTCAGCCTCCTGAGTAACTGGGACAATAGGCACGCACCATCACACCCAGCTAATTTTTGTATTTTTAGTAGAGATGGGGTTTTGCTATGTTGGTCAGGCTGCTCTCAAACTCCTGACCTTGTGATCCGCCCACCTCCGCCTCCCAAAGTGCTGGGATTATAGGCATGAGCCACCGCGCCCAGCCATTAATGTTATCTCTTAAGGAGGTATGGGGTTATTTTTATTAACAAGTGGAATCAGGAAAAGCATATGAATATTCACCCTGAGACACTTATCTCTTTGGCCCCTAACTGTCTGGGCTTTTGAGCAAGTAGCTGGCACTGTGCCTCTAAGGACTACTAAATGCCACCTTCAGCCCAAAAGAAGCCTTGTCAGTCTCTAATCTTCCTTTCCATGCTGACTGCCACTGCCTTGTCTCACGTTCTTTCTTCTTTCCTGAGTGACACTGGCTTTCTATTTGTCCCGCTTATCTCACTCTGTCTTTCCTTGAGTCCATCATCTGGTCAACATTTACTGAGCTGAAGCTCCCTGGAGCTTACTCACTGAGCCTAGTAGAGTGCGGTCTACGTTCCCATGGAGGAGATAAACCCGCGCCAGGGACTGTGGTACCTCAGAGGGGCATGTACATCAGACCGAGGCATTCCGGGACTGAGTTTGGTACACCTGGGGTCTGATCGCCTTATGCAGAACATCTACCCTGCAGTCTGCATGACTATGGTCAAGTCACTTTTCTAAACAAAAATCTGTAGCCCACAGGCTCCCAGATGCTAGCCTGGAGACTGATTCACTAGGTTGGGGTCCCAGAACTTGTATCCTGCTCAAGTTCCCCAGGGGATTCTGGTGCATGGCTGGGTGTGGGGCCATTACTCCCTGTTGCCTTATTGATTTGATATTTAAGACCCTCTCTTTCCTGGCCTTGCAACCAAACCACCCACTCTTCCGCCATATGCTGTAATTGGAGCGCTCCCCAATCCTCTTACAGGGTTGTTGATTTCCTACCCTTTATGGCTTTTTTCATCAGTCCCTTGTGCCTGAGGGCAGGGACCATGTCTTTACCCTGCGTCTTCATTGCTCCAAGGACTTTGCACTTAAGGAGCTCTGACAGCATGCCTTGGATGAGCAGATATGTCAGGGGCCCAGTGGTAGTTGGAATGAACATGGAAATTATCTTTCACAATTCCAATCTCAAAAAATATATATCTATATAATATATAAATATATATATATATTGCCTAGGCTGGAGTGCAGTGGTGCAATCTCCACTCACTGTGACCTTTGCTTCCCAGGCTCAAGCTATCCTTCCACCGCAACCTCCCCAGTAGCTGGGTAGCTGGGACTACATGTGCAAGCCACCACATCTGGCTATGTTGTTGTTGTAGAGACAGAGTTTCGTCCTGTTGCCCAGGCTGGTCACGAACTCCTGAGCTCAAGTGATCCGCCTGCCTTGGCCTCCCAAAGTGCTGGGATTACAGGCGTGAGCCACCACATCTGGCCTAAAACACTATTACCCAATATTTTTTCATGGCTGTATCTATTTGCAGTGGTTATTCCTGGTTCCTGCTAACAAGTAGATAAAAGCACATCTCTGTGATTTGGGGTAGTTTCTTGAAACACGTCTGTTCTCCCTTCCCAGACACATCATCTCAGAGTTGGAGCACCTGACGTTTGTCAACACGGATGTGGGCCGCTGCCGGGCATGGCTGCGGCTGGCCCTGAACGACGGCCTGATGGAGTGCTACCTGAAGCTGCTGCTGCAGGAGCAGGCCCGCCTGCATGAGTACTACCAGCCCACCGCCCTGCTCCGGGATGCTGAGGAGGGCGAGTTCCTCCTTAGCTTCCTGCAGGGCCTCACGTCCTTGTCCTTCGAACTCTCCTACAAGTCTGCCATCTTAAATGAGTGGACGCTCACCCCACTGGCCCTGTCTGGGCTTTGCCCGCTTTCTGAGCTGGACCCTCTCTCTACCTCTGGTGCAGAACTACAGCGGAAGGAATCTCTGGATTCCATTTCCCATTCTTCAGGCTCTGAGGACATCGAAGTCCATCACTCGGGCCATAAGATACGGAGGAACCAGAAGCTAACTGCCTCCTCCCTCAGCCTGGACACGGCCAGTTCATCCCAGCTGTCCTGCAGCCTAAACTCTGATAGCTGCTTACTCCAAGAGAATGGCTCCAAGAGTCCAGACCATTGCGAGGAACCCATGTCCTACGACTCAGACCTGGGCACAGCAAATGCTGAGGACTCAGACCGGTCTCTGCAAGAGTGAGTACCCTGCCCCCACTCCTTCCCATCTTCTCTTCTCCCTCCTTTCTTTCCTCTCCTCCTCCCTTTCTTCCCACAGCATGTGATTGTCTGTTACTGAACTCTATTAGTAATTAAAGAAAGCCAAGGGAGTCATCATCGACTTCTCCAGGGACTGGAGTCGCTGGGAACTGTAGCAGGCAATACAGGCATAGTGGAGAAAGTGGACTTAGAACAGCTTAGAGCTGGTTTGGGCTCCAGCTCTGCCCCGGTGACTTTTAGCAGGTTACTTGGCCGGGTGCGGTGGCGCATGCCTGAAATCCCAGCACTTGGGAAGCTGAGGCAGGAGGATTGCTTGAGCCCAGGAGTTCGAGGCCAGCCTGGGCAATGTAGCAAGATCCCGCCTCTAAATTAAAAAAATAAGATAAAATAAAATAAAACAAAAACTGAAAACAAACAATAACAACAAAAAAACAAGATACTTAGTCTCTACAAGGCACAGTGTAAAATATTGTTGTCTTCTTCTAGAAGGAAGGAAACTAATAGGTCAAGGTACATTTAAAACTTCCAACAAATAGATGAAACATAACGCGTAAGAGTGTGACTTCACAGGATACCTCCTGGGGGACACAGGACCTGAGTGCTGCATGCAGGAGGTGGTGGACAGGTGGGGACAGACAGATGTGTGGAAGAGTATGAGGGGCAGATGAACTAGGCTGAAGAGAGAACTGGGCAGAGCCTTCTTCACACAGCCTTTTAAACATTTTTTTGCAGCCGGGCACGGTGGCTCACGCCTATAATCCCAGCACTTTGGGAGGCCAAGGCAGGTAGATCTTGAGGTCAGGAGATTGAGACCATCCTGACTAACATGGTGAAACCCTGTCTCTACTAAAAATACAAAAAATTAGCCGGGCGTGGTGGCGGGCGCCTGTAGTCCCAGCTACTCGGGAGGCTGAGGCAGGAGAATGGCGTGAACCCGGGAGGTGGAGCTTGCAGTGAGCTGAGACCGTGCCTCTGCACTCCAGCCTGGGTGACAGAGCGAGACTCTGTCTCAAAAAAAAAAAAAAAAAAAAAAATTTGCATAGATAATCTTTTTATGGTTAAAAAAAAAATCTAAAACATATACAGTGAAAGCCTTTCCCATTCCTGTTCTCCCTCTACTCTGTTCTTTCCTCCCACCTCTAAAACCATAATAATCAATTTCCTGTATATTCTTCCAAATTTCTAAATGCATCTACAACAAATACCAGTATAAAGATTTTCAGCTGAGCGCAGTGGCTCACGCCTGTAATCCCAGCACTTTGGGAGGCCAAGACGGGCAGATCACAAAGTCAAGAGATGGAGACCTTTCTGGCTAACACGGTGAAACCCCATCTCTACTAAAAATACAAAAAATTAACCGGGCGTGGTGGCAGGCACCTGAAGTCCCAGCTACTCAGGAGGCTGAGGCAGGAGAATGGTGTGGACCCGGGAGGCGGAGCTTGCAGTGAGCCGAGATTGTGCCACTGCGCTCCAGCCTGGGCGACAGAGCGAGACTCTGTCCTCAAAAAAAAAAAATAAAAGATTTTTAAAATTTCTTCCTTATTTATTACTTTCTCGCCTACAAAGGCAGTATATACACACTGTTCTATATCTTGTTTTGGAGAAGATCTTTTCATATCAGAGCTTCTTCATTCTTTTATTTTTATTTTTATTTTTATTTTTTATAGAGACAGGGTTCTCACTGTGTTGCCCAGGCTGGTCTTGAACTCCTGGGCTCAAGAGATCTTCCTGCCTCAGGCTCCCAAAGTGCTGGGGATTACAGGCGTGAGCCACCGTGCCCAGCCTCATTCTTTTTTTTCCATTGCATATTGTTCTAGTGTATGAATGTACCTTAGTTTACTTAATCAGCCCAGTATTTAATGGGTGCTGGGGCCTGTGTTTTCATAAATAACCTTGTGTATGTGGTCTTTTAGTTCTGCATAGCTATCTCTGTTGAGTAAACTCCCGGAAGCAAAATTGCCGAGCAAAAGGATAGACTAATATGGAATATTCACAGATTATTGCCCATTTACACTCCACCAGGAATGTCCTTGTTTCTTAGCCTTGCCAGCTGATGGTATTAGTGAACTTTTGGATATTTGCTCATCTGATAGGTGGAAAATGGGAACTTCTTATTAAAAGCCTCCTTCAGCTGGATCCATGTTGCATCAGCGGAAAAGAAGGTCCCACGTGTTTGGGACCTTCTTTCCACTCATCCTGTGCCCTCGCCTTGGTTCAGGTCCCTCCAGGGTTCTCACCCAGCATGGAAAGAGCACCCGCATTGGGTGGTGTTATGGACTGGGGTTGGAGCAGACCTAGTTTCAAGTCCTGTTCCACCACTTACAAGCCCAGGAAGGTCAGGCACATTGCCTGTTAGTCAAACACATATAGGAGATTGTCTCGTAGGCCCAGAAATGGCTTCTGAGCACATTAGGTGGAGTTTTCAAATGTTAAATGGAGGAATTTAGATAGAATACATTGGGGAGGAGCAGTCTCTGCCTCCCGTGACCACTGGGACCATGGCATGACAGGCCTGCAGTGTGACCCGGGCACAGGGCATGACCTAAGTTCACTCACCTGTCTTAGCCCTTCCTGTGTGTCTGCCTCCTCTGCAGACCAGCCAGCCATCCCCTTGTCATATGTCTCTCCTTTATCTCATGTGTCTTGTGATTGGAAAATTCCAGCTTAAGGTCACTGAATCAGTAACCATCCTCTCTGTGCAGGAAGTGTTGTCCTGGCTATTATGGGGAAACTGGAGGGGCAAGGGTCAGGATGTATAGACAAATGCCGGACAGTGGTGTGAGTAACTGGCAAATGTAAGACATACAGATGCACCAACACACAGGCAGCACCAGCATTCGTAGAGCTGGGCCTTGAAGTTAGTCCTTGAGCATCCACAGAGACCAGCATTTCTTGAAGTGTATATTTCAAGGGTAAAATGTTCTCACCGACACTTAGAGTTCATCAAAGTTATTACATTATTTAAATATTTGTAACTTTAAATTAGACATAAATTCCTTGTGCTTATCATTACACATATAAAATCAAAACATCCACAAATTAAACATAAAGAAAAGCATAAAAGACACAACACTCAAAATGAAATTTATTAATATAAAGCGGTTCTGTTTGGCAGAAACCAAATTGCAGTTGGTCTAGTGAATTGACTGTCCTGAATAGCTTCTTCCGTGTAGATTGGATCCGTATTATAATCATCACTGAGTGGCATAGATATAGTCTGGAGGGTTTAAGTACTTAGATTTAAGTACTTAGAATGGCCCCTGGCACAGAGGCATCAATAGTGCTCAATTGATGGTATTGTTGTATTTTATTTTATTCTATATTTTATTTATTTTTTGAAACGGAGTCTCGCTCTGTCCCCCAGGCTGGAGTGCAGTAGCGTGATCTCGGCTCACTGCAACCTCCGCCTCCTGGGTTCAAGCGATTCTCCTGCCTCAGCCTCCCGAGTAGCTGGGATTATAGGGGCCTGCCACCACACCAGCTAATTTTTGTATTTGTTGTAGAGAAAGGGTTTCACTATGTTGGCCAGGTGAACTCCTGACCTCAGGTGATCCGCCTACCTCAGCCTCTCAAAGTGCTGGGATTACAGGCATGAGCCACCATGCCCAGCCTGGGTAGACATGTTTTTAATTCTCTTAGTTACATACCTAGGGGTGGAATTGCTGGGTCATATGTAACTCTATGTTTAACTTCTTGAGGAACTACCAAATTGTTTTCTGCAGTAGTTGCGTCATTTTACATCCCCACCACTAATATATACGAGCTTTAATTTCTCTACATCTTTGCCCACCCTTATTATTTTCTATCTTTTTTATTATGATCAACCCAGTGGGTATAAAGTGGTATTTCATTGTAGTTTTGATTTGCATTTCTCTGATGACTAATGATGTTGAGTGTCTTTTCATGTGCTTATCAAACATTTGGATATCTTCTTTGGAGAAATGTCTGTTCAGATCATTTGCCCATTTAAACATTTAGTTATTTGTCTTTTTATTGTTGATTTATAAGTGTTCTGTATATATTCTGGATAATAGGCCCTTCTGTATAATTTAAAAATATTTCCCCCCATTCTTTGAGTTGTCTTTTTACTTTCTTGATAGTATCCTTTAAAACACAAACGTTTTGGCCAGGCACGGTGGCTCACTCCTATAATCCCATCACTTTGTGAGGTCAAAGTGGGCGGATCACGAGGTCAGGAGATCGAGGCCATCCTGGTTAATATGGTGAAACCCCATCTCTACTAAAAAAAAAAATTCAAAAAATTAGCTGGGCATTGTGGCGGGCGTCTGTAGTCCTAGCTAATCGGGAGTCTGAGGCAGGAGAATGGCATGAACCCGGGAGGCGGAGCTTGCAGTGAGCCGAGATGGCACCACTGCACTCCAGCCTGGGCGACGGAGTGAGACTCAGTCTGAAAAAAAAAAAAACCACACAAACGTTTTTTATTTTTGTTTTTTGAAACAGAGTTTCACTTTGTTGCCCAGGCTGGAGTGCGGTGGTGTGATCTTGGCTCACTGCAGCCTCCCCCTCCCGGGTTCAAGTGATTCTCCTGCCTCAGCCCCCCAAGTAGCTGGGATTACAGGTACACACCACCATGCCCAACTAATTTTTGTATTTTTATTAGAAACAGGGTTTCGCTATGTTGGCCAGGCTGATCTCGAACTCCTGGCCTCAGATGATCCACCCGCCTTGGCCTCCAAAGTGCTGGGATTACAATTTATTTTTTATTGCTTTCTTATGCTGTAGATCTCACATCTAAGAAACCATTGCCTAATCCAAAGACATGAAGTTTATACCTCTCTTTCCTTCCAAGAGTTTTACAGTTTTAACTCTTACCTTTAGGTCTTTAATCCACTTTGAGTTAATTTTTGTGTACAATGTGAGATAGCAGTCCAGCTTTTTTCTTTTGCATGTGATTATCCACTTATCTCAGCACAATTGTTGAAAAGACTATTCCCTCCCCATTAAAATGTGTTGGTGTCTATGTTGAAAATCAGTTACTTTTTTTTTTTTTGAGATGGAGTCTCGCTCTTTCACCCAGGCTGGATTGCAGTGGCACAATCTCAGCTCACTGCAACCTCCACCTCCCGGGTTCAAGCAATTCTCTGCCTCAGCCTCCCGAGTAGCTGGGATTACAGGCGCCTGCCACCAAGCCTGGCTAATTTTTGTATTTTTAGTAGAGACGGGGTTTTACCATCTTGGCCATGCTAGTCTTGAACTCCTGATCTTGTGATTCTACCCGCCTCAGCCTCCCAAAGTGCTGGGATTGCAGATGTGAGCCACCACACTCGGCCAAAATCAGTTGCTTATACATGTATGAATTGGCCACCTATTCTTGACTATAAAGTCTTGAAATGTTGTTTGGGGTTAAGATGGTGCAGAGCTCACTGGGAAGACAATCAGGTAAGCAACTTGAATTCTAAAGTCCTCATTTCCATAAGCCCAAATTAAGCAGAGCTTCATGTATCTTCTGGACCCAGTCCAAGCCATCAGGGCAGATGCATGGAGGCTTTGGGGCCTTAGACAGCCTGTGGCCACCTGAACCTGGCTTTGCCCATGACATGCTCCACTGGTTTTATAAGCAGAAGAGATAGCAAACGGGTTTATTTTCAAAATGGAGCTTGGATCCTCAGAAGAAGCCTCAGGAGAGGGAGGAGCAGTTGCTAGTCAGTGCACATTCCAGAGGGCCCAGGGCATGTTTCTGTGCAATGTGTATGTGTGAGTGTGTGTGTGCACGCACGTGTACCAAGGCAGTAACATTTGCTCCCTGTGGCCCCAGGAAGCAGCACGGAGGAGACAGGGAGTGGCAGTCCCACCATGGAGAGTGAGCAGGGGCACATCTCGTGTGTACGCATATCCACCCTCACACACCTGGTATACACTGAGCTCCAGCAGCAGTTTCTGGGGATGTGAGGCTTCACTGTCTCCACATCCAGTCCAGCTCTGAGGGGACCAGCCCTTGTACCTCCCCTTGCTGTCCCAGTGCCTGCACAGGAACAAAGTATGACCTCGCTTAGGAAACCTGCCTAGCCCTCGCTTCTCCTAGTCCCTGCCCCAGGGCACAGAGGCCTGGCATCTCTACTTCCTGTGCTGTGGAGGAGGAGGCTCTGCTGCATACCATGTTTGGGGAAACGATTGCCCACACAACCATGTGTTTGGCTGAGCAAGCTCTCCAGGCCCACAGCTAGCCTGCTCAGAATGCCAGTAAGTCCTCATTCACACCAAGTCCTCTTTCTCTGCTGGGGAGCTTTTTTGCCTGAGATCCCAGGCTCCACAAATCACCTGTCCACCCAGTCTGCCTAAATACTGGCCAGGAAAAACGTGGTGGGAGTGTCAGAGGAGGACTGTGTGAGGGGGAGTGCAGTGGATCATTTAGAGGGTGTGGGTTGTTTTAAATCATAAAACAGCAGTTTTGCATTCTTCCCTCTGCCCCAGTTGCCTTGCGCATTATCGCAGACAACCTGTCACACAGGTTTCTTTGTTTAAAACTTCTAGGGTATTGTTGGAATTCAGCAAAGCCCAGGTAAACTCTGTGCCAACCAACGGACTGAGCCAAGAAATGGAGATCCCCACACCACAGGCCTCGCTGTCCCTCCATGGCCTCAACACCAGCACACACCTGCACTGTGAGGCACCTGCAGAGCCCCTTCCTGCCCAGGCAGCCTCTGGAACTCAAGATGGTGTCCACGTGCAGGAGCCGCATCCCTGGGCGCCCAGCGCCCTGGACTTACAGCAGCCTGTAGAGAGCACCTCAGGCCAGCAGCCTTCTAGTACTGTCAGCGCGACAGCCAGAGAAATGGGCCAAGGGAATGGCCTGCAGAAGGCCCGGGCTCTTGACGGAGCTGGTCTGAAGCTGGTAGTTTCCTCACCCACCAGTCCGGTGAGTGGTGCAAGCCGTTCAGGGGGCAGTCTTGGGAAATGTCAGCTGACACAGGGTTTCCCCAGCTGACACAGGGTTACCCTGAGTGGTCTCTGCCTTCTCCCTGTTAGCCTTCCTCTCCCTGCATAGTGATAGTGTTAATAGCATCATGATGATGGGGCTCATGTTTCTTGGCATGTGAGCTGTAGATATAAGCCTGGCACTGTGCTGATCACTTCCCGTGTGTATCTCCTGTCATTTTCATGTCACTTTGTGAAGGTCGTTCTCATCTGACCGCAGTCTCAGCTCTTTAACCACTACCACTCACCAGCATAAGGCCTTGGGCAAGTCACTTCAGCTCTCTGAACCTTCATTTCCTCCTTAGTACTTGTTATTATTAAATTAATATTTTTTGATTTTTGGTTTTTGGTATTTTTTTCAGATGGAGTCTTGCTGTGTTGCCCAGGCTGGAGTGCAGTGGCACAATCTCTGCTCACTGCCACCTTCGCCTTCCGGGTTCAAGCAATTCTCCTGCCTCAGCCTCCCGAGTAGCTGGGATTACAGGTGCCCACCTCCATGCCCGGCTAATTTTTGTATTTTTAGTAGAGATGGGGTTTCACCATGTTGGCCAGGCTGGTCTCGATCTTCTTGCCTCGGCCTCCTGAAGTGCTGGGATTACAGGCATGAGCCAGTGCACTCAGCCTATTAAATTAATATTTTTAGAAAATACTAGGCCTTGAACATACTCACTTTGCAACATGACCCAGGTTTTAGAGCTGTGCTGTCTAATATGGCAGCTACAAGCCACGTGTGGCTGTTGAACACTTAAAATGTGGCAAGTCCAAATGGAGATGTGCCATGTGAAATAAGCGCTGGATTTCAACAACTTAGTATGATGAAAGAATAGAAAATCTCATTTTTATGGATTACAAGTTAAAATGAAAATATTTGGGGGCTGGGCATGGTGGCTCACACCTGTAACCCCAGCACTTTGGGAGGCCAAGAGGGAGGATTGCTTGAGCCCAGGAGTTGGAGACCAACCTGGGCAACAAAGTGAGACCCCATCTGTACAAAAAATACAGAAATTAGCTGGGCATGGTGGTGTGTGGCTGTACATATAGCATGAGGCTGTAGTTCATTCTTTTCCATTGTTCTGCAGTATTCCATTGTAAAAATATATCACAACCTATTATCCATTCTCCTGTTAATGGACATTTGGGTTGTTTCCAGGTTTTGACTATTATGAAGAAAGCTGTAGCGAACATTCTCGTACATGCTTTTGGAGAACCTCGGTGCTTATTTCTGTGGGTATATATACCTGGGAATGGAATTGCTAGGTCCTTGGGTGGCTTATGTTTAGCTTTAATAGATACCACCACCAAACAGTTGTCTAAAGTGTTTGTGCTAATTTATACTCATATTGGCAACAAATGAGCATTCTAGTTGCTCGTTATCCTGGCCAATGGTGTTACCAATCTTTTTAATTTTAGCCACTCTGCTAGATGTGTAGTGGTTTTAATTTTCATATCCTTGATGACTAAAGATGATACCTTTTCATTTGCTTATTGGCCAGTCAATCCTCTTTTATAGAATGTCTGTCCAAGTTGTCATTCCGGTCTTAAATTGAGTTGTATGTGTATGTGTTGATTTGTAGGAGCTCTTTATATATTATATATATAAGTCTTTTATTGGACAAAAACAGTATATATATCAAGTATCTTTTTCTAGTCTATAGAGCTTGACTTTTAAACCTCCTAATGGTATTTTTATTGAACAGAGATTCTTTTAATGATGTGCAGTTTATCAGTCTTTTTGTTTATGGTTTGCTTGGTTTTTGTCCCATTTAAGAGATATTCATCTCCCCCAAGGATCTGAAGGTATTTGCCTATATTATCTTCTAGAAGCTTTAGTGATTTATCTTTCACAGTTAGGTTTATGATCTTTCTGGGATTAATTTTTGTGTGTGGTGTTAGAAGTCAAACCTCATATTTTTCCATATGGATATCTGATTGGCCTTGGTCTGTTTCTTGAATATGACCATGTAAATCACAAAACTGTCAGTGTGGGTCAGTCTTCGAATTTGCTGTTCTGAAGATGCTTCAGTACATCCTGAAGATTTACTTCCTGAAAATGAATGCTCTAGGACCCTGAAGGTTGTGACTGTGCACCTCCCAACTCAAGCTGAAGGCTGAAGAGGAAAGCTCTGCAGCCCCTTCCTCGAGCTGGAGGCAGAGTGACGTCTGCTGGGGATGCAGGCTGTGTGCCCCACAGGACTCCAGAGTGGCACTAACCATGTTGAGTTCACTCCTGCCCAAGGTCTAGCTTCTGCTTTACAGGCTCAGGCATCTTATCTTGCCAGGGCCTCAAAGCTGATGGGACAGAATAGCATCTTTGCTCACTAAGCTCTGACCCACCGGCATCCTTGCAGCTCTGTAGTCCAAGCGAACTCCTTCCAACATCAGGCTTCTTTTAAAAAAAAATTTTTCTGAGGCAGAGTCTCACTCTGTCACCCAGGCTGAAGTATAGTGGTGCAATCTCAGCTCACTGAAACCTCCGCCTCCTAGGTTCAACTGATTCTCATGCCTCAGCCTCCCGAGTAGCTGGGATTACAGATGCCTACCACCACGCCCAGCTAATTTTTGTATTTTTAGTAGAGACGGGGTTTCACCATGTTGGCCAGGCTGGTCTCAAACTCCTGGCCTCAAGTGATCTGCCCACTTTGGCCTCCCAAAGTGCTGGGATTACGGGCATGAGCCACCGTGCCCAGCCCAGCCTCAGGGTTTTACATTTGCTGTTCCTTCTCGACTCACTTCTTTGTTGTCTCAGCCTTCCCTGACTGGACCCCCATAGCTCAAAAGCACCATCCCCAGTGACTCTGTCCCATTCATCTGCTTGACTTCACTTATAACACTCATCACTATGTGCAATTACAGTATATTATCTCTTTGTCTCCTTGTTTATTTTCTGTCTTCCTTACTAGAATATTAGCTCTATGATACAGAGCACCAGGCCTGTTCACTTCTGTATTGTCAGCACCAAGCACTGTACCTGGGAGAAAGTAGGCATTGATGAATAGTTCTTGAACTCCCAAGAGACTCTTGAGATGCCAGTTCCTAAGTTTATTTTGTTCCCCCATCCTAGCTATAAGGCTGTTTGGAATGGTTGTTTTTCTTGGTATCTCCAGCAAGTACCTGGCCCAGAATCATACAAGATGTGTGAATAAATCATGACCATCCCAATGTCTTTAATATAAAATAACAAAGATAAGTCAAGGGGACTGGAAGGAAGGAGACAAATGTGAAATTTAAGATTGTGGACATTCAGGCTGGGCGTGATAGTTCACGCCTCTAATCCTAGCAATTTGGGAGGCCAAAGCGTGTCATTGAAGTGTACCATCAAGTGGACACGGTGGTCAGGTTGGTGTGATCATGGCAGGCTCTGCCTCTGTGCCAGCTACAGGGGACTCTGATTGCTGGAAGGTTGCTTAGGGAATGTGACATCTAAGTGCTTGGTGCTGAGTCTGATGTGAGAATCTCGGATCCTGCCCCCGTCCTGTGTCTGTCTCACAGGGAAGTTGTGGATTCATTCACTGCTTATTCAGTAGATAGTTACCAGGTGCCACTGAATAGCCTGCCAGCTCATGTGGGCCTGCTGGGCTCCTGGCCTGTGGACAGTGCCAGGCTGTGCCCTGCATGTCTGCCCCTGTGGTCCTCATCTATCTATACTTCTATCAGTTAGCCACGTGCTTTTTATTTGATGTTATTTTAGGAGAGATGTTGGGGTCACTGTCAAGTTTTATAGTGTAGAGACCCATTCAGTCTTTCTTTTAAAAACATTTATTTTTAATTCATTGAACCCAAAGCACCTACCATAAGCCAAGCACCATGTTAGGTGCTAGGGGTAGAGTGATACAACAGGACAGACAAAGGCCCTTTGGGGACAGACATTAAATTAGACAAATGATTATCCACATCATAATTACACTTGTGCTAAGCACTGGGAAGGAGAGGTGCAGGAAATAGGGGTCTCTCAAGGGTGACGCATGTCTGGGATCTGGGGGTTGTGGTTTCGTTTCAGTTTAACTCCCAAAAGGCAGTGTGAGTTCTAGGACTTGCTCTTAATCACCGTCCCCATGGACCATCTTCCCATGGTATGTGGTTCCTCTTCCACAGTTATGAGTACAGGCAGTTCCTTTGCCTGGCATAATGAGGACAGGCTGGACAAAGTCTCATCCTTCTGAAAGTGTCCCAGAGACCTTTGTCTCACTCCTCAGCCACACTTCTCTCGGGGATTCAGCTGTTGTATATGGCATCATGAGCCCTTTAGTAACGCAAGGTGGCATTTCTCTGTCTTGGGTCCCTGGTGGCAGTTGCAGCTCTGGTATAGATCCTTAGTCGGTGATGGTTTCTCTCCACTGTTAAAGGGCAGGGTGCTGGCCAGACATGGACCCTGAGTGAGCAGGTTGTCGGAAGGTGGTGGGAAAAAAGGAGAGAAGGGGGCCGGGTGCAGTGGCTCACGCCTGTAATCCCAGCACTTTGGGAGGCCGAGGCAGGCAGATCACCTGAAGTCGGGAGTTTGAGACCAGCCTGACCAATATGGTGAAACCCCGTCTGTACTAAAAATACAAAAATTAGCCAGGCATGATGGCGTGAGCCTGTTATCCCGGCTACTCAGGAGGCTGAGGCAGGAGAATCACTTGAACCTGGGAGGCAAAGGTTGCAGTGAGCTGAGATCACTCTACTGCGACCCAGCCTGGGCGACAGAGTAAGACTCCATCTCTAAAAGAAAAAAAGGAGAGAAGAGAGAAACAGTGCTGTTCATGCGTGCACTCTCTCTCACACCCTCTCCCTGCTCCCCACCTGCCTGGGGCCAGGGGCACACAGCCTCAGAGCTCTGTCCAGGCCCATGTGCAGAAGCTCTGAGGAACCTGCATTTCCACTGTTTTTTCCCAGTTGCTTAAGAGAGTAAAAGATGTTCCCTAGTTTCATTTTCTGGCAGCTGTGCTCAATGGACTGTGTCTGAACATTTCCTAGTAGTCTCTTCCCTCAAAGGAGAGAGAATTCCTCCCCAGTGAATGTCCATAAACTTTTTTTTTTTTTTTGAGACAGATTCTTGTGCTGTTGCCCAGGTTGGAGTGCAATAGCTCCATCCATCTCGGCTCACTGCAACCTCTGCCTCCAAGGCTCAAGCAATTCTTGTGCCTCAGCCTCCTGAGTAGCTGAGATTACAGGCATGCACCACCACGTCCAGCTAATTTTTGTATTTTTAGTAGAGACGGGGTTTCTCCATGTTGGCCAAGCTGGTCTCAAACTTCTGGCCTCAAGCAATTTTCCTGCCTCGGCCTCCCAAAGTGCTGGGATTACAGGCATGATCCATCACGCCCATTCTGAATGTCCATAATCTTAAAATTTACATTTGTCTCCTTCCTTCCAGTCCACTTGACCCACCTTTGTGATTTTATGTTAAAGACATTGGGATGTTCATGATTTATTCCCTCATCTTGTATGACTCTGGGGCAGGCACTTGCTGGAGATATCAAGAAAACCATTCCAAACAGCCTTATAGATGCTAGAATGAGGGTAAGCACAGAATATTGTGGGATCCCAGTAGGGGCCCTAACCCAGCTAGGGGGTGGGAAGGGGTGGAGGCTGAAGGGTGAGAGAAGCTTCCAGGCAGAGGTGATGGATGTCTTCTGAGCTGAGTCTTCAGGGACAGTGCCCTCTCCCACCAGGCGCTGGAGATCACATAACTTCCCAGGTATATGTGAGGCTGCCAGGACAGCCACATGGTTGCCGGGGAGCTGTTTCTTCCACCCATTTTCCTCAGGGAGGTCCCCCAGGTCTTGATGACCTAGGCAGGCTTTGCTCAGAATCTAGTGTTGTGGATGGTCCCCAGTGGCTGCCCTGACTGACACATCATCTGTCACTGGCAGGGGGAAGCACCTGCCAATTCTGAAGGCCCCATGGAGGAGTCTCTGGGGACCTAGTTCTGTGAGCCACCCCCCAAGTCACCTGAGTCAGAACTTGCCACCCTTGGCTTGAGGAGTCGTGTAGCATCTGAATGGATCCAACTGTCCAAACCAACCCTTCCCTGTTTACAAAGCAGGGAGTGCAGTCTTGATTCAGGGACTGGAAATAGCGATGTCAGGGTGAGGTTAGTGGCACTTAACAAAACAGCGGGGCTGGTCCCACTGCTTGTGTGACTCATTTCCTCTGTGTACACAGCCACTTAGAGTGGCCCAGCCAGCTTCCTTGCCTCTGCCCTTCCACGTTGAGGCACAGAATGCCAGGGAGGACTTGAAATACTGGAGAAAAGGAACCAGAATCCATTCCCACAAGCCCACTCACCCCAGATGCTCCCCGCAATCCCATCTTCCCCAGCCAGTGAGCAGCTTCAGATTCAAAAGAGAACAATGAAGGGAAGGGGCAGGGCCTGGCTGCCTGGGGTCGCAGGGGCCTGCACAGAAGCGGGCGGCAGAGAGAGAGGCGGCCAATGAGGACCCTGAGGCCTGCTCGTCAGGACTCCCTCATCTCAAACCCAAAAGCAGGACTGAGAAACCCTACATGCTGGGACAGCTGAATACCCACATGCAAAATAATAACACCCCTTCCTTACACCTTACACAAAAACTAACTCAAAATGGATCAGAAACCTAAATGTAAGAGCTAAAACTATACAGCTCTTGGCAGAAAACACAGAAGTAAATCTTTGTGATACTGACTTAGGCAATGGTTTTTTAAGATACAACACCAGAAGCACAAAAACAACAACAAAAATAGATAAACTAGACTTTATCAAAACTAACAACTTATGTGCTCCAGAGGGCACACCATCTGGAAAATGAAAAGACACCTCACAGAATGGGAGAAATTATTTGCAAATCATAAATCTGATAAGGGTCTCATATTCAGAATATATAAAGCACCTTACAACTTGAATTAGTTCCTAGGGCCGCCATAACAAAGTACCATACACAGGATGGTTTAAAACAACAGACATTGGCTGGGCGCTATCGCTCATGCCTGTAATCCCAGCACTTTGGGAGGCCGAGGCGGGTGGATCATGAGGTCAGGAGATCGAGACCATCCTGGCTAACATGGTGAAACATCGTCTCTACTAAAAATACAAAACAAAATTAGCAGTGCATAGTGGCAGGCACCTATAGTCCCAGCTACTCAGGAGGCTGAGGCAGGAGAATGGCGTGAACCCAGGAGGCGGAGCTTGCAGTGAGCCAGGATTGTGCCACTGCACTCCAGCCTGGGCGACAGAGCAAGACTGTGTCTCAACAACAATAACAACAACAACAAAACAAAAAACAAAAACAGACATTGCTGGGCAGGTGGCTCATGCCTGTGACCTCAGCACTTTGGGAGGCAAAGGTGGGCGGATCACTTGAGTCCAGGAGTTCAAGACCAGCCTGGCCAACATGGTGAAACCCCATCTCTACTAAAAATATAAAAAATTTGCTGGGCGTGCTGGTGCATGCCTGTAGTCTCAGCTATTCAGTGGGGCTAAAGCAGGAGGATTGCTTGAGCCTGGGCAGTCGAGGCTGCAATGAGCCCTGATTGTGCCACTGTACTCCAGCCTGGGCAAAGAGCGAGACCTTGCCTCAAAACAAAACAAAATAGGCCAGGCACAGTGGCTCACGCCTGTAATCCCAGCACTTTGGAAGGCTGAGGCAAGTGGGTCACCTGAGGTCAGGAGTTCAAGACCAGCCTGGCCGACAAGGTTTTGTCTCTACTAGAAATACAAAAATTAGCCAGGCGTGGTGGCAAGCATCTGTAATCCCAGCTACTCGGGAGGCCGAGGCAGCAGAATTGCTTGAACCTGGGAGGCGGGGGTTGCAGTGAGCTTAGATTGCAACCATTGCACTCCAGCCTGGGTGACAGAGTGAGGTTCTGTCTCAAAAACAAAACAAAACTGATATTTATTCTCTGATAGTTCTGGAGGCTCCTTCTGGAGAATCTAAGGAAGAATCTGTTCCCGCCTTTCTCCTGGGTTTTGGCGTTACAGGTGCTCGTTTGCATTCCTTGGCTTGTAGACATGTCACTCCAGTCTCCCCTCTGCTGTCACACATGTTCTTCCTCTGTATCTCTGTCTTTACTTGGTGTTCTCCTCTCTTTGTGTATCTTTTCTCCTCCTCTTATAAGGACATCAGTCATACTGGATGAACAGCCCATTCTACTCCAGCATGACCTCATCTTCACTAATTACTTCTGCAAAGACTCTATTTCCAAAAAAGGTCACATTCTGAGGTACTGCGGGGTAGGGTTTCAACATGTCCTTTTGGTGGGGGGGGGTCACAATTCAACCCACAACACAACTCAGCAACAAAAAGCCCCATTTTAAGACAGACAATGGATTTGAGTAGATTCCAATGGATTTGGATAGATTTCCCAAGGAGAGAAATTGGAACCCTCGTACATTGCTGGTGGGAATATAAAATGGTGCAGCCACTTTGGAAAACAGCTTGGTGGTTCCTCAAGAAGGGAAACATAGAGTTACACATGACCCAGCAAGTCTACTCCTAAGTATATACCCAAGACAATGAAACATGTCTACACAAAAACTTGTGTATAAGTGATCATAGCAGCACTATTCATAATAGACAAAAAGTAGAAACAACCCAAATGTCCATCAGCTGAGGAGTGGATAAGCCAAATGTGGTGGATCGAGACAATGGAATATTATTTGGCAATAAAAAGGAATGAACACTTAAACATGTTTATATAACATGGATGCACCTTGAAAACCTTCCACTAAGAGAAAGAAGCCAGGCACAAAAGGTCACGTATTGTATGGTTCCATCTATATGAGATGTCCAGAACAGGCAGGTGTGTAGGGACTGAAAGTAGATAAGTAGGTGCCTAGAGTTGAGAGTGGCCAGGGGAAATGGGGATGACGGCTAATGGGTGTGGGTTTTCCTTTTTGGGTGAGGAAAATTTGCTAAACTTAGATGGTGGCGACAATTGCCCAACTCTGTGACTAAGCCAAAATGATTGAATTGGACACTTTATTTATTTATTTTTTTAGGGATGGGGTCTCATTCTGTTGCCTAGGCTGCAACCAGGCTGGAGGGCAGTGGCGCGATCACAGCTCAGTGCAGTCTTGACCTCCCCGGCTCAAGTGATTCTCCCGCTTCGGCCTCCTCAGTAGCTGAGACTACAGGTGTGTGCCATCACACCCAGCTAGTTATTTTTTGTAGAGATGGGTTCTCACTGTGTTGCCCAGGTTGGTCTCAAACTCCTGGGCTCAGGTGATCCTCTCAAAGTGCTGGGATTAGAGGTGTGAGCCACCATGGCTGGCCGAATTACATACTTTAAGTGGGTTAATTTTATGATATATGAGCCATATCTAGATAAAGACTTAAAAAAAAAACAAAAACTTCAAGCTGGGCACAGTGGCTCACACCTGTAATCCCAACACTTTGGGAGGCCGAGGCAGGTGGCTCACCTGAAGTCAGGAGTTCTAGACCAGCCTGGCCAAGATGGTGAAACCCCGTCTCTACTAAAAATACAAAAATTAGCTGGGCATGGTGGTGGGCGCCTGTAATCCCAGCTACTCAGGAGACTGAGGCAGGAGAATCGCTTGAACCCAGGAGTCAGAGGTTGCAGTGGGCTGAGGTTGTGCGATTGCACTCCAGCCTGGGCAACAGAGCGAGACTCCACCTCAAAACAAAAAAACAAAAAAAACTTTAAAACAAACAACTGTTGTCTTCTTTCCCAACAGAAAAACAAGAGCTGGATCTCAGAAGATGACTTCTACCGGCCTTCCCACGAGCAACCCCTGGAGAGTGCTTCAGACCACCCAATAGCTTCTTCCAGGGGGACTCCAGAGTCAAGGCCTGGTCTCCACAGGCGTTTTTCTCAAGGACCAAGAAAAAACTGCTCCCTAGGGGCGTTAGACCAAGCATGTGTACCTTCCCCAGGAAGAAGGCAAGCCCAGGCAGCCCCATCCCAGGGGCATAAGAGCTTCCGGGTGGTACACCGGAGGCAGATGGGTAGGTGACCAGGAGGGTCCCAGGTGGGTCCCATCTGCAGGGACCAGGCCTTTCAGAAGGCAGCTCTGAAGTTCTGTTTTCCATTGCTAAAGGGGTAGTGTGTTCCCACAAGTGTTATAAAACCTCATTCCAGAATGCCATCATATGTTCATTCAGGGAAGCATTTCAGGAAAAGTAGTATATTGTCTCAGAACTGCCTACAGAGGACAAAAATACTGTTTCACCAGTCAAATAGGAAAATATTTTCCCTGAAAACTATGCAATTTATGATTATAGAAAACTCTTGATTCCACCTGTAGCTCAGAGCACATCTGGCCCCATGAAGCCCCAGGTGTTTTAAATGGTCCTTCCAAACGTGTTTACCCTCAGTAGTTGGTTTATGTAACAGCTCTGGGGAGCTTGATCAAATCTGCTATTTGTTTTGTTTGTTTGTTTGTTTGTTTTGAGATGGAGTCTCCCTTTATCGCCCAGGCTGGAGTGCCGTGGCATGATCTCTGCTCACTGCAACCTCAGCCTCCTGGGTTCAAGCAAATCTCCTGTCTCAGCCTCCCAAATAGCTGGGATTACAGGCACCTGCCATCACACCTGGCTAATTTTTGCTTTTTTTTTTTTTTTTTTTGAGGTGGAGTTTCCCTCTTGTTGCCCAGGCTGGAGTGCAATCATGTGATCTCAGCTCACCACAACCTCCGCCTCCCGGGTTCAAGCAATTCTTCTGCTTTAGCCACCCGAGTAGTTGGGATTACAGGCATGAGCCACCATGCCTGGCTCATTTTGTATTTTTAGTAGAGACGGGGTTTCTCCAAATTGGTTAGGCTGGTCTCCAACTCCCGACCTCCGGTGATCCACCCGCCTCGGCCTCCTAAAGTGCTGGGATTACAGGCATGAGCCACCGTGCCCGGCCAATTTTTGCATTTTTAATAAAGATGGTGTTTTGCTGTGTTGGCCAGGCTGGAGGATCTGCTATTTGTTTAAGGTCCTCCAGTGCTGCTTCTTTTTTTTTTTTTTTTTTTTCTGAGACAGAGTCTTGCTCTGTCACCCAGGCTGGAGTACAGTGGTATGATCTCAGCTCACTGCAGCCTTTGCCTCCCAGCTCAAGTGCCTCAGTCTCCCCAGGAGCTGGGATTACAGACATGCACTGCCACACCCAGGTGATTCTTGTATTTCCAGTGGAGATAGGATTTTGCCATGTTGGCCACGCTGGTCTGAACTCTTGGCCTCATGTGATCCACCCACCTTGACCTCCCAAAGTGCTCGGATTACAGGTGTGAGCCACCACACCCGACTTCCCCAGTGCTTTTTACAGCAAGGTCAGCTTGATCTCCACACCCTGTGAAATTACAGAAAGCCTTAAATAACCATAACCAAATTTTTCGGTAACCCTCATGATGGATTTCCTCTTCAAAACAAACAAAAAAAGTATGCTCTAGAATTGGTCTCTTTCTCTCCTCATTTTCTGTTTGCAGTGACCCGGCAGAGAATCCTGCCCAGCTCAGGGGGCCTTGCTGTGGGTAGCCCTGGCATGGGTTGTGTGGGTAGAGCCCAGTCTCTGGTCTGGCTTCTGTTAGGTTTGTCTGTCGGCCCGTGTGATGGCTGTGGTCTCTAAACCTGCCAGCGAAGCTGTGCTTCAGGTCTAGGCCATCAGGTTTCTTGAGGGGCAGGGAGCCCCTATACAATAGTGTGAAATCTCCAAGGCTATTCCAGGCTGGCAGAGAGAGAATTGTGTGTCCTTTGGACACCCTGGTTGTTGTCACACCCCAGGGAGCAGGGAGCTTTGGGCAACATGTGATACATAGGCACTCACCTGCTCATTCATTCAGCAAATATTATTGAGCCTCTGTGATGTGCCAGGCACTGTTCTAAGTGCTGGGGACATAGCAGGAAGCAAAGCAGTGTCTCTGTCTTCATGGGATTTAGATTCTAGTAGAGGAGACGGGAAATAAAATTAACAAGTAAGCATAGTGTGTGGTCAGGTGGTAATAAGTGCTATGGAGGACAGTAAATCTCTACCTGTCTACAGAGGTAGAGAGTGGACCACTGCATATAGGATGGCCAGAAAAGCCCTCACCAATAAGGGGATGTTTGAGGAGATGCGAGGGGAGAGAGGGAAGGAGGCATGAGGCGATGTACGTGTTTCAAGCAAGGAGAACAAATGCAAAGACCCTGCGCTGGGGCTGCGCTTGACACATCCAGGGACAGTGGAGACCAGAGTGGCAGGAGAGAGGAGATGGGGGCGTGGCCACGAGCCATGAGGTCAACCTGACGAGGCCTGTGGGCCACTGGAAGCACTTTGGCTTCTGCTAAGGGAGATGGCAGCCACTGTGGAGTTTTGGGGCAGAGGGACATGCTCTGACTTCCCTTTAAATGGGTCATCATGGCGCCTACGTTGAGGGACTACGGGGGAGAAGGGGAGAAAGACCAGTTAGGAGGTTGTCATCACAAGCCAGGCCAGAGATGACAGTGGGTGGGGTGTGGCTGGGGAGAGGCGAGGATTCCGGATGTGTGGAAGGCAGAGCCAATGGGATTTGCTGATGTAGGCTGGGAAAGAAAGAAAACCTGGGGTAACACCAAGATTTTTAGCCCAAGCATCTGGAAGCATGAATTTTGCTATTTGGTGAGATGAGGATCATTCAGGAGGAAGCAGGCTGGCAGCAGGAATTCATCCTGGACATGTCAGCTGAGATCCTAGTGGACATGTATGGCACAGGTGGATATATGAATGTGGATTTCAAGAACAAGGTCCAGGCTGGTGATAAAAATTGGGAGCTAAAGCCTGAGAGCAGGTAGAGTGGTGAGAAAGTGGCATCTACAGAGAGGAGACAAGGACCCAGGACTGACATCTGGGCATTCTAATGTGAGAGGCCACAGGGAGGACCAAGCCAGAGAGAAGGGTTGGGGCGAGGGCTGAGGAGTGGCCTGGGGGTTGGCAATGAGGAGGGCATTGGCCATCTCAGAAGCAGTGTCAGTGGAATGAGGGGAGAGAAGCCTACTTGGAGCAGGTTCGAGAAGGAATGGGAGCAGGGAAACTAGAGACCAAGAGGTTTTTTCTTTTGTTTGAGATGGAGTCTCACTCCTCTGTCGCCCAGGCTGAAGTGCAGTAGAGTGACCTCAGCTCACTGCAACCCCGTGCCTCCCGGGTTCAAGCCATTCTCCTGCCTCAGCCTCCCTAGTAGCTGGGATTACAGGTGCTCACCACCACACTTGGCTAATTTTTGTATTTTTAGTAGAGATGGGGTTTCACCATGTTGACCAAGCTGGTCTCAAACTCCTGACCTCAAGTGATCCACCCACCTCAGCCTCCCAAAGTGCTAGGATTACAGGCGTGAGCCAGCGCTTCTGGCCAAAACCAACAGTTCTGATGCCTCTTCAAACAGGTTTTCTGTAAAGGGGCCTGAGAAACATGGTGGTCATTAGGGAAGTGCGTGGAGACGAGAGGTGTTTCTAAAGATGGGAGAAATGACAGCGTGCATGTGTGCCGATGGGAGTCACCCCATAGAGAAGGAAGAAAGCAGCGACAGAGGAGAGAAGGACTGCTCCTTGTCCTTGAGTAGCTGGCCAAGGGAGAGACCTCCTGCACAAAGGGAGAGTTTGGCCTCACACAGAAAGAAGCACACTTGGTTCGTCTCTGGCAACGGAAGGGAAGGTGTGGGTGTAGGGAACAGGGCGTGTGGAGGTGATCTTTTGGGTGCTCTTATTTTCTCAGTGAAATACAGGACGCAAGAGCAGCAGTGGACGGTGAGAATGGGGATGTTCCCATCCAGCTTTCAGGGTCCCATGTGATAGTGCCCCATGGCTGGCCTGTGTTCTGGGGACAGTCACTGGCCACACGCACTGCAGGGCACCAGGCAGCAGAGGCTGCCTTGGGCAGGACAGAGACAGACCCGTCAACTAATGTGCCCATTTTTGCCTCTGCCTCCAGGACTGTCCAACCCATTCCGGGGTCTCATGAAGCTGGGCACCGTGGAGCGGCGGGGGGCAATGGGCATCTGGAAGGAGCTCTTCTGCGAGCTCTCCCCGCTGGAGTTCCGCCTCTACCTGAGCAACGAGGAGCGCACCTGTGTGGAGAACTGCTCCCTGCTTCGCTGTGAGTCTGTGGGGCCAGCCCATAGTGACGGGCGCTTTGAGCTGGTCTTCTCTGGCAAGAAGCTGGCCCTGCGCGCCTCCTCCCAGGACGAAGCTGAGGACTGGCTGGACCGGGTGCGGGAGGCCCTGCAGAAGGTCCGGCCTCAGCAGGAGGATGAGTGGGTGAACGTGCAGTACCCAGACCAGCCTGAGGAACCCCCCGAGGCGCCCCAGGGCTGCCCCTCTCCCTCAGACCTGCTCTTGGAGCCCGCGGCTCTCCAGGTCACACAGTTTGACTGGTCGTCCGCCCAGGTTCCAGAGCCAGATGCCATCAAGGAGTCCCTGCTGTACTTGTACATGGACAGGACCTGGATGCCCTATATATTTTCTCTGTCCTTGGAGGCTCTAAAATGTTTCCGCATCAGGAACAATGAGAAGATGCTGAGTGACAGCCACGGCGTGGAGACCATCCGGGACATCCTGCCAGACACAAGCCTTGGGGGCCCGTCCTTCTTCAAAATCATCACGGCCAAGGCTGTCCTGAAGCTGCAGGCCGGGAACGCCGAGGAGGCCGCCCTGTGGAGGGATCTGGTCCGCAAAGTCCTGGCATCCTACTTGGAGACGGCCGAGGAGGCAGTGACCCTAGGTGGGAGCCTGGATGAAAACTGTCAGGAGGTGCTGAAATTTGCCACCCGGGAGAACGGCTTCCTGCTGCAGTACCTGGTGGCCATCCCCATGGAGAAAGGCCTTGACTCCCAAGGCTGCTTCTGTGCAGGTGCCGACTTGCTCTGCTGCCACCCCCAGCCTGCCAGCCTCACTCCACCTCCTGCGGGTTCCTGATTTAGGCTCCCCACCCTTCTGCCTCCCCGCAAATGCCCCCATCCTTCCCCTAGGGATGAGGCCACAGATCAGGCTTGCCCTACAGCTTCTGCTCCTCCCCAGCCCCGGCTGGGGCCAGTGCCCTGTTCATAGGCAGTGGGCCCTGCTCACCCGTCCCTCTCCTGCCACCTCCCACTGATGGGCAGCAGGCTGGCTACTCACTGCGCTGCTCAGGGAGTCCCAGCCTGCTTCATTTTCTTCTTGCTCTACTGTCCTGTTCTTTCAGAGCAGGGGCATGGTTTCCTTCCAAATATTTCTGCTGCTTTTGTAAGTGTACACCCTTTTTTTTTTAATTACAAAAATGGGCTCGTGCTATTCAGTGCTGTCCAATAGAACTTTCTGTGATGATGAAAATGTCCTAGATCTGTGTGTCCAGTGCCATAGCTGCAAGCCACGTAGTGCTACCAGGTGCTTAAAGTGTGGCTAGTGTGGTTAAGCAACTGAATTTTCCATTTAAATTCATTTACATTTAAAGGGGACACATGGGGTTTTTGGCTGCTGTGTTGAATGCTGGATATATTGTTCCACAACTTGGTTTTTTCCTACACTGTGGATGTTATTCCAAGTCAGTACATCTGCTATGTCTTCCTCATCATCAAATCTAATACTTCTGTGCTGGGTACTGGGCCAGCTGCTTTATTTGGATTATCTCATTTAAGTTTCATAACAACCCTGTAGAGATAGGCGCTACTATTATCATCTCTGTTGATAGGGGAGGAAACTGAAGCACAGAGCTGGTAAGTACCTGGTTGGTGTCTGCTACTGAGCTCACACAGCTAGTAAGTGGCAGAGGCAGAATTTTCCTTTGTTTGTTTGTTTGTTTTAGTAGAGATGGGGTCTCCCCCTGTTGCTCAAGCTAGTCTTGAACTCCTAGGCTCAAGTGATCCTCCTGCTTCAGCCTCCCAAAGTGCTGGGATTACAGGTATCAGCAACCATGCCTGGCCAGAGGCAGAAATGGGACCCTGACGGTCAGGCCCCAGAGCCTGTGCTCTTAGGCAGGACCCTAGAGGACATTCCTCTAGGGTCTTATTCAAGGTTGAGTGACATCTCCCTGCCCATGTTCCATTGTTAGCTCCTCCCACTCCCCCCACCATCCGGGGCAGATGGCATCCCATCACCGTGGGACCCTTAGGTGACCTGTGAAGGGGTTGCCCTGCTGCAGAAGGCCAGAGCAAGAAGCTGAGCCTTGGTTTGGGAGCTGTCCTGTTGGCACAGACTGGAGGGAAGCCTGTTTCAAGCGTCTGAAAGGAAGCGGTCTGCGGTTGGCCCCGGGAGGATGGGAGAAGCTAGGCAGAACAGAGCTTCCTGCAGAAAACACCTGCAAGCCTCGCTTGGCCTCTCCCCCGCCTGCCCCAGCACACTTTGCTCTTCAGCCGTGGAGGCCAGGCTCTGAGGGGGCTGGGACTCCAGGGCTTGCAAGAAAGGGTTCCTCGCCTGTGGGTGTAAATGCTGCGGGGGCAACTCTCACCATGGCTGCCACCCACCAGCGGGTGGGACTGCGCCACCAGGGAGTTTGGGTTTCCTTTCTACCCAGCAGGCCTGGCTCAGTGGCAGACACCAACCACTGGCATCTGGGTTGTATCTCATAATTTGCAGGATACTTGCAGAACCTTGTCTCATTTAAGCTTTGTAATAACCCCACAAAATAGCTGGTAGTAGCTGAATTTTACAGTCACTGAAATGGAACCTTGAAGAAATTAGGTGAAGGTCAGGTTGAGGCAGCTGGTGAGCAGCAGAGCCCGCCCTCTGGTCCCAAGGCCCGGGGACCCTTCTGCCTGCCCCTGGAGGAGTTAGGGCACATGTTCAGGGTTTGAGTCAGGGCCTCTGCTTTTTGCCCAGGGCACATCCCACTCCTATTCCCACTGGCCACGGCTGTGGAGACACCTCCAACCAAGTGGGCTGAAACCAGCCCTGCCCCACAGTCCCGAGGCATCAGACACTGTGCAGACTCCCCTGCCCACTGCTGGCTGCCCATCCGCTCCCTGTTGCCTGCCCCGACCCCAGTCCCTGTCCCCCAGCTACTTTGCTGCTTGCCACAGCCCCTACTCTGCTGCTTCCATTCTGGGGCCCGAGTGGAGGGGTAGACCTAGAGGAGGCTGGCATTGCCAAGCCAGCAGTGGGGACACTGGACACAGACAGCAAGGGGTAGTGAAGCAGAACTCAGGCTCTGGAACCAGCCAAACCCAGATATGAATGCCAGCCATGCCACTTCATCGCTATGTGACCAGACAGATTTCCTGGTCTGGTCTCTGAGCTCTCTGAGCATCCATTGCTCTCTGAGCATCCATTTCTTCAGTTGTAAAATAATGATAGTTCTTACAGTGTGTTGTTGTAAGGATTAATTAGTAGCGGAGTTCTGAGTGGTGGAAATACGAGTGGTGGTTATTCTTGTGTTTGTGCCTACCTTAAAAAAAAATCAACTAGCAGATCCTTTCCACCACAGCAGCTCCCAAGTTACTAGGAGCTGACTCTGGCCACACCACTCACTCTCCACCCATCTCCCCAGGCTGCTCCCGGCAGATCGGCTTCTCCTTTGTACGACCCAAGCTCTGTGCCTTCTCTGGCCTCTATTACTGTGACATCTGCCACCAAGACGATGCCTCAGTGATTCCGGCCAGGATCATCCACAACTGGGACCTCACCAAGCGCCCGGTAAGTCTTGAGCCCAGCCTGTCACAGCCACTCAGGGCTGCTGAGGGACAGAGGGGTGTTCACTCCTCTTTGCTGCTGCTGTTCATCTGTTTAGAGGAGTTTGGCTCCTCTAAACAAGGGAAGCCAGGGTCACTGGTTCAGGCACTGTGATGTTGGGGAGCTAACCAAGAGAAAAGCTTGGTGCCTGTCCACAGCCCTGGGCAGAGCTCTATCGGTGGCTGTCTTGGTCCCCAGGAGGAAAGAGTTTGAGGATGGTTTCCTGCAGCTACAAACATAACTGCTTAAGGCACCAGCAGATAAATGATAAATAGAGAAATAGATAAAATAGATAGATAAAATAGAGAGATAGATAAAATAGATTTGATAGATTAGATAGATAGATGGATGGATGGTGGATGGGCAGGTAGGTAGGTGGATGAGCAGGTGGTGGCTAGGTGGATGGTTAGGTGGATGAGCAGGTGGCTAGGTGGATGGTTAGGTGGATGAATAGGTAGGTAGGTGAATGAGCAGGTGGTAGCTAGGTGGATGGGTTGGTAGATGGGTAGGTGGATGGGCAGGTAGGTAGGTGGATGAGCAGGTGGTAGCTAGGTGGATGGGTTGGTGGATGGGTAGGTGGATGGTTAGGTGGATGAATAGGTAGGTAGGTGAATGAGCAGGTGGTAGCTAGGTGGATGGGTTGGTGGATGGGTAGGTGGATGGGCAGGTAGGTAGGTGGATGAGCAGGTGGCTAGGTGGATGGTTAGGTGGCTGGGTAGGTAGGTAGGTGAATGAGCAGGTGGTGGCTAGGTGGATGGGTTGGTGGATGGGTGGATGGGTAGGTGGTTGGGTAGATTGGTGAATGGGTGGATAGGTAGGTAGATGGATGCCTAGATAGGCAGATGGTTAAATGGTTAGGTGGATGAGTGGATGGGTTGGTGGGTAGGTGGATGGGTAGGTAGATGGGTAGATGGGTGGGTGAATGGGCAGATGGCTAGATGGGTAGATGGTTAGGTGAATGGGTAGATGGGTAGGTAGATGGGTAGATGGGTGGACGGTGGGTAGATGGTTGGGTGGATGGGTGAATATGTAGGTGGATGGGTAGATGGGCTGGCCAGCAAGCTGGCTATACCTTGGAGCAGTCATCCTTGCCTTTGCCAACCCTGTGAGGCCCAGGTGACTGCACTCCCCTGTAGGCCCTACATGGGCTTATTTATTTCATGTTTTTGAAAAGCACTTTTTCTGTGGCTCCCCCCATTATTAAGATAATACACGGTTATTGTTTAACATTTTAAAGTTACAGAAAAGCCCAAAGACCAATCAAAATTCTGTGTCATAACCGAGAGATCACCATTATTAACATTTCGGGGTATACCCTTTTCTGTGCATTTATTGACATATGCATCTACTTTTTATAAAGTTGGGATCACACAGGACTCATACTGCTTTATAAGAAGCCTGGTTCTTAATATTATGCCTTGGGTACTTTTTTATGTTCACCAAATGCTTTTGAATAAGATATATCCTAAAGTCTTTCAGAATTTTCCTTTTCGCCAGCTGAACTTAGCCACTTTCCTACCTGTGTTACCATGAGCAAATTAGCTTCAGTCTCCTCATCTGTAAAAGGAGGGTTAACAACAGTGTCTGTGTTGGGGTTGTTGGGAGGGCAGGTGTGGCAGTGTGTGCCTGTCAGAACAATATCCTTTCCCTCCCAGCGGCCTGTCACACCTCCTGCCTATATTCACCCACCCATCCACCCATCTACCTAATTCACTTGGTCAGTGTCTGCCTCAAGGGGTGCAAATTTGGTTTTCTTCCAAGGGCACAGATTTCTACTAAGATAGACACAGAAACACAATGAAGAAGCTGTTTGCTCCTCTGGAGAGCCAGGGCCTGCCAGCTATGTAGTCCTGATGTGTGGATGTGTCTTCGTCATAGTGCAGGGTGATTCTCTCAGTCAGTTCTACCTCAGCCTCCACCTCCCTGGGGCAGGGAAACCCCACAGAAGTTGGCTTCATTTTGATTTTTTTGTTGTTTGCCTTGTCCCCACCCTCGCTCTCAGTGTTAAATATTTAACTAACTACGTAGAGGAAATTAAGCCTCAAAATCACCAAAAATGCAAAGAACCCTTTGATCATAAAACACGTTAACTATTTACAGGACCCTGATACTTCCGTTGAGCCATCTCCTTATTCACTGCCCTCATCCTTGTGCCACTTCCTTTTCTAACTAGAAAAGTACAGTCCTAGCTGGGCACGGTGGCTCACGCCTGTAATCCGAGCACTTTGGGAGGCTAAGGTGGGCAGAACACCTGAGGTCGGGAGTTCGAGACCAGCCTGACCAACATGGAGAAACCCTGTCTCTACTAAAAAATACAAAAATTAGCTGGGCGTGGTGGCACATGTTTATAATCCAGCTAATCTGGAGGCTGAGGTAGGAGGATCACTTGAACCTGGGAGGCGGATGTTGCAGTGAGCCGAGATTGCGCCATTGCACTCCAGCCTGGGCAACAAGAGTGAAACTCCATCTCAAAGAAAAAAAAAAGAAAAGTACAATCCTTCTCTAGGCATATCTGAGATCAGGAAATCCTCAGCTCGCTCTCCCTCTCAAAGATTGCTGGCCTAGGAAACACAGGGAAATTCAAGATAGAAAGTGGCTGGCCCACGGGTTTGGAGCCTTATTATTCACCGTTGCTATTCTGGCTGACCCACTTATGCTGAGGCCTGGCTGGCACTGACAGGGTGTCAGCCCAGGAGTGGGGCTTCTTTCTGTCTGTCTCCTCCATTCCCGCAGGATAGGAACAGTTGCTGGGCAGCACAAAGCCCCTGCCTATCTGCAGTGCTTGGCAGTGTTCAGCACACATTCCTGTGTGTTATTTCATTGGAGCCTCACCCCAAGGCCTGGGGCCAAGTCATGGGAATAGCTGAGTTAGGGTTAGAGAACAGCAGCTTGACCCAAGTCACCAGGAGTTTGCCATTGGGCTGTCCCTAGGCTGGGGGGCTGGTACCTCATGGCCCCAGGCTACGGGAAAAGAAGAGGTTGTCCATTGCTGGGGGAGGTGAGAGATGCTGGTGGAGCTGGGAGACAAAAGGTCAGAGGCCCCCTCAGCCCCCAAATACAGGGGCAGGTCTCCTGAGGGCCAGTTTAGTCCCCCAACCCTCAAGGGGACAACAGGGCCACACCAGGCACTCACACAGCAGCTGAGAGCAGCTCACATTTACTGGGGATGTGCCACCTGCCAGGCCCTGTGCCAGGAGCTCTCCTGGAATACCTCTTTTAATCTGAATTCAAAATAATCCCATGAAAAAGAAGCCCCAGTCCTGGGCTAACATCCTGCCGAGTGCCGGGCCTCAGCATTAAAGCAGCAGCAGCGAACGAAAAGGCCCCAAACCCGTGAGCCTTAATTGCTCTCATTTTCCCCATTTTACAGATGAAGAAACTGAGTCACAGAGAAGGATAAGTTTCACCAATTCATATAGATATAAAGTGGTGGAGGCAGGATTCAATTCCATTCTGACTCCGAAGCCAGACTTTTTTTTCCCTACACAATTTATTAGAATTTGAAAAGGTTGCTGGATACGACAGTCAAATAAATCAATTTCATTTCTATGTATCAGCAAACAAATTACTATTTTAAAAGATAATCATTTATAATAGTATCAAAAACAAAGCCACCAGAAATAAAATATGTAACGAGAGGACTAGTTAAGATGTTAAAGATCTGAGCCAGGCCAAAGCCAGACTTCTAATCACTATGCACTTGTCAGCTGTGGAGACAACGGCTCCTCCGTCCTTATGATGCAGGGAGGCCGCTGCAGGGGAGGGGGCTTCTGGTTAGTGCAGCAGCCTGGTGTTCAGAGATGACACCTCAGCTCAGACCTGGCAGGTTCTGCAGGCAGGTTGTATAAGCTACGTTAGCCCCTTTAAGCCTCCGTTTCCTCATTTAGAAAACGGGGACAGGGACACCCTCCCTAACAGGCTGTTCTGAGAATGACGGGAGGATGTGGTCAAGTTCCTGACCCGGTGTTTTGCCAATAGTAGGCGCTCGATTATTGGCGTTGGTGTTAGGATCAGGGCCAAGGGTAGAACCTTCAACAAACACCCTGTCAGCCAGGAGAGACTGAGATGGATCACTCAGCTGCACACGGAGCCCCGGTGTTGCTACTGGTGTGAGCCGAGGGAGCTCAGGGAAGCCTGTTGGTGAGCTGTGTCTGATCTGTAGCTTCCTGTGGCTGGAGCCTGACTCAACCCGTCACCTGGTTCCTGAGTCAGGGCACAGAAGGGAGTGCCTGTTTCCTTTAGTCGGGGGAAATAGGGGCTGGGAGGACAGGAAAGAGTGGGAAGGATCTGTGAGGCCCAGAGGGAGGGGGCGTTACCAGAGCAGTCCCTCCCTCATCTCAGCATGATTGGGGAGGGGGCAGTGACCCTTGCCATTAGAGGGAGAGTGGGTTTGGGAGTTAGATAAACTGGGTTCAGAGCTTGACTATACCATTTACAAGCTGGGTGACCCTAGCCAAATCTCTTCATCTCCTTGAGCCTCAGTTTCCCCATCTGTAAAATGAAGATAGCCCCTCAGGTAAGTGAGCAGGTCATGTGGCACCTGGCCAGGCAGTGCTCACTGAACAGCCGTTCCTTCCCATCCCCAATGCCTGGTGGTACCCCCAGATCTGCCGGCAGGCCCTGAAGTTTCTGACACAGATCCGGGCCCAGCCCCTCATCAACCTGCAGTTGGTGAACGCGTCTCTGTACGAGCATGTGGAGCGGATGCACCTCATTGGGAGGAGCCGGGAGCAGCTGAAGCTCCTGGGGGATTACCTGGGCCTGTGCCGGAGCGGCGCCCTGAAGGAGCTCAGCAAGAGGTGAGCAACCTCTACGTGTATGCGTGTGAGTACACGTACACACGCACATGCATGCAAACACACATACTTATATGCACATGTACACACAGACACACATACACATGTGCACACACACCCACACACATAAATTTATACACAAATGCATAGACATCCACACCCATGCACATACGCACAAATGTACACACATGTAGGCACTCTTGCACACGCACACACACATGGGGGCAGTGCCCAGGGCAAGGCATCCACCTGGAGGAAACCTGGGCAGAGATCTTCCCATTGGGCCTGGGAAATGATCACATCTTTTGGGGGTGATTTTGGGGTTTTGTTCATGTATCCATTTGTTCACTCAAAAACAGGGACTGAGAACATACTAAGCACTGCACACCTGGCGAGGCATGTGGGCTCCAACACTGAGCAGGGCAGAGCCAGGGCCGACCCGCTGGAAGCCTCTGGCCTGACAGGGAAGACAAGTAGGAAAGCCAGCAACTCCATCCGGGGGTGAGGGTGAGAGGGAGACAGGTGGGAATGCCAGCAACTCCATCCGGGGATGAGGGTGAGAGGGAGACAGGTGGGAAAGCCAGCAACTCCATCCGGGGATGAGGGTGAGAGGGAGACAGGTGGGAATGCCAACAACTCCATCCGGGGGTGAGGGTGAGAGGGAGACAGGTGGGAAAGCCAGCAACTCCATCTGGGGGTGAGGGTGAGAGGCAGGACGTCCTGGAACCACAGAGGCTTGACATCCAGCCCAGATCAGAGGAGGACAAAGCAGGAAGGACTTCCTGGAGGAAGTGAGTTCTAAGGTAAGACTTGAAAAATTAGGAAGAATCAGAAAGGAGAAGCAAAGGGGGAAAGAGCGTTCTAGACAGAAGGAATGGCATGCACCGGCCATGAAGGAAGGCACCGTTGGTGGAGAGCCCAGGGAGAACTTTGGCTACAGTGAGGAGGGAAGTGGGGAGTGTGGCGAGAGGCAGGCGAGGGCCAGATGTTCCCGCCTCTTCCCTGTCCAGCCAGTCTGGCCCATGCCAGCATCCCTCCTGAAATTCTCCAAAGAAGACGTGATCGGGGCGGGGCCCTCAGGACGCCCTTCAGGAAGCTTCTCTTACCCAGGGCCTGGGGTCTTTGGTGCTCAGGAATGGGATGTGGTGCTGGACTTCAACAGGGACTTAGGCCTCTCCATGCCTGTTATAAACGCTTCCTAGTCCTCAGGTCACGCCCAGGCTGCAGTCTTCCCAGGGCTGTACTCTCCCAGCACCCTCAGGAGGGCAGACCTCAGGCAGAGAAGCCTGCCGGTGCCTACTGCCCAGAATGGGTTTCGAGTCCACCTCTGCTGGGTTTCTGGGGGCAGGGACCAGTTCACAAGCCCCTCCAGGTTCCCCCGTCTGGCCTTCCCTCCCCACAGGGCTGGGCCAGAGAGCGCCTCTCTGAAGACTGCCTCCTCCATCCTGGCTGCAGTGCTCCCAGAGCCGGGCCTCCTCAGGGCCAGGGTGTGCCTCAAGCAGGTCCCCAGGGGCTCTCAAGGGGTGCTGCAGGGGGCTCTCCCCTAGGCAAAGAGAATTTGGCCCCACAGCTGCCAGCTGAGCCTTGGTCTCCTCTGCAGGGCCTGGAAGAACAGAAAGCCCTCCAGGGACCACCATGTGGGACCCTAGATACTAGAAGGCTTCACCCCAGGAGGCTCTGCCCATTCCAAGTATCGCGGGTGACTGGGTCTCCACCTCTTGGCAAGCACTGACTCACTCCCTACCTCTGAGAGTCCATGACCCAGGGCTCCAGAGAGACTATCCTCCTGCCCACCTAACCAGGTGGTGAAATCTCTGGGGTCAGGTGGGGCCTCATCACCCTCCTTGGTCAAGGAGCCAGGTACCTGCACAGGCCTGCAGACCTGTGTAGACCAGATGTCTGTGGGGTGGGTTGTGGACCCCAGCCCCATTCACCCATCCCCGCCCTGCTGAGAGAGTTTGCTCATAGGCTTTACTGACCTGTCTCTGTGGGCACCAGGGGCAGCCCTGTCTCTCTCTCCCTGGCCCTCCTGCTCCATCCCTGGGCAGCAGCGCTGTACTCCTGCTATGCGCTCAGCCTGCTTCCCGTGCCTGTGGAAGTCCCATGGAAACAGCATGGGGCGGGAAAGAGCGTGGGAGGCCCTCACCCACTGTGAGTCAGGAAAGTTGCTTCACTTCTCTGGGTCCAGCTTTCCCATCTATAAAATGGGCCAGTGATTCCTCCGTTCCTGTGGCATCCTGAGCAGTGGTGAGGGCTGCATGAGGGACCCAGAGTCTGGGCCACAGATGGCCCTGGGTCCGCATCGTGTGTGCCCTGAGGGCACCTGATCCAGCCTTGGCAGGGGCCAGAGGAGCTCCCAGAGGAGATGACATCTGAGCTGACGGCGTGCAGAGATCTTTTCCTTTTTTCTTCTAAAATGTTTTTCTTCTTTACAAAGGTCAATCTTCCAAGTGAGGAAAACTTGTGAAAGGGAATAAAGGAGACCATTCAATCAGCCCTTCTCAGAGCCCACCACCACCTGCTCCTGCACCTCACTCCATCCACACACACGTGTTGCCACACCAGTGGCATTGTGTGTCTGTTGAACTGGGGCTTAGAAAAATGAGAAAAGAGTAGAAAGGGCAGGGGAGATCCTGGCTTTCCTGGCTAAGAGACCGGTAGCAAGAGGCTGGCAGGAGCACAGCTCACTGACACCCTTGAGGGGCTCTGGGCAGCTGGGCTTCAGGTGTAGGGCCCAGAACTCAAGGGCCCTCGAGGCCTTTGGATTTGGTCTGCCACCTGTGGGGAACCATTGAAGGGTTTTGAGCACAGGGTTGTCACTTCCGGTCAGCGGCTCAGAAAAGACCACTCTGAAAAGACCAGGTGCGGTGGCTCATGCCTGTAATCCCAGCACTTTGGGAGGCCAAGGCAGGTGGCTCACCTACGGTCAGGAGTTCGAGACCAGCCTGGCCAACATAGCGAAACCCCGTCTCTACTAAAAATACAAAATTAGCCGGGCATGGTGGCAGGCACCTGTAATCCCAGCTACTAGGGAGGCTGAGGCAGGAGAATCACTTGAACCCAGGAGGCAGAGGTTGCAGTGACCCAAGATCACGCCACTGCACTCCAGGCTGGGAGACAGAGCGAGACTCTGTCTCAAAAACACAGAACAAACACACAAAAAGACCATTCTGGCCCCAGTGGAGTACAGTTTGTGAAGGGGAGAGCCCTGGGTGGCAGCTGGTGTTAGTAATTAGCCCAGGGAGCTGGGCCTGGACCGAGTCAGCCAGAGGGAAGGTTGAGAGGAGAGGGCTGAGGCATGGGCAGGTCTTGGATGTCAGGGAGTCAGGGAGGAGCTGTCCTGCACTAGTGGCAGCTGCCTGGCCAGGTTCTCTCCGGCAGACCTGGGACATGTCTCCAAGGGCCAGAGAAGCCCCTGAGAGTGTCCTCTCCAGCCCTTGGGAGGAAGCCATCACGGAAATGCCCCACACCCAGTCCACCCACCAGACCTCATTGTCCCTCCCGACAGCCAGGGAGGGGTGAGCAGAGGAGGAGCCAGGGCTCAGGAGACAGGTGACACCCAGGCCCCCCACCCATGTCCCCCCAATCTTCCAGCCCTTGCCTGGCCCTTTCCTTCCCCATCACTTCATCGGTTCCAGAAGCTAAGATTTGACCTTTCCCCTCATCTTCCTCTCTCCCAGAGAGCCCTCCAGATTCCTCTGGTCTCTTTCCCAGGTAGCCAGCCTCACGCCAGAGGACAAAGAGGGTTCTCCTCATTGTGTGGGTGGAGAAACTGAGGCCCCAAGTAGGCCTGGCTGTGCCCCAGTGCATGAGAGTTTCTCTCCTGGAGGCCAGGAGAAGTGGCCTCTCACCCCGGGTCAGTGCCCTCTCCCCTCTGGCCTTGACTGAGCACTGCGAAGAAGCCACTTGCAAGTCCTTGCTGAGAGGGTGACAGGCCCAGGGCACAGGGGCTCCCAGGGCTTCCACAACTGTGGTCAGAAGACAGATGGCATAGCTAATTCTCCATCCAGATCAGCCTACCCTCCTGCCAGCTGAGGGCCAACCTGTGTCCCCCCAGCCCGCTGTGTCCCATGTTTTCTTGGTGACAAATGGCAGCTTCCCTTCCTAGAGTGCAGGAAGTTTACTGGGGACACCAGCATGGTAAACTGAGGGGCCAGTTGGCATCTTGGCCTGTGTGGCTGCTTGGTGAGACTCACCCTCTCTACCCCGGATTGGGCTTCCCTGGACCACAGCTGAGGCCACCAGCTGGGACAAGGCCAAGTCCCCATTCCAGATGCTCCACAGCTTGCACCCTGGAGGCCCAGACCCAGGGCTGGCACCATCCTGTCCCCAGATGTCTGGGGCATCCTGGGGCAGGTTCCCAAGCATCCTCTGACTTGGAGTAACCTCCCACCCCCAGTACCCATGTAAACACACACAGCCAGGCCAGGCAGGTTTTGCACTAAGGGACTTTCTGCAGGTGTTTCCTCCCTATCAGGATAGGGCCCGTTGGATCCCTCCCATTGGTGTGGTGGAAACTAGAGCTGCGTTGGTGGCTGAGCCCTTGTTCTCTGCTCCCCCGGCCACCTCTGAAATGAGATCTGCTGTGCTTAGGACACGTCTCAGTTGCTTTCGTGTAGCACTGAAACCAGACACTTGAATGTCTGTCCCTCGGCCAAACCAGGGGTCACAGGAGGGCAGAGGCCATATCCTGTGCATTGCTGTCCCCAGCACTGTCCCTGGTATGTAATGGTGGCAATAATGACAACAGCCTGCATCTCTAGGCATTTGCCAGGTGGACAGGGGTGCAGGCTCTGGAGCCAGGCCCCTGTGTTCAAACTCCAGCTCTCCCACTAGCTGTGTGACCTCAGGCAAGTGATTTAACCTCTCTGTTTCCTCTTCTCAAAGTTGGGATTGGGATAGTACCAGCCTCACAGGATTATTGTGAGGATCAAATGAATGAATGCGTATGAAGCTCTTAGCCCAGTTCCTGGTCCCAGGTGTTTGCACCCATCCTCCTCCTCATGATTAATTACGTGTTTACTGTGAGCTTGGCACCAAGCCAAATGCTTTAAATAAGTTACTTAATCCAGACAACTCCATTTCCCAGAGAGGGAAACCCAAGGTTCAGAGAGGTTAAGTAACATGCCCAAGGTCCCACCAGCTAGTTAGTTACCTTGAAGACCAGGCCCCAAGCCCAGGCAGGCAGAATTACACTCCTAGCGCCTGTCCCACCCAGGCTGGGGGTGTCTGCCTGGTGAGCAGCGCCAGGGGAGTGTAAACAACACAGGTTGGCCGGGTCGTGGAAACCTTTCTAAAGAATCGCTTGTGTTTTGTTTGAAGGCTCAACCACAGGAATTATCTCTTGGAGTCTCCACATAGGTTCAGTGTTGCTGACCTCCAGCAGGTGAGAGGATCATGCTTCCCCCACCCAGACCTCTAGAGAGATTTCATTCCCAGAGAAGTCAGCAAGGAAGATGGAAGAGGGGGTGTCTGTAGTTTACTGAAGAAGACAGCAGTCTGTAGCTTTTCTGCAGCTCAGGGTGGGTTGCCCTGCTGCCCCAGCTTCTTGGGCAGGGACGGATTCCCCCAGCACCCCTGGAATAAACAAGCACTCCAGCAACCCCAGGATCACAGGGAAGAGAGTTTGGAATACTCCTTTCCCCAAGGGGAGGGTACAGTGAATTTGGGTCTCATCTATAAATCCCATTAGCCCCCAGTGACCTCAGTGCCCACGGGCTGGATGCTGGCATTGCTCAGCCTGATTCAGGGAGGTTTTCTTTTCTTGCCCGTGTGGAAACTGGGGGTAGAAGTTCTCCAGGCAGGGTGCCATGGCGCCTCAGTGCAGCTGCTTGAAAGGCCTGGGGCCTCAGTTTACCAGCCCTCCGCATATCGCAGACAGGGTGTATGAGGGATTCCTACTTGCCCTCCGCAGATCGCAGACGGGGTGTATGAAGGATTCCTCAAGGCCCTGATTGAATTTGCCTCCCAGCATGTCTACCACTGCGACCTGTGCACCCAGCGCGGCTTCATCTGCCAGATCTGCCAGCACCACGACATCATCTTCCCTTTTGAGTTTGACACCACAGTCAGGTATGCGGGACACCCAGCCAACCACCTCCCAGCCCCACCCTTCCCCACACCCACAGCCTGGCCCAAGCACGCAGGGCAGCAGGCTTCGCTCTGTGGGCAGGAACGTATTGAACATCCACTTTGTGCTGTGCCAAGGGGTGGTACAGTTGTTGGGGCAGCCCATACTCTGGGCAGTCATGGCCAGCTCCAGTCCAGCTCAGGGGACAAGACAAGCTTTCCCAGGACTCCTCTGCCTCTAAGGAACCATCTGTCTTCCTAAAGAAGAGGTGGCTACCGGCTCTCTGAGTGGAGCCTCCTGGCGCCTCAGTGTATGCATGGGTTGAGGAGGGTTGTATGAGTTACCACCCTGCACTATTGGGCACAAAGTGGGCACCTGGTGGGTGGTACCTGCCACTGCCACTGTGTCGCTGAAATGATCACTCTTGTTCCCAGTTATTGCTCATTATCCGCAACCTCTCAATGGAAAAATTTGTCCAGACCTTCCTGCAACCCATGTGGGAGCAGAAAACTGAACTGGGAACATTAGTTCTTTTTCTGTCGGTGTCCACTGGTCGGAATTCAGCCCTGAATGGGCCTGGGGCTGAGTTTTTAAAATTATACCATCTTGGCCAGGCGTGGTGGCTCACGCCTGTAATCTCAGCACTTTGGGAGGCCAAGGCAGGTGGATCACTTGAGGTCAGGAGTTCAAGACCAGCCTGGCCAACATGGTGAAACCCCGTCTCCACTAAAAACACAAAAGTAAGGCAGGTGTGGTGGTGGGCACCTGTAATCCCAGCTACTTGGGAGGCTGAGGCAGGGGAATCACTTGAATTCGGGAGGCAGAGGTTGCAGTGAGCCGAGATCGTGCCACTGCACTCCAGCCTGGGCAACAGAGCAAGACTCTGAAAAATAAATAAATAAAATAAGTAAAATTTTCTTTTTTTCTTTTTGAGATGGAGTCTCGCTCTGTCGCCCAGGCTGGAGTGCAGTGGCGCAGTCTCGGTTCACTGCAAGCTCTGCCTCCCGGGTTCACGCCATTCTCCTGCCTCAGCCTCCCCAGCAGCTGGGGCTACAGACGCACGCCGCCACGCCTGGATAATTTTTGTATTTTTAGTAGAGACGGGGTTTCACCGTGTTAGCCAGGATGGTCTCAATCTCCTGACTTTGTGACCCACCCGCCTCGGCCTCCCAAAGTGCTGGGATTAAAGGCATGAGCCACCGCGCCTGGCCGTAAATATTTTTTAAATATAGGCAAGAGATCTTTAATGAATCTCAAGCAGCATTTATAAAAAATGCAGTAGGACAGAGAATATCAGTGTGCATTATGTGACGTATGGGTAAGCACTGTTTAGAGAATCTCCTGTTCCGGGATGGAGAGGCATGGCGTGTGTGCATGGGTTACACAGTACGTCACAGCCGTATCGTGGGTTCTGGTCAAAAGGGCTGGCCAGCGTGGCCACAGGGCAACCTCCAGCCCAGCCGGCACCAGCAGGCGTGCTGCTCTCTCCCCAGGTGTGCCGAGTGCAAGACCGTCTTCCACCAGAGCTGCCAGGCTGTGGTGAAGAAGGGCTGCCCCCGCTGTGCCCGCCGGCGCAAGTACCAGGAACAGAACATTTTTGCCTGATGCCCACCTGCTGACCCCGCTCTGAAGGCCGGGGGTGAGTGTGGCTCAGCCATCCCAGCTGGGTTTGCCATCAGCCCAGGATACTCACCGTGTCACAGCTCTGTCCCCTTGTCAGGAAGACCCTCAGATGTGACCAGAGCACCGGCCTCCCAGAGAAAGCCCAGGAAGTCCCCGTGATGTCCCCGGCCCTCCCCCTACCCCTCTGCTGCAGGAGGCATGGCCACCACCAGATGCTCTCTGTCTGGGGTCAGACAGGGCCTTTTACTTACCAGGCCCTGGCTCACCAGCGTCCTGGCACCTCCGTTAGGGCTGCCCAAACACTGTGGAAAGGGGACTTGGGGAGCATTTTCAATTCCACATTCCTGATTAAAAGGTCTAGTTTTTTAAGGTGGGTTTTTCCCATTCATATTTCAACAGAAAGTATTTTTTTATTCTTGACCCTACGTGAGTCACCCATGAAATCCAGACATTCTCACCCCCAGCGGATGCACAGGAGCCACTCAGGCCTGGCCTAGAGGCAGTGGGTGGCTGGCGGGCAGGCCACTGCTGGGACAGGGCCTGCGGGCCCACCCGGTGCCTTTCCTTGGCCCTCACTGCCAGTGCCAAACCGCCCCCCGGCAGGGCAGGGCCAGTCCTGGTGACCCCACTTCCTGTCTCCTCTTTACTCCCCACCCCAGTGCGTCTCACCTGCTGAGCCCACCCCTTTCTCAGCGTCAGAGCCCCTAGCTCTTCTCTAGCCTGGGGCCTCGGCCCCATTAAGAGAAGGAGAAATGACTGGAAACCAGCACTGTCAGCACTTTGAGCCCTCCTCAGTTTAGGGAGGGTCGCCGTCTTGCCCACCCCCGATCCCCGTGTGCTCCTCACCCCTCTACAGACAGGGCACTGCTGCAGATGTTCCAGGCCCACCTTGGTGGGTGCCCGGGGTCACACTCTCTGCCTGACTGACCCCTGCCAGTGCACAGATAGGCAGGACGCCAGAGAGGGCAGGCAGCCGCGCCCTGCACTGTGGAGAAGTGACCCAGTCCTTCGCTCTAAGCTGTGCAGGGCGTGCGGGGGAGCTGCCCTGTGGATGCAGCCGCCGCCTCACAAAGCCATGAATTCCCACAGCATCAGTGAACTTGCCCAGCCAGGACACGGGAGACTGAAGAACTTCCCCGGAGCAGGACTGCCTTTGAAGGGGCCTTGGGGCTGGGGTGGGAGCCTGGAATTGTTTTCAAAGTGATGGTCAGACCCTCCAGGTTTCGGGGAAATGTGGGTTTGCTGGTCTCTCTGTAGCCTTCTCCCACCTCTTCTGGACCTAGCAGGCCCTCAGTCCTAGCTGTCTTACCTGCGCTCAGCTTGGAGTCTGAGGCCTCAGGTGGAGATGCGCCTGTCACTGTCAGAGATGAGCCCACCCCCACCCTTCCCTGGGGGCGATTAGCTGCTGAGTCACCCACCCAGCCTTGGAGCTGGATGCCTGTGCAGCAGAACAGAGGCGACGGCGACGGTGGCAGGCAGGTGGAGGCTGTGCACAGCTTCTCCCGGTCATGGCGCACACCTGTGCCCAGATGCCAATGCCTCCTAAGCCGGGAGCTGGGTTATGCACCCCATGGCCCACATTAACGCTCCACCACAAGCCTGGCCTAGTCAGAGCCCTCATTGCCCCATCCCTGAGTGGGCAGGAGCCTGGCCTGGGGAGGGCTTGGGCCTGTGAGGATTCTCCCTGAAGGTGCCCTCAGAGGCAGCAGGGTTGAGGCCCTGGGGGGCCCGTTCCCCAGAAGCTGCCAGTGCTTTCTGATGCATTGACTCTTCCCGCCTCTCCTCCCTCAGAAAGGTAGTGCCCACACTATTTTTAAAATGTTATTTTATGCAATACACTGTTCCTAGTGAGCGGGGCTCTGGCCCTGAGGAGTCTTTGCAATGTATTGAAGGAATTGCTGCCGTGTGAGTTTTGAATGATTTTGCAGTAAAGACCTGATCTTTCTCATCACTGGTCTGGCTTCTGAATTCTAACACTGCCACTGCCTGGGGGGAGACCACCAGCCATCCGTTACCATCTGTCAGGGTCCCCTACGCTCATGTTAGTCCCTGGCACGGGGGAAGGCTTGGGAGGTCCGTGGCAAACACTTGTAGGCAGAGGGCTTGCATGCCAGGAGTGGGCGGGGAGAAGAGAGTAGGAAAACCACCTTGCCAAGCCCAGCAGTCAGGCTCTTCCTGGGGTAGGATCTCAGGGTCTCTGGGGAGGTGTATCCACACTTGTGTAACAACTCAAGCTGATCCCATGCCGGTGGCTTCTTTTACTGCGACTTAAATGTCAAAGCACAGACCCTTGACACTGGATCATGTGAAACCCCAGGATACAGGGGACATTTCTCAGAGGAGAAATAAAGGAGAGATGGGGCTCAGGAAAGATGGGTTATTTAAGCGGAGCCCCCGATTCAGGGCTCATGGTTTTAGGGCTCAAAATGACTTTTACTTGGCTGCTGACCTTCCTCAGAAGTTCCAGGAGAAGCCCAGGGGACCCCTCCAAGGGGAGGCCCACACCACTGTCCATTTTAAGAACAGGAGCAGGAAACAGACTTAATTCTTAGGGAAATCAGGTTGCAGTAAAATGGGATGGAAACAGACAACATTCAGGTCTGAGATTTCCTGTCCTTAAAGGCCCCTTTCAAGATTACAAGGTGGCACCCTCTGCCAATCTAGGTGCCCCAGCTTCCCCCAAGGGCCTCACCTCCCTCCAGGATAGTAGATGGTAGGCCCGGAGAAGAGAAGAGAAACTGGGAGAGGGAGGCCCAGTGGAGGGCCACAGCACGTGACCTGGTGCTGCCCTGCCGGTGGGTTCAGGCCCTCTCCAGCCTCAGCAAAGCACCCCTGAGGCCCTGAGGGCACTTGTTTCCCCTTCTCCCCTCCCTTTTTTTTTTTTTTTTTGGGTGCAGTCTCACTCCAATGCCCAGGCTGGAGTGCAATGGCGTGATCTTGGCTCACTGCAACCTCTACTTCCCGGGTTCAAGCAATTCTCCTGCCTCAGCCTCCTGAGTAGCTGAGACTTCCCCTTCTCTTCTCCCTGAAGGAGGACAGGTGGTTTGGAGATTCCAATCCAACCCCCAAGAGATTATCACATAATATAAGTAGTCATAATAGCTGATATAGCCCAGCATGGTGGCTCACACCTGTAATCCCAGCATTTTGGGAGGCCGAGGAGGTTGGATCATCTGAGGTCAGGAGTTCAAGACCAGCCTGGCCAACATGGTGAAACCCCGTCTCTACAAAAATACAAAAATTAACTGGGCATGATGGCGGGTGCCTGTAATCCCAGCTACTCAGGAAGCTGAGGCAGGAGAACCACTTGAACCCGGAGGCGGAGGTTGCAGTGAGCCAAGATCGTGCCGCTGCTCTTCGGCCTGTGAGACAGAGTGAGACTCCGTCTTAAAAAAAATAGCTGATATATTGTGTGCACTGGGCATGTGGTAAGCACTGCTTAGTGGACCTCATTTAATCTTCCCAATAATCCAGTGAAGTGGGTGTTACTATCCCATTGACAGGAAAGAAATCTGAGCTGCAGAGATAAGGCAGAACTCCCAAGGCCTACCAGCCACCAAGCAGCAGAGTGGGGCATCACACCTGCCTGACCCCACGCAAAGACCATCACCACTGCCAGCCGCTGCCTGGCTGTGCTGCAGGTGGAGAGGGACCTAAAAGGTAGGGAGGGAGAGAGGATTCCTTCAGCCACGATTTTCTTTTTTTCTTTTTGGTTGTTGTTTTTTGAGACGGAGTCTTGCTCTGTCGCTCAGTCTGGAGTGCAGTGGCACGATCTTGGCTCACTGCAAGCTCCGCCTCCTGGGTTCATACCATTCTCCTGCCTCAGCCTCTGGAGTAGCTGGGACTACAGGCTCCCGCCACCACGCCTGGCTAATGTTTTATATTTTTAGTAGAGACGGGGTTTCACCGTGTTAGCCAGGGTTTCTCCATCTCCTGACCTCATGATCCACCCACCTCAGCCTCCCAAAGTGCTGGGATTACAGGCGTGAGCCACCGTGACCGGCACCAGCCACTATTTTCTAAACATGTCGGGCACCAAAGACCAATGCTGAGTTCTGCTGTGTGCCCACCCTGGAGGGTCCCAAGGTGCCACCAAGGCTCAGACACACTGAGATTCTCAGAGGAAGTGTGGACTCACAGGTGGGCAATGCCTAGCAGAGGCAAAGATATAGAGGTAAGGGAGTTCCAGAACGAGTGTGGCCAGATTCAGCTTCCCACCCAACCCTGGGTCCCCAGGAGGTGGTGTCAAGAGAGGCCATGGCCTGGGATGCAGGCCCTTCTTCCTCCCAGAACACTGGCCTGAATCAGCCAGCTCTTGGCACACACAGCCAGGTCCACAGGCACAACTGTTCCTTGGGGCCCCTGGGGGCAGGTGGTGTGCTGGGGCTGTGGCTTGTAATGTCTGGAGTGAGTGCAGGCTCAGATCAGGGCGAGGCTGCTTGTCCAGAGAGGCAGAAAATTCCCAAACAGAAGAACCCCAAGGCGGAGGGCCCTGCGGCTGGACTCCTGGAGGTTGTTCTGAGCTTACCCTGTGGACGGATTGGAGGGTGGCCCTCCTTCCCCACAAGGATCAAGAAGGGGTGGAGGATGGTGGGAGGGCAATCTGGCCGGGAGAAGCTGCGGGGGAGGCTCCCGCCCTCCCCAGTCCCACCATCTCAGCCTCGCAGCCTCTTTCTCCCTGGAGACAGCCAGGTGTGGCCCAGGATCCCGGGAAGTGCAGGGGAGGGGGTGGCGTCTTCGCTCCTCAGGCGCTGGCCCGGCCCAGAGGGTACAGGAAGCCAGGACACCGGGGATTGTCTCTCGCAACCGCAGCCCAGCCCCAGTCCGGGAGGAAGTTCTGTCGGGCGCTCTCCGCCGGTGCCTCCCTGGTCATATTGTTGAACAGGAAACCGGGCAGCGCGGGAGCCGCACAGTCGAGGAGGGAGCGCGGGACGCCGAGCCCACGCGCGCCTGCCGGGGCAAGTGGAGGCGAAGCCGGAGAGCGGACGCCCCGAGGTGCCCGGGCAGGCAGGGTCGGGATTGGGGCGCCGAGCGGGGGTTGGGGGTGGGAAGTGGGGTGGGGGTGGGGAAAGGGCAGGGTGGGGGAGGGAAGGGTGCGGCAGGTGGCGGGTCCGCACCCGGGAGCTCCGCGCGCCTGCTCCCCTTGTCTCCGCGCTGGGGCGGGAGCTGCGCGGGCCGCATCCCACGGGGAGAAGGTAGGCGAAGGGCTGCCCTCCATCTGGGGGCTGGAGGGGAGCAGGCCCAGGCCCCCAGCGCCGACCCAGGCGTTGACGCCGCTGTAGCTTGAGTCGCCTGGGCAGTGGACGCAGGGGACCTCTTGGCGACTGGTGCGCTCTCGCGCTCCAGGGATCCTCCCGGCTTCCCCAATCCCTCCCCTTCTCTGCGTTTCTCCAGGGTCGGGGAAGGAACCGAGGCCGGGTCCCCTTCTTATCCAGCCCGAGACATTGAGCTCCGGTGGGCGTCCCTGCGCTGGGAATCCCGCTCGGAGTTTTTCCAGGCCCGGCCGGGCTGCGCCGGGAAAGGCCCTGGTGAGGGAGGAGGTGGGCCCGGAGCGGGCGGGTTTGCAATCCGGTTGGAAGGGCTCGCAGTGGGTGATTCAGGGTGCAAATGACCTACCCGGGAACGGGAACGCCCGCACGAGACAACCAGCCCTAGCCCGGCATTCCCAGAGCCGCGCACGGGAGGGACGCAGGGACTCCCGGACAGCAAATCCCGGGGAGGGGGGAATGGAGGGGGAAGGCGGAGCAGGGGCGGTCCCATCCTCCTTGGGCTCCGCTCGCGACCCGCCAGTGCCCCTTCAGACGCAGCCGTCCCGGCTCCAGGTGCCGGCCTTCTGCTCTGGGCTTCATCCCAATGCCCCCCAAGGTCCCCAGCAGAGGCATTCAGGCTCCTCCTCGCCCCACCCAGATACGGCTGCTTTGGGTATCGGTGACAGCACTCCTGAGCGTCCCTGTCCCTCTTCGCTCTGCTTGCCAGCTCCTGTTCCGCGCAGCCTCTCCGGCCTCGCCCCTGGAAACCCCGCCCAGGGCGATGGTAGGGGCCTAACCTGCAGCCACCGCCGGCTCCGCCCACCCAGCCCATGGGCTCCCTGAGGCCCGCCCAGCCGACGTGAGTGCGCTGCGGGGTCCAAGGGGAAGGGGCGCCGGGGGAGTGTCCTGCTTGGGGTTTGTTGGGTCAGTACTGGGCAGCTCGATGACCCCGCCTCCGGGGCCCAATGTACTTAGTGACTCAGTTTACACCCTTTCCTCGTCGAGGAACGCTTGACAAAGTGGCGGAGGAGCCCTGCTGGGGCCCCCGTTGGAACCTGCTCCTCTGCCTCGGCAAGCGGCGGTCTCCTGGCCCCGGGTCCGGGCCACCTTAGGGAGCAGGAGGAGGTGTGGTCAGTGTGGGAGTTTGGAGGGGCCATGCACTTCCGGAGAAAACCACCGACTCATGGCTTTGGTGGAGGGGCGCAGGCAGATTTAGTTAGGCTCTCCCCCATCCCTGACACCCCGAAGCCCGGGTGGGAGCGGGGCTTATGACCACCACTGCGGAGAGCTTTGGGTGGCCCTGCTCTGGGACTCCGCACTTATAGTCACTGTCTCAGAGTGTATTCTCCAGGAGCCACTCGTGGGGACACTGTAGGGTCACAGGGCAGGTGGGCAGGCCACAGGGGCAGAGCCTTTCTCGGGGGGCGGCGTGAGAGCCGGAGAGCAGGGGGCGGTGCGGGCCGGGCTGGGCGGGCTGGGCTCGGGCTCACGTCTGCGGTGATGCAGCTGGGGAAGGAAAGAGAAACCGAGAGAACCGGTTCCCCCGCATTGGCAGCGGAGGCCTCTACATCAAGGCCCTTGGACTAAGCGGGGCAGGGTCAGCCCCCAGGTAGAGCTGTTCGCTGGGCCCCTTACAGAGCCCGCATTCCAACTCTGACCAGGGGGTCTGGGCGCAAGCTCCTGGAGGGAGGCAGTGCTATGAGACCCTCTGCGGATTCTCTGCGGGCAGGAGGCTTCGGGACAGAGCCGGGGAGCGGCAGTAAATGGGGTGTTCTTCCTACTTGACTGACGGGAAAACTAAGGCGCAGTCAACTATTAAGCAAGCTTGGTGTCGACCTTAGAGCGGGCAATCACCCCTCGTTTTCAAGCCAAGGCTTCCCTCGCAGTCGATTTGGACCAAGACTACCCACAATCTCCCCACCGCAGGACTGAAGCAAGGGTCAAATCTTATAATCAACCCCACAGAACGAAGGGTTGTCCTAATTCCAGCACTGAGTGTAAGAATGGAAGCCTTAGATGTGATTTTATGCAAGTTGCCATTTTAGAGATGGGAAAACTGAGGCCCGAAGGCGAACGGCGAGTGCAGGATCGGGACTCGAACCCAAGTCTGTCCCCGAGTGCGGGGCTATTCCAGGCTCGGTGGTCTTGACCTCCCCGGCCCTCTTTGTTGCCCGCAGGAAAACGCCGCGGCCGCGATGGCGGCGGACGTGGATGGGGACGTGTACGTGCTGGTGGAGCACCCCTTCGAGTACACCGGCAAGGACGGGCGCCGCGTGGCCATCAGGCCGAATGAGCGCTATCGGCTGCTGCGGCGCAGCACCGAGCACTGGTGGCACGTGCGGCGTGAGCCCGGCGGCCGCCCCTTCTACCTGCCTGCGCAGTACGTGCGCGAGCTGCCCGCGCTGGGCAACCCTGCCGCCGCCCCGCTGCCAGGTCCCCACCCGAGCCCCGCGGCCCCTGAGCCGCTCGCCTACGACTACCGGTTTGTGAGCGCGGCGGCGGCCGCGGGCCCCGACGGCGCCCCCGCGGAGTCCGGAGGCCGAGCCAGCTCCCTGTGCGGCCCTGCGCTACGCGGCGCCGCGACCCAGCGCAGCAGCCCGGCGCCGGGCCTGCCAGCCTGCCTGTACCTGCGGCCCGCGGCGCCCGTGCGGCCCGCGCAGTCCCTGGACGACCTGGCCTGCACCGCCGTCTTGCCTCCCGCCGGCCTCCTAGGAAGCAGCGGCAGCTTCAAGGCCTGCAGCGTGGCGGGCTCCTGGGTGTGCCCGCGGCCCCTGGCGCGCAGCGACTCAGAGAACGTCTACGAGGTCATCCAGGACTTGCACGTCCAGCCGCGGGAGGAGAGCGCAGAGCAGGTACCTCCCCCGGCGCGGGGGCGCGGAGGCGGGTGGCGCGCTAGGGACCGCGCCGGCACGGAGCCGGGGCGCTAGGAGACCCGCTCCGCTCAGCGTCGGGCACTACGCCCACCTCCGTCCGAAGACTTCGGATGAGCTCCCTCTCCCCAACGCGAAACGTGAGGGGTGCAGGCCCGCAGTCCCTCATCAGCAATTCCCAAGCTCCAAAGCTCCCTGGAAGCCCAGAGGTTTTTCGTAATCCAATTGGTGGCAAAATTGCGCTTGAACTGATGTGAGGCTGCTGATGGTCTTTATTTATCGCACTTGTGTGAATATTCATGTTTCGCTGCAGAAATGCAAATGAGCTCGATGGTCGGCTGCTGCCCCAAGCCCTGCTGGGAGGTTATATAACCTACTGCAGGTGTGTGCCCCATATTATCTTTCCAAGTCCCAGCTGTTCTGTATTCCGAAGCGCATCTGGGCACGGAACCGGGGATTGCGGGCCTGCCCCGGCTCAACCGCCTTGCCGGTCTCCCAGGATCCTGGGGTCAGATGAGAGGGTGGATGTGAAAGTCAGGCGTCTTCTTCCCTTTGAGGGTGCTTCCAGCATTTCAGTTCCTTTTTTTTAAAGAACTCTTGATGGGTTTGTTTCAGAAAGACGTCCGGTTAAGTGAGGTTGTTTTTTTTTTTCCCCCTTCAGAGTCCAATTGTGTTAATCTGGGAAATCGAAAATAGAGCACGTTTTAAAAACAGGTCTTACATCCTCAGAACACTCTGGGCGACCCTGACATTTTGAACTTTAGGAACTTTTCAGAGAGGGGCAGCCCAAGGGGGAAAAAAAGATGCTCAGAACCGTTCTGCCATCTGCCACCGGCCGTGTGACGATCTAGGGGCAGTTCTTTTCCTCTCTTAGGGTCTCGGTTTGTTCTTTAGCTCAAAGGAAGGGGTTGGACAGATGACCTCTGATCCCTGGGAGCCTCTGATTTCTTTCGCTGTGCCTGATGTCATTACCATGAACATTGATGCCCACCATGTGCCAGGACTGAGTCCGGAATGCCCAGACGAAGGAGACACGCCTCCGTAGGCCCGCTGCTGGGTGTTCCCTCCGCCCGACTCGTTACAATGCAGAGCTCAGGTTTTGAGACTAGGGAAAGGGGAACTGGATTCTGCTGGGTCACCTGCCAGCGCTGACAGCCACTTAACTTACACGCGAGGACGCTCCCCCAGGTCCAGCGTCCTCCGGTGTAAGCACAATACTTAAGGATTAGGGTTGTGAGCCTTAAACAAGGTAAGGCTTCGAAGCGCTTGGCAGCAGCAGGGGGTCCACCCAGGCCGTCTGGGTAGTCCTCGGTTGGCTTCCCTGGGTCTCCGCCGCCTTCACTCGGGCTTCTGCAGCGGCACCCCGCCGCCTTGTGGCCAGGTTGGAGAATGGCACCCGGCGGGCGGGGCTGGGCACCGCGGCGTGTTCCTGTCTCGCGCCCCTGCCAGCCGGCCAGGCAGCTTCTCTGGGATGGGTGGTTGGATCCCAGCGCTCTTTCCCCCCAGCGCCCCTCCGGTTCCTGAGCAGGTTCCCGGCGGCGCACTTCTGGGCCTCTCCACATTCTCTGTGCTGGTGACGGTGGGAGGGTGCCTGCCCATCTGAGCGGAAGCCCTGGAGGTGGGGGAATGGCCTTGCTCTTTGAACCTCGCATCTGGCCCAGGGTCTGGCTCAGACAGAGTGCACAGAGAGTGTGTGTTGAGGAGCGCAGAGGTGCGGCAGCCCTTTACCTATGAGCCAGGGCTCTGTAGGTCTGCAAGGGCCAACACCCCAGGCCCCAGGACCAAAGAGGAAGGAGACTGCCCAGGTCCTGACATCTCCTGAGAAGACAGATCACCCCGGCTGCCAGGGCGCCTGCCAGGTGGCCTCTTCTGTCCATCCTTCCTCCAGCTCCCAGCAGGTTCCCAGTTGCAGTGGCATATGGGGGGAGGGGCACAGGTGATGGGGGTAGGGGACTTACCCGGGGGGGGGGGGGGGAATCTAGGACATTGGCCAGAGACAGGCTGCTCCCTGGCCCCACTTGTGGTCCTAATTCACTGTGTGACCTCCACAAGTCACTTTGCATCTCGGGTCCTGTTTCCTCCCCTGTGCGATGGGTGCAATAATACCACGTTCCCTGCCACGGAGCTTTATTGAAGAGGTAGCTGTGGGTCTCCCTGGCGCTCCACCCCCAACAAAGTCCAGGGTAGGGAGTTGGCCCTGCACCCCGAAAGGGAACCCCACCCCTGCCCTTAGTTGTCCCAGGCGGAGTTTCCCCACCATGATCCTCCAGGCCCATTCACTCGTTCATTAGGCATGAACTAGCCGAATACCTGCCAAGCCCTGGTGAGCCTTCAGATCTAGAGAGGACTGAGGCACAGCCACGGTCCTGGGGGACTCACCCTCTTGGATAGGAGGCCAGCAAGAGAAGACATGGGGCCGGGGCTCAGAGTGGAGCATGGGGTTGAGAGTGGGTGCCCACCCGGGCGGGGCCTCATGGGCCCTTGCCAGGAATGTGCACGTTATCCTGCAGCCGCTGTGAGGCTTTTAGCAGAGACAGGAGTGGGATTGAGAAAAAAATCCCTGTGGCCAGGGCTTCAAGAATGGTCGAAGCTCTCGGTGGTCTTGTGGGCATGTGGTGGAAACAGAGGTTTGGGAGGTGGATGGGCAGGGTCTGGGGGCCGAGGGAGGTGGGAGGGAAATCGGGTTGAGTTCAGCTGGCACTCGTGGGCAGACAGTGGTGCTGCTTACTGAGGGGGGGATGACTTGGGGAGGAGCAGGGTGGAGAAAAGATGGGGCCCGCCTGGATTTAGGTGCCAGACAAAGGGAAGAGAAGCATGAGAGTGCTGGCTCAGAGGCCAAGAAGTGTCCAGAAGAAGGACGCACAGGAAGGGCATGTGAGAGAAAGGCCACATAACACTTATCCGAAGTGGCCACTAGAAGCTCAGCTGGTCAGGGGGTGCTGAAGGCAGAGGGCAGTGGTCAGTAGTGAAGTGAGGGTGCGAATTGAGCGTGTACACAATAGGCAGAAGGAGAGACGGAGACACAGTGTGGCCAGAGGGGGTGTAGGTCATGGATGGAACCGTCCCCAGGTTCAGGTGGGTGGGCAGGAGATGGGGAGGCTGAAGATGGGGAGGAGGTTGTTGCTGAGAAGGGAACTCGGAAGAAAGTGGGTGCAGAACAGAGGGGACAGGATGTGGGGATGGCATGGCACGGGGGCACTGGGGAGTGTGGGATGTGGGGATGCCCTTCTGTCAGGCAGCAGCTCAGGGCTTAGGGCAGGCTACCGGGCAGAGCCAGGGACCCCCAGAACAGAGGAGCTCCTGCCATGGATGGTGTTTTACAGCCTTGTCACTCCCCATGCACTCTAATCGCACATATTGAGCACTGGGGGTGGGCTGGTCACCGTGCTGGACACTGGGGACAAAGTGTGGTAAGACGCAGTCCCAAAGGGGCTAACAGTCCTGTGGGCTCTTGCTCAAAGGCTTGTAACCCAGGGTTAAGTTCCAGCAGCTTGGAAGGCAGGTGTAGGTACCTCCATTTGCCCTGAGTACAAACAGAGGTTCAGAGAGGTTTAGTGACAGGACGAAGCTCACACAGCCAGGAAGTGGCTGTGTTCAGGACAATTCCAGGCCCCCGATCCCAAGCCCCACCCTGGCCACCAGGTTCAGTTTCAGCCAGGTGGCCTTTAGGGTTGGCCACCCTGTTCCCCGCAACAAGAACAGTACAAGCCGAAGGCGGGCACGCGCTCCTTCTTCTGAGCATCCCGTGTGCCCAGCCCTGTTGTGGAAGAGTTGATGTCCCAGGAGAGGGACATCTCTTGTTCTTTTGCTGCCCAGGAGAGGGCAGAAGCAAACCCTTCTGAGAGGGGAGAGAGGGAGACAGGGGAGGTCAGCAGGGATGACTCCTCTCCCCCAAAGAGGCCACTCAGGGAGCCCTGGGAAGCCAGGCCAAAGCCGGTGCAATAAAGGGGCCTCTGAGACTCTTCCCGTGGCTGTGGTCCTGGCTCTGGGATCTCAGGGTGCGGTCACCATCCCCGCCCAGAGGTGGGAAGGCCCAGGCAGGTGGAGCTGGCCTGGAGCCCGCCCCTGCTGCTGGGGCATTGGCCGCTGGGAGGGAAGTTCCAGCAGGGCCGCTACACCTTCTTATACAAGCAGCCCTGGAGGCGCCGCACCTGAGCAGGCAGCCCCGACTGGAAGGAGCCCGGGGCCCTCATTCCTCCTCCTTCGCTGGGAACTGAGTGAGTCCTCGCCCCTGGGGGACTAGGGGGCGGCCACAGCAGTTTCCCCACTCTCTCCCCTCCCTTTCCCGAATCCTAAAACCCACCTAGGGGCCCCTCCCCTCTGGATCCAGGCCCAGCACCCACTTCCTAGGACAAACTCCAAGGGCAGCCCGAGGCCACTGTGATTGAGAGAAAGGAACTGGCTTCAGGACAGACCCTCCTGTCCCCCTTCGGGGCCAGCTAGGGGGACTTTGGCAAGGGGCATTGGTAACAGCAGGAAGCTGAGGCCAAGTTGAGGGGACTCCAGCTAGCCCCTTGCTTGTACTCCCTCCTCCGGCAACGGCCACACCAACCCCCAGGTGGGGCAGCCGCCCTGGGGTGGCCCTGCTGGTTTCTTTACACCTGACCCAGTTCCCTCCCAGTGACTCACCTGCAGCCCCAGGCTGTCCCAGGAGCCCCTCTGCCTGCCCAGGACCTGACTTAGGAGAGAGCAGCTTCTTGGATCTCCCTCCCACCCTCACCCCACATTGCTGTCCCCCCAGAGATCTCCCTGCACACCACCCGTACCCCCCAGCTCTCCTGCAGGCCCCATGATCTCTTCAGGTCTCGCTGGAGCCTGTGCCTGGCTTTCACCTCTTAGTCCCTGGCTCCCTTCAGTGCCCAGGGGCCTGAGATGGGCCCCAGGACAAGCCCACCTGCCCCCTCACTTTCTTCCCAGGCCTCAGCAGTTGACCTCACTCTAGACCTATTTTTTGTAATGTTTATTTCAATGGTTTTGCAGAGCAGGTGGTGTTTGGTTACGTGAATAAGTTCTTTCGTGGCTATTTCTGAGATTTTGGTGCACCTGTCACCCGAGTGGTGTGCACTGTACGCAATGTGTAGTCTTTTATCCCTCACCCCGCTCCCACCCTTCTCCCACTTCCAAGTCCCCAAAGTCCATTATATCATTCTTAGGCCTTTGCGTCCTCATAGCTTAGCTCCCATAGACCTATTTTCTCTGCCCTTCTTAGAGCTGACTGCGTCCAGTACAGGGAGGGGTGGGCATCAGTACTGAATGCCAGCCTGGATGGGTGGTCAGTGCCAGGCCCTGGGGAATGGGAAAGTCCATGATCGTGACTAGGGCGTAGCTGATGACCAGGGATGTGGTCGAGACTCCATGCCTGAATGTTAGGGAGATTGGGCGCTGGATCTGTACCGGGGAGTGAGAGGTCAGTGGCTGTTGGTTCATATTGAAGGGGAAACAGGGCTGCCAGGACTAGGGCTCTGGGGCACAGGGGCACAGGTGCTCATGCTAAAATTTGGGAAGCTCTGTTTCCAGATTGCAAAAGGATTCTGGTGTTGAGGGAACTTCCAGAGCTGTTGCCTGAGCCGGGTGAGGCCCGCAGAACCCTTCTGTCCAGCTGAGGCTGCTGTGGGTGCCCACCCTGCCTCCTCGCCTTCTCCTGGCTGGAGGTCCCCTGTGAGGCATGAAAGGAAGGGGGCAGGGGCCCCTGCCCAGGCCTCCATGTCTGTCTAGGGGCTGGGCCAGAGAGAGGAAGCAGAGGTAGCAGAAGGGCCTGCCTGCAGAATCCTCCCAGCTTCCCCCTTCTTTCTCCTCCTTGGCCCAGTTAGATGTGTCAATTACTTTCCCTCCCTATAAAAATAGCTTCACTCCATTACAAATATTTGAATAACAGGAGGAAATCTCAATCGAATGACTGTGAGCATGTTGGTTTCTTCCCATTTATTCTGCCTTCTTATGCATATGTCTTGGGCAGTTCCCATAGAGACATTACAACGTAATGACGATTGTGCCTTCTGCTTTTTCACTTACCATATTCACCTAGTCAGTGAATGTCAGCCGCTGTACTGGGGGCTAGGGAGCAATGAAAAATAAACGACAGCTCCTGTCCTCAGGTAGCTTACTGTCCAGGAGAAATTGAACAGCAGATCCAGTTATGATATTGTATGGCATGGCAGTTATGGTATGGAAGATATGATATGATATGATATGATATGATATGATGTGATATGTCTGCAAAGAACTGTGGGGGGCATGTTGGAGTAGCTGCCCTCCCAGAATCTTGTTGGCAAGAGGGAAATCCAGGAGTGCTTCCTGGAGGAGGAAGGTGTTGGCAGAGATGAATTCAAAAGGTTTCTACAGTTCCCTCTCATGAAACCCTCTGGACCGGGTGCCTTTTTCAGTGGCAGATTTTTTTTCTCATCAGTGGTAATTAGTTTATTTAAGTTTCTACTCACCTTCTAGTTAATTTTGGCCATTTTATATTTTACTAGGAAAGCATTCGTTTTCTCCAGATGTATAAACTTTCCACTTTTAAAATTTATTATGAATTTCTTTGTGACCAAGTAAATGATTTTGCTAAGTTTTTCACAGACATATAAGAAAAATGCATATTTTCTTTTTTTATTTTTATTTTATTTTTTTGAGATGGAGTCTTACTGTGCCGCCCAGGCTGGAGAGCAGTGGTGTGGTCTCGGCTCACCGCAACCTCCACCTCCTGGGTTCAAGTGATTCTCCTGCCTCAGCCTCCTGAGTAGCTGAGTAGCTACTGCTAGTAGCTAAGTAGCTGTGCGCCACCACGCCGGGCTAATTTTTGTATTTTTAGTACGGAGGTGATTTTGCCATGTTGGCTAGGCTGGTCTGGAACTCCTGACCTCAAGTGATCCACCCACCTCAGCCTCCCGAAGTGCTGGGATTACAGGTGTGAGCCACCACGCCTGGCTGGAAAAATGCATATTTTCTATTTAAGGGATATAAGGTACTATCTGCATCAAATCATGTTTATTGATTATATTATTCAAACTTTCATTTCCTTTGTATTGTTTGCTTGGGGGCAGGGGTCTTTTACTCTAATTCTGATAGAGATGTGTTATGTTAAACCTTCCACTCAAATTTTCTCTATAAAGCTCTTCTGGTGCTTTTCCTAGTTTTTGCTTTTTATATTTAACTATGATGCTGTCGGGAGGATGCAGATTTCGAGTGTTCTGTCATTACAGATTGTGCTTTTCTATCATTACATGGTGTCCCTCTTTACCCTATTATAGTGCTTAACCTTAAATTTCACCCTTCTATTGTTAATATGACCACTCCTTATTTTACTTTATCTTTTTTTTGTACTTGCTTAGCATTCTTTTATTTCCTACTATTATCATTTTTTGAAACTACTAATTTCTTGCGTACGTCACGTCACTGTTTTGTTTTGTTTGAGACAGGGTCTCCCTCTGTTGCCCAGGCTGGAGTGCAGTGGTGTGATCATGGCTCCCTGCAGCCTCAGCCTCCCTGGCTGAGGCAATTCTCCTGCCTCAGCACCCCGAGAACCTGGGACCACAGGCCCGTGTGCCACCATGCCCAGCTAATTTTTTTTTTTTTTTGGTATTTTTTTGTAGTGATGGGGTTTCTTCATGTTGCCTGTCGCCACTGTATTTTTATTATTTTCATGGATTTTTGTTTGTTTTTTGAGATGGAGTCTTGCTCTGTCACTCAGGCTGGTGTGCAGTGGTGCGATTTCGGCTCACTGCAACCTCTGCCTCCCAGGTTCAAGTGATTCTCCTGCCTCAACCTCCTGATTAACTGGGATTACAGGCACACGCCACCACATCCAACTAATTTTTGTATTTTTAGTAGAGACAGGGTTTCACCACATTGGTCAGGCTGGTCTCAAACTCCTGACCTCAAGTGATCCACCTGCCTCACCCTCCCAAAATGCTGGGATTACAGGTGTGAGCCACTGCACCCAGCCTATCACTGTATTTTTAAACCCAAGCTGACTCTTTGTCTTTTAGTAGGAGAATTCAATCTGTTCACATTTCATTTAACAATTGATCTATTGTACTTGATTTGATTACCTTTGGCTTATTTTACAGTTATTAGTTTACCTTGCAGTTTTTTCCCTCTGATCTGGTTATCGATTTCCTTTTTCTTCCTGTTACACTTTCCATTTCATTATTGGCAGCTGTCCCTTCTCTGGGGTTCCTAATCAAACACATATTCTTTAGCACATGCCTCACTGGGGATTCTTTTCTCAGCACCCTCATCTGGAGCTTACAGGACCTGTCACTCTGTAGACTCCGGTCTTTTTTCAGCTTAGGAACATCTATTTGTTGCTTGATTTGATTATTGTTTCTTTATTTTTTATTTTTTTGAGACAGGGTCTTACTGTGCCATCCAGGCTGGAGTGCTATGGCACGATCACGGCTCACTGCAGCCTCGACTTCCTGGGTTCAAGTGATCCTCCCACCTCAGCCTCCTGAGAAGCTGGGAATACAGGCACACGCCACCACGCCCAGCTAATTTTGTTTGTATTTTCTGGAGAGACAAGGTTTCACTATGTTGCCCAGGCTGATCTTAAATTTCTGGGCTCAAGCAATCTGCCTGCCTCGGCCTCTCAAAGTTCTGGGATTACAGGCGTGAGCCACTGCCCCGGACTGTTGCTTGATTATTGCTTCTTTTACCTTTTCTTTCCTTTGCATGTGAGTGCTCCTGATGGGTCCCCCCCAGTTTATCTTTGGCCTCTTTATTTCATTCTTGTTGTACTTTTGCTCTGAGGTTTGATATTTCTTCTTGACCTTCCAGGCTGCAAATTTGAATCTCAAGAGTGAATTTCTTCTCCTTCAAGTAGTACAATAACATATTTTAAGTTCTAAAAATCAGTCCTTTTTTTTTTTTTTTTTTGAGATGGGGTCTTGCTCCGTCGCCCAGGCTAGAGTGCAGTGGCAGTGGCGCAATCTCGGCTCACTGCAAGCTCCGCTTCCCGGGTTCACGCCATTCTGCCTCAGACTCCTGAGTAGCTGGGACTACAGGTCCCCCCCAATACGCCCAGCTAATTCTTTGTATTTTTAGTAGAGACGGGGTTTCACTGTGTTAGCCAGGATGGTCTCAATCTCCTGACTTCGTGATCCGCCCGCCTCATCCTCCCAAAGTGCTGGGATTACAGGTGTGAGCCATCGCGCCCGGCCAAAATCAGTCCTTTTTAAAAACTCTGCTTGATTTGAGTCTCCTTAAGAGTTTGTATTCAAGTTGTAATTGCATTCTCCAGCCCCTCTATTTTGCCAATAGCCTTGAATTTATTTTACTAGATAGTATATTTACAGGGTTTTTTAAAAATCAAAGCAATATTTTAAAGTCTATAGTAAAAATCTCCCATGTACACCGTTTCCCTGCTCTGTTCTCCATCAACTCAAAAGTCACCCCTTTCATTCATTCTTTCTTCATTCTTCCAAAGTTTCTGAGTACAAACTAGTATAACTATGTATCTGATTACTTAATTTTCTCTCTCTCTCTTAAGCAACACCATCCTGTGTGTAAAACAAGGTAAAAAACAAAACAAAAACCTTGTTTACTTTTTGTTTTATTTCTTTGACAATGTAGCTTGGAGATTGTACCTAGAGAGGTTCTGTCTCCTTCCCTACAACTACAAATAATCCATTTTACCAGTCTCCTGTTGACGGGCATTTGGAATGTTTCCCATTTTTTGCTGTTACAACAATGTCATAATGAATACTCTTTTATATACTCTTTTATATATGTACAGGTAGAAGTAGGAAAAATTCCAGAAGTGGGATTTTGGGGTCAAAAGGTAAATAATAGATATCTGATGAGTATGTCCCATGAGGCGTATACCAACGTGCCCTCACCAACACAAATTAGAGCGTCTGGTCCCCAAAGCCTTGCCAACTGACTGTTGTCAAACTTTTGTTTTCTGCCAACCTGACCATAAAATGTATTATCTTAAGGTACTTTAAATTTGCATTTCTCTTTCCAGTAAGATTATCTTTTCATACATTTAAAGGATGTTTGTTCCCCCCCTTTTTTTTTTCTGTGAATGGTCTATTTATATCCTTTGCCTGTTTCTGTATTGGGTTGTTGGGCTTTTTTCTTATTGAGTTCTAGTAGCTTTTTCTATACTAGGGAAAATAATCCTTTGTCTATTATTACATGAGTTGTAATTCCCTCCCCCACCATGAGTTGTCTTTTGACTCTGCTAATAGCATTATTTTGCTACACAAGTTTTCTTAAAATATACTTAGGTAGTCCAATGTATCACTCATTTATTTTATGGCTTTTATATTTTGAGACTTTGTTACAAAGTCATATATATATATATATATATATACACACACACGCACAGCATATTTAAGTCTTTTATATATATACACACACAGCATAGTATATATTATATATATTTATATGTACATACAGCATATTGAAGTCTTTTATCTATATAAAGAGACACATATATAAAATATATAGGTTTATATATATGTATATACATACAGCATATTAGATTTTGTTTTCTTCTTTGATTGTATTTATGGCTTCATTTTTAAAAATTTAAATCTTTAATCCTTTGAGGGTTATTGTGCATGGACAGAGTGGGATGTGGACTCTCCCTTACTTATATACTTGTTTATTTATGTTTATCTCTGGATGGGCAGCCAGTTGTCCTGTGACCTTTCACTGACAAGTTTGTCTCTCCCCATGACCTGTGATGGCATCTTTAGTGCGTCCTGAGTCCCAGCTGTGCTGGGGTCTGGTAACGGCGGCTGGTTTAGTGCGTCCTGGGTCCCGGCTGTGCTGGGGTCTGGTAACGGCGGCTGGTTTAGTGTGTGTCCTGGGTCCCGGCTGTGCTGGGGTCTGGTAGCGGCGGCTGGTTTAGTGCGTCCTGGGTCCCGGCTGTGCTGGGGTCTGGTAACGGCGGCTGGTTTAGTGTGTGTCCTGGGTCCCGGCTGTGCTGGGGTCTGGTAGCGGCGGCTGGTTTAGTGCGTCCTGGGTCCCGGCTGTGCTGGGGTCTGGTAACGGCGGCTGGTTTAGTGTGTGTCCTGGGTCCCGGCTGTGCTGGGGTCTGGTAGCGGCGGCTGGTTTAGTGTGTGTCCTGGGTCCCGGCTGTGCTGGGGTCTGGTAACGGCGGCTGGTTTAGTGTGTGTCCTGGGTCCCGGCTGTGCTGGGGTCTGGTAGCGGCGGCTGGTTTAGTGCGTCCTGGGTCCCGGCTGTGCTGGGGTCTGGTAGCGGCGGCTGGTTTAGTGTGTGTCCTGGGTCCCGGCTGTGCTGGGGTCTGGTAACGGCGGCTGGTTTAGTGTGTGTCCTGGGTCCCGGCTGTGCTGGGGTCTGGTGGCGGCAGCTGGTTTGATGGTTCTCTCTGTTCCCCCTGCTGAGCTGTCACAGAGTGCGTTTATATGACTTTGCTCCCCAGAGCTGGGGTCGAGCTGCAGGAGTACCCCACTTGGTGGGGGGGCCCTAGAGTGGAGAAGGGATGGTGGTCTCTGCCAGTGGGCCTGTGGGCATGGGACATCTGTGATGTCAAAACACCAGCAGGAATTCTCCCTGTCTCCTTGGTGCCCTGGCCTTATGGGTAGAGACTACCTGGCCCACCTGTTTGCCCCGCCCTCAGCTCCTGGGCGCAAGGGTACGAAAGCCACCCTGCCTTCTCCCCGGGGTCCCATGATGGGCCAGCCTGCCCCAAGGTTCCCCTGGGAGCCTCCACCTCGGACACAGCCTCTCACCTGTGCCAGCCAGGTTCCACCCACCCACTGCCCCAGCCTCTGCTTGACTCAGGCAGTAGCAGGTCGCAGTTGGCAGCAGAGGGGAAACAGGGTGTGTTTAAGTGGCCTTATTCCCAGAATCCCGGCTCCAGAGCTGTGTCTGAAAGGGAGAGGAACTACTTTGTAACACTTTGGGGGCAGGGGGAGCTGAAAGGGCAAGTCTGTTTCCAGGTGAGAAATAATGAACAACTTTATTTTCTTTTCTTTTTTGAGACAGGGTCTCGCTCTGTCACCCAGGCTGGAGTGCAGTGGTGCGATCACGGCTCACAGCAGCCTCAACCTCCTGGGCTCAAGCAGTCCTCCCACTTCGTCCTCCCAAATAGCCGAGACCACACACTTATATGGTAGTGACAGTGAGGATGGAGAATAGTAAAAAAGTTTAAGGGATTTTTTTTTTTTTTTTTTACTTTTTATTATGATAATGTCCAAATAGGCTGGGCCTGGTGGCTCACACCTGTAATCTTAGCACTTTGGGAGCCGAAGCGGGAGGATTGCTTGAACTCAAGAGTTCGAGACCAGCCTGAAAAACGCAGTGAGACCTCGCCTCTATATTAAAAATAAGTAAATAAATTTAAAACTAAAAAAAAAGAAAATGTCCAACATGAAAAAAGTAAAAAAAAATTTTTTTTTTTTTTGAGACAGAGTCTCGCTTTGTTGCCCAGGCTGGAGTGCAGTGGCACGATCTCGGCTCCTGAGTTTACGCCATTCTCCTGCCTCAGCCTCCCAAGTAGCTGGGACTATAGGCGCCTGCTACTGTGCCCGGCTAATTTTTTATATTTTTAGTAGAGACGGGGTTTCACCACATTAGTCATGATGGTCTCGATATCCTGACCTTGTGATCCTCCTGCCTTGGCCTCCCAAAGTGCTGGGATTACAGGCATGAGCCACCGCACCCGGGCAAAAAAATTTTTTTTTTTTGAGACAGAATCTTGCTCTGTCACCCAGGCTGGAGGGCTGTGGCACAATCTCAGCTCACTGCAGTCTCTACCTTCCAGGTTCAAGCGATTCTCATGTCTCAGCCTCCCGAGTAGCTGGAATTACAGGCGCGTGCCACCACGCCTGGCTAATTTTTGTATTTTTAGTAGAGACGGGGTTTCACCATGTTGGCCAAGCTGGTCTCGAACTCCTGATCTCAGATGATCCACCTACATCTGCCTCCCAAGGTGCTGGGATTACAGGTGTGAGCCACCATGCCCGGACAAAAATAATTTTTTTTTGATACTGAGTCTTGCTCTGTTGCCCAGCCTGGAGTGCAATGGCACAATCTTGTCTTATTGCAACCTCTGCCTCCCGGGTTCAAGTGATACTCCTGCCTCAGCCTCCCAAGTAGCTGGGATTACAGGCATATGCCACCATGCCCCGCTAATTTTTGTATTTTTAGTAGAGGAGGGGTTTCGCCATGTTAGCCAGGCTGGTCTTGAAAGTCTGACCTCAGGTGATCTGCCTGCCTCGGCCTCCCAAACTGCTGGGATTACAGGCATAAGCCACCACGCCCAGCCAAAAATAATTTTTTTTTTTTTTTTTGAGACAGAGTTTAGCTTTTGTTGCCCAGACTGGAGTGCAATGGCTCGATCTCGGCTCACCACAACCTCCGCCTCCTGGGTTCAAGTGATTCTCTGCCTCAGCCTCCCAAGTAGCTGGGATTACAAGCATGGGCTACCATGCCCAGCTAATTTTTTTGTATTTTTAGTAGAGACGGGGTTTCTCCATGTTGGTCAGGCTGGTCTCAAACTCTCGACCTCAGGTGATCTGCCTGCCTCAGCCTCCCAAAGTGCTGGGATTACACACGTGAGCCACCGCGCCCAGCCAATAATATTTTTAAGACATGGATACAGGCCGGGCGCAGTGGCTCACGCCTGTAATCCCAGCACTTTGAGAGGCCAAGGTGGGTGAATCACAAGGTCAGGAGTTTGAGACCAGCCTGGCCAAGATTGTGAAACCCTGTCTCTACTAAAAATACAAAAAATTAGCTGAGTGTGGTAGTGGGTGCCTGTAATCCCACCTACTCAGGAGGCAGAGGCAGAGAATTGCTTGAACCTGGGAGGCAGATGTTGCAGTGAGTCAAGATTGCGCCACTGTGCTCCAGCCTGAGCGACAGAGCTAGACTCCGTCTCAAAAAAAAATTGAAAAAAGAATATAGTTACTTATTGCCTAGATTTAACAATAGCAAGGAGCCAGCTCCTTGCTGGCTGCTCTACTAGAAAAAAAAAAAAAAAAAAAAAAAGAGAAAAGAGAAAAAACAATATTTGCCATGTTTATTTTTATTTATTTATTGGTGATGAATTATAAATTCTAGACATCATATTTCACCCCTAAAAACTTCAGCATGAGGCTGGGCACAGTGGCTAACGCCTGTAATCCCAGCACTTTGGGAGGCGGAGGTGGGCAGATCACGAGGTCAGGAGATCGAGACCATCCTGGCTAACACGGTGAAACCCCGTCTCTACTAAAAAAAAAAAAAAATACCAAAAAAATTAGCCGGGCGTGGTGGCGGGTGCCTGTAGTCCCAGCTACTCGGGAAGCTGAGGCAGGAGAATGGCGTGAACCCGGGAGGCGGACCCTGCAGTGAGCCGAGATCGTGCCACTGTACTCCAGCCTGGGCAACAGAGCCAGACTCCATCTCAAAACAAAACAAAACAAAACAAAAAACAAAAAAAACTTCAGCATGCATCTCTGAAAAGTGATGTCTTTCTCCCTAAACACCTACCATTATTATATCTGAGAAAATTAACAATAATTCCTTAGTGTCATCTATGACCTAAGCCATCGTCAGATTTCTGCCTTATCCTAAAACATCTCTTTCACAGCTGGTTTGTTTGGTTCAGGATCCTGTCCAAGTCCATGCCTTGTATCTGGCTGTCTCTTCAATCTCCCTTGAAGAGCCCTACCCTTTCCTTCTGCCTGGACATTGACTCATCGCCCTGCCTGCAAAGTGTCTGTTTGCTTCCTTGCAGTAGTTTCCGTCTTCCTCTAACCCTGTGTTACCTGAGAACTAGGAGGCAGGTCTGCAAGGCTTAGGCTGGTCGGATCAACGGGGCTCAGCGTCAGATGAGGCATAGCTAGCAGGAGGCAAGGATGATTCTACCTTGAGTGACAGAGGTAGATGTCACGCAGATGCTGAGATCGGGGAAGGAGGAGGAAGAGGACAAATTTGATTTGAGGCACACAGTTTTTGACATGTACAAAGGACATCCAGATGGCAGTGGGATATGTGAGCCTGGAGACTTTGCTGTGAGTTGTCGATCTACAGCCGGTGGGGCTGGGCTCTCCCAAGGCGGTGGAGTGAGAAGCCAGGTGAGACACCAAGCATGAGGCCGTGGCAGAGGAGGTGGAGCCTGGGGGCCTATTGCTGAGCAGTAGCAGAGAAAAAGAAATAAAACCAGGAGGCCTGGCCTGAGGAAGCCCAAGAAGGAGAGAATTTTAAAGAGCAAACACTGGAGAGAAGTCAGGCCAGAGGAGGACCAGATCTGTCATCAAGGAAGTGGTGGAAGGCCTCTAAGCAGTGGGCTGGTTATCTAAGTGAGGGGACAGAGAAGCTGGCTCAAAAAGGAGGAAGGGAAAAAGGAATTAGTTGTTAAAAGGGGATGCAGAGCTGGGTCCAGGGAACAAAACTTTTTTTTTTTTTTTACAGATGGACTCTCCGTCTGTCACCCAGGCTGGAGAGCAATGGTATGATCTCTACTCACTGCAGCCTCTGGGGTTCAAGTGGTTCTCCTGCTTCAGCCTCCCAAGCAGCTGGGACTACAGGCGCCTGCCACCACGCCTGACTATTATTATTTTTTTTTTTTTTGGTATTTTTAGTAGAGATGGGGTTTCACCATGTTGGCCAGGCTGGTCTTGAACTCCTGACCTCAAGCGATCCGCCTGCCTCAGCCTCCCAAAGTGCTGGGATTTCAGGCGTGAGCCACTGGGCCTAGTCAACATTTTCTTTTTAAGTTGGAGAGACCAACTGGGTGCAGTGGCTCACGCCTGTAATCCTAGCACTTTGGGAGGCTGAGGTGGGAGGATTTCTTGAGCTCAGGAGATCAAGACCAGCCTGGGCAACATAGTCAGACCCTGTCTCTAAAAAAAAGAAAAGAAAAGAAAAAAAAAAATTAGCCGGGCGTGGTGGTGTGGGCCTGTACTGCCAGCTACCTGGGAGGCTGAGGCAGAAGGATTGCTTGAGTCCAGGAAGTCAAAGCTGCAGTGAACTGTGATCGTGCCACTGCCCTCCAGCCTGGGCGACAGAGCAAGACGCTGTCTAAAAAAAAAAAAAAAAAAACATGGAGAGGCCTTGAGTTTGTTGAAATGAGAAAGGGACAAAGGTAGTCAGCAGGGAAGGGTTGGAAATTTGAGGTGAGGCCACTTCCAAGCAAGTGGGAGGCTATGGGGTCCTTCAGGACTGGGCTGGAAAGGTTGGCTTGGACAGCAGGCCCCTGTGCCTTCCACTGGGGGAGGGGGAAGGAATAGTGGGTGCAAACACAGGTACGTTTGAGGGGGAGGGCAGAAGGTGACCACTCCTTGGTCTCATTTTCCCACCTCCCTAGTCTAGCTCATCCCTACAGCCTTTGCTGGCTGGGAGGTTCCCTCATGGACCATTTCTTTTTTTTTTTTGAGATGGAGTCTCGCTCTGTCGCCCAGGCTGGAGTGCAGTGGTGCGATCTTGGTTCCCTGCAACCTCTGCCTCCCAGGTTCAAGCAATTCTCCTGCCTCAGCCTCCCAAGTAGCTGGAATTACAGGCGCACGCCACCGCGCCCAGCTAATTTTTGTATTTTTAGTAGAGACAAGGTTTCGCTATGTTGGCTAGGCTGGTCTGAAACTCCTGACCTCAAGTGATCCTCCTGCCTCGGCCTCCCAAAGTGCTGGGATTACAGGCCTGAGCCACCGCGCCCAGCCCCTCATGGACCATTTCTGATCCCTCCTGGCCCCAGTGGCCCTGCTGGGTCTCTGCCAGCCTTAGAGCACAAGCGGTGTGAGCCTTGTGGAGGCCCCACCCTAGCTCCCACCCCGCCCTGGAGGAGCAGGCCAGGCAAGCAGCCCCATGAGGTCACCCAGAGGCTGGGGACAGAGTCCAGAGCCGAGGGCACCCAATCGAAACCCGAAGCCAGAAACGCAGAAGTGCAGGCCTGCTTTCCCCTAATCCCAATGGGTGTGGGAACCTAGGGCCTGCTTGGTTCTTTCATAGAACCAGCCCTGTGACGGAGTAGGGTTGACAGCTCTGTTCTACACATGAAGAAACTGAGGCCCAGAAATTCAAGCAGCTGCTCAGCAAGAAGCTGAAGTAGAGTCTAGACAAGAGTCCAAGTCTCTGGACTCCGGCTCCACTCTTTTTCCCTCTGAATCAATGGAAGCTTCTGCCCCAAGTCCAAGAAGAGGGTCTCACCTGAAACCGTTACATTTGGAATCTCACCCCACATCCATGCAATAAGATTACACTGAGTCAGCCAGGCTGCTCATGCCTGTAATCCCAGCATTTTGGGAGACCAAGGCGGCAGATCACTTGAGGTCAGGAGTTTGAGATCAGCCTGGCCAACACGATGAAACCCCATCTCTACTAAAAGTACAAAAATTAGCTGGGCATGGTGGCAGACACCTGTAATCCTAGCTACTCAGGAAGCTGAGGCAGGAGAATCACTTGAGCCTGGGAGGCAGAGATTGCAGTGAGCTGAGATCGAGCCACTGCATCCCAGCCTGGGTGACAGAGTGAGACTCCATAAAAAAAAAAAAAAAAAAAAAAAAAAAGATTATACTGAGCCGTGGCACCACACCTGGGAGGCACAGTCAAATCATCCAAGGAGGCTTAAAATTAAACGCTTTCCCCAGGTCCCGGCCCAAACCACTTCCACTGGAATCTCAGAGGGCTGAGCTAGGCGTGGTTCCCCAAAGCCTAGTGAGGTCTGAGGCCCAGGACCCTGTGGGGTCACCCCCAGCTCCCCTGATCCTGCCCCTGAACATGTAGCTCTGGGCCAGGCCGGGATGGTTAAAGGGAGACCCAGTTTCTGTCCTGGAGAACATGTGTTTGGGGGAGGGACCTGTTGTGTGGACATGGCTGAGCTCCTTGAGGCAAAGATCACCATTCCTTCCGGCTCTCCCTCCACCTGGCCTGGGTGGCATAGAGCAGACTCACTGAGTCAACAAAGGACACCATGTCCCCTCGCCAGCCCCTGAGCCAGTTCCTGGGCCAAGTCCTCGTTTGGAGGCGTTCATTTTGCCTCTAGCCCCAGAGGACTGGGTCGTCCTAGTGCACCTGCTCCTGCCCCAGCACTTCCTATGAGGGTTTGGGAGGGAAGAGTGAGGTCAGAGTGGGGAAAGGAGGGGTGTTGTGCAGCTGGTTTGTTCTAGAACCTCTCCTGACGCTCCCTCTTGTGCCTCTCAGAGGCGTGAGGGTGTGGTGGAGGGAGGCGGACCCCTCTGGGGAGTCACTGTGGTCATCACCTCTTCTCGCTGGGGGAAGAGAAGCCCAGACAGGGCCTGAGAGCCAACTTCTGTGGCCAAGAGCAGGCAGGGACTGTGTGAGTTTGTTCACTCCCTACAGTTTGGGGCTGGAGCCCCCTGGGAGACCCCCATCATGGGGGCCCAGCTTCCTACTGGGGAACATAAGCAGGTGAGATGCCAGGTGAGTTGCTGGCTGCCCATTCTGCAGTCCCAGCCCTGACACTGACACTCCTGGCCCCTGCCATAGGGAGTCCCTGCCCCCCATTCTACCTGCAGGGCAGTAGTTCACACCTGTCCTCTTCTCTCCCCTCTCCACCCAGCTCCTCCCTGGTGGCTCAGAGCTTCTGGCCTCTCTGGAATTTACAGAGGCTCTTCCTGTCTCTGGGGCCTGTTGCATATCCCTTGGTGACCTGTCATATGCACGCACACGTGTGTAGTGTGTGTGTGTGTGTGTGTGTGTGTGAGTCTGCATCCCTGGCCTCAGGGTGGGGACAGAGAGATGGGTCAGGTGTGTGATAAGCATGAGGCCTCCAGCCTTCTGTGATTCCCGCTGTCCTCCACCCTGGTAGGGAGGAGGTGATTAGTCTACCCCTGGGGTCTGGGCTTCTGAGTCAGGCGCAGGGGATGGGACACTGGTATGAGAGCTTTTGCGGGCAGAGCAGGGCATGGGGCCCAGTCTTGCTCCTAGTGTGATCTTTCCATGTGTCTCGTGCCCCACATTCACGCTGCGCCTGGCTCTGCTTAGGTTCCTTGTCCCCAGCCCACAGTGGGTACAGGAGAGGAGGGGCTGAGAGACATGGCAGGGGAGAAAAAGACAGCCTCCTTCCGGAGGAGGAAGGATGGGCCTAGAGTGGGAGGGTGGGGGTCAGAGCCTGACCAGGAAGGGAGGTGGCCTTAGCAGGGGTGGGCTGGTGGGCTTAGTGCTGCCTGGCCCTTAAGCCTGGGGAGGAAGCACTTCTAAGGGAGGAGGGAAGACAAGATGGACCCATGGGCTCAGAGGCGGGGCTGTAACTTCTGACTCAGGGCGTGTGTCCACTGTGCGTGGCTGGGGTCTGTCACCCCCACACGATGGGGGGAAGGAAGAGAGGCCAGGAGGAAGATCTAGCCTTCCTCCTGGAAGAAGCTGGTGCCTGGCCCTCTTCTCTGGGTCCTTAGAGAGGAGGGGACAGGCACGGGCATACTTGTGCACGTATATGTGGACACGCAAGTGGGAGTGGGCGCATGTGGGCATGCAGGCGTGGGAGGGCACATGCATCTTGGTGACCGAGTCTGGAGGAAACAGACCCAGGTGGTCAGGTGGGCAGATAGTGGTATGGTCAGAATCCTTCCTGTCCTCCTCGGGGCTGGCACAGTCCAGACGCCAGCTCCCTGTGATATCACATCTGCCCAGACCCCTTCCTCTTTGGGAACCCTTCCCCTTCCCCCCACAAGCTTCCTCTTTCCCATCACGCCCTCCCTGGGCCTAGAGGGAGTGGACAGCCACTCATTGTCCTGTTTCCGCCCCAGGAGCCACTCCAGGCCAGCCCAGGCCCCCAGCACTCAGCGCCCCCTCTGCCCGCCCTGTCTGTGCAAGCGCGCCCCTCCCCCACAGGCTCAGCCGTGATTCTCTGTGTGCAGTTCATGCTGTGGCTGGGTCTGGCCGTGATCTTCCCCTGTGCAGCCCACACCATGGCTATGTCTGGGCCTGGGATGCGGCTCACTGGTCATTAGAGCACTGAGTGGGGCAGCCAGCAGTGTTTCTAGAAGCATAAAAAAACCCTCAACCTGAGGCCCCTCCACCCCACCCGCCCCAACTTAGGCAGCACTTCCGCAGCCCTGACAGGAAATGGGCTGGAGTCTCAGCCTCCCGCCATCTCGGCAACTTCTTGTTTCCCTGTTGCCCTGTGCCAGCACTGGGGTAGTGCCCCTGGGCTTCACCCCCAAAAACTTCCCAGGGCTCTGTCCCAGCAGCTCAGAGGGGCCAGGATGGTGGACGTGATCGCCAAAGTGACCAGGAGGCAGAGTCGAGCATTGCGGGCACAGGTAGGGGACGCTGGGGTCAAGGGGTGCCCAGTGGGCCTCTACCCCAAGCCCTGTTAGGAGGTGGGTGAGCTGGGGTTCAGAGCAGGCAGCCTCTTAGAAGTTGGGGCTCATACTTCCTTTTCTCTTTCCTTCTCGGAGGCCCTGCCCATCCAAGAGGTGGTCAGCTTGGGGCAAGAATGGCAGGGCTGCCACCCGCTTGTGGACAGGGGAGGGAACTGGAGACAAGGGGTGAACCACTGTAAGGAAGTGCCAGGGGCCTGGGCAGCCTGGAACCTGAGAGCCGGGTCCCTCTTGGCTCCTCCTCTGGCCTGAGGTGGGAAGGCCACTTCTTGTCTCTAGGATGCGACCCAAGAGCCATTGATCCCGTAGTCAGGCCCCTGCTTATGAGCTGCATCTGGGTCTTGTCTGGGCCTCCATGAACAGGAGCAAGGAGGAGGGTAGGGGTGGCAGGCGCTGCTGTAACTCCTTGAAGGCCAGAGGATGTGGAGGGCATGACTGCACCTGGCCCCAGGAGCTGGTTAGAACCCAGCTGAGGCTCTGCCAGGAGAGGAGAGCATCTCTATCTCAGCACTGTGCAGGGTCTGCCAAGAGTTCTAGAGTTTGAAGGGGCCTGAAGGACACTGCAGTTCAACACCCACCACAGGGCTGTGCCTTCCCTAACAGGGAGTAGACTCTGCTCAGTCACCTCCAGTGAGGGCCCCTTACTACCTCCAGAAGCAGCCTGTGTCTCTGGCAGCCCCAGTCCTCAGAATGCCTCCTTCAGTGGAATGCTGCTGTGCCCCTGCAGCGTGATACCACATCTTCTCTTCCTTGTGACAGCCCTGTCATGCTGGGGACCTAAACTTCTACTTCCCAAATCTCCTCTGTACCTGCTGGGGACATTCCTTCGTGTGAGGACTCCATCAGCCTCACTGGCCTGGGACTCCTCGTGGACTCAGAACCATGGCCCACAGCCTGCCGAGTAGAAATTCCTGCTCCAAAGAGCCTGCTCCTTATCAGCTCATCCACCCCTGGTGGAGCCTTTCAACCCCTGCCCCAGTGGGTTCAGCTGGGAGGATGGGAGGTGTGTCTGGTCCCTCTGCCTTCCTCTCCCCGCTGCTTCCATCCTGCCCTCCCCAGGAATCTCCTGTCTGTGGCTCCAGCCCTCCTCCTCAGAAAGCTCAAGCTCATTCCAGGCTCTCCTGTCATGTCAGGCATGTTTGTTGCTGAAACTGGGCATGGGTTAGACTTGTGTACTCAAGCAGTTTGTGGCAGACCTGCTGTGTGCTTCAGGGCATTGGCCCAGCTGCTGGGGGGCAAATGGAATCAGCTACATTATCCTTAGTCTTGCTCTCAAGAAAATCCTGCCTTTTGGGGCAGAGGAGGTGGGCAGGTGGTTGGACAACTGGCTGCCCACCAAGGCAGAACGCCATTGGGCCTCAACAGAGCAGTGAGCAGAGTGCCAGCAGGTTTGACCTCTCCCTGGAGAGGCTTGTCAGCTGAGCACCGTGAGAGAGCAGGATTTGGGTAGGCAGAGAACCAGAGAAGGGAATTCCAGGCTGCGGGAACAGCTGGAGCAAACGCATCGAGTTGAGAGGATGCCTTTTCTGTTGGGGGCCAGTGAGAGGCCTGTTGTGGTTGGACTACAGGATGCCACATCGGAGCTATGGTGGGGGCAGAGAAAGGACAAGTGGGGTGGAGGTCCCCTCTCAGCCACACAGGAGCCTGGAGGAAGCGGAGAGGAGCAAAGAACTGATGGGCTGGGATCCCCAGCTCTCCCTGCCCCCCCGGCGCCTGGGGACCAGCACCCTGTCTAAAACTGTAACATCCTCTTCTTTGACAGTGTTTTCATTTCTTGCTTAGCAGTGATCAGCACTGACATGCTGTCCATTTGCTCATCACCCCCATCATTTACACACAGGTGCACTTGAGTGCCAGCTCTGCCAGGGAGGGATTTGTGTCCCTTTCTTCCCTGCTGTATTCCCCGTGACTCAAACAGTGCCTGGCACAGAGCAGGCGAATCTTTGTTGGGTAAACAAATGTTCTTCTTTTCCTTCTTCTTTTCATTGTTTTGGTTTGGTTTGCTTTTTTGGCATCAGTTTGGTGAAAAATGAATTTTTTTTTTTTGGCATCTGCCTAAGGCTCAGGGAGAGGCCACCCTGAACAGGTGCTTCCTCTTTCGAGGAGTTTACAGCTTAGTGACGGTGTCACAGTCAGCAGAGGAACCTCTGTGAATTTTTTTAAGTTTTAAAAGTTTTGTAGTACAAAATTTTGAGGCTGCAGGAAAGTTCAAAGAAAACAAAACAAAAACAAACCCCTATAATCACAGTGCTCAGAAGGGACCTCTGTTAGCATTTTGGAAAGTTTCCGAAAACACAAAATTGAAATGTGGAAATCTGCTTTCCCCTGAAGTATTGTGAATGCCTAGAAAATAGTAGTAATCGACCGGGTGCGGTGGCTCATGCCTGTAATCCCAGCACTTTGGGAGGCCCTGGTGGGCGGATCACCTGAGGTCAGGAGTTCAAGACCAGCCTGGCCAACAGGGCAAAACCCCATCTCTACTAAAATACAAAAATTAGCCAGGCATGGTGGTGCGTGCCTGCAGTGCCAGCTACTCGGGAGGCTGAGGCACGAGAATCGCTTGAACCCAGGAGGTGGAGGTTGCAGTGAGCCGAGATCACACCATTCCACTCCAGTCTGGACGACAGAGCGAGACTCCGTCTCAAAAAAAAAAAAAAAAAAGAAAAGAAAATAGTAGTAATCTCCGTATGCCATGCTGCTGCCTGGGGTTTGAGAATGTAGTCATCTGTCCCTCTGTGGGGCCGAGGGTGCTGGGGTGAATGTGGGGGCACGGGGATGGGGGGAATCTCGGGAAAAAGCTGGAACCGGGCACCTGAGCTGAATCCTGAAGAAGGAATTGGAGTCAGCCAGGCAAAAAAAGGGGTAGAGATGGGCCTGGGCAGGCTGCAAATGAGCCTAGGCCTGGAGGAAACACAGCAGGGAAGGTGGGGACCTCTAGCAACTGGTGCTACTGGAGCTTAAAGTTCAAGGCAAGGGGCAAGGAGTGGCAGGAAATAATAGTGGAAGCACAGGCCGGTGAGGGACTGTCTCTTGTGCCTGGTTAAGGGCTTAGACTTTGCCCTGCAGCCAGCAGGGAGCTCTGAGGTGTGAATCAGGAGAGCCTCTGTTCCGGGAGGCTTACGCATGGCTAGGTTTATGTTCTCTGTGATTGAACCCCCAGCTGCCCTCACTCTCCTTTGGGGTGGAGTAAAACAATTCACCTCTCTTTGCTCCTCCATTCTCCAGCCCATCTGGCTGTCCTGTCTCCCTCTCTTGTCTGGAATTGGTTCTGACACCTGTAAACTTCACCTTGGAAAGTTCAGTCCTCAAATCCAGACAGGGTACTGATTCCAATCCCAGAGCTTTCTGGGCTGGGAGTGGGGTGGGGTGGGAGCTCTCAATGGAGCTGTAAGAATGCAGCTTGAATCCAGGAGGCGGCGGTTGCAGTGAGCCAAGATTGTGCCACCGCACTCCAGCCTGGGTGACAGAGCTAGACCCCGTCTCAAAAAGAAGAATGCAGCAAGGCCCTGAATGGGCACCATAAACAGGGGCACGCCCCAGGCCACTTCTCAGTTCCTGCCCAGCCTCTGAGTTGCCTCTGTGAGTGCACAGTTGTGAGAACTGGGTTATCAATGTTTTATTATTATTGATAAATATAATTAATGTAATTGACCCACCCGTCTGGGGCACTAAATACTTCACAAAGTACTTTCAAGAGCATTTCCTCATTCAGTCTTCACTACAATTTCCGGAATGGACAGAGCAGACATTTTACACCCAGGAAACTGAGGCAGAGAGGTAGTGTGACTTTCTGAAGGTCGCCCAAGGGGCTAAAGCTCAAGAAGAGGCCACTTCTAACAGGTACTTCCCCTTTCAAGGAGTTTACGGCTTAGTGATGATGTCACAGTCGGCAGAACTTACGTGATTTTAAAAAATCTTTGTTGTACAAAATTTTGAGGCTGCAGAAAAGTTTAAAGAAAGTAAAACAAAAACAAATAAACCCCTATAATCGCACTGCCCAGAGGGGACCTCTGTTACCATTTTGGAAGGTTTCTGAAAACACAAAATTCCTCCTTTCTCCTCCCGCAGGTGGACGACCCCCCGGAGCCCGTGTACGCGAACATAGAGAGGCAGCCCCGGGCCACTTCACCGGGTGCCGCTGCAGCCCCCCTTCCCAGCCCGGTGTGGGAGACGCACACGGACGCGGGCACCGGGCGCCCCTACTACTACAACCCAGACACGGGAGTTACCACCTGGGAGTCGCCCTTTGAGGCTGCCGAGGGTGCCGCCAGCCCAGCCACCTCCCCTGCCTCGGTGGACAGCCACGTGAGCCTTGAGACCGAGTGGGGCCAGTACTGGGATGAGGAGAGCCGCAGGGTGTTCTTCTACAACCCGCTGACGGGCGAGACGGCCTGGGAGGACGAGGCCGAGAACGATCCCGAGGAGGAGTTGGAGATGCAGCCGGGCCTGAGCCCTGGCAGCCCCGGGGACCCGCGGGTGAGGGGCAGGGCCAGAGTGGGCGGTTCTACCTCTGAGCGCCTCTGATCCCGCCTCCTGCTCCCAGAGGCCCAGGGACACACGGGTGAGGGGTGGTGATGGGTGGGCGGGGCTACCTCTGAGAGCCTTTGACCCCTTCTCCTGCTCCCACAGACCCAGGGAACCCAGGGTGAAGGGCGGGGCTGGAGTGGGCGGGGCTACCTCTGAGAGCCTCTGACTCCACCTCCTGCTCCCACAGACCTAAGGACCAGAGGGTGAGGGGTGGGGCAGGATGGGTGGGGCTACCTCTAAGCGCTTCTGACCCCTCCTCCTGTTTCTGCAGACCCAGGGACCAGAAGGTGAGGGGCAGGGCTGGAGTGGGCGGGGCTACCTCTGACCCCGCCTGCTCCCGCAGCCCCAGGGACCAGAGGGTGAGGGGCGGGGCCAGGGTGGGCGGGGCTACCTATGAGTATCTCTGACTCCACCTCCTGCTCCCACAGCCCCAGGGACCAGAGGGTGAGGTGCAGAGCAACCTCTGAGCGCTTCTGACCCCGCCTCCTGCTCCCACGGCCTCAGGGACCAGAGGGCAAGGGGGTGGGCCTGGTCCAAAACTGCGGGGCTGGCAGGCAGTACTGGCACTCAGAGCCTCTGACTCCACCTTATGTTCCCCGCAGCCCCCCACTCCCGAGACGGACTACCCCGAGTCACTGACCAGTTACCCCGAGGAGGATTATTCTCCCGTGGGCTCTTTCGGTGAGCCCGGCCCTACCTCTCCCTTGACTACACCCCCCGGCTGGTCTTGTCATGTCAGCCAGGACAAGCAGATGCTCTACACCAACCACTTCACCCAGGAGCAGGTAGGGGCAGGGGGCAGATGGGCCCGGACAGCCTCAGAGTCCTCCCCACAATCTTCCTCACTAATAGGTCGCCTCAGTGCTCTAAATTGCAGCTCCCACACAGAGCCTAAACCAGCCAAACGCAGTCACCTGCACCTGCCCCTCCAGACTCCCTGGTGCTGTCTTGGAACCTGGTTAGAGGGAACCTTTTCCTCCCCTCTCATGAGCTGGGCTGGAGGCCCTGACCGTTCCTCTCCCCACAGTGGGTGAGGCTGGAGGACCCCCACGGGAAGCCATACTTCTACAATCCAGAGGACTCCTCTGTTCGATGGGAGCTGCCCCAGGTAACAACCTGGGGAAAGAGGGGTGTTGGGGAGAGAGGAAGAGATTACATACGGCTGTGTCTTTCTCCCCAGGTCCCTGTCCCTGCCCCTCGAAGCATCCATAAATCCAGCCAGGATGGTGACACCCCAGCCCAGGCCAGCCCTCCAGAGGAGAAGGTAGGGGAGGAGCCATTGAGGTCCTGGCAGGACCACCACAGAAGCAGTGGGGGGCTTCTGGAGGTCCTGGGAGGAGGGACTTGGTGGGATATATCTGTCTCCCCCATAGGTCCCAGCAGAGCTGGATGAGGTTGGGAGCTGGGAGGAAGTCTCTCCTGCCACAGCTGCTGTGAGGGTAGGCATCACCCCCTACCCCCAGCCAGGTGGTGGGGCTGGCGAGGAGGGTTCAGTGGAGACACGGGCCCAGACCATAGAGAGTGGCAGCTGAGCAGGTGACCAGCCTCTACTCCCCATAGCTCACCCCTTAACTACCCACTCTTGCACCTGCTCTCTCTTCTCTCTCTTAGACCAAGACCTTGGACAAGGCAGGGGTGCTCCATCGCACCAAGACGGCAGACAAGGGAAAGCGGCTCCGGTGAGAGCCCATCTACACTCAGGCCGGGGCAGGGTGGACCTTGGTGACGATGTTCACTGAGCACTTCCTGTATGCGAGGCTCTTATTAATCCTCACAACAACTTCGTGAGTGGTCCTCTGTGGACCCTGAGACACTGTGAGATAAAGTGACTTGCTCAAGGTCCCTCGGCTGCTAGGTGTTAGAGTCGGGATTCCAGCCCTCATAATGGGGTACCCTAGCCTGTGTTCCTAAGCTCTGACTTGTTCCTGGGGTAGGAGGGGCCCTCAGCCCAGGACCAAATCTAAGTCCTGCCACCCCCACTTCCCCACCCCTACCTAGGAAGAAGCACTGGAGTGCCTCCTGGACTGTGCTGGAGGGTGGCGTCCTGACATTCTTCAAGGACTCAAAGACCTCGGCTGCAGGCGGCCTGGTAAGGCCAGGCCCTCAGGGCAGGGACCACCCCATCTGCTTTTTTTTATTTTTATTTTTATTTTTTTTGAGACGGAGTCTCGCTCTGTCACCCAGGCTGGAGTGCAGTGGTGTAATCTCGGCTCACTGCAACCTCTGCCTCCTGAGTGCTCCTGCCTCAGCCTCTCGAGTAGCTGGGACTACAGGCATGTGCTACCATGTGCAGCTACTTTTTGTGTTTTTAGTAGAGATGGGGTTTCACTATGTTGGCCAGACTGGTCTTGGACTCTTGACCTCAGGTGATCCACCCACCTCGACCTCCCCAAGTGCTGAGATTACAGGCGTGAGCCACTGTGCCCAGCCCCCATCTGCTCTATCTAATCTGGCTTGGAGATGACCAGGTCTGAGAGAGTGGTCCATGAGTGTCAGAGGAGCTGGGCCTTGGCAGGAAGGGGTTGATACTGGCAGATTCACTCCAAGACAAGTAGTTTTAGCCCATTGGAGATGGGGAACAGTCTTGAGGGTGGCCAGCTCCAGCCTGGAGGGCAGGGAGGCTGGGGGCGGGCGCACCTGCTTGCAGGGATGCAGACTGCACTCCTTTCCTGTCCTCCCCTGGGTGGGTGGGCAGCAGTGGACATGCCAGCCAGCAGGCTCCATGGTTAAGAAGCATCAGGGTCTCCGCATTCAGGAACCCTTGGGGCTTTTTTCCCCAGAGTTGTTTCCTGGCCATGCCAGTGACCCCATCCTATTCCTAGGGTCGGAGTGCCACAGCAGACACATCTGAGCTGAGGGCTCCCTGTGACCTTCCTCCCTCTCCCACAGAGGCAGCCTTCCAAGTTTTCCACCCCTGAATACACAGTGGAGCTGAGGGGGGCCATTCTCTCCTGGGCCCCCAAAGACAAATCCAGTAGGAAGAATGTGCTGGAGGTGAGTGGCAGAGTTGGGGAGAAGGGGGAAGGGGTTAGTGATGCCTGCCAGCCCTCCGACAACTATTGACCTGGAAATGACCTGGGGGTTTTTGACCCTTAATTCCCTATGAGCCAACACTGAGTGCAGCTTTTGGCTGTATTATAGACGTAGGAATCTAGAGCCAGAGAGGTGATACTGGTGCAGTTGTTGGCAGTGCTCTGGGACCCTTACTGTAGGCAAGCCCCAAGAAGGAGGACCTGGGAAGAATTGGGGCTACCATTCTCAGGGCTCAAGGCCAACGCTGCACCCCCGCCCCAGGGGACCTGTCCTGTATTTCTAACATCACAGATTCTGCAGTTCCCTCTCCAGGAGCTGAGTTAATAATAATCCTTGCCCTGGAGGGTAGTGAGGAGTAGGGCCTCCGGGAGAGGAAATTCTCATGACTAGAATGGCAGCCCTCGTCCCAGCCTGAGAGAGACAGGAGGCTCCCTGTCCCTGGCTGCTTACTGTGACAGGCCTGGTTGGGAAACATTTTTCTACCCAGATCTCCTTCCCTGCCCCTGAGCCAGAGCCCCATTTCCGACTGGACTGCATCCCCAGTGAATAAACTGGGGCAGTGGAGAGGACTACCACGCTACCCCCGCAGGAAGGGAGAGAAGACCCAGAAAGGGTACTCCCAATGCCACATCCTTCACTGTCCACGTGTTGTCTTGTTTTTAAACTACTCTTACCCTGACCTCAGTCCCTAGAAGGTTTGAGGCAGAGCACAACAGAAACACACGTGGTGAACTGGCAAATTCACTGAAAAGCCAGGACCACGAAAAACAAGTAAGAGATGGGACTCAAGATGGAGAGGAATTAGGGGGCAGATGATGTATGGGTGCTAAGGTGGTGGTTACTGAAGAAAATTTAGCTCCGACTTTCCTGCTAGGTAAGGTGAAAAGAGAGGGGCTATCAGGTGCATGTCTCTTTGTTTTTGAACAAATAATAAAACCCACCCAGATGTTGAGGGAATCAAAGCTTTTTCCTAACCCTTCACTCTTAAATTTCATGTGTGTAGCTCCATGAACATGGGATCTGGAAGCACAAGGCAGGTACCCTGCAAAACAGCTCCAGGGAGGTTTAATTCAGGATCCGGGGCTGCTTCAGGTAGCATCATTATGATGAAGGCCAAGAGCATGACCTCATGTCTAAGCTCGGAAAAAGCAATTCTGCAAGGAACCTGAGTGTGTAGTTTCCTGATTATTCACCAAGCTCCATTCAGTTCTGGAGCCAGGATATCTACAAAGCGAAGTTGGAAAACTGGTTTCATCTCATGAGCTACTCTGATGAGTAGGTCTGGAGTCTTGTGGGATTTTGTTTTTGTTTTTATTTTTTGTTTTTGTTTTTAGAGACAAGGTCTTGCTCTGTTGCCCAGGCTGAAGTGCAGTGGCACGGTCATAGCTCACTGAAACCACAAGCCCCTGGGCTCAAGCGATCTTCCCACCTAAGGCTTCCAAGTAGCTAGGACTACAGGCGCGTTCCATCACATCTGGCTAATTTTAGTTTTTATAGAGATGGGGGCTCACTATGTTGCCCAGGCAGGTCTCAAACTCATGGCCTCAAGTGATCCTCCAGCCTCAGCCTCCCAAAGGGTTGGGATTATGGGTGTGAGCCACTGTGCCTAGCCTGGAGCCTTCTTGAGAAGAATTCTGAAGCCTTCTATGGGCTTGGCAGGATAGAGTTCTGTGATCAACTAACAATATCTGCTATGGTGTTAAATTGAGGAGAGACATCACCTTTATTATTATTATTATTATTATTATTATTATTATTATTATTATCCAGAGTCTCACTCTGTTGCCCAGGCTGAAGTGCAGTGGTGCAATCTTGGCTCACTGCAACCTCTGCCTCTCGGATTCAAGTGATTCTCCTGCCTCAGCGTCCCGAGTAGCTGAGACTACAGGTGCCTGCCACCATGCCTGGCTAATTTTTTTGTATTTAGTAAAGACAGGGTTTCACCATGTTGGCCAGGATGGTCTCAAACTACTGGCCTCAGGTGATTTACCTGCCTTGGCCTCCCAAAGTGCTGGGATTACAGGTGTGAGCCACCATGCCCGGTCTGAGACATCACCTTTGCTAGTCATGTTTCTCCCCTGACTTTGAGGGATAGGGATATCTTTCAAACAGTTCTCAATGAAGGTCATCACTGATGGACTTTTGATGACAATTTCAGAATAGGGCTTTTTGAGTTGTCTTTGCCGGCAAGGACTGGAAGGCAGGTGCTGCTCAGGCCAGTGGGAAGGTGGGCAGGCCTGAATGGAAATCACAAGCCCCTGCCTCCTGGTTGACTGCTGACCATCCTCCCTCCATGCAGGGTGGCCTGTAGGCAGCTCCAGGGTTTTCTTCAAGAGACAGCCCCAAATTTTATATCATTGAGGATGGATGGCTTTGTTGGGCCCAGGAAATTTTCACAGCAGGTCTTCCTAGTCACCCCAAGTTACAGAAAACTTCAGCAACAGTCCCCTGAAAGCTGCTAGCATTTGCCTATGCAGTCAGCAGGATAAATGTTTTGTTTATTTGTTTGTTCTTAGAGATAGGGTCTTACTGTGTTGCCCAGGCTGGAGGGCAGTGGCTTGATCATAGCTCACTGCAGCTTCCAACTCCTGGGCTGAAGCGATGCTGTCGCTTCAGCCTCCCGAGTAGCTGGAAGTATAGGTGCACACCAGCAGGCCTGGCTAATTTTAAAAAATTTTTCTAGATATAGGGTCTCACAATATTGCCCAGGATTGAACTCCTGATCTCAAGGACTCCTCCCATCTTGCCCTTCCAAAGCACTAGGATTATGGGCATGAGCCGTTGTGCCTGGCTGGGGGTGAATATTTTGTGAAATACATTGCTATGTAACGATACAGCTTTGCCCTCTATATGAAACTTGCAAATACGAACTGATTATGTTTTGAGAGAGCTGCCAAAAGTCATGGCTGTTGTTTTAGAAGTGTTGTCAAGCCATTCTCTGGGATAATCTTGAGCAGGGCTCTTGTCTGCTTTGATTAGAGTGAGGCTGTGTTATCTGCCTCTTGAAGGTGCTCTATCCTTTGCAGGGGAGGGCTAGGGGATGGGATATGCCATTTTCTTTTCTTTGAGACAGAGTGTTTCTCTGTTGCCCTGGCTGGAGTGCAGTGGCGCGATCTCAGCTCTCTGCAATCTCTGCCTCCTGGCTTCAAGCGATTCTCCTGCCTCAGCCTCCCGAGTAGCTGGGACTACAGGTGCGTGCCACCAGGCCCAGCTAATTTTTTGCATTTTTAGTAGAGGCGGGGTTTCACTGTGTTAACCAGGATGGTCTCCAACTCCTGACCTCATGATCCACCCGCCTCAGCCTCCCAAAGTGCTGGGATTACAGGCATGAGCCACCGCGCCCAGCCTCTTTTCATTTTAAAAAGCAGTTTAAATAGTCTGCAAGTATAAGTTTAAAAGGACAGCCGAAGATAGTCCATTCCAATTCTAGAAGTTGTGTCCTGGGGTCTGAGACAGTTTCTGTTGTCTCTGACTCTCGCTGAACCGAAAGGGCAGGGTTGGTGTGAGCTGTTGCCGCCAAACATTCACATTAACCTGGAACACTGGGTCCTCAGAGCCAGAGGCTGATAAGGAATCCATCTAAGCTGCCATCCAACTCAGAAAGGGCTTTGAGCATCAGTCCTGTGGTGGCAAGTTTCCCTCTGGTGTTTTGTTTGATTTCTGCTTCATGATGAAGCAGGCTAACAGAAGATGTGTTGCCCAGGCTGGAGTGTGGGAGGTGGTGGGGACTCCTGGCTGCAGAAGGTGGGACAACGTTTCTGAGTCCTCAGTGTGTGTATGGGGAGGGGCAAGGGGAGACCTTGCTTTTACTGGGATCAGCCATGATTGGCTTTCAAATCCTCTCTCCCTATATTCACTGTTGCTTCTAGTAGACAGGGGTCTCAACATAGGAAGCTTCTGGGTTTTTTTTTTTTTTTTTTTTTGAGACGGAGTCTTGCTCTGTCGCCCAGGATGAAGTGCAGTGGCGTGATCTCGGCTCACTGTAACCTCCACCTCCCGGGTTCAAGCAATTCTTCTGCCTCAGCCTCCCAAGTAGCTGGGATTACAGGAGCCCCCCACCATGCCTGGCTAATTTTTGTATTTTTTAGTAGAGACGGGGTTTCACCATGTTGGCCAGGCTGGTCTCAAACTCTTGACCTCATGATCTGCCCTCCTCGGCCTCCCAAAGTGCTGGGATTACAGGTGTGAGCCATCGCGCCTGGCCTCACATAGGAAGTTTCTTTCACCTAGTTTGCAGGCCAGTGCTCTGCATGAGGCCTGCCATGTTCTGTGGCTTGCAGGGAGGCAGGATGGGGGAGGGAAGGTGTACCAGACAATTGAGCCATGTAGCTCTGTGCTCATCACTCACTAGCTGTGTGCCCATGAGGAAGCAGCTAAAACTTGCTGAGCCTCAGTTTGCTCATCTGTAACACAGAGATGCTGTCAGCCACTGCTTTATGTGAGGCAGAAGATCCAAGACTTGGCCTGGGGTGAGGCCCTTGCTCCATTAAGCTCTGAGTGCCTGGGGTCAGGGACAGGTCACCTCTATCTCTGTACCTACCCCCAACTAGGGCCGACCCCCAGGGCAGACCCAGGGTACCAGAGATGACCCACTGACTTGTGTCCCTCCAGCTGCGGAGCCGAGATGGCTCCGAGTACCTGATCCAGCATGACTCAGAGGCCATCATCAGCACCTGGCATAAGGCCATTGCTCAGGGCATCCAGGAGCTGGTAAGCAGAGCCCAGGGCCTCTAGGGGTGGTGGGGAGGGGGTGGCCATTATGAGTGGGGCCCTCTGCTCAGGCTCAGGGAGCGCTAAGGTACCAGTGGGTAATGCAAATGCAGTCCCCACTAATGGCTAGGATGGCAGGGTAGCCTGCTGAAGAAACTGCCTTCTGTAAGTCTGTGAATCCAGCTCTGGGGCTGGCCCTGCAGGAAGACTCTCCAGGTGAGGGTAGGGGCACATTCTAAAGGAATTTCCCATTTCACACGAGGCAGAAGGCCAAATAAATACTCTGCAAGCCAACCAATGGCAGGCTGAAACTAGCAGATACAATTTTAAAGGATTGATTTCAATAGTCGACCATTTTTTTAAGGCTCAAAATACCAATTGCATAAGTAGAGCTAGGACAGGGGCCCTCTGACAACTACTGACCTGGAAATGACCTGGGGCTTTTTGACCCTTAATTCCCTATGAGCCAACACTGAGTGCAGCTTTTGGCTGTATTAATAGAGGTAGGAATCCAGAGCCAGAGAGGTGATATTGGTGCAGTTGTTGGCAGTGCTCCGGCCACAGCTGGAGGTGCAGGCTCAGAACTGGGAGCCACGTATTGAGCAGAATGCTGACCTAGTTAGAGGAGCTGAGGAAAATAGAGAAAGAAGGTACCAGGTGGGTAGGAGTCGCCAGGATAGGAAGGGGTGTGGGAGAACAGGATGACTGTGTCTGCACCTTAAGGGCTCCATGCAGCTAAGGGAGGTGAATGTTCTCAGGCTCACTGGTGGAGGTAAGGAGAGTTAACCTGGTTAAGGGAAGAGAGGACTCTTCGCTGAGGGTCTCCAGGCCATGCCTGTTGGGAGTGCATTTCGGGTCCCTTGCCCCATCCTGGAAGGACCCGCAGCTGGCTCAAGGCCCCGCCTCTCTGAGGCTATGGGAATCCAGTCCGCAGAGCTGCCCCCAGAGGAGGAGAGCGAGAGCAGCAGAGCGGACTTCGGGTCGAGTGAGCGCCTGGGAAGCTGGCAGGAGAAAGAGGAGGACGCGCGACCGAATGCAGGTGTGCGCAAGGCAGGATGGGGTGGAGGCTCCAGGAGGCCTCTCCTGGGGAATGACGATTGCTGGGGCCTGCCTGGCCTGCCCTGGCGCTGCCTCCTGACTCAGTCCTGCCTTTCCCCGCGTCAGCCACGCCCGCCCTGAGCCCCGGGGGCCTGGAGAGCGACGTGAGCAAGGTCCGGCACAAGCTCCGCAAGTTCCTCCAGAGGCGGCCCACACTGCAGTCGCTGCGGGAGAAGGGCTACATCAAAGGTACCCGAGGCCTGCGGGGGGCGGGGACCCGGGGACCGGGACGGGGCGCAGGCTGGGCAGGAGCTGATGAGCCTCTGCCCTAGACCAGGTGTTCGGCTGCGCGCTGGCCGCGCTGTGTGAGCGCGAGAGGAGCCGGGTGCCACGCTTCGTGCAGCAGTGCATCCGCGCCGTCGAGGCCCGCGGTACGTGCGCTGCGGGGGTGAGGGCGGCAGGCAGGGGGTGCCCGCAGGCCTCCTGCCAGGACTGCAGGCTGGAGACCTCTGGATGGACGCACGGTCCAGGGGGAAAGTACGGGAGGCCCCGAGTGGGAGTCATAGCAGGGACCCGTAGCCCCACTCTACCCCCATCCTTGAACCCGGTATCAGCGCCTCCCTCTGGCCCAGGGCTGGACATCGACGGGCTGTACCGCATCAGTGGAAACCTAGCCACCATCCAGAAGCTACGCTATAAGGTGGACCACGGTGAGGCCCGTCCCCAACCCCTGCCCCAGTGCCTGAAGGCGCGAGGGGTACTGACTTCCCTCCGTCCTCCTCCTTTCCTCCGCCACAGATGAGCGCCTTGACCTGGACGATGGGCGCTGGGAGGACGTCCACGTTATCACCGGAGCCCTGAAGCTCTTCTTTCGGGAGCTGCCCGAGCCCCTCTTCCCCTTCTCGCACTTCCGCCAGTTCATTGCGGCCATCAGTGAGCACCTGGGGCAGGTGGGGCGGATGGGGTAGGGGCGTGGCGGGCCACCCCTTTAGCAGGCTCCCCTCGCCCAGCCGACACCCCCTACCTCCCATTCCGACTCCCTCCCTCTAAACCTTCCCTCACCCAGAGTTGCAGGACCAGGCCCAGCGCAGCCGCTGTGTGCGTGACTTGGTGCGCTCGCTGCCCGCCCCCAACCACGACACTCTGAGGATGCTCTTCCAGCATCTCTGCCGGTGAGCCGGGGGGGCCGCGCGGGAAGGGGGAGGCAGGTCCCGGCTGGAGCCCCCAGAGCCTCCCCGCAGTTCGGAGCCCTGAACCCACCCACCCCTGCCACAGGGTGATCGAGCACGGCGAGCAGAACCGCATGTCGGTGCAGAGCGTGGCCATTGTGTTCGGGCCCACGCTGCTGCGGCCCGAGGTGGAAGAGACCAGCATGCCCATGACCATGGTGTTCCAGAACCAGGTGGTGGAGCTCATCCTGCAGCAGTGCGCGGACATCTTCCCGCCGCACTGACTGCTGGCCTGTGACTGGGGCGGCGGCCGCGGTCCTGCCACACAAGCTGGGCTGCGGAGGCCACGCAGCCGGGCCTTCTCTCTGGGACCCTCCGCCAGTGCATAGCCGCAGGCCGGTGCGACTTCTGCACCCTCGGTTCTGAGGGTACGGTGACCCCTAGGGGGCAGTTTGCAAAATGTGATTCCTTCCCCCCAACTCCCCATCCCCCACTCCCCTCCCCGTTACGTCCTGTTTGGGGGTTAATTAGGTTTTTTCTCTGTTGCATCGCGCCTACTGTGCGTGTGCGATAGCGTGTGTGGGAGTGAGAGTTTGTTTTCTGGAATGGTAGGTGCTGGGAGGAGGAGTTTGATGGGGGGCTTCCTGGCTGCTTCTGGCCCTCACCTCGTGGAGGCCTTCACAGAGACCCTGTGGGCCCTGGCCCTGTGCTGGCACTGTGCCAGTCCTGAAGCAGCTGTGATCACTTCCCCACTGTGGAAACAGGACTGACCCAGCCTTCGGCGTGGGCGGCTGAAGCTATCCTCCTGAGGCCTCAGGGATGACCTCCTGCCTGAGCCTCTCACAGGCTGGCTGTGGGCCAGTTTCATCTGCTTTCCTGTTGGGGGTCCCGGGCCTCTGCTGTCCCTGACCCACTGGTGTTCTGTGCAAGGCTTCTTCCCATTCACCAAGTGCACACCTTGCGTCTGCCGCTCGGCGTGCAGCAGTTCCACACGCCATCCCATTTCACAGACAAGGACGCTGAGGCCTGCAGCAGCAGTGTGACTTGCTCAAGGTCTAGTGAGTGACCTCCTTCCCCAGAAAAGGCTCCTCCCACACCAGAGTATAGCCTGGGTAGGGGGGAAATCAGTTCTTTCAGCTACCACCCCTCCAACCTTTGGGCCTATGCGAAAAGAAAGGAACTAAGCTGTGTGTGTTCTGTCTGGACCTGGGGAGGCCCCTGAAGGCAAAGAGGGAACCTGTCCCAGCTGTTCTGTCCTAGGGGAGGGGGACATAGCCCTAGCAGGAGCTCCCAGCCCCTCTTGGCACTCTGACACACAAGTACGCCCATTTGGGGCCCGCTTTGCCATGAAGATCTGGGCAGGCCTGCAGGGTGTGGGGAAGGAGGACACAACCTCAAGAAAGGAAGCGTGAACCCCAGGGAACAGCGGGTCCCTTCCCTCCTCAGACACAAGCCATCTCAGCTTGTGGCTCTTGGCCCCCAGCCCCACCCACCCACCTGTTCATTTATTCAACAGACAATGACAGCTGATATTTATTGGACATTTGCACCATGCCAAGCATTCGGCTTGGATTATCCCATTTGTTTCTCACAGCCGGTATTTATTGTCTGCTCTTCTGTGCCAGGTGCTGTGGCTCTGGGCAGGGGCACTGCATGGGCTACCTGCCCTGGTGGAGCTTGTGGTCAGATGGGTGAGGCTGACCCCAGCCCACCCCATTGCCAGCAGGGCCAGGGCAAGAGTACACACAGGGGCTTCATACCATATGTCTAAATATTTAAAAGTTATCAATCAAGCTAACAACCTTTAAATAAAATATGTTCTATTCTCCTACTTTGACAAATGTGTCTTGATAATGACCTGGAAGGCCAGGTTCTAATTTAAACTCCTTTGACTTTTCCAAGTTCCATGCCCAAATGTGGTGGCTGAAGAAGGGCAGGCCCTGGGCTCAGCCTTCCCTCTCATCTTCCCCACCACAGAGCCCTCCTCCCCCAAGCAGAGGCTCACGGGCACATATGTGGACATCATAGTCCATGTGTCCAAACTGCCCATACCCCCTGCAGCCAGCTGCAACTTGGCTACCCCACTGGTGACGTAGTCCCCCTTGAGGGAATGGGCTTGGAGCTATTTGGGCAGGGCATGCTGGGGCCCCATGTATCAGAAGCACGTTCTAAAGGGCGGGTCCAGGCTTCAAGAGGGCTCCCCAGATTCCTCATCCTGTGGGGAGAGCCACAGACACAGGAGCCTTCTCCTGCAGGGGACCCATGGCAGGGACCCCTCTCATTTGAGTCCAAGGGTGAAACTAGACAGACAGTAAGCAGCTAATTACTTGGCTACCACATTTGCACAAGAGCTAGCGGAAGTGTAGAGTGCTCGGAAGGTGTGTCATGGGGTGTGAATGTTGCCCAGGGACCTGAGATGCTTCTGCAGAAGCCACATTTGAGAGAAGCAGTAAAGAATGAAGAGGAGTCGAGCAGGGGAGGGGTTAAGGGAAGGGTGCTAGTCAGTGGGAGTGGCACGTGTAAAGGCTCTGGGGCAGGAAAGCTTGTGGGGAGAACAAAATCTGAGAGAAAACCATTGTAACTGGAGCCCAGAAAACCAGGGAGCATGGGTACGAGGTGAGGCACTGGAGAGCTGTAAGGCACAGAGCGTGTGGGGCCTTAAGGCCAAGGACATTGGGTCCCCAAGACAAGGAGCTGAAAGCCAGGGAGATCTGGAAGGTGTCCGCTCACCATCTCCTTCACCACCCCAGGCTTCTGACCCTGCCAAGGCCTCAGTGGGCAAATAATACAGCAGCAGGCAGAGAGGTCCTAGAATTATCACATTTTTGTCATGAAGGGGAGCTTCAGAAATCACCCACCACCAATGAGGAAACCTCTAGAGAGAACATCATAAGTCACCTGCAGCCACATGGCAGGTTGGTGGCAGAACCTGGCCCAGAGCTTCATTTGCACAGTCTAGGGACCTACCGTGCCCCTCACCAGAAGTCCGAGGCTCAGTCATTCATCCCCAGCCCTGAGCACAGGCATGGTGAGCACTGTAGGTGTGCATCGAATAGGTTTGGAATGAATTGGATTGTTCTGAAACACAAAGAATGTAGAAGTGGTGTCTTCCCTCTTGAAGCTCCGTCTGGTTGGGGAGAGCTATAAAAAGGAGCGACAGTGGCACAGCTGATAAGGGCTGCCACGGGGATCTCTCCCCAAGCCCACTGCCTCTCAGCAGATGCCCTTAAGTCCTCCTGCAGCCTATAGTCTGCCCCTGAAGCTACTCTCAGAAAGGCCATGGTGCCCACTTGGTTGCTAAGTCGGGGGACATGCCCAATCCTGTGCAAGTAAACACATGGACTGTCTGTTGTCCTTCTTGAGACATGGACTGTCTGTTCCTTTGCCTGCAGCAACATGGGGTTTCCTTTTTCTTTTTCTTTTTCTTTTTTTTTTTTTTTGTTTGAGACAAGGTCTCACTCTGTTGCCCAGGCTGGAGTGCAGTGGTGCGATCATAGCTCACTGCAGCCTCAACCTCCCAGGCTCAAACCATCCTCTTGCCTCAGCCTCTCAAGCAGCTGGAACCACAGGCACACAGCACCATGCCTGACCTTTTGTAGAGATGGGATCTCACTATGTTACTCAGGCTGGTCTCAAATTCCTGGCCTCCAGTGATCCTCCTGCCTCAGCCTCCCAAAGCACTGAGATTACAGTATGAGTCACTGTGCCTGGCTTACATGAGTCTTCTCTACCACTCCACCCCTCCCTTCTCAGCTCCCTGTGTGCTCTGCTTGCCCTATAAATGGTGATGCCCCCACCCCCAGATTGTGCCCTTGGCCCGCTGCTCTCTCCCTTCCACCATCCCTCATCCATTCCACCCTGCAGACTCAGCCACCAAGCCTGCACCCGTGTCACCCAAATCTCTAGCACCAGCTTGGAGTCCCGTGTCACCCAAATCTCTAGCACCAGCTTGAAGTGCTCTCTCGCGAGTCCTGTGCAAAATCTACCTGCTCAGGAGACACTTCCATGTGGATGGCTGCCAGACACCCAAAGTGCAACCCATCTGCAACAAAGCTCAAACCACCCCTGCTCCCTGTCTCTGAGCATGGCACCCCCAGTCCCCAGAGTCCCAATCTTCTACTCCTAAATATGTCCCATCCTCCATCAGTCTCCCTCATCTGGGTGATCACAGCAGCCTCTGAATGGGCGCTCTCCTTCCCATTTAATCCTCCACCCAGCAGCCACCCCTCCCACCTATGCACACCAGCTGTGCCCACGCTGCCCCGGGACACTCCAGGCTGCTTCTTGCCTCGATACTTTTGGGCCAACAGTCTTCCTGCCTCCTTCCCTTTCCCCTGGCCAGTTCCTCCTCCTCTTCCACCAAACCTCAGCTCACACCTGCCCCAACACCCTCCTCAGATCTCACCCGTGTGTCTCTCTCATCACACTTAGCTCACTGGATACGATTGTGTTTCCGTGGCCAGGCCTTCCCACTGGGCTGTGGGCTGGCAGAAGTTTGCAAGGTTCATCCAGGTCATAGGCTGCATCATTACCGCATTCCTTTTTATTTTATTTATTTATTTATTTATTTTTGAGACAGAGTCTCACTCTGTCACCCAGGCTGGAGTGCAGTGGTGCAACCTTAGTTCACTGCAACCTCCACCTCCCAGGCTCAAGCAATCTTGCCATCTCAGCCTCCCAAGTAGCTGGGACTATAGGCGTGTACCACCACACCTAACTTTTGTATTGTTTGTAGAGACAAGGTCTTACCATGTTGCCCAGGCTGGTCCGATACTGCTGAGCTCAAACAATCCTCCGGCCTCTGCCTCTCAAAGTGCTGAGATTAGAGGCGTGAGCCACCACACCTGGCCCTCATTCTTTTTTATTGTCAAATAACATTCCATTGTATGGATATATCACATTTTGTTTATCCATGTGTCAATTGATGGATGTTTGGGTTGTTTCCACTTTTTTTTTTTTTTTTTCTGAGATGGAGTCTCACTCTGTCTCCCAGGCTGAAGTGCAGTGGCATGATCTTGGCTCACTGCAACCTCCGCCTACCGGATTCAAGCAATTATCTGCCTCAGCTTCCCGAATAGCTGGGATTACAGGTGGCCGCCACCACACCCGACTAATTTTTTTTTTTTAATTTTTTATTTTTAGTATTGACGGGGTTTCACCATCTTGGCCAGGCTGGTCTTGAACTCCTGACTTTGTGATCCACCTGCCTCGGCCTCCCAAAGTGCTGGGATTACAGATGTGAGCCACCGCACCCAGCCAGGTTGTTTCCACTTTTTGGCTAATATGAATAATGCTGCCATGAACACTCACGTACAAGTTTTTCTGTGGACGTATCATTTCGGTCAGGTAGGGCTACCGTAACAAAATAGCATAGACTGGGTGGCTAAAACAACAGACATTTATTTCTCACAGTTTTGGAGGCTGGAAGTTCGAGTAAGGGGCCAGTACAGTCAGGTTCTGATAAGGGCTCTCTTCCCGGCTTGCGGACAGCCACCTTCTCACTATGTCCTCATGTGGCACAAAGACAGCAAGCTCCAGTCACTTCCATTTATTACAAGGAAACTAATCTCACCTTTATGGTCTCACTTGAACCTAATCACCTCCCAAAGGCCCCACCTTGATACCATCACATTGAGCGTTAGGGCTTCAACATATTAACGGAGTGGGAGACACAAACACTCAGTCTATGACTCATGTTTTAATTCTCCTGTGGAATTTCCAGGAGTTTGCTGGATTAAATTGCTGCAATAAAAGGTAACTCTACCTTTAACCTTTTGAGGAACCATCAAATTGTTTTCTATAGCTGCACAATCTCCCACCAGCTGTGTTTGAGGGTTTCTCTTCCCTCTCGCCTTCTGCAACAATTGTTTCGGGTCTTCATTCCCTCCAACCCCTGGCCCTCCCGGCCTTCCCTCTCTCAACAGGTGACCCACCTCCACCTCCCGGAATGGTGGACACACTTAACATCCCACCACAAAGCTCAGCCCTCCCTCCCTCACCACGGCCTCGCTGGCCTCCTTTCCTCGGTACCTCAGAGCAGACATTTCTCCAGGGTACAGCTCATCTGTTTTTTCAGGAGATATCCACGATCACTGGCCCCTCTTCTTGCTGTTTAGCTGCTGTCTCAGGTTGAATGTCCCAGGAAACAGAGACGTTGGCAGGGGGCTTGCTGGGTGTGATCTCAGGACCAATGCCTGAGGGGTGGAGCCAGCAGGAGTGGCTGAGGGAGAAGCTGAGCTGGGGCGCAGGCCCATCTAAGGCCTCAGCCACCCCATGGGAAGCCCTGGAGCTGGGATAGCCTCAGCCTTGTGTCCGATTATGGCCAGGGGGCCAGGCCACTGGATACGGGCTGTCTTGTAAGGTAGGAGAAGGGAGGGCATGGATTTGGGCAGAGCAGCTCTCTTCAGCCCAGGACACATCCTGGAGAGAGGCTCAGATGAGTGCTATTGGCCGCTGACCCTCCCTGTCCTTTGGGAAATCCTCGCTCAGTCCTGGAGGAGGGCATCTGAGCAGCACCCACAGTATCCACTGCATCTACTGGCCACTTCCCCTTGCCACAGGAACACGCTGAAGTTCCTCTCTCTGAAACCCCCCACAACCCCACATCTCTCTGCAGCTGCCACCATCTTCCTCCTCCTCCCCTTTGCAGCCAAACTTCTCAGAAGTCATCTACACTCACGGTATCCATCCGCTTCTCTTGTTCGCTTCTCAACCCCACCCCTCCCCGCCCACATCACACCACTGAGTTTTTTCCCCTAAACTCACTGATGATTTCCCATTGATAGCTGCTGGATATTTGGGGGGTCTGTGTATTAATTGCCTTTTTAGGGGCACCCTATCCTCTGCTGACCACCCCATCCTTGGAAATGTTCCCTTTCTCTTGGCTTGCAAATTCCCCTGGTTTTCCCCCCGCCTGGGGCCATGCGTCTCATTCTCTGCGGCACAGCCAGTGCAAGCAGAGTCCTTGGGGTCCACCCCTCCTCTACTGTCCTCCCTCCCTGGATGAGACTGTCTACACCCACGGCATCAGCAACTCACCAATCCATAGTACCAGGCCTGACTGCTCTCTAAGCTCCCAATCCTGGTGTCCTCTGACCTGACATCTGCTCCTCTGGGACGGTCCTCAGGCCAAGACTGGATTTGTGATTTTCCCCAAACCTTGTACTCCTCCAGGGTTTTACCTGTCCCAGGCAAAGGCTCCATCATCCCCCAAGTCAGGTGAGCCAGAAACCTGGGAGTGTGGCCTACTCCCTCCATCTCAGCTGTCTCTCTTGCCTCCATACCCGATCTGTGTCTGTCAGTCCTTCCTGTCTGATCCACCCCTCTCTATCACTAAGGCCCCTTCCTGGTCTAAGGGGCTAATATCTCCGGCCTGGACCCTGCAGCAGCTCCCAGCCCCCTCCCCATCCTGCATCCAGCCTCATTTCAAAACACATGTCTGATTAAATTATCACCCTGCCTAAAAACCTTTCCACTCATCTAAGGAAAAGACCAAGCTTCAGCATGGCCTGCCTTCTCTCGTGAACCAGTGTGAGGCAGTGGCTCAGAGGGTGGGCTCTCGAGTCAGGCTCCCTGGATTCAAATGTGAGCTCCACATTGCCCCTGCCAGATGGTTCTGGATAACTGACTCATTCCTTTGTGTCCCAGTTTTTTCATCTGGAGAATGGGGATGCAATAGCAGCACCAGCCTCACAGGTGGTTGTGAAGATGCCATGAGACGATACTCACAAGGCTCTGAGAACACACTCTGGCTGCAGTGAACACTTGCTGGGTCCTGTGCCTTACATGCTCTTTGGTTTCCGGACAGCAGCTACACTGGCCTCCCATCGATTTCACAAATGTTTCACACTCCCCTCTGCCCCAGGACCTTTGCATGTGCTGTGTTCTCTTTGTAGTTCTCTTCTCCCTTTACTTAGTCATCTTTTAGCACTGTGCTCAGGTAACTTCCTTGGGCAGCTCCTTCCAATGCCCAGCTAGGTCAGCGTTGTTTGTTACACACCATCAAAGACCCATATGCTTCTCTTATCTAAATTAGTCATTTTACACTCATATATTATGATTATTTATTGCTGTCTGGACCTCCCCGCCATGATACTATAAGCCCAGGATGGTGGGGACTCTGTCGTTGCTCACCATCGTATGCACAGTGCCTGGCACATATATAAAGTGTTTAAGAGGCCAGGTGCGGTGGCTCATGCCTGTAATTCCAGCACTTTTGGAGGCCGAGGCAGGCGGATCACGAGGTCAGGAGATCGAGACCATCCTGGCTAATGCGGTGAAACCTTGTCTCTACTAAAAATACAAAAAATTAGCCGGGCATGGTGGCGGGCGCCTGTAGTCCCAGCTACTTGGGAGGCTGAGGCAGGAGAATGGTGTGAACCCAGGAGGCGGAGCTTGCAGTGAGCTGAGATCGCACCACTGCACTCCAGCCTGGGTGGCAGAGCAAGACTCTGTCAAAAAAAAAAAAAAAAAAAAAGTGTTTAAAAGATACGCATTAATGAGCTGATACATGAAAAGGAAGACAGCTGGAGTTCAATCCCCAGCTCTACCATTTTCTATAAAGTGATCTTGGGCAAGCGGTTCACTTCAGTGTGCTCATCTGTAAAGTTGGGACATTCATGTCTACCTCAGAAACTTCTCACCATTATAAAATGACATGTGCAACACGCATGGCCCAGCACCTGGTGGTGGAACATTTGCACCTGGAACATTTGCAAAGTCTTGATAGTCTTTGTTCCTCAGGCCCAAGGATAGTCCTGGGTCCTGGGGTAAGACAGCCTCTGTGGTGGGACAAGACGTGGAAGGGCTGTAGAGGAGCCCCTGGAGTGCAGCCAGATTGCCTGGTGGACAGTAGAGCACAGTGAGCCAGTGACTCTTTGGTTTTCAGAGCACTGGAGCCATCCTTTCTGAAGTCTTCAGTCCAGCAGTGTTGTAGGGAAAGGTACTTTTGTCTGGTTTGGGCAAGAGCATCAGAAGCAGATGACTGTCTCCTCAGGCCAGTATAGGAGGGGACCCACTGGTATCAACAAGAGAGGCCCTGCCAGGTAGAACTGGAGCTGTGAGTGAGGTACAGCCCCCTGTGTCCTCCAAGAGTGGGTATTCTTGTTTTGTTGCCAGTCTCAGAGCAGGGCTTGGTATATTAAGGGAGATGGCAAATGTCATTCCAGAAGAAAGGGCCAGCCCATGAAGGGTTCCTGTGCCCTGCTGGGAGAATGGACTTCATCCTTTATGGCCCAATGGGTGCCACTAGGTGATGACCAGGTGGACAATATGGCCAGGGATGCTTTTCCCTTTTTATAAACTTTTCATTTTGAAAGAATTATTGACTCACAAGAAGTTACATAAATAGTACAGAGAGGCCTGGTGCAGCCAGCACCTGACTTCCCCTGGTGGTGCCGTCTTACGTAACCATTGTGCCTTATCAAAACCAGGAAAGCGATGTAACTAACTATAGACTTTGCTTGATTTCACCATTCTTTGCATGCACTCATTTTTGTTTGTCTTTGTGTATAATTCCATGACATTTTATCACATGCACAGATTCATGTATAGCCAGCACTGCAGCAACCAAGATACACAATGTTCCATCATCTCAAAAGAAACTCCTTATGCTTCCCTTTCCACTGACATCCTCCTGCTCCTTCCCTAATCCCTGGCAACCTTGTCTTTATCCATCTCTGTAATTTACTTCTTTTGAGAATGTTAATGGATGGAAATATACAGTATGCAACCTTGCAAGGCCGGCTTTTTGCACTCTGCATAATGCCCTTAGGATCCATTCAAGTCATTGTTGGGTATCAATAGTTCATTACTTGTTACTCCTGAGTGGTATCCTACAAATATGCTTTTAAAGAGATTTTCCCAGCTGTGGCTGAAGGGGGGAGGGAGGGGACCAATTAGGAAGCTGCTGGTGTTCAAGTAAATATCACAAGACTTCCATCCTGGCCCAGCCCCCACACCACCTCTCTGCAGCCTGGAATTGGCCCTAGAAATGTTCAGGCTGGACCTCACTTCAGATAGGGCTGAAGCCGAAGAGGGATTGGGAGTCTTGAAGCTGAGCTGCCAGTAGGGGGCGCTAGAGGCCTTTTGCCCAAGGGGCGATTCCGAGGCGGGAACAGCAGGGAGGGTTAGAGGGAGCTTTGGGCTGTTATGCATGGGGCCAAGAGAATCCTGAAGTCTTGGCCCTCTCTCGACCCCAGCCCCCATGTTTCCGGCCAATCCTGAGCTTCGAGGCTGGGGGATGAAGCTGATGACATGTAGTCGAGGAGGAGACAAGGTGAGGTGAGGCTTGGACCAGGAAGAGGCGGTCTGGGGTCAGGCAGAGGGAGGTCCCTGTGGGCCTGGGGTTCCCCATCAGAGGGCGGATCTGGGCTCAGGCCACCGGGCCGGGCATTGGCACCTCTGCCTCGCCCATCCTTCCCATCCTCAGCAACCAAGGATTCTTCCAAGAGAATCCCTCTCCCAAGAGAAGTCTCCCCAGACCCTGGAGCGTGTGCTAGCCCCTCTTTGCTCCCGTGCTCTATACCTGGCTCTTGCCTCCCTGAAGATGCCTTTCCAGATGCCCCACCGCCCCCCACTCAGTGCCTTACCCAGCATGCTCTGGGCTGCATGGATCCCGCACTTGTGCAGGGCGCAGAGTGGGCGCTTACTGAGCTCTGACACCTGCTAAGTGCTGAGGAGCCAGGAAGAGGTGCCCTGTCCCCAGTATCCCAGGGGCCTTGGCATTCAGCCGCCTCTGACTCCTGTCTGCTTGGTGGAACATTCCTGAGCAGCAGGTACTCTCCTCAAAACCCGCACGGGTCCTCCATGCCCTTCAGAGCTCAGCTCGCTCTCCCTGTGCGATCTTTGCCCCATCCTCGGCTCCTTGTCCTCTGGCTGACTCTCTCTGCTCTCATGCCTATGCCCAGCCTCCTGGGATGCCTCTGCTGTCCGTGCAAGCCCTGTGGGTCTCGCCGCCACACCCTCGCCCCCATTCTCTGCCTCCTGCCCCACCACCATGAAGCCTTCCCCAGGGCCTTGCACATATCAGGCTTAAAAAATGTGAGCCCCCATCCTCTTTGTCCCAACAATGCGTGGGCATGTGGACTTCATAACAGAATCTCCTTCATGTGGCCCGGTCTCCTCACTGGCACCCAACACATCTGTCGCCTCCAGAGGCTTCTCATTCATTTCTGATCACCCAGAGCCTGGCACACAGAAGGAGTCAAGTGAAGTTAGATTGAATAAATGCATGAATGTGCCAGTTGTCATATCTTTGAACCCTCCTCCTGTGACTGGTTGCCCCTCTGATTGCTCCTTGGTGGTTTTCCTTGTGGGCACTCCTTCCCCTGTAGCCTGTAAACGCTGGCAGGCCGCCCTCTCCTCTGCTCAGCTCACTCTGCCCCCTCCCTAGGCAAGCTCACCCATCCAGCCAGCTGTAACTGCTGCCCTTCTGCTGCCAGGCCCCATGTCCACTCCACAGCCTGGAGCCCTGAGCCCCAGGCATACCTCCCACCACTTCCTCTTTATTTGCTTGTCTTTATCTGTCCTTCCCCCTGTCTGTCTTTCCCACAAACGTTAAGCTCCATTAGAGCAGGAATTTTGTCTGTCTGATGGACAGCTGCATGCCTGGTGCCAGCACATGTTCGGTAAATATGAATGAATGAACGAATGAATGAACGAATGAATGAATGAATGAATCTCCCTCTGAGATCCTGTAAACACTTCCAATTCAATGTATCCAGATTGATTTTGTCATCTCCTCTCTCCCCATAATTTCCGTCTCCTGTCTTTGCTACCTCCCTCCTCACGGTCCTCCAGTTTCGAAATCCCACTGTTGGCCGGGCGCGGTGGCTCACGCCTGTAATCCCAGCACTTCGAGAGGCCGAGGCAGGTGGATCACGAGGTCAGGAGATTGAGACCATCCTGGCTAACACGATGAAACCCCGTCTCTACTAAAAATACAAAAAATTAGCCGGGAGTGGTGGCGGGCGCCTGTAGTCCCAGCTACTCAGGAGGTTGAGGCAGGAGAATGGTGTGAACCCAGGAGGCGGAGCTTGCAGTGAGCGCCACTGCACTCCAGCCTGTGTGACAGAGTGAGACTCCATCTCAAAAAAAAAAAGGAAATCCCAGTGTCACTTAACACATCAACCCATCAACCAGTCACTGCTTTCCCAGATTCTACCTCCAGTCTATCCCACCCCACCCCACTCCAGCCCCTGGCTCACTCCTGGCTTAGACCCTCCCCATTTGCCACCTGGATCTCCTCAACTGCTCCTCCGTCGGGCTCCCCTCCTCCACCTTTGCTTCTGTGCTCATTGCCACTTGATTTCTCTAAAACACCACTCTTATTATGTCAACCCCTGCTTAACAACCTCATTGCATCCATATCCCATACAGTTGTGTTTCCCTAAGTGGAGGACTCACAAAGTGAGTGGCACATGGCATGATTCTAGGAGGTTCAAGGACCCCCATACCATGTACCAAAGGTTCACTGCAGTGATCTTTTGTAGTTGCAAGATGAGGAACTTGTTTCTTCTCTAACTCTGTCCAGCCTTTTGCATACACCAAGGAGAGTCTCCCTGTTATCCTTCACATCTGTTTTTCTCTTGCTAATCTCTCGTTTTTGCAGGGATCAGGATCCCAGCCACAGCCACCAGCAGCAAGATATCAAGCTAGAATGGAAAGATAACATGGTCTTAATTTTATTTATTTTACAGTTACCTACTATATGTGACATGTGATATTGGGTCTTTAGTTATGGTAGTAATGGTCCATAAAATAAATTTATTTGGGAGGCAATATTGCAAATTGCATATCTATCAAAGAAATAACATCCCAAATATATCAAGAACTCTTGGCGGAGTGCGGTGGCTCAGCCCTTTGGGAGGCTGAGGCTGACGGATCACTTGAGGCCAGGAGTTCGAGACTAGGCTGGCCAACGTGGCAAAACCTGTCTCTACTAAAAATGCAAACATTAGCTGGGCATGGTGGTGCATGCCTGTAATTCCAGCTACTCAGGAGGCTGAGGCACGAGAATCACTTGAGCCCAGGAGGCGAAGGTTGCAGTGAGCCAAGATTGCATCACCGTACTCCAGCCTGGGTGACAGAGTGAAACTCTGTCTCGAAAAAAAAAAAAAAACTCTTACTTATCAATTTAAAAAATCAATAGAAATAAAAATGGGCAAAGGCCTTAAAACTTAGCAAAAGAGGATATGTGAGTGGTCAATAAACATGAAAAGTGATCAGTTTCATTAGTCATCAGAGATATGCAAAACCACAGCATGATATCACTATACACCCACAGGGCTAAAGTGAAAAAGACAGTATCAAATGTTAGCAGGGGTGTGGAACAATTGGAATTCTGATTTACTTCTAGTGAAGATATAAACTGCAACAACTACTTTGGAAATTGGCCATATCTACTGAAGCTAAACATATCTACACTGCCCTATGACCCAGGAATTCAATGCCTAGGTATAATTCCAGGAGAAATGAGTACATGGCATTTACCAAAGTCATACACAAGCATGTTCATAGCAGCTTTATTCATCACAGCCAAAAATGAAAAATAACCTGTATGTTCATCAGTAGAATGGGTAACGTGGTATATTCACATAATAGAATACTGTATCAAGTGAAAATTAATTAAGCCACACAAATGTTGAGCAAAAGAAGTCAGGCACAAAAAAGAGCAGTTGTTATGGTTCCATTTATATAAAACTCAAAAGCAGGCAAAATTAATCTATGCTGTTAAAGCTTGGAGAGTGGTTACCCTGTGGAGTTGTTCCTGGGAGGGGGCTGCTGAAGACTCGTAATATTCTGTTTTTGACCTAGTGAAAAATTATTGTGTTCTTACACAAATGAAAAGTGACTGATTTGTGTACTCTTTCATATGTACATTATGTATCAAGAAAAAATTATTTAAATTTTTTTTGAGACAGAGTCTTGCTCTGTGGCCCAGGCTGGAGTGCAGTGGTGCTATCACAGCTCACTGCAGCCTTGACCTCCTGAGTTCAGGCGATCCTCGACCTCCTGAGCTCAGGTGATCCTCCTGGCTCAGCCTCCTATGTAGCTGGGACCAGAGGCGCACATCACCACACCCGGCAAATTATTTGATTCTGTATAGAGATAGGAGTCTCACTTGGTTGCCCAGGCTGGTCTTGAACTCCTGGCCTCAAGTAATCCTCCTGCCTTGGCCTCCCAAAGCTCTGGGTTTGCCACGGTGGTAAGCCACCGTGACCAACCAAAATTACTTAAATTTTGGGTTTTTGTTTGTTTGCTTTTTGTTTTTTAACGTGAAACATTTAAAGACAAACATTAAGAAAATGATGCCGGGTGCGGTGGCTCACGCCTGTAGTCCCAGCACTCTGGAAGGCCAAGGCAGGCAGATCACCTGAGGTAGGAGTTCAAGACCAGGCTGCCCAACATAGCAAAACCCTGTCTCTACTAAAAATACAAAAAAAAAAATAGCCAGGCGTGGTGGCGGGTGCCTATAATCCCAGCTACTCGGGAGGTTGAGGCAGGAGAATCTCTTGAAACAGCAAGGCGGAGGTTGCAGTGAGCTGAGATTGCGTCACTGCACTCCAGCCTGGAGCAACAAGAGTGAAACTCTGTCTCAAAACAAAAAAAAAAAAAAAAAAGAAAAGAAAGAAAGAAAATGAAAGTTCTAGGCTCTGACAGCTTTAACTTGAAGGTACAGTGCAAATAGCAGGTATTTGAGGGAACTTTGCCTTGGATCAAGTCCAAATTGCCATGCCTGGCTTATGAGGTCCTGCATCATATTGTGAAGGCAGTTCTGCATGGTAGCTCAGAGCACAGATTTGGGAAAGGGGAGCTTAAAAAAAAGAACACAGATTTGTGAAGTTGACAAACTTGACTTTGAATCTGAGCTGTGCCACTGGCTGTGGCACTCTAAGCAAGTTACCCAGCCTCTCTGAGCATCAGCTTCCTCACCTATAAATCACCTTAGAGGATGATGGACTTGCTAAGTGGGATGAAGGGGCCCGGCACTAAACACACTGGGTGAGTGGGATAGCTGCCTGCTGCTCCCTGAACCAGCCCTGCTGTTTCACACACACCTCCTTGCACCCCCAGCTGTTTGCACATGCCGTTCCTCTGTAATGCCTTTCCACCTGGCGATCACACTGCTCATCTTTCCATGTCTAGCTCAAGCGCCTCCTCCCATGTGATGCCAGCCCCAGGTGGGGGCTGCATCACCCTCTCTTCACCATTCCACCCATGACATGTGCACGTCCAACGCTAATTATATCCTATTTGGGCTATTTATATGGTTTGCTATTCCTGTAGCTGTTGGCACCGTACTCGGCTTCTAGGAGGAGGCTTTTAGTACCTACTTACTAGACAAATGAAAGAATGGACAACTCTTCAAATGATTCTAATTTCCCTACGGCTTCCTGGCAGGGAGGGCCTGGTTCCTTCTGCATGCTTATAAGAACATCAGACGTGCGGCCCTGTGTTAAGGACCTTATCCATCTTATGGAGAACTGGCACCACAAGATGCGTTGTGGGTGAGTGGTTATCACCATGACGTCAGCCTCAAAGGTTAGGGATGTCCCCAAGTCATTCCAGTTCCCTTTAGCACCCTATATGGATAGGTCACCCATAAGAGCACCTCCAACTTCTACTTCATTGCAGAAGGGTAACAGGTTCCCTAAGCCAGGAACTTGCTGCATAAGAAAGGGATGCTTTTATTTTTTTTGAGATGGAGTCTTGTTCTGTCACCTTGGCTGGAGTGTAGTGGTGCCATCTCGGCTCACTGAAACCTCCGCTTTCCAGGTTCAAGCCATTCTCCTGCCTCAGCCTCCTGAATAGTTGGGACCACAGGTGCGCACCACCACACCCTGCAATTTTTGTATTTTTAGTAGAGACAGGGTTTCACCATATTGGCCAGGCTTGTCTTGAACTCCTGACCTTAAGTGATTCGCCCGCTTTGGCCTCCCAAAGTGCTGGGATTACAGGTGTCAGCCACCACACCCAGCGCTTTATTTTAAACTTTTATAAGTAATCAGCAGGTGCAGGGGGAAGAAAGGGGCATCTTGTTCTGATATGACTTTGCGTGTGACTGAGTTCACAGTTCCCTTTGTGGTTTGATAAATTGGGCCATATTCCTTTAACAAGAAAATTGCCATAGAACCCTTTTGAAACCTGTGCTGCCCTCCAAGATCTGGTGAGACAATGATCATCTCACTTCACCCCACTCCCCTGCACTCCTTGCTCTCCCCAAATATGCAGGCACTTACACAGCACCTGGCCGTGGCCATGCCCATCCCTCAGCCCCACCTTTTCCACCAGTGGAAGTCAACCCACAGGTACAGTTACCACCAAGTGCTGGCCTTGTGCTGGTCAGAATAAGATGGAAACAGCAAGAACCCTGTCTTCTTATCTCCCAGGCGGAGTCAGATACAGGCAGAAATTCACAGTACAGGATGGTGCGTGTCGTGGGGGAGGGGCATGGGGCCTGAGGGAGACCAGAGATTTGGGGACAGGGGTAGGGAAGGCTTCCTGGAGGAGGCTGACATTTTGATTGCTGGTGAGTTTGCTCTGTCCCATTAGAATGTGAGCGGCATGAGGGCAGGGCCCTCCATCTTGTCATCAGCTGTTTCCCCAATTATGAATGCTCAGGACCATGGTGAACATACAGTAGCTGTTTAATCAACAACTGCAAAGGAATTGGGCAATTGCTGAGCTAGCTTGGGAGGGCTCCGTGAAAGCTGGCCCTTCTGAAGGCATTCTAGGATGGAGGTCCTTGGTGAACACAGGCCTGGCACGGGGAACCAGCAGGATGTGTGAGGGGGATGGGATGCAGTTGGAGTAGACAGGCAGAGGCTGGACTGCCCAGCAGGCAGGGCAGGGCCGGGCAGTGGGAGCCCTCACCCTCCCTCACCCCCTTCCTATTCTGAGACCCCACTGCCCCTGGCTCTTTTTGTATACTTCCTACACACCCTAAATCCCGCCTCGTGTGACACAAGTTCATTTATCAGCACTTATTGAGCACTTACTCTGTGTCAGGTGTGGTGCCAGGGCAAAACACCTACCATGTGCAGCATGAGGCAGTTTCCAGAGTGATATCCCATCCAGTACCAGCATCCCTAGAGAAAGGGATCCATCCATCCACACATCCCTTTATTCATGCAATCAATGACAGGCGGGGAACACAGCAGGTACAAAGGTCCTGGGTGGGACAGTGCTCAGGCACTGGAGGAGGAGAGGAAGGTGGTCGGTGTCTATGGAGAATGGGAATGTTTGATGGGGGTGAAGTGGGAAGTGGAAGGTTTGAGGTAGGAGCCAGCAGCCAGACTGGGAAAGGCTTGTAGACATCTGGATTAATTCTGCAGTGAGAAGCAAATCCACAGAAAGCCTCTACAGAGGTGAGGGATGCATTCTGGTTGACATTTTAACAAGACCATGGGGCCAAGCTAGAGTTAGAGGATGTAGAAAGACTGGCATTAGCTTAGGGTCTATGCAGGAGGTAAAACTGTGGAACCAACTGCGGAAGCCATTGTTTCTCTTCCAAACCTCTTTCTCCCCATCATTTCAGAAAATGGTACCACTAGAACCCTATTGCCCCAGCCAGAAATTTCTAATTTCTGCATCCTTTCTCTCTTTCACCTCTTACATTCGATCAGCTCTGTCAGTGTCCAGCAAGAAAGTGGAACAGCTTCCAGGCAGTGCCATGCATGCATTGCAGGTTAATGTGCACCATCAGGCAGCCTGGCTATGAGATGGGCTCAGCAACTTCGGCTTCCCTGGTGCAGCCGGGGGGAAAGTGCACAGTTGGCTTTGCCACAGTGAGGTTCTGCCAGCTGAAGATGACAAGGGGAGCAGGAAACAAGAGCTGGGACTGTTGCAAGACAATAATCAACATGGTAGACCACGGACCCCAAGGTAGGAAAGAAGGGAAAGAAGCAGGGGATGGCCGGAGAGAAAGTAGAACTTTAGAAGGAGCCTGCCCCAGAGAAAGGGAACTGGAAGGATAAGAGGTGTGGTCAGGGTAAAAATTCAGGGATGATGCTGTGAGAAAAGAGGACAAGGTCTAGGATGCGACCGTGGGAGCGGACAGCTGGGTACAGTGGTGAAAGGAATGTCTGGAGGCAAGGAGGTCAGGATGCAGACGAGGCACCGTGTGGATGTTAGAGTCATTTTGAATCAGGCTGGGTGGACCACAGGCAGTGAGCCAGGAGTTAAAGCTGCCCCAGTGAGGGGGAGTGGCTGGGAGGTGGTGGACACCAGCACTGGCAGGGGCATGGGTGGTTGGTGTGTTCAAAGGAACCGAGGGGCTGGGCAAGGTGGCTTACACCTGTAATCCAGGCACTTTGAGAGGCGGAGGTGGAAGGATCGCTTGAGGCAGAAGTTCAAGACCAGCCTTAGCAACATAGTAAGACCCCCCGCCGTCTCTACACATAGTTTAAAAATTAGCTGTAGGCTGGGCGTGGTGGCTCCCGCCTGTAATCCCAGCACTTTGGGAGGCTGAGGCAGGCAGATCACGAGATCAGGAGATCAGGACCATCCTGGCTAACACGGTGAAACTCTGTCTCTACTAAGAATACAAAAATTAGCCAGGCGTGGTGGCACGCGCCCGTAGTCCCAGCTACTCGGGAGGCTGAGGCAGGAGAATCGCTTGAACCCAGGAGGTGGAGGTTGCAGTGAGCCAAGATTATGCCATTGCATGCCAGCCTGGGCGACACGGCGAGACTCCATCTAAAAAAAAAAAAAATTAGGTGAGTCTGGTGGCATGTGCCTGTAGTCCTAGCTATGCAGGAGGCTGAGGTAGGAGGATTGCTTGAGCCCAGGAGTTCAAGGCTGCAGTGAGCTTTGATCACCCCACTGCACTCCAGCCTGGGTGACAGAACAAGACCCTTCCTCTAAAAAAAAAAGAAAAGAAAAGAGCAGGAGCAGCCAAGGGTTGAAGGAAGAAGGGTTTGGAATTGGCCTACCTCCACGTCCTGGCAATGAGGTGCTTCCTCTGAACAGGGCTGCTGGGACGCTTCCCTCCAGGGCCAGGAGTGAAAGGTGGGGGTAAAATAAGGATGTGGGGATGGTGGGAGGATAACACTGGAGGGAGGGAGGGTCCCAAGGAGGGTGCAAAGTTAACTAGCTGTTAGCACAGGCTAGCTTTTCTAGGATGGCCTTTAACCCCTAAACTGCTCAAATTGAGTTTTGCCGAGGTCTTTCCAGGCCAACAACACTAGTCTCCCCCAGTTCACTCCCTTCCTCTACACTCCGGGGCAGACCCAGGTGTAAACAGCTGAAGGGCACAGGGGGCAGGCCCCATCCCTTCAGCCCTGCTCCTTTGTAGATAATCTCTGCAGGCGCCAGAGAGGTGCCACCTAACGGCACAGAAACTGCTCTTCGACCATCAGGAGAGTTGGGGGAGCCTGGGGCTCTGTATTAGCCACCAGGACCCCCTCATTCTCTGCTCTGTTTGAAGAGAAAGTAGGTGCCTCCCAGAGGGCCACCGCTACCTTGTCTGTGTGTGCAGGTGGGGCCTGTTTAACGTCAGCATTTCCTTTGTCCTGATAGGCTCAGCATGAGATTCCTACCTTCTGGGCAGGAAATGAGAAGACACTGGCCGTGTGATCCGTCGTCTTGGCTTTTTCTTTTTTTTTTTCTTTTTCTTTTCCTTTCCTGTCGTTTCTTTCCTTCCTTTCTTTCTTTCATCAGGTGATCTCAGGGGACGCTCTGAACAACTCATTGTCCATTCTCCAGCGCTGGGCAGGAGTGGGGATAGACCCTGGGATAAAGGGGATGAGGCCTGGTTCTGAAACCCCAGGATTTCAACAAGTGATCAGTGGGCCAGAGCTGGAATTGGAGTACAAACAGGGAGGGAGTATGGGATCTCTAAGGAAGCTCACAGGTTGGGTGTCTTCATGGAGTCTGGGCCAGGGGCAACAGGAAGCCTGGATTTGTCCTTCCAGATGGAGGGACTCACCTAGTGGCCCTGTGACAACTGAGAAAGGCAACACTCCCAGCAATCCCCATCTGAGCATTAGCAACGTATTAGGTCACCCTCTCCAGTGACCTCACCACAACCCTGATAGGTAGGCAGTGCCGCAGCTTCCATTTCACAGAGGAGAGAGCAGTGCCCAGTCTACAGCTGGTTTTGGCCCCACAGTAGTGGGCATGTTATGCATCCATTCACTTATGCATTCAGGGAATGTTTATTAAGCACCTATTATGCGCTAGGCACTGTTGTAGGCATTAAGGATGCAGCAGATTACAATGCAAAGAAACCTCCCTGCCTTCATGGAGCTCATACTCTAATGGGGAGAGAGCTAAATAGTAAAAAGAGCTGACGTGGTTTAACATCACAGGCCACCAGGCGCAGTGGCTCACGCCTGTAATCCCAGCACTTTGGGAGGCTGAGGCAAGAGGATCGCTTGAGCTCAGAAGTTCAAGATCAGCCTGGGTAACATAGTGAGACACCCCCCAATCTCTACAAAAAAAAATTTAAAAAATTAGCTGGATATGGTTACGCATACCTGTAGTCCCAGCAACTCCAGAGGCTGAGGTGGGAGGATCGCTTGAGCCCAGGAGCTCCAGGCTGCAGTGAGCTGTGATTCTGCCACTGCACTCTAGCCTGGGTAACAGAACAAGACCCTGTCTCAAAATAAATATAAATAGGCCAGGCACAGTGGCTCACCCCTATAACCCCAGCACTTTGGGACACCAAGGTGGGCAGATCACTTGAAGTCAGGAGTTCAAGACCAGCCTGGCCAATATAGCAAAACCCCATCTCTCAAAAGTACAAAAATTAGCCAGTTGTGGTGGTGCACACCTGTAATCCCAGCTACTCAGGAGGCTGAGGCAGGAGAATTGCTTGAACCCAGGAGGCAAGGGTTGTAGTGAGCCAAGATCGCACCACTGCACTCCAGCCTGGGCAACAGAGCGCGACTGTCTCAAAAAACAAAAACGAAAACAACAACAAAAAGAAAAATCAATCAATAAATAATATAAATAAATAAATAAATGTCTTCCTAAAATGAAATATCTAAAGATACTGACTAAAATAGAAATACAACTCCCATGTAACTGCCAAACCCAAAAAATAAATAAATAAGATGACTCCACAAATGCTGACCGCCCTGAGGGAGTCTGAAGGCTTATAAAAAGCAAAGGGTTTGGGATTGAAGAGCCAGAGAGACCCAGGAGAAAAGGTCTTGTGCCGGCTTTGAGAAGAAAAGACAGACTTCAGTTTCTTTCTTTTTTTTTTTTTTTTTTTTTGAGACGAAGTCTCACTCTGTTACCCAGGCTGGAGTAGAATGGCGTGATCTTAGCTCACTGCAACCTCCACCTCCCAGGTTCAAGTGATTATCCTACCTTAGCCTCCCGAGTAGCTGGGATTACAGGCACAGGCTACCACACCCAGCTGGTTTTTGTATTTTTGGTTGAGACGGGGTTTCGACATGTTGGCCAGGCTGGTCTCAAACTCCTGACCTCAAGTGATCTGCCCGCCTCGGCCTCCCAAAGTGCCGGGATTACAGGAGTGAGCCACTGTGCCTGGCCAGACTTCAGTTCTTGATGGGGGGGAGTGCCAGATAATTTGCAGACATTTAGAACTGCCAAACAGTTAGGAGTGGTAGCATCAGAAGGTGAACATGGGGTGTCTGATGACAGAGTCTGCACACTAGGACTCCACATGCTGCCAGGCTGCAGGGAAAGAGAGGAGAGGGTCTCTGCTAAGGCGGTGGATGTGTGGATGGGGATGGAACAGAGAGGAGACACGCTAGGACGGTCAAAGTGTTGTCCTATCTGGCATGGACACCCCAGCTTGGGCATGCAGAGGCTGGCGAACTGCTGGGTTGGAAGGGGGGCTCTGTGGGCTGGAGATGTACATGCTCAGGAGGCCCCTTCTCCCCTGCTGGGGGCCTGGATCAGTGAAGGGAGAAGGAGGGTCCTGCATTCAGTGAGCCTGGCGGGGTTTTGCAAGGGCCTGGCGGGGTTTTGCAAGGAGCTGGCGAGAGAGCACTGGGGATGCCGCTGCCCAGATTGTAGCCACCACAGCCCTTGGGAAGTGAAACTTGTTCAAAGCCAGCTTTCTCATTTGTTTGAGGTTGGCGTTCAGTGGCTCTCCTGTTCAGGGAGGCAGACAGAAGCCTCGTGGCCCCAGCTCAGGGCCTGAAACACACTGAAACTTGCGTGGGGGATGTGGGAGAAAGGAGGCCTCCCAGATGACCCCCGCTCCCAGTGGGGATTCCCAGTTGGGTAGGGGGGAGGGCTGTGAACTCCCAGGGCCTGAATTCACTGGATCCTTCTCCTTTAACACCATACCCAGGGGGTAGGGGTGGGGGTGGGGCAGGGACTCTGGACTGGCTGTTGGTAGCCGCTCCACCAGGAAAGATTTTTGTGACTTTCATAGGTCACTTTCCTCCTGAGTACTCAGTTTTCTCATCCACCAAATGTCAGGTCAGGCGATCTTGAAGGTCCTCTGCTCCCCCAGCATCACCAGAAAGATTATTCACCTCAAGCTCTTTCTCTTAACCCCCAAAAACGGTCGGCTGACTGGACGAATGCCCAGGAGGTGTTCTTAAAGATGAGGGTAGGGTCAGCCCTGATCCAGCATGACCTCAGTCTGGGCCTCACCGCAGCTAGACCTGCCACCTCCCAACTTGCTCCATTCACAAGCAAAATGGGGAGAGAATGTGGGTGGCTTGGGGTGGGCTCAGGCCCCCTTCATTTTTTTTTTTTTTTTTTGAGACAGAGTCTCACTCTGTCGCCCAGGCTGGAGGGCAATGTCACAATCTTGGCTCACTGGAACCTCTGCCTCCCAGGTTCAAGTGATTCTCCTGTCTCAGCCTCCAGAGTAGCTGGGATTACAGGCACGCGCCACCACACCCGGCTAATTTTTTGTATTTTTAGTAGAGACGGAGTTTCACCATGTTGGCCAGGCTAGTCTCGGACTCCTGACCTCAAGTGATCCTCCCGCCTTGGCCTCCCAAAATGTTGGGATTACAGGCGTGAGCCACCACGCCTGGCTGGGGGTATCATTATTATGCGCCTTTATGGATGCGGGAACTGAGGCACAGAAGGGCTAGGTAACCTGCCCAAGGTCACACAGCTGAAAAGTGGCCAAACCAAGGCTAGGGCCTGGGGAGCTGGAGCCCTGAGTCTGGGCTTAGTCACCGAGATTTCTTGTCTCCCAACAACTGCCTGTAACTGGTAGGCATTGGCTCTGTGACCCAAGAGGGGAAAGGTCGTTTGCCAAGAAGGATGATGTCTTTGGCTGTAGTGGACAAGGAGAGCTTCCCAGACGAAGGACAGGAGAGGGAGTGGGACAGACAGGGTAGGCAGAGCCTTGTGTGCAGCCCCGTGAGGAAGACTCGGGCTTAGATCCACTGGCTTGTTTCCGGCTGTGACTTGACCTCTCTGAGCCCGGGCTGCTCTGTAAAATGGGTATAACACAGACCCACAGTTTCTTACTTAAAACCTTGGGGCCAGATGTACTTTGGAATTCAGAATTCTTTAGATTTTAGAAACAAAATTTGGTGCGTGTATAGAATGGCACCCTCAGGGTACCTGGGACTGCATTCTTGTAATCAAACATGTACTTTTTTTTTTTTTTTCCATCAGCAAACATGTAAGTATTCACGTGCAGCCGGATAAGTGAAACTGCAACTTAATCTCAGGTTGGTTCAGGTCAGATTTCGCCATCGTGTAAGCTCGGTTTTCAGGCATTTGGGGATTCTGGAATTGAGAGCGGAACGTGGTTCCTTAGGAGATCAGGCCTGCGAATCCCCGCACAGAGAGAGAGGGCGCTTCTTCCGCAGGCTTCCCTGCAGGGAGGAGACCAGCTTGTTGGAAGCGGAGGCGTCTAAGGAGTTTCCAAATAGGAAAACCAGCGGCTGCAGGCCTCAGGACGTGGCCGGGCGAGCCGCAGCCTCATCCCGCGAGCGGGCGTTCCTGAGCTGCCTGCACCGTGAGTCACCCGGGCGGCCGCGGGCAGCGCGCAAGAATGCGGCCCGGCCAATCGGCGGGGAGCGGGTGGGCGGCGGGCAGGCGAGGGCACCTCCCGGCTGAGCCGCTGCGCATGACTCAGCAGGGACCCCGTGCGCGGGCGAGCCGGCTGCTGCCCTGAGGGGGACCAACCGCTGGGACCTTGGTAGGGGATATGGGAAGAAACTGTACACCTTCCATTTGTATTTATTTGTATTTTGTCCTTTTACGTTTAAATTTATTTTCAAATAGGTAGTACCTTCATATGCTTTAAAAATGTACAGCGGCCGGGAGCGGTGCCTCACATGCCTGTAACCCCGGCACGTTGGGAGGCTGAGGCAGGAGGACTGCCTGAGACCAGGAGTTCGAGGGCAGTCTGGGCAACAGAGGGAGACCCCCGTCTCGACAAATAAAATAAAATAAAGATACAAAGATCTGGAAGAGATATTTGTACACCCATGTTCATAGCAGCATTATTCACATTGGCCAAAAGGTGGAAGCAACCCAGATATCTATGGAGAGATGAATGGATAAACAAAATGTGGCCCACACGTACATTATTCAGCCTTAAAAGGGAAGGCGCTTCTGTTACATGCTACGACATGGGTGAACCTTGAGGACATTGTGCTCCGTGAACTCAGCTTGTCACAGAAATACGAATACTGTGTGATTCCACTATATGAGGTGTCTGGAGCAGGCTTCTTCACAGAGAAACGGCGGTGCCAGGAACCTAGGGAGAGGGGAACTGGAGTTCTTTTACGGGTACAGAGTTTCACTTTCGCAAGATGAAAAGAGCTCTGGAAATGGATGGTGGTGATGGTTGTACCAAAAGGCGAATGTACTTAGCACCACTGAACTGTACACTTAAAAAATAGCTAAGATGGTAAACTTTGTTATGTGTATTTTACCAAAATTAGAAGGAAAAAATATAAAGGTACAAAAGTCACTCTCCCAGTCGCTGGCCTGCAAGCCATCCACTTCCTCCACCCAAAACACCTAGTCTCACCAGTTTTCGTGTATCCTTCCAGAGCGTCTGTGCAAATCCGTATAGGCATGTGTAAGTATAAACATACAAATATAAATCTGCATAATAGTCTATATATACACACCTGTTCCTCTTTAAAAAACACAATGGGGCTGGGCGCGGTGGCTCACACCTGTAATCTCAGCACTTTGGGAGGCCGAGGCAGGCAGATCACTTGAGGTCAGGAGTTTGAGACCAGCCTGGCCAACATGGCGAAACCCTGTCTCTACTAAAAAATACAAAAAATTAGCCAGGTGTGGTGGCAGGTGCCTGTAGTCCCAGCTATTCAGGAGGCTGAGGCAGGAGAATGGCATGAACCCGGGAGGCGGAGCTTGCAGTGAGCAGATCATGCCACTGCACTCCAGCCTGGGCGACAGAGTAAGACTCCGTCTCACAAAAAAAAAAAAAGAAAAGAAAAATTAGCCAGCATGGTGGCAGGCACCGATAATCCCAGCTACTCGGGAGGCTGAGGTAGGCGAATCGCTTGAACTGGGAGGTGGAGGTTGCAGTGAGCCGAGATTGTGCCACTTCACTCCAGCCTGGGCAGAACAGCGAAACTCCATCACAAAAAAAAAAAAAAAAAAAAAAAAAAAAAAAAACAATGGTAGTGTATTCTGCGCTTAATTTTTCCATTTAAAAATACACCTTGGAGGCCAGGCGTGGTGGCTCACACCTGTAATCCTAACACACTGGAAGGCCGAAACAGGTGGATCACCTGAGGTAAGGAGTTCGAGACCAGCCTGACAAATATGTTGAAACCCTGTCTCTACTAAAAATACAAAAGTTAGATGGGCATGGTGGCAGATTCTTAAAAAGTTAAGCTTTTTAAGCTACTGGGGAGGCTAACGCAGGATAATCGCTTGAACCTGGGAGGCAGAGGTTGCAGTAAGCAGAGTTCATGCCACTGCACTCCAGCCTGGGTGACAGAGCAAGACTCTGTCTCAAAAAAAAAAAAAAAAAAATCTTGGAGACCTTTCTAAACCAGTACCTAACAAGCTTCCTCATTTTGTTTTTTTTTTTAAACAACTTCATTGAGATATGATATAATTTACATAAAACACATCCATTGTAAATGTACTATTCAACAGTTTTTTTAAAAATGTACAGAGTTGGGCAGCTATCACCACAAGCCAATTTTATAACATTGCCATCATCCCCCAAAGTTCTGTTGGATCCATCTGCAGTGAATCCTCACAGCCATCCCAGCTCCAGCAATAACGGATTTGCTTTCTCTACAGATTTGTCTTTTCTGGAAATTTCATATAAATGGAAGCATACAATATGTGGTCTTCTGTGTCTAGCTTCTTTCACTGAGCATAATATTTTTGAAGTTCATCTATGTCATAGCTCGTTTAAGAAGTTTGTTCCTTTTTTACTTTTTGTTTTTTGTTTTTTTGATACCGAGTCTCACTCTGTCGCCAAGGCTGGAGTGCAGTGGTACAATCTCGGCTCACTGCAACCTCCGCCTCCCAGGTTCAATCGATTCTCGTGCCTCAGCCTCCCAAGTAGTTGGGACGACAGGTATGTGCCACCTTTCCCAGCTAATTTTTGTATTTTTAGTAGAGATGGTGTTTCACCATGTTGGCCAGGCTAGTCTCAAACTCCTGGCCTCAGGTGATTCACCTGCCTCGACCTCCCAAAGTGCTGAGATTACGAATGTGAGCCACTGCGCTTGGCCAGTTTGTTCCTTTTTATTGCTGAGTAGTATTACACTGAATGGATATTTCACATTTTGTTTATCCAGTGACCAGCTTTTGCATATTTGGATGATTTACAGGGTTTTTAAAATGCACAATGCTGCTATGAACATTCACGTACAAGTCTTTGTGTGGCCACATTTTTACTTCTCTTGGGTAGTTTCTGTTTAACTTTTTAAGAAACTGCCAAGCTGTTTTCCAAAGTGGCTGCATCATGTTACATTCCCACCAGCAATGTAGGCTTCCACTTTCTCCACATTCTCCACCACACTTGTTATTATTATCTGTCTTTTTGATTATAGCCATCCTGGTGGGTCTGAAATGGTATCTCATTGTGGTTTTAATTTGCATTTTTCTAATCACAAATTGAAATTGAACATTTTTGTGTGCTTATTAACCATTCTTTTTTTATTATTATTAGGAGAGAGACAGGGTTTTCCTCTGTCACCCAGGCTGGAGTGCAGTGGCATGATCATAGCTCACTGCAGCCTTGAGCTCCTGAGCCCAAGAGATCCTCCTGCCTCAGCCTCCTGAGTAGCTGGGACTATAGATACACACCACTATATCGGCTATTTTTTTTTTTTTTTTTTTTGGTAGAGATGGGGTTTTGCTATGTTGACCAGCCTGGTCTCGAACTCCTGACCTCAAGCAATCCTCCCGCCTCAGCTCCTGAAGTGCTGGGATTACAGGCATGTGCCACAATATCCTGAGCCATGCTAGCCCATATATTTTCTTTGAAAAAAATGTCTATTAGAGTCTTTCATCTTTTTTTTTTGCAGCGGAGTTTTGGGGTGGCGGGGGAGGGAGTCTTGCTCTGTTGCCCAGGCTGGAGGGTAGTGGCACAACCTTGACTCACCGCAACCTTGACTCACCGCAACCTCTGCCACCTGGGTTCAAGCGATTCTCCTGCATCAGCCTCCTAAGTAGCTGGGATTACAGGCGCCTGCCACCACACCTGGCTAGTTTTTGTAATTTTAGTAGAGATGGGGTTTCACCTTGTTGCCCAGGCTGGTCTCGAACTCCTGGCCTCAAGCAATCCACTTGTCTCGGCCTCCCAAAGTGCTGGGATTACAGACATGAGCCACCACGCCTGGCCTGTTTTGGCCATCTTTACATTTAGTTTGTCTTCTTATTATCAAGTTATAAGATATCATTTAAAAAAATAGTTCAGTCATAGTTGATTGTATGGATGGGACGTCATTTGTTTAACTTGTTTCCTATTGATATCTCTTAAATTTTTCGTTTTATACATATTTTTATAATGGGCATAATATATTAATGCAATAGTTTATGTTCCTGACATAAATAAGTAAATACAATTGGAATACATCCTCAAGTTAGTTTGCTGAGAGGGGATCATTAAAGCCTGGTGATCCCTGACCTGAGCCTTCCTCCCCCTCCCCCCTCTCCCCACCTGCCCCACCCCGTCCATCAGGCCCTTTCTAGCAATCTCAAGGTTTGTAGAAACCTTGTTAAAAGCCCTCTCCTCTGGCAGCCTCTGACCTCCAAAAAGCCTGATTGGGACCCCTAACTGATGAGGGAGGCTGAGGCTGAGGGAGTCCACCCAGGGTAACATCGGCACGGTCTGAATCGCAGGGCTTTCTGGAATGACCCAGAGGCCATCCCTTCCTTAATTTGGGAAGCTCCAGGCTAGAGGACATGATGAGTGTTCATGCTGAGGTTCTCCTGAGTCCAGCAGCGTGAGGCGAGCTCAGAGCCCACGAGTGTGGTTCAGGATGGTGCTGCCCTCAGCCCCCGTGCTGCGTCCTGACCCCCCGCCCATCCATCTGCCCAGCCTGTCAGGGTGGGCTCACTCACACCTGTGTCACCTCAGAGCAATCCAAAGGAAAAGACCCTGCTGGTCCAGGTCTCCCCTCCTGGTGATTCTTTCATCTCCATTATCTTCTTCTTCATTATCCTCATTGTCACCACTTACTGCAGACATGTCGCATGCCTGTAAGTGACATCCGGGATCCTGTTTAATCTTCCAACAAATCCTGTGAGCTGGAGCTTATTAGTACTCTGTTGCAGAAGAAAAAACTGAGGCTCCGGGAGGCTATGGGACTTCTCTGTCCCATCTTAGCAACAGAGGTGGAATCCACAGTCCACACCTTTGACTGGGACATGGCCCTACCCACCCTTCAGGGGCTGAGAACTGGCACAGACTCAGCCTTCAGCTGATTTTCACCTGATTCTTAGCAGACGTCTTGGAAAAACCTCGTGGTGACATAATAAGAGCAGTGTGGCTCCAGGGTCAAGGGGGGAATTTAGGGGGTGAGAATTGGGGGTGCCCCTCCCTTGCCCTGAGCCAGGGCAGCTGCAGAAAAAGTACTATTCAGGGCAGGGCAGGAATGGACCCTGGAGAGCCTGAGGGTCCCACAGGGAAAGCACGCTGTCTACCCCCATCACAGCCCCCACCTATTCTGGGGCTTAGCAGGCAGAGGGGAGGGGGCGGGTTAAGCCCAGAGAAGAGGGACTGTCACAGGTACCCAAGCTTGTCTACTTTGGCAGGAGAAAGCTAAGGTCTGTAATCACACTTTCTGTTTTCACTTTTCCTCCATTTCTGAGTAATCATTTCTATTGGAAAACTCCAGACTTGTCTGAGCTGAACGAAAGGAAAAGGGATCTGTGGGCACCCAGAGCAGGCCAGGGGTGGGGGTGGGGAGCCGGGCCCCTGAGTGGGTAGTATGCGTTTCCAGGGGCTCAGATCTGATGATCCCATCCTTGGCTTCGCAAATTCAATCCATGCCCCTTAGCTTGGCATTCGAGGCCTTTCCTTCATCCAGCTTCAGCCCCTGCTTCTCTCTGGGCTTACGTCCAGGTTTCTGCTCACGTTGTTCCCTGCGCCCACAGTGCCCTTTCCTCCCATCCTAAGAGATCCAATGCCCAAACTCTGGTCATCCTTCAAGGCCCAGCCCAGATGCCTCCTCCTCCATGAAGCCTTCCTTGACCCCCTCAGCTGGACATGACATCTCCCTCTTCTGAATTCCCACAGCCCTTGGTTCATACTTCTCCGAGGGCGTATTCCATTCTCCCACCAGCAGCACGCCTTGGTTGTGACTCTACCCAGCATCCTTCCTCCTTCTGATCAAAACACTCCAATCTTCCATGAGAAACATCTGTCCCCCCACCTTCAGACATGTGGTCCAGAAGAAGCTGATTCCACCCCCCCGGATCCAGAGAGGCTCATGAGGCCCAGACCTCAAAGTCGGAGTAGCCCATCTTTTCTCCCACCTGCTCCACTCCCGAACCCTGTGCTTGCTATGGGATCAGTTCAGTTATGGGGCTGTGACTCAGTCAGAGCCAGAACTGTATCAGGGCTTTTCTTCTCTCTCTCTCTTGTCTTTCTTTCTTTCTTTCTTCCTTCCTTCCTTCCTTGCTTCCTTCCTTCCTTCTTTCTTTCTTTCTTTCCTTCCTTCTTTCTTTCTCTCTCTCTTTCTTTTTCTTTCCTCTTTCTTTCTCTCTTTCTTTTTCTTTCCTCTTTCTCTCTTTCTTTCTTTTTCTTTCCTCTTTCTTTCTCTCTTTCTTTCTTTTTCCTTCTTTCTTTCCTTTTTTTGTTTTTTTGTTGTTGTTGTTGTTTTGAGACAGAGTCACCCTCTGTCGCCCAGGCTGGAGTACAGTGGTGTGATCTCACTGCAACCTCCACCTCCCAGGTTCAAGTAATTCTTCTGCCTCAGCCTCCTGGGTAGCTGGGATTACAGGGGCACGCCACCACGCCCAGCTAATTTTTGTATTTTTAATAGAGACAGGGTTTCACCATGTTGGCCAGGCTGGTCATAAACTCCTGTCCTCAAGTAATCCGCCCACTTCAGCCTCCCAAAGTGCTGGGATTACAGACGTGAGCCACCGCGCCCAGCCTCTCTATAGATCTTACTCTGGCCCTGGGTTCACGTCACTTGCAAGTGAAAAATCCCTGACTGCTATTTGTTCCTTTGCTCTGTTTCTCTGCAGCTAATACCCTACTTGGGCCTGCAGGATGGAGGCTCCTGGAAGTCAGGTGCCACGATCTCTTGCCTTTGTGCTCCCACAGCACCAAGCACAGGGCCAGCCGCACAGTAAGTTTCCACGAGGGTTTGCAGAACCGTCTGTGGGAGGAGTGAACACGCAGGCTGTCCTGGCCCTTCCCACCCCACCCAGGAGCCCATCCCAAGCCTGGGACTCTCCACCTTCTGCCCAGACCTGACCTGGCAGTGGACAGCCCAGACTGGAGCTTCCTGCCTGCCACACTGGCTCTCCAGTCAGCAGAGGTCAGAAAGTGGTGATTTCCTGTATTGCAGGATCAGATGGCAGAATCGCAAGAGCTCTGCATCCCCAGGGACTCATTTGAAAGACAATGTGAAGCAAAGACAATGCGAGGTGTGGGGAGACTTCCAGGCACTTGGCGGCACCTGGGGAGGGGCCAGTGGTGTCTGAGCTTTAGCTTCTGGAAGCCGGCTGCTGGGGGTGGAGACAGAGGGGCTGTGCCAGAGGGGGAACAGCTCTAGAAACCAGCAACAGGGAGAAGTTTGATGCAGGGCAGAGGGGAACCTGGGATGGGAGGCTGGGCAAGGGACTCCTGCTCCCCAGGGGGCTGATGAAGACCCTTGGTGTTCTCCCACCTGCCTCTGGGAGCTTGTGGTGTTTTTGTTGTTGTGTTTTGGTGTTTTGTCTTGTTTTGAGACTGGACTGAGTCTCACTTTGTCGCCCAGGCTGGAATGCAGTGGTGCAATCTTGGCTCACTGAAACCTCCGCCTCCCAGGTTCAAGTGATTCTCCTGCCTCAGCCTCCTGAGTAGCTGGGATTATAGCACCCACCACCACGCCCAGCTAATTTTTATATTTTTAGTAGAGATGGGGTTTCACCATATTGGCCAGGCTGGTCTTGAACTCCTGACCTCAAGTGACCCGCCCACCCTGGCCTCCCAAAGTGCTGGGATTACAGACGTGAGCCACTGTGCCCAGCTGGGAACTTGTGTTTTAGAAAGTCCGTCAGTTCCATCCTTACTCTGGAGCACTGTAAAGTTTATAAAACAAAAGTCTGAGAGCACCACCTTGTCAGTAACCAACTGAGTGGAACCCTATTCTATCTGGTGTCCTGTTCTGGTATATTGGTCAAGAGAGGCTATAGTGTGCTGAGGTAAACATTGACCTCCAAATCTTAGCGGCTTCTTGATGCAACAAAGGTGTATTTTTCTCGTTCACACAAAGCTGCTGCAGGTTGGGTAACTGTCGAGGTTAGCTGTCCCTTGTACAGGCTACTTCCTTCTAGTGGCTCTACCATTTCAAACCATGGCCTCTGTGGTTGCCACTAAAGGCCAAGAGAGAACAGGAGGGTTGGACGCCAGCACTTCAGTGTTTCGGTCCAGAAATGACACCTGTCACTTCCATTCACAGCCCGTTGGTCAGAGTTTGTCTCATGACCCCACTCTGACTGCACGGAAGGCTGGGAAGTGTGGAGGAGGATATGGGTAGTCAATGAGCATTGAGTGCCTCTGCCATGCTGGGTAACCCAGGGGAAGAGGAGACAGAGGCACAGAGGACTGGAGGACTTTGAGGCTGGATGTCTAGGTTCAAACCCAAGCTCTTCTAGAATGACTAGAAGCTATGTGACCTTGGGAAAATTATTAAATGTCTCCGAGTCTTGCTTTTCTCCTGTGCCAAATGGGGATAAAATAAGAGTTCCTACCTCACTAGGTTGTTGGGAAGATAAATCAGACCATGCTTATAAAAAGAGCTAGTGGTGCCCAGCACAAGGTTGGCATTTGTAGTAGTCTGTTTTCATGCTGCTAATAAAGACATATCCAAGACTGGGTAATTTATAAAGAAAAAGAGGTTTAATGGACTCACAATTCTACATGGCTGGGGAGGCCTCACAATCATGATGGAAGGCGAAAGGCATGTCTTACACGGTGGCAGGCAAAAAGAGAATGAGAGAAGCAAGTGAAAGGGGTTTCCCCTTATACAACCATCAGATCTCATGAGACTTATTCACTGTCATTCGAACAGTATGGGAGAAACCCCCCCGTGATTCAATGATTTCCCACCGGGTCCCTCCCGAAACGTGGGAATTATGGAAGCTACAATTCAAAATGAGATTTGGTTGGGGACACAGCCAAACCATATCAGCATTTAATAAGTGGACACTATTTGATTAGTCTGTTTAGAAAAAGTTGAAGATGCTCAACATATGACTGAAAACAGAGCTGATGGAAAAATATAGCTGAAGCCTCCCTTTCAATAGCTGACTCCCTTGTCTGCCCTTGCCCAGGGCCCCCTTGCTCTCCTTCGCTCCTTTCTGCAAGGACTTATAAGGATCCCCCAGTCAACCACTCGCCTGTGTGCAAGAAGATCTGCCCCCTCCCCCAGGGTGCATGTATCTGAAGTCTTATGTTGGGTACATGCATGTGAAGTCTTGGTGTTGATCGTGGGGAGAAAACCTTGGTGCTCTGTTGAAGAATACCAAACATTAGCAAGCAGATGGGAGAGGGGCATATATGTTCCCCAAACAGTGCTCCTACTTGTGTTTATGGCAAACAGGGTGCCCAGAGAATGGAAGATGCTGAGATCCTTGAAAAGTGTCTTGGAGGAGGTCAGGTTTAGGCAAGCAACTAGAAGGAGGGGGACCCCAGGTGGCCGAGGGAGGTGGGAAGGGCTGGAGAAGAGCCTGTAACAACCAGCAATGGAGGAGACAGTAAGAAACCATGCTGGTGGTGGAGTGGGAGATAACTCTTACATCCAGAGAGCTCTGCACAGTTTAAAAGCAAGGCCACCTGACTGGTGAAAACTCAACAGAGCTCAGTGGCAGGGACAGCAACATCTGAACTCTCCTTTCCAGTGTTGCTGTCACTGGGAAGCAGTTGCCGAGCCAAAGACCACATTTCCCAGGCCCCCTTGGCCCCATGCCACGTTCTTGCCAATGGAATGGGAGCAGAAGTAACGTGTGTCACTTCCAGGCCAAGGCTTTTGAGGAGTGGTTATGCCTTTCATGGGGTCTCTTTCCCCTCCTATTAAATGAGTGTAGAAGACGATAGTTAGACCAGGGGGTGGTAGAGCCTCAAAATGGAAAAAGCCTGGTCTCTAAATCACTGCATGGGGGAAGGTCACCTGCAAACCAAGAACATCTGCAACGAACTGGTAAATAAGTGGGAAATAAACAAAATATATTTGGGGGTTTATTTGTTGTAGCAACTAGCATTGTCTTGAAGCATGGTGAGTACGTCTTTCTTTGAAGGGGCTTCTGGGGCACTGTGAGGGGTACGGAGGGATGAAAGCCCCCTTTGGCACTGCCACTGCTCCTCCCCCAATGGTCCTCTTGCTTCACAAGGGGGAAGCTCTCTTGCTCTCCTTCCCTCCTTCTCCACCCACATTCTTCCCAACAAGACAGGGACAGGACCCAGCATGGGTGGAGTTTTGGACTGTCCAGTTTCCTATTTCTTAAGAATCCTTCCTCGGAGCATGAGTTGGAAGTTTTGGCACTTTTGAGAGATGTGGCCAGCTGACTCTATAACTGGGTGGGGCAACATGGGAAAACGGGATGGAGAGACCACCAAGGGAGGCAGTCAATGGAAAGGAGAGGAAAGGAAAGCCAGGCCAGGAGCTTGGATATGAATTTTTTTTTTTTTTGAGACGGAGTCTTGCACTGTTGCCCAGGCGGGAATCCAGTGATACAATCTCCACTCATTGCAATATCCGCCTCCCCAGTTTAAGCGATTCTCCTGCCTCAGCCTCCCAAGTAGCTGGGATTACAGGTGCCTGCCACCACAACCAGCTAATTTTTGTACTTTTAGTAGAGACAGGGTTTCGCCAGGGTTGACCAGGCTGGTCTCAAACTCCTGACCTCAAGTGATCCGCCCACCTTGGCCTCCCAAAGTGCTGGGATTACAGGCATGAGCCACTGCTCCTGTCCTGGCTATGATATTTTGAGTAGAGGGAAGTCCAGATGTTTCAGCCCCCATCTCCTCCCTGCAGGCTGAGCCAGCTAAGTAAGGATCAGGGGCCATTGTGGCTTCTTCTGGAGAGGGGAGAGTATACCACCTGTACCACTGAGGCCAGCTCATCTGTCCCCAGAGGACCATGCTCATCTCAGGCCATGGTGGCAACAGCCCCCACAGAGGGGTGGCTGCATGATGCAGCTCAGAAGGCTTGGGGGAACAGGAACACCTTCCCAAGACTCCTTGGCATTGTCCTGCCTTCACCTCCCAGGAGAGTGTTGAGGAAGAACATTCCTTCTTAGTAACAGGGCAGAGAAAGGAAGACAGTCTTCCCGGAAGTGTTATGCATCCAACTTCCCCCCATCACATGGGAACCTTTCTTTTCCACCCTCCCAGATCTTGCACAGCCATCTGCAAATAAGTGGTGTTCCTCCACCCCACTTCCCCACACCTAGGATATCCTGATGGACTGTCTTTTCTGGTGCTCACCTCTGCTGCTGTCAATAGAAAATGAAATTTTAAAAATTTCCTGGCCGGGCGCAGTGGCTCATGCCTGTAATCACAGCACTTTGGAAGGCAGAGGCAGGGGGATCACCTGAGGTCCAACCTGCCCAACATGGCGAAACCCTGTCTCTACTAAAAATTTAAAAAATTAGCCGGATATGGTGGTGGGCACCTATAATCCTAGCTACTCGGGAGGGTGAGGCAGGAGAATCGCTTGAACCTGGGAGGTGGAGATTGCAGTCTCGCTCTGTCACCCAGGCTGGAGTGCAGTGGCGCGATCTCAGCTCACTGCAAGCTCTGCCTCCCGGGTTCATGCCGTTCTCTTGCCTCAGCCTCCCGAGTAGCTGGGACTACAGGCGCCCGCCACCATGCCCGGCTAATTTTTTGTATTTTTAGTAGAGACGGGGTTTCACCATGTTAGCCAGGATGGTCTCGATCTCCTGACCTCGTGATCTGCCCGCCTTGGCCTCCCAAAGTGCTGGGATTACAGGCGTGAGCCACCGCACCCGGCCAAAAATAATGTTTTTAAAATTCCATCTCTAATAGCTCTTTTTAAAACCATGAAATACTTAGGAATAAATTTCACAAAAGATATGTAAGACCTCTACATTGAAGATTACAAAATATTATTGAGATAAATTCAAGACCTAAATAAATGTTCATGGATTGGAAGACTCAATATTGCTGGGATGACTATTCTTTCCAAAATGATCTCTAGATTCAACTCAATTTCAGTCATAATCCTAGTAGACTCTTGTCAAAATTGAACGTGTTGATTCTAAAATTTTTATGGAAATGCAAAGGACCTAGAATATCCAAACCGCCTTGAAAACAAACAAAATTAGAGGATTTATCCTGTCTGACTTCATGACTTTTATGACTTTTTTTTTTTTTTTTTTGAGGTAGGGTCTTGCTCTGTCACTCAAACAGGAGTGCAGTGGTGCAATGATAGCTCACGGCAGCCTGGACCTCCCAGACTCAAGCAATCCTCCTGCCTGAGCCTCCTGAGTAGCTAGGATTACAGGTTCACATGACACCTAGCTAATTGTTAAAATTTTTGTAGAGATGGGATCTCCCTATGTTGCATAGGCTGGTCTTGAACTCCTAGCCTCAAGCCATCCTCCCACCTCAGTCTACCAAAACACTAGGATTACAGGTGTGAGCCACTGTGCCCAGCCTTCATGACTTATTAATTATAAAGCTATAGTAATCAGAACATCGTGGTAGTAACATACAGTTAAACAAATAGATAAATGGAATGAAGACCTCAATAGACCCACAATTAAACAGTCATTTGATTATTGTATAAAGTCATCAAAGCAGTCCAATGTAAAGTCTATTTCACAAATGGTTCCAGAACAATTGAATATCCATATGGAAAAAAATAAACTTTTTTTTTTGAGACAGGGTCTCACTCTGTCACCCAGGCTGGAGTGCAGTGGCATGATCTCAGCTCACTGCAGCCTCTACCTCCCAGACTCAAGCAATTCTCCCACCTAAGCCTTTTGAGTAGATGGGACCACACGTGCTCACCAGCACACCTGGCTAATTTTTGTATTTTTTGAAGAGAAAGGGTTTTGCCATGTTGCTCAGTCTTGTCTCGAACTCCTGGGATCAAGCGATCCACCTGCTGTGGCCTCCCAAAGTGCTAGGATTACAGGCGTGAGCCACTGTGCCCGGCCTGGAAAAAAATAAACTTCAACCCCTCCTCCCTCACACTATTCATAAAAATTGATTTTAAATAGATCATAGAAATCAATCAAAAGCTAAAATTATTTTTTGAGTTAAAATGTTAAAATTTCTAGAAGCAAACAGGAGAATATCTTTGGGACTTGGGAATAGGTAAGGTATCTTAAAATAGATCACAGAAAGCAATATATATTTTTTTAAGATTGATAAATTGAGTTAATCAAAATTAAAAATTTCTGTTCATCAAAAGACACTATTTACAAAATTATATGCAAGCCTCAGGGAGAAAATATTTGCAAAACATATCTGACAATGGATTTATATGCAGAATATATAAAGGATGCCTACAACTCAATAATAAAAAGATATATACCTCAATTTTTAAAATAGGCAAAATATTTGAATAGACACTTCACAAAAGAAGACACACAGATGGCCAAGAAACACATGAAAAAGTGCTCAACATCATTAGTCATCAAGAAAATATAAAATAAAACCATAATGAGACACCAACATACACCCACCAGGAAAGCTAAAATTAAAGATTGACAACATCAAATGTTGACAAGGATGTGGAACAACTGGAACTCTCATACATTATTAGTGAGAATGTAAAATGATGCAACCACCTTGGGTAAAAAGCTGGTAGTTTCTTATAAAATGAAACCTATCTACGACCCAGCAATTTCATGTTTAGGTATTTACCTAAGAGAACTGAAAGCATATGTCACAGAGACTCATAAAAGAATTTTCACAGCCGCTTTATTCATAATTGCTAAAAACTAGAAACAGCTCCAGTGACTATCAACAGACAAACAAATAATTCTTCTGTTATAATCGCCTAATACAATATCACTGAGCAACAAAGGATATTAACTACCAATATGTGCAACAACAACATGGATGAATCTCCCACTGCAGTAAGTGAAACTAGCTAGATTCAAGAGTACTTACAATTGGGACTCATATTGTAAGTCCCAAAATAGGCAAAAACTAATCTATGGTGATAAAAATAAGAATGACTGAGAAGTTGCATGAGGGGACTTCCTCAGGTGATGATAATGTTCTTGATATCTTTTTTTTTTTTTTTTGAGACGGAGTTTCGTTCTTGTTGCCCAGGCTGGAGTGCAATGGCGCAATCTCAGCTCACTGCAACCTCTGCCTCCCAGGTTCAAGCAATTCTGCTGCCTCAGCCTCCCGAGTAGCTGGGATTACAGGTATGTGCCACCATACCCGGCTAATTTTGTATTTTTAGTGGAGAAGGGGTTTCTCCATGTTGGTCAGGCTGGTCTCGAACTTCCGACCTCAAATGATCCACCCACCTCGGGTGGCTCATGCCTGTAATCCCTGCTGTTGATATCTTGACAGGGGTTTGAGTGACACAGGTACAGGCATCTGTCAAAACTCACCTTAAACTCACTCATATTTAAGATCTGTGCATTTCCTGTATGTAAATTTTACCTAAAAAAGGCAAACAAATATTGAACTCTAGTTAACTATATGCATCCTGAACTGTTTGGGGTAAAATATACTGATGTCTGAAACTTTCTTTGAAATGCTTCAAAAAATAAATAAAAAGGCGGAAGGATGGGTGGATGGGTGGGTAGACGGATGGGTGGATGGAATGATGGACAGACAGATGGACAGATGGACGGATGGATAGATGGAGAGAGAGATGTACAGATATGTGATTAAGTAAATAGAGTAAAACGTTAATTGTAGAATCTATGTGGTAGTTATATGAATGCCACTGTATAATTCTTTCCAATTTCCTGTCTGTTTGAAATTTTTCATAATAAAATGTTTTGGAAAAAAGGCAAAACAAATCTTGGGCAGCACAGTCTGGACCATTTTTTCTCCTCTTAAGAGAACACTGGGTTGGGTGCAGTGGCTCACGCCTGTAATCCCAGCACTTTGGGAGGCCAAGGCGAGCAGATAACGAGGTCAGGAGTTCGAGACCAGCCTGACCAATATGGTGAAACCCTATATCTACTAAAAATAAAAAAATAAAAAATTAGCCAGGCGAGGTGGCACGCACCTGTAATCCCAGCTACTCAGGAGGCTGAGGCAGGAGAATCACTTGAACCTGGGAGGCAGAGGTTGCAGTGAGCCAAGATCGCGCCACTGCACTCCAGCCTAGGCAACAGAGTGAGACTCTGTCTCAAAAAAAAAAAAAAGCAAAAAAAAAAAACAAAACAAAAAAGCAAACAAACAACAACAAAAAAACAGAAAACTGAAACTACCCCATCAGGCCTGCATCCTTGTTCACTGGAAGAAGCCACCATTGATCCACCATTACCAGACACTCATCCCAGGCTGCCCAAGCCTTCTTCTCATCTTCCCAAGCCCTCCCCCTGGGCTCTCTGGAACTCCCACTCTACCCTACTCTCAACCTCTTCTCGAAGTTTCTCCCTACTTCCTGGCCCTAATGGAAACGAAGCAAGTCCCTGAGATATACTTCCTCCTGGCTCAGAGGAAGCTATTGTTTCTCTCCTATTCCAAGATCCTCAGAGCTAGGAGGTGAGAGGGGCACGTGTTTTTCCTACTCCCTACTACTCTTTCCAAGTCCTTTTTCTTCCTTCCTCCTTCAAAAACTCTAGTTCTGGCCAGGCGCAGTGGCTCACACCTGTAATCCCAACACTGGAGGCAGAGGCGGGTGGATCACTTGAGGTCAGGAGTTCGAGACTGCCGGCCAACATGGTGAAACCCCCATCTCTACTAAAAATACAAAAATTAGCCGGGCAGGGTGGCACACACCTGTAATCTTAGCTACTCGGGAGGTTGAGGCACGAGAATTGCTTGAGCCTGGGAGGCGGAGGTTTCAGTGAGCCGAGATCACGCCACTGCTCACCAGGCAGCCTGGGTGACAGAGCAGGACTCTGTCTCAAAAAAACAAAAACAAAAACAAAAACAAAAAAACCCTAGTTCGTTTGAAGTGCACACTAACTGGCTAAACCACTCTGTACCTCTCCCCAGTGCATCCGTCTCCTGCCCAACCTCCTTGTTCATTGTGGACTTTAGCTCCAGGCAGTGTCTCCACTCCAGCCCCACACCCTGTCAACATCCTTGTGACCTCACCATCCACATGTGTGAACTTCAATACCCTGGCTTCTCAGTCACTTGACCTCCTCACCTCCAAAGACCTTTTGCTCTGCTCCAACTCTGCCACCCATTTGCGTAGCGCACTCTAGACCTTGTCCCACCTCCAACATCCTGATTTCAGGATCCCACACTTAGACACCATCACCCATCCCTCTGGCCCTCTGGTTCTCATTCCCCACTGCACCAGTGTTCTGAGTGTGAGGAGAGCTGCAATCCCGCCACCCCACCGCTTTTCCTCCACAATCCTTCTCTTGTTCTCTTCTTCCCATCAAAATGCCCTACCTTCTTGGTGCTTTACTTTTCTCTGTAGCGTTGGCCATCTTCTAACATCGATAAAACTGACTTATTCATTTTATTAGTTGACACTCTCCACCCAACAGAATGTGTGCTCCAGGAAGATAGGGGATTTTGTCTGTTTATTTGCTGCTATAGTCTCAGTGTCTAGAGCAGTGCCGTGGCATGCAGTAGGTGCTTAATAAATGCTTGTTGAAGGAAAGAGTGAGAGAGGGAAGGCAGGAAGGCAGGCAGGCAGGAGGGAAAGCAGGAAGGCCATCTTTAATTAAAAAACAGAACCTGTCCCTCCTCAGGAATGCCCTTTCCTTCCCACCTCTCCATCAGTGCCATGTTCTCCTCCTTGTGACAATTGGAAGCATATCCCTGCTCCTCTCCAAGGCCATTTGCTCCACAAGTGCAGTAGACGCTGTCTCCTCTCACCTCCTTAAGAACTGATTGGACTCGTAAGACATTCTCCCTCCTCTGCCATCACCAGCCTCTGTCTCTGAATTACATCCTTTCAGTTGGGCGTGGTGGATCATGCCTGTAATCCCAGCACTTTGGGAGGCCGAGGCAGGTGGATTATTTCAGCTCAGGAGTTCCAGACCAGCTTGACCAACATGGTGAAACCTTGTCTCTACTAAAAAATATATTAAAAAAATAAAAATAAAGTAAAAATGAGCCGGGCATGGTGAAGCGCGCCTGTAATCCCAGTTACCTGGGAAGCTGAGGCAGGAGAATTGCTTGAGCCTGGGAGGCGGAGGTTTCAGTGAGCTGAGATCGCACCACTGCGCTCCAGCCTGGGTGACAGAGTGAAACCCTGTCAAAAAAAAAAAGATATTTCATTTGCCTCTACTATCTTCCATCTTTTAAAATTCCTCTCCTGACGCATGTGCACATGCAACTACTGTGCCATTGCTTTGCTCCCTCTGCCTCAATTTCCATTCATTATTATCACTATTTATTTATTGATTTATTTATTACTCTGTCTCCCAGGCTGCAGTGCAGTGGCATGATCTCGGCTGACTGCAACCTCTGCCTCCCAGGTTCAAGCAGTTCTCCTGCCTCAGCCTCCTGAGTAGCTGGGACTACAGGTGTGCGCCACCACCCCTGGCTAATTTTTTTTGTTTGTTTGTTTGTTTTTGTATTTTCTTTAGTAGAGATGGGGTTTCACCATGTTGGCCAGGCTGATCTCAAACTCCTGACCTCGTGATCTGCCCACCTTGGCCTCCCAAAGTGCTGGGATTACAGGCGTGAGCCACCATGCCCAGCCCCCATTCATTCTTCGACCCACTTCAACAGCCATCTCGGCTCAGGAAAATCACGTGCTAGGACGACACAGAGAGACATAAAGAGCCTGAATTCCCAGTGATGCCAAGGAAATACAGAACCAGTCCAGGACTACCTACTTCCAGGCTTCTATTTTGTGTAAGTGAAATAAGTTCTATCTCATTTAAGCCATTGCTATTTGGGGTTTGCTCTTATGTCAACTGAATCTTCAATGATAGATCTTATCACTCCTACTAGGCTGAAAGCAACTTGAGGGCAATGGCTGTACTTATTTTCTTCAAGTGCTCTTAAGAACATAGGTTCTAAGTAAATGCTTGTTGGGGTGAATGAGATCTTAAAAATTAGCCAGACGCATCACCCTAGAAGACGGAGGACCCACGCTGAGCACCAGCCTAAGGTTAGCGGCCAGGATTCCTTTGTTCTGTGGATAAGTGTGGTCACGTGTGGGATGGGGAAGCCAAGGGGAAACACACTGAGGAGGGAAGAGGAAGCGAGAGGTGGAGGTAATGAGTCATGCTTGGTCTCCTCCTGGGTGAGAGGAGGCTGATGGGCTTTATTGGTCGGGGGTGCAACTGCAGTTCCATCCCTAGGTTTCTTTTCTTACAGTTTTATTGAGATATAATTTACATACCATACAATTCACCCATCTACAGTGTACAATTCGGCTGGGCACGGTGGCTCATGCCTGTAATCCCAGCACTTTGGGAGGCCGAGGTGGGTGGATCACTTGAGCTCAGGAGTTCAAGACCAGCCTGGCCAATATGGTGAAACCCCATCTCTGCTAAAAATACAAAAATTATCTGGGCATGGTCGGGGGCGCCTGTAGTCCCAGCTACTCGGGAAGGTGAGGCAGGAGAATCGCTTGAACCCAGGAGGCGGAGGTTGCAGTGAGCTGAGATTGTGCCACTGCACTCCCGCCTGGGCGACAGAGCGAGACTCCATCTCAAAAAAAACCATTTGAAACATTAGCCTGGTGTGGTGGCACATGCCTGTAGTCCCAGCTACTTGGGAGACTGAAGTGGGAGAATTGCTTGAGCCTAGGAGGTTGAAGCTGCAGTGAGTCATGATCACTCCGCTGCACTCCAACCTGGACAACAGAACAAGATCTCCCCAACAAAAAAATTAAAATTAAATCAAAAATAAAATAATAAGGTGTACAATTTAATGATTTTTAGTATAGTCACAGAGTTGGGCAACCATTGCTACAATCAGTTTTAGAACATTTTTATCACCTGAAAATGAAACCCCATACCCGTTAGCAGTCATCCCCCACTTCCCCAACCCTCATTTTAATCCTAAACAATCATTAATCTACTTTACATCTCTATGGATTTTTACTCCTTCTGAACATTTCAAATAAATGGGATTATATAGTACATGGCCTTTTGTGCCTGACTTCTTTCACTCAGCATGCTGTTTTCAAGGTTAACCCAGGTCGTACGTAGCATGTATCAAAACTTCATTCCTTTGCAAAACTAAAATAATAGCCTTGTATAGATATATCACATGTTATTCATCCATTCATCAGTTGATGGGCATTTGGGTTGTTTCCACCTTCTTTGGCTATGATGAATAATACTGCTATGAATATTCACATGCAAGCATTCTTGTGTCTGTATATTTGTAGTTATCTTGGGTAGGTACATAACTTGGAGCGGAATTGCTGGATCATACAACTCTGTGCTTAATCTTTTGAGGAGCTGCCAGTCTGTTTCCTAAAGCAGTTGCACTGTTCTATATTCCTATCATCATGTTTTCTCCCCCACATCCTTGCCAACAATTGTTATTGCCTGTTTTGGTCTTTTTAATCTCAGCCATCCTAGTAGGTGTGAAATGATATTTCATTATGGTTTTAATTTACATTTACTTGATGGCTAATGATAGTGAGCATCTTTTCACACGTTTATTGGCCCTTTGCATGTCTTCTTTGGGGAAATGTCTATTTAGATCCTTTACTCATTTTTAAATCAGGTTATTTTTTATTGAGTTGTAAGAGTTCTTTATATATCAGGCCCTTATCAGATACATGATTTGTAAATATTTTCTCCTATTCTGTGGATTGCCTTTCACTTTCTTGATGGTGTCCTTTGAAGCACTTAAGTTTTCAATTTTGATGAAGTCTATCTTATCTATTTTTTATCACTGTTGCTTGTGCTTTTATTATCATATCTAACAAACCATTGCCTAATCCAAGGTCATAAAGTTTAACCCCATGTTTTCTTCTAAAGAGTTTTATAGTTTTAGGTCTTTCATCCACTTGTAACTTTTTAAATATAATGTGAGGTAGAGAGGCAACTTAATTTTTTTGTGTTTGTGGCTATTCAGTTATCCCAACACCATTTCTTGAAATTCTTTCCCCATTGAATTGTTTTGGCATCCATGCCAAAAATTAGCCGATCATAAAGGTGAGAGTATTTCTGAATTCTTGATTCTATTTCACTGATCAGTATGTCTATCCTTATGCCAGTACCATACTGTCTAGATTGCTGTAGCTTTGTAGTAAGTTTTGAAATTGGCAAGTATGAGTTCTTCAATTTTGTTCTTCTTTTTCAAAATTGTTTTGCCTATTCTGGATCCCTTGAATTTTCATATGAATTTCATAATCAGTTTATTGATTCCTGGAAAGAGGCCAGCTGAGATTTTGATATGGACTACATTGAAGGTATAGATACATTTTGGAAGTATTGCCATCTTAACAACATTAAGTCTTCCAATCCACAAATATGGGATGTCTTTGCATTTATTTAGATCTTCTTTAATTTCTATCAACAACATTTTGTATTTTTCAAAAGTATAAGGTTTGTACCTTTTTGTTAAATTTATTCCTAAGTACTTTATTATTTTTGATGTTCCTACAAGTAGGATCATTTTTAAATTTCATTTTCAGATTATTCAGTGCAAGTGTATAGATGTACGACTGTATTTTTTTAATGCTACAACTTTGCTGAACTTGCTTATTAGTTCTAATAGTTTTTTTTAAATGGATTTTCTATATAAAAGACCACGTCATTTGAGAATATTGACAGTTTTACTTATTCCTTTCCAATCTGGATGCCTTTTATTGCATTTTCTTCCCTAATTGCCCTGGCTAGAACCTTCAGTACAATGGTGAATAGAAACAGCAAGAGTGAATATCCTTGTTTTGTTCCTGATCTTAGGGGAAAAGCATCCAGTCTTTCACTATTAAATATGATGCTAGCTGTGAGTTTTTTGTCTATGCCCTTTATCAAACTGAGTTCTTTACTAGTCTTAGTTTGTCGATTATTTTTATCATAAAGGGGTGTTGGATTTTGTTAAATGCTTTTTCTGTGTGGATTGATATATGATGTTTGTCTTTTATTCTATTGATACAATGTATTATATTCATTTTTTTTTATTCAACCAACTTTGCATTCCTAAAATAAATCCCACTCTGTCATGGCGTATAATCCTTTGATATGCTGTTGGAATTGGTGGTTGGTATTTTGTTTTTATTTTTATATTTTAAATTTTTCTTATTTAAAAAAATTTCAATAGCTTTTACGGTACAAGTGTTTCAATAGCTTTTATGGTACAAGTGGTTACATGGATGACTTCTATAGTGGTGAATTTTGAGATTTTAGTGTACCCATCACTAAGTGTACACTAGTGTACAACCAAGTAGTGTACACTAGTGTACGACCAAGTAGTGTACGCTAGCGTACGACCAAGTAATGTACACTGTACCCAATATGTAGTCTTTTATCCCTCACCCTCCTCCCAATCTCTGCCTCCCGAGTTCCCAAGGTCCATTATATCATTTTGTATGTCTTTGCATCCTCATAGCTTAGCTCCCACTTATAAGTGAGAACCTGAATTACTGAATTACTTCCTGAATTACTTCACTTAGAATAATGGCCTCCAGCTCCATCCAAATTACTGCAAAACATATTATTTTGTTCCTTTTTATGGAGCAAAAAATATTAGTGCTTTTTAGTAGTAGTAGTCCATTGTGTATATATACCACATTTTCTTTATCCACTCATTGGTCGATAAGCACTTAGGTTGGTTCCATATGTTTGCAACTGTGAATCGTGCTGCTATAAACAGGCATATGTATGTGTCTTTTTCATATAATGATTTCTTTTCCTTTGGGTAGATAACCAGTAGTGGGATTGCTGGATCAAAAGGTAGATCTACTTTTAGTTCTTTAAGGAATCTCCATACTGTTCTCTATAGAAGTTGTACTAATTTACATTCCCACCAGCAGTGTAAAAGTGTTTCCTTTTCATCACATCCACACCAATATCTTTTGTTTTTTGACTTTTTAATTATGACCATTCTTGCTGAAGTGGTATCTTATTGTGGTTTTAATTTGCATTTCCCACTGATGTTGAGCATTTTTTCATATGTTTGTTGGCCATTTGTATATCTTCTTTTGAGAAATGTCTATTCATGTCCATTGCCCAATTTTTGATGAAATTATTTGATTTTTTTTCTTGCGGATTTGTTTGAGTTCCTTGTTGATTCTGGATATTAGTCCTTTGTTGGATGCATAGTTTGCAAATATTTCCCCCATTCTGTGGGTTGTCTGTTCACTCTGCTGATTATTTCCTTTGCTGTGTAGAAGGTTTTTAGTTTAATTAGGTTCCATTTATTTATTTTTGTTTTTGTTGCATTTGCTTTTGGAGTCTTGTCACGAATTCTTTGCCTAGGCCAACGTCTAGCAGAGTTTTTCCAATGTTATCTTCTAAAATTTTTATAGTTTTAGGTCTCAGATTTAAGTCTTTGATCCATCTTGAGTTGATTTTTGTATAAGGTGAGAGATGAGGATCCAGTTTCATTATTCTATATGTGGCTTGCCAGTTTTCCCAGCACTATTTATTGAATAGGGTGTCCTTTCCCCAGTTTATGTTTTTGTATGCTTTGTTGAAGATCAGTTGGCTGTATTTAGTTGTATGTCTGGGTTCTCTGTCTGTTCCATTGGTCTAAGTGCCTATTTTTATACCAGTACCATGCTGTTTTGGTAACTATAACCTTGTAGTATAATTTGAAGTCCAGTAATGTGATGCTTCCAGATTGTTTTTGCTTAGCATTGCTTTAGCTATTTGGGCTCTTTTTTGGTTCCATATGAATTTTAGGATAGTTTTTTCTAGTTCTGTGAAAAATGATGATGATGTTTTGATGGGAATTGCATTGAATCTGTAGATTGCTTTGGGTGGTATGGACATTTTCACAATATTGATTCTTCCCATCCATGAGCATAAGATGTGTTTCCATTTGTTTGTGTCATCTGTGATTTCTTTCAGCAATGTTCTGTAGTTTTCCTTGTAGAGATCTTTCACCTCCTTGGTTAAGTCTGTTCCTAGGTATTTTATTTATTTATTTATTTATTTATTTATTTATTTATTTATTGCAGCTGTTGAAAACAGGATTGATTTCTTGATTTGATTCTCAGCTTGGTCATTGTTAGTGTATAGCAGTGCTACTGATTTGTGCACATTGATTCTGTAACCTGAGGCTTTACTGAATTCGTTTATCAGATCTAAGAGCCTTTTCGATGAGTCTTTAGGGTTTACTGGGTATACGATCATATCACCAGAAAACAGTGATAGTTTGACTTTCTCTTTTCCAATTTGGATGCCCTTTCTTTCTCTTGCCTGATCGCTCTGGCTAGGACTTCCAGTATAAATTTTTCTTATTTTTAATTCGACAAAGCCTCATTCTGTACCATAGAATGCATCTATATTCATAATATATATAGGTCTGTAATTTTCTCTTTTTTGTGTTATCTTTGCCTGGTTTTGGTATCAGGCCTCAAAGAATGAGTTGGGAAGTGCCTAAGTTTCTTTTTGACTAAACTGTTGGTCAAGCTTATATCTTGATATTTACAACACTCAGAAAAAGCCAAGGCCCTGCAAAGTTTATCTGGTATTCTCAAATGGAACATACATCACCATCAACTGGGCACTGTTCAAAGCAAATTCCTGGTTCCTGGACTCCGGAGACTCTGATTTGGAAAGTCTGCAGCAGGGCTGGGTACTCTCTATTTCCTTTTTTATTATTTTTTTTTTTTTGAGACAGAATCTCACTCTGTCGTCCAGGCTGGAGTGCAATGGCACAATCTTGGCTCACTGCAATCTCCGCCTCCCAGGTTCAAGGGATTCTCCTGCCTCAGCCTCCTGAGTATCACCATGCCCAGCTAATTTTTGTATTTTTAATAGAGACGGGGTTTTGCCGTGTTGGCCAGGCTGGTCTCAAACTCCTGACCTCAGGTGATCCATCCACCTCAGCCTCCCAAAGTGCTGGGATTATAGGCATGAGCCACCATGACCGGCCAGTACTCTCTAACAAGCACCCCTAAGAGATTCTGAGATGAGCACCCTCTCATTTCCCTTTAAGAAACATTGATAGAGTTGCCCAAGCTGACCCAGCTAAGCAGCCAAAGAGGATGGGCTAGAAAAGTGATGTTTCTTCACCCAGGAGTCTGAGCTTTTAGCGTGTTCGTGTCCATAATGAATATCTAAGGCAGAAGTTAGAGTATGCATTATTTCCCAAAATTATTTGTCCACAAAAATCTCTTATCTTTTGGATAAGCACCTCATAGGATTGATGTTTCACAGCATATACTTTGGGAAGCACTGCCCCAGAATTACGCAAATGTCCCTCTGGAATCTCATGGGGCTTTTTTTCTAAGCACTCACGCACTGTGGCTTGAAGCTGCTTTTGTATGTGTCGCCATCAGTCAGATGTTTGTTGGAGCCTCCATTAGGATTAGCTGATTTAGGCACTTGCCTCGAGAGCAAAATTTCAGGAGGTGCCAAAACTCCATAATCAAGAAAAATTATTATTTGGAGGCTGGGTCAACAAGACAGCGCATTGGCAGCCAGTGGAATAAGGAAGGGATACAATGGTGTAGTGTAGGGGGTGCTTAATACTCACCATGAGTGGAACCGAGAGCCAGGGTCTATCTCGGTGGGGCAGCAGGGCAGTCAGGCCAGGCATCTGGTCTGTCTCTCTTGTAGAAACTGCTCCAAAGGAGGGGCAGCCCTCTCTCACCTCTTAACTCCCATCCCAGCACAATACATGGAACACAGGATTATTCAACTCCCTTAGAGCACAGAGATGATGCCAAGTTGACTTACCTCCCAGCTCCTGCTCAAGTATCTAACACTGAGCACAAGGAGACTCAGTCAATGCCTGTGGGCAGACAAGGGGCTGGATCTCATCTGGAAAGCGTCCCTGGTCTTTGTGTGGGTGCCTTGCTTTGGATGTGCTCCCAAATCTGACTCGGAGGGAGGGAGGCTGGGTGCCAAAGAGTTTCTGGAAAAAGTTTGTCCTTTTCCGAATACCCTTCCTCTCTGTGTCCAACAGAACTTGACCTCAAATGTGCAAGTTCTAACATTCAAAAAAGTTGGGTTTGGGCCTGATTGGGCTAGTGCTAGATGTTTGTGATTTATGCAATCATCGGGGTCTGATTAAGCTCCACAGCTGGGAGGCCTTCAGCCATGACTTTGGGGAAAAAAAAAAAAGAAAAGAAAAAAACACAAAACTCTGAAAGCCAAGAGTAAGAACAGCTTCCTGGGCCCACCCTTCAGGCTGGTTCCAGGACACTCCCTTACTCCACCACTACCCGCTCATGTATCTCATTAAAAGGGCTTTATAGGTCTGTCTCTTCTTTGGAATTTTCATTTCTTCTTTATTCCAAGAACTATAAAAGCCTCGTCAATTAATTGCTAACCACAGGAATCAGAACAGGGTTCCCTTTAAATAAGTGTGCAAAAGAGTTATTACAGAGGCTCCACGTTGATCTGCTCAAAAGAGGAAATGTTTTCTCTTAGACGACATCTAACTGAAGATAAGCCTCCAGCTGACTATAGAAGATTATTCTCTATGCAACAAAAAGCTGGTTCCCCACAGCCTCTACTTGTCAACACCTCATAAATTTACTTTGAGTTGCTTCATAAGCTCAAAAGTACAGTGATATCTTCTGGGAATTAAGCTTTGTAATAACTTGATTGTGTTAAACAAATAAACTTCAGAAGGCAGGGCAAGCTAGACCCCAGGGAAGCTACCCGGATGTGTGACCTTGAGGGTTGCTGGAAGGCAGGTTCTCAGGGACTATGTCCCTAGCTCTAGGATGCTGGCTCTCAAACAAATATCATTTCACAGAGCAGGACCTGAGACCTAGGGTGAAAGAGGGGGTGACTGGTCCATGTTCACACAGTGGCAAATCTGGGGTTAGGATCTGGGTGTTGTTGCCAGATCCTCTCTCTCTTTCCCTACCGACCCCCAGGGTCCAGCCCCTCCACTCTGCTCCCCACCCTCCTAGGAGGGCAGGAAAGAATCTGACAAGGCTGGGCACAGTGGCTCACACCTATAATCCCGGCACTTTGAGGGGCCAAGATGGGAGGATCACTTGAGGCCAGGAGTTCAAGACCAGCCTTGTCAACATAGTGAGACCCCATCTCTATTAAAAAAAAATTAAAAAAAGGGAAGGAATCTTACAGCTGCCCAATGGAACACGTGTAGGAAAGAGATTCAGCCATTTTCTCTCCTCAATCAGTCTCTGCATTTTAAGTCATTTATCTTTATTGTGCTATGAAAGTCTTTGGGTTGTGTCAAATGGATTTCAGGCAGGGAGGGAGCAACTGGTGAGAAGTTAGGAGGCTGCTGAAGTCATACCTGGAGTAAAACAGAAGTTCTCACCCCAGACTACACAGTAGAATCACTGGGGGTCATTTTTTTCCGTGTGTGTGTGAGTGTGTGTATGTGAAGCACCTGTCTGCTATTGAAAGCGGGGGGGGGGGTCTTCTTTTTTTTTTTTTTTGAGACGGAGTCTCGCTCTGTCGCCCAGGCTGGAGTGCAGTGGCGTGATCTCGGCTCACTGCAAGCTCCGCCTCCTGGGTTCACGCCATTCTCCTGCCTCAGCCTCCCGAATAGCTGGGACTAAAGGTGCCCGCCACCACACCCGGCTAATTTTTTTGTATTTTTAGTAAAGATGGGGTTTCACCGTGTTGGCCAGGATGGTCTCAATCTCCTGACCTCGTGATCCGCCCACCTCGGCCTCCCAAAGTACTGAGATTACAGGCGTGAGCCACCATGCCCGGCCGAAAGGGGGGTCATTTTTAAAATCCCAAATGTGCAGACCACATCCCAGACCAATTACATATAAATCTCTGAGGTGGAGCCCCAGACTTCAGGCTGGAGGGCAGTGGCACTATCATAGCTCACTGCAGCCTTGACTTCCTGGGCTCAAGAGATCCTCCCATCTTAGCCTCCTGAGTAGCTGGGACTACAGGTACAAGCCACCACACCTGGCTAATTTGTTGTTGCTTTTTTTTTGTAGAGATGGGGTCTCACTATCTTGCCCAGTCTCAGGATTTCTTAAAGCTCCCTAGTGATTCCAACAAGCAGAACCATGGAGTAAAACCATTCTAGATCAGGCACGGTGGCTCTTGCCTGTAATTCCAGCACTTTGGGAGGCCAAGGCGGGCAGATCATGAGGTCAGGAGATCAAGACCAGCCTGACCAACATGCTGAAACCCCCTTCTCTACTAAAAATACAAAAATTAGCCAGGTGTGGTGGTGCGTGCCTGTAGTCCTAGCTACTTGGGAGGCTGAGGCAGGAGAATCACTTGAACCTGGGAGGCAGAGGTTGCAGTGAGCCAAGATCATGCCACTGCACTCCAGCCTGGGCAACAGAGTGAGACTCCGTCTCAAACAAACAAACAAACGAACAAACAAAAAATTCTAAACCAGATGAAGCCAAAAAGGGGTGGGACAGTTGCGGCTGTGGTGATGAATGCCCAACATTTATGTAGACAAAGCTGTGTGATCTTGGGCAAATCACTTAATCTCTTGGGGTCTCTGTTCCTCATCTGCAAAGTGAAGATGATTCTATAACCTTCCTCATAGGGTTATTATAGGGTTGAATGGGACAATGCTTGTAAGTTCTTGGCACAGTGCCTGGCACACAGAAAACACCCAGGAACTTTAGGATTTTGCCTATTATTTTAGAGTTTACAGTGATGTTTTCTATGCAATATCTCAAAATTACACCTTACTTCCTCAATTATAGGGGTGCACATTTTTGCATTTTAACATCTTTAAAAGTGTAATGCATCTGATCATAGACAGTGTCTTATATTCAGCGACATGACCCTCACCTGCGCCAAGCACTGTTCTAAGGGTTTTATGTTAATTACCTCCTTTAACTCTCACAATATTCCTATGAGAAGAGGATGATTATATCCATCCCCATTTAAGAGATTGGTAAACTGAGGCCCAGAGTGACGTGCCTTGTCTGTGTTCCCATAGTCAGTGACAGAACAGGGATTAACCTTGGGTCGGGCTCTAGAGTCTGTGCTCCTAACCACTCTGCTATATAGCAGCTCATGGAAACTGAAAGGCAGGTGAGGTGAGCGGAGTCATCCAGCTGGGATTTGAATCCATGACACCAAAACCATCATGCTTGTTCCCTATCCTGCTTCTGACTGGAGGCCGATTCCCAGCTGCAGCTGGGGGAGAAGTCCACATGTGGCTGTCAGTGTGTCTGCACAGAGGGGCAGCTGAGACCTAGGGTGAGAAAGAGGGTGATTTGTCCATATTCACACAGTGGCAAAGCTGGGGTTAGGATCTGGGTGTAGATGCCAGAGCCTGTCTCTCTTTCCCTACCCACCCCCAGGGCCTAGCCCCTCTGCTCTGCTCCCCACCCTCCTAGGAAGGCAGGAAAGAATCTGAGAAGGCTGGGCACAGTGGCTCACAACTATAATCGCAGCACTTTGAGAGACCAAGATGGGAGGATTGCTTGATTTACCTACCCTGCCTGGTCTGCCTGGCTGGTGCCCCCTCTCCTCTTCTCCCCTCTTCCTGTGCTAGCTGCGTCTCCTCTCTCGCCGACCTCCACAGGCAACCACTAGCGTATATACTCTGGCCCATCTGACATGATTTTAGCCAGTGTCAACGGCAGGGAGGAATTCTTTCCTGCCATCCCAAGGCACATTGGGCCCTCTGCCTCACACGTGTTCTGCTCACCATGCATCCACCTGTACGATGGATCCTGGGCCCTCGCCCTCACCATCCCAGCACAAGAGGGAGTCTCATCATAGCGGCTCCTATGCCTTCAGTGTGTACTCTGCCCCGCCCGGCATTCTGCTAATTGTTGCATGTGCACGCCTCAGTTTCCCCACAGCTGCCCCGTGAGCCCGGTGGAATAATTACCCCCACTTTGAAGGTAACAAGCCTGAGGGACTCAGGCTGAGCAGCTTGCTGAGATGGAACATGAACCCAGGTCCATGTGACTTCCACACCCATCTTCCAGGAAATATTTGTGGAATCCATCATTTTATTACATTACAATATTAATCCATACAATAACGGGTTCAACAAATATTTCCTGGGTTCCTCTCGTGGGCTGGCTGAGCTGGGCATAGCATGGTGAGCAGAGCAGGGTGAGTCTCAGCCTTCAGGGAACTTAGAACCCACTGGGCCAATGGACTCGATTTGAAGACTCGCACCTGGATGCGGTGCATCTTCAGATGCAGAGGGCCGTGGAAGAGGCCAGTGGGAGGCTGGAGCCGGGAGGAACCATGGAGCCTGTTTCAGCAGAGTGGCAGGAAGTGAGGAAGGGAGGCCTGGAGAAGGAGCCAGCCTACCTTCAGGAGTCAAGGGGGCAGGACTTTGCTGAGATGGGGAGGGCCTCGAGCAAGCGTCCAGCCACGCCCCCTCCACCCCTACTGGGAGAGCCGCAGGATGCCCCAAGAGCGAGAGCGCAGGCAGAGCCCTGACGTGATCCAAGTCGAGTCATTAAGAGACTCTCCGCCTGGGTGGATCCACTGTCAGTCTTAGCACTCACCAGCTCCCATCCTCCTCTGGCAAAGGAGAGGTCATCCCCCAGGTCCATGGCTGACGGGGCAGAGGACCGTATTTGTCATCCAGCTCCAGCTCAGATTCTTAGGAAATAACAAAGTAACGAGAGATCAGAGAGGTCTAACTCAGTCAGAGGCGCTGGAAGATTTTAATCAAAAACAGCACAGAAGTTAAAACCTTAACCCAAACCATCCCTGCCAGATAGAAATTCAGTCTCTCCTGGAAGTTCTTTATAAAGGGTTCTCCATGCACTGCACAGTACACAGTCATCAGTTTCTGTGCTTAAATAATACTCATGGGCTGTGAATCCTTCTTCACCCTAAGCCTAAATCTTCTTTACTGGAATCTAACATGAATACCAGCTTCTCACTATATTTCTGTTTGTGAGATAATATATATTTGAAGATGGTAAATTGTTTTCCAATACAAACTTAAAAATTACACCAGTCGCAGTGGCTCACGTCTGTAATCCCAGCACTTTGGGAGGCTGAGGCAGGAGGATGGCTTGAGGCCAAGAGTTTGAGACCAGCCTGGGCAACATGGCAAAACCCCTTCTCTACTAAAAGTTTTAAAAATTAAAAAATCAGGGCATGGTGGCACACACCTGTAGTCCTATCTACTCAGGAGACTGAGGTGGGAGGATCACTTGAGCCCAAGAGGCCAAGGCTGCAGTGAGCTATGATCGGGCCATTACACTCCAGCCTGGGAAACAGAATGAGACCCTGTCTCAAACAAACAAACAAAAAACTTAAAAATGTTGTGGCTCACACCTACAATCCAGCACTTTGGGGGGCCAAGGCAGGTGGATCATTTGAGGTCAGGAGTTCCAGACCAGCCTGGCCAACATGGTAAAACCGTGTCTCTACTAAAAATACAAAAAAAAAAATTACCTGGGCATGGTGGTGTGCACCTGTAATCACAGCTAATGGGTAGACTGAGGCAGGAGAATCGCTTGAACCCAGGAGGCCGAGGTTACAGTGAGCCGAGATCACACTACTCCACTCCAGCCGGGGTGACAGAGTAAGATTCTTGTCTCTAAAAAAAAGTAAAAATTAAAGATGACCCTAGAGCTCTGATGTAAAATGGCAGGGTGATCTTAAGCCACTTTGCTCCTTTGGTTCTGTTGGCACTGAGACGGCCAGTGAGGAGGAGCGGGGCACAGGACGGAGGGTGCAACTGCAGCAGAGCCAAGGAGACAGGGACCAGGTCCCACCCCAACCCTAAGCAGGGCAAAGACAGGAGCCCAGATGCCCAGGGACCCCTGTGAACCACCAGTCAGCACATCCCAGAAAGGTCCTGAGGACTCCAGAGTCACTCTAGTCCTTCTCACCTACCTTGTCACAAGAACCATCACACACACACACATACATACTGACTGGCATGAACATTTTGGGGTGTCAGATGTGACAGTGCCAACTGAGGGTAGGCTTGACAGATCTAAATGCTTGTCCCAACTCTGCCCTTTCTAGCTGTGTGACCTTGGACAGGTACCTAACCTCTCTGATGGTTGGTATCCTCTCTGGGAGAATGGGGTGAAGAATCACACAAGACAACCCTCATGGGGTAGTTGTGAGGACCGATGGAGTCATGGAGCCAAAGTGGCTTGTGAACTGGACTAACACGATGTATTAGATTCATGGTTGCCTTAGGTCTGACCCTGAGCAGGAGTCCAAGAGGGACAGGCAGGAGAGGAGAAAGAAGTGAAAGGTGTGGCAGCCCTGGAAATGTCCCTAAGCCCCAAAGCTAGGCACCTTGCTGCTGTTGGGGTCTCTGCCAGGGTCTGAGGTGAACATACATGGTGAGAACAGTCGGGGGTTATCTGGGTCAGGTCCTGGACCTGACACTTTTCATGGGATCATCTCAAAAGAGCATGAGGGCTGGGCACAGTGGCTCATGCCTGTAATCCCAGCACTTCAGGAGGCCAAGGCAGGAGCTTCACTTGGGGTCAGGAGTTCAAGACCAGCTTGGCCAACATGGTGAAACCCCATCTCTACTAAAAGTACAAAATTTAGCTGGGCATGGTGGCATGTCCCTGTAGTCCCAGCTACTCGGGAGTCTGAGGCTGGAGAATCGCTTAAACTTGGGAGGTAGAGGTTGCAGTGAGCCAAGATCATGCCACTGCACTCCAGCCTGGGTGACAGAGGGAGACTCCATCTCAAAACAAAACAAAACAAAACAAAACAAAACAAAAAAAAGCACCAGGAGGCAAGCATTTTCGTTCTCCCATTCTACAGAAGAGGAAACTGGGGCTTGGGGAGGTTCAGTTTTTAGGCTGGGCTGGCATTCCCCTGGGTGCTAATGGCCATGCTGCATGGCTGTGTGGGGGTACATGGCTTCTGCAGGACAGGAAAGCGTTAGAAGCTTCCCCCACGGGGCCAAATTCTCCATTAGACACAGGAGGCACACTGACACTTTTGGGGCCCCATGAAAATGTTGGTGGTGGTGGTTTTTTTTGAGACAGGATCTCATTTTATCACTCAGGCTGGAGTGGAGCAGTGCAATTGCAGCTCAGTGCACCCTCCAACACTCCGGGCTCTGGTGATCCTCCCACCTCAGCCTCCCAAGTCTGGGACTACAGGAGTGTGCCACCACACCTGGCTAAGTTTTGCATTTTCTTGTAGAGATGGGGTGTTGCCATGTTGCCCAGGCTGGTCTTGAATTCCTGGGCTCAAGCAATCCACCTGCCTCGGCCTCCCAAAGTGCTGGAATTACAGGCCTGGCTGAAAATGTTTTAATTTTATTTTATAATCAGAAGAAATGTTGAACAAAATAATAATCAATATATAATCATGAATCCAGCTTGGGTTATATTCATCTTTATACCAACACAGTTGTATAATATACTTTGTAATATTTTTCTGTGGAGGAAGGGACCCATGAACACAAAAGGCAGATGTGGCCCTGGTGCCCCAGGGCTCTGTCTCCACATGGAAGAGAAACGTCAGGAGCTCCTTCTCTGCCTCCCCACCTCACTGCTTCCTCCCAGCCCTTGGTCTGGCTCAGCAATGCCAGGCCAGACCAAGTCCGGCCAACTGAGCCAAAGCCAAAGCCCCAAGGGCAGCCCAGGTCACCCCGGCTTAGCCTGCGGAGTCCCCACCCCACACCCTGTCCCAGGTTCTTCTCCCAGAGCCCCCTGCCATCCCAGCATCCTTGCAGCCCAGAGCTGAGGAAGGGAGTGTTCCGATTCCTGGCAGTGCCCAGCTTCCTGTTTTTCTCCAAGTGGACGAGGTCAGGCTGCTGGAAAGGGACATGGGGGCCATTTGTGGGCCAATAGATCCCAGCCGTGTGGATGGACTCAGTGGCTGGGGGAGGAGCAGGGGAGCTGCACTGGGCCCCTGGGCCCCCCACTGTCCACCCAGAGGGCCCTCTCTTGCTGATACCCCCGCAGACTCCGGCAGATCCCCACACACCTCTGCAAGGCCTCCTTGTTCTCTCTGACCTCCTGAGCTTCAATTTGCTCATCTGTGACACAGTGAGGGGGCTTCTGCAAGTGCCTGCCTACCTGCTCCGGGGATCTAGGCCAGACTGAGAGTGGGGTGGGAAGGGCTCTGCCAGCCACCGAGCAGTGAGGCTGGTGACGGGAGCTGCAGGAATCACAACTGCGCCCGTTTACCGCACCCCTGCCCTGTGCCAGGCCCTCCACCTGTGCAGTTTCAGCTTCACCATGGCCTTATGAGGATGGACTTCTTATTTCTATTTTGTCACTGAGGAAAATGAGGCTAAATGCCTCACCTATGATCACAGGGATAGGAAATGACCGATATCAGGCCTGTGCCCACACCACAGCCACCTCCCTCCTCACACTGCTGCTGTGGACGGTGCTGTCTCAGAACCTGGTGAATATAGGTTTCCCTCTGGTGGGAATGATCATAGGTTCCTGACCCGAGTACATGAGAGGTTACTTCATGGGGAAGATAAGACGCTTCACCAGACAGGGCCAAAAGACACCAAGGATTACATCTGTAATCCCAGTGACTGGGGAGGCTGAGGTGCGAGGATCACTTGAGGCAGGAGTTCGAGGCTGCAGTGAGCTATGATCACACCACTGCACTCCCGCCTGGGTGACAGAGCAAGACCCTGACTCTTTTATTTTATTTTATTATTATTATTATTATTATTATTTTTTTGAGACGGAGTCTCACTCTGTCGCCCAGGCTGGAGTGCAGTGGTACAATCTCGGCTCACTGCAACCTCCACCTCTCAGGTTCAAGTGATTCTCCTGCCTCAGCCTCCCAAGTAGCTGGGACTACAGGCCTGTGCTACCACACACGGCTACTTTTTTTATTTTAGTGGAGACAGGGTTTCACCATGTTGGCCAGGCTGGTTTCAAACTCCTGACCTCAAGTGATCTGCCCACCTTGGCTTCTCAAAGTGCTGGGATTACAGGCGTGAGCCACCACGCCCAGCCATGACACTGACTCTTAAGAAAAAAAAACAGCCAACTCAGAGCCTTCAGCCTCCCCCCGCCCCCCCAACACACACACACACACACACACACACACACACACACAACCCACCGTCCATCCAACACGATTCATTGCACACCTCGGGATGCCTTTTGAGAATTCTGCACCCTTCTGGGGTGGTGGAGTCAAACTATTCAAGTTCAAATTCCAGCTCTGCCAGTTACCAGCTCCAAGGCTTTGGGCAAGTTTCATAACCCACTTTGCCTCAGCCTCCACTGTAGAGTGGGGATAATAACAGCTCTGACCTCCTAGGAATTAAGGCATGCATTAATCAATCATGTCAGATGTCATCATCAGCATCCTCTCCTCCTCCTCCCTCTCAACCCCTCTTGCCTGACTTGGCCTCTCTCTTTTCTTCCACTTGCCTCTGCCCTCTTCTCTCTCCTGTGAACTCCTCCCTCATCCGTTCTAGGCCCTTCCCTGAGATGGAGAGCGGCCACCTAGAAAAAGGAGGCTCAGGCTAGGAGTACACCAGGCCATGGCCAAGGGAGGATCCACGTGGAGGAGGCACCCACGAGAGGGGGCAGGGCCCCACCCTGCAAAGGGCCCAAGTGAACCGCTCAGCCTCCTTTCCCGCTGAGCCCTCTGGGGTCTGAGAGGAGGGCCTAAGGGTCATTCTCATGCTCACTCTAAGCCCAAGGACTCAGACCCAGCAGCCAGAGATCCAAAAGGGAGAACAATAGGCAGCTGAGCCACACAGAAGCTGGCTTTTCATCTGGATGACCTTGAGCGTGAACAAGAAATGATGGGGAATGGAGCCTCCCCTGTGCAGCAGAAAGCAAGCCTAGGTCAGCCTGCCCTTAAGCTCAGCGACTTTTGGGATATAGGAAAGTAACACAAGAGTTCAATGCCTGATACGTGAGCAGGCGCTCAAGAAATACTTGTTGAATGAATAAATGACTCCACATGGGGGTAAGGTGCTGGAGATGGGAGCAGACAAGAAGTGCTGACAGCCACCTTGGCCACACTGAATGTGGACCAAGATGGTAGCTCCCAGGGTAATACCTGCAGCTAACCCTGGCAGAGCACTGCTCTAAATACCTTACCCATGGTAACTGACTACTTCACCTAAAAGCCCCTATGATGGTTCTATTATCATCACCCCTGTTTTACAGACAAGGAAACTGAGGCATAGAGACATCAAGAAGCTGGCCCAAGGTTACAGAAACCCAGGCGCTCTGGCCCAGAGGCCATGCTGTTAACCCCTGTGCTCCCCTGTTCTCAATTTTGTTCTGAAGAGGGAATATCCTGAGCTTTCAGCTCATGTGCTTATCTCTCTGTTCAGATACCATGCTTTTGGCTTTCCTGGAGTTTTCTCAGTGTACGTGCTCTACCTGGGCCTCTGTCCGTGGTCTGTTTCCGCTGTTGTTTTACTGCTGTCATCTGCCTTCTCAGCAGATCCATGCTGTTGGCTACCTGGGCTCAAAATCAAAACAATGTCAGCAGTTAGGGGAGAGATGGTGGTGGTTTGCACCAAGATGGAGGTGTTGAAGACAGAGAAAGGGAATGATTGGGCTCTGTTTTGGAAGTAACAGGGAAAGGACTGCCTGATAGTTTGGATGTATGGGGTGAGAATAATAATTACACCCACCTCACCACAAATTAAAGAATAGAATGCATGGAAAATGGGTGATAGAATGATGTGAAGTAGGTGATATAGCATGTGATAGCCATGACTGGTTCTATAAAGCAAAGAAGCCAGGCATGGTGGTGCACACCTATAATCCCAGCACTTTGGGAAGCCGAGGCAGGAAGATCACTTGAGCCCAGGAGTTTGAGACCAGCCTGGGCAACAGAGTGAGATCCCGCCTCTACAAAAAATCAAAAAATTAGCTGGGCATGATGATGCACACCTGTAGTCCCAGCTACTCGGGAGGCTGAGGTGGGAGGATCCCTTGAACTCAGGAGTTTGAGGCTGCAGTGAGCCATGATGGCACCAATGTACTCCAGCCTGGGCAACAGAGCGAGAACCTGTCTAAAAAAAAAAAAAAAAAAAGCAAAGGAAACAGGTGAGAGAAAGGAGAGATAGCCATGAAGAGGATGCAGGCTGAGCAAGCCCTGGGCTTGTTCCTATTGCTGGGAGCTTTCTGCCACCCCACATTTGTGCAGGATTCCAGCTGAAACTCCCAGCCAGGTGCTCTTGCTGTGGGTACTTGGGCCAGCCCTGCAAACGCCTATTATCTGGACATAATTATCAACAGTGCTTCTGTGGCAGATGCTGGGAAGTGCCACCCAAATCCTTGGCTATTGGCAATGGGAAGACGCCTTCAGCTGTCAGCCTTCTTTGAAGACTGTCTCAACTGAGAACAGCCTCGCCCAAGGTCATACCTCCTTCCAGAGGTAGCCAGTATCCAGTGACTTATCAACATAATGGTATGAAGGCCAGGCCTCCTCACTCCAACCGGAGATGAAGCTGAAGGGCCATCTCAGCCGAAGGTGCCCTGTGGGATTGGCTGAGGCCTTTGTTGAGACTCCATCACATCCCAACATCTCCCTCTCCTCAATCTTGCTTTGGTCCCTTCCTTTTCACAGGTGTTGATCCTCAAGGCCTCCTAATCAACTTTCTGCACACTAATCTCCATTTCAGAATCTGCTTCCTGGGGAACTCAACCGGCAACCATCACTTTTACTCTCAAAAGGTGTCCCAGTTAGGATAATAAGTTTTACCATCACCCTAGCTCTATGAGACCTACCAAGTCACAGTGTTTGTTACTACTCACTGTAATTACTTATTTAATGACACTAGACTAGGAGCTGGAGGAGGCAGGAAATGTGTAGGTTTCATTCCCAATCATGCAGAACCCAGGGCCTGTCACAGCAGGTGCTCAATAAACATTTGTTGAATGGATGAATAAACCACCTTATCTAAGCATTTAGAGACCAGGGCAGCTCCAGGGAGAGGAGGAGGAGGAGGAGGAAGCTATGAGCAGTGAAAACAAAGCAAGCAGCTGCCAGACAGGTGCATCCACACCTCCATCCCAATCAACTGCCCTTGCTTGTAGCTCCCCCTTGGTGGGCCTGGCATATGGGGAGGGCTCAGTCAGGCTCCTTCACTCGTTCATGTAATATCTATTGAGCCCTTCCCATGTGCCAAGCCCAGTGCAGGAGGCTGGTGTCCAGAGGTGAGTCTAACCCAGGCCTCCATCCTCCAGGACCTCACAGGTTAGAAGGGGAGGCACATGTGCGAACAACGATTATGACATAGTATGAGAAGTCGACAGTATGCCAAGGCTACCCTTGATTTTTATTTTAGCAAGATTTCACCTGCACTAACAGTGGGTGGAGGGAGGAAATGGGATCCCTGGATTTGTCTGCAACCTCAGGAGTGGTTCCGACCCCAAGTCCGTAAGAATCCCACCCCTGCTGGTGTTCCCTGGCTCCCGCCTCCTGCTCCTGATTCCTTCTTCTCCTCCCTTCTACTGAAATTCATCAGTCCTGCAGCCCAGGCAAGGCTCACAGTGCCTTCCAAGGTGGCAACCACCTAATCATACTAATAAAAATGGCTGTGGGGCCAGTTGTTCCCTCCTATGTAAAGTTCACGTTTTAGAGATGGCTTTCTAGAGATCATGGCCTTGGTTTTGTTGCCTACTCCAGACCAAGTGGGCAGACACAGCTTGATCCTGGGTGGGAAGAGAACCTGACTTGTAGACTTGCCCAACCTCTGCTCAGCAGGCAGGCAGCCACTCACCCAAGTGGGTGAGATTCCCAGGAATCTCAGCTCAGTTCCTGGAGGAAATCTGGAGCCAGTCTGGGGAGCTGGCAGTGCCCAGGAGAGCTGGCAGGCCCAGCCACCTCTCTACCCACCCTCCTCACCTCCCATTCTCATCTCCTGTTAGTCAGAAGGGGCCTTGGCTGCCACGGGAAGCTCACCCACAAAGCAGAATTCCAGGAACTCCAGGCTGAGCAGACTCCTGGCTGCTTTCTCAGTTCCTTTTTGCTTCTTAAAGGTCTCTGGTGCCAGAGCTCAGCCCCCTGACCTTCCAGGCAGAACCCTAGCTGGTTGTCTCTGCACTGCTCCCTCCCTCCCCCACAATTACACTTCTCCCTTCTTGGGGCTTCTGAGACTCCTAGAAGGTCACCGCTGGAAAGGACCGTATAGATAGCAAAAGAGGAAGCTGCGAGGCCCTAAGAAGAGCCTCTGTCTAACTGCTCCCACCTGCCAGAGTCCCCAGCCTCCACAAGTGTAGTCATTAATTGGGCCCCAAGTGGTGTGGGCCACTCTTTTGTCCCTGGACCCTTTCTGTAGGTGATGACATAAAAAGATATAACTGCCTTAAAAAAGGGTAGTGGGGGTGGGTGCCAGTAACTCATCACATAGCCCAGGATATGAAGGGAAAAAGCAGAGCCCGCCATCTGTAAATTATATACCAATTATACAGTGGGGTAGTATGCAGTCTTTGCAAGGAATGAGGCAGCTCTATATGTACTACATGGACCTCTAGTGCACAGGGGATACAGAAGTTTCTAGAAGAATGAAGGTATACCTGGAGGGGCTGTTAACTCAAGCGTCTGAGTGCCAAGTAATGGGAACACTGAGTGGAGGAGACTCCAGGCAAGAATTTGTCCTGTAATTAGGATGACGCAGCAGGCTTGGGCAAGTGTATATAAGTGCCATTTGGGAGCAGGATCACTTTATCCCCTTTCCACTCCCCCACTGCCACTCTTCTCCCTCGAGCCACAGAGAAGAGCCCTAGGTAGGATGAACTGTGTCCTGCCTTCTTGCAAAATGTCTATCCATTTATTTCTCCACTTATTTCTTCAGCAAAGACTTTTGAAGACCTGCTGCAGACACTGATGGCACAAATGTAATCAAGATAGATGTGGTGTCTGTCCTCATGGGGTGCACACAATCTGATGGAGACAATTAATGCCACGTAGTGTGGGATAAAGTGTCAGGTGAGCAGAGAAAAAAAGAAGGTTCTAAGGGAGCACAGATGATGCCCCATCAGTGAGAGCTGGGTACAAGGGAGAAAGTCGAGTCCTGCCTAATCTAGGGGATGACAATGGGTTCATCAAATGACAGTACCTCAGGCTCAGAGAGGTTAATTGTCACCAAGATCACATATCTAATAAGTGATAGTCACCAACTCAACTGCCCATCTGTATAGACTGACTGGGTTGGAATCTTGACTTTGCCATTTTCTTTTCTTTTTTTTTTTTTGAGACAGAGTCACCCAGTCTGGAGTGCAATGGTGTCATCTCGGTTCACTGCAACCTCCCCCTCCCAGGTTCAAGAGATTCTCCTGCCTCAGCCTCCCAAGTAGCTGTGATTACAGGCACGCACCACCAAGCCTGGCTAATTTTTGTATTATTAGTAGAGACAGGGTTTCACCATGTTGCCCAGGCTGGTATTGAACTCCTGGCCTCAAGTGATCCACCCATCTTGGCCTTCCAAAGTGCTGGGATTACAGGCGTGAGCCACCGTGCCCAGCCACATTTTCTTTTTTGATTTATTTTATTTTAAATTTTTTGTAGAGACGAGGTCTCACTCTATTGCCCAGGCTGGTCTTGAACTCCTGGGCTCAAGCAATCCTCTCGCCTTAGCCTCCCAAAATGTTGGGATTACAGGTGCAAGGCACCATGTCTGGCTGACTTTGCCACTTTCTAGCTCAGTGCCCTTGGGTAAGTACTCTGTACCTCAATTTCCTCATTTGCAAAATGGTGATATAAGAAACCTGCCTCACTGGGCTCCTTGGAAAAAGTAAATGCATTAGTACAGCTATTCTCAAAGTGTGGTCCTGGGATGCCCTGGAAGTCCCCAGGACTCTTTCAGGGGGTCCATGAGGTCAAAACTATTTCCATAGTAATGCTAAGACATTATTTACCTTTAGTGCTCTTTTCTGGAGTTTTCCAAAGACCACGTGATATAGGACATCACAACTGATTGAACGGAGATCTATGAATGCCGCTGTCTTCCATTAAGCTAGATTAAAGGGATTTGCAAAATATAAAACAATGCCACTGTCTTCACTAATTATTTTTTATTTTTCTAAATAGTTATTTTCAAAAAGAATGTTTATATTCATATGTAATGGGTTATTATTAGTATTTTTAATAAAGGCACTTTTTTAAATTTATGAGTTTTAATTTCCAGTACTGTAAATATCAATAAAAATTCCAGTGGTGCACTGGAGTCCGCTTGCACTGGCTTCGGAAAGTTGACTGTACATATCTCTTCCCATTTCACATTCAGTGATGTTAGGTTGGTATCTTGAAATCGGCCATGGTGGGCCAGGCACGGTGGCTCATGCCTGTCATCCCAGCACTTTGGGAGGCCGAGGCGGGTGGATCACCTGAGGTCTGGGGTTCAAGATGCCTGTAGTTCCAACTACTCAGAAGGCTGAGGCAGGAGAATCTCTTGAACCCGGGAGGCAGAGGTTGCAGTGAGCCAAGATCACACCACTGCACTCCAGCCTGGGCAACAGAACAAGATTCCATCTCAAAAAAAAAAAAAAAAAAGGAAGAAAGAAAGAAAGAAAAAGAAATTGGCCGTGGTGGAAGTATTTACACTATGGAAATTGGTAAGAGCTACAAATTAGGACTTTTCAGCAGAGAACCAATTGTGAAACATGTACCATCACACCATTGGATATCATCTATAAAAACAAAAGCTCTTTGGAGTCCTCAAAAAAATTATGAACAAACCAAAAAGCTTGAGAACCACTGAGCTGGTACTTATAAAAATGTTTAAGTCAGGCCGGGCACGGTGGCTCATGCCTGTAATCCCAGCCCTTTGGGAGGCTGAGGCGGGCAGATCACGAGGTCAGGAGTTCAAGACCAGCCTGGCCAACATGGTGAAACCCCACTTCTACTAAAAATACAAAAAATTAGCTGGGCATGGTGGCAGGCGCCTGTAATCCCAGCTACTCGGGAGGCTGAGGCAGGAGAATCGCTTGAACCCAAGAGGCGGAGGTTGCAGTGAGCCAAGACTATGCCACAGCACTCCAGCCTGGGCAACAGAGAGAGATTCCATCTCAAAAAAAAAAAAAAAAGTTTAAGTCAGGGCCTGGTACATGGTAGGTCCTCAGTCATTAATTGAGAGCTCCACTAGATTTCAAAACTCAAGGACTCGCCTTCTAATGGATGGCCTTACTTTTTGTTGTCTCTTATTTCTCAGGCTCCCAGGTGCTCCTTCAGTTGCCTTGGAGCCCTGCTTGCTCCCACCTACTCCCTCTCCATTCAGCTGTGGTCCCTCTTACTGCCCACCTCAAAGGTACTCTGCCCAGGGCCCAGAGGCACCACCCACTCTCCGACCTGTGCTGCAGAGAAAGCCAACAACCACAGCTAGAGACTTATAACCACCTAGTTGACCTAAAGAGCACATTTGTGAAATGCCCCTTGTTTACCTTTCCAACCACCAAGCTAATTGTTTGTGTCTTTAGCTAACAAGCTGTGGGTGATTACAGCCTCACTGGTGGTTGTGGGCACTGTTCAGAAGCTGCTGGCTTTGAGATCTCCTCGAAGGCTTACTTGGGCTTGGTTGTTTCATCATATTATATTTTTAGAGAATTACAGGGCAAGCCTCAGCCAGATTACGAAAACCTGACTAAGGGTGTTGCATCGAGGTCCCCAGCAGGAGCATCTCCAACCCCCTCCAGAGCCAGCAATGACAAACAGAGCGGCGGGGCCTTTGGGGGATTCAAAGTGAAAGAGATCTTCTAAGAGAATGCAAATTGGTGACAGTTCATGAAAGCAAAACAAAGCGCCCGGCGTGGTGGCTCACGCCTGTAATCCCAACACTTTGGGAGGCCAAGGCGGGTGGATCACAAGGTTAGGAGTTCGAGACTAGCCTGGTCAACATGGCGAAACCCCATCTCTACTAAAAATACAAAAATTAGCAAGGCTTGTGGCACGCACCTGTAATCCCAGATACTCGGGAGGCTCAGGCAGGAGAATTGCTTGAACCTGGGAGGCAGAGATTGTGGTGAACCGAGATCACTCCGCTGCACTCCAGCCTGGTGACAGAGCAAGACTCCATCTCAAAAAAAAAAAAAACAAAAAAAACCCACAAAGCCAAATTTTCTGACCAGGAACTCCAGGAAATCTAAGCATAAGAATCGCCAAACAAGTAGTAAACAATAATAAATGATAAGCAAATCAGCTGCTAGGAAGAATTATGGAGGTGAGAACGTTTCAATATGAAAGATGAGTGAAGATACAAAAATAAACATCAAATACAATATAACGAGCCTAGCCTTTTCTCCTTGCTTTGTTTAATTTGATGATTTCCTAATCTCACTCATTTGACTATCACCTTTGCAGGTTTTTTCCACATCTGAATTCCACCTATGTTATTAATTTACTTAACATTCTTCTCTATATTAACTCATTTTTTTTAATTTAAATTATTTTAGGCTGGGCACGGTGGTTCATGCCTGTAATCCCAGCGCTGTGGGAGGTTGAGGTGGGAGGATTGCTTGAGTCCAGTTGTTGGAGACCAGCCTGGGCAACATAGTGAGACCCTGTCTCTACAAAAAATAAACAAAATTAGCCAGGCATGGTGGTGCATGCCTGTAGTCCCAGCTACTCGGGAGGCTGAGATGGGAGGATTGTTTGAGCCCAGGAAGTTGAGGCTGCAGTGAGCCATGATGGTGCCACTGCACTCCAGCCTGGGTGACAGAGAGAGACCTTGTCTCAAAAAAATAAAATAAAAAATAAGTTTAAAAAATTATTTTGAAAGGAACCTGTGTATTTTAAAGGGAACCTTCATATTTTGACTATAGATGGAAAATCAATAACATTTGCTATATAGAAATAAATCCAGTAACAATCAAACATTGTTATTCAACTCTAGCTAGTCTCTGTGGCCTGTCATACACTCTAAACCTAAGGCCAGCACTTTCTGTCTTAAAGAAATTTACAAGTGTCAGAGAGAGATACATTAAAGACATATTGGCACTCAGCCAGGTGCAGTGGCTCATGCCTGTAATCCCAGTACTTTGGGATGATGACGCCAGTGGATCACTTGAGGTAAGGAGTTCAAGACCAGCCTGGCCAAAATAGTGAAACCCCATCTCTACCAAAAATACAAAAATTAGCTAGGCTTGGTGGCACACATGCCTGTAATCCCAGCTACTCAGGAGGCGGAGGCAGGAGAATCACTTGAACCCGGGAAGGTGGAGGTTGTACTGAGCCGAGATTGCACCACTGTACTCCAGCCTGGACAACAGAGCAAGACTCAGTCTCAAAAAACAAAACAAACAACAAAAAAAGACATATTGGCACCAAAGTGAGACTTTCTACTTGATTTAATTAGAAGGACTGAAAGTGTGACTCACTTCTAGGAGTTAATCCTATGGCTATTCTCCACTACAGAATGGCAGCTCCGTGATGCAGGGACTCCATCTATTGTGTTCACTGCTCTGCCTCTGGTGCCTAGACCTGACCTGGTGCATAGTAGGTGTTCAGAAAATATTTGTTGAACGCATGGATTAACTAATATGCAAAATGAAATACGTATAAAGATATTTATTGCAACAATTCTTATAATGGTTGGAAATGGTTGGAAACAAGTCTATCAACAGTGAACTGGGTAAATTATATACCAGTCATACAGTTGAATAGCATGAGTCTTTATAAAAGAAGGAGGCAGTTCTATATGTATAATATGGAACTCACTGATAAGTGAGATAAGCAAGGTACAGGGCAGTTGTGGATAGTATGCTTCCATTAACTTTTTAGAAAGAGGCTATAGGAATGTATCGTTTGCACATGCTGAAGTACATCTGGAAAAATACATAAGGAACTGGTAAGAATGATTGCTTCATCTACTGCCATAACACCCTGAACACGCCCGATCTCATCTGATCTTGGAAGCTAAGCAGGGTCAGGCCTGGTTGGTACCTGGATGGGAGAATGGTTGCTTCAAAAGAGCCTGGGGGCCAAGCACAGTGGCTCACGCCTGTAATCCCAGCACTCTGGGAGGCCGAGATGGGCGGATCACCAGAAGTCAGGAGTTCAAGACCAGCCTGGCCAACACGGTGAAACCTCATCTCTACTAAAAATACAAAAATTAGTTGGGCCTGGTGGTGGGTGCCTGTAATCTCAGCTACTTGGGAGGCTGAGGCAGGAGAAGCACTTGAACCCGGGCGGCAGAGGTTGCAGTAAGCCAAGACTGAGCCACTGCACTCCAGCCTGGGCAACAGAGCAAGACTCCATCTCAAAAAAAAAAAAAAAAAAAAAAGAAAAAGAAAAAGAAAAAAAGAGCATGGGGCCAGAAGTGGGAGAAGCATGCTCTTTTGGAATTTGTACAAACCGCATGCATCAATTATTCAAGAAATAGACAAATCTAAAAAAGAATTAGAGAATAACTAGCTCAGCATGAGATCCAATGTTTCTCAGAGCTGTGGGCCACCACACATCATCTAGTGCATCCCTGGGGAACCACATGCCTCCCTTTGGGGAACTGTGATTTATAGTAAAGCTCTGTCCAGATGGCACGGATTGCGTGAATGCATTCTTGTCTCTACAGACAGACATCTGCTCTAATCTCTGCATCTTAACACCTGGGTTTTCCCTCTACCTAATTTGAGCATCCTTTATCTGAATCAGGTGAAATATATCTTGGTCCTGATCAAGACTTCTTGTGATTAGCACAAGGAGTCATGTAATCCTTGACTGACATTTCCGGCATCCTCTCTAGCCCATGAAGTCACTCATCTCCTTCCACAGCTTTCCCAGGTGAGATTCCCTTTCTCAGAAAACAGGAGTAGCTCTCTCTACTCATGTAGGCTACAGACCTTCTTTACTGTTTCCATGTGTTACACAATCCCTAATGAGCATAAGCTTATTACATTTTTTTTTTTTTTTTTGAGATGGAGTCTCACTCTGTCGCCCAGGCTGGAGTATAGTAGCGTGTGATCTCGGCTCACTGCAACCTCCATCTCCTGGGTTCAAGTGTTTCTCCTGCCTCAGCCTCCCGAGTAGCTGGGATTACAGGCATGCGCCACCACACCCAGCTAATTTTTGTATTTTTAGTAGAGACGGTGTTTCAACATGTTGGCCAGGATGGTCTCGATCTCCTGACCTCGTGATCCGCCCGCCTCGGCCTCCCAAAGTGCTGAGATTACAGGTGTGAGCCACCGCACCTGGCCAGCTTATTATATTTAAGGCTTTTGCTGCAGTGTAATTTCATCCTGGGGCTACTTTTCGCTGTTGGGAATTCTCAAGCTGGCTAAATTTTACAGCTCTGAAGTGTACCGGTCAGTATTGCATGTCACAGAAACCCAGCTGCAGTGGCTTCATCACATGCCAGAAGCTGAAGGTCAGCAGTCCCCAGGAGGTGGGCAGTCCCTGGCTGCGTGATGGTTCCATAAGGCTTTTGGGGACTCAGAGCCTAGCTTTCTGCTCTGCCATCATAGAATTCTTATGCTCAAACGCTGGCTGCTACACCTCCAAGCACTGGGTGCGCATTCCAGACTAAAGAAAGGGGATAAGGCCAAGGGCAACAGACAAAAGGGCTTGTGCCAGCTAGGTCAGCCCCCCAGCTTTCCCAGAAGCTCCATCCAGAGACTTCCATGTACATCTCACTGGCCAGAATTACATCAAATAACCACTCTAGCTGTAAGAGAGTCGGGGAAGCATTTCACACGGGGCAGGTCACCACTATGAATAAAATCCAGGTTCTGATCATAAAAAAGGAGAGACTGGATATCCCCTTCTGAGCAAAATATATGATTTTATTTTATTGTTTTATTTTATTTTTTGAGACGGAGTGTTGCTCTGTCACCCCGGCTGGAGTGCAATGGCACGATCTTGGCTCACTGCAACCTCCGCCTCCCGGGTTCAAGTGATTCTCCTGCCTCAGCCTCCCAAGCAGCTGGGATTACAGATGCATGCCACCACGCCCAGCTAATTTTGTATTTTTAGTAGAGACAGGGTTTCACCATGTTGGCCAGGCTGGTCTCCAACTCCGGACCTCAAGTGATCCACCCGCCTCGGCCGCCCAAAGTGCTGGGATTACAGGCATGAGCCACTGCGCCTAGCTAAGATATGATTTTAAACCAATTCTATTAGCTGTTAGTATGCGTGGCTAATCCACCCTAGGAGAATGCATACTTCTGGAGGGCAGTAATGCCTTTTTTTCATGTTTATATCTTTCACGCTTCTACCAAAGGGTTGAAACTGAACATGAGACGTATTTGGAGGCAACAGTGGGGGAGTAAGGTTAGATACTAAGATGGAACAGGCTTCTGAAGTGGTCATCAAGGAGCCACAGCAGGTTCTTTTTTTATTTTTTATTTTTTGAGACAGAGTCTCACTCTGTCACCCAGGCTGGAGTGCAGTGGCACAATCTTGGCTCACTGCAACCTCTGCCTACCGGGTTCAAGCAATTCTCCCGCCTCAGCCTCCCAGGTAGCTAGGATTACAGGCACCCGCCACCACACCTGGCTAATTTTTGTACTTTTAGCAGAGATGGGGTTTCACCATGTTGGCCAGACTGGTCTCGAACTCCTGACCTCAAGTGATCTGCCCGCCTCAGCCTCCCAAAGTGCTGGGATTACAAGGGTGAACCACTGTGCCCAGCCCACAGGAGGTTCTTGATCTGAAGAATAGTTTTGGAGCCACTTCAGGTCAACATACATTTACTAAATACCAACTCACCATTTGGTGATTACAAGCTGCCATCAAGGTGCATACTGTCTGTTAAGAGAGATAAGGTAGGGAGATACATAGCTGGGCTAAGTGGTGCTTGGAGAGGAGGCGTTTCATCAGGAACTTGATGGATGGGTATGATCTGACAGGCAGAGGCAGAGGGGTGCATTTCAGTCCACAGGGCAGCCTTGGGTCAGGATGTACAGACAGGTGGTTTGGGTCAATGGTAAGTAGTACAGAGGGTGCCCACAGGGAAGTTGTGAAAAGTAAGACCAAAAGAGGTGAGTTGGGGCTAGACTATGAGGCCCTTGCGAGCCAGATAACAAGCTTGTACTTCATCAGTAGGCAATGGGGAGCCATTGAAAGTTTTGGGCAAGGGAGTGACAGACAGTGTAGGAGGGATTGGAATATAAATGACAGGAAGCAAGAAGAAACGCTGACATACCACAAGGGCATCATCAGAAAGCGGAGACAAAGGGAAGCCACAGATACAGAGGTATCATGGAGAGAGAATCAACATGGCTTGGCATAAGACAGCAAGAAGAGGCGGGTGATGAAGACTCCCGGGGTTGGCGGTGAGGTCATTAACAGAGAGGGGTGGCCAAGGAACAGGTTTGGGGAACAATGCAAAACTGGAGATGCCAGGTGGCTAGAAGGTGGAAATACTCTATGGGCCCCTGGAAACTCTGGTTTGGAGCCCAAGATCACGGTCAGAACTGAAGGTGTTAATCTTGCAGTCAACAGCAAAGAGAGGACAATTGAGAGGGCCAGGGCAGCCCAGATACACTGTGTCCAAAGCTGGTGCTCCTCTTCTTCCAGAATCCTCTCTCCTCCTGTGGCTCCCAACCTCTGCAGCCTCATCCCAGGCTCGCCCTCCCCACCCATGTCCACATCGTGTCATCATACTTATTTTCTCAATACTGATTCTCTCCATATTTTGCTCATCTCTCCTGCTTCCCATCATCCTGCCACTGAGAGTCCAGTTCCCATCATTTCTCACCTGGTTCACTGCAAAGCCCCCCAACTGGCCTCTGGGTCTGCAGCCTGCACTCTTCACCACTGCAATCAGAGAAAGATTTCTAAATTCCATTCTAGCAATGTTATTTGTCTTTTCTCCAACCCAGTCTACTAAGAGTTGCCTACAAGGCCCTCCTCCACAATCCAGGTTGCAGACTGCAGGGCCAGCTACATCCCCCTCCCAGTTCCTTGCATCCCAGACCCAGTTCCTCAAACATGCCTTTACTGTCCCCTGTCTCCATGCCCTTGTACATGTTATTCCTTCTGCCTGAATGCTCTTCCCACCTCATTCACCTGGCTTACTGCTAGTGTAGCTGGCAGCAACCAATTCAAGTATGACCTCTTCCAGGAAGCCTTCTTTGATCTATTCTATGAGTTCTTACCTCACCCAGGGATTCCTTCTACCCTCCACATCTCCCCTGTTACCATGTCCATCTCCCCTATTGAGGCCAGGCCTTATGACTCATTCATCTCTCTCCAGCACCAGGGCTTAGTCAAGTGCCTGGCACCAAATAGGTGCTCAACTACTGTTTGTTGAATGATTCAATACAGCCAGTAGTGGATGAGGACTCCAAGGGAGAGAGTGTAGAGAAATGAGGGGCTTAGGCCTGAAACTTGGAGGGTCTCAATTTTTAAGAATTGGAGAGGGAGGCCAGGCGCAGTGGCTCATGCCTGTAATCCCAACACTTTGGGAGGCCAAGGCGGGCAGATCACTTGAGGTCAGGAGTTCGGGATCAGCCTGGCCAACATGGAGAAACCCTGTCTCTACTAAAAATACAAAATTAGCCAGGCGTGATGGCTGGCGCGTGTAATCCCAGCTACTCGGGAGGCTGAGGCAGGAGAATCGCTTGACCTGGGAGGTGGAGGTTGCAGTGAGCTGAGATTGCACCACTGCACTCCAGCCTGTGCGACACAGTGAGACTCTGTCTCAAAAAAAGAAAAAAAAATGGGAGAGGGAAACAGACAAAAAACACAGTATCTCAGAAACCCCGGAAAGAGGATTGGCCAAAAAAAATGCTGGTGATTGCTGCGAATACTTTCCCCTTTTTAACTGCCTTCATTTTTTAGGTTGCAGCTGAGTCCCTTCAGGAAGCCTTCTCTGAGCCTCTTCCACTAAGTTAGTCCCCCTTTATCCTCTCCCATCCCATACCTGCGCTGGTCCTGGGCTGTGTGCTTCCCCATCCAGCCCTCATCTGCTCTGCTCTGCATTGCAAGTGACTGACCCCTCTAGGCTCCCAGGCCAGTAAGAGGCTCTGGCAGGAAACCCAAAGGTAGAAGGAAAGGAGAATCCAGGGATTTCTCCCCATCCCTCTCAGTCTTAGTGGTATCTGTGGAAGTGGTTGTGTCTTCTCTATGGTTTCAACTTCTTCCAAGTGACCCCAGTCCCAGCCTTTGATTACACTGCCCCAGTCCAGTCCCTCCAACCCAGGGGTCGCAGCTGGATTCCTGGTTACTTCCCCCATTGTCTGAAGAACTTCTCCATCCTTTTATCCCCTATGTAACCAATTTCCTGCATTCAATTCTATGTTTATTCTATGTTTAAAAACTCAGAGGCCAGGCGAGGTGGCTCACACCTGTAATCCTAGCACTTTGGGAAGCCGAGGCGGGTGGATCACCTGAGGTCAAGAGTTCGAGACCAGCCTGGCCAACATGGTGAAACCCCGTCTCTACTAAAAATACAAAAAAATTAGCCGAGTGTGGTGGCAGGCGCCTGTAACCCCAGCTACTCAGGAGGCTGACAGGAGAATCGCTTGAACCCGGGAGGTGGAGGTTGCAGTGAGTCAAGATCGTGCCACTGCACTCCAGCCTGGGTGACAGAGTGAGACTTCATCTCAAAAATAAATAAATAAATAAAATAAAAATAAAAATTCAGAATGAGGCTGGGCTTAGAGGCTCCTGCCTGTAATCCCAGTGCTTTGGGAGGCCAAGGCGGGAGAATCGTTTGAGGCCAGGAGATCGAGATCAGCCTGGGCAACATAGGGAGACTCCTACCTTTATCAAAATGAAAAAAAAAACAACCCTCAGAATGGGTTCTGTTTTCCTGGCTGGATCCTACCTGACACGATACAGTCTCCCCATCTTCTTGCCATCTTGCAGTGGCTTAAGTCCTCATCTGCTGCTACCTGTTCAAGGAAGCTCCCTAAGGGCAGGGACTGGTCTGGAGGTTCCATGCTTCCTACCCAGAGCCTGACACAGAGGATCTCAGTGCATCACGTTTGTGGCTGCCTGCAGATAAGAAACTGAGACAAGGTCATCTACTAGGAGGCAGTTCATGGAGAGAAGAGCTGGTGAGCAGAAACCAGGCTGCAAGGAGCACACTTGAGTGGGAGATGAAGCAGACTTTCAAGAAGTTTGGGAGTGAAGGGGGAAAGAAGGCTGGGCTAACAGTGCAGGGGAGAGCCAGGACTAGCAAGGTTTTGTTTGTTTGTTGTTTTTAGGGTGTCCTCAGCTTGATCTCATTTGTAGGTTGAAAGGAAGAAGAGAGAGGAGGGAGATATTGAAGGGCAGGAGATACTGGGACATTGGGAGTGGAATGACAGGACCTATGCGATCTCTTAGGAAGACTCAATTCACCAGAAGGCTTGAGGATAGTGTGGAGAGGAGACTAGAGGTAAGCAGGTGAGTCTGGAGGGGAAAATCTCCAAATCAGGAAGTGAGAAGAATTTGTGTCAAGCCAGGGCACCCTAAGAAGGCTCCAAAGTTGGGAGAAGAGGCTAGATCTCTGGAAGGTATGCCCAGGACCTGTTCTTGTAAGGTCATCTTTGCCCAGTACCCTCCAGAAACCCCTACCAGCCCTCACCTCCATTCTTTGCTGAAATTGGCACTCCTCTCCCCCTCACCCACATCGCCATGGCCCCTCCTCTTCTCCAGCAGCTCTGTGGTTTGTGGTGCCCCCTGCCATCTCCCTATGTGGGGTGGGTTTGGTGGGCAGCAGGCACAGGCCAGAACTGGCACACAGTGGTGTGCCAGCAGGTGTTTAACAACCAACTCAGGATGGGTAGCCCTGATTTATACTGTTTGCCAACTTCCATGGTATAAATACTCCCAACATGTCCAATTTCAAGCTACCAATATGAGATCACTGATCACAAAATAGCTAGAGAGAATGGATCACACTTTTGCCTGCATCCATCTATCCATTTCCTCTCCTGCCTCGCTGGCCTCTCCATAGACCTCAGCTGACAGCAGCAGTAGCGCAGGTCCAAGCTGGGGAGGGCAGCAACAGCACTGTGGCTGCAACTTCAGGCAGTCCCGATAGGGAAAGGAAAACTGCTCTCCTCCAGGAACATCCACCCTACAGTCCCCAGTCATCTCCTATCTCAGCCTCACATCTGAATTCTCAAGTGTAACTTCAGAATCTCACAGTAATTTGGGGCCTGAAATCCACAGACATTCAGATGACTCATCAGCCACTTTCTCACTGGACATGGCTCAGCACCATAAACCGTGCTGACTAAGGCAATAAAAACCAGAATATAATTTCCTTTCTTCCAAGGCAAACAGAAAAGGAAAAATGATCCAAGGATAGCATTCCTTCACTGATTTACTCACTCTTCAGCACTCTCCTAGAGAACTGATGGGCAACTGGCTCCCTGAAGCCTGAAGTCTCTCTGCAGAGTCCGGCATGCAGGAGGGCAGGGGCTCTGGAGTCAGACATGGTTTGAATCCTGGGTCTCCTGTTACAGCAAAGTGACACTGGGCAAGTTACTTCTGTCCGAGCTTCGGTTTGCTCATCAGTGAAATGGGGACAGTAATACTACCTATTCAATGGGGTCAGACTGTAGGGGTTCTCAACTGGGGGCAATTTTGCTTCCTTGGTGACATCTAGCAATGTCCAGAGACATTTATTGTCACATTGGGTGGATGAGGGAGTGCTATAGGTATGTAGTAGACAGAGGCCAGGAAAGCTTTTAAACATCCTGCAATGCACAAGACAACCCTGATGTGGTTTGGCTGTGGCCCCACCCAAATCTCACATTGAGGCTAGGCGCAGTGGCTCATGCCTGTAATTCCAGCACTTTGGGAGGTTGAGGCGGGTGGATCACTTGAGTTCAAGACCTGCCTGGCTGACGTAGCAAAACCCCATCTGTACTAAAAATATAAAAATTAGCCGGGCATGGTGGTGCACACCTATAGTCCCAGCTACTCAGGAGGCTGAGGCACGAGAATCACTAGAACCCAAAAGGAGGAGGATGCAGTGAGCTGAGGTTGCGCCACTGCACTCCAGCCTGGGTGACACAGGGAGACTCCATCTCAAAAAAGAAAAAAAAAATCTCATCTTGTAGCTCCCACAATCCCGTGTTGTGCGAGGGACCCAGTGGGAGATAATTGAATCACTGGGGCAGTTTCTCCCATACTGTTCTCATGGTAGTGCGTAAGTCTCATGAAATCTGATGTTTTTGTAAGGGATTTCCCCTTTCGCTTGGCTCTCATCATTCTCTCTTGTCTGCTGTCGTGTAAGACATGCCTTTTGCCTTCTGCCATGATTGTGAGGCCTCCCCAGCTACACGGAACTGTGACTACATTACATCTCTTTCCTTTATAAATTACCCCGTCTCAGCTATGTCTTTATCAGCAGCGTGAAAGCAGACGAATACAAGCCCCGTCCCCCAACAATGAATTATCCAACCCCAAATGTCTATAGTGCCAGGCTGAGAAACCCTGGCCTAGAGGGAACATTCAGTGAGGTTATGCACATGAAGTACTCTAAGTCTGTCTGGCTTACTTTTTGTAAAGTATCAGAAAACAAGCTGCGATTCTTTTGGAATAGCACAGTCTTACCCTATTTCCAGACCTGAAATGGATGGGATGTGAAAACCCTTGAGTACTGAGAACCTAGTTCACTGCTCCAGGTGTGAGTCATCCTGTAAATGTCAACTTCTTGTATTTAAAGCAGAGCTGAGGCTGCACAAGTGACTCAAGGCCAGAAGCTTTCCCAGGTTGTCTCGACTTAGGCTGGGAGGAAGTAATCTCGTCCCGAAGCACTCCTTCCAGAGGGTGCAAGCATTTCAAGACTCAGAGACACCACACTGCTCACTCTGGGTGGGTGTATTGTTTCTCACCTCACCCACACACAGTGGGGCTTGGAAAGACCTCAGAAAAGTAGCTGAAACCGAGAGGCCTTGTTTATCCCGAATATCTTCCTTACCAGTGTTTAGTGGTTTGCTCCTCCCCTGCAACCTGATGTGACATTCCTTCTCCAGAGTTACAGTTTTGAGTCAGCACAGTTCACTCTCTCCGATTAATACACATTAGTGTTCAGGGACGGATTTAAAGACAGATCATCTTGATGGGGTAGGTGGGAGTGTACAGGGGACCCAGGACCAGAGGTGTCAAGGGAACCTGGGCAAAGTACAGAGGCACTGGGTGTTTTAAAGAAGGAATAGTGAAAGAGAGAGAAGGCAAAGGCAAGCCAGGGAGTGTCTGCAGACTCTGGAGGTGTGCCTACATCTTTCCTGAGAAGTGGTGTGCCCAGAGGCAAACAGGTGGTGGGAGAGGCAATAAGGGGGCATCCAAGATTGTGGATACCAACCTGTACATCTGGCCAAGCTCTGCCTCTCCCTGAGTCACTGAAATGCAAAACCCTGGGGGTGGAAAGAGATTTGGGGGCCACCAGTCCAGCTTCTTTCTTGCCTGCCATCTCCCAGCTAGTCAGTGGCAGAGCCAGGGGGGGCACCAGAGACTGTTTGGCTCTAAAGCACAGACTCTACGGGAGCCACAACCTCAAATGCTCCAGGGGCCAGACAGGTGACATAAGGTTAGATGGTTGGGTGGCGGGAACTGTAAGGAACTGCAGGCTCTGCTCTAAGGCATTCAAATTCAAATTTAAAAAAATATTGGGCCAGCCAAACAAAGCATATTTCTGGCCTGGGTGAGTGAATGAGGCCCTCAGGTTGTGAGTTTTTGACCACTGCCTAAATAAATGATCTTCCCTATTCGCCAGCAGAGATGACTGTTTGGCACAGATATCCAGAAAGAAGAGTTCAGCTTCGGACTGTCTGCAAAGTAGTCTCAAGCAGATGGTGGTCTTTGCTCACTTTCAGAGATGGGTGTTCCTTACTTTTCAAGACAGCCTTGGGTGGGGCCTGCCTATCCCCGGACTAGAGCCACTCACCACACCTACCATGGACCCTTTATGGAAGTGGGATGCCCAGGGTAGGAGTACATCTTTTATTTTGCAATTAAAAAAAAAGTTTGGATTTTTTTTTTTTTAAGGACTGCCTCACTCTGTTACCCAGGCTGGAGTGCAGTGGCACGATCGTGGCTCACTGTAACCTCAAACTCTCAGCCTCCCCTCTAGCTGGGACTGCAAGTGCAAACTACCACGCCTGGCTACTCTTTTATTTTTTTGCAGGGACGAGGTCCTTGCTATATTGCCCAGGCTGTTCTCCAACTCCTGGCCTCAAGCGATCCTCCTGCCTTTGCCTCCCAAAAGCGCTGGGATTACAGGAGTGAGCCACCGTGCCTGGCCTGGAATTTATTACAAATAAAATACAAGCTCAGTGTGGAAACACTAGATAATACAGAGGAGCAAAAGTTAGAAAAAATTTCTATACCTTCCCTACTCCCCACCCCCGACCCCCATTCAGAAAGAAGCACTGTTGACACTTCAATGCATATTCTGAACTCCAGGTCCTTTCTTTGCATACATCAAGCTCTCATCCTCTTGCCGGCTCTGTGGTCTGCAAACCCAACGAGCAGATGCTTTGCTCAGCGCTCGTACCACGCCACGCACCCACATGCTCTCTTTGTACCTGGGTTTCAACCCACAGGTCGGGCCCCTGTAAGCCCTTGGCTCCCCAAGCTTCTCGAGGGCAGGCACTGTAACCTTCTTTATTCATTACAGGGATTCTACAGGACCAGGCACACGGTAAGCGCTCAATAAAAACGTCTCTACCCCCACCACCTCCTGCCTCAGCCGCCACCGCCTGGCAGCAGAGAGGAAGCGGAACGCGAGCGACCCACGAGGGAGAGCGCCTCGCTGTCTCCAAGGTAACCGAAGTCAGTGGCAGGGAGTGCCCACGCATGCGCACACTCGCCCTTCCTTCCCGTAACCTCGAGAACGCAGCTGGTAAGACTGCCAGAAGCCGAGGGCGCATGTGTGGTTCCACCAACACCCTAGTCGCCTCCGCCTTCTGTCAGTCCGCCCGCCCAGCGATCTCCCTTCTACAAACATCGTCCGGAAATAGTGCCCATTTCTGGAAACCAGGCCTAGTTAACCAATCGTTGCTAGGGAGCGGGAAGACGGGCTTGCCGGGACGGCCGTCTCATTGGCTGGCTTAGGGGAGCGGGCGGGGCCACGGGTCGTGGTGCGGCCAAAGAAAGGAGGCGCGAAGCGAGGAAAAGTTACAGCCTCCGGGGGAGGCGTGGCCCCGGGGGCGGCCGAGAAGGCGAGGGGGCGGAGCCCGGGACCGGGGCGGGGCGACCACGGGCCGGGAGCTCAGCGGTCGGCGGCCGGCGGCCGGCGGCGGGAGATCGAGGGCGAGCGGAGCGCAACACTCGCTTGGTTGGGGAGATCGGCGCTTGGCCGGTAGGTGACGGGGCGGGACCCTGGGGCCCGGTGCGAGGCGCCCAGGGAGCGGCTGGGATGGATCGCCCCTCAGCCCCGGGCTGGGCTGCGGCCTGGCCCCTCGCCCCGGAGCAGTGGGGTCGGCGGCCAGGCCAGCGCAGTCCGACGTACCCCGTCCAACCCACTCGCGGCGGTCCGCGGGCGCGCCCTCGCACGCGCTGCCGGCGCCGCGCTTGCCCCGGGCCTCCAGGCCGCGCACTCCTGCTGGCCACACGCTGGCTCCGAGCGCGCGCAGGGGCCCCCTGCTTCCCCTTCAGTAGCGCCCCGCGCCGCCGCCAGGCCCGCCCGCCTGCTCTGCGCCCCAGTGCCTCCAGGATGGAGCTCGCCTGGCGCGGGGCGGACGTGTCTCCTGCAGGAGTGCGCCCTGGCATCTGCCCTGGCGTGAAACCCTCCTGGCCTTTCATGGGAAGTTCTCGGGTCACACCTCAAGGCGGGGAGCAGGAGCTAACTAAGCCTGTCCTCAGCATGCAGCGGGGCAGTGCTGGCCGCCCGCAGCATCCTTCCTCCGCCCTCGGACCCCAGTCCTCCTCTGTAATTCTTCTGGGCTCTCCAACTCGGGACTTTATCTGTCGGTTCAAATATAACATTCCCATCTTGGAAACCCATCGTGGCCCTGGCATCTTGCAGCCACCGGGCACCAGGCAGAGAGGGGCCACTTGTACGTACGTTTCCCGCCTGCCCGGGAGCCTCCTTAGTGCTGGGCAGCTTCAGAAAAAGTGTTTCTTTCCTAGTCAAAGTTAAAAAGTTGCTCTCGGCCCTAAAGGGTGGACTGGAGGTATGAATGAGGGAGAGGATAAGTGGTGAAAAGGTACATATATCAGCAAAGTAAATGGTAAAACTACTTTTGCTCGCTGGAGACAATGAACACCAATGACTTAATTAAGGACTTTAAAAGGACGTGAAATTAAATGATTAGAGTGAGGTCATGATATAAAATAGGAGTCTGGAGTTTATTCCAAGAAAAATATTGAAAACCCCTTGACTAGAAACATGGTCTTTCTGAAAGATTAAAAGGAAACAGTATCTTAACATTAGTGATGTGTTTTTTACTTAGTGTCTTCATACCTGTGAGCTCCGTTTTCCTTCAGATGGCTGTGTGGTAAGACAGATTGTAGTGTCTTGTTTTACAGGCGAGGCACCTGAGGCAGGTGTGTATGAGGGAGTGGGGGTGGTATATATCTTGCCTGATGCCTCATAGCTAGGACTAAGGATGGGTCTTCCCCAGAATCCTAGATCAGGACCACATTATAGAACTGAGATGCAGAAAGGAGGGAGAAGTTTTTGGTGTGGTTTTTATGCTCTTAATGTGAGAGGACACTTAAAAAGTGCTTGCCTTACTTTGGTTGTGTTTGGATTTACTCTTGGTGTTTTTTAAGTGATATCAATCAGTTCCTTTGGAGCGGTGCCAGACCTCTGAATTTTTCAGACACCTTTCGGACATCCTTATTTATTTTGAAGGGTGTGGAGAACTTCTGAGAAGATCTCAAAATAAAAGTAATCGTCTCTGACTCTAATTTTAGAGATAAGTACCCAGGTATATGTACCAGCTCTTTGTGAAATCAGACAGCAAGACGCTGCCGAGCTTCAGGCCATCTTCTGAGTGTTTTCTGATTATAAGAAGCAGTTCTGAAGGGGGTTTTTTGTCATTGGTATTGTCTGTTAAGAGTTTGTGGGAGCGGCACCACAGAGACCCTGCCAAATCCGTCTCCCTCTATTAAACAAAAATGTCTGGTTGGGCCGTTTCGCCTCAACAGATGAAGGTTTGGTTCCTCATTTTGGTTCTCCTGTTGAACACTGACTCCTTTGTGATCTGCCTGGAATATGTGTATATCATTTACTGCTGAGAAGATGGCTTGCGCTGATTGGTTGTCCAGCCCTCGGCAACTGTTGTGATTTTTTTTTTTTTTTTTTTTTTTGTGGTGATTTGATAACAGTTCATCCCTGGCTAGGGCCTGGTGAGAGATCTGCAGAGATGTGAAAGAGATGAAAGCTTTATCCAGGGTTGTTTTCTTCATTGTTGGCACCCTCTGAACAGTGTTGTATCACTTTGGCCTGTGAAGGCACTTTTAACTTCCTATTTTTTTTTCTGTCTCAATGGACAGCACATGGGCTTTCCTAACAAGCCTGCCTGCCTCGATGAAGAGCTGACAGATTCATATTGGTTGGTTTGACAGATGTTCTTTCTGGGGGGAAAGTTCAGAAATCTTAAAAGCAAAGTCAGTCCTAAGTAAAAAGTCTAAGTCAGCCCGATACGCATAAAGGCAGCGTACTTCTACCGATGGCTTCCATCATCTCAAGGTTGTTTTTTTTTTTTTCCTGGCAAAAGGTTAAAATGCAACTAAAATTCTGCTTTCGTGATTAATAAGTCACTACCGCAGTTGTGTCTGATGCTTCCTGTTTGCCCCATTTTAGTATTTCAGTTAAACTGGAAACATCTGAGCATTATGGGCACTATTGATGGCACCAGTGTGAAATTGGTGGGCCGGGGACAATTCCATGTCAGTGGATTTAGGGAGCTCTAAGGATGTCAGCCCCTCTGGTCTCCACACACCAGGATTCTCTAGTAAGGGAACAGAATGGGGCTGAGCATCTGCAAGAGCTGGGTGGGCATTCAAAGTGATACATGTGTGAAGGTTCTGCATTTACTCGGTGATGCTGGCTAAAATGCTGTACGTAGTAGCCCAGAAAGGGAAGGCCAGACGTAGGGCAAATTGTAGGGGAGCATTTCTGTTGAGCTGAGCAGGACATTGAAGTATGAGATTTTTTGTTCTGGGCTTATGACTGCCTGAATGACAATGCAGAAAAAGTCATTTTTCTTCAGTGGCCGGTGTGCTCTTTGCATTCTAGTTTAAAGGAGCCTCTTCCCTTCTTGCTTTTCTACATGTCTTAATCCCTCAGCTCCCTGATAGAAATCCCTTGAAATGATGTGGCATCAATAATAATTTTATAGCCAGTCTTTGTATTTTCACACAATGCTCATGTGAAGAAGGGCAGGGACAAAGATCAGAAAAGTGAAGCCTCATAAGGAGAAATAGACAGGATTGCTCAGAATCTAAACCCCCTTTTTTTGATATCTAGGTCACTGCTTTTTCTACTAAGTTGCTCATGAAAACGGTAAGGATTTTCTTCGCCCAAACATGTCAGTTTTGAATATAATGAAACCAGGGTAGCAGCTTTGTTTATTTATTGTACCAATCAATTATTAATTGATATTGATTGTTAATTAATAAAAGGCCAAAAGATGAATAGCCTGCTGCCTGGACAGGTGTGCTTGTGCCCATTTTCCAGATGTAGAAACAAAGGCAGAGAGCCCGTGATTTGTCCAGAGCAACAGAACAAGTCCTTGGTGTCTCCATGTCACATGTGGTGGCTGAGGCTGTCAGGTCAGAGAGACCTGGGTCAGGTCGAGGTCTGCCACTGCCTGCCTTTGTGCCCACAAGCAAATCACTTCACTTCTCTAATCATCAGGTGCCTCATCTGTGAATGGGATCAGAAATACTTCATGGGGCTGTTTTGAGTAGAAAATGAGAGGAGATATGTAAAGTGCTGAGCCCAGTGCCCAGCACAGAACATAGAGGCTGTAACTGTTGTTGGTGGTGGTGGTGGTGTTTGCTGGTGGTAGTAATAGTAGCAGTAGTAGTTGCCAATTACTGCATTGTGACTAAACCTGTTTTCTGTAAGATGATGTCAAGGAGGGTCAGACTGCCTGACAGGCCAGGGTCATTTTCTTAGTAGGAACTTTAGGGGGACAGTTCTTCAGTCTAAAAGCTTCAGCTGTCAGGTTCTCCCTGTCTTACACTATATACTGCCCTCACCGTACTCCAAATGAGGCTACAAAGGTCCAGGCTCTGCCCAGTTGACAATCCTAACTCTGAGCTGGAGACACAGCTAGGCCTGTCTAGGGGCTTCCTGTGTCCCACATGTGATCAAGTAGGTTCCTGCATTAACCCTGGAGGTGAGGAAAGGGAAAATACTGTATGGCATGTAGGTCAGCAAGGACTTGTTCTTTGGGGGACTAGGAGGGAACATTTGGTTCTGTGGGATGAGGGTCCCACTACCACATGGCATCCCCAGCTCACCACCCTTTCCTTCTCATGTCTTTGTCAGCTTCTCTCTGGGACTATGTCTCGGGGCCCAGGATCTGCAGTCAAGGACTTGCAGATTTCCCTTTAAATCTCACAAGAAGCCTGGAATGGTGATGTGTGTTTCTTTAGTCCCAGCTACTTGAGAGGCTGAGGCGGGAGGATCACTTGAGCCCAGGAGGTCAAGTAGCTATGGGCAACATAGCGAGACCCCCTCTCTTGAAAGAAAAACGTTTGTTTTAATCTCACAAGGGAAAAAAAAGTTTCATATTTTAAAGTCTTTTTTCCCCTTAATACAAAACAAAAATATAGGCTCTCACCAGGCTGCCGTTCCCTTTAAATAACATTTTGTTTTCTCTTGGGGAAGCTGACTTGATGGCCGAAGAGTCATTTCTAAAGTGAAGCTAGTTTTTAGAAAAAATAGATCACCGGATGTCAAGCCTCATGTGGAGCTCGGTTCAGATGAAAATGAAACCAGCAGGCCTGGTGTGGCAGCTCTGCACTTGACTTCAGGCTGGAGGTGAGAGGCAGAGTGTGCCTGGACCTTGCTCCATAACTGGTTGGCCTCACAGAGTGCATTTGATAGGTGCCTTAGTCATTTTCCAAGCAGCTTTGCTTAGGTGAGGAGAGCACTTTCTCTGGAAGGTGAGTCACCCATGCAGGGGTGTAGGTGACAGGCGATTTATTCCCCAGCACAGTTGCAGAGAAAGTCCTGAGCAGACCTTCTTGAGGAGCCCTGTGCCACAAATCAGCCTCATCCCAGTCCCAGGGCTATGGAAGCAGGGGGCAGGAGGCAAACAGGAGGCTTCTGGGGCCAGTGGGCTGACAGCGGAGGGGGGATCGTGGATGGGGCACAGAGCCCAGATCAGCAGTGTCACTGACTCCTGAGTCCAGCCACCCTGAGGGTGGAAAATGGCCTGCTTCCAGTGACAGTCAGCAAAGAAGCAGGAGGGGAGCTTTGGCCCCAGGGAGCTGGGAAATCCCTTGGCAGAGAGCAGAGAGACAGCCCTATTTTGGTGTGAAAAACCTTTTAGGAACGCTTTTCCACCTGCCTCCTTTTCAGCCACCTGAGTTGGAGGCTCTGCAGAGCTCCAGCGATTGTAAAGGCTAGATTAAACCCTGGATTTCAAAAAGCTTGAGGAATCCCAAGCCTGCCACCACCTCAGTTGTCTACACTTCTAGGACCAGGATTTGTACCCAGAAAGAAGCAGCAGGGGGGACTCCTGAGCCATCCCTCCCTCCCAGTTTCTGGTCACTACAGCTTCTCCTGACCCTGTTTCCGCTAAAGCCACTATCAGGTGTCCATTAAGGCAGAGATTTTCTTCAGACACTGTTCTGGACTAGTGCAGTTGGTGTTGAACTTGACGCCTATGGTCAGGGACATCTATAAGCAATGTCCAGGACCAACTACAAGGAGGGCTTGACTTTAATGAAGCTGCAGCTCTTGCAAATAATCTTGTTGCCTGTCTCTGGCAGACTAACAACCCAGCCCCTGTACCCATACCCCATCAATCTGGACCAACCAGCAGTCACCTCCTGCTGGCATGGCTAAATAACCTTAACCTCACTGTCCAGAAAGAGCTGTTAGGATTATAGCCTGGATGTGATCATTCACATTTTTTGCAGTGAGAAAATGCAGAAGAGAAAATGGTGGCCCAAGAAAGCCAAGTGGGTTGCCCAAGGCCACACAGCTAGTTAATGGCAGAGCCTGAACTATAAAACCCAGACTCTTCAATGTACTCTGCTGCAAGGGAACGAAGGAACTAATCCTAAAGCAGGATTTTTTTTTTTTTTTTAAACTAGCTCCTCCTTTTATTCCCCTACCCCAACCCTATCATTCTCAGCCTTTCTGCAAGCTCTGCCAGGCCTGGGAAGGGTGGAGCCACAGCAGCTGCTGCCCTGGGTCTAAGAAAAAGTAAACAGAAAGCTATTTGTTGGACGCTGTCTTATACCATGAGGTTCACGTAATCAAAAGGAGGTCAAGGTTGATAAGAAAATACAATTACCAGGAAGTCTCAAAGGTTGCCCACACCTTTAGGGCACTTTCCTACCTAGCCAAGCAGTATCTCACCTAGAGTGGGTATTTAGTAACTTTCAATGATTGATTACAGGGGTCCAAACCCACAGTGCACGAAGCTCTTCTGCATCTTTCTTCTGTGCAGGAGGTGCATGCATACTCTGGGTGTTATCCTAGCTGATCTGCCTGGCTCCTCTCAGTGAGAGGCTCTTCCTTGTGGGTGAAGCATGATGTCATGATATCATCTGGATGGTGGCCCCTGTAAGTGTAAAGAATTATTGTAGCCAAAATCTACCACCCACCTTCTACTGACATTAAAGTTTCCTTTTACTGGGCCAGAATTAAAAGGTAGGTGTTTCTGGTCCATACTAGGGATAGCCAGGAGGGTTGGGAGGAAAAGGAGGCTTAACCAGCCTCCAATGAGGATATGGTTGTCAATTAAGATTATAAATGGAGGCCAGGCACGGTGGCTCATGCCTGTAATCCCAGTGCTTTGGGAGGCTGAGGCGGGCGAATCACAAGGTCAAGAGATTGAGACCATCCTGGCCAACATGGTGAAACCCCGTCTCTACTAAAAATACAAAAAAATTAGCTGGGCATGGTGGTTACATGCCTGTAATCCCAGCTACTCGGGAGGCTGGGGTAGGAGAGTCACTTGAACCTGGGAGGTGGAGGTTGCAGTGAGCCAAGATCCACCATTGCACTCCAGCCCGGGCGATAAGAGTGAAACTCCGTCTCAAAAAAAAAAAAAAAAAAAAAAGATTACAAATGGACTCCTTTGGCCAAGGGAGTTGATTGGACCCACCAGACTCCTTGAGTCCTGCCCAACAGTCTCCACTGGCAGATACTGTGCCTGGAGAGGCAGGAATAGCTTTGTATAGATCAATGTGAAGGACAGAGTCCTACACCACCTCCCTCTAGCATGTATTAGATACATGCAAATATATGCAAATCTGAGCCCAGATGGGGGTTGTCCAGTTCAGAAGGGTTATCTTCTCAAGCAATTAGAAGTAATTGGGTCTCTAGGTCAGCATTTAGGAAAGGGGATGGCAGGAGTGGCTCCACAGCCATCTTTCAGGACACCTGCTTGCTGGGGTGCAGTTAGAGTACAGCCACCAAGCTGTGACTCCCTCCCTTCCAGCCTGCCAGGTGATTGGACAGTGTGGACACATGTCCCTGTCCAGCCAGGCTCTCAGAGCCTGTGGCACTCATTTATTGCTCAGAAGTGTGTCTGTCCTTTCAATCAGGAACACTTGCCAAGTGTGTCAAATAGGCCATGTCTGCTAGGTGCTAGAAAACCAAACACAATTAAGGCACCGCCCTGGAGGACCTCACCACGACGGGGGTAAGCTGGGCACAAAGGCAGACACCTCACAAGTCAACCCCGGTGCTGGTCGGGAGCCATGACTATAGGAGCTGGAGGGAGCGAGGAGGCCACCATGCGCAGCCCAGTGGCCCTCCTTTTCCAGCCTGAGCCAGCGCTGTCAGGCGTAGAGCGTCTCGGATTCTGCAGGTGCCTGGGTGGGAACACCTTGGTATTTCTCTCACCCTGGGGTCTTGTACCACTTGTCAGCTTGGAGTGGGAGCTCGGTAACAATTGGGCAACTTCAGCACTCTGGGGGAAAGAAGTGCATTTTCAGAAGCGCAGGGACAGTCAGGAGAAATGTGCTCAAATATTGCTTGGGTACAGTGGCTCATGCCTGTAATCCCAGTGACTTGGGAGGGTAAGGCAGGAGGATTGCCTTTTAGGCCAAGAGCTGGAGACCAGCTTGGACAACATAGTGAGATCTACCTCCAAAAAAAATTTTTTTTAAACTAGCTGGGCATTGCCAGGCACAGTGGCTCACACCTGTAATCCCAGCACTTCGGGAGGCCAAGACAGGCAGACCACTTGAGGCCAGGAGGTCAAGACCAGCCTGGCCAACGTGGTGAAACCTGTCTCTACTAAAAATACAAAAATTAGCCAGGTGTGTTGGTGGGCACTTGTAATCCCAGCTACTCAGGAGGCTGAGGCACAAGAATCACTTGAACCTGGGAGGCAGAGGTTGCAATGAGCCATGATCGCACCACTGCACTCCAGCCTGGGCGACAGAGCAAGACTCTGTCAAAAAAAAAAAAAAAAAAAAATTAGCTGGGCATGGTGGTGCGTACCTGTAGTCCTAGCTACTTCAGAGGCTGAGGTGGGATGATCACTTGAGCTCAGGAGTTCGAGGCTGTAGTGAGCTATGGTTGTACCACTGCATTCCAGCCTGGGTGACAGAACAAGTCCTCTTCTCAAAAAAGAAAATATAGTTCAAAGTAGAATCAGACAGTGAGTAGCCAGCTAATAAACACATAACTGACCACCTCCCACCCCTCCAAGTGGGAATTGGGAGGGCAGTGACCACACTGGCACATCCCATAGGCTTGGTGCCACTAGAGAGCTGTAGGCAGGTGGATCAAGGCAGTGCTTCTAGGTAACTGGGTTCAGCATTCCAAGAAGGCCTTTCGAGGGTTTCAACAGAGAAGGCTCTTCGTCATCCTCATATTCCCGCTGGCCAGCACGGTGCCTGAAACATGGTAGCCACTGGTTAAGTATTTGCTGTTGAGTGAAAGTACAAGACTTGAATCCAAACTCCTCCTGCTAAGCCCTGCTGGCCTCAGGGAGGACGAGAGAGCCATGGGCTGTTTCATGATTTACCCTCTTTTACCAAAGAATCGTGTGAAATCCTCTGAGAATATTCCTCGTCATGCCCCATGTCCCAAGCCCTTTTTTCCCTTCCCAGGGGAGGACAAGAATATGACCCCTCATTATAAAGGGACCCCTCTGCCACTCATGTCCTCAAGCTGGTTACTTGGGCCAGCTTGTCAAAGAGCATGTGGGGCAGCATCTGAAATGAGGCCAGGGTCAAGGTTGCCCCGCCACAGGGCGGAGCTGGACCTGTGCCTCCTTCCATGCGTTGGAAGCCTTGTGTGGAAAGCTGAGTTCTTTGGGTTTCTTGTTTATTCTGAAGTTCCTCAAACTAGTTCCTCAATTTCAGAACCAGTCACCAGTGACTACAATGAACTTGAATTCTCCTATATAGGGAGCCTGAGCCTGTCTTTCTTCATCTTTTCTGAACACAGGTAGACGCTGCTTGAAGCCACTCCCACCTCTGAAAAGCAGATTTCTAAACCCAGAAAGGAGCGGCGGGTGGTTGTATTTCAGCGAGATTGACCGTAGCCTAGGGAACTTCTTGCTCAGAATCCACCCCGAAAGGTTAAATAAGGAGAGTTGTTTTTCACAACCAAAATGCTGCTTCTAACGATGATCTCAAAGCTTGGCAAGATCACAAAGTACGTTTTGAGTCATCAAAGAAACTGGCTGTGTTTCACATGATTTTAGTGTCAAGGGCAATTATGGCCATCTAATCTTTGGAAATTGGTCATGTTAAGTGGCATACAGGGCAGCCCCCACTTAATCAGAATATTCAGTTACACAAAATACCCTAAGTTGCAGATTTCAATGACACTTGAAAATTTTTTAATTTATTTTTTTATTTTTTATTTTTTTTAATTTTTTGAGACAGAGTCTCACTCTGTTGCCTAGGTTGGAGTGCAGTGGCACGATCTCGGCTTACTGCAACCTCCACCTCCCGGGTTCCAGCGATTCTTGTGCCTCAGCCTCCGGAGTAGCTGGGATTACAGGCGCCCGCCACCACACCCAGCTAATTTTTGTATTTTTAGTGGAGGCAGCGTTTTGCCATGTTGGCCAGGCTGGTCTCGATCTCACAACCTCAGGCAGTCCGCCCGCCTGGGCCTCCCAAAGTGCTAGGATTACAGGTGTGAGCCACCACTCCCGGCCTGAAAAATTTTTTATACAATATACATTAAACATTCCTTGTTGCTTATTGTATAAAATTAAGTACACGTGTGACAGGTTTTTATCTCAACACTACCTTGGCCCACATGTTCTCCTGCGTGTCGGGTCTCTGTGGATCCATGGTGCCCCCTGTGGCATCTTTTCTATTTGCTGTTAGCTCTCCTTGTGCAAAGGATTTGAAGGTTGAATTGAAAATACCACTGTAATACTTCTCTTTTAGAGCTTATAAAATGCCCTGTATCAGGGCCTGGGGGCAAAAGTACTGATGAAATTTATGAAGATAGCAAATGATGCTCGAGTCTTTGTTATAAAAAGAATGGTAAATAGGCTCAAGAAGCCTGGAGCCAGGCTTTGTAAAGTGAATGGCAAATTTGCATTGTCATAGAACTTCTCCTTAGAATGGGCCCGGCTATGCCAGGCCTGGGTGGGCTGAGGAACATAGGCCCACCACAAGTCCAGCTTGGAGTCTGTCTTCCCTGTTGTCATTTTAAAGTTGCTTTTTCCAGAACATAGGCTGGCTGTAGTTCATGCTTCCTAATTAAGGTGCTTCCTCCCAGGCCAGTCCCTGGATTTCTCACTAACCTTTGACTTGTGACAGCTTCTGCATCTCGGTCCCAATTTTTAAAGCTTAGATCATTTGGAAGTAGAAAGAGTGTCATGGTTAAGAGTATGGGCTTTGACATAAAAGTCCCTTGTGTAAATCCTGCCGCTGCCACTTCACTGCTGTGTGGCCTTGGGCAAATTACTTGGCCTGCTGAGGCCCAGTTTCTTCCTCCTTATAGAGGGATAACATTAGTGCCTGGCTCACAGAGTTGTGAGGATTCAAGAAAAAAATGCATGCATTACCTAATACATGGCAGATAATAATAGCTGCCATTATTATTCATTTGTATGATTACCAACAACCAGCATGTAGTTATGTGTATACAAATAGCAGATTGTTGTAACACCCAAAGATGACCACAGGACAACTAATTTCAGCTTTAGCTGCCAAGGAATTGTGGGTCCCAGTTCATCACGCAGAGCTGAGGCACTGCCAGTGGACACAGAAGCCAGATGGGGTGTGCAGAATGCTCTTCAAAGAACATCTTCGTGGGTTCTTGCCAACCACTCTGTCCCTCTACTCTCAGGATTCTCCTCCTCCTGCTTTGACCACATCTGTTCCAGACTTTCTGTCTGATGCTAGGGCTGCTGGCTAGAAGCTGTGGGAGGTAGGCTTCAGTGCCTTATAGCAGCAACTTTCAAGCAACTTAACACTTATAGACCATGACTCACATCTGTAATCCCAGCACTTTGGGAGGCTGAGGTGGGCAGATCACTTGAGGCCAGGAGTTCGAGATCAGCCTGGCCAAGATGGCAAAACCCCGTTTCTACAAAAAAAAAATAAATAAAATTAGCCATGCGTGGTGGTGCATGCCTGTAATCCCAGCCACTTGGGTGGCTGAGGCACAAGAATCGCTTGAATCCGGGAGGCGGAGGTTGCAGTGAGCCGAGATCATGCCACTGCACTCCAGCCTGGGTGACAGCAAGACTCTGTTTCACAAAAAAAAAAAAAAAAACAGCCAGGCACAGTGGCTCACACCTGTAATCCCAGCACTTTGGGAGGCCGAGGCGGGTGGATCATGAGGTCAGGAGATCGAGACCATCCTGGCTAACATGGTGAAACCCCGTCTCTACTAAAAATACAAAAAATTAGCTGAGCGTGGTGGCGGGTGCCTGTGGTCCCAGCTACTTGGGAGGCTGAGGCAGAAGAATGGTGTGAACCCGGGAGGCAGAGCTTGCAGTGAGCCGAGATTGCGTCACTGCACTCTAGCCTGGGCAACAGAGCAAGACTCTGTCTCAAAAAATAAATAAATAAATAAATAAAACCAAAAAAATCTTACACTTCCAGTCATACAAAGGTCTGACTGCTCATCTTGTAGCGGCTTCCATCTCTCTGGAGGTTGCACTGATGTTTCCAGAATGCCCACTACATGCCAGGTACTGTGCTATGTAATTGAAACTTTGTTCCTTGCATTGAGTCACCCTGTAAAGTTCTATCATGTAGGTTTGAGGATCCCTATATTACAGATAAGACTCCTGAGTCTCAGATTATGTGACCTGCCGGTGGTCACACACCAGAGTATTGAGAAACTAAGATTCAAACTCAGATCTTCTGACTCCAAGGCCATCCTGTCATGTAGCTGAATGGCCATTCCTCAGGATTAATAAGTAATATGTTGGAATAAATTACCTCTGAGGGTCTTTCTGACCCTAAGATCATTTTGATTCCTTTATGGTTTATCCATCTACCCATTTTCTACCCATCTAGACTGTAAGCATGTTGAAAACAAGGATAGCATCTTCACAGCAAATAAATAATATAATGTTTGGAAACCACCTATCTGATGCTGCCTACTTCTCTGACACATAGAAACAGGAGAAAAGAGATAACCCATTAACAAAAGAGTCACCCAGAAATTCCAGTCCCAAGAGCTTACCACCTAGAATTCCTTCTACAAGTACACATAAATGTGAATAAGGGTAGAGTTTTTTCCATTATTACTTATAAGTGAAAAATTGGAAACAAAGTTTCCAGGTGGGAAAATGATGGTACATCTGTACCTTGCAATATTATGAAGCCTTAAAAAGAATGAATTAGAGGTCAACCATGGTGGCTCACACCTGTAATCCCAGTACTTTGGGAGGCCAAGGTGGGTGGATTGCTTGAGGTCAGGAGTTCAAGACCAGCCTGACCAACATGGTGAAACCCCGTCTCTACTAAAAATACAAAAATTAGCCAGACGTGGTGGCTGGCGCCTGTAATCCCAGCTACTCGGAAGGCTGAGGCAGGAGGATCACTTGAACTTGGGAGACAGAGGTTGCAGTGAGCCAAGAATGGGCTGCTGCACTCCAGCCTGGGTGACAGAGCGAGACTCTGTCTCAAAAAAAAAAAAAAAAAGAAAGAAAAGAAAAGAAATAAATCTAAATGTGCTGAGATGGAATAGTATTCATAGTATCTTGTTAAGTGAAAGATGCAATTTGTATGACATTACATGTGTAGAATCCATGTTTCTTTTAAAAATAGTCCCAAACTAGGCCAGGTGCGGTGGCTCACGCCTGTAATCCCAGCACTTTGGGAGGCCAAGGCGGCTGGATCACGAGGTCAGGAGATCAAGACCATCCTAGCTAACATGGTGAAACCCCGTCTCTACTAAAAATACAAAAAAAAAAAAAGTCCCAAACTATATGTTTATATATGTATAGTAATTGGAACTAGAAGGATTTACATGAAACTTAAGTGGTTTTTATGTTGCAGAGAGGACGGGACGGTACCGGGATTTTTTTTCTATATACAATTTTGTTTTGTTTACATTTTTATAATGAACAATTATTTTGGTATTGGGAAAAAATTTTTGAGACGGAGTCTCACTCCGTTGCCCAAGCTGGGGTGCAGTGGCGCAATTTCGGCTCACTACAACCTCTACCTCCTGGGCTCAAGTGAGTCTCCTGCCTCAGCCTCCAAAGTAGCTGGGATTACAGGTGCCCACCACCACACCCAGCTAATTTTTGTATTTTTAGTAGAGACGAGATTTCCCCATGTTGGCCAGGCTGGTCTTGAACTCCTGACCTCAAGTGATCCACCCACCTCGGCCTCCCAAAGTGATGGGATTACAGGCATGAGCCACTGCACCTGGCCTGAAAAAAAAAATTTAAGCAAGGTTGAAGATCATATATAAGAAAGGTAGGAGAGGCTAGCTAGGAAAACTGTCCTCCCTTGGGTTTCCCAGACTAGGACTAACCCTGCGATTCCCACCCCTTTGCGCAAGCAGTGGAGGAAGGGCTGGTTTTTTTCTCCCTGGTCCACTTCTGCTGTTTTTCACTCTGTGGGGCCACTCGTGCCCAGGGGCATCTGGTCCATCCAGCACTAGCACGAGCCTGTAACCACGCATGCACTTGCCATTCGATAAATCAAAGCAGGAAACAGTCCCCATCTTCTGAGCACCTTCCTATTTCTTGAGTCACAACTGATAAAACTCTCAGTCCCCAGCAGAGAACAAGGGAGGGAATGAAATGAAAACCAAAACCAGGAAGGACAAGCTTGCCCATCTCCAGCCTTCTGTTTTAGCGGCCCAGCTGCCAGAACTCAGTGAGCAGAACAGAAGAGCCACAGACTTTCTGGTGAAGTTTCCTGCCTGCACATGGGTTTGTGCTTGCATGTGTGTGCATGTGCGCCCACAGGGTTGGAGAAACTAGCTCATCACATATTTATAAAGACCCAATCTCAAGTGTGGACCTAATGCCTCCTAAATTCTCATCCTATGCCAAGAGATTCTTTTTTAGTTGTTTTCATGATTAAAAAGTAATACTTGGCCGGGTACAGTGGCTCATGCCTGTAATCGCAGCACTTTGGGAGGCCAAGGCAGGCAGATCACTTGAGGTCAGGAGTTTGAGACCAGCCTGGCCAACATGGTGAAACCCCATGTCTACTAAAAATAGAAAAATTAGCCGGGTGTGGTGGCGGGCGCCTGTAATCCCAGCTGCTAAGGAGGCTGAGGCAGAAGAATTTCTTGAACCCAAGAGGTGGAAGTTGCAGTAAGCCAAGATCGCACCATTGCACCCCAGCCTGGGTAACAGAGTGAGACTCCATCTCATAAAAATAATAACAATAATAAAAATAAATAAAAGTAATACCTACAGAGAAAATCAGTAGAGGGAGATACAAGAAACTGTTAACAGGGATCCCCTTAGAGGAATGGAGGGAAGGACTCATGCTTTTCATTGGCACCCCTTCCGTATTTTTTTTTTTTTTTTTACCACTTAGAAACATTATCTGTTAAAAATGAGAATCAAGGTCGGGTGCAGTGGCTCATGCCTGTAATCCCAGCACTTTGGGAGGCTGAAGCAGGTGAATCTCGTGAGCTCAAGGGTTCAAGACCAGCCTGGGCACCATGGCAAAACCCTGTCTCTACCAAAAATACAAAAAATTAGCCAAGCGTGGTGGCACGCACCTGTCCCAGCTACTCGGGAGACTGAAATGGGAGGATCACTTAAGCCTGGGAGGCAGAGGTTACAGTGAGCTGAGATTGTGTCACTGCACTCCAGTCAGGGTGACAGAATGAGACTGCATGTCAAAAGAAAAAATGAGAACTGAGAAAACTAATACGTGCTCACTGAAAAAGTGGAAAAATTAGAAAAGTATAAAAAGAAATATTAAACATAAGCCCACCACCAAAAGAGAACCATTGCTATTTGTCCTAGGTATCTGCATTTTTATAAATGTCATTGTAATATACCGACACATGTATATAGTGTCATATTTTAGATACACTTCTGTATCTTCTTTCTACTAATTTAATATCCCATTTTTCCATATTGTTAAAATGATTTATAAACATTTTTAATGGATGTTCCATGATTTATTTAATAATTATCCTTCCCCTGTAATTAGACTTTTTTGTTCCAGTTTTTTACTGTTATAGAAATACTGTGAATTTTTTTTTTTTTTTTGAGATGGAGTTTCGCTCTTGTTGCCCAGGCTGGAATGCAATGGCATGAACTTAGCTCACCGCAACCTCCGCCTCCCAGGTTCAAGCAATTCTCCTGCCTCAGTCTCCTGAGTAGCTGGGATTACAGGCATGTGCCACCATGCCTGGCTAATTTTGTGTTTTTAGTAGAGACGGGATTTCTCCGTGTTAGTCAGGCTGGTCTCAAACTCCTGACCTCAGGTGATCCGCCTGCCTCGGCCTCCCAAAGTGTTGGGATTACAGGCGTGAGCCACGGCACCCGGCTTTTTTTTTTTTTTTTTAAACAGGATCTCATTCTGTTGTCCAGGCTGGAGTGCAGTGGAGTAATCATGGCTCGCTGCAACCTTGAACTCCTAGACTAAAGCAATCCTTCCACCTCAGCCTCCTGAGTAGCTAGAACTACGGGCACGTGTGACTATGCTCAGCTAAGTTTTGTATTTTTTTGTAAAGATGGGTCTCACTATATTGCCCAGGCTGGTCTCAAACTCCTGGACTCAAGCAATCCTCCTGCCTTGGCCTCCCAAAGTGCTGGTATTACAGGCATGAGCCACCATGCTCCGCCCTGAACATTTTTGATTATGCTTTTTTCTGGGTTTTTTTTTTTTTATTTGTTCCCTACTTAGATTGCAATTCTGTGAGTTGTGCACACAAAAAGTGGGTATCTTCACTTGCTATGATGCTTTATTGTTCCCAGAGTTCCTTCATCTACATTGTTTCATTGAATGAGTAAAAGGGAGTGGGGGTGTCAGGACCAGGAGGAGGAGGAGGATAGAGGAGACAAGGTGCTGTGGGCAGGCAGAAAAGGAGGGCGTTGTGCAGTGGAGCTGATGGGAGGGGCTTCCTGGGTGGAGGCTGAGCCTTGCCTTTGAAGGACAAGCAGGATGTATGGGGTGGCCCACACAACAGCATGGCACACGTGGGACCTGGAGAGTTGAGTAGCCAAGGGGTTGTAGAGAGATCAGACTGGCCAAAGCCAAACCCTATGTTTGGGGAAACAATGGCCAAAAAGATTATGGACCACAGAGTTGAGCCTGAGCCCATAAGCAGTGCAGAGCCGGCAGATGTCTTTGAGCTTGAGGTTTTCTTAAGTACACGATGTTTCAAGATTAGCTCAGCACCAGGGTGGGAGGTCAGAGAGAAGCTGGAAGTGGGTAAGACCAATGCCAATAGAATAGATGCGAGGGAATTGCCCTAAACATCTGAAGGGGCCTCATAGACAGTAGTTTCTGCATGGCTAGGGCTGGCCAGCCATCATCAGGCATGTGGTGGTAACTTCAGGACAGTCAGAAACTTTACCCCATAAATTGTATTTACCCTGCAGTTTGACCTGTGGGATTGGCAGCAAGACTGAGTTTTGTTTTTTTGAGATGGAGTCTCGCTCTGCTGCCCAGGCTGGAGTGCAGTGGCGCGATCTCGGCTCACTGCAACCTCCACCTCTAGGTTCAAGCAATTCTCTCATCTCAGCCTCCTGAGTAGCTGGGATTACAGGCATGTGCCACCACGCCCAGCTAATTTTTGTATTTTTAGTAGAGACGGGGTTTCACTATGTTGGCCAGGCTGGTCTTGAACTCCCGACCTCAAGTGATCCACCTGCCTCGGCCTCTGAAAGTGCTGGGATTACAGGTGTGAGCCACCATGCCTGGCCGAGACTGAGTTTTTGAGGGCATGTCAGATTTGTTTCTTTTTAATAATTGATCTGTAAGATTTTAATGATTAATGTACCTTCACATTTCATATCCCCCTTAATGGGAAATGCTTATTCAGAAATTACTCTCCTGGGAAGCAGGCCTCAAGCAGGCCAATGAGTCCAGTTTTGAGGTTTCTCCAGCTGCGTTTCACTCACAGCGCCTGAGTGCAGGCCCCAGTAAGGCCCCTTCCTCCTTCCTCAGACATCTGTTTCTATGTCCCAGGAATCACATGGCCATTCTCCTTCTCCGCCTGAGGGAGAGAGTGAAGCAGGCCTTTCAGAAGCCTGTCACTTGTCAGATTGTTAGCCCAGGCCAGGGTGGGGGTTCTGTACCAATGGCAGGATTTTCTTTTCTTTTTTCTTTTTTTTCTTTTCATAGAGACACAGTCTTGTTATGTTATACAAGCTGATCTCAAACTCCCAGGCTCAAGTGATCCTCTTGCCTCAGCCTCCCAAAATGCTGGGATTACAGGAATGAGCCACTGTGCCTGGCCAGTGCCATCTGCCTCTACTCTGCGGCTTCTGCCATCTGGAACTTTACCCCCAAAAGTCTGGGAGGAATGTGGAATTATACCCCGCACACTCATCTGAGAATTTAAACCCTGAGGGTATATGAGGATCAAGCGTGTGTCCATGGTCTGATACCGAAACTTCATCTGCAGCCTCCTCCCCTGGGACTGCCTGACTTACACTTTACTCACTGACAACTTCAAGCTGCTGGTGATTGCTGCATTGACTCACCTCAGTGCCTTACCTTTTGCCGTCCCCTCTACCCGGAACACCCTCTCCTTTTTCTTGGGCAGGCCTTGCTCACTGCTTCAGACTCAGCCCAGGCATCACCTCCTGGGCTGGATTAGGTGTCCCTCTGTGTTCTCGTCACATCTGCTGTGTATCTATCTCTGTCCTTGCATCTCTGTATTGTACTGAACTCTTCTGACTTCTTGTCTGTTTCCCCCAGTAGACTGTAAGATCCTCAAGGGACAGTGTCTTCTTCCTCAGTGTACTGCCAGCACTCAGCACAGGGCCCAACACCCAGCAGACCCAGTACATGCCCAGGAACTGCCACGCGTAAGATCCTTGCTCTGCAGCTAGACAGGACACTCTGGGGCCAAGACCTTACTCAACATAAAGCCTCAGCCTGCCTCCAGTCATTGGATTTGGAGGCTCTTTGTCGGGTGCCTAGAAGTGATTGTATCTTTTTGTCTTAAGTATTTTGTCTGATACGAGTATTACTTCTTTTTGGTTAATATTGGCCTGGCACATCTCTTTCTATGTCTTTATTTCCAACTTTTCTGGATAATTTTGTTTCTTTTAGTCAGCATCTAGCTGGATCTTTTAAAATCCTATCTGGTTTGCTGTTTTTGTAATCTACTCACATGTACTGTGGTTAATGACATGCTAATATTTTGCCTTATTTCTGCCATCTTGTGTTTTTATTTTATATTTATTGTCCTTTTTGCTTCTTTTTTCCTCCTTGCCTTGCCTTGTATCAGATTGACAGCATTTTCTATTTTTCCTTCTTTATTCTTCTGGTCTGAATTGTATTTCTATTATTTCAGTCATTACTCTTAAATCAACATACATACTAACTGTAATTTTTTCTAATAAAATTTAAAAGTTTTTGTACATAAAGTCCCCAAAAAGGCAAGGATCATATTACGTTTTACCCATTGAACAACCCATTTCACCCATCTTCCTTATTATTGGTGTCTAGATTTTCATGTTTTAAAATGATTTAAACTGGCCAGACGTGGTGGCTCATGCCTGTAATCCCAGCACTTTAGGAGGCCAAGGCAGGCGGATCACCTCAGGTCAGGAGTTCGAGACCAGCCTGGCCAACATGGGGAAATCCCATCTCTACTAAAAATACAAAAATTAGCCAGGTGTGGTGGCACATGCCTATAATCCCAGCTACTCGGGAAGCTGAGGCAGGAGAATCACTTGAACCGGAAGGCTGAGTTTGCAGTGAGCCAAGATTGCGCCACTGCACTCTAGCCTGGGTGACAGAGCAAGACTCCATCTCAAAAAAAAAAAAAGATTTAAACCAATTTTTCATATTCAACTGTTAATTAAATTGACCAACATATTGTTTGAGTTCCTGTGCCTACCATTGTTTCTTTTTTCTGTTTACTTTTTTCTTTGCAAAGCACATCCTTCAGTGGTTCTTTCAGTGAAGGCAGTGCCACCTTACCTAGAACTCCTGTTTGTGTATGTGTGTATTAGATGTGCATTTGTTTGATTGTTTCAAGAAAATGAAACGACCTGTTAAAACCATCTAGTTAAGTAAGTCATAACACATAACATAACAGGATTTAGTGGTGTAACTGAACTAAAAGTCTGACAAATTGATGGCTGATTCAGCCCTGACTGACGAGACCCCTCATCAGTAAGGGATCTTCTTCTGCTTCCTGTCTACATGGGCTAAGAAATTATTACCAACAGTAGATGGGCAGATGCTAGGGGTAGTAATATCCACATGGGTAGTAATACTGCTCAGTTCCTGGATGTTCTAGATGCCTCTCTGCCAACCAGATTTTATTCTAGGAAGGAACTGGAGATCCTTGGGTCCCAAGAGAATGGGCCAAGAGTGTCCTGGCTTGAGCCCTAACTCCATGTTGGATGCTCTAACTGTATAAATTGAGCCTCATTTATTCCTGTAGGTAATGTACCTCTCTAAACCTTAATTTCTTCATCTGTAAAATTGGAGATAATATTGCCAACCTTGCAGGGTTAGTGTGGAATGCATCAACAAGGCAGATAGAGTTCCTGGCACAGTGCCCCATACGCAGAAGACATTTATGGACGGTAGTGGCTATTACATTCCCTGGCACTTGGGAGACACTCATTGAATATTTATAGAGTGGATGCAGAAGCCTACTATAAAAGGCTTCATTGAGTAGATAGGCCTTAAAGGATAGGTGAGATCTGGGCAGACATTGATAAGGGAGGAAGGCAAGCAGCCACTCCCTATGGGAGGAACAGGGTGGGCAGAAGAAGAGAATCAGAGGCTTGCCCAGTGCTGCCCTGCTCAGGCAAGTGAAGGAATCAGTCTGGAACAAACTGGGGAAGGGCTGTAGGAAGGGCAGAAAGGGTAGAAAGGGGAGTCAGGGTGAGCATGTATGGGGACTTCTGAGTCTGCCTCGCCAGATGGCTGTTTTGCCAGGCCAGCTTGCTCTGCCTGATACTTGCCCTTGGTTCCCTCTTTTTTTTTTTCCCCTCCCTTTCTTTCTTTATTTTTCCTTTTGAGATGGGGTCTTGCTCTGTTGCCCAGACTGGAGTGCGGTGGTGCAATCATGGCTCACTGTAGCCTCAACCTCCCAGGCTCAAGCAATCCTCCTGCTTCAGGCTCCCAAGTAGCTAGGACTACAGGCGTGTGCCACCATGCCTGGCTAATTTTTTAATTTTTTGTAGAGATGAAGTCTCACTATGTTGCCCAGGCTGGTGTCAAACTGCTGGTCTCAAGTGATCCTCCCGCCTTGGCCTCCCAAAGTGCTGAGATTACAGGCGTGAGCCACCGCGCCCAGCCCAGCCCCTCACTTTGGGTAGGCAGAGGTTTGCCTATTGTGGCCTGGTGGCCAGGCAAGCTGAAGGCTTAAAAGAGGAAGTCAGGAGAAGATTGGTTTTCAACCAATATCTTATTAAGGAAGTTGAGTCATTCTACTTCTGCTATTTATCCCCTCTGGGCATTCAGAGAAGGACAAGTTTTTACTTCCAGATGAAATAGTCATGAGAGGGATTTGCCTTGGCCCCTTGTAGACATTTTCAAGCTGGCCCTGTAAGACACATTTTTATTTCCCTTTCGTGTATGGAGAATCAAGGCTCCAAGCATTGCATGAACTAGGTAAGGCTCAAGATACCTTGGCTATATGGTGCTGAAACAGAGAAGGCCCATCTTCTCAGTGATGGCTTTTAGTAGCCTGGTGACAGACAAGGGAATGAACATTCATTTAGCCTCTTCTGTTGGCCAGGCAACCCGATTGGCATTTCATGTACTCGTCTTCATTCGGTCCTCAAAACAGCTCTGAAGGAGCTAAGAGAAGAAACTCAGAGAGGTTAAGTGGCTAGCTCAAGGTTTAGATGTCGGCTTAGGAGGCAGCAGTCTAGGTTCAACCCCACCTCTGCAACCTGCAACTGCGTAACTTTTGGTGTGCTACTAAACTTCCCTAAGCCATATCTTCATGTCTGAAAATGAGATGACAGTAGGTGCTTTGTAAGTATCAACAGTTAGTGTTCTGAATTGGAGTTGTCCGGCTGTCAAAGAATCCTGACAGATGGGCTACATTCTCAGAACTAGAAGGAACCTCAAAAGATTTCCTAGGCCGCTGGTTTCCAAACTCTTTTCTTGGAGAACTAGGATTTTGTAGAGGTCCTCAGTGGATGAAGGGACACTGAGCATGTGGAGCTCCTTCAGCCAGGGCAGCGGTTTCAAATGTGAGTTACATGCCAGTTGCATGCATCTGGTTCTTTTAGTTATTGGGAGTTGAGGTGTGATTTCATTTGACAAAAATGGTCCCACTGCTCTTCTTAAAAAAAAAAAAAAATTGTTAAAGCTAGAACCCATAACTTCTGGTTCCCAGTCTGAAATTTTTACTATGTTGTACTTGCTAAAACAGGGAACTGAAATATGATATATTCTAAAAAGGTTATCATCTTTGAAGATTAACATTTAAAGCATTGCTTTTGTGCCTTCCAGTGAATCAAAAATTTGTTTACTGTAAACCCCATTCCTGCCCCAGAATCCTAGGAACAGAAATTTTGCTGTCAGAGAAAACACCGCTCTCATCACCTCAGAACAGCACTGTCCAATAGAACTTTCTGCAATGCTGGACATGTTCTCTGTCTGCACTGTTGAGTATGGTAGCTAGTGTAACAAGGAAATGATTTTAAAACTTTACCTCATTTTAATTAAATGTAAATAGCTACATGTTGCTAGTGGCTACCATTTTGGACACTGTCGCCTTAAGTATAGAGCAGGGGTCAGGTGGCAGTCTCTGGCCCTTTGGCATCAGAATCATCCAGGGAACTTGTCAAAAGTACAGATTCTGGGCCTAATGCCCAGTGATTCTGGTTCAGCAGGCCTAGAAGGAATGCATTTAAAGAACTTATCTGGTTATTCTAATCTGTGGTCAGATTGGAAACTGCTACATTGGAGAGCTTTTCCTTGGAGTGGAAGAATCAGAGCCAGAATTAGCCCAGCCCTGATCTTCTAGGGAGACTAGAGTAACCTTCTGGGGAATGGCAGATCCTTGGAGAATCTGTTGAAAGCTATGGACCAAGTCTTCCCTGGAAAAATGCAAATTATATTTTTCTCCCTGAATCCATCCTTGAACCTAGATTAAGAACTCCACATACAGCTATGCCCAGAGGTTGATCTGGTACCATCCAGATCATTCCTATCCCCTAGGCTTCTCCCAGGAGGTCACTGAGGCATCACAGAAGAAAGAACCAACAGTGTCTGTGCATCAGGCCTCAAAGAGTATGGAGTGAATTCTGCTCCTTTCCTTTTCTCTTCTGATTTCATAGGCTTATGGGTGAGCCATGTGGGTTTGGCTGTTGCCACTGCTCGTGTCCTCAACTCTTATGCAGAGAGTAGAGGGCCCAATGCATTTGGGGCCTGAATAAGCTGAGGAGAGTGTCTAGGCTGAGGAATGAATCAGGAGTTTGACTTGCCTTAAAAGGCAGAGACATAACTGGCTCCCACTTCGTCCTCCCCACACGCTGCAGGAGGGAGAAGGGGCAAAGTGTTAGGGCCATGAGCTGGGGTGACAGCCAGAGACCAAAGTCCAGGGCTGGGAAGGCCCCCTAGCCAGCAGTCCTAGACTTGGTACAGAACCATGATTTTTGTAGACCAGAGTCCAGATAGAATTAGGAAAGGAGGGAGGGAGCAAGTGCATCTGTATGTGTGTGTGTCTGTGTGTGCATGTGTGTGTGCATGTGTGTCTGTGTGGGAGGTGGTGTTTGGGGAGAGCCACTGTCAGGCCAAAGTGTCCCAAGAATAGCCTCTTGAACTTGGAGGCTGTCGGTGAGGGTCTGAGTCATGGTGATGTGGCACAGAAAAGCCAGCCACAGGAGGAGCTTTACAGCTCCCAGGCCGTGATTTGTGCCCCTGGGAGGTGAGGGTCAGCCTGTTTTCCCCATGTCCTTCACAAGTTCAGCTGCCATCTGCTGGGTCAGCTTCTCAACAGCCTCCTTGTTACTGTCTGCCTGCCAGGCTGTTGGATGAGTCATCGGGGAACTGCAAAGGAGGCTCTGAGCGTGGCTGCCTCAGCCTCAGCTTCCACTTCTCTGGGAAAAGGGGAGCCTGGTGTGCTCACAGAGGGGCACTGGACAGCTGCCTACCTAACACCAATATGAAAGGACAACTCTGGGACTCGGGATGCCCTGCACCCCCTCTGGAGGAGTTCTAGCTCAGGATGACCTATCCAGAAGCCTCCGTTGGGCCATGCCAGGCGGAGATAGGCTATCAGAGCCCCCACACAGCCAGATCTCTAATAGCCATGTGCCCTCAGAGCAGCAGCTGCACCACCTGGCCTCATTTTTCTCATTCATCAGGCAGGACTCTCTCTTCCTCCTCAGCATTCAGGATCATCCTGTCTCCAAAGGTGTTGGAAAAGCAATCTTTGTCCTTTGAGTCCCTCATTCAGCCAGCGTCAGTTGCCTGGTCTGTGGCCCCTGTGCTATACACTGGGGAGGCACTCTGTGCGGGGCCCCACTTCTGCTCTCAGGAGCCTGTTGACCAGGGAGGACCTTAGTGTCCCCTCCTGCATTTGCCTGTAACCCAGGAGCTTGGGGAGTGGGCGTCATGGCCTAAAGAACCTAGGGTCTGGATCCTAGCCATGCCCTGTCACACGTGGATTGGGTGACCTTGGGCAAGTCTCCACTGAATTAGGCCTCAGCTTCTTCAAATAGAAATGAGGAGGTCACGCTCACATTGAGCTCCTTGTGAGCATTCCCTACTGCTGCTAGGTTTGGAGACTTTTTGGTCTGTTAAGATCTCGTTTCCCCTGGTAAAGAGGCTGAGAACAGTAGGATTGGCTCTGGGCTTAGGTCAGTTTCTTTATTGGAAGTAGAGTGGGGTGGGGAGGTGTGAGGTGGGATGAAAGTACAGTTACAAGGAGCATAGCCAGCCTTGAAGGGCCTTTGCCTAATTGGATGTCAGAACACCCCTTAGACTTTTTTTTTTTTCTTTTAGAGACAGGGTCTTGTTCTGTCACTCAGGCTGGAGAATGCAATGGTGCAATCTCAACTCACTGTAGCCTCAACCTCCTGGGCTTAAGCATTCCTCCCACCACAGCCTCTAGAGTAGCTGGGACTACAGGCACATACCACTACCCCAGCTAATTTTTTGTATTTTTTTGTAGAGACGGGGTTCCACCATGTTGCCCAGGCTGATCTTGAACTCCTGGGCTCAAGTAATCCTCCTGCCTCAGCCTCCCAAAGTGGTGGGATTACAGGCATGGACCACCATGCCCAGTCCCCTCAGACTTCTTAAGATCCTCAGGTAACAGTGAGGCCACCCATTTGGCCTCCTCAGCATCTGGCGTTTGGTACCAAATCCAGGCATCCTTGCAGGAAGCTGGAGCTGCTCCGAGTTCAGAGCTAGGAGACCCTTGAAGACAGAGATGCAAGGAACTAATCAATAGTGAACAACAAACCCCACCACACACCCCAGCTAAGCTGGCAGAGCCTTTCATAGCCATCGAGGTGGGAAGACCAGTGAGGCAGATTCAGAAGGAGGAATGTTTCAACCTAGTACCTCAGCTTCCCACCATCTCTTTCAGTCCTCAGGCCTCACAGGGCAAAAGGCCAGAGGCCTTAGAGTTCAGCTTCAGATGGTGTGCCTGTCTGCCCCAGAAGCAGAGAAGTGATCCAGGGTTCACAGAGTTATCACAAGGAAGATGATTTCTGCTGGTAGCAGCTTTAAGACAAACCTACCATCAGAGAGCAGTTATTAAAAATCTGTCTGCATTTGGGACCTTCTCAGGCTGTTTCTAAAGCAAGTCATGCCTGAGAGGGGCCCTGCCCATTAAAAACTCCCAGTCTTTAAAAAGGTTTCCAAATGGTAACAGTCTCAAATCAGTGCTCTTCTCTTTTTTGCCAATTCCAGTCTGCAGGCTGTTTGCACAGATTGTTGGCAACTCTGGGTTGCGCTTCTTTGCAGCTTCCTAGGGCTGGGCAAGACAGAACCCAGAGAGACGTGAATTATTGTGCTTTATTCTTTATTTCTAGAGGTATAGGTTGGTGTTAGGGCCTTGAATATAAATTCTACTCCTGATGTTGCCTGAATGAAAAATGATACCTAGAAGTTTTCAGCCAGTGAGTTTGGACATTAGAGGAGGAAGCATGTTAGTTCCTTCTGGAGAGCCACAAACAGACGCATTGGGCAAGGAATCACGTGCTGAGCACCATTTGCATGCTGAGTTTTAGACTTTGTAGGACACACGCGCACACACACATATCTACCTCCTACTAGGGAACAGAATAGAACCTTGCTTCTCTCCACTTGGAGAAAAGTTGCTGTGGATGGTGTGTGCCAACAGGTCCTCTCCAAAGGCTTATGGTGGGGTCAGTGAGGCCATGGTTTTGGAGTTTGGGATTCACCACCCTGTCCTGGGGAAACAAAGTTTGCCCTAAAACAACAGAAAAAGAGTGAGTCACCATAAAGGCAAGAAAGAGCCAACCCAGACATTTGTGCCACAGCTGTCCTATAGGGAGTGGGCTGGCATCCTTGCTGGACACAGTGAAGGAGGCTGTTTACGTTGTGGTACTGGGAGGACCGGGGGCCTGTGCCGTGTGGAACATGTGTAGATGTTGAGAGGTGGACTCTGTTACCATTGAGGATGTTTGGAGGATGAGTATGTGTGGCGGAGGCACACATAAAGAGGCAGAGACCCTTTGCCCCTGCCTTTCTCCCCCAACCCAAGGCTGACCTGTGTTCTCCCAGGTCTGACCTGTGTTCTCCCAGGTCTGGGATTCTAAGTGACGTGCTCTGTGTTTGGTCTCTCTCAGGGTGAGCACAAGCCTGGGAGATGGCAGTGATGGAAATGGCCTGCCCAGGCGCCCCTGGCTCAGCAGTGGGGCAGCAGAAGGAACTCCCCAAAGCCAAGGAGAAGACACTGCCACTGGGGAAGAAACAGAGCTCTGTCTACAAGCTTGAGGCCGTGGAGAAGAGCCCGGTGTTCTGCGGAAAGTGGGAGATCCTGAATGATGTGATTACCAAGGGCACAGCCAAGGAAGGCTCCGAGGCAGGGCCAGCTGCCATCTCTATCATCGCCCAGGCTGAGTGTAGGGGCCTGGGGTTGTTGTGGGCACGGGGCAGGTGGGTGGGCCTGCAGGTGGGTAGGTGGGCCCAGGGGTTCCCTATGGAGGAGAGAGGTCCGTGTCACCGCTAGATAAGATTCTCATGAGATACAACCAGAGGTCTATGCTGAGAATCATGGAAAGTGGGGTTGTAAAAGTGCACAGATGGTGGATGTGGCAAGGGGAGGCTGTGCCCATCATGACTGGAGCAGGGGAAGAGAGGTAACAGACGAGCACTCAGGACTCTTTGCAGAATCATCAAGCAGGCCATCAACCTTCTGCTGTGACCTTGAGCAGCCCCAGTGTCTGGAGAGGCTCCAGACAGGAAAGGCCAGGTCTCCTGGAAAGCCCCACTGGGGCCTGTAGGGCCTTCACCATCTTCCACCTGGAGGTGCCCCCCCCCCCCCCAGGAATGAGCACCGTGCTCTTGAGCCTGCTGGGCCAGTCCTGGGGCGGCAGGCCGCTGCAGGGTGAGGCCTAGCCTGGTCCTTTCTTCTTCTACTCATGATACTTTATGATGACTAGTAATGGTGGCTTCCCTTGGAGACAGAAACTCCCACGAGGCCTGGGTAGGGCCGGGAGTCCTCTCTCTCCAACGCCTTCCCTCAACCCGGGAGGCTTCTTGGGGTGAAACCTGGAGAGCTGGACAGCCGTGCTGGCGTTTCTCCACACGCACACATCCTGCCCTCGTCTCCCACTTCCTCCTGGTTGGTTTTTGAGGAGAGATGAGAGAATAAAAACTAAAATGCAGAGAGTGACATAATAATTGTTTTTTAAAAAAATACACACACATAGATCCACACTTATATGTACACACATATATAAATACCTAATAGCTGGTATTTATTGAGCTGTTTTTCTTATGAGCCAGGCACTGTGCTGAGCGTTTTCCGTAGATCATCTCACTTCATAGGAAGTGAGGCGGGCGCCCTATGATCCCCATGTTATAGGCATGGCTATTTCAGAGCAGGTGGCTGAGGCCGTGGTCTGCTCTTGACCAGTAAGCTGAGAAGCTGGGGAGAGACAGTGCGGGAAGGAGGCATTGGTGGGGAGGTGACTGCCAGACAGGGGTTGTCTGGAAAGGACGGGAAGGAGAGGCGCCAGAGGGGATCTCTGTAACATGTCTCTCCCCTAAGTGCTAAATTCCTATTTTTTCTCCTCTCTGCTAATCTAACTCCTTTTGCTTTAGGTGAGAATAGCCAAGAGTTCAGCCCTACCTTTTCAGAACGCATTTTCATCGCTGGGTCCAAACAGTACAGGTAAGCAGGGGAGATAAGCCTGAGTGGGAAGGTGGGGACTGGACCCAGCGTCCTCGTCCCCAGCGCTTGCCTGGGCCACGCCTGCTGACCCCAGGCTCCCTCCCTCAGCACCTGTGGTTCAGCTCCTGGAACTCGCCCAGGCTTTCCTGGCTGAGCCACTCTCTCAGCCAAATAAGCTTTTCAAAGGCTTTTCACAGCTTGTGGCTGACTGCCTCTGGGCCACATCAACTTGACGTTTTATTTTTATTCTCCTCAGAGTCCTTAATGCACCCCCTCGTTTCCCATCAACAGGGAGGGTGCTGGGAACAGAATCTGCTTCCCACTCTTGCGTGACCGTGAGCACAGGCTGGGTTGGTTGGGGGGCCTTCTACTGTCCTCTATGGGAGAAACCTGCTGGTGCCTTTTCTCCTGGGAGATGCACCGAGTAGGGATACAGGTGGTAGAAAAGGAGGGGACACATAGACTTGGTGGCCCGGTAGAAAGGAAGCCAGGGTGGGGCTGAGTCTGTTCCCAGGCTCTGCATTCCCCCACAGATGATTTTTTGAAACAAGAGTTCAAGTGCTGGGCGTGATGGCTCTCACCTATAATCCCAGCACTTTGGGAGGCCAAGGCAGGTGGATCACAAGGTCAGGAGATTGAGACCATCCTGGCCAACATGGTGAAACCCCGTCTCTACTAAAAATACAAAAATTAGCTGGGCATGGTAGCGCATGCCTATAACCTCAGCTACTCGGGAGGCTGAAGCAGGAGAATCGCTTGAATCCAGGAGTCGGAGGTTGCAGTGAGCCGAGATTGCGCCATGCACTCCAACCTGGTGACAGAGTGAGATTCTGTCTCAAAAAAAAAAAAAAAAACAAACAAGAGTTCAAGCTAGAAACAGCTCCTTCCCCTATCACCAGGCAGGTTTTTGTATCATTAGAGTTTGGAACCTGCTAGTGATAAGATTGTGGGGAGGGCAGCTGGCTGCCTTGGAACCAAGAAATGCTCAGTTTGGTGGGATTCCTTCTGCTGTCCTGGCTGCCTTTTGGCCCAGGGTAGGAGCCTCTGATAGACACACTTCTTTCAGCTGTCCCAGAGAAGCCTGTAGGCCTCCAGTGGTCCCCAGGACTGCCATGAGTCTGCCTTCTCCGTAGGGGCAGAAGATGAGGTCAAGGGAGGGTGGCTGAGGCCATGATCTGCTCCACAGCTGTTCTGCAGCAACCCATCTGTTGCCAGGTCCTTTAATACTTGGCAGGGATTCCAGTCCAGTTAGATCCATGGCAGTGATGAGCCCCGAGGCCAGCAGAGAAGGGCAGGCTCCCCAGTACCAGGCAGCAGCCCAGGCTGTTCACCTGCAACAGCAGCCAGGGACCCCCAGGAACTGTGAGAATGGAGGTGACCAGCCTTACCTGTTCCTCCATCCGGAGGCAACAGAAACAAGCTCTGCTCAGTCAGAGCTGAGAGGCCTGCCATGAGCGTGGCCCCCTCCTGGGAACTCTCCAGGGGCAGCTCACCTTGGAGAGCAGTGAGCGAACCGTGTCTGCTCCCCTGACTCTCCCCAAGAAGTGCTGAGTCTATACCCCATCACCATAGTAACAAGCACAGCTTCTTGGCAGCTTGCCTTGGGGCCAGACACTGAGCTGGGCTTTTTAAATGAACTAAATTATTGAAACTTCATTTCCACCCTGTATAGCAGAAAATACCAAACACATTTTATAAGTAAGATAAGTGAGAAAACCGAGGTTCCTTGGGATTTAGAAACTTTGCCGCATTCACACAAGTAATGGCAAGCTGGGATTTGACCTTGGATCTGCAGGAGTCCAGATACAAGTGTCTAGACCATTCCATCTTCCTGCCTCCTCGTGCTCAATATGCAAATCTGTCCCTTTTTTCACAGCCAGTCTGAGAGTCTTGATCAGATCCCCAACAATGTGGCCCATGCTACAGAGGGCAAAATGGCCCGTGTGTGTTGGAAGGGAAAGCGTCGCAGCAAAGCCCGGAAGAAACGGAAGAAGAAGAGCTCAAAGTCCCTGGCTCATGCAGGAGTGGCCTTGGCCAAACCCCTCCCCAGGACCCCTGAGCAGGAGAGCTGCACCATCCCAGTGCAGGTGAGACCCTCCACCTACTGCCCAGACCCCAGGTTCATGGGGCCTTGGAATTGGAGCCTGTCCCTGGGCCCTGGCCCTCTGTGCTGATAGCTGTGTTTCCCCCCACAGGAGGATGAGTCTCCACTCGGCACCCCATATGTTAGAAACACCCCGCAGTTCACCAAGCCTCTGAAGGAACCAGGCCTTGGGCAACTCTGTTTTAAGCAGCTTGGCGAGGGCCTACGGCCGGCTCTGCCTCGATCGGAACTCCACAAACTGATCAGCCCCTTGCAATGTCTGAACCACGTGTGGAAACTACACCACCCCCAGGACGGAGGCCCCCTGCCCCTGCCCACGCACCCCTTCCCCTATAGCAGACTGCCTCATCCCTTCCCATTCCACCCTCTCCAGCCCTGGAAACCTCACCCTCTAGAGTCCTTCCTGGGCAAACTGGCCTTTGTAGACAGCCAGCAACCCTTGCCTGACCCACACCTGAGCAAACTGGCCTGTGTAGACAGTCCGAAGCCCCTGCCTGGCCCACACCTGGAGCCCAGCTACCCGTCTTGTGGTGCCCATGAGAAGTTTTCTGTGGAGGAATACCTGGTGCATGCTCTGCAAGGCAGCGTGAGCTCAGGCCAGGCCCATAGCCTGACCAGCCTGGCCAAGACCTGGGCAGCAAGGGGCTCCAGATCCCGGGAGCCCAGCCCCAAAACTGAGGACAACGAGGGTGTCCTGCTCACTGAGGTAACTAATCCCCCAGCACCTGTATATGTCCCTCCACCAGCAACCTGGGGGATGCTTTTCTCTCTTTATCAGAGTCACTCTTGCCTGTGGTGACAAATCAAACAGTAGGACAGTGCTCATTGTGGATGAAAAGTATCATCTCTTACTCCGCCAACCTCACTTCTCACAGCCTTTTTAGCGTCTTCTGTTCTGAGTTCTTGTGGTTGGTCACCTCCTGCTTGCTGAATGTGGGCACTGCATGAATAGTACACATGCTGAGGACAAGGGGAATCAGCCAGGAGCCACTGGAGATGTTATCATGGCCTCCAGAGACGGAAGATGAGGATGGGGCCTGTTTTCACCACCCACCTCCTTCCCTTTTCCTCTTGTTCACTTCCCAAATAATTTTATAACTTTAAATGATTTTATCAAACTTTGATTTCCAGGTTTTATTCCATCCATCCACTTTTTTTTTTTTTTTTAAATAAATGTGTTTTTTGAGACAGAGTCTCACTCTGTCACCCAGGCTGGAGTGCAGTGGTACAATCATAGCTCACTACAGCCTCCATCTCCTGGGTTCAAGCAATCCTCCTGCCTCAGCCCCGCAAGTAGCTGGGACTACAAGCGTGTACCACCACGCCCAACTATTTTTTTTTTTTTTTAATACAGATGAGGTCTTGCTGTGTTGCCCAGGCTGGTCTCAAATTCCTGGGCTAAAGCAATCCTCACACATTGGCCTCCAAAAGTGCTGGGATTATAGGTGTGAGCCACTGCACCGTCTATTCCATCCACTTTTTAATTTTTTAATTGTTTTGTTTTGTTTTGTTTTGAGACAGAGTCTTACTCTGTCGCCCAGGCTGGAGTGTAGTGGCACTATATCAGCTCACTGCAACCTCCCTCTTCCAGGTTCAAGTGATTCTCCTACCTCAGCCTCCCGAGTAGCTGGGACTACAGGTGTGCACCACCATGCCTGGCTAATTTTGTGTTTTTTGGTAGAGACAGGGTTTCACCATGTTGGCCAGGGTGGTCTCAAACTCCTGACCTCAAGTAATCTGCCCACCTTGGCTTCCCAAAGTGCTGGGATTACAGGCATGAGCCACCACGCCTGGCCCCTCCATCCACTTTTAACATCATCCTTGACCCCGGCCCCTCTTTGCTCTTCCTCCCTTCCCTCCACCTTCTAGCTCCTGAGTTTTGTTTTTTCATTGTCAAGGTGATTGGCAGTTCTGTTTCTGTCTCACCATCACAAGTCTGGGATGTTTTTCATCACAAGGATCGGTGGCCGCAGCCCATGAACCCTTCCCTCGCCTTCACCTCATTCCTCTACCCCCTCTCTGGTGCTGCCCGGCTCAGATCCCTGCCTTCGCCCCAGGGCTGCCTGGTTGTGAGGGCTCAGCTCAGCAGCCCCGGCAAGGTCACCAGCTGGAGAGTCTTCCTCACTGTAGCCCTGTAGCCCTCTGCTGCCCTGGCCACTAAAACTGTCCTCTCTCTCCTGCCAACCCCAGAAACTCAAGCCAGTGGATTATGAGTACCGAGAAGAAGTCCACTGGGCCACGCACCAGCCCCGCCTGGGCAGAGGCTCCTTCGGAGAGGTGCACAGGATGGAGGACAAGCAGACTGGCTTCCAGTGCGCAGTCAAAAAGGTACGCCAGGGCTCAGGGGCTGAGTGAAGAGGGAAGCCAGGAAGGGGGCGTGGCGTGTTCCCTCTGCTTTCTGTCAAGGACAGTCACAGGGTGGCCATGGGTCTGACTTGTGAACAGAACTTGGCTGTCACTAGCCACCTGAGGTCGGCTGGAACTGGAAGGGAGCAGCCTGTCACGTGTCCTGGCCTGGCTGCTGCCCCTGGCATGTGTGTATGTGAGAGGCAGTGTGAGAGGACGCACGTGGCCTCGGTGTCTCAATACAGCCAGGGCCCTGAGGGGCAAGTCCCAACATGGAAGATGGTTGGAGCGTCATGAAATTCACACTGAGGTAAAACCCCTGAACCACATAGGAGGCCGCCCCCAACCTGGGCCAGATGATGGGAAAGCAGTAGCCTCCACCTGTGGGTCGCTTCCAGGAGGAAGCCAGCCTCAGTGGGAGTGGGCAGATCTGCCAGAGTCGGAGCTGTGACCCCTGTTGGCCAGGTGTGCCACAGTCCTGCAAGACAGACATGGTGGGGACATGAAGCTTGGCAAGACAGGAAGTCACTGGCCGGGTGGCAGAGCCCTGATTCAGACCAGGTCTGTCTGACCTGAGAGTTCGGCTTTCAACCACTCTTCAGGAAGAAGAGGAAAGAAGATAGACTTGTTGTCCTAGAGTTTTGAGTAGAGACAGAAGACAGGAATCACCTCTCCCACCCCTTCATCTCACTGATGTTAGAAGTGGAGAGCAGAGAAGACGGTGTGGCATGCTGGGCCTGCAGCTGAGGCCTCCTCCTGTCAGATCACACTGTCCGATCCCAGAGGGAGCATTGGTGGTGGCTGCAGACCCACAGGCCTCACGGGTGTCGGTCCTTCTCCCCGTCACCAACTTTTCCCCCACCCCCAACTCTCAGATCATCTTGATTGGAAGCCACCTTGTCCCCAGTCAAAGCTCTCGGCCTCAAAGCCAGCACCAGGACCTAAGGCATGTTTCTGTGGACCATCCCCTTGGCCCTCTGGGCAGGGTGAAGTAAGCTCAGAGATATACCTTGTTTCAAGTGGCTTATGTCAGAGACACTCCAATCCCCAAAAGGAAAGCAACAAATACAGGTAGAGCATCCGCAATCTGAAAACCCAAAATCTGAAGTGCTCCAAAATCCAAAACTTTTGGAGCACCAACCTGACACAGGAAATGCTCACTGTAGCCAGAGCACAAAAGCCCGGCACACGCTGGCCCCATTCAGAGCAGACACTGCCACCACCGTCCGGGGTGCCTGTGGCCTTAAGGGGAGAGGAGACAACTGGGATGTGAATAAACCCGGCTTCCCTGGTGCGTACTTGGATGGTGAGACCAGTGAGGGGACTATCTGCAGGTACCACCCCAAACTTCAGACACACTGTGTTGAATACAAAAACTCCGCCCTCACCACCCCCGACTGGCAACACATGCTGAGTGCGTGCTAAGTTCTTGCCGAGTTCTTGCCAGTGTGGATCATCGTCTTCCACTTGGGGAGGCCAAGGCCACGTGCCTGACCTGCTCAGCTGCAGTTCCCCTCCCCAGGCTACCGGAGAAGGCTCAGCTGTCCCTCTTGAGAGGTGGTGGGAGGAGAGTGTGAGAGTGTGAAGAGACGCGCACCCAGCGCTGGGAGCTTAGTCACTGGGCTTCTCAGCTGTTCCCCTGCTGAGGACCTCAAGAGTCCTCCCAGGCAACAAGGTAAACAACCCTAATATAGTGGAAGAGGATAAATACTCCATGTCTCGCCCCTCCCATCCACTGCAAGGCAGTTGGAAAAGCTCCAAGCACAAGGCGTGGACTTCTCAGCACCAGAGCTGCAGCTCAAGCCCACCAGAGCTGGCCACTAGCAGAACCACTTCCTTCCGACCCCGGAGAATGCAGTGGGGATGGCTCTTTGGCAGCCCGCACAGCTGCCATTGGTTGGGCAGACAGCCCCTGCTTTCCCTCAAGGCAGTGGTGTCCTTTAGGGTTTTCAGCTAGAAGAGCAGGAGAAACAGTTCCCCAATTAGGGGATGGGGACCGGGAGGTGGATCAGGCATCAGAGGTCAGGCCGCACATCGGATCAGAGCAAGTCTGTGCCCCCCTGATGCTCCTTGGGGAGAATCCAGTGTGTAAGGTGTCACGTGGCGGTGCCAGCACTCCCTTCGTCCTCCTGATCTAGATGCTGATTGGCCATAGGTCCAGGGTTTGATGCAGTTTTTCTTTTTTTAAGGTTTTGTTTGATCTTTTTTCTTTTCTTTTTTTTTTTTGAGACAGGATCTCGCTCTGTTGTCCAGGCTGGTATGCAGTGGCATGATCACAGCTCACTGCAGCCTCAGCCCCACAGACCCAAACAACCCTGTTGCCTCAGCTTCCCACGTAGCTGGGACTTCAGGCACTCACCACCACACCCAGCTAATTTTTTATTTTTTGTAGAAACAGGATCTCACTGTGTTGCCCAGGCTGGACTCAAACTCCTGGGCAACCTCCCAAAGTGCTGGGATTACAGGTGTGAGCCACTGTGCCCCACCAGGATCCCATTTTAATAGAAGAAACAACTACTTGTTTATACACGCATAAAAAGTCCAGACTGGGTACAGTGGCTCATGCTTGTAATCCCAGTACTTTGGGAGGCTGAGGTGGGAGGATTGCTTGAGGCCAGGAGTTGGAGACCAGCCTGGGCAACGTAGCGAGATAGCATGTCTACAAAAAAGTAAAAAATAGAAATAAAAAAGAAATTTTAAAAGTCTAAAAAGATTTCTGTCAAAGGGCAGTTACCTCTGAGAATAGGACTGGGGAATGGAGACTTTTGCTTTTTTTGGTATCATTTGAATTCTTTTATAATGAGCCTATATTTGTTTGCTATTAAAAGTAAGATCAGGGCAGAGCACGGTGGCTCACACCTGTAATCCCAGCACTTCGGGAGGCTGAGGCAGGTGGATCACAAGGTCAGGAGTTCAAGACCAGCCTCTGGCCAAGATGGTGAAACCCCATCTCTTCTAAAAATACAAATATTAGCCAGGTGTGGTGGCAGGCACCTGTAATCCCAGCTACTCAGGAGGCTGAGGCAGAGAATTGCTTGAACCTGGGAGGTGGAGGTTGCAGTGAGCCAAGATCACGCCACAGCACTCCAGCCTAGGTGACAGAGCAAGACTCAGTCTCAAAAAAAAAAAAAAAAAAAAAAGAAGTAAGATCAGGCCGGGCCTGTGGCTCATGCCTGTAATCCCAGCACTTTGGGAGGCCAAGGGTGGTGGATCACGAGGTCAGGAGATTTGGCCAACACAGTGAAACTCCATCTCTACTAAAAATACAAAAATTAGCCAGGCATGGTGGTGGGCGCCTGTAGTCCCAGGTACTTGGGAGGCTGAGGCAGAATTGCCTGAACCCGGGAGGCAGAGGTTGCAGTGAGCCAAGATTGTGCCACTGCACTCCAGCCTGGCGACAGAGTGAGACTCTGCCTCAAAAAAAAAAAAAAAAAAAAAAAAAAAAAAGATCAGCCAGTGCGGCACTTATGCCTATAATCCTAGCACTTCTTTGTATACACCCTGTCTCTACAAAAAAAAAAAAAAAAATTAGCCAGCCATGGTGGCATACACCTGTGGTTCTAGCTACTCGGGAGACTGAGGTGGGAGGATCGCTTGAGCCCAGGAAGTAGAGACTGCAGTGAGCCAAGATCGTACCACTGCACTCCAGCCTGGACAACAGAGTGAGACCCTGTCCCCCAACCCCACAAGAAATGGGATCCTACTCTAGGGACTATTCTGTACCATGTTTTTTTAATGCAATAATATATCATGACAGATTTCCTTATTGGCACATATACAAATCTCTTATGCTTTTTAACGGCCATGTAGAAGTTCTTATCCTAGTCAGTGGATGGATTGACAGGATCCATGAATTCTAGGAACTTTATTCAAAAGAGTGTTTATCGGCCAGGTGCAGTAGCTCACGCCTGTAATCCCAGCACTTTGAAAGGCCAAAGCGGGCAGATCACTTGAGGTCAGGAGTTTGAGACCAGCCTGGCCAACATGGTGAAACCCTGTCTCTACCAAAAATATAAAAAATTAGCTGGGTGTGGTGGCGCTTGCCTGTAATACTAACTACTCGGGAGGCTGAGGCAGGAGAATTGCTTGAACCCGGGAAGCAGAGGTTGCAGTGAGCCAAGATCATGCCACTATACTCCAGCCTGGGCGACAGAGCAAGACTCCGTCTCGAAAAAAAAAAAAAAAAAAGTGTTTCTGTGTTGCATGTATGGGCAATCACACATTTTTAAAGAATAATTCATATCATTTACCAGATCCTCATAGGGGTCTGTAGCCCAAAAAGGGTTAAGAATCACTCCTTTTAGAACATCTGGCTCAAGTGTGGAGTTCTGGGAGCTTTGCTTTGGCTCTGCCGCTGATCTGGGATAATGTGGCCCTGGCCAAGTCAACCCAGCTGTCACCAAACACCTGCTCTGTGCCAGACAATGTGCAGGGGCTGGGGACAGAGATGTGAAATCCACAGGCCTGACCTGAAGGAACCCGAGTTGTAGTAGGGGATAGACATTTATATTGGGGTAAAGGTGAGCAGCCTTCAGTCCTGGACACGTGTTTAGAAGGAAAATAGCACAAGGATCAGAGGAAAATACCTCGACAGAGGTGAGAAAATAAGGCGGGACCCTCTAATATTCATTGGACATCTGTGCACAGTACTGTGGTAGTCCCTTTCACATAGTTTACATTCCTGGAATCTTCAAAAGAATTTATAGAATTGCTCTTACGCCTTTTTTTATTGATGGAATAAAACAGATAAGAATACCAAAGAAGAGGCTGGGCGCGGTGGCTCACGTCTGTAATCCCAGCACTTTGGGAGGCCGAGGCGGGCAGATCATGAGGTCAGGAGATCAAGACCATCCTGGCTAACACGGTGAAACCCCGTCTCTACTAAAAATACCAAAAAATTGGCCGGGCATGGTGGCGCCACCAGCTACTCGGGAGGCCGAGGCAGGAGAATCGCTTGAACCTGGGAGGCAGAGGTTGCAGTGAGCCAAGATCACACCACTGCACTCCAGCCTGGGCAACAGAATGAGACTCCGTCTCAAAAATAAAAGAATACCAAAGAAGGCTGGGTGTGGTGGCTCACGCCTGTAATCCCAGCACTTTGAGAGGCCGGGGCGGGTGGATCACCTGAGGTCGGGAGTTCAAGACCAGCCTGACCAACACGGAGAAACCCTGTCTCTATTAAAAATACAAAAAGTTAGCTGGGCATGGTGGTGCATGCCTGTAATCTCAGCTACTCAGGAGACTGAAGCAGGAGAATCGCTTGAACCCAGAAGGTGGAGGTTGCGGTGAGCCGAGATCACGCCATTGCACTCCAGCTTGGGCAACAAGAGCAAAACTTCATCTCAAAAAAAAAAAAAAGAATACCAAAGAAAACGAGGGAAGTTCAAGGAGGAAAAAGTGATCCCCAGTCCAGCGTGCAGGCAATTGAGGGCAAGGAAGTGGGTTCTGGATCAGGCAGTAGGCTCATTGCTGATAGTGCTTCCACCTGGGGATGCTCGATCCTGAATGTATTTTAAAACATTAGCATGGATGCCAGGCACAGTGGCTCACACTTGTAATCTCAACATGTTGGAGGCCAAGGTGGGAGAATCACTTGAGCCTAGGAGTTCAAGACTAGCCTGGGCAATATGGCAAAACCCCATCTCTACAAAAAATACAAAAATTAACTGGGCGTGGCACCTATAGTCTCAGCTACTTGGGAGGCTGAGATGGGAGGATCGCTTGAGCCCAGGAAGGTCGAGGCTGCAGTGAGCTGTGATTGTGCCACTGCACCCCAGCCTGGCCAACCAAGGGAGACCTTGTCTCAAAAAAAAAAAAAAAAAAAAAAGTTCAGCATGGAAAGGCCTTCAGGAGGCAGAGTAGCTGGCAGCTCTGGAGTCAGGCTTGCCTGAGTAAAAGCCCGGCTGTGATCTCTTATACCCAGTGACCTTGGGCAAATTACTTCCCCAGGCTTCAGCTTCTTCATCTATAAAATGGGGATAATGATCCCACCAGCTTACAGGCTGTTGTAAGATCTAAATAACTAATGCTTAGAAAGGTCTTTACCAGTGCCTGGGAAATGATAAGTGGGCATTAGATCTTAGTTCTCATGAATATCCTCATCGCAGTCCAGCCCCCTCATTTTACGGATGAGGAACACGGAAGTTCAGAGAAGAGGGGTGGCCAGACGGGCAGCCAGCTTGGTCTGGAAGGCTGGGCTGCTTTCTCCTCTGGCACCGACTTCTAAAGCACCTTGTATTTTGAAGTATCTCCTCCCTCCTCTTTGGTCTGGGTGGTTGGAAATATTTTTAGCATGGACGGGACACTCTAAGAGGACTTACAGATTTCTGCAAAGTTAAAGCCAAGTTTCCCCAACTCTTTTGGATCACAGCCCTGTTAATATCTCAGTCATTGTTTCAGGGCAACCCAGGCCAAAACAAATACCCAACAGTTCTGTTTATGAAGCAATGAGGTCGAATAATAAGTCTTTATCCTAACAACTTAGTAGCCATTTGAAAAGCACGACATAAGTTGAAAGAAAAAGGGTCCTTCCATTTCCAAACCGCCAGATTATTAATGGGATGTATGCCTAGTTGCACATCTCAACCCTTGAAATCAGATAGGACACCACCACCTTCATATCCCACATTTTCTCCTTGAAGTACTTTTAATCACAGTGACCTGCAAAAACCTAGCTTCATAGAGATACATTATCAAAGGGAATGTCGCATGCGTGATCGAACTTTGAAGCTGAACTGTCTCGAGCGAGTAGTTCATGCGGTATCCTGCAGATATTGCAGTGGCCGTTTCCCTCAAATGTCAGACATCCATTTGGCGCCTTTCTGAGTTATCTGCAGTGCCCCGGGGTGCCTCAGCTCAGTTTGGGGGTGGTTAGGCTGAAGACATTTGCTAACACGTCCTGTTGTTGAATTAGTTCCAACTCAGGTTCAGAGGCTTTTTAGAGCTGGAAACACTGGCAGAGTCAAAGTTCATGGGAGGTGATTAACCAAACCAGATATTAGGGAACCAGAAGGGCGACATTTTCCACTGATAGGCAAAAGTCCCAAAACCCCACAGTGTCACAGCTGTTTGCCAAGTCAGCAAGTCTGTGGAGATCGCTTCCAAGCTGGTTCTGTTACTGCCAGCGCCCCCTGGCGATGCTACTCAAGGCTTACTTGAGAACCATCAGCAGCCAGGAAGGAGGACAAGTCTATTAAGAAGCCTAAGAGGCTGCACGCAGTGGCTCACGCCTGTAATCCCAGCACTTTGGGAGGCCGAGGTGGGCGGATCATGAGGCCAGGAGTTCAAGACCAGCCTGGCCGATGTGGTGAAACTCCGTCTCTACTAAAAATACAAAAATTAGCTGGGTGTGGTGGCATGTGCCTGTAATCCCAGCTACTCAGGAGACTGAGGCACGAGAATCGCTTGAACCCAGGAGGCGGAGGTTGCAGTGAGCCGAGATATCACACCGCTGCACTCCAGCCTGGTGACAGAGCGAGACTCCGTCTCAAAAAAAAAAAAAAAGAAGAAGAAGAAGAAGAAGTCTAAGAGGCCGGGCACAGTGGCTCATGCCTGTAATCCCAGCACTTTGGGAGGCCAAGGTAGGCGGATCACCTGAGGTCAGGAGTTTAAGACCAGCCCGACCAACATGGTGAAACCCTGCTTCTACTAAAAATATGAAAAATTCGCTGGACATGGTGGCAGGTGCCTGTAATCCCAGCTACTGGGGAGGCTGAGGCAGGAGAATTGCTTGAACCCAGGAGGTGGAGGTTGTAATTAGCTGAGATTGCGCCACTGCACTCCAGCCTGGGCGACACAGCGAGACTCTGTCTCAAAAAAAAAAAAAAGGTCTAAGTGTCAGTCTAAGTATCAGCTTCTCTGATGTGAGCTGGAGGAATTGGGGAGCTAGCACTTCCTGAGTGCCCACTGGTTGCCAGGCCTGGTGTCAGTTACCATCCTTCCAAATCCTTGCTCTACCCAGGAGCAGATACCACTGTCCCTGCTGTTTGCTTATGGAAACAGGTGGATGGGAAGTCTGCTGCCTTGTTTTAAAAGGCTGAGCCAGGATCTAAGCCCAAGATGTTTATATCCAAGGCCTATTTCCTCCCACCAAGTTGCTGGTCCCTGTAGAAAGGAGTAGATGATCCCGGACCTGCCAGTCGGCAGTGGGAGTGGCCTTGGCCAAACCCCTCCGCAGAAGCCTCCTTAAGCTCCCAGATGCTGGGAGACAGCTGCAAACAGAATAAACACTGCTCTGTCTATGTGGATGTTTTAGTCCTCCAGGAAAGAAAAGTGTTGAGGCCGGGCGTGGTGGCTCACGCCTGTAATCCTAGCACTTTGGGAGGCCGACGCAGGCAAATCACAAGGTCAGGAGTTTGAGACCAGCCTGGCCAGCATGGTGAAACCCCGTCTCTACTAAAAAATACAAAAATTATCCGGGCCTGGTGGCACACACTTGTAGTCGCAGCTACTCGGGCAGCTGAGGCAGGAGAATCACTTGAACCTGGGAGGCAGAGGTTGCAATGAACAGAGATCACGTCACTGTACTCCAGCCTGGGCGACAGAGTGAGACCTCTGTCTCAAAAAAAAAAAAAAGAAAAGAAAAAAAAATGCACCCGATGGAGTCCAAATCTTGGTTCTTGACAGTCAGATAAGTCAGAAACCCAGCTTCTGAGAGTAGACATGGATGTTGATAAGCAAAAGGTCCCACATCCTAGAAATTGCCCAGACATTTAGCTGGAGGAAAAAATGTTCTGCGTTTGGCAGATTTGAGGGCGGACAGTGTGCCAGCAGCCAGGATGAGGAATGTAGGGGTTTTTTTGTTTCTTGGGGTTTTGTTTTTGTTTTTGTTTTTGTTTTTGAGATGGAGTCTCACTCTGTTGCCAGACTGGAGCGCAGTGGTGCGACCTCGGCTCATTGCGACCTCAGCTCATTGCAACCTCCAACTCCCAGGTTCAAGTGATTCTCCTGCCTCAGCCTCCCGAGTAGCTGGGACTACAGCCACGTGCCCTGTTGTTTTTTTTTTTGTATTTTTTTGTATTTTTTGTATTTTTAGTAGAGACAGGGCTAATTTTTGTATTTTTAGTAGAGACAGGGTTTCGCCATGTTGGCCAGGATGGTCTTGATCTCCTGACCTTGGTCTCCTTGATCCACCCGCCTCAGCCTCCCAAAGTGCTGAGATTACAGCCATGAGCCACCGCGCCCGGCTGGAATGTAGTGGGTTTTTTTTTTTATTTTAATTTTTTTTTTTTTTGAGACGGAGTCTCACTCTGTCACCCAGGCTGGAGTGCGCTGGCGCGATCTCAGCTCACTGCAAGCTCTGCCTCCTGGGTTCACGCCATTCTCCTGCCTCAGCCTCCCGAGTAGCTGGGACTACAGGCATCCGCCACCACACGCAGCTAATTTTTTTTTATTTTTTAGTAGAGACGGGGTTTCACCGTGTTAGCCAGGATGGTCTCGATCTCCTGACCTCGTGATCCGCCCGCCTCGGCCTCCCAAAGTGCTGGGATTACAGGCATGAGCCACTGCGCCTGGCGCAGATGTAGTTTTTATGTGGCTGTTTTTGCACACAGGCAGTACTCCAGAACTTTAAGTACAATAAGTTGCTCCTGATACCAAGGGCACGGGATACACAATTTAGCCTCTGAGGGTCCAGCAGGCCCCCCAGGCCCCTGCATCACCACTGGAAACAGCAGCAGCCTGTGTGTGTGGAGTACTAGGGTGCTGACAGGATGCCAGGGATCCAGCTCTGGTCCCCTCACCCTGTCTTAACAGCTGCTTCTGGGCCCTTGCAGGTGCGGCTGGAAGTATTTCGGGCAGAGGAGCTGATGGCATGTGCAGGATTGACCTCACCCAGAATTGTCCCTTTGTATGGAGCTGTGAGAGAAGGGCCTTGGGTCAACATCTTCATGGAGCTGCTGGAAGGTAAGGAGCCAGGTCCCACTCTTTCTCCAAATTCAGGGCCAAGAGTTCCCCCCTGAGTCTTGCCCAGGTTGGCCTTGGTCACTGATCTATCCATTGTTAATCTCTTGACCCTGTGACCCTGCTTTCCACCGCCTGCCCTGTGCTCTTGCCCTTGGCTGGCATGGAGGCTTGGGCAAGTCCCATGTATAGCCTGGCCTTTGGTCTCCTAGGTGGCTCCCTGGGCCAGCTGGTCAAGGAGCAGGGCTGTCTCCCAGAGGACCGGGCCCTGTACTACCTGGGCCAGGCCCTGGAGGGGCTGGAATACCTCCACTCACGAAGGATTCTGCATGGGGACGTCAAAGGTAAGGCCCAGGCCCCACGGCCCTGATCCCCAGCAGGCTCTTCTCTCACACCATCCTGCCTGATCTCCTCTCAGTTCTGGGCTAGGCTGGTCATCTCCAGTAGCAGGCCCTGAGTCAGGCTGACAGGACTGTGCCTGTAGGAAGGGGAATGATGTTCTCCAACCCCTTAGCCAAGCACTGTAGTTTCTGGTAGATGGTGGCCACAGAGAACCAAAGGTCAAGCTCCCACCCACTGGTGACCCCTGGTACGGGGTCGGCGCAGGCAAGCAGAGTGGCAGCGTTCCCAAGTAAACCCTGCTCCTGTCCCCTTGCCCTCAGAGATCCTGCCTGCCTCTAGCCTGAATTGATACCCTCCTCCCTTCCTCCACAATTAATGAAACTAATCAGAAGCAGCAGCTGCCACGTAGGGTCAGCCAGAAAATTACGTCACTGGAGGGCAGGCCAAACCGAGCCAGGGTGGGCTGGGACCCGGCATGACTCACCTGTTCCTCTTCCTCCCCGGGGCGGCCTGGCAGCTGACAACGTGCTCCTGTCCAGCGATGGGAGCCATGCGGCCCTCTGTGACTTTGGCCATGCTGTGTGTCTTCAACCTGATGGCCTGGGGAAGTCCTTGCTCACAGGTAAGGCCCCCCACCAACTGCCGTACCCCCCAATGCATTCATTCGCCAAATGCCTTCCATGCTTTCCAGAATGGGAATTGAGATGTGAACACTTAGGTCCACCTGTGTGTTTAAGCCCCGCAACCAGCCTGGATGATTATCAGGGATTTCTTTGTTATGTGTAAATGTGATAATGGATGTCAGGTGCTCATTGTCGATGCTCCTGTACACAGGGAAGAGAAGGGAAAGGCTGGTTGACTCTCCGTAGGTCCCAGGCCTTCTGTCTTGGAGGCCCCGTGGCTCCCCACCTCGTCTGGCCTTTTCAGGGGAGTGCATTGCCAGCCTGTGACCCCAGCTCTCCTGCGCCTCTGAGCACAGTTGGCTGGAAGCACAGTGGGCAGGCTGACCAAGGGGCCTGGGCTCTAAAGCCAGTGAAATATCTTTCTTTAACTCCTCTGATTATTGAAATAATCCATGCCCACTGTAAAGTATAGAGTTAAGCATATAAAAGAGGCAGAGAACAGAATTCTCACCATTCCTCTTACCCAGAGAGAGAATCACAAATTTTTTTGTTGTTTTCGTTGAGACAGAGTCTCACTCTGTCACCCAGGCTGGAGTACAGTGGCACAATCTCAGCTCACTGCAACCTCCGCCTCCCGGGTTCAAGCAATTCTCCTGTCTCAGCCTCCTGAGTAGCTGGGATTACAGGCGCCTTCCACCATGCCCAGCTAATTTTTGTATTTTAGTAGAGACGGGGTTTTGCCATGTTGGCCAGGCCAGTCTCAAACTCCAGACCTGGCCTCCCAGGTGGCCTCCCAGGTGATCCTCCCCACTTAGCCCCCCAAAGTGCTGGAATTACAGGCATGAGCCTCCGTGCCCGGCCGAATCATGAATATTTTAAATAACTCCTTCCAGGCTGTTGTTTTCCCTGTGCCTAGTTAGGGCCATTATAACACAATTTTGTGCCCTGCTTTTTTCATTTATAGCATTAAGGATAAAATGATTTCATTTTGACCAACAGAAAAAGAATCTTTGGAAGTATATGATTGTGTATTGTTAAAGGACTATGTTGGCAATTCTGAAGATGTAAATTGAATGTGGACACTTGACCTCCACCCGTGTTGTTTTAAGCCCTTTTAAAATAACTGTAGTGGGCTTTTTCTTGTTACAAAAAAAAATGTATCTTTTCTGATTTTTTTTTAACTTTTATTTTTTAGAGACAGAGTCTTGCTCTGTCACCCAGGCTGGAGTGCAGTAGCTCACTCATAGCTCACTGCAGCCTCAAGCTCCTTGGTTCAAGCAATCCTTCCACCTCAGCCTCCTGAGTAGCTGGGACCACAGGCATGCACCACCATGTCCGGCTCATTTTTTATATTTTTTGTAGATACACATGGGGTCTCAGTATGTTGCCCAGGCTGGTCTTAAATTCCTGGATTTAAGCATTCCTCCCACCTCAGTCTCCCAAAGTGCTGGGATTACAGGCATGAGCCACTGCCTGACCCTTTTTTCTAATATCTTTTGAAGAAAGTAGAGCTAAGCAAAAATTACAAATACAAATCACCAGGAAAAAAACCACTGTTCACATCTGCCATCTATCCTTTCAGTCTTTTATGCATGTAAGTTTTCTATTATAATTTTTAAATTTCACTTACTAGTATTTCAGGAACATCTTACCAGTAATTAGCCTTCTACAACCTAATTTGTAATGTCCAGCCCCTGCCCCATTTTCAAAAAATACTTTAAGGGTTTGGTCCAAAGGGCAGAGTCCACATCATGGATGCTCTGTTGCTTTGTACAAGTTCCCAGCAGAGTCCCCGCCTAGCTCCTCCCTACAAGTTTGACTTGGAGACTTTATTTCTGTATTTTAAGTACTTTAACATGGCCGGGCACAGTGGCTCATGCCTGTAATCTCAGCACTTTGGGAGGCCGAGGTGGGTGGATCACCTGAGGTCAGGAGTTCGAGACCAGCCTGGCCAACATGGGTGAAACCCCATCTCTACTAAAAATATAAAAATTAGCTGGGCATGGTGGCTCATGACTGTAATTCCAGCTACTCGGGAGGCTGAGGCAGGAGAATCTCTTGAACCCAGGAAGTGGAGGTTGCAGTGAGTCGAGATCGCGCCATTGTACTCCAGCCTGGGTGACAGAGCAAGACTCCATCTCAAAGAACGAAAAAGATAATAAAATAAAAAGTACTTTAACAGTGACAAATGTAAGATACCCCGAGGATTAACTAGGGTGGCCACTGCCTAGGCTCCTGCCCATCAGCATTCCAGGTGACTTTTTGTCTCATCCCCCTTCTCAGGGGACTACATCCCTGGCACAGAGACCCACATGGCTCCGGAGGTGGTGCTGGGCAGGCGCTGCGACGCCAAGGTGGACGTCTGGAGCAGCTGCTGCATGATGCTGCACATGCTCAATGGCTGCCACCCCTGGACTCAGTTCTTCCGAGGGCCGCTCTGCCTCAAGGTCGGTGACAGCACCCGGCATGGCCAAGAGGGGGAGCTGCAGGGCCCTGGGGCCCAGGCTGCAGGCTTGAGGGGCTGCTCTGCGGTGGCAGATGGAGCAAGGGGAGGCCTGGTCATCCATGTGGGATCCTAATTCAAATACTTGCCACCCAAATCTGGGGGTACGAGGGGAGATCCAGCTGCGGGGGCTCACCGAGTTCATGGCAGGTGAGAACTCTCTCCTGTCCATATCCTGGGCCCCATCCACCTGCCTCCTAACGGGCCGGGCCTGGAGGCTGTGGGCGTCTTGCTGCCTGGCTCTGGCCTGTTTTACTGGCTCCATTTGTCCCTTTCCTGGGAAAAGTGCCCTCACTGTAGCCCAGACCCCTCCATTCCTTGTGGTAGACCCCAGCACAGCAGGAGCAGGGGCTGGCGGGAGTTGCGCAAAGAGCAATAACAGCCGGGTATCAGGAAATGAGGGAAGGCAGGCCTCACCTGTTGTCTTTTGCCCCCCAGATTGCCAATGAGCCTCCGCCTGTGAGGGAGATCCCACCCTCCTGCGCCCCTCTCACAGCCCAGGCCATCCAAGACGGGCTGAGGAAAGAGCCCGTCCACCGCGCGTCTGCAGCAGAGCTGGGAGGGAAGGTGAACCGGGCCCTACAGCAAGGTAAGAAGAGCCCCGCACTGGCTGACCCGGGGGGCAGAGGACAGAGGAGGCAGGTGGGCGCGGGTCCAGAGCAAGACACCCCTCAGAGCCTTAGTTTCCCCCTCTGGATTATGGGGGTGCAGCAGCCTCAGGGTTGTTGGGAGATTGCGGCAGTGCCACGCCTTGACTCAGAGGCAGCGCTCAGGAGATGGGAAAGAGAAAACTCACACACGAACTCGAAGTGCTTTTTCCATTCTCCCACTCAACTACAATCAACCCAGAAGACTCCTGTGACCACATGTGTGGGGATTTCCACCCCACCAAGCCAGCAATCAGTTCTGCAGCAGCAGACACTAGCTGAGTGTCCTCTAATTCAGTTCTGTTCCAACACTATCTACCTGGAGGTAGCATCAGATCCCGCAGCAGGAGGGCTCGATCCCCAAGACTGCACCCCCTACCCATGCCAGTCTCAGGCCCGCGTGTTTACCTGTGCTTCTGACCAACTGGCTATAAGTCAGAGACCCCATGACCCTCTCCTTGGGGTCGATTAATTTGCTGGGGTGGCTCACAGAACTCAGAGAAACACTTCCTTACATTTACCAGTTTATTAGAAAGAATATTACAAAGGATACAAATGAAGAGATGCATAGGGCAAGGCATGTGGGAGGCAGCGCGGAGCTTCCAGGGCTTGGCACCCTCCAGGAACCTCCATGTGCCCAGCTACCAGAAGTTCTCTGAATGCTGTCTTCTTGAGTTTTTGTGGAGGCTTCATTACGTAAGCATGATTGAATAAATCACTGGCCATTGGCGAACAGCTTAACCTTTAGCCCCCTTCCCTCCCAGTATGTGGGATGGTGGGATGAAAGTCCCAACCCTCTAATCCTGCCTATGCCTCTCTGATGACCAGCCCCCATCCTGAAGCTACCTAGGGGCTGCCAGCCTTCAGTCAATCCATTAGTACACAGAAAGAGATCATTTTGGAGAGTAAGGCTTTTAGGAGTTATGTGTCAGAAATGGGGTTAAAGACAAGATATATGTTTACTAGTATCACAAGGGTTATGTATAGAAGGGGCTCAAACTCACTAGGAGTCCAAGAATACAAAATAAAGACAGGCCGGGAGCAGTGGCTCACACCTGTAATCCCAGCACTTTGGGAGGCTGGGGCAGGAGGATCGCTTGAGGCCAGGAGTTCAAGATCAGCCTGGGCAACATAGCAAGACCCTTTCTCTGCAAAAAAATTTAAAAATTAGCCAGGCATGGTGGCACGTGCCTAAAAATTAGTCCCGGTTACTCAGGAGGTGAGAGGATTGTTTGAGCCTGGGAGGTCGAGGCTGCAGTGAGCCATGATTGTACCACTGCACTCCAGCCTGGGCAGCAGAGACCCTGACTCAAAAAATAAATAAATAAATAAAGCCAGGTAACACTCGAGAGCCATTTGACTGGAAAAAAGCAGAAAGTTGGTGGGATGTGGGGCTGTTGAGACCCCTCAGGTGCTGCTGATGGGCATGTGGACAAGGCTACCCACTCTGGAGGGCACCTGGCTGCACTCAGGCAGACGTCTGCAGACTGAGACCAAGGACCTCTACCCCTGGGTGCACTGACAAAGGAATGCCAGCAGATCCATATGGGGACACGCCTGAGAATGCGCACTACAGCTTCCTTTGTGGGAGGGGAGTAGGGTACGATGGGGTCCCTCACTGGGAGGACAGAGACACAAAAGAGGATGCCGCATGGAGCGCCAAGCAGTTAAAGCAACTCGGCATTCACAGAGCAGCATGGATGGATCCTAAAGCCATGGTGCCGAGTGAAAAGAGAACCCGACACAATGGGACCCAGAACATAATGCCTGTTTGGTAAACTAAAAATTGATCAATAGCCAGGTATGGTGGCACACATCTGTAGTCCCAGCCACTCAGAAGGCTGAGGTGGAAGGATCGCTTGAGCCCAGGAGTTGGAGTCCAGTCTGGGCAACATGATGAGACCTCGTCTCTTTAAAAAAACAAAAAATAGACCAAATATCGTACGTGCGGCCAGCCGAGCCGGCGTTTCTGGCCCGCTTCAAGGAACGGGTCGGCTACAGGGAGGGACCCACCGTAGAGACTAAGAGAATTCAGCCTCAGCTCCCAGATGAAGATGGGGATCACAGTGACAAAGAAGATGAACAGCCTCAAGTGGTGGTTTTAAAAAAGGGAGACCTGTCAGTTGAAGAAGTCATGAAAATTAAAGCAGAAATAAAGGCTGCCAAAGCAGGTAAAGGCAAAATAATGAGGAGAAGAAAGTTCTTAAAAATTCTGTTTTTGCTCAGATGAAGAACCAGCTCCAGCTGATGGAAGAATCATATATCGAAAACCAGTCAAGCATCCCTCAGATGAAAAATATTCAGGTTTAACAGCAAGCTCAAAAAAGAAGAAGCCAAATGAAGATGAAATAAATCATGACTCGGTCAAAAAGAACTCACAAAAACAAATTAAAAATAGTAGCCTCCTTTCTTTTGACAATGAAGATGAAAATGAGTAAGTGAAAATATTTTGAATTTAGTCTACTTTGAAAGTATATGGAGTGTTTTTTAAAATAACATTTTTTCCTATTATAAAGATACTACAAGTTCTTTATAGAAAGTTTAGGAAATAGAGAAAAAAATTTAATAAAGTACATCTATTCATCAATACCCCTCTGACTTAAAATGCCAACTCTATAGAAATTAGCTAGTATTAACATTTTGTTATTTCCCTTGTGTGGTTGTGTATATATGTAAATTATATTTTTAAGCAAAATACATTTTTTTTGTGTGTAAACAAAATTTTATAAATACACTTGTATTGCAAAAAAAAAAAAAAAAAAAAAAAAAAAAAAAAAAAAAAAAAAAAAAAAAAAAAACAAAAAATAAAAAAATAAAAACTGATAAATAAAACAACACATATTTTGCAAGGACACAACCAAATAAAAAATGACACATCAAACATAATAGAATGTCACCTGAGGGATGGGCACAAAAATGCTGTGATTATAGGAATGAAAATGAAATAAAGAAAACCAGAGAGATCTTGCACCTCACCAAAGACAGCTGGTAGTTTTAAGGATGAGGGTGGTCCCAGGGCTGAACTCGCCCCACGCCAGAACGAACGGTGCCTGGGGAAGTACTGACTGAGGATGGGGTAGGAGAGATTGTGGGTCCAGGACGCCACTTTGCCTGGGAGCTCTTGAGTTGGTGTAGCCCCAGGGCTGTTTTCAATCTTCTCTTTCTTGTTAACAAAGTCCTCTGGAGCTGATTTCTGTAGTTTTTGAATTTGCTACTGATACCTAGAAGAAAAACGGAGTCAAAGACAGAAATCCAGTCCTATCCCTGTCATATTGGGACCATCTTATTGAGGAAGTCTCCTGTGGAGACCACCACACTGCCCTCTGAAATCACCTCCCATGGTGGCCCGGGACAGTGTCCTCCCCTCTGTTCGCCTCTAGCCCTTCTGCACTCAGGAGACGCCGCTCCTGCCTGGACTGCTGTCTGTGCACAGCACGCTTCCCCTCACCATTGTACTCTCTGTTTTCTAGTGGGCGGTCTGAAGAGCCCTTGGAGGGGAGAATATAAAGAACCAAGACATCCACCGCCAAATCAAGCCAATTATCACCAGACCCTCCATGCCCAGCCGAGGAAGCTTTCGCCAAGGGCCCCAGGGCCCCAGCCAACTGAGGAGACAACAGGCAGAGCCCCTAAGCTCCAGCCTCCTCTCCCACCAGAGCCCCCAGAGCCAAACAAGTCTCCTCCCTTGACTTTGAGCAAGGAGGAGTCTGGGATGTGGGAACCCTTACCTCTGTCCTCCCTGGAGCCAGCCCCTGCCAGAAACCCCAGCTCACCAGAGCGGAAAGCAACCTTCCCGGAGCAGGAACTGCAGCAGCTGGAAATAGGTACGGGCAGCCGTGGCTGCAGTGGGGCCCTGAGCACTGGCCCTGGGCCACCCTCGGAGGCCGGCGTTTCTCTTTACCTGCGGTGTGGGCTTTCTTCCAGCCCCTTCCCCAGCAGTTCAGCTTCTAACGACTGTGCAGGAAGAACCCCTGAAAACACAGCCAGCCTTCTCCCAGTCTTTCACATCCATCTTCCACTTTTCCCTGCAGAATTATTCCTGAACAGCCTGTCCCAGCCATTTTCTCTGGAGGAGCAGGAGCAAATTCTCTCGTGCCTCAGCATCGACAGCCTCTCCCTGTCAGATGACAGTGAGAAGGTGAGTCGGTTGTGGCCCCGGAGCCATGGCTCCAGGGGTGTGGTTCTCCCGGCCCTGGCACAGAGCAAGTAGCTTTGCGTCCAGCTAGTGAATGGACACTGTGCAAGTAGTGGGTAAAGGGAGGGTGATGGGGGTCACCCCTTCCTTCTGGTAGGGGTCCTCACTAGGTTGGGGGAGGTGGTCATGGTTCACAGTGAGAGAAACCATGGGAATCTACCCTTCTGGGATTAGGGAATGTGTTTTGCCACCAGAGATAATGGGGAGGCAGGCCTTGGTCCCCCATGGAGGCAACCCTTACCCCCCTCCAGCTGAGGGCATGAGCAGTGCCCCTTTGCCCCGATGGAGACCCAAGCCGGAGATGGATCCCGGAGCCCAGGGCCCTGAGTCCGTACCCAATCCTGTTGTTTCAGAACCCATCAAAGGCCTCTCAAAGCTCGCGGGACACCCTGAGCTCAGGCGTACACTCCTGGAGCAGCCAGGCCGAGGCTCGAAGCTCCAGCTGGAACATGGTGCTGGCCCGGGGGCGGCCCACCGACACCCCAAGCTATTTCAATGGTACAGTCCAATTCCCACCCGCTCAGCAGCCCCCGTGGCAGCTGATCTGCCTGGAGCTAGACAGCCATTGAGGGATTGTGTCTCCCTCCCCTGGCACAGTGGGAGGGAGGAAGGCGCCTGGTCCCAGAACTTGAGGTTCCTGGCCAGTAAGTTGGGTTTCAGGCAAAGGTCCCAATCACCCAGGAGCCTTTCCTGATGGGGCAGTGAGGGACCATTATCCCCTCATTGGCGGCTGATGGAGTCCCAGAAGTTTCCCCTAGCTTGGGGAGGAGAGCAGTCTCTCTTGACCTGGAGTCAGGAAACTGAGCAATTCATCTCTTCTAAAGGGAAAAGGAACAGGACCCATGAGCATTTTAATCAAAAACTCAGCAAAAGGAATCCCCCTCTGGGATTTGAGGTCAGATGAGAAAGACAACATAAAATTCCTTCGTTTTCAAGCTTGATTGCATAGGTTATGATGTGGCTTTGCTACAACAAGGGCATCATCAGCTCGGAGTTCCCTGGCCCTCTCCCGGGCAAGTGTGACTCATGGCATCAGGGCCCCACAGCTGGCCAAAGGCCACTTCAACTCAGGGAACAATCTAAATTGCCCATAATCTAATTTAAGAATCCTTGTGTTCAGTTCCTTTCTGCTTTGCATCCAGGTTGAAATACTACTTCCCCATAGGAGCCAGCCCCAGCTCTTAGCAATGCACAGGCCAAATCCCAGGTGCTGACGGCCAGGAAGAACTAGCAGGTGTATATAATATGAGGGCTGTTCCAGCCTGAATTTTTTTTTTCTTATAAAATGCAGCTTTGTGACCAGGTGTGGTGGCCCACACCTGTAATCTCAGCACTTAGGAAGGCCAAGGCAGGTGGATTACATGAGATCAGGAGTTCGAGACCAGCCTGGCCAACACGGTGAAACCCCGTCTCTACTAAAAAATGCAAAAATTAGCTGGGTGTAGTGGCGCATGCCTGTAATCCCAGCTACTTGAGAGGCTGAGGCAGGAGAATCACTTGAACCCGGGAGGTAAAGGTTGCAGTGAGCTGAGATCGCGCCACTGCACTCCAGCCAGGGTGACACAGTGAGACTGTCTCAAAAACAAAAAAAAATGCAGCTGTGCTTAGACAAGCCTAAATTTTATCTCTGCTGCTTCATCACAGCCAGACCTGCTCCCCGCTACATAGGGCAGAGTGACTTTTAACAAAAACGTTCCCCCAGCCCCTGCCAGGACCCTGGTCCTTGGGAAGCCAGCAGCTGCTCTCCTGACTATCACCTTTCCCGCCTTCTAGGTGTGAAAGTCCAAATACAGTCTCTTAATGGTGAACACCTGCACATCCGAGAGTTCCACCGGGTCAAAGTGGGAGACATCGCCACTGGCATCAGCAGCCAGGTAAGGGGGGCAGGTACACTCTGACGGGCAGAGTCCCAGAAGCCAGTGCAGCTGGCCCCACCCTCCAGGAGGAAAGCTTTCAAAGAAGTAGAATGGCACTCTAGGGAATACTTGGAATTGGCCTTCAACGTCCCCCAGGGCCTCAAAGCAAGACTGGCAGTGGTGACGAAGAGGTCCTCCAGACCCACACTTGGGCCGGGTGGGATTCTCTGAATCCCGTGGAATGACAGACAGACAGTGCCCTTAGGGCTGCCGGTCTGGCTGGAGGGAAATGTCTTTTACCTTTCTACGTAGCTTGAGCCCCATGCCATGATCTCAGCCCACTGGTTTGCTCCACCCTTAGATCCCAGCTGCAGCCTTCAGCTTGGTGACCAAAGACGGGCAGCCTGTTTGCTACGACATGGAGGTGCCAGACTCGGGCATCGACCTACAGTGCACGCTGGCCCCTGATGGCAGCTTTGCCTGGAGCTGGAGGGTCAAGCATGGCCAGCTGGAGAACAGGCCCTAACCCCACCCTCCACCGCCGGCTCCACACTGCCGGAAGCAGCCTTCCTGCTCGGTGCACAATGCCGCCCTGAAACACAGGCTCAGCCGCTCCCAGGGATCTGCCAGCCCCCGGCTCAGCAGTGGGACCAGGGCCTAGCAGCAGCAAGGTGGGGGCAAGCAGAACGCCTCCCAGGATTTCCCACCTGAGTCCTGCCCCACCCTGCTGAGAAAACACTCCGCCACATGAAGAGACAGAGGAGGACGGCAGGAGTTACCTCAGGAAACAAACAGGATCTTCTCTGCCCTGCTCCAGTCGAGTTGGCCTGACCGCTTGGATCAGTGACCATTTGCTGGCAGACAGGGAAGAACAGCTTCCAGCCTGGGTCAGAAGGGGTGGGTGAGCCCCTCGGCCCCTTACCCTCCAGGCTGGTGTGAGAGTGTCAAGTGTGTAAGGGCCCACACTCAGGTTCAGTGTGGAACCAGGTCAGCAGGTATGCCCGCCCGTAGGTTAAGGGGGCCCTCTGACCCCCTTGCCTGGCCTCACCTGGCCAGCTCACCCCTTTTGGGTGTAGGGGAAAGGAATGCCTGACCCTGGGAAGGCTCCCTGGTAGAATACACCACACTTTTCAGGTTGTTGCAACACAGGTCCTGAGTTGACCTCTGGTTCAGCCAAGGACCAAAGAAGGTGTGTAAGTGAAGTGGTTCTCAGTCCCCAGACATGTGCCCCTTTGCTGCTGGCTACCACTCTTCCCCAGAGCAGCAGGCCCCGAGCCCCTTCAGGCCCAGCACTGCCCCAGACTCGCTGACACTCAGCTCCCTCATCTGTAAAGGTGAGGGGTGATGCAGGATGTGCCTGACAGGAACAGTCTGTGGATGGACATGATCAGTGCTAAGGAAAGCAGCAGACAGAGACGCTCCGGCGCCCCAGCCCCACTATCAGTGTCCAGCGTGCCGGTCCCCCAGAGCACAGCTCAGCATCACACTGACATTCACCCTGCCTTGCCCCTGGCCAGAGGGTACTGCCGACGGCACTTTGCACTCTGATGACCTCAAAGCACTTTCATGGCTGCCCTCTGGCAGGGCAGGGCGGTGACTCTGTAGGAGCATAGCAAGCCAGGAGATGGGGTGAAAGGACAGTCTTGAGCTGTCCACATGCATGTGACTCCTCAGACCTCTTCCAGATTTCGCTAAGAACAGCACCCCCTTCCCCATTGCCCCAGCTTAGCCTCTTCTCCCAGGGGAGCTACTCAGGACTCACGTAGCATTAAATCAGCTGTGAATCGTCAGAGGGTGTCTGCTAGCCTCACCCTCCTGGGGCGGGGGACGCCAAGACTCCTTGGGAGAAGCTCATTCCCACGTCTTGCCAAGACAGCCTTTGTCCAGCTGTCCACATCGAGCCAGACTGCTCCCGGGGAGAGAGCCCCGGCCCCCAGCACATAAAGAACTGCAGCCTTGGTACTACAGAGTCTGGGTTGTAGAGAACTCTTTGTAAGCAATAAAGTTTGGGGTGATGACAAATGTTTCCAGGCCATCGGTGTCCTCTCTCTTGCCTGCCGGCCTGCTGAACCTCACAACCCTAACAACTGCCTCTCTTTGCCTTCTTGGTGAGATCTTTTCAAGTCCCCCTTGTTTTGGACAAGGACTGTTTCAGCCCTTGAGTGGGGCTGCTTTCCCACCACTCCTCCCAGTGGGTGCTTCTAGTCCCAACTCTGGGCTAGTCGTTCAGACCAGTTAGGCAAGATGCCTTGCCCGGTGGCATCAGGGAAGTCCCTCGCCAAAATATGCCAGGCTGAGGGGTGTAGGAGGACAACAAAGCCTGCATGCTTTGTGCCACCTGCCCAAGTCAGGCAGCCCCCTACCACCAGAAGGTAAATAGGGATGGGTTCTGGGCCCTGACCAGCCAGGGATGCCGGATGCACACCACAGGCCCTCCACCCTCCCCTCCTGTCCTTGAGGCCTGGACTCTTAACCCTTTCCGCTGCCTCCTGAGCCCTGCATGGGGCCAGGGATGCCTTTGTGGGCTGAGTTCCTTGGTCATGGAGCTGGGGCACACGGGGTGCCTTATCGAATCTGGCTCCACACTCCCTATGTGCACAAGTGTGTGTGCGCGCAGCTTGGGTTGGTTTAGCCGGTTCTTGGAAGGGCCCTGGGACCACGAAAGGGGCGGCAGTCCTGAGCCCCTGGCGTGCAGAGCGGGTCCAAGTCCGGTCCAGCAGAGCCAGGCTTACCTTCCGCCTGCCTCTCGCTCTGGGCCCGCTGCGGAAGCGCGAGCCCCACCCCCGAGGTCTTTAGAGAGGAGTTTTGGCTTTGGGCCCGCAGCCTTCGGAGGACGCCTCACTCGGGCCGTCCCCCGTCCGCCCGCCCAGAACCTAAATGCGGCTCTCTGCCTGCGGGGTCGCGGCGGGGACGTCACAGAGGCGGCGACATCACAGGCACCGGCGCCTCTAATATTTCCAGCGCCCCCAGTCCCTCAGCCAAAGAGCACACTGGAGGCGGAGAGGCAGCATCCACCAGCCCGCTCCCCGCCTCCAGGACAGAGCCTCGGTCTGCATGGGGGTGACAGGTGGGAGCGGCCGGGCGCCCGGGGGCGGGGGTTGGGGCAGGCGGGGAAAGCGAAAGTGAGGGGGGGGAGGGGCGCGAAGGGGGCGGTCAGGAATCCGCCCAGGGCCCGTTCCCCTGCTCCCAAACCCCCGGCACCCGAAAGGCAGGTCGACCCGCCGCCAAAGCCCACCCGGTGCCCCTGACTACGGCTCCCATCCTCAGCCCCTGCGCGGTGCACACCCGTGTGCTCTCACGGACACGCATGCGCGCCCTGGGGTAGGGACTGCAGAGTCAGTGGTTCTTGAAGGGGTTCTGAGACCACAGAAGGAGCAATGGCCTTGTGCACAGGAAACGACTCATGAATTATCCTGAACTGCAGATCCAAAAAATCACATCCAGTTGTCCCTGCTTGATGCTTGAGGCTTTGCAGGGAGGAGCGGCAGTCTTCAGCAGATTTTTATGGAGCGCTTCCTTGATGCCTTGTACTCTTCTCTGAACCAATGAGCAAAGATATTTGCCCCCAGTGCCCTGGGTCTCCCCTTCCCATAGGGGCGTCAGATCCCCCACTGAAATGGTGGCCTTCTTTTGGGGATCCTCTCTCCCAGAAGGGCATGGGCCAGCATTAAAAATGGTCAAAAATTAGGTGGGCATGATGGTTCAACCCCTGCAATCCCAACACTTCAGGAGGCAGAGGTGGGAGGATCACATGAGGCCAGGAGTTCAAGACCAGCCTAGGCAACATAGCGAGACTTTGTCCTCTACAGGAAATGTTTAAAATTAGACAGGTGTGGTGGCATGAGCCTGTAGTCCCAGCTACTTGGGAGGCTAAACTGGGCGGCTCACTGGAGCCCAGGAGTTGCAGTGAGCTATGATGGTGCCACTCCAGCCTGGGCCACAGAGCAAGACCCTGTTAAAAAAAAAAAAAAAAAAAAAAAAAAAAAAAAAAAACATTTAACCAGAGGTCAGGTGCAGTGGCTCACGCCTGTAAGGTAAAACGTAGATTAGACAGCCAGGTCTGTCATGGAGAGGATTACACTGATTATTTGAATTGGGCTTTCAGGCATGAGTAGGACTTTGCCAGAAGAAGGCTTTCCAGGTATGAGAAATAGCATTTGCAAAGGCACTGGGTGCAGAAGGGCCTGCCGTACTCTGGGGGTAGCTTCTGCTTAGGGTAAGGGACAGGAAGCTGGATGCCAAGAGATGAAAAATGAAGGTAGAGATCAGACCAAGAGGCCACATGGAGTCTGGGGGTGACCAGAGACAAGTGAGATGTAGCAGGCTCACTCTGAGGTCATTGAAAATCCAGGTTGGACGGGGACATGGTTGCAGTGGTCCCATTGGAAGACTAAAGAGATTTAAGACAGTGCAGTGAGCAGCATCCCAGAGTTTGGAGCCAGCCAGACCTGCCTTTGGGTCGTGTGCTGCTCTTAATAGCTGCGTGACCTCATACACGTTTCCTCCTCTGTGAGAGGAGAGCCGTGGCCAACTGGGCATAGGGTAGGTATGAAGACTGAATGTGCAAAGCACTCAGCACCAAGTGCCAAAGGGTAGGAAGTCATGGGTGTGTGTTGGCTCTGGTACTGGGAGATGAGAGCATCAGGGGTAGGAGTGCAGGAGCTGCGGAGTGAGGAGGAGTCACAAATGACCCAGGTTTCTCATTTGGGTGAAAGGATGAAGGATGAATGGGGCGAGGAGAGTGGGGTATGGAGAGATGACAGACTAGAAAGGGAGACAGGGGTCAGACAGGCAGAACCGTGGTGGCCACACTTAAGAGTCTGGACATACAGGGTGTGGATTTGAGGTAAGAAATTAGGCCAGGCACAGTGGCTCAGGCCTGTAATCCCAACACTTTGGGAGGCCAAGGTGGGAAGATCACTTGAGCTCAGGAGTTTGAGACCAGCCTGGGCAACATAGCGAGACCTCATCTCTTTTTTTTTTTTTTTTTGAGACAGAGTCTCGCTCTGTCGCCCAGGCTGGAGTGCAATGGCACCATCTCAGCTCACTGCAACCTCTGCCTCCCAGGCTCAAGCCATCCTCCCTATCAAAACCTAACAAAGACATTACAAGAAAAGAAAATTATACACCAATATCCCTCATGAATATGCATGTGAAAATTCTGAAAAAAAGCCAATCAGAGTCAACAACATATAAAAAGGGTAATATATCATGACCAAATGAGGTTTATCCCAGTAATGTAAGGCTGATTTAACATTTAAAAAAATAAATTTATAGCTGGGCCTGGTGGCTCACACCTGTAATCTAGCACTTTGGGAGGCCAAGGCAGGTGGATAGCTTGAGCCCAGGAGTTCAAGACCAGAACAAGACCCATCTCTACAAAAAATACAAAAATTAGCTGGGGGTGGTGGTGAACACCCGTAGTCCCAGCTACTCCAGAGGTGAGGCGGGAGGATCACTCGAGACAGGGAGGTTGAGGTTGCCGAAATTGCGCCACTGAACTCCAGCCTGGGCAACAGAGTGAGACCCTGACTCAAAAAAAAAATCAATGTATTTTACCATAAACAGAATATAAAAATATAAAACAATTATCACCCAAATAATATAACATTACTCATATGTTAAAGTATTATAACGTATGTTATGTATAACATATATAATATAATATTAAAGAAAAACCATATGATCATCTCAATAAATGCAGAAAAAGCATTAGGCAAAATCCAGCATCCATTCCTAATTAAAACTAAGCAATCTAAGAGAGGAAACTTCACGAAGATGCCCAAGCTAACGAAAGGCATCATGAAGAAACCTACAGCTAGCATCATCCTTAATGGTGCTAAGCTCAGAACGAAGCGAGGATGTACACACGCACTCCTACTCAACATTGTATGGAGATTGTCCCCAGTGCAATTAGGCAAGTAAAGGAAATAAGAGGAACCAGATTGGGAAGGAAGAAGTAAAAGTGTCTTGACTCACACACATTATTGTCTATGTAGAAAATCCGATAGAATCTAAAAGAAAAAAAAGCTATGAGAACAAATAAGATTTTAGTGTAGTTGCAGGATACAAAAGATGGATATATTTCTGTGTACTAGCAACAAACCACTGGAAATTGAAATTATTTCGGCCGGGCATAGTGGTTCATGCCTGTAATCCCAGCACTTTGGGAGGCCGAGGCAGGCAGATCATTTGAGGCCAGGAGTTTGAGACCAGCCTGGCCAAAATGGTGAAACCCCATCTCTACTAAAAATACAAAAAGTGAGCTGGGCGTCATGGCACATGCCTATAATCCCAGCTGCTCAGGAGGCTGCGTCAGGAGAATCGCTTGATCTCAGGAGGCGGAGGTTACAGTGAGCCGAGATCACACCACTGCACTCCAGCCTGGGTGACAGAGTGAGACCCTGCCTCAAAAAAAAAAAATTACTTCAATTATTTCATATACTGCAGAATATCACTTGAATCCCTAATAGAACATTCTCAAGTCAGGCAACGAGGTCCCAAGCTGAGTCAATGTTTGACTTTTTCTCCCAGCCCCCAGTGCTGTTAAGAGGCTCACACAACAGTAATTTCTTCTCCTGTCCATACCCAGCTGCCGTTTATGGAGGGGTTGAGGCTGTGGGTGTTGATTAAACTGCCCAGGGAAATTCTGTAAAGGGAGCAAAGGCCCTGAGGTCAGAAGCCTGGGGGAACAGCAGGACCTGGGGCAGGGGGAGTTGGAGAGGGAGAAGAGAGACACATGAGGAAGCCAGGGAACCATAGTGATCAAGGAGGTAGAGGGTTCTGAAGACATCATTGAGCCGGTTACTCTGCTGATACATCCCCCAAGACCAGGCTGAAGCAGATGGTCCCAATCCCAGGACCAGCCATGCAAGGACCCCTCCTTCCAGCCACTACATCTCTAGGAAGAGACTGCAGTACATTCTCATCCTTCCAATATGATCCTGGGAGCGATTCTTCCCAGCCAGAGCCAGGGCTGTCACTTCCTGCCATACCCCAGGCTGATGGGGACCCACCTTGCATGATGGCAGGGTTGTCATGATGGCCCCACCATCAACCGCTATGCATGGCCCTGGGTAGCAGAGAACAGGGCAGCCTGGTGCTTCCCACCCCCACAGGGTGAAGAAACAGCTTCTGCAGTAAAAGATACAAGCCTCCAGGGAGGGATTTGGGGTTGCAGACGTTCCCAAGGAGTCAGTCTCCCCTGCAGAGGGTGATCTGAGCTCATAAATCGTCGGATAGGTGCTAGCACCACCTCAGATCACACACCTGGGGTGCAGGCCTTGGCCTGGAGTCAGTGATGGATGACCCAGAGAGAGTAGAGGAAGCCGGCAGAGGAGCAGGAATGGGGAGATGGGGGAGGTTCACATGGGGCGTTACTGGGACTCCATGCAGTTACAGGGTCCTGGGAGTAGCGGGGGGGCAGGGAGTTAAGAGTTTCCTGAGTCAAGCCTGCATTCAAGTCATCACTTCAGCTATGATCAGCTGGGAGGCCTTGGGCAAATGGACCTGTCCTAATTTTTTGTGTTGAATCAATGAGATAAAGCAGGTAAAGTGCCCAGGCTATGGAAGCGCTCCGTCATGGTCGGGGTACTGTTAGCAATCACGGTTTTGGGGAATGGAGATGGAACTGGGAGCCTCCGAGGAGGCAAGGCACAGACGGAGAGTGGAGGAAGCAGGACTGGAGGATAGGAATGGCGACTGGCTCCAGAACAAGGAGAGCGGGGCAGGACGGTGAGGGGGAATGGCAGCCGGGAAGACAGAAAAGAAGGGCAGGAAGAGGTGGCTGGCTCCGGAATCCCTCCGGGACTGTCCTCTACCCTGCAGCTCCCTGCCTTCACCTTCTTTCCCCTGTCAGGTATCCATGGATTTCCATGCTGCGGCAAAGGGTCAGTGGAGGTTGCAGAGATGCGGTGAGAACCATCCTCAATCAACGCAGGGCCTCCCCCGAGCCCTCCAGGACCTCCAACCTAACCCCCAGCCTAGGATCCCCCAGCCTAGGATCTCCCTCCCTTCTGCCATTTCCAAAACTTCCCCGGGGCCAGTGTCCAGGTCAAAAGGCTGGGGAGGGCGTGGGGCATCTATCCTCCCACTTCTGTTTATGCCCTCAGCCCTTGGCACAAGAGGAAGACTGAGGGGTGGTGGGGCACACCCAGGGACAGGATAGGACCTGACCCCTCAGAGCTGCCTGGCTTGCTGAGGACAGAGTTGCTCAAGGCGGGGGTGGGCAGGCACTTGAAGAAAGAGTGGACAGGTGGGTGGGAGGACATTGCTCTGGGGCTCCCCTGCTGGGGACTAGTGTTCTGGGCACTAATCCTTGAAGTGAGTTGCCCCAGCTCACCTGCAATGCTTGATAAAAATGAGATTCCTGGGCCTTACCTCCAACCAACCGGATTCCTCTTTGGGGGTGGGGCATGAGTTGGCAAGGAGCTTCCTAAACTCACTAAAGTTTCAGAATACAACTGCAGACTTCCTGGTGGCAGCGGAGTGGGACAGCCAGGGGAGTGGATGAGCTGATGGCGGGGTGGTCGGGGGGAGGTGCATCGTGCCAGCTTCTGTTACAAGGCAGAGGGCTTTGAGGGCCCCAGAAACCCCCTTCCCGCTGAAGCCACCACCCACCCCACAGATCCCCATCACCCACTCTGTCTTCTTCTGTCTTAGAGATGACTTAAGTCAACACCAGATACAAGAGGAACAGGAGGTAAAAATGGGAGTGTCCTCTTACAGGGAGGTGGTAGGCAAGCGGCAGGGCTCTTCTCTAAGTCCCCACCAGCCCCTACCCTTGACAATCCTGGGACCCTAGTACCGTGTGGGTACACCCACACACACACCCCCTCACCAGGCAGGTCTCTGAGAGGAGGCAGGCATGGGGTTAGGGGGCGGGGGGAAGAGAGCAGGACCCGGGGCAGGGGTGGGGCAGGGACTCGGTGCCAGGGAGGGCCTCAGGGGCAGGACCTCCCGCTCCTGCCTCCTCAGCTTTGAGTTGAAACATTTCAGCTGGAGGCAGACATGCTAGAGCAGAAGCCCCAACTCAAAGTGGACCTGGACCCGGACCCAGACCCAGACCTAGACCCAGACCCAGAACTGGAGATCGGACAGGTGCCGGCTTTACTGGAGTCAGAGCTATACCCAGCCCTCAAGCTTGAAGCTGAGCTGGACACGGAAGCCAACTCGAACGAGCAGTCTGACTTTGAAGAACCCATGCAGCTGGTATGCAAGATAGAGTCCGTCCACTCCAACATGGGGCTGCCCACGCCTCAGACCTTCAGACCGTGGAGTCTGAATTCAAACGGCCGGAGTTTCACGGAGGAGAACCACGTGTCTGCCTGCCATCACTCCGTCAGTGCGCAGACCTCCAAGCACCTCTTTTGGGCAAACAAGCTCATCCAGGCCTCAGAGCACAGCCTGCAGCGGGCCATCAACATGCAGCTCAACAATGGCAGCACAGGCCAGCCCATCAGCTCCCCCCTCCGGGAGGCCATCCCCACCAACGCCCTGTGCTCCGAGGAGCAGTTCCAGATCCCCGATGCCCACTCAGCTCCTCCAGCCACAAGCTCCCAGGCGCCAAGCCCCCTCCTGTCCTCAGATCTCCCGCCACCCATTGGCCTGACAGAGCTAATCACCTTTGCATCTTCCCTGGCCATGGCCTCCTCCAGCAGGATGGACCTGCCCAGTTTGGAACACATGATGAAAGCTCCACCCCAGGAGGCTCTGGAGCCTTCCACAGAGCCCCTCCTGACCACTGTGGAGGAGCGAGAGCCAGAAAAGCACGCAGAGACCCTGCCAGAGAAACCACGTGAAGCCAGAGCACCACTGAAATCTTGGAGTCAGAAAGACAAGAACTTTGCTCACTCTTACTTTGACTTCAGCAAGCCGGGGATCAAGAGGGCCACCGTCGAAGGGCAAATGCAGCTTCTCCAGCCACCAGCCACGTCCCCTCTGCTGCAGGGAGGCAAGGAAGAGTGAGTGAGGCCAGCCCCGCAGCTCCCATAGAGGGGCTGTGCTAGAACGTGGTGGGGGTCCTCACACAGCCGGGTAGGGGTGGGGAACAGTGGAATGAGGGCCTGGGAGCAGGATGCGGTGGGCTGTAACGCCTCCACCTCAGTGACCTCATAAAGGCTGTTGGAACGAGGTTCCAGTGGACTGAGGCGCAGAGCCAAGGCGAGGGCTGGAGGAGGCCTGGGGACCAAGGAGGGTGGGCACAGGGGCCTGGGTTCAAAATGGGAAGGACCACGCTGGCATTAGGCAGCTTTCCACCCTGGGGGTCGGGCCTCACCAAGGTTGGGAATGCTCAGGCTGGGGTCTGCCCTGTTGAAAGCCTGTTGGCCCCAACCCTGGGGTCCAGGACACTTTTCTTGAGGGGAGAATGAAGGTGCAGGGCTCTCCAGTACACCTTGCTTTCTGGTAGTGAATGGACACCTAATGTAACCTCAGCTGCCCAGACGCAGGCAGCAGCAGAAGACCCCTTACCCCCAGTGACCTCTTCGGAGGGGCCTCTGGGCTCACCCCTCTCCTTCAACCACCCTCTGGGGCCCAAGTGACACTCTCTCTTTTGTGTTGCAGCTCAGTGCCGACAGGAAAAGAGAAAGAGAATCCATTATTGGTGAAAATCCATTTTAAGCTGTCAGCCCCCACAATCCCAGAGAAATGACTAGACAGAACCAATAAAGCCTCCAGTGCTGGCCGTCAGCTCAGACTTTTGTGCAAATGCCCCTGGGCCAGGGAGCCCACCTGGCTGCTGTGTCCTGGTCTCAGTTTTTTAGGGATGCCACCCCATTTTTTAGCTGCCCCGGCTCCACCTGCCCCCAGAGGGCAATGCCACCCTTGTCCTGGCCACCCATCTCTCACCTGCCCACTCCCCAGGGTCAGTTCCCTTCAGTCCCTCCTGGCCAGCCCTCTAGGCCAGCAGAAAGACTTGTGGCTGGTCTTGGGGAGACCTCGGTGTCCTCTGAGGCTTCCATTTCTTAGACTGTGAAATGAGGCTTCCTCTTGGCCTGAGGCCAGGGACGTGTTGGGATCATCTGAGGAGATGGCCTCCTGGGCGTGGACTGGGCAGGTGAGAAAGTGGGTCTGAGGGGGTTCTTCCTGCACTCTTCATGGGGAAGGGCTGGCATGGGGAAGGGATGGTGTCCAGGAGCTTGAAGAGGAGGAAAATGAGGCCGAAGGACTGGTCCTCCAGGGGGTCACAGGCTGGAGCTAGACGTACCTCCAAATGCAAGAGAGCCATAGATCACCCAGACATGTGCACACAGACACCACCAGCTGCCTAACACATCACACATACAGCACCCACACACAGAGGAAGCAGCGCATGCCACACATGCCCATGTACACATGTGCCTGTGACAGTCGCATGTACCAAACATGCACACAAAGCCAGGCGTGGTACCTCACGCCTGTAATCCCAGCACTTTGGGAGGCAGAGGCCAGCAGATCACTTGAGGTCAGGAGTTCGAGACCAGTCTGGCTAACATGGTGAAACTCCGTCTCTACTAAAAATACAAAAATTAGCTGGGCGTGGTGACATGCATCTGTAGTCTCAGCTACTGGGGAGGCTGAGGCAGGAGGATCTCTTGAGTCTGGGAGGCAGAGGTTGCAGTGAGCTGAGATTGCACCACTGCACTCCAGCCTGGGCAACAGAGCGAGACTCCATCTCAAAGGAGAAGAAAAAAAAAAAACACACATGCACACAAATGCACACACCTCCCACCCAGGGTTTGGCCTTGGAGGCCCAGAGGGCAGGCCGTATAGACTGGCTTCTGGAAGAGGAGAGATGGCAGCAAAGGAAGGAAGGGGATTCGGAGTACGCGGATGGACAGGGATGTGGACAGGGAAGCAAGCCTAGGGGAAGGAGAAGGGGAGGCGTGCCATGGCCTGGCCTCAGGTTCCCTGCTAAGCAAAAGCCCAGCCTTGTGGATCTTCAAGAGCCTGCCCAGCTTTCAAAGGGGCCAAGGAGAGAGATGCCCAGGGCCTGGAGGGTGGGATTAGGAAGGGGTGAGCAGTTCAGAATGGGCCAGGGCCAGGAGGAGAAGCGGGTAGCAGACTGGAAGGAGGGACAAGGAGGAGCTGCAGAGGTGGGTGTCGGGGGCAGTGGGGGACTGAGCCAGAAGCATCACTGGGCTCTCAGGACTCATCTTTCCATAGGTTTTTTTAAATTAATAGACTCTATTTTTTAAAGCAATTTTAGGTTTGCAGCAAAACTGAGTGGGAAGTACAAAGAGTTCCCATGTACCCCTCCCTGTCCCCACCCACATACAACCTCCCCCGCTATGGACATCCTGCAGTGGTACATTTGTTACAACTGATAAACCTACACTGACTCATCATCATCACCAAAAGTCCACAGTTCACATTGGGGTACACTATTGGTGTTCTACATTCTATGGGGGTTTTTTGTTGTTTTTGAGACAGAGTTGTGCCCTGTCACCCAGGCTGGAGTGCAATGGTGTGATCTCAGCTCAGTGAAACCTCTGTTCACCTCTTGGGTTCAAGCGATTCTCCTGCCTCAGCCTCCCAAGTAGCTGGGACTACAGGCACCCGCCACCATGCCCATCTAATTTTTGTATTTTCATACAGACGAGGTTTCACCATGTTGGCCAGGCTGGTCTTGAACTCCTGACTCTAGGTGATCCACCCGCCTCGGCCTCCCAAAGTGCTGGGATTACAGACGTGAGCCACCGCACCCGGCCTGTTCTATGGGTTTTGATTGTAGTATGATACAGAGTCGTTTCATTGCCCTAAAAACTCTGTGCTCTACCTGGCCCCTCCAACTCAGTCAACAACTGGTCCTTTTACTGTTGCCACAGTTTTGCTTTTTCCAGAATGATCTGGAATCATACGGTATGCAGTTTGTTTGGGTTGGCTTCTTTCACTTGGTAATACACCTTTAAGGTTCCTCCTGCCTTTTCCTGGCTTGATAGCGCATTTATTTTTAGTGGTGAATACTATTCCATTGTCTGGGTGTATCACTGTTTATTTATCCATTCACTTACTGAAGGACATCTGGGTTGCTGCCAAGTTTAGGCAATTATGAATAAAGCTGCCATAAACATCCATGTGCAGGTTTTTGTGTGGATATGAGTTTTCAGAACATTTGGATAAATACCAAGGAGCACAATCACTGGATCATGTGATAAGGGTGTGTTTAGTTTTGTAAGAAACTGCCAAACTGTCTTCCAGATTGGCTGCACCATTTTGCATTCCCACCAGCAACTAATCAGTTCCTATTGTTCCACATCCTCACCAGCATTTGGTGGTGGTAGTGTTTTGGATTTTGGTATCTGAATAGGTGCATAATAGTATCTCATTGTTTTAATTTTGCAATTTGCTAATAACATATGATGTTGAACATATGTTATTACTCCCTTTCACCCGCCCCACCCCCACTCAGTGATCAAGACGGTGCCCTTCACGGCCCGCACCGGCAAGCAGACATCCCGGCTCCTCTGTGAGGCCAGCCTGGGAGAAGAGGTGCCCCTCTAGCCCCTCAGGTACCCAGATGACCTGGCCTCTGATACCACGCTGCCCACAGCCCCTGGGACCCTTGGGGGAACTGAGGCATGCTGCCCCAGGGATGGGGCAGTATCAGGTCAGTGAATCGGAGAGGCAGCCCTCCCACCAAGTATATCCTGTGGCACCCTAGCTTTCTCCCAACCTACCCCAGCCCACGGCCCCTCCCCGCACCCAAGGATCTGTGTGTCCCCTACCTGAGCCCGCCTTGTCCAGGAAGTGCAGGTCGCTGTGGAAGCCTGTGAGTTGCGGGTACTTCTCAGCAATGACCTTCACCAGGTAGTGCAGCAGCGCCTGCTTGCGGTCAGTCGACTTCATCTCCAACAGCTGCACAAAGACCCATTGTAAGCCACAGGCCACCAGCCAGTCCCCAGCCCCAGTCCCCAAGCCAGGGGCCCCTCCTCACTGCATCCAGGCTCTGGAGCCGGAAGCTGTAGGCTGCCCCACGCTTGCTACTGTTCATATAGTTGCCAAAGGCCAGGACGATCTGGGAGAGGCAGGAGAAAGGCTCAGCAGAATGCCAGGGCTGAGGACACTGCTTAAGCATATTTCATATGCTTACTTTCATTTGTATATATTCTTTGGTGAGGTGCCTGTTTAGATTAGATTTTTTTTTTTTTTTTTTTTTTTTTTAGACAAGGCTTCATTCTGTCATCCAGGCAGAGTGCAGTGGCTCGATCATGGCTAATTGCAGCCTTGAACTCCTGGGCTCAAGTGATCCTCCTGTCTCAGCTTCCCAAAAAGCTGGGACTAAAGGTGTGCACCACCATGCCTGGCTAAGCTTTTTATTTTTTGTAGAGATGGGATCTTTCTATGTTGCCCAGGCTGATCTCAAACTCCTGGCCTCAAGTGATCCTCCCACCTCAGCTTCCCAAAGTGCTGGGATTATAGATGTAAGCCATCACACTTGGCTTTTGCCCATTTTTTTTAAATCGGGCTGTTCATTTTCTTACTGTTGAGGGGTTTTATTTTTCTGTTTTTTGAGACAAGTTCTCTCTCCATCACCCAGGCTGGAGTACAATGGTGCCATCATGGCTCACTGCAGCCTTGAACTTCTAAGCTCAAGCAATCCTCCCTCCTCGGCCATCCAAAGTGCCGGGATTACGGTCCTGAGCACCACGCCTGGCCTTACTGTTGAGTTTTAGGAGTAATTTGCAGAGGGCAGAAGACCAAGAAATCCGAGTCATCACAGAGAACAAACAGGTGACCAGGGCTGGAGAAGGGTCCTTTTCCCTCACCCGGGGTGCAGGGAATCACTGCCCTACCCCTTTCCCCAGAATCCCCTGCATAGAGGGCTGTGGTACAGCTTCATATGGAGGATCCTGGGAGGAGGTGGAACTATATACCCACAGGCCTGGTCCCAGGTGCCCTGGAGTCTGAGTACCTGAGTGGGCTGGGCCCCTCTGCCCTCTCTCCTTCCTGCCTCTGAGGCCTCCACAGCACCGTCAACGGCTGCTCACATGAGATCCAGCAGAAGAGCAGGCTGGCAGGATGCAGAAAGGGAGGCTGCAGCTGCATACTGCCTGGCTGACCCAGACGGAGCCAGCAACAGCCATGGCCACAAAAGCTGAACACACCATGAGGAGAGCAAGAGAAATCCAGGGCCTTGTGAAGCTGCCCATTCAGTAGAGTCAGGTCCAGATGCTGGGTCTCAGAGGTGAAGGCAGGGACCGGAAGCCAGGCCTTGGGTGCTGGGTTTCGGGTAAGGCCTGGCTAGCTCTGGCATTTCTATGCAACAGGTGCAAAGACCTTTCCAACCTCTTTCTTTCTCCTGGGGCAGCTTGACAGGTGAGACACCCCGGCAGCTGGCAGGTGAGGGCCCCAGGACTTGGAGTAGAGAAGAAAATTAGGGGGTGCTCAGGGAAGAACTACAAAGGATTGCCTGCCCTGAAGCTGGGGTCACTGCAAGAAGCCAGTGTTTTCAACCATCGCTCCATGCTTGTCTGATTTGCTCATCTCTACAACCCTAGGGCTCACAGAGTCTTTGTGTGTGTGTGTGTGTGTGTGTGTGTGTGTGTGTGTGTAGGAAAGGAAAAGAAAACTCAATGGATTGGTAGATAGGTGAATGCAGGTATTTAGATGGACGGATAGATGGATGATGAACAGGATGGAAAAGAAGGGAGAAGGTAAAGAAGGAGAAAAAATGGGGGGAAAAATCTGAGTTCCCCTGCCTCATGGGGTCTAGGACCATAGGGGTAAAGGCAAAAGAAACCACAGCCCCAATGCTCCCCCAAACAACATGTCCTGATATTGGCAAGGGCCCCTCAAAGCAGAATCACTTTATTCATCATCAACAATGTTCAGTGCTTACTACATGCCAGACACCAGCAGGGCTCCAAGGCACTGCAGCTTCAGAGCCAGACTGCCAGATTTGACCTTGGACATGAGTTTTGAATGTTTTTCAAACATGAGTTTTGGACATGAGGACTGGATGGGCACATAACATGTACCAACACACAACAGCCACTGCTACTCTTTATATTAAAAGTTATAGGCCAGGTGTGGAGGTTGACGTCTGTAATCCCAACAGTTTAGGAGGCCAAGGCGGGAGGATTACTTGAGCCCAGTACTTTGAGACCAGCCTGAGCAACATGGCGAAACCCCATCTCTACAACAAATTAAACAATTAGCCAGGCATGGTGGCACGTACCTGTGATCTCAGCTACTCAGGAGGCTGAGGTGAGAGGATCGTTTGAGCCTTGGGAGGTTGAGGCTGCAGTGAGCCGAGATCTCACCACTGCACTCCAGCCTGGGCAAAGAGTGAGACTCTGTCTCAAAAATTAATAAATAAATAAAATTTTAAAACACCCAGGAGGGAGTTGGAATGAGCCAAGTCGTCAGTTCCACCTGAGTTAGAGTGGGCAGCTCTCAGGGTTCCTGTGTGGGTGGTTCGTCTTGCCACCTGTCCCCTCTACCCTCAGCCTTCCAGGATATCTTCAAACTCTTCAGCTCCAGCCCAACAGGCACCGTGGACATGCGCAGCATGAAACTTGCCCTGGACAATGTGGGTATCCAGCTGAGTCCACAGGAGACGTTCGAGGCTCTGCAGCAGGCAGACTTGGATGGTGGGTGCCCCATCCCTGTCCTCTTGTCCCCTCCCGCCTCCAGGCATTCTTTTAAAGAATGCCTACCCTTCCCACAAAATCCTGGCCTGGTCCTATTTTAAAGTTCCCTCTTCCAGGAAGCCTGCCCTGACCAACACACCTATCTCATGGCCTGTAAACGTTGCTGCTGTGTTAATCCTAATCCTGATTTGGGAACCCCCAAGGCATGGGCCATTTCTCCCCCCATTGAAACTGGGGCCTGCCCTTGGCTAGAGGCAGGACTAGATTCTCTAACACCTGGAACTGCCAGCAGGCATGTGCAAGGCAGGCCTTCTGCAGGGGGGCAGGCACCCACAGCACCCCCACTCCTCTCTCCCCAGGTGATGGAATCGTAAGCTTCAGTGACTTCCTGGGTGTCTTCGATGACAACCACCGCTTGGCTCAGTGCATGGGTGAGGGGCAAGGCTGGTGGAGGAGGGGTGGGCCTGGCCTAGGGAGTGCCCCCTCCTCACCCTCCTTCACCTTTTTTGCCCCCTCCTCACCCTCCTTCACCTTTTTTGCCCCCAAGCCGGGTGAGGAACAGCCAGGTCTGTGACCCCCAGGGACCGCAGACCCTGTTCTTGGAAATGCTGTTCAAGCTGCTGGGCCGGGGCTTTGTGCCCTCCAAGTTGGCACAGGAGGTGATGAGGTGGGCACAACCATACCAGCTCCTGGGCCCAGAATGGGAGGAGCAAACCCTGCCCCGTGCAGGGACCCCTGATGTTCCTGCCCTAGAGACGGGAGCCCTGAATTCTGGGTCTGTTACCTGGGCCCCAAGTCGCCCCAGGACAAAGACAAAGCAGTGGCTTCCGGCCCTGCTTTGGCTTCCGCACCTGTGAGACAGAGAGGGCTGGGAGTGTCTGAGGCGGCCGCCCCGCCTCTCTTCTCCAAGCTACTACTTCAAGAAGCAGCGGGCTCTGCGGCTCAGCCCAGGTGCGGGGGTTGGGGGGCGCTCCCACGCGGGTCTCACCTTCTGCCACGCGGCGCGCATCAGCGGCTTCTCCAACTAGGAGCTGGCGCGCTCGCTGCACAGACTGCACGAAGTAGGTGCGTCCCCGACGGGGCGGGGGGCGCGGGGACCCGCGGGAGGGACCTCTCCCAGCCACTCACAACCCCCGCCCTCGCCTCCGACCCCCAGGACCCGCTCTGAGGACCCTCTCCTCCTCTACCTTCTCCCGGGCACCCGCCCCAGGTGCGCGCAGCCCCTACTCTCAGATTCCTAACCTGGAGGGGTTGGCGCTCCCGGAACCCAGGACACGAAGCCCAGCCCCGAGCCCCGGCTTCCGCCTGATCCAGCCCTACTAGCCCGGCCTCCCCAAGATCCCGCCCAGCCCGGGGCGTGACTCTGCCTAGGTGAGAGCCGGCGGGCGGGGGAGGGACACGCAGTGAGGGGCGGGACAAGTGCGCGGAGGCGGGACAGACAGATGGAGCGACACCGGCTGGCGGAGGGGAGGGGCAGGCGAGGAGCGGGGGCAGGCCCGGAAGAAATGGGGACCCGGCAGGCGGTGACGGAGGCGGCACGCGCGGAGATGTAAGGCGAGGTCACTCATGGCGTCACTAAGTACTGGGCAGGGCGAAAGGAAAAGGGGCCAGATGCCCAGGTAGGCGGCAGGACTGGCGCAAACGGGCGGGGCAGCCGGAAGGAGAACTGCTGCGGGGCTGGCCGGGCGTGTCTAACCCCAGCTGCCCGCTCGCCCCTGCGCTCGCCCCCTCCGGCCTCCCGCAGGGATACTGGGCCAGCCACTAGAGCCTCCGCCCCCTCGAAGCGGGCTCCCTCGCCGCCAACTCTAGTGAAGAAGCAGCCCTTCTCCCCGGCGCCCGCTGGTTTGCAGAGGCCTGCTATGAAGAGCTTGTACAAGTAAAGCGTTTGCTGAGCGAAAACAGGCTGCGGGTGGCTGCGGCAGGCACGGAGCCGACGCGGATCTTTTGCAAACATCTTTATTAATCTCGTATAAAAATAAGGTCCATGGACGGTCCTCGGGGCTGGGGCTTGCGAGGGCGAGGTGCGCTTTATAAGTTACAGGCCAGGCTCCTGCTGAGGCTAAGTATGGCTATTTGGAGGGGGCTTTAGGGTGGGTGCTGCAAGCAGCATTTGGGGGAAGGGGCGGGCGACGCTGCCCTCTGTGGCCAAAAGGAGGATGCACCAGCCCGTTTGAGGCGGGCCACAGCGGAGGAGGGGCTGCCCGGCCAGCCGAGCTGAGGACCACCTTCCTTGAGCCTCAGCCTGTCCACGGCCCCACACCCCTGCAGAATCCACCTGCAGAAATAGCAGCTACAGCGAGAGGTCGGAGGTGACCTGCAGTGGGGGGCCCGGGGGACGCCGGCGGGCACTGCGGCGGCCTGTGTCTGCGCGGATGTAGGGCTGGTTCCGCAGATCTGGCAGCCGAAGGAGACACATTTACCATTCAGGAGTCCGCCCAGAGCTGGGAGCATGGCTCCAGGGCACAAAGCTTAGCCTCCTAAGGACTCAGATTGTGTGCACATGGCAGGGGTACCGTTTATGTTTGCCAGACCCCCCCACCCCACAAATCACATCCCAGCCATCCACTGGCCCAGGAGAAGGCAGCATGCCTCAGTTCCCCCAAGGGTCCCAGAGGCTGTGGGCAGCGTGGTATCAGAGGCCAGGTCATCTGGGTACCTGAGGGGCTAGAGGGGCACCTCTTCTCCCAGGCTGGCCTCACAGAGGAGCCGGGATGTCCGCTTGCCGGTGCGGGCCGTGAAGGGCACCGTCTTGATCACTGAGTGGGGGTGGGGCGGGTGAAAGGGAGTAGAGAAAGGAAAAAGGAAAGAAAAACAGAAAAGGTAGCAAGAAGCAGTGTGGTAGCCAGTCCCCCAGAGGGTAGGGGATTGGGTCAGAAGAAAGCATAGAAGGACAGACTGAGGATAAGAGGAAGGCCTGGCCAAGCCCTTACCTGTGATGATGTCTTCAATGGCCCCATCACGGTCGCTGTCATAAATGAGTGGTTCCTTCTGCTGCCTCCGTTTCAGCTCAGAGATGAGGTCCATCTGTGGCCGGCGGGCCTTTGGCGGTGACTAGGGGGAATTTATAGCTCCAGCTCCAGGATGCCTCCCCATCACCAAAACCCTGGAATATCTGCCTGGTCCCCCACAGCAAGGACAGCTGGCTTGAGCAGAAAGAACCCTTTCCCATCCCAGGCTCCTGGGGCAGGGTCCGTCTGTAACAGTGAGGGTGTGGGGGTGGCACCAGAGGGTGATGAGATGCCATGCATCCCTGCAGCCCAGTACCAAGCCCAGGAGCAGCTGCCTACCTTGGGTGCTGGGGGCTCCCCTTTGCCCGGGCTATCAGCGCCTGCCTCCTGGGCAGCGGCTTCTTTTTTCCACTGTTCCACCTCCTGCTCAGCTTTCTGTGGGCCAAGGCAGTCTCCATGAGGGTGGCCCTCCCTACTGCCCTACCCACCCCCTAAACAGAAGCAGCCCCACCCCTCCGCTGCCCAGTGGAAAGGCTTCAGTGCCTTACAGCGCTCCCAGCCTGCCCCAGACCCGAATACCTTGTAGGCCTTAATGAAGCGGCTAAAGAGGGAGAAGAACAGGCCTGGGGATGTGGTCTTGGGGTTCTCTCCGAAGTACTCCACCACGGACTCAAAGGCCTCCTGTAGGCACAGCCTGTCAGCCCCCCAGCTTAGACCTCTCACAGCCTGTACCCCTCAGGACACTGGCCACCTGATCTCAGCTCCTCCCAGGCAGGGTGGCCCCTCATTCCTGCTGCATCCCCCCAAGGGGTCCCAGCTACAGCCACACCCCTCCAGGCTGGGCTACCTAGTGCTCCTACATGCCCCACCTCCAGGTGAGGCCAGCCCTGGCGCACCTGAGCTGTCTTGCTGTCTGCCAGCAGCTTGTCCATGGTGGGCGAGTTGGCCCTCAGGAACTCCTTGAGCACCATGCAGTCATCCTGCCGCACAAACTCCCTCTGCGTCAACTCTAGGCCTCGCTGCAGGGAGCGCACGTCCGCCAGGACACTGTCCAGGGACACTGGGCCAGGGATGGGGCAGTATCAGGTCAGTGAATCGGAGAGGCAGCCCTCCGACTAATTATATCCTGTGGCACCCTAGCTTTCTCCCAACCTACCCCAGCCCATGGCCCCTCCCCGCACCCAAGGATCTGTGTGTCCCCTACCTGAGCCCGCCTTGTCCAGGAAGTGCAGGTCGCTGTGGAAGCCTGTGAGTTGCGGGTACTTCTCAGCAATGACCTTCACCAGGTAGTGCAGCAGCGTCTGCTTGCGGTCAGTCGACTTCATCTCCAACAGCTGCACAAGGACCCATTGTAAGCCACAGGCCACCAGCCAGTCCCCAGCCCCAGTCCCCGTCCCCAAGCCAGGGGCCCCTCCTCACCGCATCCAGGCTCTGGAGCCGGAAGCCGTAGGCTGCCCCACGCTTGCTACTGTTCATATAGTTGCCAAAGGCCAGGACGATCTGGGAGAGGCAGGAGAAAGGCTCAGCAGAATGCCAGGGCTGAGGACACCGCTTAAGTATATTGCACAAGGAGGAGAAGAGGTGGCAAGGAGCAGGCCCCACACACTCAGCCCCTACTGTGCTCCTGCACAGGCCCCTCAGATCCACAGCACATGTACATGTGTGTACACACAGGTCTCACACATGTGCACGGTTAACACCGTGGGCACACTCAATTTTGTCCTCTGCTAGTCCAACCCACAAGTTGTTGCCAGCATCCCCTCCTAGTCTGTGTGGTCACTGCCTTTCCACCAGCCATTTCTACTGGTTCCCCGGCCCTCCACTGAGCAGGTGAGGTTGCTCACAGAGCAACGCTAAAGGGGACTGAGCTCTCCGGCAGGGTCCCAGCTGAGCTGCTACAGACACGGCTGCTGTACCCCTTCCCACTCGCCACCCCCCTTAGATTTGTCCTTCTCAGCATGTACATGAGAAGTGGGAATGTTATCTTTGTTGCATTGCAGGTGGACAGGGCCTGGGTCTCCCTCTCACACTATCCGGAACAGGCAAGGGTGGGCCCCACCTCCCGGCCCCTCACCTCCAGGATCTGGCGGAGTTTGTCAGAGGACTTGATGGACATTGAGGCTGCAATGATGGCATTCAGTTGCTGGGGGTGGGATGGGGGAGGTAAGATAAGTTGGAGCCTCCTCCATCTGGAGGCTCAAGTACTCCCAGGTTCCCTGCTGCAGCCCAGGCTGGGAGTTGCCTCCTGCCCATCCCCTCCCAAGTCACACCGCCCTGCCCGCTCCGCCCACACCGGCATGAGCAGCTGGGCTGTGTCCGGGAAGTTGCCCAGGAAGGTGAGTGTGGTCATGCGCTCCGGCAGGCGCGGGATGCGGCTGAAGCACAGCATGAAGCGGTCCTCCTCTGACAGCTCCTCCATCGGCCGCTGCTCCCGCTCAAAGCGGGTGATGAGGCTGCGCTCATACTCTGTGGGCAGGAAGCGCATCAGCAGCTCCAGGAAGTCCAGGCCCAGAGCCTGCAGGTCGTATCTGTGGGAGGGAGGAGAGGGGAGAGTGGGCATCATCCATACCCACCAGTCCCTGGGAGCAGGGCTACCCCTGCCTTGATTGAATAAATGAATTTCAGTATTTTCTATTTGCCAACAGCTTCAGAGAGCAAGAGGTAGGAATCCAGAGAAACTGGGAACTGGGAAGCCGGGGTTCCCATCGTGCATCGGTGGCAGACGCCCAGCTGTAAGTCCCACAGCCTGGGTGCTCACAGCTAGGCAAAGAGGCAGGGAGGAAGTGGGACATCCTAATTTAGGCATGGACTCAGTTTTCTCCACCTTAACATGGGGACAAGGTTCCTGGACCAGGGTTGGTATGAAGCTTGATGAAAGAGCTCACCATTGAGGCTCTTTTACTAGGATCTGCCTGACAACCCCAGCCTAGCAGAGGGGCCGGAGTGCCCACAAACCCAGGACAGGGACACTCACGCCTCAATGGCTTGGCAGATGCGCTCGGCCCCCAGGTTGCCCTTCCGCAGGGTGATGGCCAAGTTCTTGGCCCGGTTGGCCTCAATGAGTGTCGCCTTGCTGGGGGCCTTCTGGGCTGCCTTACTCTTGAGAGCGCTGAGGTCCAGGCTGGGGCCTTGGGACTTGGTCTTGAACTGTTCCTCAAAGTCACTCATGTCCAGCTCCTGAAGGTACAGGGTGAGGAGGCGGAGCTGGATGGGGCTGGGGTCTGGCACTCTCCTGGCTGAGCACAGTGCTAGAGCCACCCATCTGAGCTCTGACCAGGCCACCAGCAGAGAACCAGTAACCCAGCCTGACCGCAGGCCCTCATGGGAGGCACAGGGGAAGCACAGGAAGCCTGGAGGAGCAGGGCCGCCTAACCCCGGGGACCCAGACTTGGGGCCACAAGAGCTAAAGGAAGAGCTGAACTGGCCAGCGGTAAAAAGGAGAAAGGAAAGGACATTCTAGGCAGAGGGAACAGAATGGAACAATGGCCTAGAGGCAAGAGAACACATCCTTTTGGAAAACTGGAAGTGGAATCAGGAGGGCTGAAGCCTTGGCTGCCTGTGGGAAAGTGGAAGGAAAGAGGCCTGGAGGCAGAAGAAGTGGGGTGAGGGGATGCAGCCCTCTGCAGGGATGGAGGGGAAGGCGTTTAGGAAGGCAAGATTCTGCCTGTTAGAGGTACTGGTCCAGTCTGGCTTAATGCCCATCCCTGGGCCTCCCCCTCCTCATCTGTGAAATGGCTTGGAGAAAATGACTACCCTCAGCGCCCAGCCTGATCCAGGCAACTCCCCTCTTCCTCCGGTGCCCACATGCAGAGCCAGGCAGGGCCACTCACCTGCAGCACCTTCTCATCATTGAGCTCTGTGAAGACAGTGCCGGTGATCTGGCTGGGTTTCAGTGCCACCCAGTTCAAGAGTGGCATTCGGAACTTGGTCTGGATGGGCTTCTTGGCCTTCACTCCTGGGATGGGGGGTTGGGGGGAGTGGTGAGCACTGGGGGTACTGGAGGGAACCTGGGCCCAGGGAGGGCTGATGGGGCAGCCAGGAGGCAGCAGGAGGCCCCCAGGCAGAGGACCCTGGAGGACACTGAGGCCCAGGCTCCTCCCTCCATCTCCCCCCAGCCCCGGACCCAAGGTGGTCCACTCCACTCACCTGGGCCCAATTCTGAGTCGCGTCTTCCTAGGGCATCAGGAGGACCTCCGGGAGGCGGCGGCGGCGGCGGCGGCGGCGGAGGCACCGGCCCGTCAGTGCCCGGAGGTGGTGGCGGTGGCGGGGGTGGGGGCGGCAGGTCTCCTGGCAGCGGCGGCGCCGGCGGGGGCTCCGGGCTGCCAGGGAGAGGCGGGGCCTGTGGGGGCGCCGAGGGCGGGGCTTCCTGCGGGGAGGGGAGGCCGGGCAGTGGGGGCGGTGGCGGCGGCGCTGCTCCGGGAGCCGGCCCTGCTGCAGGTGCGAGATCTGAGCCAGCGAGGGCGCGGTGTGGGGGAGGCGCGAGTCAGCTCCTTGGCTTGGGTGGGCCCCTCTCCGCCTCCCCGCTCTACGCATGCGCTCCTACCTGAGCCGAGCCTACAATCCAAACCTCCCTCGCCCAACTCTGCCCGCCACAGATGCCCCTGGGCTCCCCTCCAGACCCTGCCCCGCATCCCCGCCAGCCTGAAGCTCCTGCGCACCTGGGCTGGGGGAGCCGGTCGGCACCCCCGGAGTCGGAGCATCACCGCCGCTCGGAGTTGCCACAGCGACGGGAAGGATCTCGATAGAGACAGCATCCCCCGGCCCCCGCAGGATACGGATTAACCCCTTCTCCTCCAGCTCCTCCACCTTCAGCTCCAGGGCCGAGGGCCGCGTCGGAGCAGCCGGAGGCGCTTTCTCAGGCTCTGGGGGACTCCTGGAGGCGCCCATGGCGGTCGATTCGCTGAAGCGCTCCTGCGAACCCCACGGGAGGGGTCAGTGCCCACCAGCAGACTGCTTGGCACCAAGCCCCCATCCTTTTCCCGGGGTGGAGGGAGATGTCAAGCCTAGAAGCCTCAGCTGGCCTGTTCTTGGGCGCCTGGCCCACCACCCGCCCCAGCCTCACCCGCAGGGTCTCCAACTCCTTGCGCGCCTGGCTTAGCTGTTTTTCCAGTTCTGCAATCTTGGCCATGGATTCGTTCTCTGCGTCCCGAAGCCGCTCTGTCAGCTGTAGCACCAGCACATGGTGAGCCCCGACCCGCAGCCCGGCACTGGCACCGCCGGTGAGGGGGCGGCATCAGGCATGCCTGCCTGGAAGACTGGGGGAGGCTCCCAGATCCGCTCAGCCCAGGTGCCAAGGGTGGGCCGAGCCTGGCACTCGAACCCAAGCAAATAAGGAGAGGAAACCAAGGTACCAGTGATGCGGGAGGTGGAGGGAGAGGAGGAGTCTGAGCTGGGAGGGGCCCCAGGCACCCATTTCAGTTCACCTGGGGTCTGAGCCTGGGTAGAGGAGGGGCCTGTCAGTGAGGGCGCTCACCCACACTCATTGAGAAAGACACCCAACAGATTCAGGCTTTGGATTCAGGCCAGGCTCTGGGGCCAGGCAGGCAGCACCTCCAATGCACAGCTATAACACTGTCTGCCTCCCAGTGCCCAGTGCCCATGCCTGCGTGGCCCTGTGGCCCGTGTGCCCTGTGGGCCTATGATGTGCCAGGCTGGGGTCAGGACCCACTCTCACCAGCGCCACCTGCTCCTGCAGTTCCTCCATGTGCTCCAGCACAGCGTTCTTGGTCTCTGTGTCCTCCAGCAGCGCCCCCACATCAAAAACATTGTCCAGGTACGCCTGGATCTGCACCTGCAGCTTGTCACTCTCGGTGAGCCGAAGTCTCTGTCCCCCAGATGGAAGAAGTGGGGTGAGGCCTGGTGTGTGTGTGGGGGAGTCTTTCCAAATCCCCCCCCCCACCACTGCCATCCAGAGGAAGGGGCCTGAGCCCTAGCCTACTTTTTCTTTATTTTTTAAGATATAATTCACATGTCATAAAATCCATTTTAAAGTGTACAATTCAGTCATTCTTAGTATAGCCACAAGGTTGTGCAACCATCACCATTATCTAATTCCAGAACATTGTCATCAGCCCAAAAAGAAACCCCATAGGCGTCAGCAGTCACTTGCCATTCTCTCCTCCCCCAGTCCCTGGCAACCACTAATCTACTTTCCATCTTTAAGGACTTACCCATTCTGGACATTTCATATAAAGCAATCATAGATAGCTGGGCGAGGTGGCTCATGCCTGTAATCCCAGCACTGTGGGAAGCTGAGGCAGACGGATCACCTAAGGTCAGGAGTTCAAGACCAACCTGGCCAACATGGTGAAACCCCTGTCTCTACCAAAAATACAAAAATTAACTGGGTGTGGTGGTGGTGGTGGGCGCCTATAATCCCAGCTACTGGGGAGGCTGGAAAATCACTTGAACCCGGGAGGTGGAGGTTGCAGTGAGCCAAGATCGTGCCACTGCACTCCAGCCTGGGCAACAGAGCAAGACTCCGTCTCAAAAAAAAAGCAATCATAGAGTGCATGACCTTTTGTGTCTGGCTTCTTTCACTTAGCATGTTTTCAAGGCTCACCCATGTTGTAGCATGTGTCAATACTTCATTTCTTCTTGTGGCTGAATAATATTCCATTGTACGGATAGACCCCCCCGCCAGCCTGCCCTCTACCTTTTGTTAATCCTGGCTTTCAAAAATCCAACCCCGAAAGCCCTGCTCCTCCAGGAAACCTCCCAAAGGAAGCAGAGAAGGAGCTGCAGCTTCTCTGCTCAGGCTGGGCCAGGAAGCACCAAGCAGCTCTGCCCACCCTCCCCAGGGCAGGGAACTCCTCCATGTCCTGGGCCCATCCAGGATGAGCCAACTCCTGCTTCTGCACTGTATCTCTGGGTTCCCCGTTATATGCTGGAGTCAGAGCACCTGTCTGAGGCTGGTGCTCCCAGAGCCAGACTCTGGGCCACCTTGACCTGTTCTGGTGCCTGCAAAAACAGTTCCATAGACTGGGGGCCTGGTATGTGCCAGGCACTGGTCTATGCATTTAGAGTCAAGATTATCTTCTATGATTCTCCTATTTGACACATGGCAAAACTGACACTCAGAGAGAGGAAGAGGCCTATCCAAGGTCACATGGCAGGAAATGGCAGAGACGGGACTTAAACCCAGGTCTGCCTGACCCCAGCACTCATGCTGCTAACCACTCAGCCGTACTCTGCCGTGGGCAGGCAGTTCAGTCTGGGGGGCAGTACAGGGCTTACCTCCAAGTACAGGTCCAGGCCCAAGTGGGTGAACTCATATTGCAGGAAGACACGGAAGTTCATGTTCTCCACCGAATGTACCACAATGTTGATGAACTGCATGCAGGCTACCTGGGAGCCAGGGACATGGGCAGATCTATGATCCTCTAGGTGGGGTTGCTCAATGCCTTCCACCTCCACTTACCCCAAGCCTCCCTCCTTCTCCACAGTTCCCACTCCGCTAACTCCCAGCCTTGGCCTGCCCAACATTTCACCTCCATGTTCCCTCAATCCAGCCCCATGCCAACATCCACCCTTCCCCTACTGACCACTCAATCCTTACGCTTTGCGGGGGCAGAGCCCATTGCCCAGCACCCAGGACCCTAGCTCCTCCCTGCACCCAAGAGGGCCTGGCCCAGGCCTCGGGCTGCTGGGCTCCTGAGCTCACCATGAAGTCGATGTTGCTGTCTTCATTCCGGAAATATTCCATCAGCTTTTCAAAGCGGTGCTGCTCTCCACACACCTGGGTAAGGGGAATGGCTCTGAGGCCCAGTGACACACGTCCTAAGCTACCTTCTGGCTGCCACACCTGTGCTTCAACAGGCTCGTCTCCAGTTATTTCTAAGTTGAGCCACGTCACTCTTCTGCTCAAAACCTCCACTCCCTCTCAATCTCCCACTCCCCCTCACTTTTTCCACTCCGGCCACACTGGCATCCTGGCACATTCCCACCCCAGGGCCTTTGCACTTGCTGTTCCAACTCCCTGGAGTGCCCTCACTCCCACACCAAGTCCCTTGCTTCCTTCACAGCTTTGCTGAAATCTCACTTGCTCAGTGAGGCCTTCCCTGACCACCCTGCAACCAATTCCCCCTCCCTCTGCAACATTGCTGGCTTTTTTCTCACAGCATTTATCATTTCCTAACATACTATGTAATTTGCTCGTTTATTATATCATTTCTGTCTTTCCCTATACGGTTTCCTTTGTTCACTGATGTGCCCAAGTGCCCTGTTCCTGACACATAGTAGGCACTCAATAAATATTCATTAAAGGAATGAATGAATGAAGATATCTTGTCTTATGCATCTTATGCATCCCCACACATCTACTTCTTGCAAGCCTGTTAGCCAGAGTCCGCAACTCCTGGAGGTATGAACCAAGGCTAGTTTGGATCTGGCAAGGCTGAGTCAGAGGTTCAGCAGGTCCCTGTAGTTGTTCCTACCCCCACCCAGGTGGTGCCCTTACCTGACCCTGCACCTTCCATTCAGAACTTCCCCATCCCAGATTGTTGAGCCAGTGATGTGGCTCAACTTCAACTTTTGGGCATTCCCCAAATGCCCACCCAATGTCCCCAGCTGCCTCCAGCAAAGGCCACAACTGCCAACAACAAGACTCCAAGCATCACCATAGGGGGAAATGCATGTTTGGGTGAGGGACTCCGGTACCTCCTTGAAGTTGTCAAAGGCTGCAAGGATGATGTCATGTCCTCCCCGCACCAAGCACACAGCCGCCAGCAGCTCCAGCACCAAAGCCTTGGTTCTGGAGAGAGAAGGGGCAGGTTGTCCCTTGAGAACAGGCAGGACCTGCAGCAAGGGTGGGCACAGGCCTGGCTAGGAGGAGCATAGTGGGTGCGGAATGAGCCTCTGAGACCTGGAGGACAGAGTAAGCAAGGGGCTAAGTAGGAGAAGACTGTAGATATGGAGAAAGGTTTGGGGCCTGGACCTCACCTGGGGTTCTTGTTGTTGAGGCTCAGAGCAATCTCATTGACACAGGCTGGGTGGTTCATGACAAGGCTGAAGCCAGACTGGGGAGAGAGGAGAGGTCAGTGTCTCCAGGAAGGGCCCCACAGGACTTCAGGCACCCCAGCAGAGTCAGTGCCACGCCACATGGATCTTTAACTGCCCTCGAGTTTAGGAAGTTCTTCATATCCAACCGCAACTTCTTCTGTGGCCGCCAAAACCTGGCCTTGTTTCTCTCTCTTTTTTTTTTTCAAGATGGAATTTCCCTCTGTCACCCAGGCTGGAGTGCAGTGGCGCCATCTCAGCTCACTGCAGCCTCTGCCTCCCGGGTTCAAGTGATTCTCCTGACTCAGCTTCCCATGTAGCTGGGATTACAGGCACCTGCCACCACACGCAACTAATTTTTTTTTGTATTTTTTCAGTAGAGACGGGGTTTCGCCATATTGGCCAGGCTGGTCTCAAACTCCTGACCTCAGGTGATCTGCCCACCTTGGCCTCCCAAAGTGCTGGGATTACAGATATGAGCCACCATGCCTGGCCTCTCTTTATTTATTTTTTATTTTTTTATTTTCATAGAGATGGGGTTTCGGTATGTTGCCCAGGCTGATCTAGAATTCCTGGGTTCAAGCAATCCTCCCGCTTTGGCCTCCCAGAGTGCTGGGATTATAGGCATGAGCCACTGCACCTGGCCTCTTTTTAAAAACCTTTGTGTTTCCAAAAGCCAGCATCAGGCACCTCGGTAACCGTGAAGCTGGCTTAAAGGTGGGCTAAGTAAAGGAGGACCCAGCTTCACCCATCAGCCCTCCAAATGAATCGACCCGAGGCTGTTCTCCCCTGGCCTTCTGGCCAGCCCTTCTTGGTAGGTGAGCCCACTCCCTATGTGAGGCTCCTTCCTGTCCCAGCCATGGGCAGGGGTACTCAGAGAACCTGACAGAGGCAGCAAAAACATGGGCTTACCCTCAAGACTCACCAGCCTTAAAAGCCCGAGCCAACAGCCCAGAAGCGCAAGTTCCCCAGCACAGCACAGGGTAAAGGGACAGTGGATCCCAGAGCCTCGTCAGCTTGTGTAGCCCCCGGTGAGGACAGGCTGGGCTCCCTAGTCCCCAGTCCCACGCCCCCCGGCTGACCTGGTAGTTCATGATGGCTCGTAGGCACATAATACAGACGTGGACGTCGTCCTTCTGGCTGACGATGCGGGAATTCCGCAGGGTCTTCCTGCTGTGGGCTGGGGTCAGCCTGGGCGGGGTGTGGAGGAGGCAGCAGGAGTCAGAGCGAGCCCCAGCTTCCTGTTTCCCCACCATTCAGATGGCCTCTGGGGTAAGAGGAGGCACATCTGGAACCTGACGGCACCACATCCCGTCTACCCAACCAAAGAGGCTGGCTGAGGGCAGGCAGGCTTCCTCAGTCCTTAGACCTGGGGTCTGGCATGCTTGGAGGAGGGGTTCAGGGAAGCAAAGACACTTCCCAGGGACTTGGTAGGGCGACGGTCTATAGAAGGAAGACACATGGGAAGGATCACCACAAGGTGGCGCTCATGGCCACTTGGGCTCATCTTCCAATGTGAGAGGCGGATCTGAATTCACACTGCCAGGGTTCAGGAGCATCCCAGCTCACCATTTACTGGACGAGTCACTTAATCTCCCTGTCCCTCACTTTCCTCACTTCTAGAATAGGAATGCTAATAATAGTAGCTTCCTGTCAGGGTTGTTGGGACTATGGAATAGGCTTAGAACAGTGCCTGGCACATAGTAAGTGCTATATGACTGTACTCCCTTATTCTTCGCCAACAAATGTGTGATGTTTTCATTGTTGCAGAACTGCCGACCGGGACTTCCACATGTCAGTCTCCCTGACGATTCTATCACATTCCCAGTAATACCGGGAGGCCCCGCCTTCATCCCCTCCTGCCACATCACCCTTTCTTGTCATTGTGCTAATATGCCAGAGTTTTTGTTCATGCTGTTCCTTCTGCCTGGAATAGTCTTCTCTGTTCCCATGGCTGCCTGTAAAGCCTGTATCTGTCTGTAAGACATAGTTCCAGTGTCGCCTTTTCTGGGAAGCCTTCCTGATGCCCCAAGTGGTGGCCACCTCCCTCCTCAGAGCTCCCAGGCACACTTCCATGACAGCCTGTCACACTAAATTGTCCCCCACTTAGACTGTGGGCCCCTGAGGGCAGGGTAACCTGTCTCCTGGGCACCTGCCATACACCTAATACATACTAAGTGTTAAAAAAAGTTTGTTGAATGCATAATTGCATGAATGGACAAATAACATATTGTGAAAGTTTGAGGCTTAATATGCAATCAATCCTCTAGACCCAAAGTAGGAAGCTAGGGATCCACAAGATGCCCTAGGGTCAATCTACTGCCTGCTTCCTGCCTCCCAGCAAGATGCCCGTGTTAGGATGGAGGAACTCAGCCACAGCACTGAACCCAGGGACATCAGTTGAATACCTCGTCCTAACCCACCATCACCCTGGGAGGGAGTCAGCCAGGCATGCACCTGCCCCTAGATGGCTACGTACCGGGGAGAAGGGGGACACCTGGAGGCCGCATGGGAGAAAACAGGGGATTAGATGCATACAAGAGGGGTCCCACCAACCCAGAAACTCCCTTCTTATCCCAGACCCATCCAGACTCCAACTTCTAGGTGCCCACCCCGATGGCTTCTTTTTTCTTTTTTCTTTTCTTTTTTTTTTTTTTTTTTTTTTGAGACAGGGTCTCACTCTGTCACCCAGGCTGGAGTGCAGTGGTGCGATCTCGGCTCACTGCATCCTCCATCCCCCAGACTCCAGCGATTCTCCCACCTCAGCTTCCTGAGCAGCTAGGATTACAGGCATGCGCCACCACACCCAGCTAATTTTTGTATTTTAGTAGAGATGGGGTTTCACCATGTTAGGCAGGCTGGTCTCAAACTCCTGTCCTCAAATGATCTGCCCACCTCAGTCTCCCAAAGTGCTGGGATTACAGGCGTGAGCCACAGCACCCAGCCCCACCCCTGATGGCTTCTTAACATACTGGTGTCCCAAACTCTGTATGAGCCCCTTACTCGGACCCCTAATGCGTAGCTACCCCTCTCGCCAACCCCAAGGGCCCGGGGTGGGCTGGCTAGATGCAGCAGTGTGGGGGCTGAATTCTCTGTTCTCCCACGACCCCACCTTGTGGCCCACATACTTGATGGTCAGGTGGCGGCTTTTGGGCACAGAGGAGGGCGGACCCTTGCTGAGGTCTTCCACAGACTGCTCCAGGGGCTTGTTTTTCTCTGAGTTGGAAGCCCCGTTGTCTGTGCTCTCCATGTCATACCTGGGGACAGGATGCAATGGGGCTGGAGGCCAACACTGCAGGGGTCACTTAAGAGGGGGCAGAGGAAACGCAAGGAGAGACAGACCTGCAGGTGAGACTAAGGAGCAGGAGGAGGAGGCTGTGTTCTTGGCACTGTGCTGAACATAGTGGTGGAAGAGAGGCCACCCCTCCCTGTCGGGGGCAGGCCTTCTGGAAGGAGCATCGCTCAAGGCCAAATGGAGGGTTCCAGGGTAGGCTTGGGCTGCCCAGCTTGAAACTGGCCAGGGGAGTGGGTGAGATGCAGAGAGATGGGGATCAAAGCTCTGAGGAGCGGCATGAGGGCTGGGAGCAGGGGGCTTACGTGACGGAGCACTGGGCAAAGGCCAGGTACTCGAGGAGCACATCCAGGCCACGGTTCTCTTCATTGAGGAACTCCTGCACCCACCTGTGGGCACATGGCTCCCTGAGCTCCAGCCAGAAAGGAGGTCCTGCCCCAGATGGGCACAGAATAGGGACAGCAAGGACCCCTGGGGTGCCCTTTCAACCCCCAAAGACCCAATGATACCAAGGGATTCTGGGAGACTCAGGTGGGTCCCACAGCCCAGCCATGCCTCAAGGTGCCAGTCAGAACATGGGCAGGAAGGGGAGGGGAAGCTGTCCTGGACACCTCCAGGAGGTGGTCCACAAGCACAGCCTTGTGCAGAGGGCAGGGGGAGTAGGAAGGGGAAGCTCCAGGAGCTGCCTGGAAGCGGAGCCTTCCTAGGCCCAGAGAGGAAGATCTGAGCCCTCACTCACCCAATGTGGTTTGTCCTCAGGGAGGTCTCCAGCTCCCGTAGCACCTGCGTGGACTCCTGAACTCGCCTCTTAAACTGGGGACCGAGAACAGGGAAGGCTGGTGGGTAGAGCCCGGCCTCCCACAGGCCCACCAAGTCCTGAGGCAGCAGGCAGCAGCGCCCACCCTCCTCCAACTGGCACAAGTGGCCTTTCATGCTCAGCCTCCCCCACCACCTCCACACACCTGCCCAGCAGAATAAGAACTCACAGGCTACATGTGCTCCCCCATACATAGACAAGCAGGGTGCACACACCCCCGATACATGGGCACACAAGGTATACACATGCACACACACACACAAAGAGGCAGGGTGTGCACGCACACACACACACAGCACATGAACATCCATATACATGCACTCTAAATACAGACATAGGATATCCACACATCCATACATGGACACACACACACACACACATTCTCTCTCTCTCCTAGATATGGACTCAAGGGTACACACACACACATCCATAAGTGGACAAAGTACACACATAGTATACACACACACCTATGTATGGACATATGGGCTGCACATGTGTATACACACAGTGTAAGTACACAGAATGTGTCCATGTAAGCACACACAGGATGTACAGAGGAATATCTAAAGTGCACACCCAGGGCACTCTCAGTCCCCTATAAATACACAGACACACAAAAACACACACACACACACACACTCATACATGCACCCACACACGCACATAGAAAAGTCTGTACACACAGTTACTCCAGCTGCCCAGAGCTTGGAAAATGTGGGGGAAAGGGACAGAGAAAAGAGGGGAGACATGTACCCCCAGGTTGGACATCCAATCAGCTGCTACCTTTCGGCTGACCCCACCAGTATCCACATAGCTCTTCAGCTTCTGGATGTAGGCTGCAGGGGGATTCTTGACTTGAAACCGCTCCTGGGGAGATGGAATGGGGTGTACAGAAAACCAGCCAGAACTACCCCAGGGCAAATGACCAGTTCTCGTCCCAGTGTCCCATTCTCAGCTCTGATCTGAGGTCCCAGGCTTTCTTAAGACGCCTCTGAAATACCAAAGGTATAAACCCAAACAGTCCACCAAGCCACTTTCTTTTCTTTTATCTTTCTCTTTTCTTTCTCTTATCTTTCTCTTTTCTTTTATCTTTCTCTTTTCTTGTCTCTTTTCTCTTTTATTTTATCTTTCTCTTTTATCTCTTCTCTTTTCAGTGGCCCAGGCTGGAGTGCTGCGGCACGAACATAGTTCACTGCAGCCTCCTACTCCCAGGCTCAAGCGATCCTCCTACCTCAGCCTCCCAGGTAGCTGGGACTGCAGGTGTGCACCACCATGCCCAGCTACCATCGGGCCACTTTAAAGACCCCTGGTCTAGGCCTAGCCTGCCCTTCCCGTATGGGCTCCCAGGCCACAGCCCTGACATAGCTTTGGGGTGGACTATGCAGGGGTCAGTCCTGCCGTAGGCCCTGCCCTGGGAAGGAACTCAGTCTAGCCGGCAGGTGGTGCCCTCCCTGAACCAGAGCTGGGATACGGCGGGGAAGGACGGCTGGAGGTGCCTTGTGAAGGGGACCCAGCACCTGGGTAGGACTCGGACCCGGCCGCCCTGCACGTCTGTGTTGGCAGGAACCTGCGTGCTCCTCTCCTGTGCTCAGCGATGCAATTCCTAACTCCCCCACCCCACCACAGGCTCCCGCGGCCACTCACACAAAGAGGCAGGGACTACGGCAAAGACCCCTCCCCAGAGGGGCCCCCACCCTTCCAACCCAAATCCCTCAGATTCGCCAAGCCACCCCTCAGACTTTCACTTCTTCCAGCCCTTTGAGCCCCCAACCTCTGAGATGTCAGGCCGAGCTGCTCCGAAGGGACCCCTACCAGAGACTCCAGGGGCAGCTCTCCACCCTCTTCCCACTTCCCAGCCCTTACCCCTGGACTGCTGCCCAGCCGGCTCAGGTCATCTGCTTCATTAACAGGAGGCGAAGGCCCAGCCTTGGCTCCCAGGGGAGGCTCTCAGCTCCCAACTCCCCACCCCCAGCCTCTGCAGCCTCCCTCCTTCACAGAATCCCTGCAGCAGCCGAGCCCCACCCAGCCCAGCGCTGGGAGAGGGTCGGCCCATGGCCGACCGCAGCCCTTAAAGCTGGAGGGGTGGGGGCAGCTGAGTGACCCACGAGTTCAGGCACCTGGACGGAGCACCAAAGCAGGGGTCCAAAGTGGCTGGCCTTGGGGAGTTGCTGGTCAGCTGCAGCTTCTCTGGACCCAAGGCAAAAGGGCAGGAATTCCCGCCCCTTCCTCCTCCCTCCCATGGGGTCAGGTGAAGATGTCCAACCCCAGGGTCGCCCTCTCCCTTCCCCAGTCCAGAGAGGTTTCTCAGGAAGCTCAGCAGGAGGACAGTGATAGTGATGAGGCCCCAGCTGCCCCGGCCTGAACCAGCTCTGCCAGCTCCTCCAAAGCTGACCCAGCCCTGCTAGTGACTCACAAGGTCTTTTGGGGAGTTCAAGAGAAAGGGATTTGGGAGTCCTGCAGACCCCAGCACCCTCCCCAGGTGCTACATTGGCCACTGAGCAGAGTCTTGGCCCTATGGGCGATATGGCGGTGCCCCTCTCCCCATAGCCCCAGCCTGGTCAGGGTGGGGTGCTGACAGTGGGAGGGAAGGGGTGGCTGGGCAGTGCTGGCACCTACCTGATCACAGATGAGCTCCCACTTCTTCTCGTTGTCATACTGGCTCAGCAGCTGGACCTTGTCCGGGGGCAAGTTCATGCAGTTCTGGGGAGAGGGAGGACAAAGACCCCTGAGCTGGGGCCCCAACAAGGGGAGAGGGGAGAATGGGCATTTGGGGGAAACCCACTTGGCTCCCTAGGAGGTGCATCACCCCCATGAATCCTCTGACCCTAGGAGATACGTAGTGTTATCCAATGAGAAGGCTGAGGCCAAGAGAGACAGAGCACCTTTCCCGGGGCACACCAGCTAGAAGGGACAGCAGGATTTGAATTCGAGTCTGCCTGCGCTGTGTCACCCCCCACACCGCCTCCCTGGCCTGCCTGGTGTGCAGGCAGGTGCGTGGGTTGTCAGCCTACCTCTCTGGAGACCTGAGACACTTCTGGGCCCCAGTTTTCCTGTTGGGGCATCATCTCTTCCCCCATTCTGGTGGGAAGCTAACAGGGGAGCCATCACCACCAGTCAAGCCAAAGTGTGGCCAGTGGCCAGTGTCCCACCTCCACGTGCCACTAGATCCCACGTGCACACAGACCAGGCCCAGGGCACCAGTGCCTCACGAACTCCAGGAAACCTCTTGCAAGGAGGGTGGACAGCAGCCTTCTCCTCATCCCTCTCCAGCCCCCTCCCACTTGGAGGAGAAGGCTGAGAAAGGAGGGAGAGGGCTGGGGGAGCTGAGGGCGGCCATGTCAGCAGGCAGGGAGTTCCAGATCACAGCTGCAGGGGCGGGGAGATTTGCGGGGAAGGTCACTGGGCCACAGCACTGGGGAGAAGAGCCAGTGCCCTGGGTCTGAGGTGCGGGCCGCCCAGCTGGGACTCCCCCAGGAGCTGAGAAAGGTCAACAGAACTCTGCCTGGGTCCTCCTCCCCTGGCCACAGACGACAAGGGTACGGTGCCCCTGCCACCACGGAGCAGGTTAGGGCCAGCCCAGGGCTGCAGAATCAACCAGGTGTCAATAGCACCAGGGGCTTTCTGGACCCCCAGACTTGGCTTGTCTCCCTGACAGACCCAAAAGATGAGGCCAGTTCCCTTCAATTTAGTAAACCCCAGGTTATTGAGAGCCTTCTATATGTCTGGCCCAAAAAGACAGTTCCTGCCCTCAAGGAGCTCTGAGTTGAGTAAGAGTCTCCATCGGGGATGTGGGAGAGCCTGAGGGGCTCACCAGCCATGGTGGTTCACGCTCCACACCCTCAGTCATGTGGCTCTGAGGAGAGGCCACAGCTGGAGCAGTCAGAGGGCCACACCCACCTGAGGCTCCCCAGCCAGCTTCCTCTCCAGGGTGCTGGGCCTAGTTCTGGGGCTCCAGCCAGACCTTACCCCCAAAATCACTGCCTCAGGTCAGGCCCAGACAACAGGAAGCTGGGTGCGCTCAGCCTCCATTGCCTAAGCTTTCCGGCCAGGCCCTGCTGGAGAGGTGAAACTGCCCCTCTGCCAGGCCCCCGCCCCCAGCGGCTGAAGGGGGTGGAATACGTCATCCCTCTCCCCCATTGCGAAAGTGAGCCTGCATTGAGGAAACCACTGCTGTCTCATCAGCCGCCCTCCCCCAGCCCTCCAAGGGCCAGGACAGCTCCTGCTACCACAGGGGCAGGGGGTGGGGGGGACCGCCCAGGAGTACAAAGGAGGCGAGGTCATTCTCTGTCTCTCTGTCTCTGTCCATCTGTCTGGCTCTCTCTCTGATGCATCTTGCTGATGATCTCTCAGTCAACCCCACCCAACAGGAACAAAGCGTGGGGCAGGGCTGAGGTGGGAGCAAGGTGGAGGAAAGGGACAAAGAAGGGAGACAGGGCCAGCAGTGCCAGGGAAACTGGAGATGGTGGCCAGGGAGTGAGAGGATGGCTGAGCCCAGCACAGAGCCACAGAGGGAACAGCTGCTTCCCGACATGAATCCTCCCAGGCCCTCACCCACCCAGGGACCTTTATGGTTCTGGAATGGCCCCAGCGGCATTTCTAGAGGCAGTAACTAGTCATGATGACATCCCCAACAGTCAGGTAGCCCGCTCCGCCAGAATGCTCACTGTGCAAGGCACTGCTCCGAGCCCTGCGTGCCGACGACTGCCTTCCGCCCTCACTGCCGTCACTGGCACCGTTAACATTCCCACCTCACAGGTGCAGGCACAGATCAGTTTAGTGACCTGCCCAAGGTTACGAAGCCAGTAAGAGGAGAGCTGGGCTGGCTTTGAGCCTGGAGCTGACTCTGAGCCACCACCCAGGTCCACTCCCCCAGGACAGCCCCCTGGTTGTTACTGCCAAGGGGAGGCCTCTGCTGGGGCCTGGAGCACCTGTCTGAACAGTGGTGGAGGGCAGAGTGCCCATGCCCCTTCCCCACCTGGGCCTTCTCAGGCCCCCAGGCCCACATGCCAGCCTGCCAGACAGGCTAAATTTAGGCTCAGAAATCAGAAATAGCTCTGACAGCGCCGAACACTAATTAGCAGCTGCTCCTCAGCTGTGGCTGTGCCCACCGAGGAGGCAGGCACTCCAGGGAGTAGGAGAGGGGCCATCAGATGCCACTCACTCGGGGTGGAGTGAGGCCACCCTGAAAACAGGAACAGACCCCCAGACCAGGGCCTTCAGCGAGGCAGCAGCACCATGGGATGGGGGGCTGGGGGACACACAGAGAGTTGGCTGACAGTGCTCAAGTAGGATGGGAGGGGCTGGCAGTCCAGGTTGGGGGGATACTTGCCTCCTGAGTGGGGCAGGGAGGGACAGCTATGAGCTGCCACATGGAGGACCTGGAGCTGGCTTCAAAAGACCCAGGCTCTGGGCCCAACTAACCCTACAGCTTCTTTGCCCCCTTAGACCTCAGCTTCCTCCTCCATAAAATGGGCGCACTCCCTCACCAGAGCCTCACAGTCACAGAGCTCCTGGAACACTCAGTGAGAAGTTGAGTTTGGATTTGACAAAGCTCTTCAGTGGCCTAACACTATGAAGAAGCACTTCACAGAGGCAGGAGCGGTGGAGGGGCAGGGGTCCATGGAAGACCCTAGGGTAGGGGATGGTAGGGTGAGCAGAAGTTTGTGAAAACATCCAGAAACACAGACTTGTCTCCAAGGCTTTGGCCAAACTTTAACTAGCCTTCAGCCTACTTTCCCTGCTGCCTTTAGTGCTTTGGGTCAGATGTGGAAAGAGACAGGATTCATCTTTTAGGGTGTGGCCGAGAAAAGGAACTGATTCCCCACAGCTTTCTATTAGAATGTGTGGGGACCATTCTCCTCCTTCCCTGCCCGGGGTGTGAGAGGGGACTCCCAGCATCTGCTCACCTAAGACCAGCCCCCAAAAGACACTGCTAAGAGCCCTTCCCCCACATCCCCCACACCAGTGCTGACTTCTGAGACAGTGTCCCAGGAGGCCGAAGGGGCTGCGTCCACATCTGGACACAGCCACACCCTAGGGTTTCACTTTCAGTTTGAGCGGAGCCTACGTCTCAGTCCACCTGCCCATCTCTCCCTATGGCCTAGCCCTTCAAGCCCCAGGGTACCCCTGAACTTGCACATCAATCCCAGTCTCAGGCCAGCCCCACAGGCGTTCCTCAGCCCGATGGACCCAGAAGCTGAGCCTGTCTCCCAGCCCCCACTCCCCCATCCATCTCCCTGCCACCTGCCCACCTCTATATGGTCTCAACCTCAGTTATAGTGCTCTCGGCACATCTCCAAACACAATCAATTTTACCCACTCTTTTAAACTTTGGCATATAGATTTTCTGGAGCTCTTATAAGCAATTCCAGGCTTACAGGAGACCTATGAGGAGACCCAGCCCTAGGATCAGGTGCTGAGGACCCAAAGAGCTAACAGCTTCTCCCATCAGAGTTCAAGGGTCCCCACAGCTGGGACAAGGGCAAGCAGGGTGGAAGCCACTACCTACATCATCCAGGTTGGTAGGAGGAAAACAACACCAACAATAGTAACAATAACAAATACTCCCCAGACACTTTTTTCAACTCAGAATTAATCTCTCAATCCCCAAACATTCGGTGCTGGGTGCCGTTCTAAGCGCTTTACATCAAAACTCATTTAAACCTCAACAAGCCTACAAAATAGATACTGTTATAATCCCTATCTCACAAATGGGAAACTGAGGCTCAAGGAGGTTAAGGTGCTTGCCCAGGGTGGCCTCGGTGACAAGCTAGCAAGGAAGACCCGGCTTCCTCCAAAGAAGGAGCACCTGGGGAATGGGAAATGTGGCTCCTGGCCCCCAGGGGTCTTCTGCAGACAGCCTGGCCCAGATCCCCCATCTGAGGAACCAGGAACAGCCAGCCCCACTTCCTGCCACCCAGTGCCCCACGCTTCCTGTTGTTGCCCACACCGAGCTCTTACTCACTGGGGAACCCCCCCCCCTCAGCACACCCTCTCTCAAGGGGAAGTGGAGGCCTCCCCTCCCCCTCCCATGTGCACACTGCTACCGTTAGCACCACCGCTGCCCCACCCTCCAGGAGAGGTGGGCCCTCCCTCCAGCGGTTTCCGGCCACCAGGCAGTTTTTGGTCTGGGCCCCACTGCTAGTGACCTGCATAACGGTGGGGAGGTTGCCTGGCCCTCACTAGCTAAGGATCTGGGGCTCCTGGGGAGTGCACAGTAACCTTGGGTGCTCTTGGTAGTGGAGGTGGAGGGAGGGGAGAGGCAGGGTCTGGGCTCCCTCCGCTAAATGGGCCCTGAGATGGAGAGGACCAGATCAGCTCCAGCTTTATCCCCTTCCTCACAGTGGAGGGGGGTTACTGAGCATCTGCTCTGTGACAGGCACTGTGTGAAGTCCTCTATTTCACCCTCTCGACAATCCTAGGAGGCCAGCAGATGCCATTATTATTCTCTTTTTACAGGTGAGGGAAACTACAGCTCAGAGAAGTTAAGTAACGTGTCCAGGGCCATGCAGGCAGTGACAAAAATGAATCTCAACCCCCAAACATCATGACCCCAAAGCTCAGGAAACGTCCCTGCCTTTCCCATAAGTAACCCCTGTCCCTTCAAAGGCCACCCAAGCCACCTTCCAGGGCTCCATGTTCCCAGGAAAATGGCAGAGGTAGCCCCGAGAGCACCTGCTCCTGCCCGTCTCACCCGGCTCTCTGCCAATCAGCCCCAGATGTCACTGTGAATCATGCCCACCACATCCGTGGCTTTCCAGGGTTAGTGTGTGCCAGCCCTGCCTGCTGGGAATGTCACCCCTCTCCTCTGCCCAGCCCAACATCAGACCACATGGCCGCATCCCCCCTGAGATCCTCTGTCTTGCAAATGGGAGGCATAAGGCCTGAGTGACCCCATGGCTCCATGTCCCCACACTTCATCTGCCCTGTCCCAGAGGTGGGAGTGGCCAGGGGGCAGTGCCTCAGTTGCAGTCCCTCCTGCTCTTTACTGCCAGCCCCAGAAGGGAAGGGCCCCAGCTGCAAGCAGGACTCCAGGCCCACACCCAACATGGGGCCATGCTGACCTCCCCACGCAGCCTGGCCAGGCACCCAGGCCCCTGGGCACAAGCTAAGAGCACCCATCAGGCAAATTCCTCTCCACTGCTACTGGATGCCATCATGGCTCTTGGCCTCACGTACACCACCCCTGACACTTTCCCTTGATTCCTCTGCCCCAAGGTTATGGGATTCTCCCTGCCTGGCAGATCGGGGGTGTCCCAGGCCCAGGGGTAAGCGTGGCTCTTCTGGCAGGCCTGGAAAGGTCGCCTTGTCATCCCAGTCCCTGACCCCGCGTGCCTCCCAGGGGAAGGCATGAAAGGGCTGGAAGACACCCAGCCTTGGGCATGGGCGTAGGAGAGGCGAGAGCTTGGCGCCCTGCCGGCTGGTGTTCCCACCATCGCAGCAGGCCCGTGGGGCTGGGCAGCCGTCGCTCCTCTGCTGTTGCTAAGGCAGCAGCCAGAAACCCTGGCTCAGCCTGCTCTTTCTCTCCACCCCCATTTTAAGCAGGGGGCACCCCTTTCTTTCACAGCTTTTTTGGAAAGGTAGCCCCCCACCACCCACCCTTGCATGGGAGAAGGGCTCCCTGCACCTCCTGTCTGGCTGTAAGTGGGGACACCCCTCACCCACAAGAGAGGTCCCACAGCCAGGAGAGGAAGGAGAGTTTGGGGTATCAAGATCCCATGCCCCACCAGGGACAAAAGGGGAAGGAAGAGGGTCCCTGGGGCCGCTGGACTACATCCCTGAGGGCAGGACTGTGCTTCTCCCATTGAGACTGGGGACCACTGATGGCAGTGGGCCCCTCTCCTCAGCAATCTAAGGTTCTTTTCCTCTTAGACACTGACCGAGGACAGGACTCAGCTATGGCCATGGTGGTTCGGGTGGGGGTTCAGATAGCGACCAACTCTGCGATACCCACTGCCAGACCTGAGGGTTGAACCAACTATTTAGCCCTGGGCAGCCTCAGGCAGAGGTCAAGGTTGTCACCCTGGGGCAAGCCTCATGCCCCTGCTGGTGGGGAATGAGAGGAACCAGGGTCTTAGCCAAGTGTCCTTAGATTGGGTTTAACCTGCCCACAACAGGATATAAGACAGGCTGAGCCACCCCGAGAAGAAGGTATAAACACACTGGGGTTCCTGGGCACCCAGTAGGGGGTAAGCCCTGGTGGGTGCTGCTACCCTAAATTTCTGCTAGTCACCTCCACTTTCTCCACCAGCACACCCTCTCTGACCCACCTGTGGGTGTCCCCCCTCCACATCCTGGTACTCAGGGACTCCCAGTGGCATTTACTGTCAGACTCAGCCAATCAGTTACAGCCACAAATCCAAGCAGGGCAGACAAGTCCTACACTCACATCAGAACCTCACCATTTGACTTGTGGATTTTCCCCTGGTCTGAATTATTCACAGGGCTCCTCCCCATCAGCGTGCTAAACAGAAGATCGGGGTCAGGACCTCACCCCAAGAGCCCACACCCGTGACCATAGACACACACTTGGGGGAAAGACAGACCCATGTCCCTCCAACCAGGCTGGCAGGGGTCCAAGGACCCACCACCAACGCAGGCTCTCCAGATGGCCCCCAGAGACTGTGTCTCCTCATTCTCCCCCCTCCCCCATCTGCTCAGCTCAGCTCAGCTTTGTGAAGTCCTATGCTTGGGCAGCGGGGAGCAGGGCAGGTGGAGAGATGGAGAAGTCAGGGGCCAGCCTTGTGTGAGGCGTCCCTCAGTGTCCCTGCCCTCCTCTAATCAAGCAAGGTGTCTTCACAAAGATGGATCCCTCGCCACCCCAAACCTCCTCCAAACTCTCCCCAGCCTTCTCTTGGGAGAGGACAGAAGCCAACATTTTCAGGAACTGTTAGGAGGCGACCCTTTGGGGCGATGCTGAGGATCTGGCACATATGGCCTAATGACTGGCCAGGCGAGCGGAAATGATGTCAAGGAGATGGAGGGCCACCAACTGAGCCAGCACCCTCTGCGGCCTGTGTCTCCGTTGAGCCCCCACCCTCAGACCTGTAGGGACTGGGAAATGCATCTGGGAGAAGGCACAGCCTCATTTGCCTGTCACCCAGCGTCCAGCAAGGGAAGGCTGACAGCAGGCAGGCCACCAGGCAATTAGTTAGAGGAGGGAGCCAAGGCTAGGGCGTCGGGGGTGGAGGGAGTGAGAGTGAGCAGCTCTTCCTCTCCCTACTTCTGCCTTATGCAGGGTCTTGGGGACCCCTGAGTCTGCTCTGGAGCCCCTACCCCACTGAACATGTTGACTGTTTCCAGGCTGGGCCTGAGCTGATGGTTCCCTCCCAGAGACCTATTCCCCAGGGCCCCCCCTCCAATTCCCCAGGTAGGCACAGTGGGGGGTGGTTCCAGATTTTGCTCCACCCCTAGCCTGGGCGACCCACCCGTCCTGACCCCACCCTCCCTCATCTTACTCCCTTCAGTGGCTTGGAAAGGATGCCCCAAGATAAAGACCCACAGGCACCCTGGCTCTGACATATGGCGGGGTAGAAACACAGATACCTCCCGGCCATGATCCGACAATCCGATTCCCCGCAGCCCAGGCGCCCAACAAATCAGGACCCAACACCTCCAGCAGGTCTCCCGCTCCCGGGAGGTTGTAACCCTTTCATCTTTGACTCCAGACACAGAAAGGCAGATGCCCCAGACCCGCGCTCGGTGGCTGGGCCTGCGTGCAGTGGGGAAGGGGGCGACCCGGGACCCCTGTGCGTGCCTGCTCCCAACTTCTTCACAGGACATACTTGTTTAGACCTTTAGACCCAGCTGGGGTGGAGGTGTCTTAGGGAGGGAGACCGGGCGATTACTGAAGAAAGTTTTGGGGGGAGAGTGCTAAGTCACTCTGAAAAAAAGGCCACTGTCGCTCCCACCTCCTGGAGGGGGCAGCTGCCGGACCGGGGATCTCCAAGCGGCACCTGAGTCCCCGGGGGCGGGGACGCGCGCCCAGCCCCTGCCGCGCCCCTGCCGCCCCCCGCCCGCGCCCGACCCGCCTCCGGGTCGCACTCACCAGGGCGCGGTTGAACCTCTCCTCCAGTTCTCCGGCCGCGGGCATCGGCTGCTTGGGAGGCGCGGGCTGCTTGGGGGGCGGCGCGGCGGGGCCCGCGGGCTGCTCCGCGCTGCCGGCCGCGTTGCCCATCGTGGTCCCCACCCAGCCGGCCAGGCGCCTCCAGCCTCGGAAATCCAGCTTTCCGGGGGACGGGGACTAGGCTCCCGGCCCAGGCGGGGGCGAGGGGGCAGCGGCTGGCGGCTGCGGCGGGGGTCTCGGCGGCGGGGGGCGCTCGGCTCAGCAGCGCGCAGGGGCCGGGGCGCGGCGTCCCATCGGGGCGGCCCCGTCAGTGGGACCGGGCGGCGAGCTGCAGGGTTGGGGGAGGAAGTCAGGCTGCAGGCCGCCGGGGCCAGAGGGCTGGGCCGGGGGCAGGAAGCTGCGGCGCTGGCTCCCCCCTCGGCGATTTTCGAACTTCTGCTGTCGCTCCCCGTGCGCGCAAACCGCAGTTCGCCGCCGCCGCCGGGCACCCAGCCCCAGGGGGGCGGGCTGGAGGGAGGGGGCGGGCGCCGGGCGCCGGCCGGGGGACCCCCGCAACCATGGCGGGCGGGGAGTGGGCTGCCCAGCCGCTTCACCTGCCGCAGAGGGGGCGGCCGGCGCCGCTTCACCTGCCGGAGCGGGAGGCCACCGACGCGAGGCCGAGGCGGCGGCGCGCTCGGCGGCGCCTCCGGGTCCTAGAACCGCATCCTCCCGCTCGCCTCGGGCGACGGATTGGCCGGGTCTGGGTGAAGGGGGTCACGGCCTGGGGATCGGAGGGGCACATCTCTTCCGCACCGAGGATCTCAGCGACTACGAGCACGGCTCGGAGACCCATGGTGGTGCAGCGTTGGCGCGCCAGGGCTGCGTTCCCGTCTCAGGTCCCGGACTGAGAAGGTGGGAACCCCCTTCCAGGCCCCCCACCTTTTATTTCTCTCCTTCCCTGCTTAGCCCAGAGACGAGCTGAGGACCAGGGGGAGCCATCTCCAAACAGGAACTCCTAAACAGGATGGGGGGCGCGGACGCAGGCCAGTGGAGACCCCCGCCGCCTGTCCCACCTCGACCAACCGTGCGCCTGTGAAGGGCACCCCTACAGGTTTTAGAATGGGGGTACCTATGGAATATGGCAGGCTGCGAGAAGCTGGGCCCGCCAAGGTGGTCCCAAGGAGGAGTGGGGGGTTGCGGAAAGGAGGATGAGAGCCAGCCGCAAGGCTGAAAAAGGAGCGGGCACCGCAGAGGAGGGAAAAAGAATCTTGACGCTGTCACCGCCAGGGATCTAGGGGCGCCTCTCACCTTGGAGAATAACAATCTCTGCTGTCTGCTAATTACAGAAATACTTCCAGAGCTCTTTCATTCATCCTGACAATGGCCAGAGAAAGTAGGTATTGGTAGCCTTATTTTAGAGATGGGGAAACTGAGGCTGAGAGTAGGTAAGTGAGCTGTCCAAGGGCACTCAGCTAACAAAGGACAGAAGCAAGCCTCCTCACTGTCTACCTCCAAAACCTACACTGGCTTGGAGTTGCTGTCCTGGCCCTCCACTGCCCATCTCATGTAGGATGGGAGAGTTTGGGGGGCTGGGGTCCCATCTATAGCCTGAATTTGAGACTTTCAGTTGCTCCTCTCATTCCCCATTTAATTTGTGGGGATCCCCAACTGGCCCCTCCCTACACTTCCAGGGCACTGAGGAGGGAGGGCCCACTGAAGGAGCCCCAGATTATCTCTAGGCCAGCTCAGGAGCCATTAGTGTCCCCTCCCTTGACAGCATCCTCCTCCTTCTGCCCTCACATTCAGAGCCACTGACGAGACTTTAAGCAAGAGACGGAAAGTTAACATCTAATCTGGAAGAAGACCCTGGAGGGAGCCAGCCCCTTCCCCCAGGCTGAGCTGGTTTAAGCCTTTCTTCTGCCAAGGTCACCAGCACCCCAGATGGGTGAGAGATGTGATCACTGGTTTTGTGGCCTGACCAAGGACCTCCAAGGTGAGTCAAAGCATGCAGGGAAAATGATCCATTCCCTGCACACTGCCATATTCTCCCTCTCAGACAGACCAGAGCCTTGCCCTTGGGTCCTTGCCCTTGAGATTAGCTAGGACCTCCTCCTCTTCTTCTCCTTCTTTCTTCTTCTTCTTGTCTCTATAAGATAACTGTTGTGGAAGACTTTTTTTCTCTTTTAAGATGGAGTCTCTCGCTGTTGCCCAGGCTGGAGTGCAGTGGCTCGATCTCAGCTCACTACAACCTCCACCTCCCAGGTCCAAGCAATTATCCAGTCTCAGCCTCCTCAGTAGCTGGGACCATAGGCACGTGCCACCACACCCAGCTCATTTTTGTATTTTTAGTAGAGACAGGGTTTTGCTATGTTGACCAAGCTGGTCTCGAACTCCTGACCTCAAGTGATCCGCCTGCCTCGGCCTCCCAAAGTGCTGGGATTACAGGCATGAGGCACCCCGCCCAGCCTGGAAGACTTTTTTTTTTAATGAAAAAAACACATTTTTTTAAAGAATGGATTCCCTGATTCCTCAATGGCTGTCTCTTTCAATTGAACAATAAACCTTAATTAGCACGACCTATGTGCCCATCACTGTGCTCGGTCCTGCAGATTCTGTGGCAGATGAGAAATGCCTCGGTCCTTGGGCTGCTTGCAGCCTAGCGAGGGACAGACTTTTAACCTCTCTCGGAGAGTGGCTGCTTCAAGTCATCCGATGGGACCAGCTGTTCATGTTTCCTCTTGCCCAGAACTACTTCTGTGAGAGGAAAAGAGAAGGGTAGGAGCATGCCCTGCAGCTGGAAACCCAAGCCAGGTGGGGAGCCACGAATGCAGTAGTTACCAGACTGTATCCTCAATCCTGGGGGCTTCTCAAGCCATTGCCAGACACTCTTCACCCAACGCCTGGTGGAATAAAGCTGGGCTAAGTAACACCTCTTCTGTGGAAAATTATTGTTTCTGCAAGCCTACATTCATTCTCTCTCTCTCTCTCTTTCATGCTGATCAGAACTGTGAGTTACAAAAAAAAAAAAATGAGAAGATGGAATCAATTATTACGTAGTAAATTTCATTGGCTTGGCAGGAGGTATCTTTCCCATCTTGGCCCACAGAGGAGGAAATCCTAGAAGGGATGACTGAAGCTTGGGACTAACACATTGGTGGATCTGTGCTACTCCCTGCTGGCCACAGATGGTATGACAGCCAAGATAGGGCAAGGATTTGAGGGGCGATGGATGGATTCACCGCAGCGGCGACATTTCTGGACTGTTGTCACCTTCAGTGCAGTCACTGGGGATATTCAGAACCCAGGTGATTGATAAGGTTTCCCCAGGGATCTCTTCTCTCCCCTTCACCATTACTCTGTAGGAGCCTCCTTAAAAACGGAAAACAAGAGGCCGGGCGCGGTGGCTCACGCCTGTAATCCCAGCACTTTGGGAGGCCGAGGCGGGCGGATCACGAGGTCAGGAGATCGAGACCATCCTGGCTAACACAACCCCGTCTCTACTTAAAATACAAAAAAATTAGCCGTGCATGGTGGCACGCGCCTGTAGTCCCAGCTACTCAGGAGGCTGAGGCAGGAGAATCGCTTGAACCCGGGAGGCAGAGGAGGTTGCAGTGAGCTGAGATGGCGCCACTGCACTCCAGCCTGGCCGACCGAGACCCTGTCTCAAAAAAAAAAAAAAAAAAAGGAAAAAGGGGCCGGGCGCGGTGTCTCACGCCTATAATCCTAGCACTTTGGGAGACCAAGGCGGGCAGATCACGAGGTCAGGAGTTCGAGACTAGTGTGGCCAACATGGTGAAACCCCATCTCTACTAAAAATACAAAAAATTAGCCGGGTGTGATGGCGCATGCCTGTAATCCTAGCTACTCCAGAGGCTGAGGCAGGAGAATCGCTTGAACCCAGGAGGCCGAGGTTGCAGTGAGCCGAGATCACGCCATTGCACTCCAGCCTGGGCGACAGAGCAAGATTCCGTCTTGAGGGAAAAAAAAAAAAAAAAAGGAAAAAGGGGCCAGGCACTGTGGCCCACACCTGTAATCCCAGCACTTTGGGAGGCTGAGGAGGGAAGATTGCTAAAACCCGGGAGTTCAAGACCAGCCTGGGCAACATGGTGAGACCCCATCTCTACAAAAAATTTAAAAAAATAAAAAAATAAAACAGCTGGGCATGATGGTGCGCACCTGTAGTCCCAGCTACTCGGGAGGCTGAGGTGGGAGGATTGTTTGAGCCTGAGAGGTCAAGGCTTCAGTGAGCCAAGATCGCATCACTGCACTCCAGCCTGGGTAACAGAGCAAGACCCTGCCTCAAAAAAAAAAAAAAAAAAAAAAGGAAAAAGGTTATTAGACAGTTCAAAAGAGAAACAAAGTGCAAAAGCATGTGCAAAGAACCTAAGTCCCTCCTGGCCAAGTGCGATGGCTCACACCTATAATCTCAACACTCTGGGAGGCTGAAGTGGGTGGATCATTTGAGGTCTGGAGTTTGAGACCAGCCTGGCCAACATGGTGAAACCCCGTCTCTACTAAAAATATAAAAATTAGCTTGGCGTAGTGGCGGGTGCCTGTAATCCCAGGTACTCGGGAGGCTGAGGCAGGAGAATCACTTGAACTTGGGAGGCGGAGGGTGCCGTGAGCCAAGATCACACCAGTGCACTCTAGCCTGGGCAACAGAGCAAGACTCTATCTCGAAGGAAGGAAGAAAGGAAGGAAGGAAGGAGGGAAGGAAGGGGAAAGAAAGGAAAGATCTCTTGCCAATCAGCCTCCCTGTTGCCCTGTTGCCCATTCCCTCCCCAGAGGCAACCACTCTTAACAGTTTTTTTTTTTTTTTTTTTTAGACAGAGTCTCACTCTGTTGCCCAGGCGGCTGGAGTGCAGTAGCGTGATCTCAGCTCACTGCGACCTCCGCTTCCTGGATTCAAGCAATCCTCCTGCTTCAGCCTCCTGAGTAGCTGGGACTACAGGTGCACGCCACCATGTTCAGCTAATTTTTGTATTTTTAGTAGAGATGGGGTTTCATCATGTTGGCCAGGCTGGTCTTGAACTCCTGACCTCAAGTGATCCACCCGCCTCGGCCTCCCAAAGTGCTGGGATTACAGGTGTGAGCCACTGCACCTGGCCTCTTAACAGTTCTAATGTATCTTTGCAGAGATATTTGGAGCATATGCTGTGTGTATGTGCCTGTGTGTGTGACACAAATGATAGCACGCACTCTACACTGTTCAGCGCCTGCTATTTTCGTGTCATAATATACCTGCCTGTAGATAGTCAACACAGTTTTCCATCATATGGTGTGTCACAATTTACTTACCATTCCCCTCCTGGTGGATATTTATGTATGTCCGCCTTTTATTACTACAAACAATGCTAATTACAGGAAATATCTTGGTACATATATTTGCAGACATATGTGTGTGTGTAAAATAAATTTATAAGTATGGCAATTCTGGGTCAAAGATTATGTGCTCTTAAATGTTTTATAGGTTTTCACAGAATTGCACTCCAAAAGTTTTGTACCAATTTACAATCCCCAATAATGGATGAGATCACCTGTTTCCCCAAATCCTCACAAACAAGTTAATATCAGGCCTTTTGATCTTAGGTGATGACTCTTTAAAAGTCCTGGTCACAGAGCAGTTGATGATCTGTCTTTTTCTTTGGGCCGCGGGTTTCTCCAAGGCAGGGACTGTGTCTTTCTCTTACCTACATCTCCAGTGAAGGACTTGACACCATCCTTGGGAGTTACTCAAGAAGTATCTGCTAAATATTGAGTGAAAGAAACAGAGCTGCATTTTGGCAGGCCCGGAGGGAAAGAGTAAAGGGTTAGGTTTGAACAGGAGGCCTGCTTTTTTTTTTTTTTTAGATGGAGTCTCACTCTGTTGCCCAGGCTGGAGTGCAGTGGCGCGATCTCGGCTCACTGCAACCTCCGAGGAGGACTGCTCTTTAGGGCCACTTTCTCTTCCAGACCCTGGTCAAGCCTCTGCCCCAAATCCAAAAGCCTTCCTCTTGCAGGAGCCTTCCAGGTTGCAAGGTCTGAGGTTGAAGGCCCAGAACTCCCAGTGCAGCTTTCACCCAGCTCTGCTGCATTCCAGGCCCCATCATCCCCAAGCTGCCTGAGAACTGGAAACAAACTAGGTGTCCAGCTTTAGGGGATCAGTTAAACCACTGTCCTATAGAACTTTCTGCAATGATGAAAATGTTCTCTATCTGCCCTGTCCAATATGGCAGCCACTGGCCACTCGTAGCTACCAAGTATTCAAGCTGTAGCTAGTTCAACTCAGGAAATAAATAAATGTTACTTAATTTTAATTAATTTCCATTTAAGTAGCCATGTGTGGCTACTATATTGGACAGTGAAGGGTTCAGTAAATTATGATATAGCCCCACAGTGGAAAACTATACAGCTGTAAAAAAAAAAAATGAGGATGCCAAGAAAAATGGAAAGATCTTCAGGATATATTTTGAAACAAAAATGTGGTACAGGCTGGGTGCAGTGGCTCACGCCAATAATCCCAGCACTTTGGGAGGCCAAGGTGAGAGGCCGAGGCAGGAGGATCACTTGAGTCCAGGGGTTCAAGACCAGCCTGGTCAATATAATGAGACTTCCGTCTCTACAGAAAGTAAAAAAAAAAAAAAAAAAAGACAGCATGGAGGTATATGAATGTAGTCCCAGCTACTCAGGAAGCTGAGGTGGGAGGATTGCTTGAGTCGGGGAAGTTGAGGCTGCAGTAAGCTGTGGTTGTGCCACCACACTCCAGCCTGTGTGACAGAGCAAGACCCCATCTACAAAAAAAAAAAGGCCAGGCACGATGGCTCACACCTGTAATCCCAGCACTTTGGCAGGCCGAGGACCGTGGATCACCTGAGGTTGGGAGCTCAGGACCAGCCTGACCAACATAGAGAAACCTTGTCTCTACTAAAAATACAAAATTAGCCAGGAGTGGTGGCACATGCCTATAATCCCAGCTACGCAGGAGACTGAGGCAGAAGAATCACTTGAACCCAGGAGGCGGAGGTTGCAGTGAGCCAAGATAGCGCCATTGCACTTCAGCTTGGGCAACAAGAGCGAAACTCCGTCTCAAAAAAAAAAATGTGGTTCAGAACAGTATACATAGTATGTCATCTTTTTTGAAAGAAAGGCAGGTAGAGGAGGCTGGGTGTGGTGGCTCATGCCTGTAATACCAGCACTTTGGGAGGCCAAGGGGGACAGATCACTTGCAGAAATGTGAGACCGGCCTGGACAACATGGTGAAACCCCATCTCTACACAAAATACAAAAATTAGTTGGACGTGGTAGTGCGCACCTGTAGTCCCAGCTACTCAGGAGGCTAAAGTGGGAGGGTTGCTTGAGCTGGGGAAGTCGAGGCTGCAGTGAGCCAAGATTGCACCACTGCACTCCAGCAGGGGTGACAGAGTGAGACAGCAGGAGTGACAGAGTGAGACCCTGTCTCAAAAAAATAAAAGAAAAGAAAAGAGCTTTGCACAGTGGTAGTATCGTAGCCAATGAATGAAAGGGAGGTGGAAATAAAAATAAATGTTTATATTTGCTTGAATTTGCATAGGGAAAGTAATAACAGTGGGTGACCTATAGGGAGCTGGGGAATCCTGTTGGGGGGTAGGCAAGGACAGGGTGGGAACAGAACTTTCCAGTGAATTTCTTTATATTTCATTATGGTTGTTGAAACGTGTACATATATTACCTATTCAAAAAGTTAAATTAAGGTCAGGTGCACTGGCTCATGCCCATAATCCCAGTACTTTGGGAGGTTGAGGTAGGAGGATCACTTTACCCCAGGAGTTGGAGACCAGCCTGGGCAATATAGTGAGACCTCCTTTCTACAAAAAGTTTACAAATTAGCCATAAGCCGGGTGCGGTGGCTCACACCTGTAATCCCAGCACTTTGGGAGGTGGAGGCAGGCAGATCACCTGAGGTCAGGAGTCCGAGACTAGCCTGGCCAACATGGGGAAACCTCATCTCTACTAAAAATACAAAAATTAGCTGGGCATGGCAGCAGATGCCTGTAATCCCAACTACTTGGGAGGCTGAGACAGGAGAATCGCTTGAGCCTGGGAGGCAGAGGCTACAGTGAGCCAAGATCACGCCACTACACTACACTCCAGCCTGGGCAACAGAGCAAGACTCCGTCTAAAAAAAAAAAAAAAAAAAAAAAATTAGCCATATATGGTGACACACTCCTGTAGTCCCAGCTACTTGGGAGGCTGAGATGGGAAAGTCACTTGAGCCAGGGAAGTTGAGGCTGCAGAGAGCCAAGATCGCGCCACTGCACTCCTGCCTGTGTGACACAGTGAGACTCTGTCTCAAAAAAATGAAAAGGTGGCTGGGCACAAGGCTCACACCTGTAATCCCAGCACTTTGGGAGACTGAGGCCGGCAGATCACTTGAGGCCATGAGTTTGAGACCAGCCTGGCTAACATGGTGAAACCCCGTCTCTACTAAAAATACAAAAATTATCTGAGTGTGGTAGTGTGTGCCTGTAGTCCCAGCTACTAGAGAGGCTGAGGCAGAAGAATCACTTGAACTCGGGAGGCAGAGACTGCAGCGAGCCGAAATTGCACTACTGCACTCCAGCCTGGGTGACAAAGCGAGACTCTCTCTCAAAAAAAAAAAAAAAAAGTAAATTAAAATTAAAGCAAATTGCTTGCTATCTAACCATGAGGGCTGCTCTCTCCCTCTTCTTGGCAACTCGTGATAGTCACTATGTTATCCTTTCTTTCTTTTTTTTTTTTGAGACAAAGCCTTGCTCTGTCCCCCAGACTGGAGTGCAGTGGCACGATCTCAGCTCACTGCAACCTCCGCCTCCTGGGTTAAAGCAATTCTTCTGCCTCAGCCTCCCAAGTAGCTGGGATTACAGGTGCATGCCACCATGCCCGGCTAATTTTTGTATTTTTTTAGTAGAGACGGGGTTTCACCATATTGGCCAGGCTGATCTCGAACTCCTGACCTTGTGATCCGCCCGCCTCGGCCTTCCAAAGTGCTGGGATTACAGGTGTGAGCCACCGCACCCAACCCAACGCTATCCTTTCTATGTAACTCACTAGAGGACAGCCCCAGGGAGTGGACCAGCGAAGACCGCATGAGCCACACCCCCGTGACACAGGCTCCCAAACCCGGCCATGCATCACAATCAGAATTTGGGGGGAGTACGGTCAGGGATCTGTGTCTTTTAAAGTCCTCCAGGTAATTCAGTCAGTTACTGACCTGTCCTTGTCAATGCTTCCCAGTGAAGAGAGTACAGGCTACATGTCCCAGGTACATATCCCTTCCCTTTAGACAGCAGTCATCACTGACGTCTTCTGAGTACCAATGCTATGCCAGACACTGAGGCATTCTACATGTTACTGTAAGGCAAACAGCATCCCAGCAGGGCAGGCCTCGCCACTGTGCTCACTGAGCTCGGTGTCCTCTGGAGTGACTGACTTATTCAAGGTCATATTGCTGGTAAATGTCAGAACTAGGATCTGAATCCAGTCATAAACTCCCTGAGCCTCTGTTTTCTTCTCTGAAAAAAAAAAAATGGTGACATGATTTTATTGAATTGTTTTGAATGTTAAATACAATTTTATGTAAAGCACTTAGTAGAGATTTTATTTCCAGCAATAAGGTGGACTATATATGTTCAGAAAAACTCTTGTGTACAAAACAGCTAGAAATGCTAGATAAAAAATTTAAAAAAAAATGTATATGGGTCTCCTTCCTTCCTTTCCTTCTTTCCTTCTTTGCTTCCTTCCTTCCCTCCCTCCCTCTCCTTCCTTCTCTCTTTCTCTCTTCCTCTCTTTCTTTATCTCTCTCTCTCTTTCTCTCTTTCTTTCTCTTGCTGTGTTGCCCAGGCTGGAGGGCAGTGTTGTGATCTTGGCTCACTGCAGCCTCCACCTCCTGGGTTCAAGCAATTCTCTTGCCTCAGCCTCTTGAGCCTTGAGTAGCTGGGACTACAGGTGCGCATCACCATCCCTGGCTAATTTTTATATTTTTAGTACATTATATTATATTATTATATTATAATTTTTATTAAAAAGTATAAAAATATAAAAAGTATATTATAATTTTTATATATAGATGGGGTTTCACCATGTTGGCCAGGCTGGTCTCAAACTCCTGACCTCAACTGATCCACCCCACCTCGGCCTCCCAAAGTGCTGGGATTACAGGCATGAGCCACTGCACCCAGACATGTGTGTTATTTTCAATGCAAGGCTGAGCTGGCAAGAAAACAAGACTCCACAAAGGCACAAATCCAGAAAGCAACAAGACAAAGCCTGGGGCCTCATAAAGAGGAGGAGATTAAATCAGAGATAATGTGCCCTTCAAAAAAGTCAAGAGTGAATGAACCAGGCGTGGTGGCTCAAGCCTGTAATTCCAGCACTTTGAGAGGATGAGGCAGAAGGATCGCTTGAGTCCAAGAGTTCAAGAACAGCCTGGGCAACATGGTGAGACACCATCTCTACAAAAAATACTTAAAATTAGCCGGGCATGGTGGTACACACCTGTAGTCCCAGCTACTCAGGAAGCTGAGGTGGAAGGATCACATGAGCCCAGGAGACAGAGGCTGGAGTGAGCCAAGATCATGCCGCCACACTCTAGCCTGGGTGACAGAGCAAGACCCTGTCTCAAAAAAAATTTTTAAAAAGAAAGAAAAAGTCAAGGGTGCCCAAAAGGTGATATCCTTCCATAGTAATGGAAAAAACATCTACCCAGCAGAGAGAGATGCTAGGGATACTTGCTTACCTCAATCTATCAATAAGATATATCCATTCTAGGCCGGGCACAGTGGCTCACACCTCTAATCCCAGCACTTTGGGAGGCCGAGGTGGGCGGATCACAAGGTCAGGAGATCGAGATTACAGGCGCATGCCACCATGCCCGGCTAATTTTTGTATTTTTTTTAGTAGGAGAGATCGAGACCATCCTGGCTAACACGGTGAAACCCCGTCTCTACTAAAAATACAAAAAAATTAGCCGGGCATAGTGGCAGGCGCCTGTAGTCTCAGCTACTCGGGAGGCCGAGGCAGGAGAATGGCTTGAACCCGGGAGGCGGAGATTGCAGTAAGTCGAGATCGCGCCACTGCACTCCAGCCTGGGCGACAGAGCGAGACTCCGTCTCAAAAAAAAAAAAAAAAAAAGATATATCCATTCTACAGTTGTATGTACCTAATAAAATAGCTTCAAAAATCATAAAACAGAAATACTGGGAAAAATAGGCCGGGCTCGGTAGCTCACGCCTGTAATCCCAGCACTTTGGGAGGCCAAGGCAGGCGGATCACAAGGTCAGGAGATGGAGACCATCCTGGCTAACACGGTGAAACCCTGTCTCTACTAAAAATACAAAAAATTATCCGGGCATGGTGGCGAGCGCCTGTAGTCCCAGCTACTCGGGATGCTGAGGCAGGAGAATGGTGTGAACCCGGGAGGCGGAGCTTGCAGTGAGCCGAGATTGCGCCACTGCACTCCAGCCTGGGTGACAGAGCGAGACTCCGTCTCAGACAACAACAACAACAACAAAATTAGCTGGGCGTGGTGCCGGGTGCCTGTAATCCCAGCTATTCAGGAGGCTGAGGCAGGAGAATAACTTGATCCCGGGAGGCGGAGCTTGCAGTGAGCCGAGATCGCGCCACTGCACACCAGCCTGGGCGACAGAGCGAGACTACGTCTCAAAAAAAAAAAAAAAAAAAAAAAAAAGAAAGAAAGAAAGAAATACTGGGAAAAATAGACAAATCTACCAATGGAAGATTTAAATCACCTCCCTCTGGAATTGGTACATCAAGCAGACAAAAAATTCAGTAAGGATTTAAAAGATTTGAGCGATGCAATCAGCAAGCATAATCTAATAGAATATTTTAAATACTGCAGTTCAAACAATTGGTGAACACACTTCTACTTTCAGACACACATGGACTATTTACAAAAATGACCACATATCAGATCATAAAGCAAGTAGTCTCCATCAACTCAAAATATCATATAGACCACATTCTCTAACAGCAATAGAGTTAAATTAGAAATCGATAATTTTTAAAAATAAACTACCCCATGCATTTTTAAATGTCAAAATGCACCGGGAGCAGTGGCTCACGCCTGTAATCCCAGCACTTTGGGAGACCAAAGAGGGTGGATCACGAGATCAGGAGTTTGAGATCAGCCTGGCCAAGATAGTGAAACCTCATCTCTACTAAAAATACAAAAATTAGATGAGCGTGATGGCAGGCGCCTGTAATCCTAGCTACTCGGGAGGCTGAGGCAGGAGAATCGCTTGAACCCGAGAGATGGAGGTTGCAGAGAGCCGAGATCGTGCCACTGCACACCAACCCAGGTGACAGTGTGAGACTCCGTCTCAAAAAAAAGTCAAAATGCACTTCTAAATAATTCATGGGGCTGGACACAGTGGCTAATGCTTGTAATCCCAGCACTTTCAGAGGCTGAGGCAGGAGACTCACTTGAGCGCAGGAGTTTGAGACCAGCCTGGGCAACATAGTGAGACCCTGTCTCTATAAAAAAAAATTAAAAATAAAAATAGCCTGGCATGGTGGCGCACACCTGTAGTCCCAGCTACTCGGGAAACAGAGGTGGGAGGACTGCTTGAGCCCAGGAGTTAAAGGCTGCAGTAATTCATGATCAAACCACTGCACTCCAGCCTGGACCACAGAGACCCTGTCTCAAAATAAATAAATAAATTAATTAATTAATTAAAAATTTGTGGCTTGAAGAACTCCTAACAGAAATTAGAAAATATCTACAACAGAACATCAAAAATACCTTGTATAGCCTGAGCGCTGTGGCTCACACCTGTAATCCTAGCACTTTGGGAGCCTGAGACGGGCGGATCACTGGAGGTCAGGAGTTCGAGACCAGCCTGGCCAACATGGTGAAACCCTGTCTCTACTAAAAATACAAAAATTAGCCAGGCATGTTGGTGGGCACCTATGGTCCCAGCTACTCAGGAGGCTGAGGCAGGAGAATCGCTTGAACCTGGGAGGTGGAGGTTGCAGTGAGCTGAGATCGTGCCACTGCACTCCAGTCCGGGCGACAGAACAAGACTCCATCTCAAAAACAAACAAAAAAAGCCATGTGTAAAGTCCTTAGCACATAGTGCCCTAAAAATGGAAGTGAAGATGAGGATGACGAATATGCAGCAATTGCTTGGAGGGAAGGTATCTGTAGGACAAACTTGGCAATAGTCAGTTCTGAGGTCAAAGGAAGAGGGGTAAAGACTAAAGGACTGGCCAGTTGTGGTGGCTCACATCTGTAATCTCAGCACTTTGAGAGGCTGAGGTGGAAGGACGGCTTGAGTCCAGGAGTTAGAGACCAGCCTGAGCAACATAGCAAGACCTTGTCTCTACTAAAAATTAAAAAAAAATTAGCTAGGCATGGTAGCACAAATCCAAAGTCTCAGCTACTCAGGAGGCCAAGGCAGGAGGATTACTTGAGCCTAGGAGTATGAGGACAGCCTAAGCAACATAGTGAAACCCTGTCTCTACAAAAAGTGTTTAAAAAGGCCGGGCACGGTGGCTCACGCCTGTAATCCCAACACTTTGGGAAGCCGAGGCAGGCAGATCATGAGGTCAGGAGTTCAAGACCAAACTAACCAATATGGTGAAACCCCATCTCTACTAAAAATACAAAAATTAGCCAGGTGTGGTGTTGTTCGCCTGTAGTCACAGCTACTCGGGAGGCTGAGGCAGGAGAATCGCTTTAACCCGAGAGGTGGAGGTTGCAGTGAGCCAAGATCGTGCCACTGCACTCCAGCCTGGGTGACAGAGTGACACTCCATCTCAAAAAAAAAAAAAAAAAGTTTAAAAATTAGCCGGGTGTAGTGGTGCACTCCTGTAGTCCCAGCTACTGAGGAGGCTAAGGCAGGAGGATGGCTTGAGCCAGGCAAATAGAGGCTGAAGTGAGCCATGATTGTGCCACTGCACTGCCTGGCCAACAGAGCCAGACCCTGTCTCAAAAAAACAAAAAATTCAAGGGCTGAGTTTGAGGGTGATCACTGAGTCTGGGAAGAGAGAATTCAAAGGATGAGATACAAACAGCAACCCTGTGAACTGGAGATTATTCTAGTTTCATTTTACATTAGTGGCCACTGAGGCTGCTAATGATGAAGTAACTCAAGTCACCCACTTATAAAGTGGCAGAGCCAGGATTCAAACCCAGGTTAGCCCTCTTGCTTTTCATGGTGTCTCTGAGGGGACAGCTGAGGGAAGCCAGGAGGAGCTTCTTGGTTAACAACAAATGTTTATATTTTTACTTATTTTATTTATTTATTTATTTATTTATTTATTTGAGATAGAGTGTCTCAAAAAAAATTTTTTTTGTATATTTTTTTTTTTTTTGTATTTTTAGTAGAGATGGATTTCACCGTGTTAGCCAGGATGGTCTCGATCTCCTGACCTCGTGATCCACCTGCCTCGGCCTCCCGAAGTGCTGGGATTACAGGTGTGAGCCACTGCCCCTGGCCTATTTATTTATTATTTTGAGGCAGAGTCTTGCTCCATTGCCCAGGCTGGAGTACAGTGACAAAATCATGGCTCACTACAGACTCCACCTCCTGGGCTTAGGCAATCCTCCTACCACAGCCTCCTGAGTTGCTGGGACTACAGGCATGCACCACCATGCTCAGCTAATTTTTTTTTCTTTTTAATTATTTGTAGAAACAGATTCTCCCTGTGCTGCCCAGGCTGGTCTCCAACTCCTGGGCCTCAAGTGATCCTCCCACCTCGGCCTCCGAAGTGCTAGGATTACAGACATGAGCCACCACACTTAGCCTCCAAATCTTAATCTTAGATTAAGTGTCTTAATCTTTGAAACGGTCTACCAAGGAGACATTTGGTCACTTCTCACACTCTGGCTGTGTCTGACTGAGCTGAGAGGCTACAAACCACAGCTGTCGCCTTTACTGGTCTGTCAGTCTGTCTGAAACAGCTCTGACAACCCAGCCAGGAGAGGAAAATGTAGTCATTTCTTTCAAGGCCCTAAGTCTTACAAAAAGTAGGGCAGATGGGGACCGGCTGCAGTGGCTCCTGCCTGTAATCCTACTGCTTTGGGAGCCCAAGGCGGGAGAATCACTTGAGCCCAGGAGTTCAAGATGAACCTGGGCAACATAGTGAGACCCTGTCTCTATAGAAACTAAAAAATTAGCAAGGCATGGTGGTGTGTGCCTGTTGTCCCAGCTACTCAAGAGGCTGAGGTGGGAAGATCGCTTGAGCCTAGGAGCTCAAGGCTGCAGTCAGCCATGATCGCACCACTGCACTCCAGCCTGGGTGACAGAGTGAGACATTGTCTCAAAAAATAAACAGGCTAGGTGTGGTGACTCATGCCTATAATCCCAGCACTTTGGGAGGCTGAGGCAGGTGGATCATTTGAGGTCAGTAGTTCAAGGCCAGCCTGGCCAAAATGGTGAAACCCCACCTCTACTAAAAATAAAAAATTAGCCAGAAGTGGTGGCAGGTGCCTGTAATCCCAGCTACTTGGGAGGCTGAGGCAGGTGAATCACTGGAACCGGGGAGGTGGAGGTTGCAGTGAACCAAGATCATGCCACTGTGCTCCAGCCTGGGCGACAGAGTGAGGCTCCACCTTAAAAAAGCAAACAAACTAGGGCAGGTGAGGTCCCATCCAATCTGCAGCCAAATAGACTGGGACTCACAGCTGCCCAGAGCTGCTCAGCTAAGAGGAGGGAGTGGAGTAAGGGGGCCCCCTAGAAAACCTAGGTCCATTCTTGGGGCTAGGGGAGCACAGCCTGGCATCTGGTACACAGTAGGTGTTTAATGAATGCTAACAGAAGGAACAATTATCAAAGATCCGCTGAACACCAGGCGCTGGGCCTGTGAAAGGGTCTTGTTAGTTTCATCCTTGTGGCAATACATTTAGGTTGGTGTTACTAGTCCCATTATTTCAATAAGATGCAGAGACTGGGGTGCTGAGAGGCTTAGTGACATATCCAAGGTCAAGAAAATGGCAGAGTCCTACCCAGAGCAATCAGACAAGGGAAAGAAATAAGGTACATCCAGGCTGGGCGCGGTGGCTCACACCTATAATTCCAGCACTTTGGGAGGCCGAGGCAGGTGGATCATGAGGTCAGGAGATCGAGACCATCCTGGTGAATATGGTGAAACCCTGTCTCTACTAAAAATACAAACAAAAAAAAAATTAGCCGGGCGTGATGGCAGGCTCCTGTAGTCCCAGCTACTCAGGAGGCTAAGGCAGGAGAATGGTGTGAACCCGGCAGGGCGGAGCTTGCAGTGAGCCAAGATCACACCACTGCGCTCCAGCCTGGGAAACAGCAAGACTCCGTCTCAAAAAAAAAAAAAAGAAATAAAAGGCATCCAAATTGGTAAAGAGGAAGTCAAACTGTTGCTGTTCACCAATCATATGATCATATACCTAGAAAAACTCTAAAGATTCATCCAAAACCTCCTAGATTTGATAAACAAATTCAGTAAAGTTTCAGGATACAAAATCAATCCGCACAAATCAGTAGCACTGCCGTATACCAACAATGACCAAACTGAGAATCAAATCAAGAATCTAACCTTTTTTACAATAGCTGCAAAAAATAATAATAAAATACTAAGGAATATACCTAACCAAGGAGGTGAAAGACCTCCATAAGGAAAACTACAAAACACTGCTGAAATAAATCATAGACACAAACAAATGGAAACACATCCCATGCTCATGGATGGGTAGAATCAATATTGTGAAAATGACCACATTGCCAAAAGCAATCCAAAACTCTAAGGCAATTCCCATCAAAATACCATCATCATTCTTCACAGAACTAGAAAAGACAATCCTAAAATTCATGTGGGGCCGGGCGCAGTGGCTCACACCTGTAATCCCAGCACTTTGGGAAGCAGAGGCAGGCGGATCCGAGGTCAAGAGATTGAGACCAGCCTGGCCAACATGGTGAAATCCCATCTCTACTAAAAATGCAAAAATTAGCCGGGCATGGTGGTGCGTTCCTGTAGTCCCAGCTACTCAGAAGGCTGAGGTAGGAGAATCACTTGAACCTGGGAGGCGGAGGTTGCAGTGAGCCGAGATTGTGCCACTGCACTCCAGCCTGGCGACAGAACGAGACTCCATCTGGAAAAAAAAAAAAAATGCACATGGAACCAAAAAAGAGCCTGCATAGCCAAAGCAATGCTAATCAAAAAGAACCAATCTGGAGGCATCACATTACCTAACTTCAGACTATATTATAAGGCCATAGTCACCAAAACAGCATGGTACTGGTATAAAAACAGGCACATAGACTAATGGAACAGAATAGAAAACCCAGAAACAAATCCAAATACTTACAGCCAACTGATCTTTAACAACTCAAACAAAAACATAAAGTGGGGAAAGGACACCCTATTCAACAAATGGTGGCTGGGATAATTGGCAAGCCACATGTGGAAGAATGAAACTGGATTCTTATCTCTCACCTTATACAAAAATCAGCTCAAGATGGATCAAACACTTAAATCTAAGACCTGAAACCATAAAAATTCTAGAAGATAACATTTGAAAAACGCTTCTAAACATTGGCTTCAACAAAGACATCATGACCAAGAACCCAAAGGCAAATGCAACAAAAACAAAGATAAATAGATGGGACTTAATTAAACTAAAAAGCTTCTGCACAGCAAAAGAAATAATCAGCAGAGTAAACAGACAACTCACAGAGTGGCAGAAAATCTTCACAACTATGCATCTGACAAAGGACTAATATCCAAAATCTGCAAGGAACTCAAACAAATCAGCAAGAAAAAAAAAAACAAAAAAAACAATCCCATCAAAAAGTGGGCTAAGGACATGAATAGATAGACAATTCTCAAAAGAATACATACAAATGGCCGACAAACATTTGAAAAAATGTTCAGCATCACTAGTTATCAGGGAAATGCAAATCAAAACCACAATGTGATACCATCTTACTCCTGCAAGAATGGCCATAATTTAAAAATAAAAAAATAATAGATGTAGGCATGGATGTAGTAAAAAGGGAACACTTTTATACTGCTGGTGGGAATGTAAACTAGTATAACCACTATGGAAAGCCGTATGGAGATTCCTTTACTTTTTTTTTTTTTTTTTTTTGAGATGGAGTCTTGCACTGTCACCCAGGCTGGAGTGCAGTGGCGCAATCTCAGCTCACTGCAAGCTCTGCCTCCCGGGTTCATGCCATTCTCCTGCCTCAGCCTCCCAAGTAACTGGGACTACAGGCACCTGCCACCATGCCTGGCTAATTTTTTGTATTTTTAGTAGAAATAGGGTTTCACCGTGTTAGCCAGGATGGTCTCGATCTCCTGACCTCGTGATCCGCCCACCTGGGCCTCCCAAAGTGCTGGGATTACAGGCGTGAGCCACCGCGCCGGGCCAGGAGATTCCTTAAAGAACTAAAAGTAGATCTACCATTTGATCCAGCAGTCCCACTACTGGGTATCTACCCAGAGGAAAAGAAGTCATTATATGAAAGAGAGACTTGCACACACATGTTTATAGCAGCACAATTCACAATTGCACAATTGCAAAAATATGGAACTAGCCCAAATGCCCATCAATCAATGAGTGGCTAAAGAAAATGTCATATTACAGGCTCATGCCTGTAATCCCAGCACTTTCAGAGGCCAAGGCGGGCGGATCACCTGAGGTCAGGAGTTCGAGGTCAGCCTGACCAACATGGAGAAACCCCATCTCTACTAAAAATACAAAATTAGCTGGGTGTGGTGGCACATGCCTGTAATCCCAGCTACTCGGGAGGTTGAGGCAGGAGAATCACTTGAACCTGGGAGGCAGAGATTGCTGTGAGCTGCGATTGTACCACTGCACTCTAGCCTGGGCAACAAGAGCGAAACTCTGTCTCAAAAAAAAAAAAAAAGAGAAACAAAATCATGGCCTTTGCAGCAACCTGGATAGAATTGGAGACCACCATTATTCTAAGTGAAGTAACTCAGGAATGGAAAATCAAATATATGTTCTCACTTATAAGAGAACACAAAGGCATAAGAATAAACAATGGACTTTGGGGACTCTAAGGGAAGATTGGGAGGGGGGCAAAGGATAAAAGACTACACGCTGGGTACAGTGTACAAGCTTGGGAGGTGGGTGCACCAAAATATCAGAAATCACCACTGAAGAATGTATCCATGTAACCAAACACCACCTGCTCCCCAAAAACCTATTGAAATAATTTCTAAAAGGAACGGGCTGGGCGCAGTGGCTCACGCCTGTAATCCCAGCACTTTGGGAGGCCGAGGCGGGTGGATCAACTGAGGTCAGGAGTTTGAGATGAGCCTGGCCAACATGGTGAAACCTCGTCTCTACTAAAAATACAAAAATTAGCTGGGCGTGGTGGCGGGTGCCTGTAATCCCAGCTACTTGGGAGGCTGAGGCAGGGGAATCACTTGAACCTGTGAGGCAGAGGTTGCAGTGAGCCGAGATTGTGCCACTGCACTCCAGCCTGGGTGACACAGTGAGACTCCATCTCAAAAAACAAAAACAAAAACAAAACAAAATAGGCCAGGCAGCGTGGCTCACGCCTGTAATCCCAGCACTTTGGGAGGCCAAGGCGGGAGGATCACGAGGTCAGGAGATCGAGACCATCCTGGCTAACATGGTGAAACCCTGTCTATACTAAAAATACAAAAACAAAATTAGCCGGGCGTGGTGGCGGGTACCTGCAGTCCCAGCTACTCAGGAGGCTGAGGCGGGAGAATGGCGTGAACCCAGGAGGCAGAGCTTGCAGTGAGCCGAGATTGTGCCACTGCACTCCAACCTGGGCAACAGAGCGAGAGTCCGTCTCAAAAAAAAAAAAAAAAACAGGAAACAATAACTGGGGGGAAAAAAGAAAAAGAAAATGGCAGAGCCAAGACAATAACCCATAAATTGGGACCCAGCCTTCTTCACTGTTTCCCCTGTACCAGGGACAGCCAGTTTCCAAAGATCTCCCTCCCAACAGCCAGCCAACACGTAGGTCCCTGTGACGAAAGCCAAGAGCAAGGCCAAGCCTTAGGCAAGCCCTGAACCTCTTTGCTCATTATTGCATAACTTTTCTTTTTTTTTCGAGACAGAGTCTCACTCTGTCACCCAGGCTGGAATGCAATGACCCAATCTCGGCTCACTGCAACCTCCGCCTCCCAGGTTCAAGCGATTCTCCTGCCTTAGTCTCCCGAGTAGCTGGAATTACAGGCACGTGCCACGACACCGAGCTAATTTTTGTATTTTTAGTAGAGACTGGGTTTTGCCATGTTGACCAGGCTGGTCTTGAACTCCTGACCTCAAGTAATCCTCCCACCACAGCCTCCCAAAGTGCTGGGATTATAGGCATGAACCACTGCGCCTGGCCATTATTCCATAAATATTGATGGAGGGCCAACTGCATGCCCAGTGCCAAGGGATAGAGAAGAATTAGACCCCAACCTGCCTAAAAAGAGCTCACAGCCTGGGAAAGGAGTATGAGGGGAGGTCTGTTTGCCCTAGGGGCTGCTGAGGAAGAAACACTAAGCCCAGATCCACTCCTGACATAATTCTGCCTGGACATCCACTGAGTCAGGGTCAGAGACTCAGGGCTGCCCTCCTGGGTTGTTGAAGGAGAGACAAAGTTGAAACCACTAGAAGGTGGGGCTCTCCAGGGGAAAGACCAATTCCAGGCACCCCATCTGAGGACAAGAGCTGGGAGAACATCTTCGCTGGGGTGTGGGGAGTATACAAGAAATACCAGTACCAGGCCGGACACGGTGGCTCACGCCTGTAAACCCAGCACTTTGGGAGGCCAAGGCGGCTAGATCAGCTGAGGTCAGGAGTTCTGGAGACCAGCCTGGCCAACATGGTGAAACTCCGTCTCTCCTAAAAATACAATAATAAGCTGGGCGTGGTGGTGGGCGCCTGTAATCCCAGCTACCTGGGAGGCTCAGGCAAGAGGATCACTTGAATCTGGGAGGCGGAGGTCACAGTGAGCCGAGATCATGCCACTACACTCCAGCCTGGGCAATAGAGTGAGACTTGGTCTCAAAAAAAAAAAAGAAAAGAAAAGACAAGAAAAAAAAGACCAGGGTAGTTTGGCATCTGACATTAACTGGGGGGAAATTCTTAGTCATTATTGCTTCAAATATTTCTTCTGTTCCTTTCTCCCCTTCTTCTCCTCTGGTATTCCCATCATGCATATGTTATAGCTTTTGTAGTTGTCCCACAGTCCTTAGATATTCTGTTTTGTTTTTTACAGTCTTTATTTTTTTCTTTAATTTTCAGTTTTGGAATTGGGTACTAGGCTTACTACCTGGGTGATGGGATAATTTGTATCCCAAACCTCAGCATCATGTAATATGCCCATGTAACAAACCTGCACATGTACCCCTGAAATCTAAAATAAAAGTTGAAATTATTTAAAAAAAAAAAAAAAAAAAAGAAAAAGAAAAAAAGACCAGGACCTGCAGAATTTTCCTGACAAGCCACCACCTGCAAAGCTGGCTCCACAGCGGATCCACCTCTGTACCTCCCAGAGCAGCCAGCATTCTGTCATTTTTGATGAAGGAGATGGGCGGAGACTGGGGCAGCCGAGCGCGGCCTTCTGTGGTTTTAGGGAGAAGGGCGGGTGAGCGAGTCCGTTGCCCTGAGAAGAGGTCAAGAGGATGAAGACTATGAGAGCTACTGAGTTGGGCAATTAGGGGTCCCTAGTGGCCTTCAGAAAGAATGCTTTCAACAGCAGCTGCTGAAATTTCAAGGGCAAGTTTGGTAGCGGGAGGGGAAGAGGGAGAGAGAGAAGGCAGAGCCTAAGCCAGCCATCAGCAGAGTGAAGACACACGCATAATTCATGATGTCCTTCTTAACTTGTTTTGAAAATCTAGTTTTTTTGACAGATAACTCAGGGGTTAATCAACCTCAGAGGTTCAGAAGTTCCATGAATCCCTTAAAGTGGAGAGAACTCCACCCAAACAATATAATATTGCTTATATTTGCACCAGGGAGACATAGCCTGAATCTATCCATAAGGAAATACCAGACAAACCTCAAATAAGGTGCATTCGATTAAAAGCAAAAATGTGTGGGGGAGTCCTACTCTGAAAAAATGTCATGAAAGATGAAAAAGATGAGGAATTGCCCCAGATTAAAGAAGCCTAGGCCGGCACGGTGGCCCACACCTGTAATCCCAACACTTTGGGAGGCTGAGATGGGCAGATGGCCTGAAGCCAGAAGTTCGAGACCAGCCTGGCCAATATGGCAAAACCTCGTCTCTACTAAAAGTACAAAAATTAGCTGGGTGTGGTGGCATGCACCTGTAATCCCAGCTACTTGGTTGGCTGAGGCAGGAGAATCACTTGAACCCAGTTGAGCCGAGATCGCACCACTGCACTCCAGCCTGGGCAATAAGAGCAAAACTCGGTCTCAAAAAATAAAAAAAATAAAAAATAAAGAAGCCTAAATATCTGGGTGTGGTGGCTCACGCCTGAAATCCCAGCACTTTGGGGGCTGAGGCAGAAGGATTGCTTGAGCCCAGGAGTTCAAGACCAGCCTGGGCAACATAGGGAGAACCCTGTCTCTACAAAAAATAGACAAACGGCTGGCCGTGGTGGCTCATGCCTGTAATCTCAGCATTTTGGGAGGCCGAGGTGGGCAGATCACGAGGTCAGGAGATCGAGACCATCCTGGCCAACACGATGAAACCCCATCTCTACTAAAAATACAAAAATTAGCTGGGCATGGTGGCAAGTGCCTGTAATCCCAGTTACTCTGGAGGCAGGAGAATTGCTTGAACCCCAGAGGCGGAGGTTGCAGTAAGCCAAGATCGCGCCACTGCACTCCAGCCTGGCAACACAGCGAGACTCCGTCTCAAAAAAAAAAAAAAAGAAGAAAAATGGCCAGACACAGTGGTTCACGCCTGTAATCCCAGCACTTTGGGAGGCCGAGGTGGGTAGATCAGCCTGGGCAACATAGTGAGACCTCATTTCTTTTTCTTTTTTTTTTTTTTTGAGACAGAATCATGCTCTGTCACCCAGGCTGGAGTTCAGTTGCGTGATCTCAGCTCACTGCAGCTCCGCCTCCCAGGTTCACGCTATTCTCCTGCCTCAGCCTCCTGAGTAGCTGGGACTACAGGCGCCCGCCTAATTTTTTGTATTTTTAGTGGAGACGGGGTTTCACTGTGTTAGCCAGGATGGTCTCGATCTTCTGACCTCGTGATCTGCCTGCCTCAGCCTCCCACAGTGCTGGGATTACAGGCGTGAGCCACCGCGCCTGGCTGAGACCTCATTTCTAAAAGAAGAAAAGAAATATTAGTCAGGTGTGGTGGCGCGCGGCTGTAGTCCCAGCTACTCAGGAGGCTGAGGTGAGAGGATCTGTTGAGCCCAGGAAGTAGAGGCTGCAGTGAGCCAATATCACGCCACTGCACTCCAGGCTGGGTGACACAGTGAGACATTGTCTCAAAAAAAAAAAAAAAAAAAAAGGAGAAGAGGAAGCCAATTAAATGCAATGTATGATCCTGATCTGGATCTTATACTAGAGGGAAAAAATATTCTAAAGGATTCTTATTGATAAAAATTGGAATATAGACAGTAAATTATTGTATTGATGTTAAATTTCACTGAACTGTGGTGATGAAAGAAAACATCCTCGTTCTTAGGTAACACCCGCTGAAGTATTTGGGGGCAAAGGGGCATGATGGCTGCCACTTTCAGTTCAGTCAATATACCAAAAATAACTATGCTTTTATTGTTTTTTTGTTTTTTGTTTTTTGAGACAAGGCCACGCTCTGTCACCCAGGCTGGAGTGCAGGGGCGCAATCATGGCTCACTGTAGCCTCAATCTCCCTGGCTCAAGCGACCCTCCCACCTCAGCCTCTTGAGTAGCTGGGACTACAGGTACACATCACCACAGCTGGCTAATTTTGTTTATTTTTTTTGCGGAGACGGGGTCTCACTATGTTGCCCAGGCTGGTCTCAAACTTCTGGGCTTAAGTGATTATCCTGCCTTGGCTTCCCAAAGTACCGGGATTACAGGCATGGGCCACTGCTGCTGGCCTAAAACTATGTTGTTTTGTTAATTTTTTATTTTTCATTTTCTTGTCCCCCACGTTCAACCAACTAAAACTACGTTTTTATCTACTGTATATACAAAGAGAGAAAGAAAGCAAATGAGGCAAAATTTTATCAACTGATAAATCTAGGTAAGGGATGAAGAATCTTTGTATCATTCTTGAAGCTCTTCTGTAAGCTTTAAAGTATTTCCAAATTAAAAAAATAATAATCATAATAACTACCCAAACCAGGACCTCCCTAAAGTGAGTGGCCTTCATCCTACTCTTTTTCCCCAGCCCTGGCCCTCGGTTAGTGTCCTGGGTGAACAGGGTAGTGTTAGGGGCACAGGTGGCGGCCAGAAGGGCAGAGGCCCTCCGCTTCGGAACATTCCTCGGCTCGCAACATTTTCTGATCTGACAGCTGGGGAGGCCACGGAGCCAGGCCAGGAGTGACTCACCCGCGGGGCTCCCAGGGCGGTGAAGGAGCCCTGCCCTGCAGAGAGGGCCCCAGCCGGCAGGTGCCGCTGTTGAGCCAGCTCTGGCAGAACCTGGCTGAGGCTCAGCCGGGCCCTGGAGCTGGTCAGCCCATGGTTTTCTTCCAGAACCCAGCCCACCAGGGTCTGTGAGCAGCTTCACTCCTCTTCGCCCCCATCTGGCCTCGGGCTCCCAGGCCCTCAGCTTCCCCGCATTCCCGTCGCCATCACGGAAGCCCCAAGGCAACTCCTTGGGATAATGCCAAGTGGAGGAGGGGAGGAGGGCAGGAAGAGGCTTCAATCCTTGGCCCTAAAATCTCAGCTGCAAATTAATCCTCCCCCTCTCCTCCACCCCATCTCCCTCTCCTCCTCCTCCTCCTCCTCCTCGTCCTCCTCCTCCTCCTCTCCTCCACCTCCTCCTCTCCTCCACTCCATCTCCCTCTCCTCCTCTTCCTCCTCCTCCTCCTCCTCCTCCTCCTCCTCCTCTCCTCCACCCCATCTCCCTCTCCTCCTCCTCCTCTCCTCCACCCCATCTCCCTCTCCTCCTCCTCCTCCTCCTCCTCTACAGGCTTTCAAAACAAACACACACCTCCCCAGCCCATCCCCCTGCCTGGGCCTTTTTCTGGAGGTTGTGGGTCCTAGACTCCAGTTCCTTCTGCTGGATCCAGAGCTCAGGGTAGAGCTGGGGAAGGGGTGACAGGGTGCTGGGGAGCAGTGCAGACAATGCCCTGTGACATTATTTCTTCCTTGTCTAGAAAGGAGTTGCTCTCACAGCCCCTTAGTCATAGGGGCTGGGGAGGGGGAGTCATTCCCTGCCTGGGCTAGTGGAGCTGGCCCTTTACCCTAGACTTTCCCCTGACCTACTCAAACTCAGGATGAAAGAGGCCTAGAGAGGTCATTTTGTCCATCCCCTGGCTCCAGGAAAGACCATAACTGTGCGTAGGTCTCCCGATCCTACATGCGTTCACTAATTCCTTCAACAGCCCTTCACTGAGCACCCGCTATATGCGAGTACCAGGAGCTTTACCTAATGCTTAAAGCACCTTAAATCCTCACTAGGACCATCAGAGATGGGTACTATCACTCTAAATTTGTCCAAAGATCCAGTTCAATCCAGGCCTTCTCTGTGACTCCTTCCAGCCCGTGCAGTGGAATTCATCTCATTCGGCTTTGGGGCCCCCAGTGCACCTCGAATAATATCCCAGTTACTGTATTTGTGTCATCGGCTTCCAGTGATTTGTCTTCGTGGGACCCCCTCCACCACTACCAGATGGCGCCAGACCACAGCAATAAGGACAGTAAAGCCTGGAGGTTCTGCACTAGCCCTCACTATGTAGCCTTGAAGTTCCCTAACTTTAAGTTTAGTTTCCCATCTGTAAAACAGGGTTAACAGCAATACCTTCCTCATGGAGTTGATATGTAGGTAAAATAAGATGATATAAAGGCCTGACACGGTGGCTCATGCCTGTAATCCCAGCCGTTCGGGAGGTCAAGGCTGGTAGATTGCTTGAGGTCAGGAGTTCGAGACCAGCCTGGTCAACATCGTGAAACCCTATCTACTAGAAACACAAAAATTAGCCAGGCATGGTGGCATGCGCCTGTAATCCCAGCTCTTGGGAGGCTGAGGCATGACAATCACTTGAACCCAGGAGGTGGAGGTTGCAGTGAGCCGAGATCATACCACTGCACTCCAGCTTGGACAACAGAGCAAGACTGTCTCAAAAAAAAAAAAAAAAAAAATGCATGTAAAATGCTTAGCACAATAAATTTAACTTAAAACAGAGAAGTTGGGCTGGGAGAGGTGGCTCACCCCTGTAATCCCAGCACTTTGGGAGGCTGAGGAGGGCAGATCACCTGAGGTCAGGAGTTCCAGACCAGCCTGACCAACATGGAGAAACCCCGTCTCTACTAAAAATACAAAATTAGCCAGGCGTGGTGGCACATACCTGTAATCTCAGCTACTGGGGAGGCTGAGGCAAGAGAATCGCTTGAACCTGGAAGGCAGAGGTTGCGGTGAGCCAAGATCATGCCATTGCACTCCAGCCTGGGCAACAAGAGCAAAATTCCATCTCAAAACAAAACAAAACAAAACAAAGCAGGGAAGTCCATCCCCACTAGAATGGCTAAAATGAAAAAAGCAGTCAACACCAAGTGTGGGCCAAGTACGTGGAGCAAAGGAATTCTGATACTCAACTGGTGAGGGTGGAAAACCATTTAGCATTTTCTGTTAAAACTGAATATATTTATATAGTATGACCCAGCAACTCCAATCCTAGATATAAACTCAAGAGGAATGCATGCACATGTGTACCAAAAGACATGTAAAATAATTTTCACAGAAGCACTAATCATACATAATAACCCCAAACTGGAAACAACCCAAATGTCCAGCAGCAGCAGAATGAATGAAGGCATTTTAGTATATTAATTCAATGGAATACTATACAGCAATGAAAAAGAATGAACAGCTACTACTCATAACAACATGGATAAATCTCACAGATATAATGTTGAAGGAAAGAAACTGAGCACCAAAGGGGTACATATAGCATGTTTATTTTCATAGAAAATTCCAAAACAGCCAACTAATCTATGTTAGGGGTCAGGATGGAGGTTACCTTGGGGAACAGTTATTAAAAACAGGACTTGGGGCTGGGCACAGTGGCTTATGCCTGTAATCCCAGCACTTTGGGAGGCCAAGGAAGGCAGACCACCTGAGGTTAGGAGTTCGAGTCCAGCCTGGCCAACATGGTGAAACGCTGTCTCTACTAAAAACACAAAAATGAGCTGGGCGTCGTGGTGCATGCCTGTAGTCCCAACTACTCAGGAGGCTGAGGCAGGAGAATCTCTTAAACCTGGGAGACAGAGGTTATAGTGAGCTGAGAGCCAAGATCATGCGATTGCACTCCAGCCTGGGTGACAGAGCTAGACGCTGTCTCAAAGAAAACAACAACAACAACAACAAAAAAAAAGGGCTTGGCTGGTTCTGAGTACAGATAGAGTTATTTCTCTTTTTCTTTGTTTCTTTTGTGAGACAAGGTCTCACTCTGTTGCCCAGGCTGGAGTGCTATGGTGAGACCTCAGCTCACTGCAGCCTTCGCCTCCTAGGCTCAAGCAATCCTCCCACCTCAGCCTCCCAAGCAGCTGGGACCACAGGCACATGCCACTGTACCCGGCTAATTTTTTGTATTTTCAGTAGAGACAGGGTTTCACCATGTTTCCCAGGCTGGCCTCAAACTCCTGGGCTCAAGTGATCTGCCTACCTTGGTCCCCGAAAAGTTATGGGACTACAGGCATGAGCCACCATTCCTGGCCAGTTGTGTCTTCATTGGGTGTGGTTACATAGGTGTGTTGACTATGAAAATTCATTAAGCTGTACACTTACTATTTATCTACTTTTTTGTATAAATGTTGTATACTTCCATAAAAAAATTACCCTTAATATAAAAGAAGACAAAGAACAAAGACAAATGAATTGAGCTACATGTATCACATAAATAAATCTTTTTTTTTTTTTTTTTTTTTGAGATGGAGTCTCCCTTTGTCACCCAGGCTGAAGTGTGGTGGCGCGATCTTGGCTCACTGCAACCTCCACCTCCCGGGTTCAAGCGATCCTCCTGTTTCAGCCTCCTTCAAACTACAGGCACGTGCCACCATGCCCGGCTGATTTTTGTATTTTTAGTAGAGATGGGATTTCTCCATGTTAGCCAGGCTGGTCTCTAACTCCCGACCTCAGATGGTCCACCCTTCTCGGCCTCCCAAAGTGCTGGGATTACAGGCTTGAGCCACTGTGCCCTGCCCACATAAATAAATCTTAAAACATTTTAAGTAAGCAGCAAGTTATAAGATTTTGGTAGTATGATTCATAAAAATTTTTAAAGTGCTTAAGACTACATATTATTTAAGTATACATACCTAGGTAGTACAAATAAAAGACATGCAGTGGGCCAGGTGCGGTGGCTCACGCCTGTAATCCCACGAAGCGGGTGGTTCACCTGAGGGCAGGAGTGCAAGACTAGCCTGGCCAACATGGTGAAACCCCGTCTCTACTAAATATACAAAAATTAGCCAGGCATGGTGGCGGGCACCTGTAATCCCAGCTACTTGGGAGGCTGAGGCAGGAGAATCATTTGAATCCGGGAGGCGGAGGTTCACATGAGCAGAGATCGCGCCATTGCACTCCAGCCTGGGTGACAGAGTGAGACTTTGTCTCAAAAAAAAAAAAAAAAATGCAGAGGAGTGATAACACTGAATGCATAACAGAGATTTTCCTTCAGTGGGAGAGAAGGGACTGAGATATGCACAAAGGAAAAAGTTTCAAAAGTTTTTCTAGGCTGGGAGTGGTGACTCTTGTCTATAATCCCAGCATTTTGGGAGGCTGAGGTAGGAGGATCATTTGAGGTCAGGAGTTTGACTCCAGCCTGGACAACATAGTGATACCCCATCTCTACAAAAAATTTTAAAATTGGCCGGGCGTGGTGGCTCACACCTGTAATCCCAGCACTTTGGGAGGCCGAGGCAGGCGGATCACAGGTCAGGAGATCGAGACCATTCTGGCTAACACGGTGAAACCCTATCTCTACTAAAAATACAAAAAATTAGCCGGGTGTGGTGGCGGTCGCCTGTAGTCCCAGCTACTCAGGAGGCTGAGGCAGGAGAATGGCGAGAACCCGGGAGGCGGAGGTTGCAATGAGCCGAGATCACGCCACTGCACTCCAGCCTGGGTGACAGAGCGAGACTCCGTCTCAAAAAATAATAATAATAATAATAAGTATTTCTAGCTTACTTTCTTTCTTTTTTTTTTCTTTTTTTTGAGACAAAGTCTCACTCTGTCACCCAAGCTGGAGTGCAGTGGCACGAACTCAGCTCACTGCAGCCTCTGCCTCCCCAGTTCAAGCGATTCTCCTTCCTCAGCCTCCCGAGTAGCTGGGACTACAGGCACATGCCATCATGCCCGGCTAATTTTTGTGTTTTTAGTAGAGACGGGGTTTCACCATGTTGGCCAGGATGGTCTTGATCTCCTGACCTCATGATCTGCCCACCTCAGCCTCCCAAAATCCTGGGATTACAGGCATGAGCCACCGCACTCAGCCACTTTATGTCTTAAGCGGGATGGTTCTTATCATGGGTGTTCATTTTATTATTCTGAATACTTTATATTTTTCTGATTGACATAGTTAAAGGAACTCCTCAGTAAAAGAAAGAGGGAGAGAGAGAAAAAAAAAAAGAAAAGAAAAGAAATGAAAAAAGAAAAGAAGAGAAAAGAAAAGAAATGAAAAAAGAAAAGAAAAGGAGGAAGGGAGGAAACTGTGTCCTATTTATCTTTGTCTTTCCCGCGCCAACCCAGTGCTGGCCTTCAACAAGTGCTTGGGGAATGAAAGATCACTCGATCACTTGGCCAGTAAAGCATCAGAACCAGGGTTTGATGCCAGACCCTCCTATGCCAAATCCCAAGTCCAAGCCATTCCTTACTCTTCTGCAAATGGGGGGTGACTGGAGAGGGGCAGCAATAGTAGAGACCCCAACCTGACTCAGCACTATCTGTATCTGAACTGAATTACAGAATTACTGAATTACAGGGCACAGTGAAAGAACAAAACTTCATTAATCAGAACTCTGCAAATTCAGGGCCAGGCGCAGTGGCTCATGCCTGTAATCCCAGCACTTTGGGAGGCTGAGGCAGGTGGATCACTTGAGGTCAGGAGTTCAAGACCAGCCTGGCCAACATGGCAAAACCCCATCTCTATGAAAAATACAAAAATTAGCCAGGCATGGTGATGGGTATCTGTAATCCCAGCTACTCAGGAGAATCACTTGCATCCAGGAGGCAGAGGTTGCAGTGAGCCGAGATCGCGCCACCGCACTCCAGCCTGGGTGACAGAGTGAGACCCTGTCTAAAAAAAATAAATAAATAAAAACTGCAAATTCAGAATCGGGTGGCCCCAAATTTCTATGGATAAATACTGCTCAAATCTTGTTTCTTTGTTTGTTTGTTTGCTTGCTTGCTTTGTTTTGTTTTGTTTTGTTTTGAGACAGAGTCTCGCTCTGTCATCAGGCTGGAGTGCAGTGGCACGATCTCAGCTCACTGCAACCTCCGACTCCCAGGTTCAAGCGATTCTCCTGCCTCAGCCTTCTGAGTAGCTGGGATAACAGCCATGCACCCCTACACCCAGCTAATTTTTGTATTTTCAGTAGAGACGGAGTTTCTCCATGTTGGCCAGGATGGTCTCGATCTCCTGACCTCATGATCCACCCACCTCAGCCTCCCAAAGTGCTGGGATTACAGGTGTGAGCCACCACGCCCAGCCAAATCTTTTAATAATTTGATCTTTCTTGGAAACTTTTTCAGATTTGCCTATGTGATAGATGTGGCTACTGGGCTCTTTTATATCACTGCATTGTCCTTTTCATGGGAAGAGGGGGCTCTCTAAGCCAAGGTCTGGCCCCAACAGCTTGTGGCATTGCTTTGAACAGTGCAAAAAAATCAACAAACAGCCTTCAGCACATTAAGTCTGCATGCAGAGATGCCACTAATTGTAGACACGTTTTATCTGTTTATTAGGCCTCATGTGGAATGCAGCCTCTGAGAAAAGCACTTCTCACCACTCAAAACCCACCGAAGCATGCCCAGCCCTGACAGGGGCTTCTAGGAATGCAAAACGAGCTGTCTCTGCAGCCACGAGCAGAGCTAACTGCATAATAAGCACACTGGAGGGGATTCACAGGCTTTGAGGATTGTTTTGAAGGAAGAGAAATAGGTCCTACTTCTGTGGGAGACTGATTATTCCTTTAACTCCAATCAGAGCTGATAGTTTGAAGGGTAGTGAATGATGCTGGCGGTGGTTGAAGCTGCAAGAAGCCCATCTGGTTACCGCATCATCGCACACCTGCCCGCACAGCAGATTTCTCACCCTCACTGATATGCATTCAAGCAAGGTCTCTACTAGGCCACACTGATGAAGGCAGAGGTGTTACTGTACTGAATGGTAATAAAATGACAATTCTCTTCAGAAATGCTCTCGTTCACGCTTTGCGCTCAGACTGTCTTGCTACCAGCAACTCCCTCACCAGGCAGGCTGAAATCAGTCAGTTACTCATTCGCTCATGTATCAATTTAGCATTTAACAAAAAGCCATTTGTGCCAGCCACTGTGTTAGCCACTGGGGTGACAATGACCAAGAGGTTCCCTACCCCCAGGATCTTGGAGTCAAGCTAACAGATCACTAGGATTCTGTGTGATTAGGACAATGATAGAGGGAAATACGGAAGCCAGGGCCCAGAGGAGAGTGGGGCTAGCTACTTACCTGTCCCAGCCCCTCCCCGACAGGTACCCAGCTTACCAGCCATGCCAACACCTGCCTCCCAAACTCACTCCCCTGGGTATTTACCCTGCCGTTCTGTTGGTGACACCCCTTCCTACGCCTACCTGTCCCCAAACTGCTGCTCCTCCCCCAGGATTCAGGTCAAAATGATAAGCCCCAAATTCAGAAGGGCAGTTCATCTAGAAGGATGAAATCAGGCTGGGCATGGTGGCTCACGCCTGTCATCTCAGCACTTTGTGAGTCCGAGGCTGTTGGATCACCTGAGGTCAGGAGTTCAAGACCAGCCTGGCCAACATGGTGTCTACTAAAAATATATACATATGGCCGGGCGGGGTGGCTCATGCCTGTAATCCCAGCACTTTGGGAGGCCAAGGCAGGCAGAACACCTGAGGTCAAGAGTTCGAGAGCAACCTGGCCAACATGGTGCAACCCTGTCTCTACTAAAAAATACAAAAATTAGCAGGGTGTGGTGGCACACACTGGTAGTCCCAGCTACTCGGGAGGCTGAGGAAGGAGAATCGTTTGAACCCGGGAGGCAGAGGTTGCAGTGAGCCGAGATGGTACCACTGCACTCCAGCCTAGGCAACAGAGCGAGACTCTGTCGCAAAAAAAAAAAAATGGCTGGGCATGGTGACTCATGCCTATAATCCCAGCACTTTGGGAGGCTGAGGCAGGAGGATCACCTGAGGTCGGGAGTTCGAGACCAGCCTGACCAACATGGAGAAACCCCGTCTCTACTAAAAATACAAAATTAGCCAAGCATGGTGGTGCATGCCTGTAATCCCAGCTACTCGGGAGGCTGAAGCAGAGGAATCACTTGAACCTGGGAGGCAGAGGTTGCAGTGAGCCGAGATTTGTGCCATTGCACTCCAGCCTGGGCAAAAAGAGCAAAACTGCGTCTCAAAAAAATAAAGAAAAAAAAAAAGAAGAAGAAGGATGCAATCAGGGAGGAAAACCCTGGGGACTGTTTTGAGGAGGCCCAGGTAGTATTTTTAATGTTTTATTTCCTAAGCAAGAGGTTCATTCTATTATTCTATATATGCCTTTCTGTGTCTGAAATATTTCATCATAATATATTTCCAAAAGAGATTCCATTCAAGCTACACCTCCATCTTTAGACCTACCTTCTGCTATGTTTCCTTGTCAAGAATCAAGCTCAAAATTCCCTTACTGTCAGTCAAAAGCAATTTCATGTTTCTAAAGATGCATGGAAATGATTGTCACCAAGCTAGGATCCCAATTACCTCTAGGAGGGAGAGTGCAATTAAAGAGCAGAATAATGCTGGGGCTTCAACAATCACCACAATGTTGCAACTTTTTTTCTTCCTACACACAGCATTAAATTCTTCCCACACACAGCATTAAGAGTTGATAGTTCTTAAACCGGGTGATGGGTACATAGGTGTTTTAGTAGAGACAGGATTTCGCTGGGCAACATGGCAAAACCCCATCAATATTTTAGCCATAAATATAAAATATTATATAAAATATTGTATAATATTTTACGGCCATATGTGTGTGTGTATATATATATATATATATATATTTTTTTTTTGAGACGGAGTTTCGCTCTTGTTGCCCAGGCTGGAGTGTAATGCCGCGATCTTGGCTCACTGCAACCTCCGTTTCCCAGGTTCAAGCGATTCTCCTGCGTCAGCCTCCCGAGCAGTTGTGATTACAGGCATGTGATTACAGGCATGTGATTACAGGTTGTGATTACACCCGGCTAATTTTGTATTTTTAGTAGAGACAGGGTTTTACCATTTTGGTCAGGTTGATCTCGAACTCCTGACCTCAGGTGATCCACCCACCTCGGCCTCCCAAAGTGTGGGGATTATAGGCTTGAGTCACTGTGCCCAGCCTAAAATATTGTATAATATTTTATGGCTAAAATATCATATAATAAATTAAACATTTGAAAAGTAACTCTGGGCCAGGAGGGGTGGTTCATGCCTGTAATCTCAGCACTTTGGGAGGCCAAGGCAGGCAGATCACTTGAGGTCAGGAGTTCAAGACCAGCCTGGCCAACATGGTGAAACCCCGTCTCTACCAAAAATATAAAAAATTAGCTGGGTATGGTGGCGTGTGCCTGTATTCCCAGATACTGGGGAGGCTGAGGCAGGAGAATCGCTTGAACCCAGGAGACAGAGGTTGCAAGATCGCACCACTGCACTCCAGCCTGGGTGACAGAGCTGGACTCTATCTCAAAAAATTAAAAAATAAAAATACAAATACAAAAATTAGCCAGGTGTTGTAGTGCAGGCCTGTAATCCGAGCTACTTGAGAGGCTGAGGCAGGAAAATTGCTTGAACCTGGGAGGCGGAGGTTGCAGTGAGCCAAGATAGTGCCACTGAACTCCAGCCTGGGTGACAGAGCAAAACTCCATCTAAAAAAAAAAAAAAAAAAAAAAAGAAAGAAAAAGAGGGGAGGAGGAGGGAAGAAGGAAGGGAGAAACAGAGAAGGGATTGGGCACAGCGGCTCACACCTGTAATCTCAGCACCTTGGGAAGCCAAGGCAGGAGAATCGATTGAGACCAGAAGTTTGAGATCAGCCTGGGCAACATAGGAAGACCGCATCTCTACGAAAAAATAAAGGGAAAGTAGAAGAAAAAAGGAAGATGGAAGGTAGCAGTTAATGCAGTTGATAAGGAAGAGCAAAGAGGTGGCTCTCTGCTAGGCATGGAGGGAACATTAAGGTTTGACGTGCTGGTGTAGAGCAGAAGGCAGCAACAGAGACGTGAGGCTGTGTCTTTTTTTTTTTTTTTTTTTTTTTTTGAGATGTAGTCTCACTCTGTCGCCCAGGCTGGAGGGCAGTGGCACAATCTCGGCTCACTGCAACCTCCGCCTCCCCGGTTCCAGCAATTCTACTGCCTCAGCCTCCCAAGTAGCTGGGACTACAGGCTCCCACCACCATGCCTAGCTAATCTTTGTATTTTTAGTAGAGATGGGGTTTCATCATATTGGCCAGGCTAGTCTCAAACTCCTGACCTTGTGATCCGCCTGCTTCGGCCTCCCAAAGTGCTGGGATTACAGGCGTGAGCCACCGCGCCCAGCCGAGGCTGTGTCTTGATGTAATGAGCAACGTGGGGTCGCTGAGCTGGATGCTGCAGCTGGGCTGCCTGGGCTCAACTCCTGATGTGACCTTTTTGGGTTTTTTTGGGTTTTTTTTGTTTTTTTTTTTTTTTAGAGACGAGGTCTCACTATGTTGCTCAGGCTGGTCTCCAACTCCAGAACTCAAGTGATTCATTCTTCCACCTCAGCCTCCCAAAGTGCTAAGATTACAAGTATGAGCCGCCACACCTAGCCTGGATGTGACCTCTTATTAATGATGTGACTTTGGACACCTTACTTCAATTTCTTTATCCTGCAAAATGTTTATGGGGATCAAATAAGATGAACTACTGACTGGGTAATTTATTCTAAAAAAAGAGATTTATTTGGCTTATGGTTCTGGAGGGCGAGAAGTCCAAGATCAAGGGGACCTGTCTGGTGAGGGCCTCCTTGCTGCATCATGACATGACAGAAGGCATCACATGGTGGATGTATGCAAGACAGAGAGAGGAAATCTGCCAAACTTATCCTTTTATCAGGACCCAATCCCACAACTAACACACTTCCTCGATAACGGCATTGATCCATTCATGAGGACAGAGCTCTCATGACCTAATTCCCTCTTAAACGTCTCACTTCTTTTTTTTTTTTTTTTTTTGAGACAGAGTCTCTCTGGCGCCGGGCTGGAGTGCAGCAGTGCAATCTGCGCTCACTGCAATCTCCGCCTCCCAGGTTCAAGAAATTCTCCTGCCTCAGCCTCCTGAGTAGCTGGGACTACAGGCACGTGCCACCACGCCAGGCTCATTTTTTGTATTTTTAGTAGAGAAGGGGTTTCACCATGTTGGCCAGGATGGTCTCCAACTCCAGACCTCATGATCCGCCCACCTCGGCCTTCCGAAATGCTGGGATTACAGGCATGAGCCACCGCGCCTGGCCAAATGTCTCACTTCTTAATGTTGTCACAATGGGCCAGGCATGGTGGCTCAAGCCTGTAATCCCAGCACTTTGGGAGGCCAAGGCGGGCAGATTACCTGAGGTCAGGAGTTCCAGACCAGCCTGATGAACATGGTGAAACCCTGTCTCCACTAAAAATACAAAAATTAACTGCGTGTGTTGGTACATGCCTGTAATCCCAGCTACTTGGAAGGCTGAGGCAGGAGAATTGCTTGAACCCGGGAGGCAGAGGTTGCCGTGAGCCGAGATTGTGGCATTGCACTCCAGCCTGGGTGACAAGAGCAAAACTCTATCTCAAAAAAAAAAAAAAAAATTGTCACAATGGTAATTAAATCCTAACACTAGTTTTGGAGGGGACATTCAAGCCATATCACAATGGTTTGCATTGAGCAAGTGCTGGATATTGTTATTGTTTGTGTTATTACTTATAAGTCACGTGACCCTAAACAAGTAATTTCAGATCTCCAAAAGACAGTCTTCCCACTCGTGAAATGGATCTCACCATATCACCCAAATAAACTCATATGGCCTGGGCGTGGTGGCTGATGCCTGTAATCCCAGCACTTTGGGAGGCCAAGGTGGGCGGATCACGAGGTCAGGAGATCAAGACCAGCCTGGCTAACACGGTGAAACCCCGTCTCTACTAAAAATACAAAAAATTAGCTGGGCGTGGTGGCATGTGCCTGTTTTCGCAGCTACTTGGGAGGCTGAGGCAGGAGAATCGCTTGAACCCGGGAGGTGGAGGTTGCGGTGAACCGAGATCACACCACTGCACTCACCTGGGAGACAGAATGAGACTCCGTCTCAAAAAATAATAATAATAAATAAAAAATAAACTCATATTAATGAAAGCACTTTGAATATTCCAAAGTGCTTCGTAAATGAGAGTTATTGTTTAAAAATAAAACTACTGGCCAGGCATGGTGGCTCACGTCTGTAAAGCACTTTGGGAGGCCAAGGCGGGAGGATCATCTGAGGTCAGGAGTTTGAGACCAGCCTGGCCAACATGGTGAAACCCTGTCTCTACTAAAAATACAAAAATTAGCTGGGTGTGATGGTGTGTGCCTGTAATCCTACCTACTGGGGAGGCTGAGGCAGGAGAATCACTTGAACCCAGGAGGTGGAGGTTGTAGTGAGCTGAGATCATGCCTTTGCACTCCAGCCTGGGAGACAAGAGTGAAATGCCGTCTAAAAAAAAAATAATAATAATAAATAAATTAATTAATTACAATAAAACAAATAAAATAAATAAATAAAATAAAACTACCAGCCTGGGCAACATGGTGAAACCCTGACTCTACCAAAAATACAAAAATGAGCCAGGTGTCATGGCACGTGCCTGTGGTCCCAGCTACTCAGGAGGCTGAGATGGGAGGATTGCTGGAGCCCAGAAAATCAAGGCTGCAGTCAGCTGATCACACAACTGCACTCCAGCCTAGGTGATAGAGTGAGACCCTGTCTCAAAAAAGAAAATTTCATATGAAAAGATCAGAAGAGAGTGTAAGCTCCATAAGGGTAGTGACTGTGTCCATCGAGCTCACTAGGATATCCCCAACATGCACAGTGTGGATACCCAGTGCTATGAATTGAATTACACACCCCACACAAAAAAGATATGTTAAAGTCCCAACTGCTAGTATCTTTGAATGCAACCTTATATGGAAACAGTCTTTACAGAGGTAATCAAGTTAAAATGAGGTTATTAGGGTGGGCCCTAATGACTGGTGTCTTTATAAAAAGGAGAAATTTAGTCCGGGCACGGTGGCTCGTGCCTGTAATCCCAGCAGTTTGGGAGGCCGAGGTGGGCTAATCACCTGAGATTGGGAGTTCAAGACCAGCCTGACCAACATGGAGAAACCCTGTCTCTACTAAAAATACAAAAAATTAGCCGGGCGTGGTGGCGCATGCCTGTAATTCCAGCTACTCAGGAGGCTGAGGTAGGAGAATCGCTTGAACCCGGGAGTCAGAGGTTGCGATGAGCCGAGATTGTGCCATTGCACTCCATCCTGGGCGACAAGAGTGAAACTCCATCTCAAAAAAAAAGGGAAAATTTGGACACAGAGACACACATGCACAGAGGGAAGATGGACATGTGAAAACAAGGAATTGAAGCCATGCATTTATAAGTCAAGGAATGCCAAAGATTGCCAGCAAACCACTAGAAGCTAAAAATAGGCAAGGAAGGCCAGGTGCGGTGGCTCATGCCTGTAATCCCAGCTCTTTGACAGGCTAAGGTAGGAGGATTACTTGGGGCCAGGAGTTTGAGACCAGCCTGGGCATTATAGCAATATCCCGTCTCTATACATAAAAGTAAATAAAGAGGCAAGGAATGATCTTTCTCCCACTGGTTTTAAAGAAAATGTGACCCTACCAACACCTTGATTTAAGACTTCTGTCCTCCAAAACTGAAACAATACACTTCCATTGTTCTAAACCACTCGGGGGTACTTTATTATAGCAACTTAGGAAACAAATACACCCAGTCAATATCTGTTGAATGAACAAATGGTGCTGCTTGTGTTCCTGATGAGTCATGGCATCTTTTCACCAGGAGAGAGGGATGTGTGTGTCCAGGCAGGACAATGGAAAGGTGTCTGGCCTGCTCTGCAGAGGGTACGGAGCGGCAGTGAGCCAGGCAAGGCAGGACTTTTTTTTTTTTTTGAGATGGAGTCTCGCTCTGTGGCCCAGGCTGGAGTGCAGTGGTGCAATCTCAGCTCACTGAGATGGAGTCTCGCTCTGTGGCCCAGGCTGGAGTGCAGTGGTGCAATCTCAGCTCACTGCAAGCTCTGCCCCCCGGGTTCACGCCATTCTCCTGCCTCAGCCTCCCGAGTAGCTGGGACTACAGGCACCCACCACCATGTCTGGCTAATTTTTTTGTATTTTTAGTAGAGACGGGGTTTCACCATGTTAGCGAGGATGGTCTCGATCTCCTGACCTTGTGATATGCCCGCCTCAGCCTCCCAAAGTGCTGGGATTACAGGCATGAGCCACCGTGCCCAGCCAGGACGTTTTTTTTTTTTTGAGACGGAGTCTCGCTCTGTCATCCAGGCTGGAGTGCAATGGCATGATCTCAGCTCACTGCAACCTCCACCTCCCAGGTTCAAGTGATTCTCCTGCCTCAGCCTCTCAAGTAGCTGAGATTACAGGCGTGCACCACCATGCCTGGCAAATTTTTGTATTTTTAGTAGAGACGAGGTTTCACCATATTGGCCAGGCTGATCTCAAACTCCTGATCTCAAGGGATCCACCTGCCTCAGCCTCCCAAAGTGCTGGAATTACAAGCATGAGCCACTGCACCTGGCCAAAGTCAGCATTTGAACCTGGGCTGTCCAACACCAGTCTGTGCTCTCAATCTCTGCACTTGCCAAGACCTCAGAGTAACTCAGCTAGCTCTAGAGAACCCTCCCTGTCCTGACCTCCAAGTGGCCTCCTTCTTCCCCACCTCTGCCCTGAGTGAAGCAGAAGAAATGGGGCTGGGATAATCAAGAAGATACTAAGGAGGAAGCAAGGATAGCATTTGTTTCTGAAACTTCCGGGGAGCTCATACACAGCACTTGCCCCCATGTATGCCACCAGCAGGAGGCCTGGAGTAAACCCCAGTGCAGAGGCCCCCTTGCCTGGATAGGGCAGAAGTCATCACACACACACACACACACACACACACACACACACACACACACACACACACACACACACACACACACACACACACACACACACACACACACACACCCCCAGGGCAGGGCGTTGTGCTGTTGTGGCAAAAAAGCAACAGTTCCTTGCTAGGCAGAATTTCAGAATCTGATTGCTGGAGGAACACTTGGCATGTTTTCTGATCTGACCTCCTGCCGTTTCACAGGCACCCTGGCACATCCACTGATGGGAGCCAGGAGTCTCTGGGGACAGCCTGACCGCCAGCTGAGTGATGGAAATTCCTCCTTCCCTTTAACTTGAGCTCTGCCCATTTCCTGGTCGGCCCTCTAAAGCTCCCCTGCCTGGTATCTAAACCCTGGAGGTCGTGCCATCTTGGAATCCTCCTAGGGGTGTGGGCAGGTGCAAGGCACCCCACACTTGGGACTCCTGGTCAGGGCAAGCCGGGCAGAGAAAACCTCTGCAGCTCTCTGAACTCTGGTTCTCAGCCCTGGGTGTACCTGAGCATCCCCCAAGGAGCCTCAAAAATCCCAGAACAATTAAATCAGAAATTCTGGGCCTGGCGCGGTGGCTCATGCCTGTAATCCCAACACTTTGGGAGGCTGAGGTGGGCAGATCACTTGAGGTCAGGAGTTGGAAACCAGCCTGGCCAACATGGTGAAACCCCGTCTCTACTAAAAATATAAAAAATTACCCAGGCGTGGTGGTGGGCGCCCGTAGTCCCAGCTACTCAGGAGGCTGAGGCAGGAGAACGGCATGAACCCGGGAGGCGGAGCTTGCAGTCAGCCGAGATCGCGCCACTGCACTCCAGCCTGGGCGACAGAGCCAGACTCTGTCTCAAAAAAAAAAAAGAAAAAGAAAAAAAAAGAAATTCTGGGCATGGAACCCAGGCACTGGAACTGTGAAAACTTTCTCAGGTAATTCCAGTGGGAAGTAACATTGAGAAGCAATGATTTCTTGAACATAGGAGTTCTGCAAAGGGAGGGAAGCTGGACTCTGGCAAGATGGAAAGCAGCAGGAAGGCAGTCATAGGGAAAGGCTTCCAAAAAAGTAGAAGGTCTGGTACAGATAGGAGTTTTAAAAAATAAATAGGCTGGATGCAGTGGCTCACGCCTGTAATCCTAGCACTGTGGGAGGCTGAGGTGGGTAGATCACCTGAGGTCAAGAGTTCAAGACCAGCCTGGTCAGCATGGTGAAAGCCTGTCTCTACTAAAAATACAAAAATTAGCCAGGCATAGTGGCACGAGCGTCTAGCCCCAGGTACTCAGGAGGCTGAGAAGCAGGAAAATTGCTTGAACCCGGGAGGCAGAGGTTGCAGTGAGCTGAGATCGTGCCACTGCACTCCAGCCTGGGTGACAGAGCGAGACTCCATCTCAAATAATAATAATAATAAAAAATAATTTTAAAAAATGGAAAAGTAAAATGGTGGTGTTCAGGGTCTAGGATAACGTGGGAAATGATGAGTTATTGTTTAATGTGTATAGAGTCTTAGTTGAGAAGATGAAGAGAGATGGGATGATGGCGAGGTTACAGAACAATTTGAATGTATTTAATGCCACTGAATTGTACACTTCTTTCTTTTTTTTTTTTTTTTTTTGAGACGGAGTCTCTCTCTGTCACCCAGGTTGGAGTACAGTGGCGCAATCTCTGCTCACTGCAAGCTCCGCCTCCCGGGTTCAGGCCATTCTCCTGCCTCAGCCTCCCAAGTAGCTGGGACTACAGGCGCCTGCCACCACGCCCGGCTAATTTTTTGTATTTTTAGTAGAGACAGGGTTTCACCGTGTTAGCCAGGATGGTCTCGATCTCCTGACCTCGTGATCCACCCGCCTTGGCCTCCCAAAGTGCTGGGATTTACAGGCGTGAGCCACCGTGCCCGGGGTGAATTGTACACTTGAAAATGACTGGCTGGACACGGTGGCTCACGCCTGTAATCCCAGCACTTTGGGAGGCCAAGGCGGGTGGATCACGAGGTCAGGAGATCGAGACCATCCTGGCTAACACGGTGAAATCCTGTCTCTACTAAAAATACAAAAAATCAGCCGGACGTGGTGGCGGGTGCCTGTAGTCCCAGCTACTTGGGAGGCTGAGACAGGAGAATGGCTTGAACCCAGGGGGTGAAGGTTTCAGTGAGCCGAGATCACGCCACTGCACTCCAGCCTGGGTGACAGAGTGAGACTCCGTGTCAAAAAAAAAAAAAAAAAAAGGATTAAAATGGGCTGGGAGCGGTGGCTCACGCCTGCAATCCTAACAATTTGGAAGGCCAAGGTGGGCGGATCACTTGAGGTCAGGAGTTTGAGACCAGCCTGGCCAACATGGTGAAACATTAGCCGGGCACGGTGGTGCATACCTGTAGTCCCACTTATTTGGGAGTCGGAGGTGAGAGAATTGCTTGAACCAGGGAGGTGGAGGTTGCCGTGAGCCAAGATCGTGCCATTGCACTCTAGCCTGGGCGATAGAGCAAGACTCTGTCTCAAAACAAATAATAAAATGGTTAAAATGGCAAATTTTATGTAATGTATATATAATGTATATTTCCAACAATAAAATAAAAATACAAGAGAGAGTCATAGATTTAGGCAGATGTTTAATCCAGCCTAAAGATAGGATGTTGAATTAGCTAACATCTAGGATTATCTCGCATGTCTCTTTCCAACACATCTATATCTGTGTCTATACCTGCACATCTGTCTGTCCATCCAACTAATCTTTTTTTTTTTTTTTTTTTTGAGACAGGGTCTCACTTTGTCGCCCAGGCTAGAGTGCAGTGCCACAATCACAGCTCACTGCAGCCTCAACCTCCTGGGCTCAAGTGATCCTCCCACCTCAGCCTCCAGGTGTGCACCACCACACCCGGATAATTTTTGTATTTTTAGTAGAGATGGGCTTTCACCATGTTGGTCAGGCTGGTCTCAAACTCCTGACCTCAAGTGATCCACCTGCCTTGTCCTCCCAAAGTGCTGGGCTTATAGGTGTGAGCCACCGTGCCCAGTCCATTTGTTTTTGTTTGTTTTTTAGTTTTAGTAGAGATAGGATCTCCCTTTGTTGCCCAAGCTAATCTAGAACTCCCGACCTCAAGTGATCCCTCTGCCTCGGCCTCCCAAAGTGCTGGGATTACAGGCATGAGCCACCATGCCCAGCCTACAACAATAATTTTTTTTTTTGAGATGGAGTCTCACTCTGTTGCCCAGGCTGAAGTGCAGTGGTGCGATCTCGGCTCACTGCAACCTCCACCTCCTGGGTTCCCGCCACTCTCCTGCCTCAGCCTCCTGAGTAGCTGAGACTACAGGCGCCCGCCACCACGCCCGGCTAATTTTTTTTTTTTGTATTTTTAGTGGAGATGGGTTTCACCATGTTAGCCAGGATGGTCTCGATCTCCTGACATCGTGATCTGCCCACCTCAGCCTCCCAAAGTGCTGGGATTACAGGCGTGAGCCACCGCGCCCGGCCTACAATAATAATTTTTAAAATCCGCTAGAATCTGGAGCTCAGGGAAAGAGGGGAGGAGAGGGAGCAGGGGATTGCTGCCCGGGGAGGCCAGGGAAGCCAGGGTTGTTCAGGAGAGAGCCTGGGAGGAGAGGTATAGACCTGTGGCAACAAACACAACTAATGTGAATTACAAGTGAGGACAGTGGGACCAGGGGCCCCGAGAAAAAAGATCCTCTTTCTCAGAGGTTCAAGAGGGAAACAGCTGGCTTGTGCTGAGAAGCAAAGGTGTGGAGGTCAAGCCCGTAAGGATGCAGGGCCTGGGGACTCCGTGGTCCTCAGGCTGGGAACTTGCCAGCCTGGCAGCCACAGGGCTCGACTCAAGGTACGGGCCACGAGGGAGTCTGTCCAGGTCCTCAAACTGTGGGAAAGCAGTCACCACGTGGCTGACTGAGGCTCATGTGGGTCACAATGTCCATCTCATGACTTAGTCTCCTTGAGCACGTCCTCCTGGAGGCATCAGGTAAGGAGAGGGGCCCGTCATGGATGCCCTGAGGCAGGACACAGCAGGTGCCTTGAGGGCTCGTCTGGGGTTTTCCATCTTACATGGGGTCTAGGGGGGCTTCTGGGACAGGTGGTGTCTGGAATGTCCATGCTCACAAGCCGCCGGGACACAGTGGCCAACTGGGTGTCAGCTGTGCAGCCTGTCCCCCTGACAGGCCAGGCCTGAGCAGTCCCCTCCTTTCTCTGGCTCCACAAAAGACTTCCTGTTTGAGGGGCAAGGGTGGAGGTTCAGCCATGAAAATATGGATAAATACAGTTTGAAGGGACGCAGGGAGGAACAATAAAATCTCCTTATTTGAGGGGGAAGAAAAACAGTGTTTCCCACACATCCACTTGCCTGAAGGGCTCAGGGTCCAGGGCCCCCTCCCAGCCCCCACGAAGGCTGTCCTCAGCCTGGCGCAGTGGCTCACGCCTGTAATCCCAGCACTTTGGGAGGCCGAGGCGGGTGGATCACCTGAGGTCAGGAGTTCGAGACCAGCCTGACCAACAAGGCAAAACCCCGTTTCTACTAAAAATACAAAAATTAGCTGGGCGTGGTGGCGGGCGCCTGTAGTCCCAGCTACTCAGGAGGCTGAGACAGGAGAATTGCTTGAACTCAGGAGGCAGAGATTGCAGTGAGTCGAGATCACGCCACTGCACTCCAGCCTGGGCAACGGAGCGAGGCTCTGTCTCAACTTAAAAAAAAAAAAAAAAAGGCCAGGCGTGGTGGCTCATGCCTGTAATCCCAGCACTTTGGGAGGCCAAGGTGGGTGGATCACAAGGTCAGGAGATCGAGACCATCCTGGCTAACATGGTGAAACCCCGTCTCTACTAAAAATACAAAAAATTAGCCAGGCGTGGTGGCGGGTGCCTGTGGTCCCAGCTACTTGGGAGGCCAAGGCAGGAGAATGGCGTGAACCTGGGAGGTGGAGGTTGTGGTGAGCTGAAATTGTGCCACTGCACTCCAGCCTGGGTGACACAGTGAGACTCCATCTCAAAAAAAAAAAAAAAAAAAGAAAAGAAAGAAAAAGCTGTCCTCCTAGAGAGGCTGGTAGAGAGGGCAGAGAGGAAACCTGCTCCCAAAGTTAAGGGAGGGAGGGCCGGGCGCGGTGGCTCATGATCGAGATCATCCTGGCCAACATGGTGAAACCCCATCTCTACTAAAAATACAAAAATTAGCTGGGCGTGGTGGCCTGTGCCTGTAATCTCAGCTACTCGGGAGGCCGAGGCAGGAGAACTGCTTGAACCAGGGAGTAGCAGGGAGTAGGAGGTTGCAGTGAGCCGAGATCGCGCCACTGCACTCTAGCCTGGCAACAGAGCGAGACTCCGTCTCAAAAAAAAAAGAAAAAAGAAAAAAGTTAAGGGAGGGAGACAGTGAGAACTCCGAAGAACCATCTTGTAATGGAGCTACTCATGATTACACAATGTCCTGAAAGTCATAAAATGTATGGCTGCTTCCATCTGAGCACACCTCCCACACAGCTGGCACTTGGCTAAGCCTTTAATTTACTTTATCTCTTTGAAGATAGGCGACTAAGGTGGTCAAGGGCTCAAACTACAATCAGAGAACCGGCTAAGGCTCCAGTATGGCAGGAATTGTGTGGCCTTGGGCAAGTTTCTCAACCTCTCTGAGCTCAAGTTTCTTCATCTCCTGTGTCTTACCCTAAACCCCACAGTATTAATCACACTGTCCCCTGGCTCCACCTTCACTGCCTGGACTCACAGGGAGGAGGCAGGAGGTCAACGAGGTGGTTGGCCAGGCAGCATTGTTCCAGGTAGAAGCCCCCTGGCCAGGGATGGGTTCTGGAGGATGCAGGATCCTAGACTGGCCTGAGGCCACCTCCCAACCCCTTGAACAAATGAAGAAAAAGAGCCCCTGAGTGAGAAGCAGAACTGGGATGGATCACAGGGCTCAGGACTCCTGGTCCAGTGCTCCCTCTACAGCAGCACCCTCGGGGAGTCTGTATGTTTCAGGTACAGACACCAGGAGACCAGAGAGTTTTCCCCTCGTGGCTCTACCACCAGAATATCCAGAATGAGTAAACCCATAGAAACAGAAAGCAGATTGGTGGCTGCCAGACTAGGGAAGGAGGGAATGGGGAGTAAATGCTTAATGGGTACAGGGTTTCCTTTGGGAGTGATAATGTTTGAAACTAGAAGTGGCAGTTGCACACATCATGAATATGTACTAAATGCCACTGAGTTGTTCATGTTTTTGTTTTTGTTTTTGTTTTTTTTGAGACAGAGTCTTGCTCTGTCGCCAGGCTGGAGGGCAGTGGTGCGATCTTGGCTCACTGCAACCTCTGCCACCTGGGTTCAAGCGATTCTTCTGCCTCAGCCTCCTGAGTAGCTGGGACTACAGGCGCGCGCCACCACATCCAGCTAATTTTTTGTATTTTTAGTAGAGACAGGGTTTCACCACATTGGCCAGGATGATCTCTATCCCCCGACCTCACGATCCACCTGCCTCGGCCTCCCGAAGTGCTGGGATTACAGACATGAGCCACTGAGCCCAGCCATTTTTTTTTTTTTTTTTTGAGGCAAGGTCTCGCTGTCACCCAGGATGGAGTGCAGTGATGCAATCACAGCTCACTGCATCCTTGACCTTCTGGGTTTAAGCAATCCTTCCACCTCAGCTTCCTGAGTAGCTGGGACTACAGATGTGCACCAACACACCTGAATGTTTTGTTTGTTTTTTTTTTTGGTAGAGACAGGGTCTCATCATGTTGTGCAGGCTGGTCTCGAACTCGGGCTCAAGCAATCTTCCCACCTGGGCCTCTCAAAGTGCTGGGATTACAGGTGTGAGCCACCACGCCCTGGCCTTATTCACTTTTTTTCCTTTCTTTCTTTTTTTTTTTTGAAAAGGAGTCTCGCTCTGTCGCCCAGAGCTGGAGTACAGAGGTGCGATCTCAGCTCACTGCAACCTCCACCTCCTGGGTTCAAGAGATTCTCCTGCCTCAGCCTCCCAACAAGCTGGGATTATAGGTGCATGCCGCCACGCTCAACTAATTTTTTTTCCTTTTTCTTTCTTTCTTTCTTTTTTTTTTTTGAGATGGAGTCTCACTCTGTTGCCCAGGCTGGAGTGCAGTGGTGCAATCTCAGCTCACTGCAACCTCCACCTCCCGGGTTCAAGTGATTCTCCTGCCTCAGCCTCCTTAGTAGCTGGGATTACAGGCGCACGCCACCATGCCCGGCTAATTTTTGTATTTTTAGTAGAGACGGGGTTTCACCATGTTGGTCAGGCTGGTCTCAAACTACTGACCTCATGATCCACTCGCTTTGGCTTCCCAAAGTGCTGGGATTACAGGCGTGAGCCAGCGTGCTGGACTTAATTTTTATATTTTTTAGTAGAGATGGGGTTTCACCCTGTTGGCCAGGCTGGTCTTGAACTCCTGACCTCAGGTGATCCGCCCACCTCAGCCTCCCAAAGTGCTGGGATTACAGGCATGAGCCACCCACGCCCGGCCTTTGTTCACTTTTAAAGGGGTGATTTCATGGCATGTAAATTTCACTTCAAGAATGAAAAATAGGCCGGGTGCGGTGGCTCACGCCTGTAATCCTGGCACTTTGGGAGGCTGAGATGGACGGATCACCTGAGGTCAGGAGTTTTTTGTTTTTTTCTTTTTTTTTGAGACAGAGTCTGGCTCTGTTGCCCAGGCTGGAGTGCAGTGGCTCGATCTCGGCTCACTGCAAGCTCCGCCTCCCGGGTTCATGCCATTCTCCTGCCTCAGCCTCCCGGTAGCTGGGACTACAGGTGCCCGCCAGCACACCTGGTTATTTTTTTGTATTTTTAGTAGAGACAGTGTTTCACAGTGTTAGCCAGGATGGTCTCGATCTCCTGACCTCGTGATCCGCCCACCTCGGCCTCCCAAAAGTGCTGGGATTACAGGCATGAGCCACCGCGCCCGGCCAGGAGTTTTTGAGACCAGCCTGGCCAACAGGGTGAAACTCTGTCTCTACTAAAAATACAAAAATTAGTTGGGCATGGTGGCAGGCACCTGTAATCCCAGCTACATGGGAGGCTGAGGCAGGAGAATTGCTTGAACCTGGGAGGCGGAGGTTGCAGTGAGCTGAGATTGCGCCATTGCACTCCAGCCTGGGCAACAAGAGTGAAATTGCGTCTCAAAAACCAAAACAAACAAAAAAAGAATGAAAAATGGGCTGGGCGTGGTGGCTCATGCCTATAATCCCAGCACTTTGGGAGACTGAGATGGGCAGATCACCTGAGGTCAGGAGTTTTCGAGACCAGCCTGGCCAACAGGGTGTAAACCCATCTCTACTAAAAATATAAAAATAAGCTGGGCGTCGTGGCAGGCGCCCGTAATCCCAGCTACTCGGGAGGCTGAGGCAGGAGAATTGCTTGAACCTGGGGAGGCAGAGGTTGCAGTGAGCTGAGATCGCACCACTGCACTCCAGCCTGAGCAACAGTGAGACTCTGTCTCAAAAAAAAAAAAAGAAAATATAAAAAGAATGGTACCAGTAACTAAGAGTGGACAAGTGCTAAAGAGGTAGGGGTGGTAACAGGAGGGGCTGAGGGCTGGGAGAGGGGAAGACTTGGCAGAAACAGGTAAGGTTGAGGTGGTGGAAAGGTTTGAGGGAAGGGCCCAGGCTGCAGGTGAAGGTAGTCTGGAGGAAGCTGACTTTGATCCCTTGGCCAGCAGGGGAGAAGCAGAAGGAGCGGGATTCAGGGAAGGCCCTTGCAGCCTCTGGGCTGTTTGCTTCCTCTCTGACTGGAAGGTCCTGGTTGGGGGGTAGGGCCTGCATCCTTTGAGCTGTTTCACTTTCAAAGTGGTATCACAGGTGGATGGTTCTTTTAAAAACCCTGGCACCAATGGAACGAAATGGAACATGTAGGCAGCAGGAAGATTCGCCGCCGCCCACACCAGGGAAGTGAGGCTGGCACTGGGCTGCATGTGTGCCACCTCCAGGCGGTCAGGAGACTCCCCAGGGCAGAGAGGGCCTGCCCAGCACCCATGGCAGCTTTAGCACTTGCAGAGGGCAGCACCCCCTGGGGCTTGGGGTGGGGGAAGGGATTGGGTGAGCACCATGGGCTCCTTTGTTAGACCCAGGAAGGAGAGTGGGGGCAGCTACCGGAAGTAGGGGGATGAGAAGCTCCCTCCGGAATGTATGCCCCCCTCTCCCCTCCCCTCTCCTCCCCTCCCCACATGCACAGCCCCTGCACATGCTCAGTGTGCCCATGAATTGGGCTGGTTGGGGGAGGGCACTGACTGGCACCCCCACTTAAAGGGCCAGTGCCACACTTGCCTGTTCCCAACAAGGGCAATGGGACCTGGCCACCTTTCCCCCCAATACCGTTACTTCCCTTTGGACCCCCTCCTCCACTCCCTGGCAGCTTCCTCCTGCCCCAGCCCACCAATCTCTGCCCACCCCTCTCCCTCATTCCCTAATCCTATTGCAGGCAGGGTCTGTCCACTGGGCACAGGAGTTTCCACCTGGGGTCAGGCAGTTCCTGCCGGGGAAGAAAGAGGGATCCTAAGACAGGCTGGGCAGGGGTGGTGGGAGGCTTCAACGGTCACTCCCGTGAAACATATGTTCTCTGCGCTTCCCTCCCCCAGCCCAGTTGACCAAGAGGGTCCCAGAAAGCACAGGGTGTGAGGGCAGCTCTGGAAAGGCCCAGGGAGGCTGTGTCCAAGCCCAACTTCCCCAGCTAGGGCGTGTGATGTGGGGGTGGGGGTGTCTTGTAAACTGGAGCTTCCACCATTGCAGTAGGCGGAGTGGAGGCCCAGGCTTCAAGACCAAGCAGCAGGTGTGGGAACAACTGGAAGCAGCGAAGGGGGCGGGGCACCGAGGGACCCAGGCATGGCTCCCACCCACAGCTGAGCCGGTTCTCTCCAATGCTAAGCCCCAGCTCTGGCCCCAGGACGATCTCCTCTCTGCACACCCTTTACCCAGGAATCAGGGAGCCAGACGGGGGGAGGGGCGGACAGGGACCCTTTTCACGGACCCCTCCCATTTGGGTTCAGGCCCTCCCACACGCCTGGCTAGCATCCTCTCCTTTGTTCTCTCCTTGCCCCACCCGCCCTCCAGCGGGGTGAGGTGGGGGTGTGGGAATTAACCCACCGAGGTGCTGCCCTGTTTGCGTCCTTCAGCCTTTTATGTGTAAGGGGGATGTTGGAGGAGCAGCTGGCAGCTTTCCTGCCTCCAGGCTCCTCAGCTTCTGGGCCAAGAAGGGCCAAACTCTTCACCTGCCCCTCCCTGGCATGACCAGCCCACAATGCGCCCCCAGCATCCTCACCCACACCCCTCCGCCGACACTCCAGCAGCCCTTTGGAATCTTTTCTCACCTCCTAGACACACACACACAGAGGCACCTCCGGGTAAACAACCTTTGTCCACCTTTGTCCCGGGCCTCCTCTCTCCCTCGGGCTCCATGCTGAGGAATGCAGCTGGGAGGCTGCCAGCAAATGCCAAGGGGCCTCTGGGTCCCAGGCTAGCACCCCACAGGGGCAGGCAGGCCTCCAGAGGCTCTCCTGGAATCCAAAATGCCACTTCCTCGCTAAGCCTCCGGTTTCCCGTCTGCAAAGTGGGGATGATCATTCCTGCTGCCCTTCCTGACTGAGCTGTCTTGAGAACCCAGGGTTCCAGGGGCAGGTCTCCCAGGATGGGATTTTGCTTTCTCTTGAAACCCATGCGTTCCTAGAATCTGTTCTGTGTTTCATTGTAGGAGGCTCTGGCCAGGCCTGGGTGTGGCAGGATAGAAATGAAAGTTGTCCTGGCAACACACAAGATTTCATCAACATTTCCATCACCAGCAGCTCCTGGGCCGAGCCTCATCTTGCCCAATGTGGCCTGTCAAGATGAGGGCCTGGAAGAGAAGCCAGACTGGGCAGCCAGGCCTCTGCCCCTCCCCTTGCCTGGTGGCACAGCCAGCACTGGCTCACTGGTGAGTTGACTAATTTCCTCCGCCACCACTAATTGTCCATGTTCATTGCTGCCTGACACCCAACACCAGCCTGCAAGGGAACCAGGAGGGGATGGAAGAGACAGGGTGTCTGGGGAAGGGTGGGTCTGAGTGTGAGGGGGTGGGTGAGCTTGTCTGAGAGCCTGACGCTGGCTGGTGGTATCTGTGTTACCCAGGCTGACCCAGCTCTCTCTGATGTAGACAGGCGAGGACCTCACACACTGCAGAGAGAATTCACACCCACATGATGAGGCTGAGAGGAGCAGGACACACAGACACATGGCAGGCACCAGGAGAGCCAGGCTGCTCTGCTCTGCTCTGCTGGGGATCCATGCGCTGTCCCCCTCTGTCTCTTGACTTTATTTTCCACCAGGAGAGCGCCTCCCTTAGTACCCTTGGGAGGTAAGGGACAAACACAAACACATGATGACTAACCTCAGGCCCAACCCCCTGCAGAGAGGGGTTAGGGTTGGGGGTTGTCAAGAACAAGGAGGCACAAGGCACCCAGAACCCGTCTAGTCCAGCCTTTAAACTGTGGGGAGAATACAGGGAGCTCAGGAGCAAACTCTGAAGGAACCCCTGGGCCTGGGTCTTCTCCGAAAACCCCCATTCTCTCCTCCAGGGAAAGCTCACAGCTCCTCACAGAGATCTGGTATCTTGAGCGTCAGTTTCTGGCCAGAACTGGGGGCTCCTGACTGAACTCCCTCCCACCTAGAAAACCTTCTGTGCAGTCTGATTGCTCCAACACCCACAGAGCAGGATTCAGGTATCCTGGAGACCTTGGGAGGTCCCCATCCAGAGGTCTGCTGTCCTGCCAGGCTTCGGGCAGCAGGGACTGGGACCCCACTCAGACCTCTCTGGGGCAAATGTTTTGGTTCTCACGACAGCCCTAGTGAAATCAATCCTAGACACTCCCATCTGGTCCCACCAAGGCCATTTAATTTCTCTGTAAAGGGTAGGTGACACAAAAGAGCCAACTATGGAAACGGTGAGGTGGGAGTCTGAACCGATTTAGCTGTTCTCAGGGGGCACAGGGTGTTGACGGTGGCCACCTGCCTCCTTGAGACCCAGCTGGCCTGAGTGTGCACGAAATGGGACCTTCATCTCGGGTCCACCAGGCTGGGAGGCACCCCCTAGGTACCCGGCTCCTCATCACAGCGGCAGCCCTCTCGGTTCCACATCTGATTCTCCTGACGAAGCCGCTGGTTTTCCGTCCGGAGCCTCTCCACCTCGGCAGCCAGCTCCTCCACCTGGCGGCAGGACTGCTGGCCGGTGCACGCCTGCAGCTGCTGCAGCCTCCTAGTCTCCTCCTCCGCCTGCGACAGCCGCTTCTCCAGCTCCAGGTAGTCTCGCACCAGCTCCTGCTTGCTGCGGCCCTGCAGGCTCTCGGTGTGGAAGCGCTCGTAAGTCTCAGAGAAGTCCTTCCGCTGGAACTCACCGTGCGCTCGGCCCCGCCCATCACTGTCCCCGGCCTCACTCTCCCCACTGGAACCTGGGTGGGAGATACCATGGGGCACATCCAAGTTGGGCTCCTCCGGGTCTCTGTCATTCATTAGGAACTGGGTGGTGTTGTAGGGGGCCACGGGCTGGCCTTTGGCGAACATCTCCTCGCGGACCCGTGAGGCCCTCTGGCTTTGCCTCTCATCCCGCTGTTGTTTCTCAGCCCAGCTCAGCTCCAGGTAGGGTCGCCAGTGCCTTTTGCGCTTCGACGGCCGCCGACGGTGTTTCTTCCGGGCCAGCACAGCCTCTGCTGAGCAGCCCCCTGGGCTCTGGGTCCGGGGACTCCTACTGTTCCAGCCCAAGCCACCGACAGCCCCAGCAAGATCTTCATCCTCTGAGTGGCTCTCCATCCGCGGTGTCAGGGGCAGGGAACCACCAGAGTCATGAGGCTCAGGGGGTGTTTGGGGGCTCCCTGGGGCATCAGAGGTCTAAAGAGAGGGAGGAGGAAGAAGGATGGATCAGACAGCCTGTCCTTGGAGGTGGAACCCTTCCCTCTCTACCCAGCCTGAAGCCAACCTTCCCACACTCAGCTAACTTGGTCACTCTTAGCCCCTCAACCTTTTGCAACCATTTGTTTACAAAGTGACCTGTCTACTATCTGTCCCCCAACCTTCCCCAAGTAAACTCATGGTGAGAGCAGGAATTTTGCCTGTGTGTTTCACTCTGCAATTTCAATGCCTAGAATAATACCTGGCACTGAGGAGGAGTTCCATAAATACTGTCCAAATGAGTAAAGTAGGAGAAGAAGAAAACTGGGATAGAAGATGGATCTTGATGCATTCGCTTGATCAGAAGCCCAAATGGCACCGGCTCTTCCCAGAAAACCTGACTTTCAAACACAGCTGGCTTCATGGGCAGGTGACCTGTGAAGTCCCACAAAGGCCCCACACCTGGCTTCATGCTGTCCTTGTCTTAAACATATTATTCAAAAAAAACCCCTTATTTTTATTTTATTTCATTTTTTGAGACGGAGTCTCACTCTGTCACCCAGGCTGGAGTGCAGTGGCACAATCTCGGCTCACTGTAACCTCTGCCTCCGGAATTCTCCAGCCTCAGCCTCCCGTGTAGCTGGGATCACAGGCACGTGCCACCATGCCTGGCTAATTTTTTGTATTTTTAGTAGAGGCAGGGTTTCACCATGTTGGCCAGCCTAGTCTCAAACTCCTGACCCCAAGTGATCCACCCGCCTCAGCCTCCCAAAGTGCTGGGATTACAGGCCTGAGCCACCACGCTGAGCCTAAAAAAACTTATTTTAGGCCTTGCGCAGTGGCTCACACCTGTAATCTCAGCACTTTGGGAGGCTGAGGTGGGCGGATCACCTAAGGTCAGGAGTTCGAGACTAGGCTGGCCAACATGGTGAAACCCTATGTCTACGAAAAATACAAAAATGAGCCGGGCGTAGTGGCGCGTGCCTGTGATCCCAGCTACGCGGGAGGCTGAGGCTGGAGAATATGGGCGGTGGAAGTTGCAGTGGGCCAAGATTGCACCACTGCACTCCAGCCTGGGTGACAGAGCGAGACTCCATCTCAAAAACAAACAAACAGCCTGGGCAGGGTGGCTCACACCTGTAATCCCAGCACTTTGGGAGGCCAAGATGGGTGGATCACAAGGTCAGGAGATCGAGACTATCCTAGTTAACGCGGTGAAACCCCATCTCTACTAAAAATACAAAAAAATTAGCCGGGTGTGATGGCGGGCGCCTATAGTCCCAGCTAGCCGGGACGCGGAGCTTGCAGTGAGCTGAGATCGCGCCACTGCACTTCAGCCTGGGCGACAGAGTGAGACTCCATCTCGAAACAAACAAACAAACAAAAAAGACTCTTATTTTTAGAGACAGGGTCTTACTCTGTTGCCCAGGCAAGAATGCAGTGGTGCAATAATAACTCCCTGCAGCCTCAAACTCCAGGACTCAAGCAATCCTCCTGCCTTAGCCTCTCAAGTAAGTGGATCTACAGGCATGCGCCACCACACCTGGCCACTGTCTTTAACTTTTTAATAATTTTTGAATACGGTGCCCTTTTGCACTGGGCCCCACAAATTATGCAGCTGATCCTGCTTCCAGCTATTTGCATGGCTTTTTTTCATCTTTTTTTGTGTGTGTGTGAGAGTCTCGCTCTGTTGCCCAGGCTGGAGTGCAGTGGTGCCATCTAGGCTCACTGCAACCTCCGCCTCCTGGGTTCAAGCGATTCTCCTGCCTCAGCCTCCTGAGTAGCTGGGACTACAGGCGTGCATCACCATGCCAGGCTAATTTTAGTATTTTTAGTACAGATGGGGTTTCACCGTGTTGGCCAGGCTGGTCTGGAACTCCTGACCTCAAGTAATCTGCCCACCTTGGCCTCCCAAAGTGCTGGGATTATAGGCATGAGCCACTGCACCTGGGCTTTTTTTTTTTTTTTTTTTTTTTTTGAGACGGAGTCTCGCTCTGTCGCCCAGGCTGGAGTGCAGTGGCCCGACCTCGGCTCACTGCAACCTCCACCTCCCAGGTTCAAGCAATTCTCCTGCCTCAGCCTCCAGAGTAGCTGGGATCACAGGCGCCCACTACCATGCCCAGCTAATTTTTTGTATTTTTAGTAGAGATGGGGTTTCACCACGTTGGCCAGGCTGGTCTCAAACTCCTGACATCAAGTGATCCACCTGCCTCGGCCTCCCAAAGTACTTGGATTACAGGCGTGAGCCACCACCGCCAGCCACCTGTTTTCATCTTTTAGAGCTTAGTTCCAATGTCACTTCCTCAGGGAGCCCCTCCTTGACCACCCTACCTAAAGTAGAATCCCCCATCTCCCCTCCCTAGTGATTCTATCACGTCACACAGTTAGCGCATAGCGTTTAGCATATGGCTATTTAACATCTGTCTTCCTCATGTGAGAACGCATCTTGTCTGTCTGTCCAAGTCACCACTATATTCCTATGCACAGCACAAGGGCAGTGCTCAGTAAATATCTGTTAAGTGGACTAAAGCTTATAGGATAGGGAGATCCAAAAGATATTGGGAAATAAGACTTACGGCCGGGTGTAGTGGCTCATGCTGGTAATCCTAGCACTTTGGGAGGCCAAGGAGGGTGGATTGCTCAAGCCCAGGAGTTCAAGACCAGCCTGGGCAACATGGCGAAACCCCATCTCTACCAAAAATTACAAAAAATTAGCCAGGCATGGTGGTGAGCACCTGTAATCCCAGCTACTTGGGAGGCTGAAGTGGGAGGATCACTTGAGCCCAGAAGGTTGAGGCTGCAGTGAGCTGTGATCGCGCCACTGCACTCCAGCCTGAGTGACAGAGCTGGAGTCTCAAAAAAAAAAAAAAAAAAAAAAAAAAAAAAAGACTCCCCTTCTCTATCCTTCTGGCATAAAGAAGATGCAGTGGGCCGGGCGTGGTGGCTCATGCCTGTAATCCCAGCACTTTGGGAGGCCAAGGCTGGTAGATCACCTGAGTTCAGGAGTTTGAGACCAGCCTGGCCAACATGGCCAAACCCCATCTCTACTAAAAATACAAAAAAATTGGCCGGGCGTGGTGGCATGCACCTGTAATCCCAGCTACTCGGGAGGCTGAGGTAGGAGAATCGCTTGAACCTGGGAGGCAGAGGTTGCAGTGAGGCGAGATCACGCCACTGCACTCCAGCCTGGGCAACAGAGTAAGACTCTGTCTCAAAAAATAAAATAAAATAATTAAATTAAATTAAATAATAAAATAAAATAAAATGATGGATCATATTTATTCCAGGCAGAAGCTGGTAGGTGGTATCACTCTCCAATATGAATGGCAGGAAAGAGATCCTCTCCAAGGAGAGGGAGGGTCAGCCTCCAGTCTGCAGTGAGAGAGTTCCAGAACTTATCTAAGAGGTAGAAAGGCTGTCAAGAGAGTGTATGTTCAGGGCATCTGTTTATCTCTGTTGTAGGAAGGGTGGGAGTACTGGGTGTGGGAGATGGGAAATGAATTGCTCTAAGTTTGTGGTTTGGGCAATTTCTAATAATAACCACTACCACTGGTATGTTGTTGAATAATATGCAACGCAGCTCAGAGACATGTGAGCATGGTCCATGCACACAGGGTGTGTACTGAGGAATGTGGTGTATGCGTGGCCCTTAAGAGCCAGGCATATGTCATGTGTGTTTTGCAGACTCTGAAGAGAATTTCAGGGAAAAGGAGGTATGTCAGGGTGTGTATGTGTGTGGGGTATGTATGTATGTGGATTTTGTTGTGTTACTTCACCTGCAGGGAGATCACCAAATATAAGCAATAGCCCTTGTCTCCACCAGTGGCTTGGGCCAAATGAGACAGAGCTGTTGCCCCACCTGGGACAGGCAAGGCCACTGGGACGCCAAGGCATGGTGGCTTGTTGGTGTGCACAATCAGTCACATGCTCCCAGCCCTCAGTAAAAGTGCCCTGTTGATCCTCCACCCTCACCCAAGCGAGCCCAGCCCCCTAGCCTTACCTGCTGCCTCCCTCCTGAAGACTTGGCCCTCTATCACCATGTCCGCTACTGTAGATAAGCTGTGTGACCTGGCTGAACATTGTAGCCCTGACACGTCATGAATTCTGAATTCAGTCAATCCAGAAAACACGGAATAGGCTAGGCAAGGTGGGTCAGAAGCTCTCTGACCCCTGTCCTAAGCCCCCTGCTCATCTATAGGGAGTCATGGACTAAGGAAGAATGGGTAAGGGCAGGTAGTGAGAGAATACGGGCTGAACAAGCATGGGTTCCTGTTGCCAGGTTGGGAAGTGCCATCCTCTGAGGGCCTGATATAATCTTTCTCTCTCCTCTTTCGTGGGTTATATCCTACCCCCACTTCCATTACAAATTATTATTATTTTTGAGAAAGTCTGACTTTGTCACCCAGGCTGGAGTGCAATGGTGTTATCTCAGCTCAGTGCAACCTCTGCCTCCTGGGTTCAAGTGATTATCATGCCTCAGCCTCCCAAGCAGCTGGGATTACAGGCATGCACCACCACGCCAGGCTAATTTCAGGGTTTTTTTTTTTTTTTTTTTTGAGACAGAGTCTCGCTCTGTTGCCCAGGCTGGAGTGCAGGGGCGTGTGATCTCAGCTCACTGCAACCTCTGCCTCCCAGTTTCAAGCGATTCTCCTGCCTCAGCCTCCCAACTAGCTGGGATTATAGAAATGTGCCACCACGCCTGGCTAATTTTGTATTTTTAGTAGAGATGGGGTTTCTCCATGTTGGTCAGGCTGGTCTCGAACTCCTGACCTCAGGTGTCTGCCCACCTCGGCCTCCCAAAGTGCTGGGATTACAGGCGTGAGCCACTGCACCCAGCTTCTAGCTTTTTTTTTTTTTTTTTGAGAGAGCTTTTTTTTTTTTTTTTTGAGAGAGTTTTGCTCTTGTTGCCCACGCTAGAGTGCAATGGCGCAATCTCAGCTCACTGCAATCTCTGCCTCACGAGTTCAAGTGATTCTCCTGCTTCAGCCTCCTGAGTTGCTGGGATTACAGCCGCCTGTCATTACGCCCATCTAATTTTTGTATTTTTAGTAGAGACAGAGTTTCACCATGTTGGCCAGGCTGGTCTCGAACTCTTGACCTCAGGTGATCCACCCGCCTCAGCCTCCAAAAGTGCTAGGATTACAGGCGTGAGCCACTGCACCTAGCCTGTTTTTGTTTTTGTTTCTTTTTTGAGATGGAGTGTCACTCTGTCGCCCAGGCTAAAGTGCAGTGGTGTGATCTCAGCTCACTGCAACCTCTGCATCCCGGGTTCAAGTGATTCTCGTGCATCAGCCTCCTGAGTAGCTGGTATTACAGGCATATACCACCATGCCCAGCTAATTTTTGTATTTTTAGTAGAGATGAGGTTTCACCATGTTGGCCAGGCTGGTCTTGAACTCCTGGTCTCAAGTGAATTGCCTGCCTGGGTCCATTCCAAATTATGAACCAAAAACTCTTCTTCCTGCTTCAGACTTGGTTCTTAGCCTGGACAAAATGTAAATGTTCAACCCAGTCCCTCCATGCCCTCTTTGGACTTGAGGTCAAGGCAATGTTCTGTTGTCAGAGGCCCTAAGTTTAAACCCTGGGTCTGTTGCTTGTAGACAGCATGATTCTGGAACAGGTATTTCAGGTCTCAGAACCTTAGCTTCTGGGAATTGGAAATAATTCGTACCTGAAAGGGTTACTAGGATTTTTTTTTTTTTTTGAGACGGAGTCTCGCTCTGACGTCCAGGCTGGAGTGCAATTGCGAGATCTTGGCTCACTGCAACCTCTGCCCCCTGAGTTCAAGCGATTCTCCTGCCTCAACCTCCCAAGTAGCTGGGATCACAGGCATGTGCCACCACTATGCCAGGCTAATATTGCATTTTCAGTACAGACAGGGTTTCGCCATGTTGGTCAGGCTGGTCTCGAACTCCTGACCTCAGGTGATCCACCCACCTAGGCCTCCCAAAGTGCTGGGATTACAGGTGTGAGCCACCGCACCCGGCCAGTTACTAAGATTTCATAAGCTAGCATAGACTGGGATTCCGGCCTATTGCCTAGTGCATAGTACGGACTCGTCAAAATATTGGTTTTCCAAATCTACCAACACATCTGAGACAAGAAGTTTGGATCTCAGCTGTGGGACCCATGCTCGGGGTACTCGGGTGGGCAGGAGGGCAGGGACTTACCTTGGCCTCCTCCAGGGCCACTGGTGACTCTGCATTACAGACGGTCTGGTTCGGAGTGGCCATCATCTTCCGTTCCAAATCTTTCAGCAGACGCCTGGAACTAGTGACACCTGCTTTGAACAACAACAGAAACCTAAATCCTGAAGGAACGTTCTCACGAATACTCTGGCTGCCCAGAATTGTTTGCCCAGGCAGTGGCAGCCATTTTGTACCCCAGCCCTTCATACCCTTATTCTCAAATGCAGGCCCCGAAGGCTGCCTCCACCGCTGGTTTTCACACCTCCAGCCAGCAAGGGGCCAAATGGGATTCAGGGGCCGTCTTCCCTGTCCTGCTCCTCGGGTCCCTCACCAGGACTCATGTCCTGTACTGTCCTCCTGGAAGTCACCGAGGCCCAGGCTGGCAGCCAGGAAGCCAGGTGTAAGTTTTGTTTCCCCAACCACCAAAGGGGAAAAGGAGGACTGCCTGGGGAGGCTGGGAGTGCAGCGGGGCTGCTGCTGCCACGGGAGAACATGGAGCAAGCTCAGGAGTCCTTCCCCACTGTCTCCAGGGGCCCCAATCTTGATGCAGCCCTGCACCCCCAACTTTCTCCCCAAGCTGGGCTCCAAAGGCCAGAAGCACAGCTGGGACCTGGGCCAGCCTAGTGCTGAGGCCTTTTCCTCTAAGGTCCTGGCCTGCCTCCCTCCTTCCTCTCAGAAAGGGAAACAGGGGAAAGGGGAAAGAGGTCTGCGCTACATGCAGCTGGGAGGGAAACCCAACTGGGATAAGGATGGATTTCTTGGAAGAGGGAAGATAGTCATGGAAAGAGGTTTTACAAAGGTGGAACTGACCTATTCGCTGTCAAGGGCTATACACACCACTACATCTGTGTGTCTTTCTGTGCGACTGCCTGTCGGTGCAATTCCCAACGCCTGAGCCCTACCTCTCGCTGCAGTTGCAGCAGCTCTGGTCAAGCCGCTCAGGCCACTAAGATGGGGGGAGGAGAGAGCTTGGATGCGCGGTGCCGGCTGGGGATTGTAGTTCTTCTAGCCTGAAAAGCGATCCAAGCGCCTGTAACGTCAACAACCACACCCGAGACTCCAAAACCCATCTACCCTTGCGCGGGGGTAAACCGCGCGCGCATCGCTGCCTTCTTTGATTGGTCAAGCCTTCTGCCAATATTCTCGCTTTTGGCAACGATTAGCTGTGAGGGAGCAAAACTGGACCCGCCTTCTCCGAACTCAATTAAAGAGTTCATTGATGGCGTTAATCTTTACGGGGCAGAAAATAGATCCGGCTAAGATGGGCGGGGCAGTAGGCGCGGAGGGATCCTTGGCCTTTGAGGAAGGCGACGAGAAGATCGGCGGCCATCGCCGCCATTTTGGGCTGGGAGGAGGCAGCGGAGGGACTCGCTGCGCAGTGAGAGCACCCCGTGGGGGGTGGTCCGGGCGCGGGGAGAGGCCGGGCCGAGTGGGCTGCCTGAAGTGGCGGCGCCGGGAGACGGCGGGAAGTGGGACCGGGGGCCAGGGAGGGTGAAGGTTGGAGTCTCCCCGGCCGAGCCCGGTCCTCAAACCGTCCCGGCAGCCCCGCAGCCTCGCCTCTCACAGAGTGCGGGGTTCTTCGGTAATTACCGCGTGTTTCCCGAGACCCCAGCAGGGGAAAGGCTGGTGAAACGGCCCCCCTCTGCCGTCCTTCCACAGGGGCGCGGATCCTGAGGCCGAGCTCTGCCAACTTCCCTCCCCACCCCCATTCGGCCTGGGTATGGCGGCGAGGCCCTGCACAGAGGGACTCCCACTTCGACTGGAGAGGTGGGGGCGACGCCAGATTCCAGAGGCTGGCGCCGCGGGGGAGGGCGGAGGTCGCAGGTCTGGCCACAAGTCGGCGTGGCAGTCAGCTGGAGGCTCCGAGAGCGGAGATCCCAGTGCACCCACCTTACCTCGCTTACACCAAAGCGCCATCTCGCCGCCCGGGGTGTGAAAAACCACGGCCCTCTTAAACTACTGTAGCAACCACTAATTCCCCCTGGGACCAGCTAGAGAGGGGCACGTGGAAACCTTCACGAGCTCGGTGCCTGAAGGTCTCTGAGGCGCTTGCCCTCAAGTTCTCTCCCATTCAGCCCCGATTCTCCGGACAACCTGACCTAGCATGTCGCCAGCCTCTTGGTGAAACGCCTAAAGTGTGCTGCCCCACTTCTCTTGAAAGTTTACACCGAAGGGATGAGGTTTTGCCCTTTACAGGGTTGGGGCACAAAGTCGGAGTCCCTGCGGCTCCGAAATAGAAATGGAGTTGCCCATTTCGTATGCTTCTTCAACATCTGCTTGCATTTTGAAATCCGAGTCTTAACTTTTACAAAACTTTTAGAGAAATGGCTGCCCTCCTAGAGGGAAAAACGAACTACAGTAATTCCAATTCCAATGTAATCTTTGTAAGATTACAAAATCTTTCCAGTTTAAAGATTTTTCTTTTCCCACAGACTAAACAAAATCAGAGTATTTTGTGTTCTACTGGTGCATTGTTACTAGGTAACCTCTATTTTTTGAAATTCCAAGTAATTGAAGGATCACTTTTGTAGATCCTAAATGCTACCAAAATAGAAACTGCAGTTTTTATCTACTTCATATGTATAGCGTTTAAGAGATGAGGAGAACTGCTTTGAAAGAATAAACTCTTAACCTTACATTATAGCTGTAGCAGCTTCTTAAAGATTGAAATTTGATGTGAAGTTCTTTTATTGAATTGCAGGTTAAATCATCTTATTTCCTACTGCTTGAAATCTAAATCCAGAGAGATTTGTGGCTCAAGGATATCTTCAAATAAAAGTTTTATTGCTAAAATGTCAGTTAAAATTATGCCTAGGTAGGTGCTGAAGTAGGAGAGGCTTTGACGTAGCAGCGTGACTGGTAGTGAATTTTGTGGGTACCTTGTGATGAGTCTCATTATCAGTTACAAATGGTCAAAACATGCCTAAGCCTTCAGCCTTACTAAAAGTTTTCCAGAACTTGGCCCGGCGCGGTGGCTCACGCCTGTAATCCCAGCCCTTTGGGAGGTGGAGGTGGGTGGATCACTTGAAGTCAGGAGTTTGAGACCAACCTGGCCAACATGGTGAAGCCCCTTCTCTACTAAAAATACAAAATTAGCCGGGTATGGTGGTGTGTGCCTGTAATCCCAGCTACTCGGGAGGCTGAGGCAGGAGAATCGCTTGAACCCGGGAGGCAGAGTTTGCCATGAGCCTCTCACCGTTGCACTCCAACCTGGGTGACAGAGTAAGACTCCGTCTCAAAAAAAAAAAAAAAAAAAAAGTTTTCCAGAACTGAAGTTCTGTTCCTCCTATTAATAATTTTTCTTCAGTTGGAGTGACAACTCCATAGCATTAACTTTTTTCCCTCTACTCCCCAGATGTCTTACAACTGGATTACAAAATAGGATCATCATTGACTAGGGTCCTCAATCCAAAACTGGAACCACTTACTCCTAACTGAAGCTTCAGTACACTTGATGCCTACTGTGGGTTGATTTTTTACCTACATATGACATGTTGGCTCTACACTGATCAAGAGATGTGAGTTTAAAAAAGCTAACTAACTTGGTAGGACTTAAACAGTCATAGGAGCAGAAAAGGCTTCTAAAGATGATCTTTGTGGGTCTTCTGTCAAGAATTTAATGGGGGAGGATCCTAGACACTTGGGATTCATCCTCCATTATGAAGTAATCTAGTGAAACTTTTGGATGCTACTGAGTGGCAAATACTGTACCAGCAGCAGACATTTGTTACTCATTTGTAAATGAAACTTACTATCCTTAAGGTTGACCCACAAGCTTTTCCATTCTTTGCTAAGAAAAATTGGGAATAGGCCGGGCACAGTGGCTCACGCCTGTAATCCCAGCACTTTGGGAGGCCAAGGCGGGCAGATCACGAGGTCAAGAGATTGAGACCGTCCTGGCAGACATGGTGAGACCCCACCTCTACTAAAAATACAAAAATTAGCTGAGTGTGGTGGTGCGCGCCTGTAGTCCTAGCTACTTGGGAGGCTGAGGCAGGAGAATTGCTTGAACCCCGGGGGTGGAGGTTGCAGTGAGCTGAGATCGCACCACTGCACTCCAGCCTGGGTGACAGAGCAAGACTCTGTCTCAAAAAAAAAAAAAAGAAAAGAAAAATTGGGAATAAAACCGGCTTATTAATGGCCTCCTGGTTATCTAAGGAAAACACAGGACTGAAGGACTGAAAATTAGGAACTCCAAGCTCTGTTTCTGTGTGTGCTGCCCTTGACTTGGTTGACTTGGCCGACTTGGCCAGAGGCCAAATACTGATGATGAGGCCAAACTGGTCATTTTGCTGCTTAGTCTGTTGTTCATCTACTGTTCAACCAGACTTTCAACTTCCTCTTCAGCTCTCCCCTCTCAGATGAGTTGCATTATGCTTTTATGACAAATTCTACAAACTCTATGTTCATTTGAAAATGGTATCAGTTCTGTCTCCCTCATAAATACCTACAAGAGTAACTAGTCTTAAGTCGCTATGTAAACACCTATTCCCTGTAACTTTGTTATATGAGAACTTCACAAGGAATGCTTCATAGATCACTGGGGCAGTTGGAAAGCCTGCCTTACCAAAGTGTGGCCTTAGTTGTCCATAGCATCACAAAAGAGCCATCCAAGTAGGCTGAATGAGGATCAGTCTCTCAGGGTGCCCACTGGTTGTGGCTGTGAAGTCCTGGACACTCATTTTGCCTGATGGCCAAATCCTAGGGATCAGTGACTATGTGTGAGTAGGATTCGTTGACAGAGGTAGGAGTTGTTTTTTTTTTTCCCCTACTGCCTGTATAATTGCAGAAAAGGAGTGATTCTTTACAGTAATTCCCCCTCTTCGGGATGAAGATGGTTGCTTCTGTTTGGTTTCCACAGTTAATCAATTTTTTTTCTTTTCTTTTGAGATGGTATCTTGCTCTGTCTCCCAGGCTGGAGTGCAGTGGCGTGATTTCCGCCCACTGCAACCTCCACCTCCCAGGTTTAAGCGATTCTCCTGCCTCAGCCTTCCATGTAGCTAGGATTACAGGCACTTGCCACCATGCCTGGCTAATTTTTGTATTTTATTATTATTATTTTTTTTGAGACGGAGTTTCGCCTAGTTGCCAAGGCTGGAGCGCGATGGCGTGATCTCGGCTCACCACAACCTCCACCTCCTGGGTTCAAGCGATTCTCCTGCCTCAGCCTCCCGAGGAGCTGGGACTATAGGCATGCGCCACCATGCACGGCTAGTTTTGTATTTTTAGTAGAGATGGGGTTTCTCCATGTTGGTCAGGCTGTCTTGAACTCCCAACCTCAGGTGATCCGCCTCCTTCTCCCAAAGTGCGGGATTACAGTCAATAAGCCACCATGCCCGGCCTGTATTTGTATTTTTAGTAGAGACGGGGTTTTACCATGTTGGCCAGGCTGGTCTCCAATTCCTGACCTCAGGTGATCCGCCCACCTTGGCCTCCCAGTGTGCTAGGATTGCAGGCGTGAGCCACGGTGTGTGGCCAGTTAATTAATTTTTTATGCTCCTGTGTTTAGGCCCCAACATCCTGTTCTTGATCTTTTTTGGCAAAAATTTGACCAAAGATTGAAACTTTGCCTCCTGGACCATATATTTTGCTCCAGTTGCAAAGTATGACTTTTATCCTTTGGTCAGCAGTTCCCATGGTGTTTAGGGACTGAATTTGACATTCTTTTTTTTTTTTTATTTTTGAGATGGAGTCTAGCTCTGTTGCCCAGGCTGGAGTGCAGTGGCACGATCTCGGCTTGCCGCAACCTCTGCCTCCCGGGTTCAAGCAATTATCCCTGCCTCAGCCTCCCAAGTAGCTGGGATTATAGGCGCCCACCATGACATCGGCTAATTTTTGTAGTTTTTTTTTGTTTGTTTGTTTGTTTTTGAGACAGAGTCTCACTCTGTCACCAGACTGGAGTGCAGTGGCGCAGTCTCAGCTCACTGCAACCTCCGCTTCCTGGGTTCAAACGATTCTCCTGCCTCAGCCTCCCGAGTAGCTGGGACTACAGGTGGGCGCCACCATGCCTAGCTAATTTTTTTATGTATTTTTAGTAGAGACGGAGTTTTACCATATTGGCCAGGATGGTCTCGATCTCTTGACCTTGTGATCTGCCCACCTCGGCTCCCAAAGTGCTGGGATTACAGGCGTGAGCCACTGTGCCTGGCCAATTTTTGTAGTTTTAGTAGAGATGGGGTTTCACCATGTTGGCCAGGCTGGTCTCCAACTCCTGACCTCAGGTGATCTGCCCACCTCGGCCTCCCAAAGTGCTGGGATTACAGGCATGAGCCGCCGTGGCTGGCAACATTCTCTTTTTTTTAAAAAAAACTTTTTATTTCTAACCTCAACCATTTACACTTTGCTTGAGAAAGAATAATAAAGTGGAATTGTTATTCCAGTGATGTGCAAATGTGAGAAATAGTACTTCCTCCAAAAAAACAAACCTTGAAACCCCACAAACTCAAGTGTACTTAAGTACTTAACGTTCAAGTACTTTTTAACTATAACCAACTTTTCCACCACACTGTTGTGAATATTTGTTGCTAGCTGTTATAAGTGATCAAGGGAAGAACTGATGCATTACCTAATGCTTGACTAAATATAGCCAGCCCTTAAGTAGGTAGACTATTTGGTTGTGGGTTTTGTTGTTTAAGTCTGTGGAGTCCCTCTTTGGTTTCTCTAACTTTTGCAGTCATTAGGGCAGAGTATATTTATTTACATTTCTCCAAGCAAAGTCTTGCTCTGTTGCCCAGGCTGGAGTACGGTGGCGCGATCTCGGCTCACTGCAACCTCTGCCTCCCAGGTTCAAGCAATTGTCCTGCCTCAGCCTCCCGAGTAGCTGGGATTACAGATACCTGCCACCATACCTGGCTAATTTTTGTATTTTTAATAGAGACGGGATTTTGCCATGTTGGCCAGGCTGGTTTCGAACTTTTGACCTCAAGTGATCCATCTGCCTCAGCCTCCCAAAGTGCTGGGATTACAGGCGTGAGCCACCATGCCTGGCCTAAATTTACTTTTTAATAGAGACAGGGCTGGTTATGTTGCCTGTGTTGGTAACTATGTTGCCTAGGCTGGTCTCAAGTGCCTGAGCTCAAGTGACCCTCCTGCCTCAGCTTCCCAAAGTGTTAGGATTACAGGCATGAAGACACTGCGCCTGGCCTGTCTAATCTTTATTATGCTTCCCCTCTTTAGAGATACTTAGTCTATTTTTCAGAACTAAACCAATCTGGAACTCCCTGGCTCTCTCTCCTAAAACTCTGAAGGACCCTGTCTCCTGAGGGCTCTAAGAAAAGCTGTCCAGCTAGCTGTGTCAGTTTGAGAAGCAGTTTTTCCTGATTGAATACCTAGGCCCCAGTAGGAAAAAGGGAACAAACTGAAATTGCTAATTTGTAAGCCTGGTCTTTTGAGCAGCTCAGTTAAAATGCTTGACAGACGACTTGAGTGAAAGGCTAGAGTGGGCTTGGGGATCATTTATCGTCAAAGCCCCCTGTTTAATATAGGTAAATCAGCGGGGTGCGTTGGTATCCACCTTTAGTCCCAGCTACTCAGGAACCTGAGGTGGGAGGATCGCTCAAGCCCAGGAATTTGAGGCTGCAGTGAGATATGATAGTGCCACTGCAGTCTAGCTTGGGCAACTGAGGGAGACCCCAGCTTTTTTTTTTTTCAACTTTTTTTTTTTTTTTGAGTCAGGGTTTCACTATGTTACCCAGGCTGGTCTCAAACTACTGAGCTCAAGCATTCTGCCCACCTTGGCATTCCAAAGTGCTAGGGTTACAGGTGTGAGTCACCGGGCCTGCTGAAACCCCAATTCTTTAAAAAAAAAAAAAAAAAAGCTTTTTTTTTTTTTTTTTTGAGACAGAGTCTTATTCTGCCGCCTAGGCTGGAGTGCAGTGTGGCGTGATGTTGGCTCACTGCAACCTTTGCCTCCCGGATTCAAGTGATTCTCCTGCCTCAGCGTCCCAAGTAGCTGGGATTACAGGCACCCACCACCATGCTCAGCTAATTTTTTGTTGTTGTTGTTTTTGTTTTTGAGACGGAGTCTTGCTCTGTTGCCCAGGCTGGAGTGCAGTGCTGTGATCTCCGCTCACTGCAAGCTCCGCCTTCCGGGTTCACGCCATTCTCCTGCCTCAGCCTCCTGAGTAGCTGGGACTAAAGGTGCCCGCCACCACGCCCAGCTAATTTTTTGTATTTTTAGTAGAGACGGGGTTTCACCATGTTAGCCAGGATGGTCTCGATCTCCTGACCTCGTGATCCGCCCGCCTTGGCCTCCCAAAGTGCTGGGATTATATGCGTGAGCCACTGCACCTGGCCAATTTTTGTATTTTTAGTAGCGACAGGGTTTCACCATGTTGGCCAGGCTGGTCTGGAACTCCTGACCTCAGGTGATCTGCCTGCCTCGGCCTCCCAAAGTGCTGGGATTACAGGCGTGAGCCACTGCGCCCGGCCTTTTTTTTTTTTTGAGGCTGAGTTTCACTCTTGTTGCCCAGGCTGGAGTGCAATGGGGCGATCTCGGCTCACTGCAAACTCCACATCCCGGGTTCAAGTGATTCTCCTGCCTCAGCCTCCCGAGTAGCTGGGATTACAGGCATGCGCCACCATGCCCGGCTAATTTTGTATTTTGTAATTTTAGTAGAGATGAGGTTTCTCCATATTGGTCAGGCTGGTCTCTTAACTCCCGACCTCAGGAGGTCCACCCACCTCAGCCTCCCAAAGTGCTGGGATTGTAGGCATGAACCACCACGCCCGGCCTAACCTTTTTTTTTTTTTTTTTAATTAAAATATAGGTAAGTAATTCTTCTCTCTGCCAGGAGAGCAATATGCTAGTTAAATGTTTCAATAGAAAGTGTAGAAATAGGAGGCCGGGTGTGGTGGCTCACGCCCGTCATCCCAGCACTTTGGGAGGCCGAGGCAGGTGGATCACGAGGTCAGGAGATCGAGATCATCCTGGCTAACAACGGTGAAACCCTGTCTCTACTAAAAATACAAAAAAATTAGCCGGGCATGGTGGCGGGTGCCTGTAGTCCCAGCTACTTGGGAGGCTGAGGCAGGAGAATGGCGTGAACCCGGGAGGCGGAACTTGCAGTGAGCCGAGATCACGCCACTGCACTCCAGCCTGGGCGACAGAGCAAGACTCCATCCCTAAAAAAAAAAAAAAAAAAAGTTTAGGAATAGGGTGGGCTTGGTGGCTCACAACTGTAATTTTGGGAGGCCGAGGAGGGCGCATTGCTTGAGCCCAGGAGTTTGAGACCAGCCTGTGCAACAGGGTGAAACCCTGTCTCTCCAAAAAAAAAAAAAAGGTAAAAAAATGGCCAGGCGTGGTGGCAAGTACCAGCTACTTGGGAGGCTGCGGTGGGAGGATCGCTTTAGCCTGGGAAGTGGAGGTTGCAGTAAGTCCAGATCGTGACACTGCACTCCAGCCTAGGCAACAGAGCAAGACTCATCTCAAAAAAAAAAAAGCCGGGCGTGGTGGCTTATGCCTATATTCCCAACACTTTGGGAGGCTGAGACGGGTGGATCACTTGAGGTCAGGAGTTCGAGACCAGCCTGGCAACCATGGCGAGACCCCGTCTCTACTAAAAATACAAAAATTAGCCAGGCGCAGTGGCGTGCACCTGTAATCCCAGCTACTCGGGAGGCTGAGGCAGGAGAATCGCTTGAACCCAGGAGGCTGAGGTTGCAGTGAGCTGAAATCACGCTACTGCACTCCAGCCTGGTGACAGAGTGAGACTCCGTCTCAAAAAAAAAAAAAAAAAAGTATAGAAAGTGTTAATACAAAACTGAAATTTTGAATAAACCTCATCATTGTGAGAATATAAATGCAAAAAAAAAAGGTAAAATGCTAGTGCCTTTGAAAGCAAAATTCAGACATACTTGCATAGCTTAAGGTAAATTGATGTATGAGAGTTACTTATAATTAGATATTTGTATATATATATATATATTTTTTTGAGACAGTTTTGCGCTTCTTGCCTAGGCTGGAGTGCAATGGCGCGATCTCCTCTCACTGCAACCTCCACCTCCCAGGTTCAAACAATTCTCCTGCCTCAGCCTCCCGAGTAGCTGGGATTACAGGCATGTACCACCACACCCGGCTAATTTTTGTATTTTTAGTAGAGACGGGGTTTCTCCATGTTGGTCAGGCTGGTCTCTAACTCCCGACCTCAGGTGATCTGCCCACCTCAGCCTCCCAAAGTGCTGGGATTACAGGCATGAGCCACTGTGCCCAGCCTAGATATTTGTATATTTGAAGACTGGACTGAATTTGTCTTCTAAAACATACTTTTTCTGATGATAAATGCATTTATAGTTTTTCCAAGATTCATTTTGTAAATATCATTTTTCTCATAGTAGGGGAAATAAGATTTTCATAGATGAATCCCTCTTTAAGAAGAGGGTCTCCGCTGGGCGCGGTGGCTCATGCCTGTAATCCCAGCACTTTGGGAGGCTGAGGCGGGCGGATCACCTGAGGTCGGGAGTTCGAGACCACCCTGACCAACATGGAGAAACCACGTCTCTACTAAAAATACAAAATTAGCCGGGCGTGGTGGCACATGCCTGTAATCCCAGCTACTAGGGAGGCTGAAGCAGGAGAATCACTTGAACCTGGGAGGCAGAGGTTGCAGTGAGCTGAGATTGCGCCATTGCACTCCAGCCTGGGCAACAAGAGCGAAACTCCGTCTCAAAAAAAAAAAAAAAAAAAGAAAAAGAAAAAGGGTCTGATATCAGAGATAATCACTGCTGCATCTTACAGTTCAGTCAAAATGAGGCTTCACTGTAAAGCCAGAGGGCACTGTTGCTGCCTTTCCAAGCAGCTGTTTTTCTGGGGCTGCTGCATGACGTCATAGCAGAAGAAAAAAACACGAAGAAAACTATTTCAAAATAAATGTTTAATATAATTTTTAGACCAAAGAAAAACTCGATCATACATTGTCTCCAGTGGACCATATGTGCCAGAACAGGACCAACTCAGTCCAGCTTTGAAGGCCCTGATTCAGTCCTACTGGTATAATCTCCCTTGATTTATTGATTTGTGTATGCTTCTTATGCAATACAAGGTGCATTTTACTCTTGAAGTCCCTATCACCTCCACCATCGCCATTTAACTGCAAAAGCATGCTTCCTAATGGGAGGGTTTTCTTCCCCCTTCCCTGCAGAGGTTCTGAACCTTCAAGGAGTTTGACAATCTTATGAATCTCTTGAACCTTCTCCCCAGAAAAATGTACATACAAGTCTAGAAATAATTTCATGGGGTTCATGGACCCCAAGGCCCACAATGGTTTCTAAGGCCCCAAATTAAGGAACCTCTGTGCTAGCGATTTGAGCAACACAATTGCCCTCAGAAAACACTGACACAGGGCAGGTGAAGGACTGGGTTGACCAAAGTGACAGGAGGGAATAATCTCATAATTTCTATTTTTATTTCGGGGCAAAATTTAGTTCTCAGGGCCTCCCTACGTTTAAGAGCAGAACTACTCAAGAACCTAAGCAGCTATCAGCATAGTTTAAGCGATTTAGAATAGGGCTGTGCAAGGGAATGTACAGGGTTCCTCATTCAGCTGAGGACCTCATTTAGCTCCTTAACTGGAAGCTTTACATTTGATCTGCAGTGAGGGGACATTTCTAATTTTAGTTTGACCCACATGGAAAGGTGGGTAGCTTTTTTTTTTTTTTTTTGGTATAGAGAGCACGTAGAATTGGACAATTAGGGTAAATCCTTGGAATCCCCCAAACAGCCATTTGCTTTATAAATCCAGTATTTCTTACCTCTGAACATCTTAAAGAACTGCCTCACAAATTAATCTAACCATTGCTTGCACTAAGAAGTTTGCCAAGAGCCTCTTCCAGGCATCCAGGAACTTCTTCCAGCCTTATTGGAGGGAAGGAAGAGATTACTGAAAACCAACTTGTAGGAATGAAATGAGGCTGTCAGTTGTCTAACCTAACAAACTGCCTAATTAGGTTTACATTTTTTGTTATTAGACTTTTGAATGGCCGAGGCAGAGTTAAATTTAACATTTTGGATTGTAGCCGCTTTCCACTCGCCTAAACACTCAATACCGGTTTGTTTATTTTTCCAGCATCAAGAAAGAAAACCAAGGCACTAGAAAGCAAGCACACTTAAGTATTGAAGATAATTACATCTTAAATTTTGTCTGAACTGTATATTGTAGCATACTTAAACCCATTCAAGGAAAAAATTGGCAAATTGAAAATTCTCCCATTAAAGATTGATATTTTTGCAAACTGACAAATTTAACGATTTCGGTACCCCTCCCCAAAAATGCAATCACATAAAATAAATCAATACTATTTTGAATTAGCTCTAGAAATCACACTGAAACTGTTACATTTACAAATGTTAAATTTATTATAACTAAAATGAATTTAATTGTTCTCAGATTTGGCCACCTTATAGCTCCGTTTAAGGAGGGGATTTGTTAAAAACAAAAATGCATTATAACTTGGTCAAATTACTTTCACATTAAGGAAAACTTCTAAAAAGGAAAACAAGAAAAGCAACTCTTCAGTTTCACATAATTAAAAGAACAGGAGAAAGCACGCAAGCTACATATAGCTAAATTTACGAAACCAACCAAAGCCAGGGGGATTTCTCTTCTGATTATGTGTCATAAAAAGGTCCACTGTCTTATATACACATGTATATAATGTTACATTCCATCACTGTAAAAAGTCCCCTTTGCCCCCTCCCCCAAAAAGTTTCAGTCTAGTCTCCAAATTTGGAAAGCGGCGCTCGCTCCTGCTGCCGGTGCAGTTCGTTCTCGGTCAGCAGCTGGAGGTTCTCGGCGCGCAGCCGGTCCAGCTCCAGCTCCAGCTCCCGCACACGCGCGTCGTCACCACCCAGCCGCTTGCTCTCCAGCCGCAGCCGGTTGTTCTCGTCCTCCATGCGCGAGAGGCACTTCTCCAGTTCCAGGTACTCCTTGATGAGCTCCTGCTTGCTCATGTTCTGCAGGCTCTCCGTGTGGTAACGCTCGTACGTCTCCGAGAAGTCCCGCTGCAGAAACTCGCTGCCGTCCCCTCCCATGCCATCGCTGCCCCCATCCTCCTCACCCCCTTCTTCCATGAAGTCGTCATCGCTGGTGTCGTCGGATTTGGCGGCGGCCCGCTTGGAGTACAGGCCGGTTTTGAGATCCGGTTCCTCCTGGTCGTGATCATCCATGAGGAACTGCGTGGTGTTATAGGGCGCGACCGGCTGGCCCTTGGCGAACATCTCGGCTCGGATCCTTGAAGCTCGAAGGCTCTGTTTCTCGTCGAACTTTTTCTTCTCTTCCCAGGTCAGCTTGTAGTACGGTTTCCAATGCCGCTTCTTCTTGGACGGGCGTCTCCTATGCTTTTTCTTCCCCAGCTGTCTCTGCTGCTGTCCCCACTCCTCTTCGCCCCCTGCGGCAGGAGCCCCCAACTTACTGGCCTCGGAGTCATGACAAGGCTGGGCGAGCAGCTCGGCCTCGGGCGTCGGTTCCATTTCTGCCGGCGGCGGGAAGTCGCCGCCAGCGGACGAGTCGTCCCCATTCTGGCCCTTCTCGCCCTCTCTCAGGCAGCTAGATTCTGGACAGGCCTGGGTCTGCAAGAGAGGTGGTTGGGACTCCAGGCTCCCTTCCCCCTCCGGCCCCGGACGGCCACCCAACTGGGGGAACGCTCTCGATTGCCACCTACTGTCCTCCTCGGGCACCCGCTCCTCCGCGCCTGGGGGGCGCTCAGGGTTCAGCTCTTCCTGGACAGCAGCAGCACCTGTACAGTTGCTAGTTTGAGGCTGGTGTTGATATTCTGACAAGAATGGCTCGGCCATGGCTAGTAGAGTCCTCGAAGTTTAAGAAATTTTGGCTAGTAAGTCCTTAAGGAAAAAATGGGTTTTTCTTAAAAAAAAAAAAAGAAAAAAAGAAAAACACAGTCCAACAGAGTCCTCTTCAGTTTGTAATTCCTGCAGTGACGCCTTTAGCTAGTCCTATCAGCAAACTCCAATTGCAATCTGGGGAGCTCAAGTCAGTAAAGGGTTAAGCGCCCACAGTGCGGCCAGCTAGCGGGTCCAAGGGGGTGCAGCGGCAGGAACAGTACGTAATGTGCGGAGGTGGGCCTCAAACCTCCAAGCGGAGCACCCCAGTAAAGGAGTTGGTGAGCAAGGTGATGAGGGTAAGTCCAGTGCGTGAAACCCAGCCCCGAAGGGGTTAAAACTACCGATGACGCTGCCTCCGAGGGGCCAGATCCACAAAGGGTTAAATCCCCTGCCGCAGAGCCCACAAGGGGTTAAAGTCCCGGCGCCACCGCCTCCCACTTCCACGGGTGTCGCTTCCACCCAAGCTCCCAGTTCCCTAGGCCCGGCCGGAGCCTCAGCAGAGGACAGACAAACTCATCTCCCCTTTGGCTCGATGCTCTGCTCTGCTCAGTTCTCCTCCGCCTCCTCCTCTTTTCCTCCCTCCCTCCTCCCCCTTCCCACAGCTCCTCTTCCGCCTCCTCCCCCAACTTTCCCCCCCCAACCTGGCTCTCCACCTGCCAACTTCCAACTGCTGTCTCCCAGCCCTCTGCGCCCCTTTTATATAGAAGCTTGTTCGCCCCGCCCGTGCGCATGCGTAGCGGAGTTCCCTTTGCGGGGCGCCGGGAGTCGTAGTTCTTATCTTTCGGGCCCGCAGGCCTCGCGCGCCGTGCGACGTAGCCAATCCCAGGACACGTAGGGGGCGTCTCCCTGGCCACCTCCTTCCATCGCTTAGCCCTCGCTAAAGAAACGCGAGCGGCCATTGGTGAAAAATCACACGACTCGCTGAGGAAGGACGGCCAATCGCAGAGAAGATGGGGCGGGTTCTGGACCGTACCATTCTGTTTCAGGAATACGAGAAGATTCGATGGCCTATGAGAGTCCACACAGAATATTTTTACGAAAAGGTGCGTTATAAAGGCTATTATCGTATTCTGTTCTCAGCGGAAGGGTTCCGAAGGTTATGAACCTTTATTAACTAACGCAAGAATGGTTTATTCCTAAAAAGTAGTCCCTAAAATGTAAAAGAATTAAATCATATAAAGAGAGTCGTCGGCCCACGGCTGCTAACTCGCGAGTCTTAAGATTACAGAAACGGCTTCAAGGCGGGTGGTGAGTGCCTGAGACTGACACTTGCGGAAGGATATCGCGAGCACATTTTGTAAAGAAGGAAAAGCGCATGAAGAAGTAAACAAATGAAGAATAAAAAGTGCCGCCTTAAAGGGACAGTGTGACTGCGTTTAGCGCCGCAGGCTGGCACTAGGCCCCGGAAGACTAAAAGGCGGGTTCGAGTCCCGGTGGCGCCGACTCCCGGACTGACCTCGGTACCCTTAGCTGAAGGTGGCGGAGTCCCAGCCCCAGCCTGGTCTCAGAAAGCCGCCCCCGCCCCAGGGGCCAATGCAAACTGGTGATTCGCGGCCAAGGCTCTTCCCTGGGCCAAGATCGGAAAGCCGGGGCCGGGGGCGGGCGGGGGGGTGGAGGGGGAAGCGGGGGAAGGCCTCGCTCCCACGCCTCAGCTTCTGTCGAAGAAAATGGCCTCCTGGGGCCGATTTGGTCTTTTCACTTCCGACCGAGATCATTTCCTGAACCGGGACAGAGGAGGTCCGGGCCAGCCATGAGGCTGTTTGTTGGGAAGAGTTCGGAATGATTAATGAGTTGAAATCATCAGCCCTGGCTATCCGAGAGGGAAGCAGGTCTCACCCGCAGAGGCCCTTCCTCATCAGTGGGCGCTGGGCAAGACTGGGAGGGAAGCATGGAGGAGGCCTTGCCCCGAAACTTGCGGCAGGGAATTCTGGCGCAGGGCTGGGGGCCGATTTCCCCGGGGGCGTAGTTTCTCAGAGAGAAATTCTCTAGACGCAAGCCCCCAGCCCTCCATAAACAGGGACTGAGAGGACCCAGAGAACCCCTCATACCAGTCACTGAGGCCTAAAATCTTGTCGCCCTTTCCACTTCTCCCTCGCCACACACCCAGTGACCCTTTCTTCTTATTGCTTCCTTAATAGCATCCCTGACATTCCAGCACGTTTGCACTGTGCACCTTTTACGCACAGAACCATGTGACCTCACCACAGCCTGGCAAGTTAGACACGATAGGAATGAGTGTCTCCATTTTACAGATAAGGCATCTCTAAGACTGGAAAATAAGTAACTTGTCCAAGGTCACATGACAACCACGGGGCAGTTCTGGCTAGTGCACGGGTCTTTGTGACCCCCCAATGCCATTTTTCTTTCTGTCACACAAAACCCCATTTTTTCTTAAAATCGGGGAAAACTCTGGATTTCGTTCTTTTCATTCCCAACAACTTCAACCTTATTCAGCCCCTATATCATTTGGCAAACAGGAGGGTACAAAGAGGGGTGGGATGCCATCCTTGCCTTCAAGTTGCTCATGGACCGTGGAGAGGCCATCAGACCACAGCCAGCCTAAATGGCAAGTGCGGGAAATCCCGGTAGGGGCTGATGAGCCGAGTGCATGGGAGCTGGGAATTATGGACAAGTGTCAGGAGCAAGTGACTTCCTGGCTGGCTCTGAAGGATGAAGAGCTTTCAGGCAAAGTGGCACGAAGAGGGGCATTTTAGGAAGACCAAGCATCATGTGCCAGGAAAGGGCTAGTCTGGGACCTCGGTGGCTCTGGGCAGTGTGAGATATCGGGGGTGGGGGCCAGTGGTGATGGGCATGGCCAATGTAGATGCCTCTAAGGGGAGCCGCAAGCACGCGGGCCTCTGGGCACAGCTATATGTTCTGAAAATGAACACCTTCGTTTGTTTTCTCTGGGCTGCCAAGAATTCGGGTCCACCTGAAAAGTTCCCAGCTCCGTGTGGCTTCATCCCTTAGGAGGCTTCCTGAGAGCAAGAACTGCCCCTCAGAGGGCTCCTGGAGGAAAAAGGGATTTTGCAGAGAACTTGGTTATCACAGAGACCTCCAAATTGTTACCCCATCTTCAGACTCCAGAGGATTCTGGGGTACCCCCGGTCAGGGTATTTCGAAGGCACTGCTGAGCCCAGCCTCAGTGTCCTGGACTGGGCTCCATTGTATGGTCTCATGTGTTATATTGGGGGAGAGGTGGACGGACGAATAGGTTGTGGAATTCTAGAATTCTGTCAAGGGGCTAGGTAACCTTACTGTTAGCTGGGTTCTAACCCTTTGCCAGGCATTCAACATGCCCCATCACTGGTAAACCCCAGGACTGCCTTATGATGAAGAGATCAACCCTATTTCACAAACAAGGCCACCCAAGCCCAGAACAGTTAAGCATCTTCCCCAAGGGGGCTAGGCGCAGTGGCTCACACCTGTAATCCTAGCACTTTGGGAGGCCAAGGCGGGCGGATCACGAGGTCAGGAGATCGAGACCACCCTGCCTAACATGGTGAAACCCCGTCTCTACTAAAAATACAAAAAGTAGCCGGGGTGGTGGCACCCGCCTGTAGTCCCAGCTACTTCTGGGAGGCTGAGGCAGGAGAATCGCTTGAACCTGGGAGGCGGAGGTTGCAATGAGCTGAGATCGCGCCACTGCACTCCAGCCTGACAACAAAGAGAGACTCAGTCTCAAAAAAAAATCTTGCCCAAGTTCCACAGCTACTGTGTAAGTGGTGGAGCTGGCTTCAGCTCTAAGCCTGCAACCCCCACCAAGGTGGCCCTGCTGTTGTCTGTCCTGCTTGCTGCAGTCCAGCCTTATCACAGGGGCTATTCAGCCTGTGCTTGTGACCCTGGGCTGAGCAGTGCAGGTGCAGAGCGCACCGTCTAGCCTCAGGGATGCCTTCCCGGCTTTGAAAGGACTGACGACTAAAGAGTGACTGTGGCTTCCAGTGGGGCCAATGATGGCCAAGCCTGGGGCGGTGGTCGAGACTAGAGGCTGACAGGGAACTCAGGAGTTTAAGGATCTCAGCCAGGGGCATTCAGAACTGCGTCTTCCTTACCCAGAGGTAGGAAGGTCCTAGGGCCCAGGTGGTGGCGGCGGCGGGGGACTCCGGTAGAGACCCTGGCCAGTGAACTTGGAGGCGCTGGCACCAGGCGGCGCTCAGAGTGGCCAGTTTCGCCATTGAATACAGGCCGGACCGAGGCTTGAGCCAAGGCGGCCCACGGACGACAGGGCTTGTGCTGACAGAGGGAGGCCAAGGCTTCTGGCCTGTACCCCCCGGAAGGCGATTGCACGCGGGCACTCGGCCCACCCCGACGGGGGCTTCCAGGCGCGAAGGGCCCTGCTCCCTACTCAGGGCGGGGCGAGGACGAGGCTCTCGCTGGGCCTTGGCCTTCCAGAAAATCCCCTGGGAAGGCCCAGGCCCGGAGGTCAAGGTGGGGCACCGGGAACAGGCAGCTGAGGAGGGGGCAGCGGACATTTCTGGGGCCGGGGGCTCGGAACCCCATCTCTACGCCCGGGGCGTGGAGCTGGACCAGCCGCCGTCCCCTTTGGGCGGGGGCCAAACCAGCTCCTCGGCCCCGCCCAGCCGTGCTCCGCTCCTCCCCGCCACCCCCAGCTCGCTCGGACCCCGCGTCCCCGACGGGGCGGCGGGCAGGGCCGCGCCGTCGGCCCCCCGCATTGGCCCCGCCCTCCCAAGGGCGCTCCGCTCCCGGCCCGGGCCACCCTTGGTTCCCCTCCCTCTCCCCTCCACACAGAGGCCTGTTTTCGCTTCGCTTGCCCGGGGAGGAGGGAAAATATTCTCCATTCAGAAACACCAACCGCTGGCCCTGAAAGATCAGGGCCATCAAGGGGGCATTGGGTGGGAAGCAGGAAAGGGACTTTGTGCCTCGCTCGCTCCGGGCCCCGCTCCCCGCTCCCCGCTCCCTCCGTAGGGGACCAGACAGCAGAAGATTATGGTTTTCTTTTATTTAGTGAAACATTCGTTTGTAAGTGAATCTTCAATGAAGACGTCCTGAGTGTGTGTGGGGGCGGAGGGGGCCGGCAGTGGAGGACAGCGAGCAAACTGCGCTCATCCCCCTCCACCGGGGCCTGCTCACTCCTCCCAGCTGGTCCGGGCCTCCTGGCCTCCCTCCCGCAGCCTCCCAGCCAATCATTCTTCCAGGCCCCGGCCCAAGTCCCAACTTGCTCAAGAGCTGAACCTCCTCGGGGAGAAGCAGGGGTGGGAAGAGTCAGGTGACCCAGAGAGTGGGGAGGGCAGGGGCTGAGACCCGATAGCCCCGCCCCCGAGTCACGGCCAACCCAGCACCGAGGACATGTACCACAACTGCAGCCTCCCAGGGGAGCCTGGGGTGGTTTCGAGGAGGGAAGCGTCCCTGTGAAGCTGCAGGGAGGGGTGGGGTCTTATTTGCCCCCCGCTTTGCTTTAGGAGAGGAGGTGCGAAGGCAAACACTGCCAGGAGGGGGAATTTTGAATGCTGTTCTTCTAAACCCTAGGAAGGCTCAGGGCACAGCAAGATAGTCTCAGTTGGCTGCAGAGACCCCTCCACTGACAGTCACCTCTTTTGGGTCCGAAACATTCGGAAGAGCCACTGGACGACGAAGGGCCACAGGAGGAAGAAGAGCAGCGCGGGCCCTGGGAGCCCAAGGGGCCATGGCCGAGCACTGGGCCTGGGCTGCGGCCTCTGCAGCCAAGAGGGAGGGAGTCAGAGGCCAGTCCAGGCTTCAGCATAGCCTCCCCAGGAACCTGCTTCCAATTTAGTGGAAGATTGGAAAGACCCTGCCCCTAAGTCTGCACCACTAGAAGGGAAGTGGCCCCCAAGTGGTCCTGACAGGTTGAATGCCAACTCCCTCCCACATCTTCCTCCCCAGGGCAATCCCAGTATCAAGAGAGGCTGGAGGAGCTGCGGGTAGAGGGAGTGGCTTCCATGCCATCTTCTCTGGGCCACAAAGCAATGACCGTTGGTATGACCTGAAGACCTGTGTTGTTAAGGATGTGCCACATATGTCAAATGAGGACCCTGGGTACCCAGATTTTAATTTCCAAGTATCATTCTCCACTAAAAAGGAGCCAAGGCTCCTTGGAGAAGTGGCTGATTCCAGGCCTGGGGCAGGGAAGGTGGGAGTGAATGTAGGGCACCTTGTACCAGGAAAGCAAGGTCGCTTTTAAAGATTCATCAGGTTGTGTTATAAGAACATAAGATCCGGTATGAAAGGGTCTCGAATGGCCAAAGTTTTGACTGTCTGAGCATCAAAAAGAATGACTGTGGCAGACTGGGTGGGGTGGCTCACGTCTGTCATTCCGGCACTTTGGGAGGCCGAGGCAGGCGGTCACCAGGTCAGGAGTTCAAGACCAGCCTGGCCAAGATGGTGAAACCCCGTCTCTACTAAAAATACAAAAAAAATTAGCCGGGCATGGTGGTGGGCGCCTGTAATCCCAGCTACTCGGGAGGCTGAGGCAGAGAATTGCTTGAACCCAGGGAGGTGGAGGTTGCAGTGAGCCGAGTTCGTGCCACTGCACTTCAGTCTGACTGACAGAGTGAGACTCCATCTCAAAACAACAACAAAAAAAAGAATTACTGTGGCTCCTGGGAATACTGAATCTGTGAAATCCATGAGCCCACAGTGATACTCAAGAGAAAACTGGAATTTTGTCACCATTTAGGTGGCTTTTAAATTAATTTTTCTTTTTCTTTCTTTTTTTTTTTTTTTTTTTTTTTTGAGGAGTCTTGCTCTGTCTCCCAGGCTAGAGTGCAATGGTGTGATCTCGGCTCAGTGCAACCTCTGCCTCCTGGGTTCAAGTGATTCTCCTGCATCAGCCTCCTGAGTAGCCGGACTTACAGACACCTGCCACCATGCCCAGCTAATTTTTGTATTTTTAGAAGACACGGGGTTTCACCATGTTGGTCAGGTTGGTCTCGAACTCCTGACCTCAGGTGATCCACACACCTCAGCCTCCCAAAGTGCTGGGATTACAGGCGTGAGCCACCGTACCCAGCCTAAATTAATTTCTTACTTTAAAAATAGATAACTAAAGAGAAAGAATGAAGTATTTATCTTGCCTTTCCACTGTATTTCAGGGAAACCCAAGATGATGAGGGAAACAGTACACAAATGATAGCTAATAGATGTTAAAGGAATCATAGCATTTAAAAGTCAGCTTTTTTTTGGCAATCACTAAATTATTGACTCAGGCAAGGATTCGCAATTGTCAAAAACTAGCAAATGGAGTTTATGGGGGACCGGATATTCTCCGACTACAGGAGGAAAACATGACTTTACAATGGTGGGATCAGACCCCCTTCAACCATCCCAGTGGTCCATGCTAGAGTTACTAATGATGGGACATCCAGATAGCATGTGTCCTCTGACATGAAAAAACATCACCTCTGATGTAGTCTGGTCCAAAATGTTGCGGTTTTTTGTGCTTTGCGTTTTTTTGAGACAAGGTCTCACTCTGTAGCCCAAGCTGGAGTGCAGTGACACCATCATAGTTCACTGCAGCCTCGATCTCCTGGGCTTAAGCGATCCTCCTGCTTCAGTCCATGCCCAGCTAATTTTTAAACATATATTTTGTGGAGACAGGGTCTCACTATGTTACCCAGGCTGGTCTCAAGCTCCTGGGCTCAAGCGATCTGCCTGCCTCAGCCTCCCAAAGTGCTGGGATTACAGGCGTGAACCACCATGCCCAGCCCAAATGTTTAATGTGACTCTAGTGTTTAGATCTAACCTCCAGTTAACAGGAAATGTGTATCGAGGAACCACCCATGAGGATGTAATTAGACCCAAAAGGTGGAACATTCTATAGACACCAGCCCAGACTGGTCAGCAAGTCAATAGCAAGGAGAAGGACTGGGCTAGATTAAAAGAGAATTGAAAGGGGGAACAGATGCAATGTGTGGTCCTAGACTGGAAAAACAGAGCAGCTGGAAAAGGCGGTTTCAGGATAACTGGAGAAACTGGAATTTAGATTGGATATTTGATGATATTAAGAAATTAATAATTGTGTGTAATAAAATGTTGTTTGGGCTAGGTAGAATGTTCTTATTTTGAGAGATATGGTTTTTTGTTTGTTTGTTTTTGAGACGGAGTCTTGCTCTGTAGCTCAGGCTGGAGTGCAATGGCATCATCTCAGCTCACTGCAACCTCTGCCTGCCAGTTTCAAGTGATTCTCCTGCCTCAGCCTCCTAAGTAGCTGGGATTACAGGTGCCTGCCACCTCGCCCAGCTAAGTTTTGTATTTTTAGTAGAGACAGGGTTTTGCCATGTTGGCCAGGCTGGTCTGGAACTCCTGACCCCAGGTGATCCGCCCGCCTTGGCCTCCCAAAGTGCTAGGATTACAGGCGTGAGCCACCACACCCAGCCTATTTTGAGAATATGAACCCAACTCTTTCGGGGTGGAACATCATGATGTTTAGAATCTTTTTTTTTTTTTTTTTTTTTTTTTTTGAGACAGGATCTTGCTATGTTGCCTAGGCTGGTCTCGAACTCCCAGGCTCAAGAGATCCTCCCTCAGCCTCAGCCTCCCAAAGTGCTGGGATTACAGGTGTGAGCCACCACGCTAGCCTGTAATCTACTTTAAAATCTTCAACATTTAAAAGTAGTAAATGGTAGGAAAAAAAGAAAAGGGGGCCAGGTGTGGTGGCTCACACCTGTAATCCCAGAACTTTGGGAGGCTGAGGCAGGTGGATCACGAGGTCAAGAGATTGATACCATCCTGGGGACCATGGTGAAACCCCGTCTCTACTAAAAATACAAAAAGTATCTGGGCATGGTGGTGCCGCCTGTAGTCCCAGCTACTCTGGAGGCTGAGGCAGGAGAATCACTTGAACCCGGGAGGTGGAGGTTGCAGTGAGCCGAGATCATGCCACTGTACTTCAGCCTGGGCGACAGAGCAAGACTCCATCTCAAAAACAAAAAACACAAAGCAAAAAAAAAAAAAAAAAAAAAAAAAAAAGAAAAAAAGAAAAGAAAGCAAGCCCTGTTGAGGGGGAGGGGCAGTGTTGAAAAGTTAGCCATTGTGGATCTGAGGAAATCCTGCCGCTGTGGGCTCACACCTGCTGTGCTGAGTGGGTTAGGGGTCACCCCAGAGATGCCTCACATCTGGGAACCCAGCCCTCTCTGCCCCCACCACCTCAGGCTTTTCAAGAACAGACCCACTCAGAGTTAATGGTGGGTACCAGCTTTGCAGGGAGACAGACTAGGGGCCACTGCCAACTCCATCGCTTAATGTTAATATTAACAGCAATAGTAGCAACAGAACCGACTGGAGAAGGCTTTCTGTGTGGTGGGCACCACGGAAGCATCGACATGTGTGGTTGAATCCTCACAGCAGCTCAGAGAGGCTCTCCCAGGCTGTGTGCCCTCAGGCACATTAGCCCCTTGGAGCCTTAGTTTCCCTCTCCAAAAGGGAGGTGAAAAGAAACTCTGTCTCATAGGGCTGTTGTGTGGATTCAGTGGGAAGATGCCCATGAGTGTCTGGCAGCCAGCGGGGCTCCAGCAATGGCAGCTGTTATTTAGTTTGCAGGAGCCCAGGATCCCAAGTGTCAGAGGCAAGCAGAGCTAGGAGTTGAGGAGAGGGATGCAAGGGCTGAACCATTTGCAGCAAATCCTAATTCTGGGAATGGAAGTCCTGACTGAGGGGCAATAGGGACCCCCATCCTCAATGCCCAGAGCAGACACATCATGGCCCTTCCCACACGGGATTAGTCCTGAGGCTTAGCTTCTCTCCAGGCAGAGGGAGGGGAGAACGGCAAAGGGCCCCACCCACTCTGCCTTCAGAGTGGAAGCATGTCAGCCCCCTCCACCCTCACCCCCACCTCCTGCCTGCAGCAGGAGCCATGCCATTCTCTGGAGAGAGATGTGGGCAGGTGGAGGCGTGAGGACAAAAACAAAAGTGGCTGGAAGAGGAGCCCAGAATAAAGACCGGATTCTGCCATCATCTTGTCCTATGGGGTGGGGGACTCTACCTGCTCAGGGGGCCGGGGTATGCTCTCCAGGCTCTGCACCCTCGCCTGCACCTCCTGCATGCTCTCTCGTAGTGCTCGAACTGTCCCCAGCAGCCACACATCCAACTCCTGGGGCCCCAGCGGGCTGCCCCGCAACCCCTCTGCGGAGCACAGACACACAGGGAAGGAGGCTCAGGAGGCAACTCAGCTCCGGGCAGGGTGGGGGCAGGCTGGGGCAAGCCCAGGAAAGTGTAGGAGTAGAACTCAATCCCTGTACCGAGTGTGATTCTTGCAAAGTCCATCTATGCAGCTGAGTAATGGGCTGCTGTGGGTTTAATCCCAGCATGGCCGCTTAGGACATAGATCAAGTCATTAACTTTTTTTTTTTTTTTTTTTTTTGAGACAGTCTTGCTCTGTCGCCCAGGCTGGAGTGCAGTGGCACAATGATCTCGGCTCACCGCAACCTCCACCTGGATTCAAGCGATTCTCCTGCCTCAGCCTCCCGAATAGCTGGGATTATAGGTGCCCACCACACCCGGCTAATATTTGTATTTTTAACAGAGACAGGGTTTCACCATGTTGGCCAGGCTGGTCTCGAACTCCTGACCTCAGGTGATCTGCCTGCCTTGGCCTCCCAAAGTGCTGGGATTACAGGCGTGAGCCATCACGCCTGGCCAGTCATTAACTTCTCTGGGCATCATTTTGTCATCTAAAAATTAGGAGAAGATGTCATTTCCCTCACAGGGCTGCTTGCTCAGAGGAATAAAGGAGATACTTTTGAAAATGTCCATACAGGACCTGACACACAACAGGAGTTCTAGAAGGGAAGAGGGCAGAACTCATTGTCTTCTGAGATTTCCAAACGGGGGAGTCCAGAGAATATGGATGACCTCCCGAGGCTGTGCAGCTGTAGGTGGGAGAGCTGGGCTAGGACTTCCCATCCCGCTGGCCTTACTCAGCACCTGCAGAGGGTGCAGACTCCTGGGTGCCCTTGGGGGAGAGGAGGGAGGGCGGGGACTTTGCCCATCCAGGCAGGTATCTGGCTGGTTAGCAGCCCTTCCTGGACAGAGGCTTCTTGCTCAGTGCCCAGCAATGGACTTTCAACTCTGCCCTAGGAAGGCAGCCAACAGAAGGCTTGGGGTGCCAGGACCACGAGAAAGGGCAGAAGTGGGTGAGAGGTTGGGCAGGAGCTCACCTTTCTCTGTGGGGGGCACAGGGCTGTTCCTGGGATCACGCTTTTCTCCAGATGCTGCCCGCTGCTCTGTCCAAACCTGCTGAGATGAGTCAGAGGGCTGAGAGTGGGAGTGGGAGCACAGTGGGGTGGGAAAAGGGGGGAATGGGGACTGGGCTCACCAGCTCAGGCTCCAGCTGCTCCAGGGAATCACAGAAAACCTCGGAGTCCAGGTCCCTGGGTGAATGGGACTCTGTGGAGGGGTTGGTAGAGTTACTACTGCCCAGAGGGAAGCTGTGGAGGGAGAGCAGGGGTGTGCACTGGGCAGAAGCACCTGTTTAGGAGACACTAGAGATACGAGGCACTAGAGATATCAACACCTGAGGCACAGATGGGCACCAGAAGCAAGGCCCTGGAACAGGAATCCTAGACCCCGGTCCCCACCTTTGGGAGCACAAGAAGTCTGTGTCTGTGGAGGGCACAGAGTGGCATCCAGCCTTCTCCCCTCCAGCCCTCCCCCAGCCTGAGTTTGGTCCACCCCTCCTGCTCAAGCACTAACCTGGGCTTGGGGGTGCCGGTTCCTTAGGGAGGCAGGGAGGCTCTGAAACAGCCCCAACATCTCCATTCACAACCTGCTCTTTCCAACCTGCCAAGACACAGCACCCAGAGGTGGGCCTGGGGAGAGGCTGGCACCTCCCAGTGTGATCAAGCCCCTACTCGGGATGAGCCATGGATGCTGCCTGAGATCCACCTCTTGGGGGCGTGGGGGTCCTAACAGGGATGTCGCCTGGAGCCCTCTGCCCCCAGCCCACCTCAGCCTAGACCTAAGATGGTTCACTCAGCACTTTTGGAGCTCCCAGCCTGGGAGTCTGACCTGTGACCCTTCTCAGGAAGGTCTCTGGGGGCCTCGGCATGTCAGGGATCACCTGGTACAGGGGCTCGAAGTAAGCAAACATGTCCTCTGCCACCTCACCCAGGGGCACTGTGTCGATCACCTGTAGGGGAGGGGGTCTGTTGGGGACGGAGTGGCCTCCTGTCCCTTCCGCCCTGCTCCTGCCCTGTCACACACCTCCACCCTGTGCCCAGTCAGGGGCCAAAGGTAGGCAGGGCTGAGGGTAACATGAAGGTGGTGATTCCCATGAGGGGGTCCATGTGCAGGAAACGTAGTGGGGGTCAGAACTGGAGGGGTGAGGCCACCTGGCCAGGAGCCTGGGGACAGAGAACCTGTAGCCCCTACCTTCTGTGCCACCAGTTTCATTTCAGTGATGTAGGCAGACATGGCCTCTTCCCTACTCATCTTGCCCAGACTGTTCCAGGCGTCCCTGGGGGCAGAGGGCTGTGAGAGGGCTGCTTGACAGCTGAGGCTTGTTTGCCCAGCCAGCAGGGAGCTCACCACTTATATCGTCCAATGGGGTCCCAGAACCCGGGCCGGGGGACCAGGCAGGGCCCCATGGTGGCCTGCTTGTAGTAACTGTAGAATCGCAGCATCTCTTCATAGGAGGGGCGGTAAGAACCTGGGCAGAGAGTTGGGAAGCCAGGGCAGAGCATCACTCCCAGCTCCAAGGGGCGGAGGGGCGGGAGAACCCCGCTTGGAAAGGGCAGAGGTGGGGATGGGTCCCATCCAGGGCATCTGGACTGGGGTAGGAAGCGGAGGGAACCCCCAGGACAGCCCAGGCAGGGGCTTGTCTGCAAAAACTGCAGTGATCAGGACCATTCTTTCTTCAGAGTCAGACCCCAGGCGTCCCGAATGCGAGTCCAAATGCGAGTCCCCGCAGCCTCACCGTTCTTGGGCAGGTTCTGGATGACGCTCACTGCAGCCTGGAACTGTTTCTGGCAGTCGGGCTCTGGGCTTTCTTTCTCGGTGCCCATGCTGCTGCGAGCCCTGGGGCCCTACTTTTGAGCGACTCTGCAAGAAGCAGCCTTCGTGTGAGGGGGCCTCCAGGGTCCCCCCGGCACCATAAGCAAGGATTCACTTCCCAGAGGGGCAAACTAAGCTCTTTAGAGGTCCCAGACACCCTGGGAGGTCAGAAGTTGTGGTTGAGGAGCCTCCTTTTCCTACCTCAAGGCAGCGTGGTGGGGTCAGGGTCGCCAGGGCCTCGGTAGGTGGAGAGGCAGGTGGCGAGGGCCTCAGTGCCAGATGCGTCCGTCCCCAGATGCGCCTCCTTTAGGTGCACATCTCCAACTCCTGGACAGATGGAGAAACAAGAGAGGAGGAGTCAGGGCGGGGCGAACAGTCTCCCACCCTGGCCGCCTGCACCTTGGCCCAGACTGTGCCCCGCGGCGCCCACTGCCAGGACGCCTGGGTCCTCTCTCGCCACCACCCCGCGGCTTCCTACTGACCCCGGGGTCCAGCAGGGCGGGGATGGCGACGCAGAGCGAGGGGGGAAATTTAGGCCAATGAGAGAGCCTGTTTCACATTCGGCTTACCTACCTCAACCATTCAGCACGGTCCTTTCAAGATCATGCAAATAGTTTCTCAGAGCCTTTCCCAATCAGGCGGGGCTTAATCCAAGAGTCGGACTTCCCAGCCGGGGATGGCCAAGGCGGGCGGCAGCTCCCCCTGGTGGACATAGTGAAAGGTCGTGGCGTCCTAGCGCCCCCTGGTGGAAATCCGCATCTGTTCGCTGATATCCAGGCCTGGCCGATCCGAGGCAACCCACTCAGCTCTCTAGACACTTAGGCACTGGGGATTAAAAGAAGTAATGTCCTGTGGTCAGGTGTTCTAGAGGAGGGACATCACAGCTCAGTTTTGGAAGATGGTCGGGCACGGTGGCTCATGCCTGTAATCCCAGAACTTTGGGAGGCCAAGGCGGGCGGATCACCTGAGGTCAGGAGTTCGAGACCGGCCGGGCCAACATAGTGAAACCCCGTCTCTACTAAAAATACACAAATTAGCCGGGCGTGGTGGCGCGCGCCTGTAATCCCAGCTACTCGGGAGGCTGAGGCAGGAGAATCGCTTGAACCCGGGAGGTGGAGATTGCCGTGAGCCGAGATTGCCCCATTGCACTCCAGCCTGGGCGAGAGTGAGATTCCATCTCAAAAAAAAAAAAAAAAAAAAAAAAAAAAGAGTAAGCAAAATGGAGATCGCAGAATGATGGTTACCAGAGGCTGGGACGGGTACTGGGGAGGGGGGGAAATGGGTACAAAAATACAGTTTGAATGAATGAGATCCAGTATTCGGTAGCACAATACAACGATTATAGTTACCAATAATTTATTGTATCTTTTTATTTTGTTTATTTTATTTTATTTATTTATTTTGACACGGAGTCTCACTCTCTCCTGGGCTGGAGTGCAGTGGCGTGATCTCGGCTCACTGCAAGCTCCGTCTCCCGGGTTCACGCCATTCTCCTGCCTCAGCCTCCCGAGCAACTGGGATTACAGGCGCCCGCCACCACGCCCAGCTAATTTTTTGTATTTTTTAGAAGAGACGGGGTTCACCGTATTAGCCAGGATAGTCTCGATCTCCTGACCTCGTGATCCGCCCGCCTTGGCCTCCCAAAGTGCTGGGATTACAGGCGTGAGCCACCGCGCCCGGCCTGTTGTATCTTTTTAAATTAATTATTTTAAAAACAATTTTTGTAGAGGCAGAAGTCTCATTATATTGCCCAGGCTGGTCTTCAATACCTGGCCTCAAGTGATCATCCCACCTCTGCCTCCCAAAGTGCTGGGATTACAGGCGTGAGCCACTGCATCTGGCCAATTTATTGTATATTTCAAAATAACTGGGCGGGACATGGTGGCTCAGGCCTGTAGTCCCAACACTTTGGGAGGCCAAGGCAAGAGAATTGCTTTGAGGCTGCAGTGAGCTATGATCATGCCACTGCACTCCACCCTGGGCAACCAACCAAGTAGTGAGACCTTGTCTCTAATAAACAAATAAATAAAATACAAATACAAATAACTAAAAGTGGAATTGGAATGTTCCTAATACAAAGGAATTATAAATGCTTGAGGTGATGGATACCTCAATTACCTTGATTTGATCATTACACATTTTATACCTGTATCATAACATTACGTGCATCTCCACAACTCTCTGCAACTATTAAGTATCCATAACAATTAAAAGAAATGTAGACTTAGTCTATCCAACAACAACAATAACAAAAGGGTAAACCAGGAGAATAAGGAAGGTTGTTTCTGGAGGAAGGAACGGCAGGATCAAAAGCACAAAGGCGAAGATGATAATCAGGAAGAAAATTCAGGACCCCAGAGTGGCGTAGGGACCCAAGCCAGTGTGCAGAATCTCTGGGCCTGGGAGATCTGAGGATGGGGTAGAGCAGGGCAAGTAGGTGGCAAATCCAGGCCCTGAGCACTAGCCTCTCTGTAGGATGCCACGCCTCTGGCCGCCGCAGAGTGGCGGTGTGCGCCCATCTCTCTGCCGGACCCAGGCCACCGGCTGCAGAAACGCTGCCACCTGGACGTCCCCCACTTCGCGCACGCACTCTGGTGCTTGCATATAAATAGTAAGTGCACACCCGACTCGGCCACCAGAACCTGCACGCGGATGCCCACCCACGGGTTGACGTCGCGGACAACTACACCGCGGGTGCCGGGCTGGGGTGCCGGCCTGTCCAAGCCTCGAACCTAGAACTAGTTGCTGGGGACTCCAGGCTCGGCTCCGCCTCACGCTCCCCAGGTCCGTCAGCTCCGAGACTGTGGCTCTCCGAGGGGGCAGCACCTGGCCTGGCACAGGGAGGTTAATCCTATGACGTCACTGCCAACCTCCCCACCCCCATGCCCATCCCTTCGGGTTCGCGCTGCCCCGCACGGCTCAGCTCCCGGCGTTCTGCCGTCGCTCCCGGCCCTGCGTCCCGTCCCGGGTCTGGTTCCCTGCTGAGGCCTGCGGCGCGACGGGTTCGCGGAAAGGAGGGAGGAGGGGGTCCTGCGTCAGCCTCGAGTCAGGGCCCCCGGGAAGGAGAGGGTGTCTGTGCCAGAGGACGGCCCTCGTCCCCGGTGAAGGCTCCCACCCCCAGCCCCGCAGCATGGGGGCTCTAGTCACCGTCGCGGCCAAGATCAGAGGCTCGCCCGGACTAAGGGGAGACGGACTCACGAGCAGGGCCGAGCGCTGAGGCTCCGGGATTCCAGGCTACCACATGGCCCCGCCCCCGCCCCGCCCTGTCCCCGCCCCCTTCCCGCCCCGCCCCGCCCCGCCTCCTGCTGCCTCCTCCGACTCCCTCCCGCGCTGCTAAGTTTCTTCGCTCGCCGCCTCTCTCAGAGCCGGGGCCGGGCCAGAGCGGCGCCCCGCTGCCCTGTCCCCGCGTGCAGACCCCGGGCCCGGCCCCGGCCCCCCGCCAAGCCATGCTGTGCGGCCGCTGGAGGCGCTGCCGCCGCCCGCCCGAGGAGCCCCCGGTGGCCGCCCAGGTCGCAGCCCAAGTCGCGGCGCCGGTAGCTCTCCCGTCCCCGCCGACTCCCTCCGATGGCGGCACCAAGAGGCCCGGGCTGCGGGCGCTGAAGAAGATGGGTCAGTGACGGGCAGGGGGCGGTGGGGTGGGCACGGACCGTTCCCAGGGGCCCAGTCTGGGGCGCTCCAGGGAGCAGTTCGTGGACTCCCCAGGCTGCACGGGGCTGGGAGGCTATGGCTGGGGGCGGAGGACCAGCTCCGTCCAGCCGGGGGTCGCACCTGGGGTCATCCGAGGGTCCCGGGGCGAGTCGGGCGCCCAGAATGTTCTTTGCTTCCCACCAGGGGGCGCTCGCGGGGCGTCTGGAGCGCGAATTCGGGTACTGGGCGCTGGTGGGGTCCCCAGGGAGAGTGGAGCGGGAGAGGGAGGCTTGGGGTGTCCCTCGTCCGGCTCCCTAGCAGTATCTAGGGTCTGCCAGGATGTCTCGGGGTCTTGGCAGCCCTTAGGAAGGATGCGATTTTGCGGCTGGCCTCCGCAGAAGAGGCTGGCCTCCGCAGCAGCCCTCCAACCCGCGGCCCCACAGAGGCGGCCACAGCCACACTGCTCTGGCAGGACTGGTCTAACAGCCTACGTCCAAAAGCCAAGGCTCTCATCTCAGATTTGGGGAAGTCAGTCGTGGAGAAGGAATGTAACTGTGGCTCATTGGAACATCACAGAGGCGGCTGGCACTGGGTGGGTTACACAGGTGGTGTCTTGCAATCTTCCTCAACTTCCTAGGTGGGAGGTGAATCCTCATTTCACAGGTGAGGAAGCTGACTCAGAGACGGCAAGGAATTTGCCTGTGACCACACAGCCAACAAAAGGCAAAGTGTGACTGGCACCCCGGTGGTGTCCCACCACATGGGCCCTGGTACCCTCTCAGAGTCTGGGAAAAGTGGGACCCGCAGGGTGGTGGAGGGCTTGAATGAGAGGGTGTGCGAGAGTGTTGTCTGACGTGGAAAGAACCTCGCCACTGAAGTGCTGCGTTGGACCTGCCATTGGTAGGATAGTCAGTGATGGAGAGGCTAGGTGTGGAACTCCGGAACAGAAGGACAAGGCTGCCAGGGACCCCGTGTAAAACTTGGGGCAGAATTCAGGGGTCCTGATTGCCAGTTTTGCCTTCTTGTTACTTTCACTCATTCCACCTGAGCGCTGACTATGTCTGGGCGCTGTGCCTAGCACTCTGGTTACTGAGACATAGGACACCGTCTCCACCCTGCCATCCATTCAACTGCGCATGCATTGGACAAGCACTTGTGGAGTGCCCATGGTATGGTACTATGGTACAAGCACTTATGCAGTGCCCATGGTATGGTACTATGGTACAAGCACTTGTGGAGTGCCCATGGTATGGTACTATGGTACAAGCACTTATGCAGTGCCCATGGTATGGTACTATGGTACAAGCACTTGTGGAGTGCCCATGGTATGGTACTATGGTACAAGCACTTGTGGAGTGCCCATGGTATGGTACTATGGTACAAGCACTTATGCAGTGCCCATGGTATGGTACTATGGTACAAGCACTTGTGGAGGGCCTATGGTATGCTCCGCCCTGGGGCTCTTACATTAGAGAGCTGAGGTTCCAGCAGGGAGATCAAACAATGAAACAAAGTAACAGGACCTTGGGGGTGGGGGAACAGGGGGCAGCACATGAGGGGCTGGGGAGCCAGCAGGCCCTGGCTGGCCCCAGCTGAGGAAGACGGGAGTGGCAAAGGGGAGAGGCTGGGGGTGGGAGGAGCCCCTCCAGGCCCTCCCTGGAGAGTCTGGGACTTTATCTGGAGGGTATCAGGAGCCCCCGAAAGGGCTTGGGCAGGAGTGAGTGTGGAGAGTGGGGGCAGGTTGGACCAAGGCAGGGGAGAAACAGGGAGACCCAAGGAGGGAGGCTGAGGAGTTAGTTGGGCAAGGGGTGGGGACCAGACTTGGGGGACACCCAGGATGGACCGCAGAACTCCCAGGAGATAGACTGGGCTGGACTCTGTGATCGACGGGTGTCATTCCCTGGGCTAAGAAATGGTGTGGTTTGGGGATGGCTGAGGGCAGCCCTGGGAGTCAACCCCGGCAGGGTCATGGGTGCCGCGGAAGGGCTGAGGGGAGGCCCCGTGCCCATTGGCCTCTTCATCCCACACGTTTGCTGAGCACCATTAGTGGGCCAGGGTGCTGTGCCAGGGGCTGGGGCTACAGAGATGAGTAGCAGAGAGCTTTACCCTCAGGGAGTGCACAGTTTAGTGGGCGGTGTCACATGCAGACAAATAATTACAGATGAGCCCAGGCCTCGGTACTCATCAGCTGAGTAAGGCTGCACGGGAGCTCTGGGTACCTCATCAAGGTGACACTCTTGGGAACTACACAGATATCAGAATGTCATCTAGGCCACCCTCATTCCTCACCACTGCCCTGTCCTGCTGAGTGACTGCAGAGAGAGGAATGTTGAATCCGAGTCTGTTGGGAATGTCCCTTCCCCAGGCCATGGGAGTCCAGGGACAGGGTGGAGAAGGAAACCCAGTCTTGGGGCCCAGCCCCTTGGGCCATCAGAGGCCAAGGCCTAGGCCTGTCACCCAGGTAGCCTTCCCCGCCTTGCTCTGCCCCTGCCATCACCACACCCCTTAGCCTAACAGAGAATATATTTTATATCAAATCAGGTCAAGGGACTAGGGCAGGGAGTGGCTCAGAGGGGCCTGAGGAAGGAAAAACCTTTAGGGCCACACTAGGGAGACCCAGATGAGCGGGGAAGGAGGAAGAAAACACCCCCACAGTGAGTGGGAGTCCTTTGTCCCCCCTCCAGTCCCCTGCTTCTGGGCTGGGCTGCTGACTTGCAGGGAATCATTGAAGAGAGAGGAGCGCTAGAGCCCAGTGAGCACCCGCCATGCGCAAGGCACTGTGCTGAGCTTGCATCAGACCTGATCCTGCTTAATCCTCAGGCATCCCTGTGCAGGAGGTGCTGTCCTCATGTCACATTACAGACGGGAAGCTCAAGGCGGAGGGGTGAAATCACCGCCCAAGGCCACATGCCTGCCTGCTGCCAGAGCCTAGTTTTCCATGATGTCTCCCAGTGAATACTTTTTGTCGTTGCTGTTGTTGTTAGTTGTTTATGAGACAGGGTCTCATTCTGTCACCCAGGCTGGAGTGCAGTGGCATGATCATGGCTCACTGCAACCTCAAATTCTTGAGCTCAAGTGATCCTCCTACCTCAGTCTCCCGAGTAGCTGGAACTCAGGAGACTGGGAGACTGGGTACCACCACATCCAGCTAATTTTGTTTCTGTTTTTTGTAGAGTTGGGGTCTCAATGTGTTGTCCAGGCTGGTCTTGAACTCCTGGGCTAAAAGGATCCTCCTGCCTTGGATTCCCAAAGTGCTGGGATTACAGGTGTAAGCCACCATTCTTGGCTAGCCTGATGAATACTAATGAACAATTTTGTCACTGTCCCAGGCGCTTTTCGCATATTATCTCATTTAATGCTCACACTAATATGAGGTAGGTGGTACCAGTAGCCTTCTCTTACAGATGAGGAAACTGAGACTCAGAGACGTTTGGTAACTTGCCTAGGGTTCAAAGCTGGGAAGTAGCTGAGAGAAAATTTGAACCCAGGCAATGTGGCCCAGTCCGTGCTTGTCATACAGTGACTGACAGAGAAGCTGATACCTGCAGGGGGCCTGCTGGCCTCTCCTTTCCCATGGGGGCCCTGCCAGTCCCCAGGAGCGTCCTCACAGGGCTGCCAAATAAAATACAGAATACCCGGTTAAGTTTGGAATTCCGCTAAACGCGGAATTTGGAATGTATTTATACTAAAAAATTATTTTTTATCTGAATTTCACATGTAACGGGTGTCCTGGATTTTCTCTGGCAGCCCTGTGTCCCCAGAGCCCTGTGTGTGCCTGTGCCCTGATGCTCCGCCCCTGCCTCTCATCCTCCCCGTGGGCAGAGGCCTGAGTGGGCAGAATCCTGCCCCCTTGCCTCCCCGGCCTACACACACTACCAAGTGCCCCTGAGCGAGAGGGCTCGGCCCATGGCCTGCCTGGGATGTCTTCCGCAGGGTGAGTGGGACTGCTGTGGGTGACTTGGCAGGTGAGGGTCTTCAGAACAACCCCCAGCCCTGGCAGGTGCCTGGCCTGGGTGGTGGGTAAGCTGGGCAGCCCTCCAGTCTAAGCAGGGACATGCCAGGTGGGACTAGGGGGCTGGCTCTGCCCTGTGGTCCCCCTCACATCTTTCCCTGTCCCCCATGCTGACTTCTGCACCCAACCAGGTTTCATGCCTGTTCTGGCCCCAGAGAAAAGGGTGCTGCCACCCCCACTTGCTGTGTCCGGCCCAGGGCCAAGGGAAGCACCGCCTGCCTTTCCTGACTTTGTTGATTCTCCAAGGAATGTTATGGACTCTGGCGCCAAGCCCCCGCCAGGCTCCAGCCCTGGGTGTGGCAGCCAGCTGGGTCACCGGGGACATGCTTGGTGCCTGAGGTGTGGAGGCTGCCTGCTGGCTAAAGGATTAGGGTGGGAGGGTCTTTGGGCCCCATCGCCATTGTGTGTCCTCTCCTAGGGCCTCACAGCCCCAGCCACCTGGAAACACTCTTTCTCTACTCCCTGCTCGGCCCTGGCCACGGCTGCTGGCTGTAGCAGTTCCCTGCATGATTCGCATTCCTGTGGAGCCCTGTGTGCACCTCCCGAGTGTGAGCTGCCTATTTCCCCCTGGCTGGCCCACCTTCCACCCTCTCCACCCATGAACCCTGTACACACACACACATACTCACACGCACACACTCACATTCACTCACACTCATACACACGCTCACTGTCTCACACACGCACACACACTCCCCGCCTATGCACACACCCCGCACACACACTGCCCTGCGTGCCACCCCTCCGGGACACGCCTGGACAGAACTCCCACCCTCCCCACCAGCTGCCCTGGCGCCTGTCTCCACCGCACAGCCTCTGTATCCATCCCTGCCTGTGGGCGGCCTGCACTGTCCTCAGCACACAGGGCTTGTCATCTCTGAGCTCAGTGGTGCACCTGTGAAAAGGGTGGGCTTTGAGGCCCCTTCCAGCTCTGACATGAGGTAGTTTCTGGTCCCTGGTCTTGGCTACCCTTACAGAACTGCTCAGGCCCCAGACCATCCACGCCCCAAACCACCCAGGCTGCAGGTGGAAGTTGAGAAACTGGGCCTGCCCTTTCCTCAGCACGCCTGACCCCTCTCTGGAGGCTGAGATAAGCGGGCAGCTGGGGAAGGTGTCTGAGCCCCAGCTGACAACACTGAATTGGGCGGGAGGTGCCGCTGTCCTGGTCTGGGGAAGGTACCAGCTGGAGGCCATGGGACTAAGGGGACAGATGGATCAGAACGCATGGGTGCCTGTTCCCACCCGGGGCACTGACTCACTTCCCCAGAGCCCTGCCTCAGTTTCCTTCTTTGTGATCATTTACTGAGCACCCACTATGGGCCAGGCCTAAACCAGGCTCCATGTGCTTGTGCCTGTTGTGGCCACACACAGCCCTTTGGGGTCAGACTCCCCCAACTTCCACCACATTTCAGCCCCACCGGGTGCCGACCTGGCTGTCTGCCTCTTTAACAGCATTTTTGAGATATTAATTCACATACCTTATAATTTATTCATTGAAGTACACAGTGCGGAGCACTTTGGGAGGCAGAGGCTGTTGAATCACTTGAGGCCAGGAGTTTGAGACCAGCCTGGGCATCATAGTGAGACCCCAACTCTACAAAAAAATTTAAAAATTATTCAGGCCTGGTAATGCAAGTCTGTAGTCCCAGCTCCTCGGGAGGCTGAGGTAGGTGGATTGTTTGAGCCCAAGAGTTTGAGGCTGCTGCAGTGAGCCATTATTGTGCCACTGCACCCCAGCCTGGCTACAGAGCAAGACCCTGTCTCAGAGAGAAAAAAAAATGTATACAATGGTTTCCAGCATATTATATCATTAAACTTTAAAAATTATGGTAAAATAGGCCGGTGCTGTGGCTCACGCCTGTAATCCTAGCACTTTGGGAGGCCGAGGCGAGTGGATCACTTGAGGTCAGGAGTTCGAGACCAGCCTGGCCAACATGGTGAAACCCCATCTCTACTAAAAATGCAACAATTAGCCGGAAATCACTTGAACCCGGGAGGTGGGGGTTGCAGTGAGCTGAGATCGTGCCACTGCACTCCAGCCTGGGCAACAGAACGAGACTCTGTCTCAAAAAAAAAAAAAAAAAAAAAAAAAAATAGGCTGGGCGCAGTGGCTCATGCCTGTAATCCCAGCACTTTGGGAGGCTGAGGCGGGTGGATCATGAGGTCAGGAGATCGAGACCATCCTGGCTGACAAGGTGAAACCCCGTCTCTACTAAAAAATACAAAAAAAATTAGCTGGGTGTGGTGGCGGGCGCCTGTAGTCCTAGCTACTCAGGAAGCTGAGGCAGGAGAATGGCGTGAACCCAGGAGGCGGAGCTTGCAGTGAGCCGAGTTCATGGCACTGCACTACAGCCTGGGTGACAGAGCGAGACTCCATCTCAAAAAAATATATATATGGTAAAATATATATAATGAAATTGGCCATTGCAACCATTTTTAAGTGGTTAATTCACTGGCATTAATTACATTCACACTGTTGTGCAACCATTACTGTTGCCTATTTCCAAAACTTTTTCATCATCCAAACAGAAACTAACCATCAAGCAGTAACTCTCCATTACCTCCCCATTCCAGCCCCTGGTACCCTCCCAGCTACTTTCTGTCTCTATGAACTTGCCACTCTGGGTACCTCACGTGGGTGGAATCACATAATATTTGTCGTTTGGGGTCTGGCTTCTTTCACTTAGCATGATGTTTTCAAGGTTCATCCATATTGTAGCGTGCATCAGATTTCACTCCTTTACGTGGCTGAATACTATTCCATTGTATTGATAAACCATATTTTGCTTATGCACTCATCTGTCTCATCTGTTTTTTGTTTGTTTTGTTTTGTTTTTTTGAGACGGAGTCTTGCCCTGTCACCCAGGCTGGAGTATAGTGGCACAATCTCAGCTCGCTGCAACCTCTGCCTTCCAGGTTCAAGCATTCTCCTGCCTTAGCCTCCCTAGTAGCTGAGATTACAGGCATGGGCCACCATGCCTGGCTAATGTTTTGTATTTTTCATAGAGACAGGGTTTCACCATGTTGGTCAGACTGGTCTCGAACTCCTGACCTCAAATGATCTGCCTGCCTCGGCCTCCCAAAGTGCTGGGATTACAGGTGTGAGCCACCATGCCCAGCTAATGTTTTATGTTTTTAGTAGAGACAGGGTTTCACCATGTTGGTTAGGCTGGTCTCGAACTCCTCACCTCAAATGATCCACATGCCTCAGCCTCCCAAAGTGCTGGGATTGCAGGTGTGAGCCACCATGCCCGGCTGATGTTTTATATTTTAAATAGAAACAGGGTTTCACCATGTTGGTCAGGCTGGTCTTGAACTCCTGACCTCAAATGATCTGCCTGCTTCAGCCTTCTAAAGTACTGGGATTACAGGTGTGAGCCACCATGCCCAGCTAATGTTTTTTATTTTTCGTAGAGACAGGGTTTCACCATGTTGGTCAGGCTGGTCTCGAACTCCTGACCTCAAATGACCTGCCTGCCTTGGCCTCCCAAAGTGCTGGATTACAGGCTCATCTGTTGATGAGCACTCAGGTTGTTTCCACCTTTTGGCTCTCGTTTGCCCTCATTTTCACTGCTATTATTTTGTGATTGTCTCCACCCACTCAGTCACTGGCCCAGCAGCTGCAGGATCAAGGCAGAGATGGTTCAAGTAGATACAAACCCCACAGGAACAGTAGGAGGTGGGCGGCTTGTGCACCTGCTCAGAGCAGGTAGGAAAAAGGTCAAGGCGACATCTGTGGGTTTGGGCCTGGCAGGACCTATAAATGTCTACTGGGTGGCTGGATGGAGAGCCACGGTCCTTGCAGCATCACTGCCCTGGCCCTGAGCCCTCCCTCTGACCTTGCCTCCTTACCTCTGTTGGTCCTGCCCTTCCTGCTGGACACCCCAGTCCTCTCACTGCCCCAGGGTTCAGAAGCACGAGCAGTGGGGAAAGAGAAGCACCCACCCAGGGACTCAGCACCTGGCCCCGCCTGGGACTGCACCTTCCTTCTGTTTGGCTTTTCCATTGGGTGTGTGGTTGGGGGGCAGTGCCAGTTTGCGGGGCAGCCTGGAATGTCACCCCTTCCCCCAACAGGTTCCTGGGGAGCTGAGGGTAAGGGACCAGGAGTAGGGGCCCCCTCCATTGGGAGCCTGCCCAAGTGGGGGCCCAGTCAGGCGTTCAGGCTGCCTGTGTTGATGGCCTGTTTGCAGAAGGCTCTGGACAGAGCAGGCCCCGGTGACTCACGCCCATTTCCGGCCTTAGTCACTCACCTCCCCCACACCCATGGACTTGGCATCAGAGGGCTGGCCTAGGTAGGGGAGGCGGCCCCGGCTGCAGAGCTTGGTTATCATGGCAACAAGCAGTCCCCTTTTCCATGGCCAAGGGGGTGTAGGAGGGTGTGCCTAAGTGTGGTGGCACTGCAGGCTCCCCCTGACCGTTCTGCCCTCACCCTGTCATTGCTCAGGATGGGACCATTTAGAGGCTACCTGGACCTGGGGGGTGGGGGGTCTGGTGAGCCCCTCAGCCTGGCACGTGCCGTGTACGCCCAGCTCTTTGTCTGGAAAGAGGAGGGTTCCACTTTCCCCTTCCTGACCAGGGGGCACCAAGAGGGCATTCACTCAGAGGGCCACAGTCTAGACCCTGAGAGACCCTCTGGAGCTGTTAGGGTCACAGGCTGGCCCCCAGAGGGGTCATGGCCTCTTAAGGAGGTGGATTTCTCCTCTTGCCCCTGAGACCCTGATTTTCAGTCATGGTCAAAGTGGGTTTTAAAAAATACAGATGCCCAGGCCCCATCCCACACCAGCTGGGTGAGATGCCCTGGGCTGTGGTGTCTGCAGCCTCCCCCAGGTAATTCCGATGCACAGCTAAGGTTGAGAAACCCTGACCTGCGAGGCCTCTGCCCTGAACTCCGGACAGATGGGGCAGAGCTGGGGGTAGAATTCACTTAGTCCCCCCATCTGCCCGTCTACCTGTCTGCCCCTTCAGTCAACACTAGCTGGTAGCCTGGCTCTGGGATGAGCACTGTGGGGAGGAGATAAGACCTCATTCTGCCCTCAGATTTATTAAAGTATATAGGTGGGTTTTGTGTTTTATTTTAATTAAAGCAAAAAGTGCTGTTAGTGGTCAGAGAGGGAGAATGCCCACTTGAGGACAAATCAAGGAAGGCTTCCTGGAGGAGGTGATATCTGAACTGGTCCTTCAAGGACTCAGATAGGAGGAAGAGAAGGGAGAAGGATCCTACAAAAGGGTCCAAGAGAGGGTGAGAGGAGATGGTCCAGAGATATAGACTCAATTCCTTAGGTCAGAATTTGCAACTGGGCAAGCAAGGGCCTTGGGGTTGCAAAGCCGAACCCAGTATTAGGGGCTTGTCGAAATAAAGGGAGGAAGAGAGGCCCACTGTCATACTTCTTTTGGCCCACACAGGGGTTATTGGTTTTTGTTTTTTTCAATTTGATTTCGTTGCCGACATTAGAATATCTGGAGGCTTCACACACAGATCTATATTCTGGTTCTCTGGAAACTCTGGGCCCTCATTCACTCCGGGCTGTGCCCCACCTCCAAAGGCCATGGACTCTCCGTTTACCCAGTTCCCACCTCCTCTATTGTCCTCTGGCTCAAAAATCTTTGGTTGTGACTCTCGTTGAGGCATTGTAGAGCAGGGTGTGGCACTATTTTGGCTGGGCATCACATGTTCCAGGGGAGCAGAGCCAGGAGAGGGCCGAACCTCTCTGGGGCACAGTGTCGGTCACACTGTAGAAACTTCTGAATTTTGGATTTTGCAGCAGGTATGATTGTGGTCTCCATTTTATGGATGGAGAACATGAGGCTTAGTGCCAAGTTAGTGCCACTGGGGCCATGTATTAAATAACTGGGAAGTGACAGCGTTGAGACTTACTCCCCAGACTTCTGAATTTAGAAGCACTAGAAGAGCCATGCAGTGCAGGGCCCAAGGGCAGAGGCGCTGGACCCCGACCTCCAGAGCCCAAAGTGGCTTCTACCAATATGGAATTCTGACAATTTACTTCAGCTTCCCTGAGCCTCAGTTTCCTTGTCTGTTAGTACATGAGCAGGGCCTGCACACAGGAGATGCTTTTATTTATTTATTTTTTAGAGACAGAGTCTCACTCTGTTGCCCAAGCTGGAGTGCAGTGGCGCAATCTTGGCTCACTGCAACCGCTGCCTCCCGGATTCAAGTGATTCTCATGCCTCAGCCTCCCATGCCTGGAGATCAGCTGGGCAGGGCTGATCCTGGAGTCCTTGGCCTGTGACCCTGGAGCCAGGGTGGCCTCTGCTGTCCTCCTTGTCTTTGGGAAAGCAGAGGCAAGGCAGGGTGGCCTCTGCTGTCCTTGTCTTTGGGAAAGCAGAGGCAAGGCAGGGTGGCCTCTGCCGTCCTCCTTGTCTTTGGGAAAGCAGAGGCAAGGCAGGGTGGCCTCTGCCGTCCTCCTTGTCTTTGGGAAAGCAGAGGCAAGGCAGGGTGGCCTCTGCCGTCCTCCTTGTCTTTGGGAAAGCAGAGGCAAGGCAGGGTGGCCTCTGCCGTCCTCCTGGTCTTTGGGAAAGCAGAGGCAAGGCAGGGTGGCCTCTGCCGTCCTCCTGGTCTTTGGGGAAGCAGAGGCAAGGCAGGGTGGCCTCTGCCGTCCTCCTGGTCTTTGGGGAAGCAGAGGCAAGGCAGGGTGGCCTCTGCCGTCCTCCTTGTCTTTGGGGAAGCAGAGGCAAGGCAGGGTGGCCTCTGCCGTCCTCCTTGTCTTTGGGGAAGCAGAGGCAAGGCAGGGTGGCCTCTGCCGTCCTCCTTGTCTTGGGGAAAGCAGAGGCAAGGTGCTCGGGTTACAGCAAGAGAGATCTAGGTTAGATGATGAGGCCTTCCTGATGGCTACGGTTTCACATCAAGGGAAAAAGGCTGTTGGTGGCAAATTCTGGACTTGAAGGCTGGAAGCCATGTGGTGGGGGATAGTGGCAGAAAGGGCAACTTTTTTGTTGTTGTTAAGACGCAGTCTCACTCTGTCGCTTAGGCTGCAGTGCAGTGGCACGATCTTGGCTCATGGCAACCTCTGCCTCCTGGGTTCAAGCAATTCTCCTGCCTCAGCCTCCCGAGTAGCTGGGATTACAGGCATGTGCCACCACACCCAGCTAATTTTGTATTTTTAGTAGAGGTGGGGTTTCACCATGTTGGCCAGGCTGGTCTCGAACTCCCGACCTCAAGTGATCCACCCACCTCGGCCTCCCAAGTGCTGAGATTACAGGCGTGAGCCACCGCGCCCGGCCAGAAAGGGCAACCTTTAGTGAGGCCTGAGTCCCAGGCATTGTCCGAAGGCAATTCCACACTGAGGGACTGCAGAGGCTGCTGCTTGGAAGGAAGGAGGGAGATGGGGTACGGGTAGGGGTTGGGGGGCGCTTAGGGCTCCAAAGCCTAAAGCCAAACCCAGTGCAGGAGGCTTCTTACAATCGGGGAGGAGGGGAGTCCTGCGAGGGGCAGGGAAGCTTACTGTGGGGCGAAGGCCTGGGTTTGGAGAGGCTGGAGGAAGGGGCAGCAGGTCCTAGCGGGGGAGGGCAGGGGAGCCTCTGAGCAGGGACGGTCTGACGCCCCGGGTCCTCCCGCCCCGGCAGGCCTGACGGAGGACGAGGACGTGCGCGCCATGCTGCGGGGCTCCCGGCTCCGCAAGATCCGCTCGCGCACGTGGCACAAGGAGCGGCTGTACCGGCTGCAGGAGGACGGCCTGAGCGTGTGGTTCCAGCGGCGCATCCCGCGTGCGCCATCGCAGCACATCTGTGAGCGGCCGGGGAGCGCCGGGCCGGCAGGGAGGTGGGGACAGGCCGGGTCCTCCGCCCTGACCCGGCCCTCCTCTCAGTCTTCGTGCAGCACATCGAGGCCGTCCGCGAGGGCCACCAGTCCGAGGGCCTGCGGCGCTTCGGGGGTGCCTTCGCGCCGGCGCGCTGCCTCACCATCGCCTTCAAGGGCCGCCGCAAGAACCTGGACCTGGCGGCGCCCACGGCTGAGGAAGCGCAGCGCTGGGTGCGCGGTCTGACCAAGCTCCGCGCGCGCCTGGACGCCATGAGCCAGCGCGAGCGGCTAGACCAATATCCTGCCGGGGCTGGGAGGGAGGGTCCCATCCTTGGAGAGCCCCCACGCCCAGGGTAGGCAGGGCCCCCGTCCTGAGGGCGCACAAGTCTGGGTCGGAGCCCTTGGTCTTCGGAACTGAGGGTGGGGACACGCGCCCTGGCTAGGCCCAAGCTCCCACCAGGACGGGTGGCGCGGCCCCTCCTTCAGGGAGGCCTGAGGCCTTCTGAGGGTGGAGACAGGGCCTCCTGTCTTTGGTAAGCCCCAGTCCTGCGGAGGAGACACTGCTACTGTGCTCGGGGAGTCCACAGGCCAAGGGGAAAGTACAGCCCCTAAACTGGGGAGCCCCCAGACCCAGGTGGGGGTGACTTACCAGCCAGTTACCTGGGGGCTGGGGGCTGGCGTGTTGCTGTTATTTCCTGATCACCCACACCTGGATCCACTCCTATCTGCACCGGGCTGACTCCAACCAGGACAGCAAGATGAGCTTCAAGGAGATCAAGAGCCTGCTGAGAATGGTCAACGTGGACATGAATGACATGTACGCCTACCTCCTCTTCAAGGTGGGCTTCCGCCCTGAACCCCAGCCCCTGGCTCTGCCATCACTCTGACCTCTGCCTGCCCCCAGCCATCTGAGTCATCAGCTCGCCTGCCCTCTCCACCTGCAGCTTTTTTGGAGAGAGCAGCCTTTCCCTGCACAAAGGCAACATCTGGGTTTAGTTAGCCTTTTGCCTCCCCTAAGGCCACTGGGCCAGGAAGGGAGTGGGGAGCCGGGGCCCAGAACTTTCCTCACCCTCAGTTCCTACCCGTCCAAAGTGAGCAGCAAAGCTGTTTTCATTTCCCTGAGTCTGCAGGGCACCTTTTGCACGTGGCGGCACAGGCAGGAGCCAGCCTACAGGCATGCACGTGCACAGATACACGTGTGCACCCTTCTCCACGCAGACCCTCTGCTGTGGCACGTGTTGGCACCTCATGCATGGGAGCACAGGGGCACACAGGAGTGGACTCTGCAGCTATGGCCCAGCTGGAGCCCATGGCAGACCTCTGTGTGCATGTGGACGGTGGGACTCACCTGTGACCCCGAAAGACAGGAGAGCCCACGGCAGCTGGACCCCTGGGCCACAGCCTCACAGGGATGCTCCATGAATTCTCATTGACTTGTTCAATGACGCTGGATGTGAATATGTGCGTGTCAGGATAGTAACGTGTCACCTAGGGGAGTGTGAGGGCCCAAGGGCCCTGTCTTGGCCAAGGGTCACCATTTTTCCTTCCACATCTTGATTCTTGGGGTAGGTTATGGTGCAGAGGGGCAGGCACTGAACCAGAGAGACCTTCTTTAAAGTCCACCCCTGCCGGCCAGGCTCAGTGGCTCACCCCTGTCATCCCAGCACTTTGGGAGGCCTGGGCGGGAGGATTGCTTGAAGCCAGGAGTTTGAGATCAGCTTGGGCAACATAGCAAGACCCCATCTCTACAAAAAATACAAAAATTAGCCAGGTGCAGTGGTGCACACCAGTGGTCCCAGCTGTACAGCTATTTGGAAGGCTAAGGTGGGAGGATCACTTGAGATCACGCGTTGGAAGCTGCAGTGAGCTATGATCATGCCACTGCGCTCCAGCCTGGGTAACAGAGCAAGACCAAACAAACAAACAAACAAAGAAAAAACCTAAAAAACAAACCAAAAAATCCTGCCCTGCAATTTACCAGCTGTGTGAGCTAGAGTCACAAGTCTTACTCTGTTTTTCCACCTGTGAAATGGGGACCATTGCCTTCTCAGATGTGGTAGATGACAGATGGGTCAAAGGGGCCAGGTTTCCTGTCTGCCTCCTCTGAGCTTCTCCTGCTGCTCCCCAGGAGTGTGACCACTCCAACAACGACCGTCTAGAGGGGGCTGAGATCGAGGAGTTCCTGCGGCGGCTGCTGAAGCGGCCGGAGCTGGAGGAGATCTTCCATCAGTACTCGGGCGAGGACCGTGTGCTGAGTGCGCCCGAGCTGCTGGAGTTCCTGGAGGAGCAGGGCGAGGAGGGCGCCACACTGGCCCGCGCCCAGCAGCTCATTCAGACCTACGAGCTCAACGAAACAGGTGGGGGGGGGGGGTGGCACGGCCAGGTTGTGGCACCTGATAGGGCTGTGTTCCCAGCTAAGCGGGTTCTGCGGCAGGCTGGTGCGGGCACCATCTGAGGCAGGTTACCTCGCCTCCTCCAGACTCAGCTTACACGTGTAAAATGGCACAACAGTTTGTCTTCCTCCCAGGGTCTGGTCAAAGGTTAAGTGGCATGACTTACGTGGAGTCTAGTCAGTAGATTGTCTAGTCATTATTCCCAAGTTGAGTGGGCCTTGGGGGCATTGGAAGCTGCACATGGGAGATCCCCATGTGGCCTGATGCCCTCTCCTGCCATCCCTGCAGCCAAGCAGCATGAGCTGATGACACTGGATGGCTTCATGATGTACCTGTTGTCGCCAGAGGGGGCTGCCTTGGACAACACCCACACGTGTGTGTTCCAGGACATGAACCAGCCCCTCGCCCACTACTTCATCTCTTCCTCCCACAACACCTATCTGACCGACTCCCAGATCGGGGGGCCCAGCAGCACCGAGGCCTACGTTAGGTACTGTAGCAGGGGGTGAATGTTTTTGGGAGCCCCACCTGGGGAGAGACATGGGGCTGGCTTCCTGGGGCCTTCCTGGGCCAGCCTGCCTGCTGCCCTGCTCTGTGGCACTCTCACAACACCTTGCCCGTCCACCCATCTGTCCACCCACAGGGCCTTTGCCCAGGGATGCCGCTGCGTGGAGCTGGACTGCTGGGAGGGGCCAGGAGGGGAGCCCGTCATCTATCACGGCCATACCCTCACCTCCAAGATTCTCTTCCGGGACGTGGTCCAAGCCGTGCGCGACCATGCCTTCACGGTGAGCCCCTGGGACGCCCATGGGATGCCCAGCCCCAGCCGCACAGCCTTCCCAATGACCTCTGGCCACACTCACATGCCAGCTGCACTCCATCCTTCCAGAGGAAACCCTTGCCCAGAGAATCATTCATTCACCAAGTGCTGCTGGGATAAGTGGCCAATGGGGTGGCATAAAGCTGAATGAGATGCCACCCTCATATTTGGGAAATATGTTCCCTCTCTCATATTTGGGAAATGTCTTAAAAGTCACAGAGTTTCCAGAAGAAAACCTTTGGGGAGGGAAGTACATTTTAATCATGACTTCCAAAGAATAAATAAGCCGTAAGAGAAGCTCACCAGTGGCATCTGCATAAACACTGCAACTTCGGTCACAGTGTGCAAATCTTCCCATCAGCAAATGATGGGAGGAGAGTTTTCCACATCACTGACATGGTCAGTGTCATTCACATGTAAAAAGCATTTATGGGACCAGGTGCGGTGGCTCACACCTGTATTCCCAGTGCTCTGGGAGGCTGACGCGAGGATCACTTGAGGCCAGGAATTCCAGACCAGCCTGAGCAAATAGCTACATCCTGTCTCAACAAAAATAAAAATTAGCTGAGCGTGGGGGCATGTGCCTGTAGGCTGAGTTACTCAGGAGGCTGAGGTGGGAGGGTCACTTGAGCCCAGGACTGGAGAACACAGGGAGACTGACTGCGCCACTGCACTTCAGCCTGGGTGATGGAGAGAGACCAAAGCATAAACAACAACAACAAAAAATCGGCCGGGTGTGGTGGCTCACACCTGTAATCCCAGCACTTTGGGAGGGCTGAGGTGGGCAGATCACCTGAGGTCAGGAGTTTGAGACCAGCCTGGCCAACATGGTGAAGCCCCGTCTCTACTAAAAATACAAAAATTAACCGGGTGTGGTGGTGGGCGCCTGTAATTCCAGCTACTCAGGAGGCTGAGGCAGGGAGAATTGCTTGAACCCGGGAGATGGAGTTGTAGTGAGCTGAGATTGCACCACTGTACTCCAGCATGGGCGACAGAGCAACACTCCATCTCAAAGAAAAAAAAAATCATTCCTGCAGCCGCCCTCAGCCTCCTGGACAGTCTACCGCTTCCCTGGGTTCTCCAGAGCCCTGCCTTTGCCTGCCTGTCCTGAAGGGTCTAGGAGCCAGATGTTGGGAGATACTGGCAGAGGGAGGGGAGTGGCTCTGAGCCGCTGCCCTTCCCCCCCATAGCTGTCCCCCTACCCTGTCATCCTATCCCTGGAGAACCACTGCGGGCTGGAGCAGCAGGCTGCCATGGCCCGCCACCTCCGCACCATCCTGGGGGACATGCTGGTGACACAGGCTCTGGACTTCCCAAATCCCGAGGAGCTGCCGTCCCCAGAGGTGACGCCCCCCAGCCCCTAGCCTGGGTGGAGGGAGGTCTGGTGGGAGTCCGCCTCCCCACACTGGTCGTGCCACCTCTCTGGCTCAGGACCCCTCACCTCTCACTGCCTTAACTTTTCTCTCTTCCTCCGTTCATCTGAGGTCTGCCATCCCCTGGTCTTGTCCTTCTGCTGCCCTCTGGCTCTCCATTCTTGGCTAGACCCTACACACAGACACCCTCTTCTGTAACCTGGCTTTGCCCTGCTGGCCCTGTGTCCCTGCCCGTAGAGTCCCGCAGGCTCTGCCATTCCCACCTGCAAGGCCCTGCTTGACACTTTCTCCACCTGGAAGTCCCTTCTCGGCCATCCACACTTGCCAAGCGTCACCTGCTTAGAATTCAGCTCAACTTCAGCCGCCTCTTCCTGTGGCCTTATCCACTTCCCCAACTCTCGGGCCCGAGGCGGCCTCCTGCTCTCCCCCAGACACCAGAGCGCGTCCTCGGCCCTCTCCAGACATTTATCCTGTCGGGCTCCTTGAGAAAACTCTCCTCCTACTTCCAATCCACAACATGCAGGCAGGGTTGACTCACCCTCGTGTGTGTGTGAGACATGATTTTTGTTATTAGTATGAAAATCACACCCATATGGTAAAAGAAAACTGAGCTGTACTAAGGGACGCAATGAATGGTGCTCCCCTCCCTCTACTGACCTGTCCTCTTTTACAAGAATTAACCATCTCCAACTTTCTTGCGTGTCCTTCGAGAATTTCCTCACACACATTACCTGTGTACATGTGTGTACTGTCTTCTCTTTTAAATGGTACCAAAAAAGGATCGTGTGATTCCAGGTTGTAGCCTCACTTCTTCCATGTAAGATCTTTTTTGAAGAGGGCCCCTTCCCTTTCAGTCCTGAGCTGGTGCGTGCATTGTAGTGGCTGCTGTGTATATTCTGTTGATGAGGAACCTTATTAAGCATCCCTTTCTGATGGCCTCCTAGGCCGTTCTCCACTCTTTCTTATTAGAAACATCACTCATCTCTGTGTCTCCTTTCCTGCCTCCCACCCCTAGCCAGCCCCTCACACGGCGGTGGTTGAATAACTGACTGACCGGCTGCCACAGGGGCGAGAAGGCCTAACTTCATCCTCCACGTTGGCCCCCACAGCAGCTGAAGGGCCGGGTCCTGGTGAAGGGAAAGAAGCTGCCCGCTGCTCGGAGCGAGGATGGCCGGGCTCTGTCGGATCGGGAGGAGGAGGAGGATGACGAGGAGGAAGAAGAGGAGGTGGAGGCTGCAGCGCAGAGGCGGCTGGTGAGAGCTGGGATGGGTGGGGTGGGGAAGAGGGGGAAGGTGGGAGGACGGGTGTGGGAAGCGGGGGCAGCTGAGCCCCGCTGAGGCTGGTCTCCTAGGCCAAGCAGATCTCCCCGGAGCTGTCGGCCCTGGCCGTGTACTGCCACGCCACCCGCCTGGGAACCCTGCACCCTGCCCCCAACACCCCGCAACCCTGCCAGGTCAGCTCCCTCAGCGAGCGCAAAGCCAAGAAACTCATTCGGGAGGCAGGTAGGAGCTGGGGCACTGGGTGTCTGGGGGCGAGAGGGTGAGAGACCTCCTGAAGGGAGTCTGGAAAGGAGTTGAGGGGGCTTTGGGGGACAGTAAAGAGGTCAAGAGGACCCCAAAGAGGGGCTGGGCTGAGGGAATGAGGGCCCCGCACATGCCAGGGTGGATGGAGGGGAGAGTGGCACGCTGAGGGCGGCCTGCTGTCTGCCTTCAGGGCCCTGTGGTGGGGCCGGCCATAGAGGGTGCTGGGTCAGGCTGGGCTGGGGGCTGGGGGAGCCCAGCAGCTGCTGCGACACTGGGGAGGAATTCCTGGGGCAGGTGATGCTGAGAGGACACATCACCTGGAGGACTAGGAAGCAGCCAGGTGAAGAGGGGGGAGCGCTTTCCAGACAGGAGGAACAGGTTGTTGAAGGCCTGGGGGCTTGGCCTGGAGAAGAATTCCAGGAACCACGGTGGAGCTGGAGGGCTGTGGGCATTCAGTGTACTCGGTTGGAACTTTGTCAGGAGCGGGGAATTGGGGGCTGGGGATGCAGGGCCAGGCTGTGTGGCTGGAGGGGGTCCCTGCAGCCTCCTCAGTGAGCTCCCCTCTCACCCTAGGTCAGAAGAGAGTGAGGAGCGGGGGCAGGGCGAGCTGGGGACGGGCTTGGGCTCTGTTCCCTGGAGGTTACAGGCCGGGGCTTTGGGTGAGGGACCCCCGGAGTCTGTCACAGTCTCACCCCAACTCTGCCCCAGGGAACAGCTTTGTCAGGCACAATGCCCGCCAGCTGACCCGCGTGTACCCGCTGGGGCTGCGGATGAACTCAGCCAACTACAGTCCCCAGGAGATGTGGAACTCGGGCTGTCAGCTCGGTAAGTGGGGACCGCAGGAACGGGAGCAGGCGGGGTGCCACAGTGTGGGGGAGGCCTCAGCAGTGAGGGGCCCACACAGCCTTCCAGACGGTGGAAACACGCATTTTGTTGATTATTTTTAAAGCTGCCAGCAATGTAGGTGGGAAAATCAAATCAGGCTCGTTTGTTCTTGACAGTGTACAGGTCTCGCATTTTTATTGTGGTAGAAATTAAAACCTCCACTCCCATGTCCCCTGGACGCACACAACCCCCACACACCTGGCAGTCCCATTAAGTCAACACTGACAAGAGTGGGCTCTGGGGGACGCTGAGCCCCACCAAAGGAGGGCTGTATCGTCTCCTTGGGGTAAGGATGGAAACCCCAGGCTTCCTCAGACCCCTGGCTCTGACCCAAGCCTGGCCCTGAGGGTGGGGGCTTTTTCAGTACCTCCCACTCCAGCCTTGAGGGATCCCAGGGCGGAAGTACAGGTGACAGTGGGGGCTGGGTCCATGACCCCCTCCCCTAAAGTCATGGTGGGGGCAGAGCAGCACTAAGCAGACAGTGGGACCCCAGGCCCTTTGTAGAGAGGAATGCAGTCCCCTGAAACTGAGTAGTGAGAACAGGGCCGCTAAGAGCCCCTGCTCTGACCCTGCTGTGTCCACCAGTGGCCTTGAACTTCCAGACGCCAGGCTACGAGATGGACCTCAATGCCGGGCGCTTCCTGGTCAATGGGCAGTGTGGCTATGTCCTAAAACCTGCCTGCCTGCGGCAACCTGACTCGACCTTTGACCCTGAGTACCCGGGACCTCCCAGAACCACTCTCAGCATCCAGGTCAGTAGGCTGGAACGGGCCCCAACCTGGGGTCGGACTGGTTCTGGAAAGGCTCTTTGTGAGGTGGAGGAAGGCAAGGGAGGCTGGGGACATGTTGGAAGTGAGGGTGGTGTGAGCTTGAGGCCCATGAGGAGATGGCCAAGGTGGGCGTGGGCCCCAGCCACTCCCTCCCTCACCCCACAGGTGCTGACTGCACAGCAGCTGCCCAAGCTGAATGCTGAGAAGCCACACTCCATTGTGGACCCCCTGGTGCGCGTTGAGATCCATGGGGTGCCCGCAGACTGTGCCCGGCAGGAGACTGACTACGTGCTCAACAATGGTGGGCAGCCGCTGGCGGAAGTGGGGTGGGGGGAGACTGCAGAGAGCTAAGGGTGGTGCAGGGTGGGTCCTGGGGCCCCTGGGCTCTGACTGCCACCCCTGTGCCCTAGGCTTCAACCCCCGCTGGGGGCAGACCCTGCAGTTCCAGCTGCGGGCTCCGGAGCTGGCACTGGTCCGGTTTGTGGTGGAAGATTATGACGCCACCTCCCCCAATGACTTTGTGGGCCAGTTTACACTGCCTCTTAGCAGCCTAAAGCAAGGTTGGTGGAGGCTGGTGGGGATGGAGAGGGATGTGGGTCCAGGCCCTGCAGACCCTGTTCACCTTTGTGCCTCGAATTTCCTGCCCTGAAGCAGGCCCGGGCTGGGCCAGACCCCCAGGGTGCACAGAGGACCTGAGGCCTGGCTGTCCTCCCTACAGGGTATCGCCACATACACCTGCTTTCCAAGGACGGGGCCTCACTGTCACCAGCCACGCTCTTCATCCAAATCCGCATCCAGCGCTCCTGAGGGCCCAGCTCACTCGCCCTGGGGTTCTGCGAGTGCCAGTCCACATCCCCTGCAGAGCCCTCTCCTCCTCTGGAGTCAGATGGTGGGAGTACCAGCCCCCCAGCCCACCCACTTGGCCCACTCAGCCCATTCACCAGGCGCTGGTCTCACCTGGGTGCTGAGGGCTGCCTGGGCCCCTCCTGAACAATAGAAAGGTGTTCATGTGACTTCAGTGAGCTCCAACCCTGGGGCCCTGAGATGGCCCCAGCTCCTCTTGTCCTCAGCCCACCCCTCATTGTGACTTAGGAGGAGCCAAGCCTGTTGCTGCCAGGAGACTTGGGGAGCAGGACACTTGTGGGCCCTCAGTTCCCCTCTGTCCTCCCGTGGGCCATCCCAGCCTACTTCCCCCAGAGGAGCGCAGTCACTCCACTTGGCCCCAACCCCGGGCTTACCCCTAAGCCCTCCTTTACCCCAGGCCTTCCTGGACTCCTCTCCAGCTCCGGAACCTGAGCTCCCCTTCCCTTCTCGAAGCAAGAAGGGACCGCTGAGGCATGAAGCCCTGGGGAAACTGGCAGTAGGTTTTGGTTTTTATTTTTGAGACAGGGTCTCGCTCCATCGCCCAGGCTGGAGTGCAATGTTGCAGTCACGGCTCACTGCAGCTTTGAACTCCCAGGCTCAAGCGATCCTCCCATCTCAGCCTCCTGAGTAGCTGGGACTACAGGCACAGGCCACCAAACCTGGCTAATTTTTAAATTTTATGTAGAGGCGGAGGGGGGGGTCTCCCTATGTTGCCCAGGCTGGTCTCAAGCTCCTGACCTCAAGTGATCCTCCTGCCCCAGCATTCCAAAGTGCTGGGATTACAGGTGTGAGCCACTGCCCGGCCTGGCCGTAGGTTTGTAACTGTTTCATAGAAGAGCCCTGGAGAACACAGTAGAATGAGCCTATTTAGTTTAAAAAATAAAGAAGCACGTTTATTTCATCACCGCCACTCCCTAAGCACCTCTATGCTGCCACCCCCACAGGCCCATGAGGAGGGACAGGGCTGGATGAGTTCCTTGGGCCTCCCCCCTCAACAGGGCATGGACTTGTCTAAGACAGCCAGGGGGTGGTGGCAGCAGGAGATGCCACAGCTCTAAATAGCCCGACCCCTGCTCCTGGCTTAAAGCTGCTGCGATTATCACAAGACTGTCTGAGGATGCCAATTCACAAGGTCAGCGCCTCCCCACAACATACACACACACACACACTCACACGCACACAGAGGGGCCTTGAATGAGGAGGGGACAGGAGTCTGAGGGACCCACAGACTGCCACTCTCCAGGCTTGGCTGGGCTCAAGGCCCCTGTCTGCTCAGTAAGGCAAATCCCAAGGACACGGGCTTCCCTTCCTCCAGCCAGCCAGCCTTTTACACAAAGGCTGGAAACGCTGCTTGGGCCGCCTCTGTAGAAATGCTGGGAGAGCGCACTGGACACTAGGCAACAGAACCCGGAGAAAATCCTGCACCTGCCCCTGCCAGCAGGGTGAAGTGTGGAGGCCTGGTGTTTTAGGTTCTGCCAGGCAACAGTGCCGGCACTGGACAAGGGCAGAACTTGACATTAGTCCCCAGAGGGTGGCCTGGAACTGGGCTGGGATAGGCCTTGAACTGGCCCCAAGCCCTGCAGAAACCAAAACACAGGGCTGGGGCAGACTCCACCTTCTAGCAACTCCAAGAACTGATGCAGAAAGTGGCAGTGTCCCCCGCTCCTTCATGCTGGGAGTGGCGTTTGGCTCTGGTGAATTTGTGTGTCTGAAAGGATAATCAGAATCCAAAGGGCCCAGAAGGAATGGGCTGGGCCAGGCAGCCCAGGCATCTGGCACTCAGGGCTGTCAGAGGGTCAGGCTGCCAAACTGCAGCCTCAGGATGGGAGGCACGGTGAGGCTAAGTCCAGTTTTAGCAAATGAAGAGCTATTAGCATTGCCCTGCCCCTGCAGAGCCAGTTCTGGCCAGGGGCTGGCTGGGGGGTCTGGGTCAGGTGAGCACCAGACCCAGGGCTGAGTGCCCATCCTGCTTGGCTTCTCTGGTTTCGTATCTGGTACCAAGAGGAAGGGGTGAAGGCTAAGATGAGGGCCCAACACTGAGAAGGCTGCCTTGAAAGGGCAAGAGTCTTTTTTTTTTTTTTGAGACAAAGTCTTGCTCATTCCCCAGGATGGAGTGCGATGGCATGATCTTGGCTCACTGCAACCTCTGCCTCCCGGGTTCGAAGCGATTCTCTTGCCTCAGCCTCCGGAGTAGCTGGGATTACAGGCGCCTGCCACCACACTCAGCTAATTTTTGTATTTTTAGTAGAGACGGGGTTTCACCATGTTGGCCAGGCTGGTCTCAAACTCCTGACCTCAGGTGATCCACCCGCCTTGACCTCCCAAAGTGCTGGGATTACAGGCGTGAGCCACTGCACCCAGCCAAAAGGGCAAGAGTCTTTAATTAAGGAAGTGAACTGGGAAGCAGAAGCAAGGGAGAAATCACAGGGTTTTTTTTTTTTGTTTTTTTTGTTTTTTTTTTTTTGAGATGGAGTCTCGCTCTGTCGCCTAGGCTAGAGTACAGTGGCACGACCTTGGCTCACTGCAAGCTCCACCTCCCGGGTTCACGCCTTTCTCCTGACTCAGCCTCCCAAGTAGCTGGGACTACAGGCACCCACCACCACGCCCGGCTAGTTTTTTTGTATTTTTAGTAGAGACGGGGTTTCACAGTGTTAGCCAGGATGGTCTTGATCTCCTGACCTCGTGATCCACCCGCCTCAGCCTCCTAAAGTGCTGGGATTACAGGCGCGAGCCACCATGCCCAGCCTGAAATCACAGCTTTTTACCCCAGAGGCCCATGGGTAGAAACAACACATAGGGCTATGTTCTCTCAGCCCAAAGCTAAGGGCAGGAAAAAAGGCATGGGCCATAGGAGCCTGAGTGACTTGGTTTGGGACAGGAGGGTTGGGGGGCTTTAGAGGGGTCAGGCAGGTCCTGTGTCCTCTCAGCTTCCCTGGAAAGGGGCTTGGAGGCACCAGTCATGGACCTGAAAGGATCAGGGGGTCAGGGAATGGGTAAGTTCCAGAGGATGAGAACAGGGGGAATGGGAAGACTTAAACACAGCTACTGGGGCCCAGCAACTTGCCATGTTAAAATGCACCCCTAGTGACTCAAAGAACCACCTGGCCAGTGGTGCAGGAGAGATGTGGCACCTGGGCACAGTGGGAACGCACGGGGCCTGCACCTCCACCAGAGGAGCCACTGCTGACCTGGACCAAGGGGGCTGCTCTGTGCCCAGCTAGGGAAGCCTGGGCCAGCTCCTGTGCTGAGGTTCTCAGGTGCTGGCTGAGAGCCCAGCTGGCTCTAACTTGGAGTGAACCTGGGTCAACAGCAGCTCGTCTCTGGCGGGTGGGAAGGGTCTGACAACACCAAGTTTGCCCTGGAAGAAGGGCAGCCTTAAAGGAAGGCCTTTGGAAGCTGGCCTGGTGCTGTGGGCTTGAGGGACTTTGTGGCCAAGCCCTGTTGTCCTGGCTCCAGCCTAGGCCCCAGCACTCCGTTTCTTCCACTGCCATCTGCTGACCAGGAATACCAGGACAGAGGGTCTGTTCAGCTGCTTTCTTTATTAGAAACAAGTGAGACGTATTGAGCAGAACAACAATGCATTTGGTATTTCCTCCCCGACCCTGGAAATGGATGCCCCCCCATAGCCCAAAGAAAAGCCAAGACAAAAAGGTGAAGCTCCCCCATCCCTGTTCCCAGACGTGGCACCTGCCTGCCAGCCAGTCAGTATTTTTTAATTTAATGGAATGAAATTGTCCTCAACAGCCTCCCTAGGTGCAGTCGGCTTGCGGGCCCGCCTTCATTTTGCAGCAGAGCAAAACTGAAGCCTCAGGCCTCCCCTGGTTCTGGGGAAGGTGGGCCAGGCCATCAGAAGGCTGCCTCACAGGTGGGTAGGCACTGACGGGAGGGACACTCCTGCTCCCTCCCCTGACCTAACATCTGGTTCCCCTCCCTCTCCTAGAGCACAGCTCCATGCAGTTGTCCAAGGCCTTTGGGCCCTTAGGTTGGTTAAATGCTGGTTGTCTTTGGGCAAAGAATTCAGGACCACAGGGACTCCCCTAGGCTTCCGAGAGCCAGCAAGTAGGGTGGCGACGGCAGTTAGACGCGAGTTGTGGGGAAGGCCTGACATTTTCCATAAACCTGGTGTTAAAGTAGCTGGGTGTGGGCTGGCCTTCAAATAAGACAGAAGCCTCTTCAGAAATAGGCATGTGTGGGGAAACGAGCCCTATACAGGCCTCGATCCGGAGTGGAGGCCTCCTACTCAGCTCTCTCCCTACACACAGACTGGAGTCCGTGGTCAAATGCAGAGTCAATCCAAAGGCAGGAGGTAAAGGTCGTCTTTGAAACATGGCAGCTGGGAGGACTGGGTGGCAGAGGGTGGGGGCCAGGCCCAGGGAGGCCTTCCAACAGCAGTTGCTCGAGGAGAGTCAGCGTGAAGGCCTCAGGGTCCTTCCTTTGCTTGGTTCGAGCCAGCCATGGCGCCACCACACTGCAGGGCTCCTGTGGGGAGGCCCTGACCCCCGGGATGGTGCTCTCTGAGCTCTCTGACCTGAAGTCCCAGAAGGGGTTGAATGAAGAACGCAGGGACTACTGGGACAAAAATCAGACGAGCAGCAAGCAGCTCGCAAGCCAAACCCTGCACACCTGGGCAGGGTTCTCACCACGAGATAAAGCAGAGTCCGAGGAGCCGGCCACCTGGTTTCAGTGAGGGAGATGCTGGGGCCTTTGCCAGGAGATCTGTTTCTTCCAGAACAGCCCCTGGGGCCTCACCATTTCCATTCCATGACCTGGGTCAACCGAAACAGAGCTCACTCCAGAGATCCGCACAGCCCAAATCTCAGAGGCAGCTCAAGCTGGGACCTGGCCCAGAACAGATCAAGACTAGGACAGGGAGCCTTTCCAAGTTCCAGGTTCCCCCAAGGTAGGAAAGACTTGGGCACTTTGTTCTTTGATATCCTCAAAGGTCTGGACAGGGTGAGCCACTCTGGGGCTTGAGGCACTGTGCAACTGTTGTCTGTGGGGCTGCAAAGCAAGCCCCTGCCTCTCCGACTCCTCCCACCTGTGGAACGCAGTGCGCATCTTGCTAAGAACAGCAGCTTCTTTGGTCTCGGTTTCTTGGAGTCAAGGAGTCAAACGTCAGTCACGATTGCTGGGGCCTGCAATTTGCAGCACAGGAACAATGGGAAAAGGGAGGCCCCTGCAGGCCTCTGATGAAAATCCACCTTAGTGGAGTTGCTGGCTCTAGCAGCAGTCTGCAGAGCGGGCAGCATTCCCACGGGTGGCACAGCCCCCATCCCAAGCATACGATGTCTTCTGGTTTTGGAAACTCTGCAGAATTAGCCTCTGACAAACCACACCAAAACCCACAGCCTGCAACAAGCCCGTGCTGGCTTGTAGAGAGTGGCTTCGGTGAGTGGCACAGGGCTGAGCCTGGCCTCCTGGCTAAGGCTTCATTCCTGTATGAGCGGAGAGGTGACGGCAGCAAGGAAACCCCGCATGCCACACGTCATGCTACCTCCTCCCCACCACTTGCTTCTCTCTAGAGCAAAAATTACATCCAAGCCTGGAAGTGAGTTCCTGACAATTCCGCAGCCCAATTTTGCCCGGTCACTTGGCTGAACACCACTCTAGAATGCCTACATCGACAGCCATGTGACCAGAGGCTTGATTACGTTTTGGGAAACTGGCAGCACTGACAACCATCACTACCACAAAAATCCACAAAACAGCATCAGCGAAAATCAGACTCAGACAATGGAAATGGGAAACCACTTCTGTTGCCAAGTCCAGATCTGCCTCTAATCACTTCTTGCTACCACTTGCAGGCTGTATCTTGGAAAGGGGCACAAGAAGAAATGGCTAATGGGTTGGAAGGCACAGGCCAGGGGCTGGTGGCTGAAGGGGTCTGGGTATTGGCCCCATGCCACTCCTGCCTAGCCACCCCGGGGACATCAGGGCGCTGGCTCTTTGCTCTAAGATGAGCTAAGCAGGGCTTACACTGATATGGTCTCCAAAGGTCCCCGATGTTACAAGGAGGTCCAAGGGCCTCTTCAAACTGCATCATCCCAGGCAGTGGAAAAGCAAAATCTCACAGGGGACTCATCCCTATAAGGTTGACAACAACTGGCTAAAGAGCCCTTTTAAATCAGTTGGCAGGATGACTTCCTACAGGGAGCAGGCCAAGGGGATGGAAGAAAAGGACTCAATCAATGAGGTCTGCTTCTGCGGACCATCCATTGCTGTGTCTCAGAATGCAGGCAGGTCTGGCCCTGCAGGAAACTCCCTGCCCAGGGTCAGCCCCAGCCAAGAGCTCCACGTGCCATCCCGTGAGATCTGAGCCTGTTCCATCTTCCCTTCCTTCTCAAAGCCAGTCATCCTAGCTGATTCAGAAGGGGAGCTGGATGAGGTTCTCCAGATCCTCTTTTTCCCCATAAGCCAATGTCTCCTCTGGAGGAAACCATGAACTGTGCCAACGCGTCTGTCTGCCACTGTCCTCAGGTCCTCATTCTGAGGAATGATCTGGATTCAGCTTTTCATTAAAGACCAAACATCCTTGTACATTTGGAACATGAAAGATATTTAAAATATTTATATATATATAATATATATATATACTTTTATTATTCACCCGTTAACTCCATTATATGCCAATCACGAGCTAGTTTTCAGCAGTTACATTCCCTTGATCACGGCTGCATGAGGATGTAATTAACTGGAAAACACGGAGACCAGAGACACGACCGGAGGTGACGTCACGCAGCCCACGCCATCGCAATACAATTGTCAAGTTCGCTGGCGGTTTGGTAAAGCCGGTTCAGTTCTGCTCCCTTTGCCAGGGGTTCTCACGTGTTGTGAAAATTGGACCAACAGTGGTGGGGTTCCATTTCCTGGTTCGAATTTTCAGTGGCTTTATCCAGAATCGCACTGGTGACTGGTTATTGTAGCACCAGTCCAACCTAGGAGAGCCAACAGAGAGAGGCAGAGCTGAGTCGACAGTGGCCCAAAGACTCTCCCACACCCCCTATCCCCGAAGTTCCGAGTGGCTGGGCCCGGGTCCACCGCTTGTGCTGTGGGAGCAGACTCACACCCAGCCGGCCCCACACTCAACCTCCACACCAGTGTTCACATGTCCATCAGACCTCCCAGGGAAAACTGGCCCACGCTCCAGCTCACCCCCATGTCCCCTGTGGTGCTGGAGGAGAAAGGGCTAAGAAAGTGTCATGCCAGAAGAGGGCAGCAGCTCGGGAGAGGAAACCTCCTCAGAGTTCCCCCAGCCCTACCCTCCTGGCAAACCATGGGCAACTCAACTTCCACGGTTCCCTCAAGTGGGAAGGCCTCACTGGAGATGACCTTCGTGCTCCTGTGTGGCTCTGTCCCCTCTGCCATCCTCACACCAGTTGCTGAGAGGGGAACGCTGACCTGCTGGTCTGGCCAGCAGAGGAAGGGCATTTTCAAAGGTTCAACTCGAGGTAACAAGGACCCAGACTGCGGCTGTCTCCCCAACCCATGGCCCGGTTTCTGCTGGAGACGGACTCCCTGGGCCGGGCGGCCTGGACTCTGGCTGTGCGTCACCTACCTTCTCTGCCCCCATGCTGGGGCATTTCCAATTGTAAAGGTAATACTGCAGGTTGCCGTCCCCTATGCCAAACTTGAGCTTCTCCAGGAAGGTTTTGTTCTCCATGAGATCCAGTGCATTGAACACATCAAACCCTTTCTGCAAAGCAGCAGGGAGAAACAAGAACAGGTGAGGACAGGTGGGGACAGCCTCCTTCCTACCCCTTTGCTGCCATTTCAAAGCTGTCCTGTGGGCAGCCACAAGAACAAGGTTCCCTCAGAAGCTCCGCTGCTTCCACGTTAATCCCCGCTCTCTGGGTAGTTCTCAGGACACTCTGAGCGCCCCCTCCAGCCTGGCCTCTGCCCAGTGTCCCTCAGAGTGTACACATATGTACTCAGTGTCCAGGCCAGGGCTCTTGCTATTCCTGGTTATGCCTCCCTGAAACTCTAGTAACCTCCACAGTCCTCTCTGGAGTCCAAACCCTGAGCCCGTTCCTCTGAGAAGCTGGTTCTGGTCAGCTACGTGGGGTTTGTGTTGCTTCCTTACTCCATGGATGCCCCAACTCTCAGGCCCTCAGTGCACCTCATGTTGTATGACACCTGCTGCGTCGCTTGGAGACTGTGAAGATGCTTCCTAAACCTCACCAACTGCAGCAGAAGCTCTCACAGGGCAGGGACCAGATTGCCCACAGCAGGCTGGGCTGGGCACAGGTCACCAGAACCCACAGCAAAGCACTGACAGACGGGCTCGCCACCCGCTGCTGGCAGTTGGACGCTCCAATGACTCACCACGATAGACAGCAATCACCCCTTTCCCACGCTGGGAAAGCTGTGAGGAGAACCCCTGTCCTCCCAGGGAAGGCCTGGCTATTCAGGCTCCTTGGTGGCGCCTCCTGTGAGAACGAAACTCACTGAAATGAATCAGGAGGAGTTCAATGCCTTCACTTCGGATGCTCCTTGCTCCCTCCGAGTTTTGAGTTTCTGGCTAAAAACTGTGGGAACCCTGCCTAAGCAGAACAGGTGAGGAGGACTCAGAGCCTCCAGCCCATGGGAGGCTACGTCCCGGGAGCTGTGCTCACCATGGCTCCACTGCCCCTTCCCCGCACATCTCCAGAGACCCCCTGGTCTGCTCCTCACCATTTTGGCGAGGACAAGGGCGTCGCTCATGAGGTCTAGAAGAGGGGTCTGGGTGTGAACGTTGTAGAAAGAATAAGCAGCTTTGAGACTCTTGTGGGTTGGATGGTTCATGATGGTGGAGGGCAGCGTATAAAAGCTCAGGAAATCCGTCACCTCTCCGTTTGCGTTCTGAAGGGAAGGCAATAAAAAGACGCAATGTCAAGCATGCACAGTGGCACTGCGGCCCAGGAACAAAATGTTTCTCTCACTCCACCTTCAGGCAGCTCTGCCCCTCTAGATAAACGGGTAGAAACTGCAACAGGACATGTGGGGAGGAGGAGGGACATTGGCTCAGGGCACTTGAGGACAGAGCCGTGATCGTGGGCTGAACCTGCCAGACCTCTTTCCCAGCATGGGCACCGCCAGGGACCTCTTCTTACAGCTCACATCCCCCCAGACTGTGTCTCCTATGTCTGGTCAGCACTGGGTTAAGCTGGGACAGGCAGGGAATTGCAGGCTTTCCTGAAGGATTAAGCGGGGCTCAGTTCTCTCTTTTGTGTTATCAAAGTGGGGCAGAGGGGGAGAAGGGCTCAAGCCAGATCCAGAGGTATCTTTTCAGCAAATTCAAGCACCAACCCCCTGTTTTTAGGGAGGACCAAACACAGATGGTCAAGGAAGTCTAGGGTGCCAACACTCGAGCCCTGGGAACCCAGCCACTCAGTGGGGTGCCTCTCTGGGAACGCGTTAGAGGCCTGGAACACCACTCCCCGACTCACCTCCACCACGAAAGTGTCGATGATATTCTCCTGGGGGTAGAACCAGTGCTCCACCTCCTCCTGGCTCATGACGGGCGTAAGGTGAAATTGCTTCAAGTACCTGGTGAGGAGCTGGTGCACTACTGGAATGTCCTTTGTTTCCATTGGTCGCAGCCCAGCTGTCTTGGGAGTCTGGAAGCAAGACAGAAGAGATGGAGTGAGATGAGCTGATCACCCTGGATCTATCCATGGCAAGGATAGATCAGACCCTCAAGAGAGAATCCCTGGTCATTCTGCGGCTCCCTGCACCCCCGTGCATATCTCCTCAGGCACAGGGCCTGCCTTTTCCGTATCTTCTGGCCCTTTCCCTCCTAGTCCAGGCGGACTCAGACTGCTACATCAATCAACCATCTACATGGCCCCAGGCTGACTCCCTAAGAAAACACAACCCTTCATGCTCCACCCTTTTTTCAAACTCCCCACCCCAGAGCACAAGACTTTCTACCCTTGGGCCAGGTTGGCCTTTCTAGCTGTACCTTCTGCCCGCGCAGCCCAGCGGTCCTCACAGGCTTCTCACTGAACTGTGACTGATGCCATCCCACACTCACTGCTCTTTCTCTGCTAGACTTAGAGCACTTCGCAGACAGACCCCAGGGCCCAGCTAGGGTCTGCCCACCCAGACATCGTTACACCAGTACTTCCCAGAGAGACATGGCTGCTGGTTAAATTCAGAAGAAAAGCAGCATACTCCCAGGATTTTATCCCCAGTCAGCGTCCCACCCGGCAGCTGCTTTTGCTAGAAAAATGCTTCAGTGGAACGAAACCATGTGATCCTGTGGAGCAAATACCGGGGCTGGTAGAACATCCCCAGCGGCTCAGATACACAAAGGTGGGCTTGGGGCAATCTGCAAACAGGGTGGTGTCACAGTTTACAGGCCTCAGTCAGTGCCTGACACAATGCTTCCCAGTGTAGGAATTGCTTCTAAAACTTCAGTTCTAGAACCTCCAGCCTCTAAAATTCCTTGCTAAATCCTCGTCTCTCTAGGGGAACGCTCAATGACCTCATTCTACATGGCAGCTCCCACAATGATACCTCAAATCCTGGACTGAAAACACAGTCATGCTGGGGTTTCCACCCAGACATGGGTGAGACATTCTTCTGGCTGCTGCAGCACTGTAAGAATGCTCTCTGCCTGCCTGCCCACTGGCCTAGAACGCACAGCAGATCTGTCATGAGAACAGAAGGGAGAAGACACATACCACAGTCCCCCAAGCCTGTGCTTTTGGCAGTGTCTAACGGTACTGCAGCAGTCTCTCAAGATGGGACACTAATGACCGCAATCACTTGGTGGATAAGCCTGATTTCAGAGTGATCAATCCTGTTTAGAGGCTGAGGAGTCCAGGCAGGCAGCCTCACGTCAGCAGGAACACAGTAACTGTGTGGACTGATGGCCAATAGGAAGCACTCCGAGGAAAGAGAAGAGATTTTTTTCTTTCCTTTTTTTTTTTGAGACGGAGTCTTGCTCTGTCGCCAGGCTGGAGTCCAATGTCGCGATCTCGGCTCACTGCAACCTCTGCCTCCCAGGTTCAAGCGATTCTCCTGCCTCAGCTTCCCAAGTAGCTGGGATTACAGGCACGTACCACACCCAGCTAATTTTTGTGTTTTTAGTAGAGATGGGGTTTCACCATGTTGGCAGGATGGTCTCAATCTCTTGACCTTGTGATCTGCCTGCCTTGTCCTGCCAAAGTGCTGGGATTACAGGCGTGAGCCACCGCCCAGCCTGAGAAGGGATTTTTAAGAATCCCTACTGGGATGGGCACGGTGGCTCACGCCTATAATCCCAGCACTTTGAGAGGCTGAGGTGGGTGGATCACTTGAGCCCAGGAATTCAGACGAGCCTGGGCAACATGGCAAAATCGTGTTGTTTTTTTTTTTTTTTGAGATGGAGTCTGGCTCTGTCGCCCAGGCTGGAGTGCAGTGGCGCAATCTCAGCTCACTGCAAGCTCCGCCTCCCGGGTTCACGCCATTCTCCTGCCTCAGCCTCCCAAGTAGCTGGGACTACAGGCGCCCACCACACCACGACTGGCTAATTTTTTGTATTTTTAGTAGAGACGAGGTTTCACTGTGTTAGCCAGGATGGTCTCGATCTCCTGACCTCGTCATCTGCCCACTTTGGCCTCCCAAAGTGCTGGGATTACAGGTGTGAGCCACTGCGCCTGGCAGCAAAACCCCATTTCTATAAAAACAAAAATTGGCCGGGCATGGCAGCACACGCCTGTAGTCCCAGCTACTTGGGAGGCTGAGATGGGAGAATCACTTGAGTCTGGGAGGTCGAGGCTGCAGTGAGCTGCGACTGTGCCACTGCACTCCAGCCTGGGCAACAGAATGAGACCCTGTCTCCAAAAAAAAAAAAAGAATCCCTACCTGAAGCCAGCCACAGTTGGAGCATTTGTTTCTTTGGGAAACTAGGAAAACTGAGACCCAGAACAGAAAAGCAGCTCACTTTAAGGTTGCCCAGTCCTTCAGCCAAATCTGGGTGGGGAAATTGGGATTAGAAATCAGGGCTTCCCTCACAAGCTTAGGTCACCCTTTACCTGACCCATCTGCGCTGGGCTTTGGAACGCGTTGCTGTGTGTATGAAGGTTCATAAGTGGATTCATCATTCTATTTATGCTTTACTTAGGCTAAAATTACAGAGAATAGGTGTTCTCTGAGCCTTTCAACAGATGGCAGAGAAGCTAGTCCAGGCACAGACTCAGAGGAACTGAGAAAGTTAAACTAAAATAAAATCCTGCTTCAGATAACAGAAATAGAAAGTCCAGGAAATCTGAAGACTATGGGCTGGTTCACTTTTCCGGTAGGAGAAAGCTCCCTCTCCACCCAGAGCCCTTCTTTCCTGCTGACAGCCAGGCTCTCCTTGCCCTCTCTGCCCCCTGCCCACCACCCGGGGCACCACTGGCCTCTGGCAGTCGGTAGAGCTTCATGGTGCGCTGCATGGTCATATTTCTGCTCAGGTGGGAGAACTTCACTTCAATCAGCTTCCGTGGGTTTAGGGACCGATGCCAATACCTGTGGGGACACAAATGTCCTGTCCTCAGGGTTCTGGCCAATCCCTATTAGGACAATGGCAGGGAGACCCCAGCTGGCCAGCAGGTGGCGTGAGAGACACATCAGGTGCCTCCGGAGTCAGTGGTGTCACCCTGCTCTCCAGCCTCCCCCTCCCCCTTCCCACAGTGAGTGCTGCCAAAGCTCCTCCTGGATTTTCTTTCTCCCTATTTTTCTTGCTCAATTTCAAAAACTATTCCTCTGCTACAGCGGTTGTCTGGGGAGAGCAATCCTCACTCCTAGAATCAAGTCAACGGAAAAGGACTGTAGTCATGCCCAGAAGATGATGGCAGAGGCACTCACCCTCCTCCCTCCTCCTCTTCTGCTTTCACACCTGGTGTTTTTACTTTTAAAGTTCTTTAGGGAGAGATTATTCAATTGTTTTAAACAACTTTCTAAGGCAGAGGTTGCCCTTAGAGCACATAGCTAACTTGCTCTATTTGGTGCACACAATATTCAAAACAATTTGAGCCAACCATTTAAAACTTCAGGACATTTCCCATAAAAATCCAGATATGGGCTCATCCCTAAAAACAAAAACAAACCGCCAGTACCGCCCCCAACCATCTCCAAATGGCAGCAGCCAGCAGACACCAAGAGCCCTCCAGACAAGGCAGAGACTTGCCAGTCTGCCATCCCTACAACCCTCCCGCCCTCTCCATGCTCCCCATCTGGCTCCTGCAGGCACCAAGTGCCCGCCTTACCAGATACTCCAGAGATGGGATGCTAAGGGCGGAGCTGTGACTCACAGTGGCACATGCTCCTCAACTACAGTGCAGACACCCGTATTTTTGGGGCCTTACAGGAAGACAGTTTTACCTGCAGGTGCCAACGGGCTTTGGTAGTACCACCCCGGCAGTGTAAACTGCTTGGAAGATGCCCTCCAGGTGAACCCGCCTGGTGATCTCTCGGATCAGGACTGGAGCCACCCTCTTGGAACGCAGCTTCTTGTGGACACACAGGAAGTTGATCTCTACCATCTTCTTCTCTCTAAGAGGGGGGAAAATCCAGGTGACAAGGTTTTTAACAGAGAAGGGAATGGTGATCCCATCAAGCACATGCAGCCACACCTAGAAGGACCAGGTCTGCAGCACAGGTGTACTTTTAGCTGCCACCTGCACTCAGTACTGGGACTCCCCACCACACTCCACCAGGCCAGGAGCCTGCCTCACTTCAACAGAATCTATTTCCAAAGGAAGGTGGGACTCAAGCAAACACCTTTATTTGAAGGTACCACCAGCATCTCCCTGATGAGTCCCTAGGAGTCGGCTGGGGAATCCCACCTTTAGCATGCAGGGAAGCAGCACAGGGAACCCATGGGGCAGGTCAAGGCAATTCTAGGGTTTCAAGCGTTCTGATTCCCTCAAGAACACAGCTGATAAGCCCTGAAGACTGTAGGAGGCAGATGGTTTCAACACTTCCAGGGAAAATGAAGAGCAGAGATCACAGGCCCCAAGGACTATCTGAATCTGGGTCACACTGGCTCTGGCCCATTTCTGCTGCTGTTCAAGTGCTTCCAAGTGTGACTGGTACAGGCGTTCAAAAATGAGCCTCTAATTAGCCGGGTGTGGTGGCGCATGCCTGTAATCCCAGCTACTTGGGAGGCTGAGGCAGGAGAATTGTTTGAACCCTGGAGGTGGAGCTTGCAGTGAACCAAGATCGCACCACTGCACTCCAGCCCGGGCAACAGAGTGAGACTAAAAAAAGCCTCTGGCCAGGCACAATGGCTCACATCTATAATCCCAACATTCTTGGGAGGCACAGGTGAGTGGATCACTTGAGCTCAGGAGTTTGAGACCAGCGTGGGCAACATAGCAAGACCTTGCCTCTATAAAATTTAAAAAATAATAAAAACAAAAACAAGCCTCTGCTGAGCAGGCACACCAGGCCTCAGGGTGGGCTCCTTCCAACCTGGGCCACAAACAAGGGAGCCGACTGGGACTCTGAGCAGAACAGGTGGTTCCTAGGATGAATCTGCAGTCCCCGCACCTGGGCATCCTCCCTTCCTGAGACCTTCCCTCTTCCTTTCATGGGGCACATTGTGCAGCCTTTTTCTCCTCCCTCCCAGACCAAGCAGGATGGCGGTGTTGTGGGGGGGTGGGGATAGGTGCAGGTGCTTACGTGTCATAGATATGGATGTTTGCTGGGATGGCGCTAATGAACCCAACCAATTTCCGACTTGAGACCACTCGAACCCCGCAGTGCCACTGGGGGAGCCAGCCGGGTGGCCGGAGAGCCCTGAAAAGAGAGGCTGGGGTGGTTGTGCTGCTTGCCGGCAGGCTGGACAAGCTGTTTGGGTTCCACAGCCAAATTTGGTTCGGATCTGGTGCTACCACCTCCCTGGGGGTTAATAGCTGAATTCTCTTTAGGGTCAAGCCGTCCTGGACACACAGAATCGAGCCATCACCATTTCTGGCTGCTCATCCCATTTGGCCTAGTTACTCATCCAACCCAAGGTTATCATACTGAGGACTTCATGCCTGATCCAATTTCTGTGTGTTCACTTTGACAGCTTGAACCAAGGGACTGGCATCTTTGGTTCAGAGGCCAGTGGGTCCCATGGTTGAGAGCTGATTGTGGCAACCCTGGAGCTCTGGTATCCCGTCTCCCTCCTTCTGGTACAAATTCTTCCTTCCCTTTCAGTTAGTCCCTCTCCATTTCGGCCCATGCCTCTCTCTTCCTGGATATTAAACGTGGCCTGGGCAGGTGGATGGCTCAGCCAGGCAAGGCTATACAACTGAGCATGCTCAGGAACTAGACAGAAAATGTGCCTTCTTTTCTTTCAGTCTTAGTAGGTCTCATGGCCCCTACTTTCTTATATAAAGTCACCAGACAATGAATACCTCTTCCCTGGGTACCAGCTCTACGAAGGTCTCCCTCACCCAGTCAATTGTCTTAAACTAAGCTGCAATTCTAAGCGCTAATGAAAGCAAGTGTTCTTCAGATGCAGGAACTCAAAAATGACACTAATTTGCCATTCAAAGGTTGGCCCCTGGCAGGGATGAAAACTCTGGTGCCCTCTGGTGGTTCTGCTCTATGCCTTGCCCTCAAGAACCTCAAGAAAGCCCCTACAACTTACCACAAAAGAAACTCCGGGGAATAATCAAATCGGAACATGTTGTCATCATCTTCCACATAGTTCTCATTCAGGAGGGTGTACAGTTCTTTTAGCTGTAAAGAAATAAGCAGCTCACTTGGAGGTATTCTGCCAGGTAGCAGACCAACTCCAATACCCTGGGACTCTAGGCTTTTCAGAAGGATGAAGCAAACTACCAAAAACGACGTGGAGTCTCACAAATCCTTCTGCCCCCTGGCATGGTAGGAACTCTTGGAGCAAACACCCTAGTTATAGCAGAAAACTGAGGCATCACGTGGTAGAGAGGCAGACCCAGAATGCCACCTAACTCACCAAGCACTTCATCATTCTGTGCCATCAACAACCGACAGCCACTGGTCTCAACTTCTGTGAAGTGCTATAGAGGGAAGACTCTCGAAGCTAGTCAAGGAATTACTCCACGGAGAGTCACTGCTATTTCTCACCTTGTCTGATTTTTTACCATCTGGCCCAAACAAAGGCCTTTTTTCCTTTCTTTTCAAGATAGAGTCTCACCCTGTTACCCAGGCTGGAGTGCACTGGTGTGATCATGGCTCACTACAGCCTCCAACTCCTGGTTTCAAGCGATCCTCCTACTTCAGCCTCCTGGGTAGCTGAGACTACTGGGGCATACTACCATGTCTGGCTAATTATTAAATTTTTTTCTTTTGTAGTGGGGCAGTCTCACTATATTGACCAGGCTGATTGATTTTGAACTCCTGGGCTCAAGCGATCTTCCCACCTTAGACTCCCAAATTGTTGGAATTACAGGTGTGAGCCACCATACCCAGCCACAAAGGCCTTTTTCTGCCCTCTCAGCTATCTCCATCTGCTGGCCCAACTTTGGTATTAAAAAATTCTGTTGGCCGGGTGTGGTGGCTCAAGCCTGTAATCCCAGCACTTTGGGAGGCTGAGGTGGGCGGATCACCTGAGGTCAGAAGTTCAAGACCAGCCTGGCCAATGTGGTGAAACCCCATCTCTACTAAAAAATAAAAAAATTAGCCTGGCGTGGTGGCAGACACCTGTAATCCCAGCCACTGGGGAGGCTGAGGCAGGAGAACTGCTTGAACACAGGAGGTGGAGGTTGCAGTGAGCCGAGATTGTGCCATTGCACTCCAGCCTGAGCGACAGAGCAAGACTCCATCTCAAAAAAAAAAAAGGCTGGGCGCAGTGGCTCATGCCTGTAATCCCAGCACTTTGGGAGGCCGAGACGGGTGGATCATGAGGTCAGGAGTTCGAGACCAGACTGGCCAACATAGTGAAACCCCATCTCTACTAAAAATACAAAAATTATCCATGCGTGGTGACAGATGGTTGTAATCTCAGCTACTCGGGGAGGCTGAGGCAGGAGAATCGCTTGAACCTGGAAGGTGGAGGTTGGGGTAAGCCAAGATCGCGCCACTGGCACTCCAGCCTGGGCAACAGAACCAGACTCCATCTCAAAAAAAAAAAAAAAAAAGCCAGGCCTAGTGGCTCATTGCCTGTAATCCCAGCACTTTGGGAGGCCGAGGCGGGTGGATCACCTGAGGTCAGGAGTTCGAAACCAGCCTGGCCAACATGGTGAAACACCATCTCTTCTAAAAATATAAAAATTAGCTGGGCGTGGTGGCACTCACCTGTAATCCCAGCTACTCGGGAGGCTGAGGCAGGAGAATCGCTTGAACCCAGGAGGCAGAGACTGCAGTGAGCTGAGATGGTGCCACTGCACTCCAGCCTGGGCAACAGAGCGAGACTCCATCTCAAAAAAAAAAAAAAAAAATTCTGTTGACTTTTTTTTTTTTTTTTTTTAGACAAAGAGTCTCGCACTGTCACCTGGGCTGGAGTGCAATGGTGTGATCTCAGTTCACTGCAACATCCCCCCCTCAGGTTCACGAGATTCTCCTGCCTCAGCCTCCCGAGTAGCTGGGATACAGGCATACACCACCACACCTGGCTAATTTTTTGTATTTTTAGTAGAGATGGGGTTTTATTATGTTGGTCAGACTGGTCTCGAACTCTTGACCTCATGATCCACCTGCCTCGGCCTCCCAAAATGGTGGGATTACAGGCGTGAGCCACCGCGCCCGGCGACATTTTCATCATTCTTTATAAGGGAAATAAATTCCTCAGGTCAAAACAAGGGGCTCTGGGTGGCTGGGGTGGAAAGGGGAGGACAGGGCCTCATTTAGCAGCCCCAGCTGCTCCAGTCAGGAGACAGACTAGAAAGAAAATAAGGAAATAAATGAATGAACAAAAAAGAATAAATGAAAAACAGGTATCCACGTCAGGGGGCTACAGAGGTTAACTTTCAACCTGCCAGAAAAGCTAAGAGCTATTTATGTGGAGTCTTGGCCATGCCCCAGGAAGTTACAGACTGGAGTCTGTTCAGACCTCCTTGGCTCAGCTCTCTAGGGCTCGAGTAAACGTGGTCTCGGTGAAACTGCAGGGCTTACTGTGAAAATGGCTCCTACCCGCAGGTGTTAACCTTCTGAGGGCCCACTCACCACACCACGATCGCCCAGGTCCAAAGCATCCCAGGTGAAGCCCTGGGGCAGGGTGTAGGGCTCCTGGCGGATATTGTCCTTGTCAGGCTCCACGGGGCCATGGGTGTTCACCACTTCGCCTGAAAGAAGAGCACAGCTGTGAGCCTCACCCTTTGCCCCCTCGGGGCAGTAAAGGGCTCAGTTCAAAACTCAACCAGAGCAAATTCCTCCTGTTCCTAGGAGCCCTCCATCTGAAGAACACTCTGTGCTTGGCAACTGCAAACCATCTTTCCAGCTACCCTTAGCCCCTAACTGAGGGCCAATTCATGGCAAAACCTGAGGACAATCACTGGGATCCAAGGTGGTTCGTGTTTTGGAAATCCATTTAAATCTCCCTTGGGTCACTGAATGACAAACATTTATCTTTAGTAATTTGGCTCCTGCCTCCTGGTTGGTGTAAAGAGTGCTGTCAGGGCCCTGGCCCAGGCCCATCAGTCTGGATGGATTTGTAAGGAGTCACAACAAGGCTGCTTTTGTGTCAACAGCAACAACAATGTACTGGGCCCATTTCTGAACCAGATGATGGCTTCTAGGCGCCAGGCTCAATCGTGGCCCTGCCAGCCTTGGCTTTCAGCAGCGTGAGCCAGTTAACTGCTACTGCCAACTCAGGCCCTCAGTGTTTAGAGTCCTGCAAGTGCCTTTGGGCTGAATCACCAAGTCTACACTGTGCTGCCGGGAAGTCACCCTGACACATCCCCTCCCTGAGCAGGATAGGCCCCTCCTCTGTGGGAGCATGTGGGGAGTGCTCCAAAGACACAGCCCTCATTCCTATCCAGAGCTCAATCGGACTCATAAATGCTGAGAGATTCACCACTGAATTCTGGCCCTTGGGATGATTTCATTTCTACAATGGGCTCACTCATGTTTACATTGGGAAGAATGCAATGTTTAGTGCATTTTGGAAAATGGAGTCTTCAAAAGGGACCAACCCAGTAACAGTGTTCCTAGCAAAGGGCTCTGTATAGACTAGGCACTCAATTCATGCTTTTACTGACTTTCAGACTCCTGCTCCCAAATATTTTCTTTTTCTTTTCTTTTTTTTTTTTTTGAGACAGAGTCTCATTCTGTTGCCCAGGTTGGAGTACAGTGGTGCGATCTTGGCTCACTGCAACCTTCACCTCCCCGGTTCAAGCGATTCTCCTGTCTCAGCCTCCCGAGTGGCTGGAATTACAGGTGTCCGCCACCACGCTGGCTAATTTTGGTGTGTGTTTTTTTTTTTTTTAGTAGAGATGGAGTTTCACCATGTTGGCCAGGCTGGTTTCAAACCCCTGGCCTCAAGTGATCCACCTGCCTCGGCCTCCCAAAGTCCAAACATTTCATTCTAACATGTAACAGGAAGCCCTAGACCTTCCCAGAATAATCTGTGGGGCAAGTGTGGTGGAAAGGGCTGCATCAGGCTGCAGCACACGACACCACCGCTGGCACTGATCATGTCATCCTCTTCCATCACACACATTACTGAGCACCAACCATGCACCAGTGACTCAGTGACCATGCCAGCCCCTAGTGTACAGCAGGAAAAAGGACCAAGTCCCTGTCCTCATGAGACATACCATCTTCTGGGGAAACAGTAAATAAATGAGTCATTATCCACATGCTGCGGGTCAGGATCTGGAAAGTGCAGGGACACACAGCAGGGAAGCAGCCTGCTCTGCTGGTAATCAGGCTTCCCAACAGGTTTGCTTGGGAGAGAGGTCACATTTTTCTTCCCTAGTTAGGAAACTCATGACCGGTGAGATGGGGTCTTGCTCTGTTGCTCAGGCTGGAATGCAGTGGCGTAACCTTGGTTCACTACAGCCTCGACCTCCTAGGCCCAAACGATCCTCCCATCTCAGCCTCTCGAGTGGCTGGGACTACGGGCATGCGCCACTACGCCTGGCTAATTTTATTTTTCGTAGAGATGAGGTCTCACTGTTGCCCAGGCTGGTCTCGAACTCCTAGACTCAAGTGATCCTCCTGCCTTGGCCTCCCAAAATGCTGGGATTATAGCATGAGCCACGGCACCCAGCCAAAACCCACCATTTGATTATTCATAAAGTAGCTCTTGTGAATTTGTTTAAGTCAATCCGCTTCCAACTGACAGCTATGTATATTAAAAAAAAACATTTTTGAGCCTACAAAGCTGAGGGCCAGACCCTCTAGTCTTATCTAGGTGCTAATTTCCCAACTTGTATTGAATTTATACCTTCTCCTATACACTTCAGAACCTTCTTTTTTTCCCCCTAAATTACTTCCATGGCCAAGAATACTGATGGTCTTCCCTACTGTACTAAAATAACCTCAAGGCTAAATCTTCTCATTTAGGCTGGCTACCAGGTCCTACATGCAACAGGCACTTCCATTCACTCACTCCTTCACGAAGTGTTCACTGAATCCTAGAATGTGCCAGTTCTGTGGCAGGGGCTGGCGAATGAAACAGACACAGGTCCTCACTATCATGGACACGTGTCACCTGGCATGGCGAGGGCCAGTAAGACTGAAGTACAGGGTGCTATGGGACCTGTGTGTGTGTGTGTGTGTCAGGAAAGACCTCTCAGAGGAAATATATAATGACAAGACCTCAAGGATAATTAGGAATCAGCCAGGCTGCAGGTGGACTATGTGGGGCAGGGTGGGTGTGAAAAAGTAGAGCTACAGGAAACACTGAAAAGGGAGCAGCCACTTTTACTAGACTCCCACTGTGGAGTGCCCTCGATGCCAAGAAGCAGCCCAAGGCTCCTGTGCTGTCCTCGGTGTGGTGCCAGCATCATGGCCTCTGCTTGTCCTGCTCTGTGGGGAGCAGCCTGCCTTCTCCCTTACAACGGCCTTTGAGTACCTCCTGCTGAGCAGGGGTGGAAGGCTGCTCTGCAGAGCACAGCAAGAATGCAGCTGATTCTCTCAAGGCCAACATGAACCAATAAATGACTAAGGATGACACTTCGAACTTGCTTTAAAAGAATCTGGAAGTTTAAAGAAAACCCTGAGCTTTCAATGGGTTTCTTTCTGCACACTCTTCCCTCAAAATTCTTTCCGTGACATCAAACATCAAAGACCCAAAACTAAGCAATGTGGTGCAACTGTGAAGGACTTCGGAGAAATGAGAATGTCTGAGATGCGGAAAACATTAAACCAAACAAAGGCCAGGCAGAGGAAAAAGAGAGGGGAAGCTTCTCTCTGGGACCCATAGAAACCAGGTGAGTGCACATCCTCCCTTTGATAGTGACTTTTTAAAACAGAGTGGCCACACTGCATTCCACTGACCAAAGACAGAAAAGGATACTGCTTCCATTGACATGAGTGGGAAAGGGGTGACTTTAAAAAGAAGAATGACATGATCTGAAGCGGGAGATCAAAAGTTCATCTGCGGCTCTTACAGTTGTTATACAGACTAAAACACTTCTGCTAAGAAGGCCTTTCATTTTTATTTATCTTTTAATCTTTGAGACAGGGACTCGCTCTGTCACCCAGGCTAGAGTGCAGTGGCACGATCATGGCTCACTACAGCCTCGACCTCCAGGACTCAAACGATCCTCCCACCTCAGTCTCCTGAGAAACTGGGACCACAGGCATGTGCTACCATGTCTGGCTAATTTTTAAATTTTTTTGTAGAGACGAGGTCTTTCCCTGTTGTCCAGGCTGGTCTTGAGCTGCTGGGCTCAAGCAGTCCTCCTGCCTTGGCCTCCCAAAGTGCTGGGATTACAGGCATTGAGCCACCACACCCGGCCTCTTGAAGGCCTTTCCATGGTAAACCTAGGATAATTTTAAGCTTCTAAAGAATTGCAGGTCTCAGTCAGGTGCAGTGGCTCATGCCTATAATCCCAGCACTTTAGGAGGCTAAGACAGGAGGACAGCTTGAACCTAGGAGTTTGAGACCAGCCAGGGCAACACAGTGAAACCATGTCTCCACAAAAAATTTAAAAATTAGCCAGGCATGGTGGCAGGCACCTGTAGTCCCAGCTACTCAGGAGGCTAAGGTAGGAGGATTGCTTGAGCCCAAGAGATCAAGGCTGCAGTGAGCCATGATCATGCCACTGCACTCCAGCCTGGGCAGCAGAGCGAGATCCTGTCTCAAGAAAATAAAAGAGAGGGCTGGGCGCAGTGGCTCATGCCTGTAATCTAGCACTTTGGAAGGCCGAGGCAGGTGGATCACGAGATCAGGAGTTCAAGACCAGCCTGGCCAAGATGGTGAAACCCCGTCTCTACTAAAAATACAAAAATTAGCCGGGCGTGGTGGCGGGCGCCTGTAATCCCAGCTACTTGGGAGGCTGAGGCAGAGAATTGCTTGAACCCGGGAGGCAGAGGTTGCAGTGAGCCGAGATCGCGCCACTGCACTCCAGCCTGGGCAACAGAGTGAGATTCTGTCTCATAAACAAACAAATAAATAAATAAGAGAGACTTGTAGGTTTCTTTAGTGGAATACCATCTAATTAAAACTCTCCCAAGAAGGTGGAGAGTACTGTAAAAACACAGTGCAGCTGATATGCACGAGATTTATAATCATTAGTCCTCCAATTAAGTGAAAAAAAATTAGGGCAAGAAGCTGTAGGTACCACCACCCCGAGAAAACTCAGAACTAGGGTGACGCCTCAGCCATGCAGGCTAACACGCCTGCCAAGGTGGTACTTTTTACAGGCTGACACAAACAAAGGACTCTAACTGGGGCTTGACTGACCCTGGACCTCAAAGGCAGACTAGTCAGATGCTTAGGGTGACCACTCTTCCACAGAGTCCGACACCACACACTGCACAGAAGGCAAAGCCAGAAGAAATAAAACCAGACCTTGTTCCTCCTTCCTCAAAGTGTCAGGGCCCGTATGAGCAACTCTGTGGTTTTCTCTTGAGCTTTCTGAGAACTAAACTGAAGCACTTTCACATCTACAGGTGAAAGGAAAACAAAGTATTGCTGGGCTGAAGAGGAACAGAAGCAAATTAATCCCAAGCTGCTTTTTTTTTTTTTTTTAATTTAATTTTGAGACGCATTCTTGCTCTGCTACCCAGGCTGGAGTGCAGTGGTGCAATCTCAGCTCACTGCAACCTCCGTCTCCCAGGTTCAAGCGATTCTCCCACCTCAGACTCTCAAGTAGCTGGGATCACAGGCCCGTGCCACCACGCCCAGCTAGTTTTTGTATTTTTAGTAGAGACGAGGTTTTACCATGTTGGCCAGGCTGGTCTCAAACTCCTGACCTCAGGTGATCCGCCCGCCTTGGCCTCCCAAAGTGCTGGGATTACAGGCGTGAGCCACTGCGCCCGGGCTCAATCTGCCTTTTTACCAGGTGCCACTATCTGTGAAGAACGTAGCAAGGTTACTCATTTGCGAATTCCTCAGGAAAAATAAAATCAAACCAAAACTCCAAAATGCCATCTGAAAACACAGCCAAGATATATGGCAGCCACCACACAACACCTCATCAGGGATTTCATTCAGAGGTGAGATGTGTGGCTCTCTGCATCCTTCCTGCTCCTCAGCAAGAAACTGGTCACTGGGACCCCACCCTGTGGCCCAAAGCCTTGCTGGAGGGCTTAGCCAGTGGGCCTGGGACCTGGCCAATGAGGGCAGCCAAACACACATGGTGATGGGGGAATCGGCACCCCTCTTGTCCACCTGGGCAGTGCTCTGCTCTCCCTCACCTGCAGGGATGCACCTCCTCAGCTTGCTTCTATTGTGACCAAGCTTCTAAGAACTGCATCCGCTCTAGAGCAGAGCTTCTCAAACTTTCAAAGTGGACAGAAATCCTCTGGCAGTTCTGATTCTGCAGCTTTGGGGTGGGGCCTGACAAACTGCATTTCCACTAGCAATTAGGCAATGCCCATCCTGCAGGTCTGCAGGCCTCATGTAGTAGCTGCTCCCAACCTCTGCAGCAGACAAATCTCCTCGGGCACAGCTGCCTTCCTCCCCTCACCAGTCTTTGGCCCTACCCTATCTGGCCCTGCCCCACCCTCCTCCTCTGCACCGAACATACTAGTGAAGTCTCATTGTGTTTCTGGAAAGGAGCAGTAATGTGGACAAGCTGAAAGTCATTTACATTTGGTGTTGGAATATGGTTTTTTTCAACATACTTACTTTCCCAGTCACAAAGAAAACAGGAACTAGGCCACCAGTGGATCCAGAATCATGATACAACCACTTCAGAAACTTTGTCAGCTGAGTCCTGAAGTTAACCATCAAGGTTGGCTTGGCTCAGTCTTGGCAGGCATATCTAACAGGATCCAGTCCCTTCCAGAATCCTTTTAGACATTCTGCCTATTCCATCCCTTTAGCAGTTCATTATAGCTTTTTTAAGGGGTGCTGATGAAATCTATATATGGTATTCCTGTTGTTGAACCATCACTGCTAAGCAAAATCTCAAACCACTTTGCATTTAGTAAGCATGCATTGGCTAGGAGACAAAGGGGAACAGGCTGGGGACTTTGCCCATTCTAGGAATAAACATGTGCCCAGACAAACAAGACAAACTCTCTATAAACCTAAGTGGAAAAAAGACCTCTGGGCAGACATTCCCACTCTTCATGTGCCAATAGTTTTGTTTTTCTTTTTGGGTTTTTTGGTTTGTTCGTTTTTTGAGTTGGGGGTCTCACTCCTGTCGTGTAGGCTGGAGTGCGGTGGCGTGATCTCAGCTCACTGCCGCCTTGACCTCCCAGGTTCAAGTGATCTTCCCACCTCAGCCTCCTGAGTAGCTGGGACTACAGGTGCATGTCACTATGCCTGGCTATTTTTTTTTTTTTTTTTTTACTTTTGGGCTCAAACAATCCTCCCTCCTTGGCCTCCCAAAGTGCTGAGATTATAGGTGTGAGCCACTGCTGTTGGCAAGAATCATTATTTGTTCTCAAGGTGTGCTGCTATAAAGTGGTAAGGTCTCTGAATGACAGTCTTTATGCTGCATTTTTAAAAACCACCCTCTGAAAACAACTACCAAGGAACTCCAGGACTCTACTGCCCTCCCTACAATAATTCAGCATGAAACCCTCATGAAGGCACAGCTGAGGCAGATCCCTCGCCCCTGACCTGGCAAGGAAAGCAAGCATTTACATACCCAGCTTGGGGACGGGCTGTGTATCCCAGAACTGGTAGCTTCGCTTGCTAGCCTCCTCCATGGTTTTGGCAGGTCCCTGACCCACTGAGAACAGCTCAATGGCCTTCTGTATTTCCTGGATCCTCTCTGCTGGCAAAGAGTTCATCTGGACAAGACAAAGTTAGGGAGAGAAAAGGCCCATTATGTTAGTAAGATTTTTGATTAATTATGAGTTCAAGAGTTAAGGGGAGCTTGGTGCAGTGGCTCATGCCTGTAATCCCAGCACCTTGGGAGGCCAAGGCGGGCGGATCACTTGAGGTTAGGAGTTCCAGACCCACCTTACCAATGTGGTGAAACCCTGTCTCTAATAAAAATACAAAAATTAGCCAGGCGTGGTGGCGGGCACCTGTAATCCCAGCTATTTTGGGAGGCTGAGGCAGGAGAATCACTTGAACCTGGGAGGCAGACGATGCAGTGAACCAAGATGGCGCCATTGCACTCCAGCCTGGGCAACAAAGCTAGACTCCGTCTCAAAAAAAAAAAAAAAAAAAAAAAAAAAAAGAATGCTGGGCGCAGTGGCTCATGTCTGTAATCCCAGAACTTTGGGAGGCCGAGGGAGGTGGATTGCCTGAGCTCAGGAGTTCAAGACCAGCCTGGGCAACACGGTGAAACCCTGTCTCTACTAAAATACAAAAAATTAGCCAGGCATGGCAGCGTGTCCCTGTAATCCCAGCTACTCAGGAGGCTGAGACAGGAGAATTGCTTGAACCTGGGAGGCAGATGTTGCAGTGAGCCAAGATCGCGCCACTGCACTCCAGCCTGGGTGACAGAGCAAGACTCCATCTCAAAAAAAAAAAAAAAAAAAGTTAGGGGGTACAACTCAAAGAAGGGGTTTGGTTCCTCTGTCCTAATCCCAGAGGTCATTGCAACTGGAGAAAAAGTGGTTTACAATGAGCTATATGATGGGTGGGTGCTGCCCGCAGGGTTTCTCCCCTTATTAGTCTTATGTTGTTTGATGGCAAAAGTAATACATGCTTAATGTAAATTTCAAACAATGCAGAAATGTGTAAGACACATAGAAAGTAAACACCCAACAATCCCATCCCCCAAATATAATCCTTGTCATCAACAGTCTTCACTTGGGAAGGTGAGAAGAGGCAAATATAATTCCAGTCTTTTTTGCATGCAAGTTCCAAATGCACACACACACTTTTCAAAAACTAAAATTGGATCATGTAATATTATCGTACAAACTGCTCTTTAAAGACTATGTCTTAGAGACCTTTCCAGGTGAAAACACATGGACCTACCCATTCTACCAACTAAGTCCACTGTATGTATGGACCACAGTATATTTAGCCAGGCCCCTACTCATGGGCATTTTGGTGATTTTGTTCTTCAGTAATACAACAATGTTGCAGTGAATTTCTTTTTTTTTGAGACAGGGTCTTGCTCTGTTGCCCAAGCTGGAGTGCAGTGGCGCAATCATGGCTCACTGCGGCCTCAACCTCATGGGCTGAAGGGATTCTCCCACTTCAGCCTCTTGAGTAGCTGGGACTATAGGCGTGTGCCACCAGGCCCAGATAATTTTTTTGTTTGTTTTTTTGTCGAGACGGGGTCTCACTATGTTGCCTGGGCTGGCCTCGAACTCCCGGGCTCAAGCGATCTGCCCACCTCGGCCTCCCAAAATGCTGGGATTACAGGCCACCACGCCCAGCATAAATTTTCTTATACATCTATTTTTACCCACTGGGATATATATTTCTGTAGGATGAAGTTAAGAAAGAGGCTTGCTGGGTCAAAAGGTATGCACTTTTGAAATTATTTATCATCAATTTGCTCTCTAAAAAGAGACTATCAGTAATCCAATGAACAGTGTATGAGAGTAGCTCCAGACCCTCACCATTATATTTACCAAGCCTCAGCTGAGCTTGGTGGCTCACATCTGTAATCCCAGCACTTTGGGAGGCTGAGGTGGGAGGACTGCTTAAGCCCAGGAGTTCAAGGCCAGCCTGGGCAATATAGTGAGACCCCTGTCACTATTTAAAAAAAAAAAAAAAAAGTGGCCGGGCGCGGTGGCTTACGCCTGTAATCCCAGCACTTTGGGAGGTCAAGGCGGGTGGATCACGAGGTCAGGAGATCGAGACCATCCTGGCTAACACAGTGAAACCCCGTCCCTACTAAAAATACAAAAAATTAGCCAGCGTGGTCACGGGCGCCTGTAGTCCCAGCTACTCGGGAGGCTGAGGCAGGAGAATGACGTGAACCCGGGAGGCGGAGCTGGCAGTGAGCAGAGATTGCGCCACTGCACTCTAGCCTGGGCGACAGAGCGAGACTCCGTCTCACAAAAAAAAATAAGTTTACCAAGCCTTAATCTATGCCAATCTAAGAGAAAAAATTATCACTTTAATGGTCATTTCTTTCATTATGACTTTAACCATCTTATTATTTACTGATTAAACATTTTTTCTTTCTGAACTGCCTATTCATTCAATTATTTTAAAGTAATACATATGTTGCAAATATTTTCCCAGATTGTTATCTTTTGACTTCTACAAAGTTTTAAATTTGTCAATTTCTGTTTTATGGCTTCTGGGTCCTATGTCAGACTTAGGTTAATAAAAATACATACATTTTCTTCGAATATTTTTATTTAGTTTTCTATTTTTCACTTAGATTATAAAGGAAAGAAAGAACATAAACCAATATGTTCATATTGCTTAGGCCTGGGAGGTGGCATTTTAATTTTCTTCCCCTTGCAGTTTATTAAATAAATTCTCGGCCATGTGTGGTGGCTCACTCCTGTAATCTCAGCAATTTAGGAGGCCATGGCAGGCAGATCTCTTGAGCCTGAGTTAGAGATCAACCTGAGTAACGCAGGGAGACTCCGTGTCTACAAATAATAAAAAAATTAGCTGGGTGTCGTGGTGCACACCTGTAGTCCCGGCTACTCAGGAGGCTGAGGTGGGAAGATTGCTTGAGCCCAGGAGGTTGAGGCTGCGGTCAGCCATGTTCGTACTTCTGCACTCCAACCTGAATGACAGAGTCTCAAAAATAAATTAAATAAATAAAAAGGGAAGACCCCCACCTACCTTGTAGGGATGGTGATGGTTTGGAGCTAATTTAAATGAAGTGCAACATGGTGTTAAATAATAATGGTATTTTTTTCATAGTGGGTTTTATATTGGAAAGAGTAAAAAAAATTACTTGAAGTCATATCTCAATAAGGTAGTAGATTCAAGTTGAGGCATAACATTTGAGGCATACAGCAAAGTGTGGGTATATTGGAATGAGTATGGATTTTTGTGAGGCTTATAAACTGTTTCAGAGGCAGTTCTTTTTTTTTTAATTAAAAAAAAAATTTTTTTTTTTGAGACAGAGTCGCCCTGTCGCCCAGGCTGAAGTGCAATGGCGCTATCTCACCTCACTGCAACCTCCGCCTCGTGGGTTCAAGTGATTCTCCTGTCTCAGCCTCCTGAATAGCTGAGATTACAGGCGCGTGCCACCACGCCCGGCTAATTTTTTTTTGTATCTTTAGTAGAGGCGGGGTTTCACCATGTTGGCCAGGCTGGTCTCAAATTCCTGACCTCATGATCCACCCGCCTTGGCCTCCCAAAGTGCTGAGATTACAAGCGTGAGCCACCATGCCTGGCCACTTAATTTTTATTTTTTGAGACAGAGTCTCACTCTGTTGCCCAGGCTGGAGTGCAGTGGCGTGATCTCAGCTCACTTCAACCTTTGCCTCCTGGGTTCAAGCGATTCTCCTGCCTTGGCCTCCCGAGTAGCTGGGATTACAGGCACCTGCCACCACGCCCAACTAATTTTTTATATTTTTAGTAGAGACAGGGTTTTACCATGTTGGCCAGGGTGGTCTTGAACTCCTGACCTCAGGTGATCCACCCGCCTTGGCCTCCCAAAGTGCTGGGATTACAGGCATAAGCCACCATGCCTGGTCTCAGAGGCAGTTTTAAAAGATGAATTATGAATATGTTTGAGTTGTCCCCCTGCCCCTGTCAGCCTACTTTGAAGAAGACAACACTTACCTGCAATTGTTTTATTTTGTAATGTTGTTTTATTTAAGAAACAAAACAATCCTTACCCATATCTCTGGGTTTCATGCCAGTGCATCACTCTCGGGTTGTAAGCCTTAGGCCAGTGGTTCTCATGGAGTAGAACTCAGAAAGACTCTGTGAGACTCATGGCTTTCATTATAATGACTATGGCATTAAGAGAATGTTTGCAAATATATAAAGGTCTTAAGAAGAAGTCTTTGGCTGAATGCAGTGGCTCACGCTTGTAATCCCAGCACTTTGGGAGGCTAGGGAAGGAGGATTGCTTGAGCCCAGGAGTTCAAGACCCAGCTTGGGTAACATAGTGAGACTCCATTTTTACAAAAAATTAAAAAAAAAAAAAAAAATTGGACAGGTGTGGTGGCATGCACCTGCAGTCCCAGCTACTTGGGAGGCTGAGGTGGGAGGATCACTTGAGCCCAGGAGTGGAGGTTGCAGTGAGCTATAATCATGCACTACACTCTAGCCTGGGCAACAGAGTAAGACTCTGTCTCAAAAAGAAAGGGGCGGCCTTTCATTGTCAGAGCAGTGGGGACTTAAGACAGACAACCACTGCTCTAGGCGCCAGGGGCTGTCACACGTAGCTCCCCAGGGCACTGGCACAGCAGCACATGCAGTATGCACCTGTCCATTCTGATGGGCACCATGCTTGGGAGTCAGTGTCTGACCTGCTGTGTCTTTTAGGGTACTGAGAGCAGTTTCATCACCTAGGTCTAGGGCAGCAGAGGACAGCACTGGGATCCAACTCTTCCATCTTGAAGTAATACCAGTGGAGAACATCAATCCAAGTTGTTCCTATACATTCACCTCAAAACTCTCTCATGTGAAAAAGTGACTCAGTCACAAAAAACAGAACCTCCTTGTTACCTTCACAGGCTGATCCTGGGCTGAATCTGTCTCACTGCCTTTTTCTTTCTTCTTTTTTTGTTTCTTTTTCTTCTTTTTGGCTCCAGTGTCATTGGCTGGACTCAAACCACTGTAACAAAAAGTAAATACTAATGCAGGGTTTAAAAAAAAATCTGTTTTGTGCTACCCCTGACAAAGAGCTTTCTGTGGAGCCAGACCTTCCTTAATCAAGCCTGTTGGCTTCAGAAGCAGGCTGAAGAACCCAGGTCCAGAAAGGACATTTGGAGGACACCAGCACTCCTCCTGACTCACGCCTCCTCGGCTTTCAGGGAGGGAATGCTGGGCAAGGGATGTCCTATTTGTGTGAAAGCGCCTTTTCCGTTCTTGCTTTTATATTGCTTATTTTCTTTAGATTGCCAGGGTAATGGCACCAAAGACGAATGATAATTGTTAACAAGGCATTCATACCACAATACTTCCTTGAACTCTGAATGTAAAAGGATGACAGCCAAAAGGCAGTGATGGACTTTCTGGAATGCTTTGCCCTTCCTTCCTCCACCTCCCAAATGTATTAGGTTTCATGACTTTCCCCAGCTGGATCTGGAGCACAAGACAGTACGAAAAGGGAGTGAGGGATGACGAAAATGGCACATTAACATTGCCGCAATCTGTGTCCAAAATGGTCAATCATGAGAAATGCCCAAATCGGCCAGGCGTGGTAGCTCACACCTGTAATCCCAACACTTCGGGAGGCCGAGGCAGGTGGATCACTTGAGGTCAGGAGTTTAAGGCCAGACTGGCCAACATGGCAAAACCCTGTTTCTACTAAAAATATAAACATTAGCTGGGGCCTAGGGCACATGCCTGTAGTCCCAGCTACTCAGGAGGATGAGGCAGGAGAACCGCTTGAACCCGGGAGGTGGAGGTTGCAGTGAGTTGAGATCATGTCGTTGCACTCCAGCCTGTATGACAGAGACAGATCCTGTCTCAAAAAAAGGAAAAGGCGGCTATGCACGGTGGCTCACATCTGTAATCTCAGCACTTTGGGAGGCCGAGGCGGGCGGATCATGAAGTCAGGAGATCAAGACCATCCTGGCTAACATGGTGAAACCCTGTCTCTACTAAAAATACAAAAAAATTAGCCGGGCATGGTGGCAGGCGCCTGTAGTCCCAGCTACTCAGGAGGCTGAGGCAGGAGAATGGTGTGAACCCGGGAGATGGAGCTTGCAGTGAGCCGAGATCGTGCCACTGCACTTCAGCCTGGGTGACAGAGTGAGACTCTGTCTCAAAAAAAAGGAAAAGGCTGGGCGCAGTGACTCACACCTGTAATCTCAGCACTTTGGGAGGCCAAGGCAGGAGGATCACCTGAGGTCCAGAGTTCGAGACCAGCCTGACCAACATGGAGAAAGCCCGTCTCTATTAAAAATACAAAATAAGCCGGGCATGGTGGTGCATGCCTGTAATCCCAGCTACTCGGGAGGCTAAGGCAGGAGAATCACTTGAACCCAGGAGGCGGAGGTTGCTGTGAGCCAAGATCGCGCCACTGCACTCCAGCCTGGGAAACAAGAGCGAAATTCCGTCTCAAAAAAAAGGGAAAAAAAAAGAAATGCCTAAATCAGGTCTGCAGGATTGAGTACAACTGTTGGCAAGCTGAGACTGAGGGATCACCACTGGCAAAACCCAGCATTAGGAATCTTGGGAAACTAAAACAACAATAGCACCCAGTTACTCCTGCCATGGAACGATTACAAGAAACATGTGGCCGGGCGCAGTGGCTCACGCCTGTAATCCCAGTACTTTGGGAGGCCGAGGCGGGCGGATCACTAGGTCAGGAGACTGAGACCATTCTGGCTAAATGGCGAAACGCCGTCTCTACTAAAAATACAAAAAATTAGCCAGGCGTGGTGGCAGGCGCCTATAGTCCCAGCTACTTGGGAGGCTGAGGTAGGAGAATGGCGTGCACCTGGGAGGCGGAGCTTGTAGTGAGCCGAGATCGCGCCACTGCACTCCAGCCTGGGCGACAGAGCGAGACTCCGTCTCAAAAAAAAAAGAAACATGTCTGTGTGTATGCACGTGTGCATGTGTGCACATGATCAAGGGGACTTCCTTGTGCTGCTTTCCCCTACATGACACACCCAATGAATGAAGCAAAAAGTTTCTTAGCCTCATTAATGTTTTATTAAATTAAAAAATAGAGACAGGGGTCTCCCTATGTTACCCAGGCTGGTCTCAAACTCTAGGTTTGAGTGATCCTGCTGCCTTGAACTCCCAAAGTGCTGGGATTACAGGTGTGAGCCACCATGCTCGGCCTCTTAGCCACATTGAAAAGTCAAAATTGGCTGGGCGTGGTGGCTTATGCCTGTAATCCCAGCACTTTGGGAAGCCGCGGCGGGCAGATCATGAGGTCAGGAGTTCGAGACCAGCCTGACCGACATGGTGAAACCCCATCTCTACTAAAAATACAAAATTAGCCAGGCATGGAGGCACGCGCCTGTGATCCCAGCTACTTGGGAGGCCGAGGCAAGAGAACTGCTTGAACCCGGGAGGCAGTTGTTGCAGTGAGCCAATATCGCGCCATTACACTCCAGCTCTGGGCGACAGAGCAAGACTCCATCTTGGGGAAAAAAAAAAGAAAAAGAAAAGAAAAGTCAAAATTAGGAGTCCAACCTGAGTACAGTGAATCCTAATCTGTAGGATCAGCTAAACACAGGGATAATTTTAACTGTATATTCTAGATAACCAATTTTCAAATAATTGAAAGGTCCGGCATGGTGGGTCATACCTGTAATCCCAACACTTTGGGAGGCCGAGCCAGGCGGATCACTTGAGCTCAGGAGTTTGAGACCAGCCTGGGCAACATGGCGAAACCCCGTCTCTACCACAAATCCAAAAATTAGCCAGGTGTGGTGGTGCACACTTGTAGTCCCAACTACTTGGGAGGCTGAGTTGAGAGGTTGGCTTGAAGCCTGGGAGGAGGAGGCTGCAGTGAGCTAAAATCGCACAACTATACTCCAGCCTGGGCAATACAGCCAGACACTGTCTCAAAAAAGAAAACAAAAAAAACACCAAAAACCCCAAGAATTAAAACAATATAAAATACAATTTTCCATTAACTTTATGTTAAATACAATTTATAATTCAGAAAGACTTCAGGGTCTCAAAATGCCTTGGAGTTATTATGAATATTACTATCATCTCACAGACAGATACTGTGTGTGTGTGTATATATATATATATATATATATATATATATAGGGAGAAAGTGATCTGAAATCACATGCTGCCAATTCTCTTCATAGAATGTCTTCAGATTCTCCTATCTCTTCCTGTTCCTGGGAGGAATGCTCACATCCAGACTTCATGACCTTACCCTTGGACTTAAGTTACCTCCAGCCTTTTCTGGATCTCTCTGCCTTCACAATCTTTCTGCATCACCTGAACTCTATATAGCTGTGGGACTCACCTCTGTGAAAATGGCTTTCCATGTGTCCCTGCCATGCTTGAAATCCTAGAGTGACAGCAGCTTCTTAACTTGGAAGGTATCAAGCCCAATTTTTCCCTAGGCCCATCACCCTCATTTTCCACTTACGCTGTCCACTCTTGCCTCCCACAGCTTCCATCTGGCCAGGCCTCTCAGTGCCCCTGATGTAGAAAGACTGTGCCAGGGAGAGATCCAGTTAAATCTGAAGGTTCCTTTAGTCCAAGCATAAGGTAATGAAGTCTAGATGCAAGTACACCTACTTGGTATGATATTAATGAGACCCAGAAGGCATTAACATGGAGGGAAGACTGAGAACATTCAAAGAGGAAATAAGGTAACTTCCTTAAAACCAGATGCTCAGCAAAACCCCCAAGGCCATGGCAAAGAACAGAAACCATAAAGTCATTTACGGCCTAAAGATAACTTCTTCTTAGTAACTCAATTTTGTTATTGCACACAGGACCATCTGCAGCCTAGGACAACTCTGTGGTTTTTCTACTCCAGATATTTTCACTTCAGTCTCAGGATTATGTGAAGCATTATAAGATTTAAAAACTGGCTCACAGGCCGGGTGAGGTGGCTCACGCCTGTAATCCCAGCACTTTGGGAGGCCGAGGCAGGCGGATCACCTGAGGTCGGGAGTTCGAGACCAGCCTGACCAATAAGGAGAAACCCTGTCTCTACTAAAATACAAAATTAGCCGGGCGTGGTGGCACATGCCTGTAATCCCAGCTACTCGGGAGGCTGAGGCAGGAGAATCACTTGAACCTGGGAGGTGAAGACTGTGGTGAGCCAAGATTGCACCACTGTACTACAGCCTGAGCAAGAAGAGCAAAACTCCATCTCAAAAAACAAACAAGCAAAACCTGGCTGATATTAGGAGACAAAGCAGTGTCCCATTGTTGGATACAATTTATAATATAAGTTCTTATTCATAACAGCTTATGGAACAAATTATCTGGTCCATAACCACAAATTAGCTGGTTCCATAACAGCTTATGGAACAAATTATGGTAATATGAATTACCATAAGAATAACTTTTTATAATTCTACAAAAGAAAGAATCAAAAAGGTAAGGTGAAGAACTGCTGTAGATTAACCAACTGGATACTTACTAAACATAATTTCACATGGGGAAAATAATTACTTCTTCCAACTTTAAAAGTCTTTACAAATATGCAAAATCACTGTAAAAACTATCTTCTTGCCTTTGTTCTTGCTATTTAGTGAAGATACTTCCATGTAGCTATCACCTCATGAACCCAATTTTTGTGGAAGGATCTTGGGCTGAACTCTTGTTCTGCTTTATGCATTGCCAATACAAGTGTCTAGAAATCTCCAAGACTGAAACTAAAATCAGAGAGCAAATTTCATTTTCTTTATATTGGCTTGAATTTGTATAAGCAGCCAGTTACTGAGCAAAAATCCTGTTTCAACTTGTACATCAAGCACATGGCTGAAGAACACAGGGAAGTTGTTTTTTGTTTTTTTTTTTTTTTGAGACAGAGTTTCACTCTTGTTGCCCAGGCTGGAGTGCAATGGCACGATCTCAGCTCACTGCAGCCTCCGCCTCTCAGGTTCAAGGGATTTTCCTGCCTCAGACTCCCAAGTAGTTAGGATTACAAGCATGTGCCACCACGCCCAGCTAATTTTTCTATTTTTAGTAGAGAAAGGGTTTCACCATGTTGGTCAGTCTGGTCTCAAACTCCTGACCTCAGGTGATTCACCTGCCTCAGCTTCCCAAAGTACTAGGATTACAGGCATGAGCCACCGTGCCCGGCACTTTTTTTTTTTCTTTAATGAGTCATTTTCACTGAGCTACCAAGTATTGAGCCCCATCCGTGAGGACATATTATGAGTACACATAGTCTTACAGTCAACACCCCCAAACAGAAGACAACCAATTCAGCAAAACCAGACTTCCAAGGAGCCTACTCCAGTTAGCTTTCATGGTAATTATAATAATTTTAATTATTCATAGGGAACCAAGCTCAAAGGCCTTGAGAGTAGAACTTCAAAAAGCATCCTAGCAAGCCAACACCACTTCACAGAAGAATGGCCTCAATTTGGACTAAGGGAAAACAAAACTAGAGGACCCCACAGAAGCCAGGCTAATCCTTCTCCAGGAATCTGGCATCATTTTTTATTTGTTTCTTGATTCATGTTTTTTGTTTTTGAGATGGAGTCTCGCTCTGTCGCCCAGGCTGGAGTGCAATGGCACAATCTCGGCTCACTGCAGCCTCCTCATCACAGGTTCCAGTGATTCTTCTGCCTCAGCCTCCTGGGTAGCTGGGAATACAGGCACACACCACCATATCCAGCTAATTTTTGTATTTTTAGTAGAGATGAGGTCTCACCATGTTGGTCAGGCTGGTCTTGAACTCCTGACTTCAGGTGATCTGCCTGCCTCGGCTGCCCAAAGTGCTAGGATTACAGGCGTGAGCCGCCGTGCCTGGCCTCTTTTTTTTTTTTGAGATGGAGTCTTGCTCTGCTGCCAGCCTGGAGTGCAGCGGCGTGTTCTCAGCTCACCGCAACCTCCGCCTCCTGGGTTCAGCGATTCTCCTGCCTCAGCCTCCCAAGTAGCTGGGACTACAGGCACGCACCACCATGCCCGGCTAATTTTTCGTACTTTTAGTAGAGACGCGGTTTCACCATGTTGGCCAGGCTGGTCTCGAACTACTGACCTCATGATCTGCCAGCCTCGGCCTCTCAAAGTGCTGGGATTACAGGTGTGAGCCACCGCACCCAGCCTTTTTTTTTTTTTTTCTTTTTAAGACAAGAGTCTCACTCTGTTGCCCAGGCTCTAGTGCAGTGGTGTGATCTCGGCTCACTGCAACCTCCGCCTCCCAGGTTCATGCAAATTCTCACACCTCGGCCTCCTGAGTAGCTGGGATTACAGGCGCCCACCATCAGGCCCAGCTAATTTTTATATTTTTAGTAGAGACGCGGTTTCACCATGTTGGCCAGTCTGGTCTTGGACTCCTGACCTCAAGTGATCCACTCACCTTAGCCTCCCAACGTGCTAGGATTACAGGCGTGAGCCACCGCACCTGGCTGTTTGTTCATTTTTGAGACAGGGTCTTGCTCTGTCACCCAGGCTGGAGTGCAGTGGCACGATCATGGCTCACTGCAGCCTCCAACTCCTGGCTCAAGCAATCCTCCTGCTTCAGCATCCTGAGTAATTGGGGCTACAGGTGTGCATCACCATGCCTGGCTAATTTTAAGCTGGGCTCAAACTCCTGGGCTCAAGCAGTCCTCCTGCCTTGGCCTCCCAAAGTGCTGGGATTATGGGAATGAGCCACCGTGCCTGGCTGGCATCCTTTTTAAAGAGATTTGAAGTCCACACCCACTGGGTGGGAATCCTAGGGCATGCTGCGATTCGGCACACTGAAACAGAAATCTCTCACAGATCTAAGCTGCCAGTCACCTTATTTCAAACTGAGATTGGCCACAACCAGAATCTTAGAATACAGCAAACCAAAGTCCAACTTGTTTCACTTGGCTCCAAAATAAAGAGTAGAGAATTAAGTAAAGTTTGCCTTGGTGCAGCGACAGAAGTGCCTCCTCCCCCAGAAGGGAGATGGCAGTTCATACAAAAACTATGAGACTTACGTTCTAAAGTTGATCAACTCAAGTGATCAATGACCAACCTAGCAAATACAGGGTGAATTAGAATAAAAGATCCAGGAACTGAGCAGAAAAGCAATCAAGAAATGTCATCTCGGTGGGCGCGATGGCTCACGCCTATAATACCAGCACTTTGGGTGGCCGAGGTGGGCAGATCACGAGGTCAGGAGATCGCAACCATCCTGGCTAACACGGTGAAACCCCATCTCTACTAAAAAACAATATAAAAAAATTAGCTGGGCGTGGTGGTGGGCGCCTGTAGTCCCACCTACTCGGGAGGCTGAGGCAGGAGAATGGCGTGAGCCCAGGAGGCGGAGCTTGCAGTGAGCAGAGATCCAGCCACTGCACTCCGGCCTGGGTGACTAAGCGAGACTCTGTCTCAAAAAAAAAAAAAAAAAAAAAAAAAAGAAATGTCATCTTTTAACGAAGACCAAAATGTTCCAAGTTCAAAAATGTAAGACATCCTAAGGATGCTCTTGTATAAATTCAGGCCTTGGGGAGGAGATGGAAAACGAACTTCAGTACTTATTTCTAGAAATAGAACACAGTGCTGGGTATGTAAGCGGGTGGGAGGTAAGGGCAAGCTGGCAGATGAACGGCAGAAGAGGAACTTCTAGACAACAGGAGTAGCGAGGGTCCATATGTGGGCCTCCTCTCAGTCTTACTGGATGATGCAATCCGCTCAAAACTGCATGCCTGGGAAGAAAAAGCTCTATCACAGCGGAGGGGAAGCTGAGCCTCCAACACTGGAATCTCAGAACCATCTGGCTTAACTTGTTGTTTACAGATGAGGAAACTAAGGTCCAGAGATGTGAGGCAAATTGGTTATCAACCAACCAACTAGCATCTAGGGAGGAGCCATCGATCTCTAAAGACTTGGCTTGGGGCCATTTCCCCCCAAAGGCTATGGCTTCGTTCCCTATTAAGAACTGATTTGAGAATCCTCTAAAGCCAAGAGAATAATGTTTCCTCACACTGGGCTACAGAACATAGTTTTGGTGTTTGAGAGGAGCAAGCATTAGAAGTAATGAGGAAAGTGAGTCATGTTTTATCCAGAAAGTCAGCTCTGACTATTCTACTTCTCTGATGTCTGCCTGTTTTAAAACTATAATCTCCTAAAACACTTTATATATAATAATATATTGCTTTCTTGGCTTCCCAATGACATTAAAAATTTCCTAAGAATAGGGACTACATCTTTTTTTTTTGAGACAGAGTCTTGCTCTGTTGCCCAGGCTGGAGTGCAGTGGCGTGATCTTGGTTCACTGCAACCTCCGCCTCCTGGGTTCAAGCGATTCTCTTCCTCAGCCTCCTGAGAAGCTGGGATTTCAGGCATGTGCCACCATGCCCAGCTAATTTTTGTATTTTTAGTAGAGACAGGGTTTCATCATGTTGGCCAGGCTGGTCTCGAACTCCTGGCCTCAAGTGATCCGCCTCAGCCTCCTACAGTGCTGGGATTAAGGGCGTGAGCCACCACGCCCGGCCAGACTACATCTTATACAGCTGTTTCCCACAGCGCCTCTAGTTGTGCTGAGCACACAGTTAATAGTTCAACAATTATATGCTTGACTGATGCTTTACAGGCATAATAGACTAAAATAAGACCTTGAAAAGCTAGAGCCCAAAAAAGGGTCAGCAAAACATCTTCAGTACTGTTTGCACAGGACAGCTGTATTAATATTCTATGAGAGCAATGGAAATGCTGTGCTCTTGAGCTACTGATTGGGATTTTAAATTATCAACTTTCTTTTTTTTATTAAAAAAAATAGGCCGGGCACGGTGGCTCACGCCTGTAATCCCAGCACTTTAGGAGGCCGAGGCGGGTGGATCACGAAGTCAGGAGATCGAGACCATCCTGGCTAACGTGGTGAAACCCCGTCTCTACTAAAAATACAAAAAATTAGCCAGGCCTCGTGGCGGGCACCTGTAGTCCCAGCTACTCGGGAGGCTGAGGCAGGAGAATGGCGTGAACCCGGGAGGCGGAGCTTGCAGTGAGCTGAGATCGCGCCACTGCACTCCAGCCTGGGCAACAGAGCGAGACTCCGCCTCAAAAAAAAAAAAAAAATAGGCCAGGTGCGGTGGCTCACACCTGTAATCCCAGCACTTTGGGAAGCCAAGGTGGGTGGATCGCCTGAGGTCAGAAGTTTGAGATCAGCCTCGCCAACATGGCGAAACCCCATCTCTACTAAAAAAATAGAAAAATTAGCCAGGTGTGGTGGTGGTTCACGCCTGTAATCCCAGCTACTTGGGAGGCTGAGGCAGGAGAATCGCTTGAACCTGGGAGGGGGAGGTTGCAGTGAGCTGAGATCGCACCACTGCACTCCAGCCTGAGTGAGACTCCATCTCAAATAAAAAAATACTGAGTTGTTTTGTTTTTTTTTAAGACAGGTTCTTACTCTGTTACCCAGGCTGGAGTGCAGTGGCACAATCATGGCTCACTGCAGCCTCAACCTCCCAGGTTCAAGCGATCATCTCACCTCAGCCTCCTGAGTAGCTGGGACTACAGGCGTACGCCACCATACCTGGCTAATTTTTATGTTTTGTAGAGACAGGGTTTCTCTATGTTGCCCAGGCTGGTCTTGAATTCCTGGACTCAAGCTATCCACCTGCCTCAGCTTCCCACAATGCTGGGATTACAGATGTGAGCTACCATGTCCAGCCCTAATTTTCTTATTCATTGTCTTCTCTCTCCTTAGGCTCTGTCCTACTCCTTGAAAAGTTAAAACAGGTCCAGCCAGGTGTGGTGGTGTGAACTTGTAGTCCCAGCTACTCAGGAAGCTGAGGTGGGAGGATCTCTTGAGCCCAGGAGTCTCATGATGTAGTAGTACACCACGACCATGCTTGTGAATAGCTACTGTACTCCATCCTGGGTGACAAAGTGAGACCCCATCTCTAATAAGCAAATAAAACACAAACAAAAAAGCTCTACTGTAACTATTTCTAATGGTTTCAATGTCTTAAACACAGACCACAGGTTTACAACATAAGAAAAAAAAGTTTGGGAAATAAAATTCACAAATCTGGCCACTTTTTTTTTTTCACTGTAGCTCTCAGATCTCATGGCCACTTGTTTCTTACTTTTATTTTTCAAAGGCTAGTCAAGTGAAGCAGTGGGAGTGGAAAAGGAACAAAGAAATCTATAACTGGTTATGACAAATTAGTCGTAAACACCACTGCACTTGGACCAGCCGCCACTTGTTTTCTACCTCTGAAAAAAAAAAGACAGGAGTTAGAGATCAGCCTGGGCAACACAGTGAGATCTTGTCTCTACACACACAGACAAAAAAATTAGCCTGTAGTTCCAGTCACTCAGGAGGCTGAAGTAGGAGGACTGCACCACGGCACTATGATCTGGGTGACAGAGTGAAACCTTGTCTCAAAAAACAAAAAAAAAACAAAAAAAAAAAAACCATGAATTTTTTGGGCAGAAATTCAAATTTTCCAGAGAAACTTATTAAAATAAATTCTAACCTCTAATATTCTTTTGATTCTACTTGTAGACATCAGGAAATCCTTTTGCAAATCAATTAACTCTTGAAGTATGGTAAGTTCACTAATAATCCTATTAGTACTCAGAAAGACCAAAGAGAGGTGAATGAAATGGCAAAGATGCCCAGAAGGAAACGACATGGCATGAATCAGTATCAGTTGTCTAGTCTCTGTACTTCTGCGGCTAAGGATCACTCAGTGCAATACCCCCAACTCCGCACATTCCCACCAATTAGTTATATCAAAAACTGCTTGTGAATCCCAAATGATGGCAAAAATAAAAACACTTTAGTACTGCCATCAAGGTACCCTGGGGCTGGGCACAGTGGCTCATGCCTGTAATCCCAGCACTTTGGGAGGCCAAGGCGGGCAGATCACCTAAGGTCTGGAGGGCGAGACAAGCCTGGCCAACATAGTGAAACCCTTCTCTACTAAAAAATACAAAAACTGGCCAGGCGCGGTGGCTCACGCCTGTAATCCCAGCTCTTAGGGAGGCCGAGGCGGGCGGATCATAAGGTCAAGAGATCGAGACCATCCTGGCTAACACGGTGAAACCCCGTCTCTTACTAAAAATACAAAAAATTAGCCGGGCGAGGTGGTGGGTGACTGTAGTCCCAGCTACCCAGGAGGCTGAGGCAGGAGAATGGCGTGAACCCAGGAGACGGAGCTTGCAGTGAGCCAAGACCACGCCACTGTACTCCAGCCTGGGCGACAGAGCGAGACTCTGTCTCAAAAACGAACAAAAAAAAAATTAGCTGGGCATGGTGGCGGGTGCCTGTAATCCCAGCTATTTGAGAGACTGAGGCAGAAGAATCATTTGAACCCAGGAGGCAGAGGTTGCAATGAGCCGAGATTACGCCACTGCACTCCAGCCTGGGAGACAGAGTGAGACTCCATCTCACAAAAAAAAAAAAAAAAAAAAAAAGGTACCCTGGGAGGTCTGTGAAGAGAACAGCAGGTTATAAGAAGGGATTACAAAAGACCAGTCTTGCTGCCACCCTCGGCCCTCCCTGGGATAATAAGCCAGAGTACTGAGGGTGAACAAGCCAATTCTTGTCATGGATGATAACTGCTTTTTAGAGGTGACAAAAGCTCTGGTATACTAAACTCCTTAAAACCGGAATGAGACAAGTATGTATATTCCACATTGAGTTTGTTTGGCGAGTTAGACTTTGACTTCGCAACTCCAAGGTAAAATCAAATGCTGTTCAGAGACCATTATCAAGAATATGTTGAGCAGTGGCTCAATGCTGGCAGAAATCTCATCCACTAGAATGATTTTTTTTTTTTTTTTTTGAGATGGAGTCTCACTGTTGCCCAGGCTGGAGTGCAGTGGTGCGATTAGAATGACTTCTGAAAAAAATATTCGTCTATCATGCAGAGACAAACTGGCTCCCAAGTTTGGGAACGTCCATAGGCTGTTAAATGGATCTAAAGATAGGATTCACACTGCTGCAGATTCAAGATGCAGAACTCAATTCAGCAGGGGAAAGAAATCTAGCAAGTTCAGAATGGATCCTCTGAGATGTCAAAGAGACCAGTGGAGATGCAAATCTCAAGCCTCACTATAAAAACTAAGTCTGGCTGGGCGCAGTGGTGGCTCACGCCTGTAATCCCAGCACTTTGGGAGGCTGAGGTGGGCGGATCACGAGATTAGGAGTTCCAAGACCAGCCTGGCCAAGATGGTGAAACCCCATCTCTACTAAAAATACAAAAATTAGCTGGGCATGGTGGCATGCGCCTGTAGTCCCAGCTATCCAGGAGGCTGAGGCAGGAGAATCACTGGAACCTGGGAGGTGGAGGTTGTGGTGAGCCAAGATCACGCCACTGCACTCCAGCCTGGGCAACAGAGCGAGACTCTGTCTCAAAAATAAATAAATAAATAAATAAATAAATAAATAAAAATAAAGTCTGGCCAGGCATGGTGGCTCACGCCTGTAATCCCAGCACTTTGGGGAGGACAAGGCAGATGGATCACGAGGACAGGAGTTCAAGACCAGCCTGGCCAAGATGGTGAAACCCCGTCTCTACTAAAACTACAAAAGTTAGCTAGGCACAGTGGCAGGCACCTGTAATCTCAGCTACTTAGGAGGCTGACGCAGGAGAGTCGCTTGAACCCGGGTGGCAGAGGTTGCAGTGAGCCGAGATCGTGCCACTTCACTCCAGCCTGGGCGACAGAGTGAGACTCTGTCTCAAAAAAACCCAAAAAAACAAAAAACTGAAGTCCAGGCATGGTGGCTCACACCTGTAATAATCCCAGCACTTTGGGAGGCCAAGGCAGGTGGATTGCTTGAGGCCAGGAGTTTGAGACCAGCCTGACCAACATGGCAAAACCGTGTCTCTACTAAAAATACAAAAATTAGCCGGGTATGGTGGTGCACACCTGTGATCCCAGCTACTTGGGAGGTTAAGACACAAGAATTGTTTGAACCTGTAAGGCAGAGGTTGCAGTGAGCTAAGATCGTGCCACTGTACTCCAGCTTGGGCGACAGAGTGAGACTCTGTCTCAAAAAAAGAAAGAAACAAACAAAAATCCCTAAAGTCTTCATAAGTGAAATCATGGAGGATATAATCCACGTAAAGGGCTTAGCACAATGCCCACTACGTAGTAATAATAGTAACATTTACTAAACACTTAACCATAGTGACTCCTCAGTTGTCTCTCAAGAGAGCAGCTCTAGAAAGTTGTTGTTTTATTTTTTTGAGATGGAGGCTCTCTCCATCGCCCAGACTGAAGTGCAGTGGCGCCATCTGGGCTCACTGCAACCTCTGCCTCCCAGGTTCAAGTGATTCTCCTGTCTCAGCCTCCCATGTAGCTGGGACTACAGGTGCGTGCCACTACGCCCAGCTAATTTTTGTATTTTTAGTAGAGATGGGGTTTTGCCATGTTGGCCCGGCTGGTCTCGAACTCCTGACCTCAAGTGATCTGCCCACTTCAGCCTCTCAAAGTGCTGGGACATTTTTGAGGCAAATACTGAGCCTATGGAGGAATTCCGGTTTAGTATTTTTGGCGCTCTCAATAGAGAACACCATATTTTTGTCCCTTAAATGTAACAATCACAAGGACATCTTCTTTGAGGAATTGGAAGAGAGGCCTGAAGGGTAGAGATTTCAGATAAAAAGCTACAGAGAAAGAGTTAAAGAAGCATCCTCCTGAAGTTACTAAATGTATGGCTCATAAATCTATGGGCTCTATAGGGAAAGGGTTAACTGCCAACTTAGTAAAGCTGGGGAATTTTAGCGTGAGCATATTAGTTGAACAATGTGAAAAATCAGCAAAACTGCTTTGCCATGAGCAGCGAGTCCCTGAAATAGGCTCTCATTTACTTTCCATTTCTTCTGCTTTCCAGTCTCTTCCCTGAAGCAGCTCTTGATTAGTTTCTTTTTAATTGCCACTTAATTGGGAAACAAAATTAGAACACTTATTTGATATCAGTGATGAGGTTTCTCTTTCCATTCTGCTTTGATCTAGTTTTGCAAAACCAAAAGTTGAAGGCAGAAATTAAAGGAACTAAAAAGATTTCTTATTTCCAAGAGCTAGCTGCAGCTATAAGCCATCAAATAAATAGGAAAAGAACGACTCTTGGAGAAGCTGAAGAAAAAAACAAAAACAAGTAAGGCTAGCTTTATGGAATTTATTTTCAGGAAGACTTTTCTTTCCTCCTAAGTTTTCATAAGGGATAGTATCTCACAACTAGGAAATGAGGAGAACTTATAAAGAATCCATGTTAACCTGTCCCAAGGAGTAAGAGAGCAGGATGGAGATGAGACACCTCTTGTCAGAGGGCTCTTGACCCATGCTTACCAGGATCTCAATGACACTGAAGACATTGCAAAATAAATTCCGAAAGACTCCTAGAACACAATAGTCTAAAAGTTCTTTTTTGTTCCAAAACACTAAGACAAACTTCACTTATTACCCCCAAATTAAAATCTGCCAACTGATGAGATTTACTCTTTGGCAATACTTCTTGGAAAGACTCTCATTAAAAAAAAAACAAAACACAAATTAAACCACATAGATGAATCACAAACTACAGGGGGATGCTGCATAAAGATTATCTTAGTCTGACTCTCCTCTCAATTGTTCAGGATAATTACGCTAGGCACGTAACTGGGGGAAATTGAGTGCAGTAAACAAACAAACAAAACTGGCTGGATACAGGAGCTTATGCCCACAATCCCAGCAGTTTGGGAGGCCAAGGTGGGAGCATCACTTGAGGCCAGCAGTTTGAGACCAGCCTGGGCTAAATAGTGAGATCCCATCTCTACAGAAACTTTTTAAAAAGAAAATTAGCCAGGGATGATGGTGCATGTCTACAGTCCTAGCTACTTGGGAGGCTGAGGTGGGAGGATCGCTTGAGCCCAGGTCAAAGGCTGCAGTAAGCCATGATCACACCACTGTACTATAGCCTGGACGACAGAGCGAGGCCCTGTTTCCAAAGTAATAATAATAATTTTAAAATTAAATTAAAAATTTTTTAAATAGAAAAACTGAAGAGACGCACCCATACACACTGCATATGTATGCATGTATACCTATATGTATACATGAAGGGTTTGGGGTTTTTTGTTTTTATTTATAGAGATGGGGTCTCACCATGTTGCCCAGGCTGGTCTCGAACTCCTGGGCTCAAGTGATTTTTCTGCCTCAGCCTCCCAAAGTGCTGAGATTACAAGCATGAGCCACTACACACAACCACATGGAGTTTTTATATTCACCAAATGTTTATGCTGATTTAATTACGGAGGAAACACAAGACTAGAAAAGTCAAGAACTAAACTCATATACAAAGAGACATAAGAAATTAATACAACTGGCCGGGCATGGTGGCTCATGCCTGTAATCCTAGCACTTTCAGGGGCCAAGGCAGGCGGATTGCCTGAGCTCAGGAGTTCAAGACCAGCCTGGGCAACACGGTGAAACCCCGTCTCTACTAAAATATGAAAAATTAGCCGGGCATAGCGGTGCGCTCCTATAGTCCCAGCTACTCAGGAGGCTGAGGCAGGAGAATTTCTTGAACCTGGGAGGCAGAGGTTGCAGTGAGCCAAGATGGCGCCACAGCACTCCAGCCCGGGCAACAGAATCCAGTACATGAATTTAGCTCATTTTATTAGCATAGAGTACTATGACTTTAGTTCCTGAAAAAAAGGGGCAGGAGGCTGGGTGTGGTGGCTTATGCTTACAATCCCAGCATTTTGGGAGGCTAAGGCAGGAGGATCACTTGAATCCAGGAGTTTGAGACTAGTCTGGGCAACAGTCTCTTTTTAAAAAAAAAAAAAAAAGGCCAAGGAGAATAAGGGGTAGCTTGAACTATCATCAGCCTTTATTATAAATTACACATTTTAGACTCTCTAGCATTGAAAGGAAAACTTCTCTGTCAATTTTCACATGATTTTTGAGAACATTTTAAATAATATTAAGACAAAAAACATTTCAAGAAGCAAAACACAGTGGAAAGCACACAACAGTGGAAAGCTCCACAGCAAATTGGAGCTTCCTGGTTTCTGTAGGTATTTCTTTTTTTTTTTTTTTTGAGACAGAGTCTGGCTCTGTCCCCCAGGCTGGAGTGCAATGGCGCGATCTCGGCTCACTGCAAGCTCCGCCTCACAGGGTCACACCATTCTCCTGCCTCAGCCTCCTGAGTAGCTGGGACTACAGGCACGCGCCACCATACCCGGCTAATTTTTTGTATTTTTATTAGAGATGGGGTTTCACTGTGTTAGCCAGGATGGTCTCCAACTCCTGACCTCGTGATCCCACCCACCTTGGCCTCCCAAAGTGCTGGGATTACAGGCGTGAACCACCACGCCCTGCCTCTGTAGGTATTTGATAAAAATTGTAGTAAGGCTTACAATCAGAATTATTTGGGGAGAGAAAATGTGTATGTAAGAAAAATCTGACATCCTCTCACTTGGTGAGGGGAGATGAAACTCCACTAATATTGGGCTAGGCACTTTAATATCTGCCATTCATTCACACAGCAAACACTCATTAATGCCCACTAAGTGCTAGGCATTTCTTAGGCAAACAATCCTGTTTACATGCACCTTACTGTCAGATGAGACAGGTAACCAGGCACATTAAGAAAAATTACTAAACATGTAGTTATATTTATTGTTATTATAACTATTGTTACGATAAAAGCTACAATACAGTATGTGATAAGAGCAGAGGGGCAAGCTGGGAGGTTAGGGACAATCTGAAGAAAGAGGAGGAGGGAGGAAGAGGAGTGCATTCCAGATGTTATCTCATTAATCCCTACAACTCTGAGTTAAGTACCTTTCCCAAGGTCACAGGACTGTTAAGTGTCAGAGGCAAGCTTTGAGATGAGATTTTGAGATCAGAGGCTTGCTCTGTCGCCCAGGCTGGAGTGCACTGGAGAGATCTCAGCTCACTGCAACCTCTGCCTCCTGTTTTCAAGTGATTCTCCTGCCTCAGCCTCCCTAGTGGCTGGGATTACAGGCGCCTGCCACCATGCCCAGCTAATTTTTGTATTTTTAGTAGAGATGAGGTTTCGCTATGCTGGCCGGGCTGGTCTCAAACTCCTGACCACAAGCGATCCACCCACCTCAGCCTCCCAAAGTGCTGGGATTACAGGCGTGAGCCACCACGCCTGGCCTGAGACCAGATTTAAATTATTCCAAAGTCCATGCTTTTCTACTGTGCCGTGCTGCATTTTCCCACATTGCTGCTTCTCCCCAAAACCATTTCCTCTTAAAGTTCATGGAAAAATGTTGACTCTACCCCAGATTCTTAGTGCCAGAATTACTCTCTCCTCCAGACTAGGCCCTTGGTTTTTCACCTGCTACCTCCAAACTCATTTTCACAGATCTTTAGATTTGGGACGCTAATAAACATAATTTTTTCACCCAGACCATAACCATGCACAGAAACACCACCGCAAACTGTCAAAGTTTTTAAGGTTATTACTTACTTCTACTACAAATAAAATAATTTCATTTTTTTTTTTTGAGATGGAGTCTCGCTCTGTTGCCAAGCTGGTGTGCAGTGGCACAATCTCAGCTCACTGCAACCTCCGCCTCCCGGGTTCGAGTGATTCTCCTGCCTCAGCCTCCCCAGTAGCTGGGACTACAGGTATGTGCCACCATGTCCAGCTAATTTTTCTATTTTTAATAGAGACGGGGTTTCACCATGTTGGCCAGGATGGTCTCAATCTCTTGACCTCGTGATCCACCAGCCTTGGCCTCCCAAAGTGATGGGATTACAGGCATGAGCCACTGTGTGCCACTTTTTTTTTTTTTGAGACAAGGTTTTGCTCTGTTGCCCAGGCTGGAGTGCAGTGGTGTAATCTCAACTCACTGCAGCCTCCACTTCCCAGGTTCAAGTGATTCTCCTGCCTCAGTCTCCGGAGTAGCTGGGACTATACGCGTACGCCACCATGCCCAGCTAAATTTTGTATTTTTAGTGGAGACGGGGTTTTACCATGTTGGTCAGGCTGTTCTCGAACTCCTGACCTCAAGTGATCCGCCTGCCTCGGCCTCCCAAAGTGTTGGGATTACAGGTGTGAGCTACCACGCCAGGCCAATAAAATAACTTTCTGGCACACAGTTTTGAAAAGTGATTCACAGATTATAGGGCAAAAACCTAAGGACACTGGTCAGGACAACAGTTAAGAAGATAAAAATAAAAGCAACTACAAAAAGAGCAAAGAAAATGCCACACTTTCACTTCTGGAATGACTTTCACATTCACCAACTCTCATCTGTGATTCAGATCTCTATTCAGGAGAGCTTCACTTTCCCTTCTTCCTGTTCCTACTTCCTCTTTCTCAGCTCTTTCATTTTTAGGAATATCAAACTTCAAAACAAGACTTTTATTACATTAGATCTGTTGTGAGTTATAGCAACAGAACAGTCTTATAAAAACTAAATTTAGCAAGCTTCCTATTCCTCTACTTTCTTCCTGTGATTTTTTTTTTTTTTTTTTTTTTTTTTTTGAGTCAGTGTCTTGCTCTGTCACCCAGGCTGGAGTGCAGTGGCGTGATCTCAGCTCACTGCAAGCTCTGCCTCCTGGGTTCACGCCATTCTCCTGCCTCAGCCTCCTGAGTAGTTGGGACTACAGACACCTGTCACCACGCCCGGCTAAATTTTTTGTATTTTTAGTAGAGACGGGATTTCACAGTGTTAGCCAGGATGGTCTCGGTCTCCTGACCTCGTGATCTGCCTCCCAAAGTACTGGGACTACAAGCGTGAGACACCATGCCCGGCCCTTCCTGTGATTTTTAAGCCGGCTGAAGAACATAAAAGCTAGATCTTTTAACCTAAGATTTACCACAAGCAGATTATAAACCACTTAAATACAGTCATGCTTCACTGACTGTCAGGGATATGTGCTGGGAAATGCAAGGTTAGGTGATATTTGTCTTGCAGACATCATAGGGTGTACTTACACAAACCTAGATGGTATAGCCTACTAAATGCCTAGGCTATATGGTGTACATTACAGTAACATGCTATACAGGTTTGTAGCCTAGGAGCAATAGGCTGCTGCATATTACTGAGTACTGCAGGCAACTATAATACAATGGTAAGTATTTGTGTATCTAAGCATACCTAAACATAGAAAGGATACAATAAAAATATGTACTATAATCTTGTGGGACCATCTCTTCTATGCAGTCCTCGGTCTTTATACCTTTATATCTGGACTACCACCAATACTGCGAATAACAAGCTGGCTATGAAAATCAGACTACCTCAGACTCAGCAAGTTATACACCCAAAAATCTCTCACGACTTTCAGTTTAAAAATATATATACAAATATAGACAGGAAGATGGGGAGAGACAGCGTGAGTGCCAGTGCCAGGCACTAACCATGTGAAGAAAGATGAATAAGCTGTGGCTTATAGAAGTAAAAACTAATTTGGAAAAAGAATTCAACATTCAAATGCCTGGTGCGTTTCTTCACCCCTAGGAACAAATAGTAACTAATGGCAAGACCCTAAAGTACACGATAGGCAGTATGGAGCCCGAGAATTCCAAATACTCTCCAAGAAACAACATCGCTCATTTCTTGAAGCCTGGGGCTGCTCTGCAAAGGTAACAAGGCAAAGATGTTCGAAGACTTAATTATATTAATATATTGTTCAGGATACTTATGGATTATTTGGAGCAATGGAAACTATGTAAATCAAAGCATTACCATATCGTTAATTACATAGGTTTATAAGGTGAGTTTATATTTTGGGATTCTCTGGTAGTGATATTTTACAATATAATTATACATACAGTTTGTATAGTCTGATGAGTTTCCTCACTGAGGGTGAACTGCTGCGAAATGTTTTATGATTCGTTTATTGCTAGTCACGTTGTTCAAACAACACGTCTATAAGTAACGTTCCCTTTGAACTGTACTGTTACTAGACTGTCCTGTGTTGTACCATCGAAAACCATCGTCCAACATGCTCTTTTCCCAGGAATGGCCTGAAGTACACGAGTGGAACATTGCATAGAACTTTTATATAATAAAAGTACTGAACGTCTCCGGCCCTTAATATCCAGAGCACCCACCCTTGATAAATGACAAAGGCAGTAACCAATCGCCAGGCAGGATCCTAGTGACTTAGCCAATAAGAACATGAGGGTGGAGCTAGACTAAGCTCCCGGTGACTTCCCCGCACCCCAGAGACCCAGGTTGTGGGAGGCTGGACGGGAATTGGACTCCGAGGATTTCGTTACCCCCGGTTGTAGCTGTTGTCCTCCTCATTCTCGCAATCGCTGCAGTGCTCGTGGCCGTTCCCGTTCCCTTCCATCATCTGCGGCAGCGGAGGTGCCGGCGGCTTCACTGCTGTCTCACTCTCGTCCGCCATCTTGAGTTGCGAGAGCAGGGCTCCGCGCCCCGCTACATGGGGGGTTCCTATTGGACAAGGGGAATTTGCGCTGCATTCTGGGTTTTGTAGTTTTTCTGGCGAAGGAAGCTGCCACTAGGAGCGACTCTTTCCCAGGAAACTGACTACAATACCCAGGAATCACGAGGGACGGCTCCGGTCGGATTAAGGGGCGGGGCCACTAATACCCGGAAGCCTAGGCATTCGGCCACGCTTTGAGGAAAGAAGGGGCGCAAGGTTGGTGGGATCTGCCCTTCGGAACCGGGCGGCCGCCTGGCATGCTGGGAGTTGTAGTTCGATGCTGGTTTAGGGTTTCAGGCGTGGAGGTTCCAAAATCCGAGGTTTGATTTCACCCTGCCCTTGCCAGTGCCTGGGCTGCTGGGAGCCGTTATTGGCTGCCGTTAAGGACCGTTACCTTTCCCGGGTAAGTGAAAGGGCCTGAGGCCCGCGGGTGCGACCCGCCTGGAGCCGGAATGCCCCAGGCCTTCTTGGAGTGGGCTTTTCTGCAAGAAGCCGAGCTGACTCCTGGCCGCCTTCCTCACTCGGGAGTCTGGGCAACCCGCGGTCATTGGCAGTTCAAGGTCTCATGAGAGGCAGTGGATTTTTTAGTGCGAAGCACTGACCGTAAGCCAGGAGACCACACTGCTAGGGAGGCAGGGCTCGCCGCCTCATCTTGGCCTCCAGGTACTTATCTTCGCCAAGCTCTTTCGCGCGCCAAGCTCTTTCGTGTGCGAAAAGAGCTTTAATTCCCCACAAGAATTAAAGTCCCTTTAATTCCCCACAAGAATTTTCTACAACGACCCTTTTTTTCTTTTCTTTTCTTTTTAAATACGACCGCACTCTGTCGCCCAGGCTGGAGCGCAATGGCTCAAGCTCACGGCTCACTGCAATCAAGCTATCCTCCCACCTCAGCCTCCCAAGTACCTAGGACTACAGGCGTGAGCCACCATACCCGGCTAATTTTTATATTTTTTGTAGAGATGAGGGTCTCGCCTTGTTGCCCAGGCTGGTCTCGAACTCCTGGCCTCTAAGGATCTTCCTACCCCAACCCCGCAAAGTGTTGGGATTACAGACGTGAGCCATGACACCTAGCCCACATCGACTCTTTCTTTAATAAGTGCCAGACTCTGTAGTAAGGCCTTTCGTACAGTATCTCATTTAATCCTCTCAACAAGTCTACCATATAGGTCCTATTATTATTATTCAACTTTTTGTTTTGTTTTGTTTTGTTTTGAGACGGAGTCTCTCTCTGACTCCCAGGCTGGAGTGCAGTGGTGCGATCTCGGCTCACTGCAACCTCCGCCTCCCGGGTTCAAGCGATTCTCTTGCCTCAGCCTCCTGAGTAGCTGGGATTAAAGGCGCACGCTACCACACCTGGCTAATTTTTGTATTTTTAGTAGAGATGGGGTTTCACCATGTTGGTCAGGTTGGTCTCAAACTCCTGACCTCGTGATCTGCCCACTTTGTCCTCCCAAAGTGCTGGGATTAGAGGTATGAGCCACCATACCTGGCCATATTGACCTTTTTGACAGATGAAAAAATGTGGCCCTGAGAGGTTGGTAAATTGCACAATCACATAGCTGGTTAAGTGGCAAATCGGTATACAAATCCAGATCTGTGTGCCCCTGGGCCCGCTGAATTCTTTGCCACCATAAAAGTCCCATTTTCTGATACACTAGTCAATCAAGGAAATCAGTTACTAAAAGGTAACTGTGACTCCAGTGCGTATTCTGTATCGGGGAAAAAACGTAACTGCCACATTTTAATCTGTTTTTAACCTTGATTGAATGTTTCAGTCCCTGAGTCTCACTCTTGTGATTGAGTAATCTCACCTAAGCGCCCAAAGACATGGTTTCCATTCTTGGAAATTTCCTATTGGGGTTGAGTGTGGTGGGTGATGAGAGGACTAATTCTTACCATCAGAGCGCTCCATGACCAAAAACGGAAATGATCTTTGCCTTTGGGAAAGATCTCAACATGGGAAGAATGGCAGGGCGGGAAGAAACGGTTCCCATCTGACTTAGGGAAAGAAAACACAAATAAAACACAGAACTAAATATAGTCAACTCTGTTTCTTTCTTTTTTTTTTCTGAGACGGAGGCTCGCTCTCTTGCTCTGTCGCCCAGGCTGGAGTGCAGTGGCGCGATCTTGGCTCACTGCAAGCTCTGCCTCCCGGGTTCACGCCATTCTCCTACCTCAGCCTCCCAAGTAGCTGGGACTACAGGTGCCCGCCACCTCGCCCGGCTAATTTTTTGTATTTTTAGTAGAGACGGGGTTTCACCATGTTAGCCAGGATGGTCTCGATCTCCTGACCTTGTGATCTGCCCGCCTCGGCCTCCCAAAGTGCTGGGATTACAGGCGTGAGCCACCGCGTCCGGCTGACTCAACTCTGTTTTTTTTATCAGTGGCATAAGCATAAGTAATTATGATCCAAAGCAGCAGATAATCCTCAGTCATTTATATTTGACTTTGGAAGGCAGTCAAAGATGCCCACTCAGTCTGAGAGCTGTCACCACACTCAACTCTCTGGGGTCCAAGACTGCTGTTCAACGCGATTGCCCTATTTGCAGCTGCAGGGAAGTGGGGGTCAGAGGTAAGAGTAATAATAATAAAGCCAGGCCAGGCGCCGGGGCTCACGCCAGTAATCCCAGCACTCTGGGAGGCCGAGGTGGGTGGATCACCTGAGGTCAGGAGTTCGAGACCAGCCTGGCCAACGTGGCGAAACCCCATCTCTACTGAAAATACAAAAAAATTAGCTGGGCTTAGTGGTGGGCGCCTGTAATCCCAGCTACTTGGGAGGCTGAGACGCGAGAATCTTTTGAACCTGGGAGGAGGAGGTTGCAGTAAGCCAAGATTCTGCCACTGCACTCCAGCCTGGGTGACAAAGTGGGACTCTGTCTCAAAAAAAATAAAAAGTAGGCTGGGCGTGGTGGCTCATGCCTGTAATCCCAGCACTTTGGGATTACAATAATAAAAGATAAAAAGATATTGTGTATGTTATTTTTATTTATTATTATTTTTGAGACTGAGTCTCGCTCTGTCGCCCACGCTGGAGTGCAGTGGCGCAATCTCGGCTTGCTGCAACCTCTGCCTCCTGGATTCAAGTGATCCTCCCGCCTCAGCCTCCCCAGTAGCTGGGACTACAGGTGCGCACCCCCATGCCTGGCTAATTTTTGTACTTGTAGTAGAGATGGGGTGTCACCATGTTGGCCAGGCTGGTCTTAAACTCCTGACCTCAGGTAATCCACCCGCCTCGGCCTCCCAAAGTGCTGGAATTACAGGTGTGAGCCACCACGCCCAGCCTTTTTTTTTTTTTTTTTTGAGACAGAATCTCACTGTCACCCAGGTTGGAGTGCAGTGGCACAATCTCGACTCACTGCAACCTCTGCCTTCCAGGTTTAAGTGATTCTCCTGCCTCAGCCTCCCAAGTAGCTGGGATTACAGGTGCCTGCCACCACGCCCAGCTAATTTTTGTACTTTTAGTAGAGACAGGGTTTCACCATGTTGGCCAGGCTGGTCTCGAACTCCTGACCTCAGGTGATCTGCCCACCTCGCCCTCCCAAAGGCCTGAATTACTTTTTTTTTTTTTGAGATGGAATCGCACTCTGTTGCCCAGGCTGGAGTGCAGTGGCACTATCTCGGCTCACTGCAACCTCCACCTCCTGGATTCAAGCAGTTCTCCTGCCTCAACCTCCTGAGTAGCTGGCATTACAGGCACACATTGCCACGCCCAGCTAATTTTTTTGTATTTTAGTAGAGACGGCGTTTCACCATGTTACCCAGGCTGGTCTCCAACTCCTGAGCTCAGGCAATCCGCCTGCCTCGGCCTCCCAAAGTGCTGGGATTACAGGCATGAGCCACTGCGCCCGGCCGAGAGCTTTCCATTTTGAAACAATTTTAGTTTGTGAAAAGCTGGACCGGTTCTGCCTTATGGAGTTATGCAGAAATATAGCTGGGTGAGGTGGCTCATGCCTATAATCCCAACACTTTGGGAGGCTGAGATGGGTGGATCACTTGAGCCCAGGAGTGTGAGACCTGCCTGGGCAACATAGAGAGACCCTGTCTCTAAAAAAAATACAAAAATTAGTGTGGCATTGTGGCACGCACCTGTGGTTCTAGCTACTTGGAAGGCTGAGGTGGGAGGATCGCTGGAACCCAGGATCATGCCACTGCACTCCAGCCCGGACAACATGGCAAGGCCCCGTCTCTATATAAAAAGGAAAAAAGGGCCAGGCGCGGTGGCTCACGCCTGTAATCCCAGCACTTTGGGAGGCCGAGGCGGGCAGATCATGAGGTCAGGGGATCTAGACCATCCTGGCTAACATGGTGAAACCCTGTCTCTACTGAAAATACAAAAAATTAGCCAGGCATGGTGGCAGGCGTCTGTAGTCCCAGCTACTTGGTAGGCTGAGGCAGGAGAATGGTGTAAACCAGGGAGGCGGAGCTTGCAGTGAGCGGAGATCGCGCCACCGCACTCCAGCCTGGGCGACAGAGCGAGGCTCTGTCTCAAAAAAGGGAAAAAGGCCAGGCACGGTGGCTCATGCCTATAATCCCAGCACTTGGGGAGGCCAAGGCAGGCGGATCACCTGAGGTCAGGAGTTTAAGACCAGCCTGGCCAACATGATGAAACCCCGTCTCTACTAAAAATACAAATTTAGCTGGGCACAGTTGTGGACATCTATAATCCCAGCTACTTGGGAGGCTGAGGCAGGGAGAATTGCTTGAACCCAGGAGGTGGAGGTTGCAGTGAGCCGAGATCGCACCATTGCACTCCAACCTGGGCGACAGAGCAAGACTCTGTCTTGGGAAAAAAAAATGTATAAAAAAGAGTGCAGGCAGAGTGTGACTCCCTGGGTTCTAAATCCTGGCTCTGCCTCTGACTTAATGAATGACCTTAGGCAAGTCACTTAACCTCTGAGCTTTGATGTCATTATCTGTAAAATAAGACTTACATAGAGAGCCCTAAAAGTGTCTAGGACAGAATTAATACCCACTTAATTATTATTTCCCTTCCCAGGAAGTCAGCATTACTACTATGATAACCAAAGAAAAGCTTTCTTCATGATATCCATCACAGATCAAGGCCCTTGCTGTACTTCCAGCATGTCAGAGATAACCTTCTTTTTTTTTTTTTTTTGAGACGGAGCTTTGCTCTTGTTGCCTAGGCTGGAGTGCAATGGTGCGATCTCTCCTCACTGCAACCTCTGCCTCCTGAGTTCAAGCGATTCTCCTGCCTCAGCCTCCTGAGTAGAGTAGATGGGATTACAGGTGCGAGCCACCATGTCTGGCTAATTTTTTGTATTTTTAGTAGAGAAGGGGTTTCACCATGTTGGCCAGGCTAGTCTCAAACTCCTGACCTCAGGTGATCCCCCGCCTTGGCCTCCCAAAGTGCTGGGAGTACAGATGTGAGCCACTGTGCCCGGCCAGAGATAACCTTTCTTCTGGTGGACCTAGGAAGCCATGAGATAGGTTGTGATTCATTTATTCCAACCTCGGGAACACTGATGACTTGTCAGCCTCTATGGCAGGAACTGGAGAGTCAGGGGTAGAACAGTTCTAGCACAGTGCCTAAGAAAGTGGGGAGCACAGGCTGTCCAGAGGCAGGAGCCTTAGCCTGGGGCAGGAGATCCTGGGGGGACATGATGGCTTAGCTGAATGTTCATCAGGACAGTAAACAAACTGGGGTGGATGTTCTAGGTAGAAAGTCCAGGTGCCTGAGACTTGGGTGCTTTTGAGGTATGGCAATGAGAATGATATGACTTAGGACTGGAGCTTAGAAAGTGAGGAGTGTGTGCCTGTGGTTCCAGCTACTCAGTCGGAGGCTGAGATGGGAGGATCACTTGAGCCTGGGAGGCAGAGGTCGCAGTGAGCCAAGATCATGCCACTGCACTAACCTGGGTAACAGAGTGAGACCCTGTCTCAAAAATAAATAAATAAATAAATAAACGTACAGAAAATAAATTTAAAACCAGGAGCCAAAGGAGTCATCTCTAATGGACTCAGGGTTGTTCATCAAACAAAATGAGAAGCAGAACTGTATTCCAGGCATCCTGCTAAATGCTAAGGACACAGAGGTGACTGAGATGCAGGCCACTGTCAGGATGAAATGAGATTGTGTAAGTAGCTACAGCCAGCTCAAAGTTTCTTATTGCCATCCTGAATCATGAAAGATATATTTGAGCTGAAAAAGCCCTTGATGGCATCACATGGAAACTCCAAAGCCCAAGTTTCATTATGGAGGAAGTGCCTGGGTTGAAGGCCCTGTAGCAGCCCTTCATCCTTTCCTATGGGATCTTCCTGGGGCAGAGGTGCAGCTGCTTTTGGCAGATTGGACCACAAGGATACCTCCTTGGAAGACAAGGCTCTCACTTGTACATGAATAGTTATAATACTGTAAGGCAGTATATAACTGTAAGGCAGTATAATACTGTAAGGCAGTATCTGAGAAAAGTAGAGTCATCTGGAGGGGTTCCTAACACTGTGTCCCAGGAAGATCCAGATAATTTGGGGGGACAGGCCAGGCCTGTTCCTATCCCTGTCTTGGCCAGCCATGATTACTGGTGGGAGTCTGGGTATCCCTTTGATGTGTCAGGAGTAGGGAAAAGGGTGAGAACCACAGGATTAGGTTAGCTATACATTGTTTGATCAAGGAAGGGAATTGAGCCATTAAATCTGGCTCTATAAAATAGAATTAGATTTGTTCTGTATGGCCCCACGGTTTAAAACTAGGAGAGATACTGCCTAAGAAAGAACTTTCTAACTGCCAAGACTGGACTTAAAAAAATAACAACTGTCGGCCAGGTGTGGTGGCTCACACCTGTAATCCCAGCACTTTGGGAGGCTGAGGCAGGCAGATCGCCTGAGGTCAGGAGTTCGAGACCAGCGTGGCCAGCATGGTGAAACCCCATCTCTACTAAAAATATAAAAATTAGCCGGGCATGGTGGCAGGCACCTGTCATCCCAGCTACTAGGGAAGCTGAGGCAGGAGAATCACTTGAACCCAGGAGGCGGAGGTTGCAGTGAGCTGAGATCACGCCATTGCACTCCAGCCTGGGCAACAGAGCCAGACTCTGCCTCAAAAAAAAAAAAAAAAAAAAAAAAAAAAAACTGTCTTGAGTGGCAGTGAGTTCCCCAACATGGGCCATGTACATGTATAGATGGCAGAGATAATGTGGAAGAGATTCAAATACTGGCAGGGTGTTTGGACCAAATGGCCCTTTTGGACACAAGATGGAATCCTATTTATTGGGTGATGGCAGTAGGTCTCCTTGACTGTTGAAGTCAGGAAGAAAGCTTTCAGGGACTCAGGTGATCTGAGAAAGATGTTAAATTACTTAATTCCTCAATATACTGAATCTCTACTGTGCAGAGCACTGGGTATTGTAGTAGTAGATAGACAAGATTCCTACCTTAAAGGAAGTAGAGAACAGAAATACAGTTTAAGGAGAGGGGAGGGAGACAGGGTAGGTGTTAATTAAAAACTTCCTGCTGGTGAGGCACAGTGGCTCATGTCTATAATCCCAGCACTTTGGGAGGCCGAGGTGGGCGGATCACCTGAGGTCAGGAGTTCGAGACCAGCCTGGCTAACATGTGAAACCCCATCTCTACTAAAAATACAAAAATTAGCCAGATGTGCTGGGCATGGTGGCTGACGCCTATAATCCTAGCACTTTGGGAGGCTGAGGTGGGTGGATCACCTAGGTCAGGAGTTCCAGACCAGTCCAGCCAACGTGGTGAAACCCCATCTCTACTAAAAATACAAAATTAGCCGAGTGTGGTGGTACATGTCTGTAATCCTAGCTACTTGGGAGGCTGAGGCAGGAGAATCGCTTGAACCCGGGAGGTAGAGGTTGCGGTGAGCCGAGATCGTGCCACTGCACTCCAGCCTGGGCAACAAGAGCAAAACTCCATCTCAAAAGCAAAAAAAATTAGCCGGATGTGGTGGCACACACCTCTAGTCCCAGCTACTTGGGAAGCTGTGGCAGGAGAATCGCTTGAACCTGGGAGGCAGAAGCTGCAGTGAGCCAAGATCCCACCACTGCACCCCAGCCTGGGCAATAGAGCAAAACTCTGTCTGAAAAAACAAACAAACAAACCAAACCAAAAAAAAACCAAAAACAACTTCCTGCTATATGTGAGGCATAACTAGATAACTAGATTTTTTTTTTTTTTTTAACTGGAGACGGAGTCTTGCTCTAGTCTCCCGGGCTGGAGTGCAGTGACCGGATCTTGGGCTCACTGCAACCTCCACCTCCCGGGTTCAAGCAATTCTCCTGCCTCAGCCTTCCGTGTAGCTGGGATTACAGGCATTCACCACCACGCCCGGCTAATTTTGTATTTTTAGTAGAGACGGGATTTTGCCATGTTGGCCAGGCTGGTCTCAAACTCCTGACCTCAGGTGATCCACCTGCCTTGGCCTCCCAAAGTGCTGGGATTACAGGCGTGAGCCACAGCGCCCGGCCTAGATGCTTTATTTTTTTTGAGGCAAGGCCTCGTTTTGTTGCCCAGGCTGGAGTGCAGTGGCACCATCATGGCTCACTGCAGCCTTGACCTCCTGGGCTCAAGCCATCCTCCTGCCTCAGCCTCCTGAGTAGCTGAGACCACACTGTCACCATGCCTGGCCAGTTTTTTTTTTTTTTTTTTTTTTTTTTTGGTAGAGATCGGGGGTTAGTCTCACTCTTGTTTAGGCTGGTCTCAAACTCCTGGGCTCAAGTGATCCTCCCGAAGTGCTGAGATTACAGGTGTGAGCCACCGTGCCCGGCTTTTATGTATTCGTTCAACAACGCTGCACGGCTGCGATTATCCCCACTTTGAGAGGAGACAGGATGAGAGGCTGAGTGGCTTGCTAGGCTTGTATGGACAGGATGCGGGCTCTGCAATCACATGACTTTGTATGAGAGGGCAAATAGATTAACCGCTAAACATAGTTTCCTGTTGTGTAAAATGGGGATGATGATAGCATCCACCCTGAGGACTGTGCGGGCTGAGATAATCCCACAAAGTGCTCATGATCACCACTGCCAAGGCTGCACAAGTAGTGAGTGGCCGAGCTTTATATCTGAAGTTAAGACTCTGCAGTTTTGCCCCTCTCCTCTCTCTCCCTCTCCTTCCTGGCTCCGGGGAAAGGAAAAGTTATGGCTCCGGGTCGGGGGTTGGGGGACCTCTGTGCCGTACTCCGGGGCCGAGCTCTCCCCGCCCGCCTCTCCCGCGCCCGCCTCTCCCGCGCCCGCCCAACCTCTCCCGGCCCCGCCCTCCCGCCAGCCCAACCTCTCCCGGCCCCGCCAGCCCAACCTCTCCCGGCCCCGCCCGCCCAACCTACCTCTCACGGCCCCGCCGGCCCGCCCGCCCAACCTTTCCCGGCCCCGCCTGCTGGCCGGACATCCGGTCCGCGGGCGCGCGCTCCCGAAGTCCCGCCTCGCCCGCTGAGCCGGCTTGTAAGCGCTGCGGAGATTGGGCTAGAGGCGGAGGCCTGGGCCGGGTCGGAGGCGCTGGGTACGTAGCGCGCCGCGCGGGCCGGTGGGAGCCGGCCGGGCCCCGGGGAGGGGGCGGGCCCTGGCCGCGGCTGCTACGCGGGGCTGCCACCGCCCCGGGCGCCCCAGTTTCGCGGCCTACTGGGGCGTATGGGCCTCTTTTGAAAGCCTGAGTTACGATGTATTGAGCGCATCGTATGCGGCCAGCACTAAGGCAAGCGCTTTTATATCCACGGCCTATTGTCTTGACAGCAACCCTGCCAAGCAAGGTGTTATTTCCTCTGTTTTACGGCTGAGGACGCGCAGGAAGGTTTACAGCTAGAAAGGGCTGGAGATTGTGGATTCAAACTCAGGATCAGACCAAAGCCACTGCCCTTTAGAACTTTGCGGGCCGATTGATTCTTGAATCTAGCTTCTGCCACTTCAGTTGTGTGACCTTGGGGTATCTTTCCGACCCCAAGTTTGCTCATCTGAAAAATGGGAATAAAGCTACAGTATCTGTCCCATAGGGTGGGTATAAAGTGCTTTAATGTTGAGCTGAGTGATCATCTCCGATTTTCAGACCTCTCTCCTCCGCTTCCCTCTCCCCCGGGAGGCCAGACAGTTAAGGTTTTAGTGAAGGCCCCTGGGACTGGGGCGGCGTGGATCTCCCGCCCACCAACTAGTGAGGGAGGCCATCCAGCCACCCGTCTCTTCCTTCCCCAGCTCCGCAAAGGAGGCGTTGTCATCTCAGGTGTTTGCTTACAGAGTTTTCAAAGATTTTTCACTCTCTCCCTTAGTTATGGGAAAATGATTCAAACTACCCGAGTGAACTTTGACATTAAGTCTCAATTCTAACGGTGAGGAAATGGAAGCCTTTGAATATGTTTTATGTCTTAAACGTGTTTGTTTTTGCAGGAGGGAGAGTGCTCATTTTACCTGAATAAATCAAGATTGAGTTGGTGTGGCACAGTGCTGGCATAGGCCTGGGGAAAGGGGTGAAATGCTAGAGATCTGGTAGATAGATAGAAAGTGAACAGACGGGTTCGGGTGGTTTTTGTCTCAGCAGGGCCCTAAATTCCCACCAAATCCTCTTCTGTCTGTCTTCACCAAGGTCTGAATCTGTCCCCCTGGTAAATAACCTTTAAAGGGTCTCCGAGCCTCTCTTGGTGCCTGTACCTTAAGGAGAGAATAAGAGGGCTGATAGCTGAAGGCAGGCAAGCCACGAGGTTAGCTCTGTTTTGAAAATTACGCGCTGGGCCGGCACGGTGGCTCACGCCTGTAATCCCAGCGCTTTGGGAGGCTGAGGAGGGTGGATCACCCGAGGTTAGGAGTTTGAGACCAGCCTGGTCAACATGGTGAAACCCTGTGTCAACTAAAAATGCAAAAAAATTAGCCGGACCTGGTGGTGCATGTCTGTAGTCCCAGCTACTTGGGAGGCTGAGGCAGAAAAATCGCTTGAACCCGGGAGGCGGAGGTTGCAGTGAGCCGAGATCATGCCACTGCACTCCAGCCTGGGCAACAGAGTGAGACTCCGTCTCAAAAAAAAAAAAAAGAAAGAAAGAAAAAATTACCTGCTGGGAGGCCGAGCGCGGTGGCTCACGCCTGGTAATCCCAGTACTTTGGGAGGCTGAGGCAGGCAGATCACCTGAGGTCAGGAATTTGAGACCAGCCTGGCCAACATGGTGAAACTCCATCTCTACTAAAATACAAAAAAATTAGATGGGTGTGGTGGCGGGTGCCTGCAATCCCAGCTACTCAGGAGGTCGAGGGAGGAGAATCACTTGAACTCAGGAAGCAGAGGTTGCAGTGAGCTGAGATCATGCCACTGCACTCCAGCCTGGGTGACAAGAGCAAGACTCTGTTTCAAAAAAAAAAAAAAAGGAAAAGAAAAAGAAAATTACCTGCTGGCACAGTTTTAGATTGACAGCTTTAGATTGAAACTGTCACATTTTTATTTTGAAGATTACAGAGGATAAAAGTTCTGGTTAATTGTGAATGTTGATATTTTAAAATAAAGCTGTTAAAATCCTCATTTAAACCTGCAGTGAAGCCTAAATATGTACCATTTGATTTGATTTATCTCATCTTTTGGAAAAAAAAAAAAAAAGAACCACTTTTTATTTAACCATCGAAATTTCAAATCGTTCTTTTTTTCCTTTTTTTTTTTTTCTGAGATGGGATCTTGCTCTGTTGCTCAAGCTGGAGTGCAGTGGCAGTCACTGGTTACTGCACCCTTGACCTGCTGAGCTCAATCCTCCCACCTCAGCCGCCAAAGTAGCTAAGAGTACAGGTGTCTGTCACCACATATGGCTGATTTTTCTTTTTATTTTTAGTAGAGACGAGGTCTTGCTATGTTGCCCCGGCTGACTCCTGGTCTCAAGTGATCCTCGCATCTCAGCCTCCAAAAGTGCTGGGATTAGAGGTGTGAGCCACCATGCTTGGCCCTTTTTCCTTCTTGAACTCATATTTCCACTTTGTTTCCTCACAGAAGTTTTTTCTAATGTAATAGTTTTTGTTTTTTTGAGACAGGGTCTCTGTCACCCAGGGTGTGGTGCAGTGGCGGGATCACAGCTCACTGCAGCCTTGACCTCTTGGGCTCAAGCAATACTCCCACCTTAGCTTCCCCAGTAGCTGGGACTGCAGGCTTTCGCCACCATGCTCAGCCAATTTTTTTTTTTTTTTCAAATGAAAGCAAGATTATTAGGAAAATAATGGAATAAAGAATGGCTACACCATAGGCAGAACAGCCCTGAGGACTGCTGGTTGGCTATTTTTATGGTTCTTTCTTTCTTTTTGAGACAGAGTCTGTCTCACTCTGTCACCCAGGGTGGAATGCAGTGGCGCAGTCTTGGCTCACTGTGGCCTCTACCTCCTAGGTTCAAATGCTTCTCAAGCCTCAGCCTCCTGAGTAGCTGGGATTACAGGTGCATGCCACCATGCCTGGCTAATTTTTGTTTTGTTTTTCTTTGAGATGGAGTCTCGCTCTGTCACCCAGGCTGGAGTGCAGTGGCATGATCTCGGCTTACTGCAACCTCTGCCTCCCGGGTTCAAGCGATTCTTCTGCCTCAGCCTCCTGAGTAGCTGGGACTATGGGCATGCACCACCATGCCCGGCTATTTTTGTATTTTTAGTAGAGATGGGCTTTCACCATATTGGCCAGGCAGGCTGGTCTCAAACTCCTGGCCTCAAGTGATCTGCCCGCATCAGCCTCCCAGAGTGCTGGGATTCCAGCTAATTTTTTTTTTTTTCATTTTTGTGTAGAGACAGAGTCTCACTATGTTGCCCAGGCTGGTCTTGAACTCCTGGGCTCAAGTGATCCTCCTGCCTTGGCTTCCCAAAGTGCTGGGATTATATGCATGAGAAACTGTGCCTGACCATGTAATAATACATTTTATGCCTGAAAGCCTTTGGTTTATCATCATATTTCTCTGCAGCAAAAATACATACAAAATTAAAACTTTTTAAAAATTGTGTTATGAGTATTAAATGTTTCTTTTGGATTGAGTTGTCACAATTATAAAATACACAATTGATAAAAACAACATTAACAAAGTTTTATTTGAGTATTTCTCTTAATGGGCTAAGTGGGCCAGGCGTGGTAGCTTATGTTTGTAGTCTCAACATTTTGGGAGGCCAAAGCAGGCAGCTTACTTGAGCTCAGGTGTTTGAGATTAGCCAGGGGCCAGGCGCAGTGGCTCACGCCTGTAATCCCAGCACTTTGGGAGGCCAAGGTGGGCGCATCACAAGGTCAGGAGTTCAAGACCAGCCTGACCAACATGGCGAAACCCCGTCTCTACTAAAGATACAAAAATTAGCTGGGTGTGGTGGCGTGTGCCTGTAATCCCAGCTACTGGGGAGGCTGAGGCAGGAGAATCATTTGAACCCGGGAGCCGGAGGTTGCAGTGAGCCAAGATTGCGCCACTGCATTCCAACCTGGGTGACAGGGTGAGACTCCGTCTCAAAAAAAAAAAAAGAGGCTAGCCAGGGCAACACAGCAAAACTCATCTCTACAAAAAAATTTTAAAAATTAGCCGGGCATGTTGGTGCATGCCTGTAGTCCCAGCTACTTGGGAGGCTGAAGTGGGAGGATCACCTGAGCCCAGGAGGGTTGAAACTTCACTGAGCTGTGATCACACCACTGCATTCCAGCCTAGACAACGGAGTGAGACTCTGCCTCAAAAAAAGTAAGCTGGGTAGAGCTTTTTAAAGCTCATGTATCTATCCATGTTTATTTGTATATTTACTAGAGTGAGCAGAGTGCTTTTTTTTTCCTTTGGTTGTAACCATTGAAAAAGTTTCCTCATGTAAATTAAATACACAGGAGTTGAAGGCTTTTTTTTTTTTTTCAGCAATATCACTCAGTTCTTTGAACACCTTCTGAATTATGGGCTGAAAAATCACATTTGATTATTAATAATCTGTCAGTCCACAGTTCTTTTAGGTCCTCCTTTAACTTTCTTGAAGGCCAAGGTTTAGAAACCACCTGACTCATGCAAGGATTTGTTCCTTAGTCACTGTAGGCAGTCACTTTCTTAGCATGAATACTGACCTTTTGAATTGCCCTTTCTGGTGCCGAGGGGATTTTCACCCTGTGGGACCGCGTACCTCAGTATGATTTAGCATGGGTGGGTGGTTATGCCTTTCTCTGAAACATGGGAGATGGGTGAGTGTGAAGGAGGAGCTGGGTAGGAGAGCCAGTGGGAATTGAGTTGGAAATTTATGACCCTGAAACTCTACCTTTGTGCCTCTCAGAAAATTTTCACGCATCACCTAGGTGTTGTCATTCTCCTGTGTGTAGGCCACCTGGCACTACCGTGGGCAAACAGAGCTGCTTTTTTTTTTTTTTCTCTCTCTCTTTTTGAGACGGAATCTCGCTCTGTCGCCCAGGCTGGAATGCAATGGCACGATCTCGGCTCACTGCAACCTCCACCTCCCGGATTTAAGCGATTCTTCTTCCTCAGCCTCCCGAGTAGCTGGGACTACAGGCACGCACAACCACGCCTGGCTAATTTTTGTATTTTTAGTAGAGATGGGCTTTCACCATATTGGCCAGGCTGGTCTCAAACTCCTGACCTCGTGATCAGCCCTCCTTGGCCTCCCAAAGTGCTGGCTGGGATTACAGGCAGGCGTGAGCTGCCGTGCCAAGCCAGAACTTCTTTTAACTTCCATCTCCTCACTTTGAGAAAGTGCTGCTCTTACACTCTAGTTCCTGCCTGCTGGGAAACTCACCTTCCTAGGCACTCTCTCCCACATTTTCCTCGTCTTTTAGCCCAATAGATTGTCAGTCCAGGAATGTGGAGGTGGGAAGTAATGTGGAAAGGTTTTGTCATTCTCATTTTAAAATAGTTGATGTTGCCAGGCACACTGGCTCACGCCTGTAATCCTAGCACTTTGGGAGGCCGAGGTAAGCGGATTACTTGAGGTCAGGAGTTCAAAACCAGCCTGGCCAACGTGGTGAAATCCTGTCTCTACTAAAAATACAAAAAAAATTAGCCGGGCGTGGGGGCAGGCACCTGTAATCCAGCTACTCGGGAGGCTGAGGCAGGAGAATCGCTTTAACCCAGGAGGTAGAGGTTGCAGTGAGCCAAAACCACACCATTGCATTCCAGCCTGGACAACAGAGCAAGGCTCCGTCTCAAAAACAAAAACAGAAAAAGTTAATGTTGAGTTCCAGCTTGCCCATGAGCTGAATATTTTGCTGCATGGTTTATGTATTAATTCAACAAGTATCTTTTTTTTTTTTTTTTTTTTTTTTGAGACAGAGTCTTGCTCTGTTGCTCAGGCTGGAGTGCAGTGGTGCAATCTCTGCTCACTGCAACCTCCCCCTCCCGGGTTCAAGTGATTTTCCTTCCTCAGCTTCCCAAGTAGCTGGGACTACAGGCACATGCCACCACGCCCGGCTAATTTTTGTATTTTTAACAGAGACAGGGTTTCACCATATTGGCCAGGATGGTCTTGAACTCCTGACCTCAAGCAATCCATCTGCCTTGGCCTCCCAAAGTGCTGGGATTACAGGTGTGAGCCACTGCGCCTGGCCAACAAGTATCTTTTAAGGGCCTACTTGTCAGGCCCTGTTTTTGGCACCTTGGATACAGCAGTACCCAGATTTAGAGAGAGGCAGATTGCAAGATATCAACACAAAGCCAGGTAATGTGTTGGGTGGTGACACATTGGTCAGCGCTGTGAAGAAAAGTGGGACAGTAAGGAGACTACAGGATAAAGCAGGGATGCTGTTTTATATATTTGGGGACAGTTTCTCTGTAGGGTCCCCAGTTCCCCTGCTTTCTGTCCGTGTCCTGACCAGGCTGTGATCCAGCTAGCTGCAGGGTTGAATCCAAACTGGGTCCTTGAACATTCCCAGGCACCTAGATACCTAGATAAAGGTGCCTATAGATATCTAGATACCTAGATAAAGGTATCTAGGTTGTTCCCCAAAACACTGAAAGAAACTGGCCCCGACCCTGAGCCAAATTGCTTAAACCTTCATATAAACTCCATGCCCTGACCCCCTCGCTGTTGACATACCTAGGTAGAACACCTCATTTCTCTTGCTGTCCATTGAGAGCATTGGTGCAGCCCACTCTGTGAGGAAGCTCCCCTAATGAATGCTTATAAATGCTTTGGACTGATCACCCTGGCATTTAGTGGTTCTTTCTTTAGAATCCCAACCGGCCTTGTCTTGGGACAGTTTAGGGCATTCCCTTGTGGGAACTCTTCTGTCACAGCTTTTATTTATTTATTTATTTGTTTATTTATTTATTGATTGATTGATGGAGTCGCTCTCTGTCTCCCAGGCTAGAGTGCAGTGGCGTGATCTCGGCTTACTGCAGCCTCTGCCTTCTAGGTTCAAGTGATTGTCCTGCCTCAGCCTCCTGAGTAGCTGGGACTACAGGCACGTGCCACCACACCTGGCTAATTTTTGTATTTTTAGTAGAGACAGGATTTTGCTATGTTGGCCAGGCTGGTCCCGAACTCCTGACCTCAGGTGACCCGCCTGCCTCAGCCTCCGAAAGTTTTGGGATTACAGGTGTCAGCCACCACACCCGGCCGCTTGCCACAGCTTTTAAGGTGATTCCAGCCAGTTCAAGACGGGGGTTGGGTTCAGCGGGACAGGACCTGACAGTCTCTGATGGGGGGACTACTGGGCAGAGAAGGGAGTGAATGGGGCAGCCCTCTGGGGAAGAGCCTTGTCTGGGACTGTGGGGACATTGGGACACAGGCCTGAGGGCAGTAATCTAGGGGGGAGTGGTTGGAGATGCTGGGAGGACATAGATGCATCTTTCATGAGGCTTCTGTAGGACTCTCCGTGGACTTGGCTTGTACCCACTGAGATGGGAACTGTTAGACGGCTATGAGCAGAGGCCTGACATGATCTGACTTGCATTTCAAAGGATCACACTAGCTGCTTTGTTAGGAGCAAACAAAGTTTGTTCCTAACTTTGGAGCAAAGGTGCAGCAGGAAATGGCTCAGAGGCTGCTATAGGGGTTCAGCAGCGACATGGTGGCGCTCATGCACCGGGGGCTCCTTGTGGGCTATGCAGGTGGGAGGTAGCGCTGGCCAGGCACTGCAGGTTGGATGAAGGGTGTGAGAGAGGCCAGGAGGACTCCGAGGCTTTTGGCCTATACAAGTGGAAGGAGGGAGGAGGGAGGTACGTTTAGGGAAATGGAGTTATGAGAAAAACCCAGAATTGTATAGAAAAACATTCCCCCAAATTGGGAGGGAGCCGAGAGACCAAAGAATGATTCGAACAAGTCCAGCTTGGTGAGTAGGTGAGCGTATTAGGACTTAAATGAGGGCACTCCTCGGTGGCAGCAGGACAGCTCTGGGCATCTGTGCCGCCTCCCGTCTCCAGGCTGTGTTTAAGCTAATTTTCTGGCTCTTTGCCTCCTGTGTGTGTGATGAGACTATTTTCCTTGGTATGTGCCCAGCTATGCCCTAGGATGTTTGGGTTCTCAGGGACACCTGCTCCTCAGCTGGGCACCATGGCCTTGGCTTACCGCCCAGCCTGCAGGGTTCAAGTGGCGGACATACATACACCCGTAAGTAACCCATCACACTACAAATGGAGTAGACTGCAGTGGCTGTGACATGTGACACACTGAGTTGGGGAAGATGAGGTGACTGTGACCTATGTCACCTCATTTGATCCTGACACGACCCCATGAGTAGTCATTACAAATCTTTTTTTTTTTTTTTTTTTTGAGACAGAGTCTTACTCTGTCACCCAGGCTGGCAGTGGCGCCATCTCAGCTCACTGCAACCTCTGCCTCCCAGGTTCAAGCGCAAATCCTATTTTATACTCAAGGAAAGAGAAGCTCAGAATGCTGAATTAAATTGCCTACAGCCATACAGCTAGTTAAGAGACAGAGCTAATCCCAACCAAGGTCCCTTTGACTCTGAACCCTCTGAGAATGTGTAGTCCCTGTGATCCTTTTTTTGCATAAATGGCAACAAAGTAGTCCAGTCCAAACAGCCTCGCTGCCCATTCATGAAAGCTGGAGTGATGGTTTGTGCCTGGAGAGTGCTCAAGTAGAGAGCACTCCCTGCCCTTGGTGTTGGCAAAGGGAGCAGGGAGGAGGCAGAGGGAGGCAGAAGCCAGCTCCTTTCCTTGTGGTTCTCTCCAGGTAACTGGCAGCCTGGAGGAGGTGGCGGCTTAATGGGCCTAGCCCATGAAGAGAACTTGGACTTGAAGGTTTAAACAGCAACCTCTCACCAATAATGAAAGATTAGGAGTGGGGAAGCCGTATATAAAAATAGCACTTAATAGTTAACTGGAAAACATATATTTTTGCAACCACTGGTTTCTCGAGAAATAATTGGGTCCCAAGGCAGGGAATGACTCGTTTTCATGAATGATTGTATTGATTATTGGTGCAAAACAGATACACCCACTTAGGAAAGCAATTCTGTCTGGCTGGTCAGGTGGCCCCAGTGTGAAATCCTGAGAGGCGGCAAGGGGAGGAGGACAGGAGCTGCAAGCCGAGGGAGCCAGGTCCTGGCCTGGCACACGCAGGGGCGGGGCTGTTGAATGGGAGATGAGAAGCAACAGAATTTGCCTCCAACATAAGTCCTGAGCTCTCCCAAGGGAAGAAGGTGACAGAGTGAGACCCTGTCTCAAAGAAGAAAAAAAAGTCACATGAACAGAAATAAAAGTCCAAAGCATGAGGAGTCCAAAGGAGGGAAAGTAAAAGGAGTGGTGAGAGATGGCAGGGGCCTTATTTGGGTTGGGGGATTGGATGAGGCTCCTCCAAGGGGATGTGACTTGCTCCCATGCTACTTCAGGTCCTGGCTCAGACAATGATGTGCCTGTCACTCTTTTTTTTTTTTTTTTTTTTTAAGTCAGGTCTTGTTCTGCACCCAGGCTGGAGTGCAATGGTACAGTCATGGCTCACTGCAGCCTCCAACTCCTGGGCTCAAGCAGTCCTCCCATCTCAGCCTCTCAAGTAGCTGAGACTACAGACATATGCCATCATGCCCAGCTTTTTTTTTTTTTTTTTTTAAGAGACAGGATCTCGCTTTGTTGCCCAGGCTGGCCTCTTAACTCCTGGGCTCAAGTGATCCTCCCACCTTGGCCTCCCAAAGTGCTGTGATTGCAGGCGTGAGCCACCATGCACGGCCCCCCATTGCTCTTGATACACTTACCCACTTACCACCACCACACTTACTTGTACTGTGAGTTTATTGTTTTACCCCTCCCCTGCTCCCCCCACCACCTCTTCTCGTGCCTGGTGTCTGATTGGTTGACACAGTGAGTACAGGGTGACTGAAGAGTAGTTAGCCCTGAGGTGAGTCTGGCAGAGAGAACACCAGCACAGAGGCTTTGGGGTCGAAAAGAGCCCACATGTGGCTGGGCACAGTGGCTCACGCCTGTAATCCCAGCACTTTGGGAGGCTGAGGTGGGCGGATCACGAGGTCAGGAGATTGAGACCATCCTGGCTAACACAGTGAAACCCCGTCTCTACTAAAAATACAAAAAATTAGCCGGGCATGATGGCAGGTGCCTGTAGTCTCAGCTGCTTGGGAGGCTGAGGCAGGAGAATGGCGTGAACCCGGGAGGTGGAGTTGCAGTGAGCCGAGATCGCACCACTGCACTCCAGCCTGGGCAACAGAGCCAGACTCCGTCTCAAAAAAAAAAAAAAGAACCCACATGTTCAGGGACAGAAGGAAGATCAGTGTGACAGGCACCAGGCATCATGGACAGGGAGTGACTGAGGGAGTCACACAGGCCTGGAGACCTGTGTGAAGGGCCAGGAGGAGGCGGGAGAAGGCAGTGAAGGTTTTAGATGGGAGTGACATGATCAGATGACTCCTTTATGCCATGACCCTGGCTACCTTGGGGAGAAGCCAGGCAGGGACTAGGGGGTCAGGTCATGAGGCTACTGGAGTGGTCAGGGCACAGGTGCTGGTGGCTTAGGCTAACAGAGTGGGCCTAGTGGGATTAGAACTTGGCCAGACCTCCCAGAGCAGCAGGGCTTTATTTAGCTCATTAATTTTTCCCTAAGAGAAACACTGCCAGAGGAGATTCTAAGACAGACCATTCTCTGAATGTACTTACTCTTCTTGGGGCTACTGGGCCCAAGAAGTAAAAACTGAGAGGCAATTTGGAGACACCCGATGCAAAAGAGCCCACCACTTATGGAGCACAATAGAATCTGATCGTCATTTAACAGGCCTTAGAGCTTCACTGCAGAGTTGGGGCGCAGGCAACCAGCTCTAACCCAAACTCCTTGCCCTTTTCTTTGCACCCTGCTGCCTTTCACTGACATGGACAATGAGGGAAAGAAAGGATGGGGTGTGGCTTTCCTGGGATCGGAGGCTTGCTTTTCTTTCTGGCTCCTCCTTGGCTGATGAATCCCATACCTGGGATTGGTTCCAGAATCCAGCTTCCATTTCTCCTGCACAGTGCATTGGCTCCTTCTCTGTTACTGTGGACTTGGTGGTGTCCTTCCGCCTCCAGCCAAGCCAGTTCTGTGAACAGCTTTTGGTGTTGAGGAGGAAGATTCCCAGGCCACCAACAGTAATGTCATCCCTTGGTTTGCCAGGGGAGCTTTTTTTTTTTTTTTTTTTTTTTTGAGACAGAGTCTCGCTCTTGTTGCCCAGGCTGGAGTGCAGTGGCACGATCTTGGCTTACCGCAACCTCTGCCTCCCGGGTTCAAGCAATTCTCCTGCCTCAGCCTCCCAAGTAGCTGGGATTACAGGCATGCGCCACCATGCCTGGCTAATTTTGTATTTTTAGTAGAGATGGCGTTTCTCCATGTTGGTCAGGCTGGTCTCGAACTCCCGACCTCAGGTGATCCTCTCACCTTGGCCTCCCAAAGTGCTGGGATTACAGGCATGAGCCACCACACCCGGCCTTTTTTTTTTTTTTGAGACGGAGTCTCACTTTGTCGCCCAGGCTGGAGTCCAGAGTGGCATGATCTCTGCTCACTGCAACCTCCGCTTCCCAGATTCAAGCAATTCTCCTGCCTCAGCCTCCCAAATAGGTGGGATTACAGGCATGCACTACCACGCCCAGCTGATTTTTGTATTTTTAGTAGAGATGGGGTTTCACCATGTTGGCCAGGCTGGTCTCGATCTCCTGGCCTCAAGTGATCGGCCCACCTTGGCCTTACAGCCACCGCACCTGGCCCCAGGGGAGCATTTATTCACCACTCCCAGGAGAGCTCTGAACCACTGAAGCGGAGGAAGAAATCACCAGCGTGACTCTCAGCCTCCCTGGGGAGCTGCACCGTTCCTGGCACTGAAAGTCCAGCCCCTCTCACAAGTGTGGGGACTGAGGCTCAGAGGAGGGAAGGCACCCGGGGCTCAGCTGTTTCTTGTATGGAGTCCTTACCACCCTGGGCCAGGCTGGAGAGAAGACTTCCTGCAGTCACATGGGTAGTTTTATCACAGAATTCAGAGACCAGGGCCCAGGACTTTCCACTTCCAGTCCACAGCCTTTCATTTTAGCCATGGTTCTGGGCCTAGCTGATTCAGATTCAGTGGGCTGGGGTAGATGGAGCCTGGGTGTCTGTACCTTTTGTTTGGCAGTAAATTCAGATTATAGCCAGGTTTAGCACTTGCTGTGAGGAATGTACTGCCTCTGTGTAAGTGGCAGTGGAATGTGGGAAGCCAGATCGGATTCTGGAGAATGAGATGACTTGACCAGAGCAGGAAGAGGGTCATGAACACAGGTGATCAAAGGTGGTCATTTGTTCATGTGGGCCTGACAGGGAGCTGCTGGCAGGTCTAGGTGGGACTTGGAGGCCGCTGGGTACCTAAGCCTCCATTTCCTCCTTGCTGAGCTTTGGGAGCACTGTGGGCTGCAGCTTCCTCCCTGGCAGATCCCAGTAGATCTGTGTGCAGCCGAGTGAGTGGCAAGGCACTCACACAGCAGGCCCGGGGCCAGCACCACCTGACCATTCCTGCTCACCTGTCAGCGCTCTGTTCTCAGATGTTTTCATCTGGTACTAGCTAGCTCTCCAGTTTTCCCAAGGGGCAAGACTTGTGTTTTCCTCTGGTTACCCAAGAGGTCCCTGCCACTGTTCCTGCAGAGCACAGAGGAGCTCAGTGGATGGTCAGTGAAGGAATGAGCTACAGAGGGGCTTGTTGGACAGGAACAGCTGTTATTTGTCGAGGCCTTTTAAGTTGGGGACCCGGAGCCTCCCTGGGCGTGTGCTCCTTTGTCCCCTTGGCCTTCCTGATGGAGGCCAAGCAGCTGTTGGTCTATTTCCACAGACACTCGGTCAAGGCACTGAGAAGGGAGGATACTCATTAGGTAACCCTGGAGGCTGGAATTTCCATCTGTGCTCTGGCCATTGTCCACACACCCCCTCACCCCGCATTCTGCAGGAAGAAAACAGTATGATAATCAAGAAATTATTTCTCTTTGGCTCTGAATTGATTTGCCTACAAACAGATTCATCTTCCTTACTTTGTCTCATTAGTCTAAAGGTAAATTAATTTTTCATTCTTTGAGTACATTAAAGGCAGGGGTCTAGACTAGGGGTTAGGAGCCCTGAATTCCATCCAGCCTTTGATAATAGCTGCTGGTGGACCCTTCTCTGGTCCTCAGTCTCCATTGCTGTAAAAGAAGAGTTAGAATTTATCCTGAGCGCTGTTACACATCAGAACTGCCTGGGTGAGCAGATCACCTGAGGTCAGGAGTTTGAGCCAGCCTAGGCAACATGGTGAAACCTCGTCTCTATTAAAAATACAAAAAAATCAGCCAGGCATGGTGATGCATACCTGTAATCCTAGCTAGTCGGGAGGCTGAGGCAAGACAATCTCTTGAACCCAGGAGGCAGAGGTTGCAGTGGGCCCAGATTGCACGACTGCACACCAGCCTGGGGGACATAGAGAGACTCTTGTCTCAAGAAAAGAAAAGAAAAAAAAAAGGCCGGGCACGGTGGCTCACGCCTGTAATCCCAGCACTTTGGGAGGCTGAGGTGGGTGGATCACCTGAAGTCAGGAGTTGAGACCAGCCTGACCAACATGGTGAAACCCCATCTCTACTAAAAATACAGAAAATTAGCCGGGCGTGGTGGCGGGCACCTGTAATCCCAGCTACTTGGGAGGCTGAGGCAGGAGAATCGCTTGAACCTGGGAGGCAGAGGTTGCAGTGAGCTGAGATCGCGCCACTGCACTCCAGCCTGGCAACAGAGTGAGACACTGTCTCAAAAAAAAAAAAAAAAGAACTTCCCGCTCAACTCCATCCCAAGATTCTGATTTAGTAGGTCTCAGGAGGGGCCTGGGTATCTGTGTACAGGGGGATGGATGGTCTTCCAGCTCCTTCAGCTGAGCCTGGCAAGGTTGGATGACCTAGTAACTGTGGCTTGCAGTGATGAGAGATCAGGGAACCTGGCCCTTTCCCGTTCACTAGTCCTGGCCTAGTCTGAAGTCCCATTCCTCCAGACTGGGCTTTGGTGGAGAGAAACAGACTGTCATTACTTTACAGACAACAGTAGGGTGGGGATTAAAAAAGCTCTTGCAGGCTGGGCGCCGTGGCTCACGCCTGTAATCCCAGCACTTTGGGAGGCCAAGGCGGGCAGATCACGAGGTCAGGAGATTGAGACCATCCTGGCTAACACTGTGAAACCCCGTCTCTACTAAAAATACAAAAAAATTAGCCGGGCGTGGTGGCGGGCACCTGTAATCCCAGCCATTCGGGAGTTTGAGGCAGGAGAATGGCGTGAACCCAGGAGGCAGAGCTTGCAGTGAGCCGAGATCACACCACTGCACTCCAGCCTGGGCAACAGAGTGAGACTTTGTCTCAAAAAAAAAAAAAAGCTCTTGAAGCTTGGCGTGGTGGTTCACGCCTGTAATCCCAGTACTTTGGGAGGCTGAGGTGGGTGGATCACCTGAGGTCAGGAATTCGAGACCAGCCATGGCCAACCTGGCAAAACCCCATGTCTACTAAAAATACAAAAATTAGCTGGGCATGGTGATGGCTGCATGTAATCCCAACTGCTTGGGAGTCTGAGGCAGGAGAATCGCTTGAACCTGAGAGGCGGAGGTTGCAGTGAGCTGAGATGCGCCATTGCACTCCAGCCTGGGTAACGACAAGAGTGAAATTCCATCTCAAAAAAAAAAAAAAAAAGTTCTTTCTAGATTTTCTATTTCAAAACTTCAGCTGAGTGGCTGACATTTTGTTTGTTTGTTTTGTTTGTTTGTTTTTACAACTGAACCGTGTCCTTTTTGTGACCTAGAGGGATATCACCAGCCACAGAGAGATTGAGGAGAAATTATTATTTTTTTTAATAGAGAGAGAGCCTTGCTATATTGCCCAGGCTGACCTCGAACTCCTGGTCTCAAGCAATCCTCCTGCCTCAGCCTCCCAAAGCACTGGGATTACAGGCGTGAGCACCGTGCGTGGCCTAGAAATGATTGTTAAATAGTTGAATAATATAGCTAGCTCTCTCCATTTGGATGATGACTCCGTGGTGGATAGTTTCCTCTCTCCACCTCTGGCTTTCTGGGGTGAGAATGAGCAGTGGCAGATTTCAGTTTCTAGGTTGGTCCCCTGCTGCCTCAAGCCAAGCACCAACTCAGCCACATCCAAGCAGCTGCCTCCCCTGTCATTTGGTGTGTCCTCACGGGAGGCAAACTCATTTCAGTGTAAGCTCAAGCAAAGTGTAATTAGGACAGTAAATCTGCTGCTTAACAGCAACAAAAAAAGTCCTATGGCATATTTTACAGTCCTGGAGAAGTGATTTGAGGCTGAAGGAAGGGTGGGAGAGACCTGGCCTTTGATTTAATTGCTTCCAGCCTGGGAACAAAGTCCAAGACATGGTAACCTTATTTACTCCAGAAAATGCACCATGACTCTTTAAAAGTTTATGGTGTGATAGTCTGAGGTTGGAGGAATAGGGACATGATTTCATGAAAGTCTTGTCTTTTCCTTTCTATGCCTTGCAGTGGAACTGTAACTCCTACTTTTCACCCTGTATCACTATCCTCACTTCCATTTTTGGGACATTTACCATTTATCAAGCAACATGCCATGGACTACAGATGCATTTTCTTTTTCTTTTTTTTTTTTCTCTGAGACGGAGTCTCGCTCTCACCCAGGCTGGAGTGCAGGGGCACAATCTCCGCTCACTGCAACCTCCGCCTCCTGGGTTCAAGCGATTCTCCTGCCTCAGCCTCCCGAGTAGCTGGGACTGCAGGTGCCCGCCATCAGGCCTGGCTAATTTTTTGTATTTTTAGTAGAGACGGGGTTTTACCGTGTTAGCCAGGATGTTCTCGATCTCCTGACCTCATGATCTGTCTGCCTTGGCCTCCCAAAGTGCTGGGATTACAGGCGTGAGCCACTACGCCCAGCCAAGGCAGTCTTATGATCCTAAACCTCATTTTATGGATGAGAAAACTGAGGTTCAGGGAGGCAAGCGGCTTGCCCGGGGTTGCAGTGCATGTGAGTGGAGGAGCTGGGTGTGAAGAAGCCATGCCCCAACCTTTGTGCCGTGCTGCCGCTGCTTGGTCTGAGGAAGCCACAAACCACGACGCCAGCTCAAAGTCACACCACTAGCGTCGCCCAGCCTCCTGGCCTTTCCCTCACATTCCTTCTTGGCAAGAGTGGTACTTTTCTAAACCTCGGGCTTAGTGGCTGCCGAGCCACTGCTTGCGGCTCAGTTCCCCATCTGGGCCAAGAGGATTGTGCGTCTCCATCTATACCAGCCACCCAGGCAGTCCTAGCGCTGGCGTTCAAGGGGAAGTGATCCATGGGACCTTCTGCAGGATGGAGGCCTTGGGGCAAAAGAGGGCCCAGGCACCTGGACTCTATTTGCGGTCTCTCCTGCAACTTCCGTGGATGGCTGCAGGCAGGCTATTTCTTCCCTTTGAGCCTCAATCTCCTAGACTAGAAAGTAAAAGCCAGGGGGACCTGTGGGCATCTGAAGAGTGCTGTGGGTCCACCGCAGAGAGACAGGTGTCTCCTACCTCTAGGAAGTTGGCCTCCAAGGGTATCCTGCCTCGTCCAGGAAGCATGCTGCCTAACAGCACCTGACCTTGCCCTGCCTGTTCAGCTTTTGATTGCTGAATTTATACTGTTCGTTTGCTTTTTTTTTTTTTTTTTTTTTGAGAAGGAATCTGGTTCTGTCACCCAGGCTGGAGTGCAGTGGCGGGATCTCAGCTTACTGCAACCTCCACCTCCCAGGTTCAAGCGATCCTCCTGCCACAGCCTTCTGAGTAACTGGAATTCTAGATGCACGCCACCACGCCCAGCTAATTTTTGTATTTTTGGTAGAGATGGGGTTTCACCATGTTGGCCAGGCTGGTCTCAAACTCCTGACCTCAGGTGATCCACCCACCTTGGCCTCCCAAAGTGCTGGGATTACAGGTGTGAGCCACCACTCCCGGCCACATTTGCCTTCTTTGTGAGTGTTTTTAAAATACTGGAGGCCTTTCCTGGAGGGTTTCTCCTCTCCAGATGTCCCCAGTGCACACCAGGCTCAGGGCATGTCCCTCTCCAGCCAAGCTGTCTCCCTTTACTTCCTTTGCCTCCTCTCTCCCAATTATTTTGGCCCAAACTGATTAGGCCTGCTGGCCTCTCCCAGGCAGGTCCTTCTGGCACTCCTCTGGTGGACCGCCCCCATCAGCCACGCTTGCCCTGCTCTCCAGTGATCTGTGGCTCCTGGCTCCGTAGTCTTGCGGACAGCTCTTTTTGCTGGGAAGATGTTTCTGGTGGGCCTGACAGGGGGCATTGCCTCAGGCAAGAGCTCAGTGATCCAGGTGTTCCAGCAGCTGGGTTGTGCGGTGATTGACGTGGACGTGATGGCCCGGCACGGTGAGTTGGAGGGGCAGGTTGGGGGGCCGTGCACAGCAGCTCCCCGTGCTTCCGGCCTTCTGCCATTCCTCCTTTTTTTATAAGTCTCAGAGGAGGGGAAGGCTCCTGTCGACCCTGGTCTGACTTCTATCTCTGCCCCATGCTTGCCTTCTCTGCTCTTCTGTTTTCTCTTTTTAGAAATCCCCCAGCTGTACCCCATTACCAGAACAAGGGATCCTGTACACTCTGCTCTTTTCCTTCACTGCTTTCTCTACCCTCATTTTGCTTTTGCTCCACCTGAAAGAAGCACCCGAGTTCCCCCATCATTTTGCCCCTGGTCACTGAGGTCCTCTGGCTGGCCCTGAAGCTTCAGGGAGTGACCCAGCTTCTTCCTCCTGCCACAGTCGTGCAGCCAGGATACCCTGCCCACCGGCGCATCGTAGAGGTCTTCGGCACTGAGGTCTTGCTGGAGAACGGCGACATAAATCGCAAGGTCCTGGGGGACCTGATCTTTAACCAGCCTGACCGGCGGCAGCTGCTCAACGCCATCACCCACCCTGAGATCCGCAAGGAGATGATGAAGGAGACGTTCAAGTACTTCCTCCGGGGTAAGTGCCGGGGCCTGGGGCAGGGTTGGGGGCAACACCCTCTCCTTCCAGGGCCAGGGCCCTTCTCCTCTGCAGAAAGTTTGACCAGGGTAGGGGAGCTGGTTATCCCAGCTGATGAGTTCATACTGCTTACTGGCATCCCCTCCATGCAGAGCCCCGTACCAGCCCCAGAGGAAAGAAGCACGTTCCCTCAGCTCTTAAGGAGGCTGACAGTTTAATGAGAAGAGACACATGAGGCTTTCAGGCCATGAGCCCAGGAAGTAAGTTGGTTTTTCTAGTAGGGATGGGAGTAATAAGAGCTGGTGAATAATGGAGCCATAGATCTGAGTTCAAATCCCAACCCTGACTTTCTAGCTGTGTGACCTCATTGAGTGATCTAGCCCTCAGCTCATTTTTTCATCTGTGCAGCGGGGATAATAATCCAACATGAGGCTGGGCACAGTGGCTCATGCCTGTAATCCCAGCACTTTGGGAGGCCAAGGCAGGCAGATCACTTGAGGTCAGGAGTTCGAGACCAGCCTGGCCAACATGGTGAAACCCCATCCCTACTAAAAATACAAAAATTAGCTGGGCATGGTGGTGTGCACCTGTAATCCCAGCTACTCGGGAGGCTGAGGCAGGAGAATCGCTTTAACCTGGGAGGTGGAGGTTGCAGTGAACCGAGATTGCACCCTATACTCAGACTGTCTGGGCAACAGAGCAAGACTCCGTCTCAAAAAAAAGAAAAAATCCAACGTGAGCATGTTAGGAAGACTGAGGGTCCAAGTCAGTGACTGTCAGTCAGTTAATCACACATGTAAACTGCAGTTAGGGGCAGGTTTGGTTCTGGCTGAGCCATCTGGGAAAGCAAGTTTGTAGACTGGAAATTGGGAAGGGACCAAGATGGTCAGGGTGGGTAGGGGAAGGGTGCTAAGTGGGGACTGTCCTCTGCAGCTTGGGCTTCATGGAGAGTTAGGTACAGGTGCGGGGACAGCCAGGCAGTGCCCAGATGGAAAAGAGGGGAGTATTTGAAAAGCAGGGGCCTGGGGCCAGTTGGCAAGAACCTTCTTCCAAGCTATATGCCATGGTTCAAGCCCTGTTCTTTTTTATTTTATTTTATTTTATTTTATTTTATTTTATTTTTAGAGATGGGGTCTCACTATGCTGGCCAAAGTGGTCTCAAACTCCTGGCCTCAAGCAATCCTCACACCTTGTCCTCCCAAAGTGCTGGGATTACAGGCATGAGTCACCACACCTGGCCTAAGCCATGTCCTTCAGGACAGCATTGCACAGGGGTGGCCTGATGCTTACTTTCCAGGATGGGGTCAGTCACCAGAAGTGGGAGTGAGAACAGAGGGCGGTGGCTTGGGATCTGGCAAGAGGCTGGCCTAGGGCTGCTGGAGATTTGCATGCCAGCCTTTGGTACATGTGGCCTCCAGCCTGGGCCTCCGAGTTGAAGGCCTGGCTGCCCGTCACCCCACTCTCAGTCACTACACTGAGACTTTCCTTCCGCAAGGGTATAGGGGAGCCTTTTTTTTCTTCTGAGATGGAGTCTCGCTCTGTCAGCCAGGCTGGAGTGCAGTGGAGCGATCTTGGCTCACTGCAACCTCCCTTCCCGGGTTCAAGCGATTCTTTTGCCCTCAGCCTCCCGAGTAGCTGGGACTACAGGCACATGCCACCAAACCTGGCTCACTTTTGTATTTTTAGTAGAGATGGGGTTTCACTATATTGGCCAGGCTGTTCTCAAACTCCCGACCTCATGATATGTCTGCCTCGCCCTCCCAAAGTGCTGGGAATACAAGCGTGAGCCACTGTGCCTGGCTGGGGGAGCCTTTTACACTGTGACCATGGCCAAGCCCCTTATTCTGTCATGCCTTGAGTGAGCAACCTCCCCCAACCCTCATCCCCCTCTGGCCAATACCTCCCTCCAAAAGAGGGATGACTCGACAGACATCCATGATGCTGACCCCAGCCCCCTCCCGGCCGGGCTGGAGCTGGCTCCCCCATCTTCCCTGCTGAACCAGCGTGTGCGCTCCATCTCAGCACCATGCCGCAGGCCTCCTCCCTGCCTCCCTCAAGAAGAGTCCTCCATCTGGACTCTTTGTGCTGCCTCCTATGTTGTGCCAGTGTCCTTCCCGTCCCCCACCCAGAGTGAAGTCATCTGCCTTTCATTCCTGCCCTTTCTGCAATCTCTCCCAGGCCAGTTACTGGTGCATCTGCAGGGCTTCGAGGCGGCAGTGGCTCTCCCCTTCTGAAATTAAACATCGGATAATGTCACCGGCTCCAAAGCTCTTTCACTGTGTCATCCACCCAGCCTCCCGCCTCCCCAACCACCACCACTTAAATAAAAGCCAGAGAGCCCTTTTGAGCTCGATAAGGTGAAAAATGGGGACGACAGCTGTGGCTTCCACAGTCCCAGTTTTTCCCTGATGAGTATAACAAATACAACTGTCAAAGTTGGTAGAATCAAACGTCAGATAAGATCACCAGCTGTTGGGGACTTCTCTGTGTAGGCAGATGGATGTCTTAATAGAGTCAGGATGGTTTGCAGAGCTTATCAGGCAGGAGGGATGTGACAGCTGAATAGCCCTTTGCTGGTGAACCAAAGAGCTGACCACGTACTCCCCAGAGGGGCCGGAGAAAGGACAGCAAGGGGAGAGGAAGTGATGGGAGCTGAATAGGAAAGGGAGATAAGAGGCCCTGAGAGGATCTGGTCTTGGCTTCTGCTCCAAGTTAGGGGGGCGCACCACACTGCTGGCCTCCCCCTGCAACAGTAACTATCATTTTGGGGCACCTAGCGAGGGACTGGTGAAGGGTACTGCATGGTTCACATATATTCAAGGCTCATTTCATCTTTACCATCATCCTGTGAAGTAGGTATTCTTTTTACTCATTTACACAGATGAGGTTTACACAAAAGGGGGACCCAGGTCACATGGTGGGGAAGTGGGGGGCTATCAACCAAGGTGTGTCATCAGAGCCCATGGTTTTAACCTCCTTGTTCAACTGTGGGCTTCTCTTGGGCTTACTGAGCAGCAGGTCTTGGGGAACAGGAAACCAAGCAGCTGAGATTGCCACCCCCACCCCCATTGTCCCTACATCACTTTGAGTGCAAGTTTCCCGTGACACCCCTGGAATTGGTGTGATATGTGTCTGGTTCTGTGCTTGGAAGTGTTTGGAGTGGGATGCTCCAGGGGTGCAGTCTCCTGCCCCAGCCAGGCCAGGGGTCTCTGGACAGAGAAGCATTTCCCTGTCCCTTACCCTTCTTGCGCTCCTGGAGCCCTCCCAGCTTTGTACACATGCACAGGGGTCACTGACCTAAAAAGAACGAGGAACGTGTAGCCCACAGCAGCCTACGGATGTGCTCACTCACAGTGGGTGGGGGTGCTGCCCTTGACTGGCCTTGGCTTGTAGTGGGAGGTCCAGCCAGTGCCTTTTACACTGCAGGAGTGTAATACAGTGTTAGGCATAACTGCCCCCTCTGCCTCCAGATCCAGGCCTTACCCTGGCTGTAGGTCTGCCTCTAATGGGAGAAGCAGCTTCTTTCTGCTGCTGCCGCCCCCACGTGAGCCTCTCATGGAGAGTTGGTAGAGACAGCCCACCTTGGCTCTTGTCAGCAGGGCTGGGCCTGCACCTGACTCTTTGGGAAGAACCTATCTTTTGGGTGTTTTGTTTGTTTGTTTGTTTTTTTCTGAGAAATAACAACTTGAGATTTAAGATCAAGGTGAACTAAACCCTTAGTGCCTGCCCTGATCACCTCCTTGCCTCACATGGCCTGAGGCCTCTGCTTCAGCCCTCACAGTAGAGCCTCCCTCTCCTTGTGCTATGGTGGTCCTCATTCATGGAATCCTCACCTTCACCTTCTCATTTTCAAGTATCAAAAGACTTGCCCCCCAACTTTTCAAGGGCAGCACAAGTGCCAGCCCTTCTACAAAGTCCTCCCTGTTCAGCTATCCAGAAATGATTTTCTGCAGCCTTCTGCTCTGCGTGGCATTGGAACCGGCCAGTGTGCAGGGTATATGTGTCCTTGGAAGGCCTGCCCCTCTGCTGGGCGCTTTGGACTGTAGGGCCCAGCATATCATCAGTCCTCAGTGTGTGCTTGCAGAATTGAACTTGGGGGATTTCCAACCTCTCCCCAGGATACCGCTACGTGATTCTGGATATCCCCCTGCTGTTTGAGACCAAGAAGTTGCTCAAGTACATGAAGCACACCGTGGTAGTATACTGGTGAGTGTGTAGCATGCCCTGGCTGGAAGGGAGGATCACGGGGGTATCTGGGAAACAGCCCACATCATTTTGCACTTTGCCCTTTCCCCTTTCCCCACCGGGCGGCCAAGAGGCATGGGGGTTTGGGCAGCAGTGCTCAGGGTCTGTAGAAACCAACCTTTGTGCCTGATGTGGATAGTCCTGGGGGCAGGTGCGGGAAGGGACGGCCTGCGGGCTTCTCTAGTGTTTGGGGAGCGCTCCCCCTGCTGACCGTTGCAGGCACTTCAGCCCAGATGCCTGGCCTCGCCCTGGGCCACTGTTACTCAGTGGCTCCTTCTTCCTCCTGTAGCACCTTTATTACTTTGCACAGTTTACCTCTCAGTGGGAGGTGGTCAGGACAGGTGTTGATATTCCTGAGTTACTGAAGATAAAATTAAAGAGGGGGCAGTTACAGAATGTGTCCAGGGTCACCCTTTGGCAACACCTGTTACGAACAGAAGGTTTTGTGGAAGGGACTGTCAGCCCAGCTAAGGAAGGCGCTTTGTTCTCAGAATTCCCCAGGACATGGAGCCAACCAGAATCCAGGTTTGACAAACAGGAGGATCAACCTGTAGGGGAAAATGAGTCCCTGTCCCAGTGGGGTGAGAGTAGATGAGTCCGCAGGGTATCTCTGCCACCCAGAAGCTTCCCGGATGCCACCCACAAGTACAGCAGACACATAGGTGGGCACTTGGCTCTGCTGGTATTTTGGGCCTAGGTTGGCTCTCAAGAGCCTAAGGCATTGGAGGCTCCCAGCACGCTGGAGGCGGAGCCTGGAGTGCTCAGTGCCCTGAAAATCCCCCTGCCTTTCCCCCTGGGTCCCCATGAGCTGTCGTTGAAAGCCCAGTCTGAATCTCTTGAGCCCAATGCAGGGACGCAGGCATCCTCTCAGCTCCCCCACTGGGCCGTGCTGCCTTATGTGAGTAAACCTGCAGCCTCTTTGGATTCTTCATTCCCTGTTTGTGAGGCTGTCAACTAAGGTCAGGCAGACCCCACAAAGACCTGGAATTCTCTTTGCCTTAGTAGCACGATTGGAATTTTGTATCTAGGGATAAAAACATTTTTTTTAAAGGATCTTAGAGGCCGAGTGCAGTGGCTCACGCCTGTAATCCCAGCACTTTGGGAGGCCGAGGTGGGTGGATTACCTGAGGTCAGGAGTTCGAGACCAGCCTGGCCAACATGGTGAAACCCCATCTCTACTAAAAATATAAAAACTAGCCGGGCGTTGTGGCGGGCACCTGTAATCTCAGCCGCTTGGGAGGCTGAGGCCAGAGAATCGCTTGAACCCAGGAGGTGGAAGTTGCAGTGAGCAGAGATTGCACCATTGCACTCCAGCCTGGGCAACAAGAGTGAGCAAAACTCCATCTAAAAAAAAAGGCTGGGTGCAGTGGCTCACGCCTATAATCCCAGCACTTTGGGAGGCTGAGGCAGGTGGATCACCTGAGGTCAGAAGTTCGAGAGCAGCATGACCAACATGGAGAAACCCCGTCTCTACTAAAAATACAAAAATTAGCCAGGCATGGTGGTGCATGCCTGTAATCCCAGCTACTTGGGAGGCTGAGGCAGGAGAATTGCTTGAACCCAGGAGGCAGAGGTTGCAATGAGCCAAGATCGCGCCATTGCACTCCAGCCTGGGCAACAAGAATGAAACTCCGTCAAAAAAAAAAAAAGGCCGGGCGCGGTGGCTCATGCCTGTAATCCCAGCACTTTGGGAGGCCGAGGTGGGCGGATCATGAGGTCAGAAGAATCGCAACCATCCTGGCTAACACGGTTGAACCCTGTCTCTACTAAAAATACAAAAAAAAATTAGTTGGGCATGGTGGCGGTTGCCTGTAGTCCCAGCTACTCAGGAGGCTGAGACAGGAGAATAGTGTGAACCTGGGAGGCGGAGCTTGGAGTGAGCTGAGATCGCACCACTGCACTCCAGCCTGGGTGACAGAGCAAGATTCCATCTCAAAAAAAAAAGGATCTTAGAGTGTAGTTGAGAAGACAGAGCAGGGGCCGACACCTGCATGTGCAGTCGCCAGATGACCTCGCGCCCACCTCTGGCCATTTGTCCTTCCTGTGCTTTGCTTTTTTTTTTTTTTTTTTTTTTTTAATTGAGATGGAGTCTCACTCTGTCACCCAGGCTGGAGTACAGTGGCGTGATCTCAGCTCACTGCAACCTCTGCCTCCCAGGTTCAAGTGATTCTCCTGCCTCAGCCTCCTGATTAGCTGGGATTACAGGCGCACGCCACCATGCCCGGCTAAATTTTGTATTTTTAGTAGAGACGGGATTTCACCATGTTGGTCAGGCTGGTCTTAAACTCCTGACCTTGTGATCTACCTGTCTCAGCCTCCCAAAGTGCTGGGATTACAGGCATGAGCCACTGCGCCCGGCCCTTCCTGTGCTGTTCTTTGAGGTTGGTCTGTTTGCCGAGAGCAGAGGTGGCCATGGGTTTTGGTGGGTGAGTGGGGCTTTGTTGATTGTGTGTGCTCTCCAGGAGACCTTCAGCCCCACTCACTGGCCAGAGGAGCCATTGCCAGAGTCCTGGGTGCCACTCATGCCCTGCTTTCAGTGGGTGTGGGTGTATAACTCTTGAGAGATGCCAGAGAGGTGGTGATGCCTTTCACCAAAGGGATCTAGGCTTTACAAAAATAAGGACTCCCTTGTGGATTTCCTTAACTGAAAGACTACCCCTGGTGCATTTGAAATTACTTAGGACATCTCCTGGAGTGTGATTATACCAAAACATGATTTCATGCCAGTTTCTTTTTTTTGAGACAGGGTGTCACTTTGTCACTCAGGCTAGAGTGCAGTGGCACAATCACAGCTTACTACAGCCTCAACCTCCTGGGCTCAAGCAGTCTTCCCACCTCAGCCTCTTGATTAGCTGGGATTGCAGGCATGCAGCATCACATCTGACTAATTTTTTTATTTTTTGTAGAGATTGGGTCTTGCTGTGTGGCCCAGGCTGGTCTCAAGCTCCTGGGCTCAGTGATCCTCCTCCTCGGCCTACCAAAGTGCTGGGATTATAGGCATGAGCCACTGTGCCCAGCCAATTTCATGTTTTTGAAAAATTTGTCGATTGTGGAATAAGTGGGTAAAAATCCTATTACCACAAATTGTACCAAGTCTTAGACTAACTAGAATGGGACCATTTCTGAGCCCCAGGAAGGGCTGTCGGAGGTGCTGCCCCACATCCAGGAGGCTCTGTGGTCTGGGCCACACCTTCAGGAGGATGTGCACCTACTGGGAGCCCCAGGCCATCTCTATTCTCACACTAGATTCTCCCACCCACAGATATGTGGTCTCCCTGATGAAGGCTGGATTTAGTCCTTGTTCTCAGCCAAGTGGATATTGGCCCCACAATGGCCACAGTACACTGACCCCGTAACAGAGGAAATCTATAACTCGTGTAATTCATTTTCATGGCAAGTGGCTGCACTTGTTTTTGGCCTCACTTGGTCTGCTTCCCAGAATCCCTAAGAAGGGACCAAACTGCCAAGGTGGGAGGATCACTTGAATCCAGGAGTTTGAGACCAGTGTAGGCAACACAGCAAGATCTCGTCTCTATATTTATTTAAAAAAAAAACAACCGGGCGCCGTGGCTCACACCTGTAATCCCAGCACTTTGGGAGGCCGAGGCGGGCAGATCGCAAGGTCAGGAGATCGAGACTATCCTGGCTAACATGGTGAAACCCCGTCTCTACTAAAAATACAAAAAATTAACCAGGTGTGGTGGCGGGCACCTATAGTCCCAGTTACTCGGGAGGCTGAGGCAGGAGAATTGCGTGAACCTGGGAGGCGGAGGTTGCAGTGAGCCGAGATCGCACCACTGTGCTCCAGCCTGGGTGAAAGAGCAAGACTCCATCTCAAAAAAAGAAAAGAAGAAAAAAAAAAAAGTCCAGGCACGGTGGCTTATGCCTGTAATCCCAGCACTTTGGGAGGCCAAGGCGGGTGGATCACCTGAGGTCAGGAGTTCAAGACCAGCCTGGCCAACATGGTGAAATCCCGTCTCTACTAAAAATACAAAAATTAGCTGGGCATGGTGTTGCACGCCTGCAATCCCAGCTACTAGGGAGGCTGAGGCAGGAAGACCTCTTGATCCCAAGAGGCAGAGGCTACAGTGAGCAGAGATTGTGCCACTGCACTCCAGCCTGGGCAAGCGAGACTCCGTCTCAAAAAAAAAAAAAAAAAAATTAGCTGAGCGTGGTGGCGCACACCGGTAATCCCAGCTACTCAGGAGGCTGAGGCAGGAGAATCATTTGAACCTGGAGGGTAGAGGTTGCAGTGAGCCAAGATCACGCCACTGCACTCCAGCCTGGGCAACAGAGTGAGACTGTCTCAGGAAAAAAAAAAAAAAAAAAAAAGAAGGAACCAAAATGTAGTGATCAAACTCTTCCATTTTATAACTGGGAAAACTCAGGCCTAGTGACAAGGCAGAAAGACCCCAAATGGTAGAAAACAGCTGCTGCAACCCCTTCTGCTCTTGTTCTCACTGAGGGGCTGAAGTAGCTCTTAGAGCTAGAGGGGTGTTAGAGGTAACCCCGCTCCAGAGGACTGACTGTAGCCCAAGGCAAGAGAGGGAGTTTCCTGAGGAAGGACCCAGATGGTGACCTCAGGGTGGGTGAAGGAGGTATTCTTTGAATTTCTCTTGGAGTTGGGAGACTTGGTATTGTCCAACCTAATCTGCAGTGCTGAATCCTGTCCCACAACTAAGGGGGTCCAATTCTCATGTCCTTGATCCTCTTTGAAGCACCTTGGGCTTGTCTGTCCCACATCATCAGTGGCATTAAGCACAACAGATACCATCTCAGCACAATCTTTTTACTGTAATGTTTGGGGGAGGGGTGTAGCAGCAAGGAGAGGGGTCTCTGTGATGGCCCAAGGAGATATTTTTGATACTGAAGGCCCAGGCCCCCAGGGGAACTGCAGGAAGCGTCTAGCTCATAGGCATAGGCCTTTCAGTAAAGGTCACCCATTCAGGGATCCAGGATGTAGCTGGTTCCAGGTGATGAAATCTTCCCACCTTATGACTGGGGAATCTCAGGTCCAATAGCAAAGCAAAGAGACCCCAGATGGCAACAACAAAAAAAAAAAAAAAAAAAAAAGAGCTGTGGCCAAAGTTCCCCCCTTGTTTGTATTAAGGGGCTTCCGTAGCCCACAGAGCTCTGGGGTCCTCACAGTGAGTGGAGTGGGGTGGGGTGGGAGGCAGCCAGTGAGCTTCCAAGCCTCCCTCCCTGGCTGTGGGACCCTAAGTAGCCCAGAGCAGGGTAGGGTTGGAGGGAAGATCCAGTCCCCATGCTCTCTGTTTCAGGCTGGGCCTGGCAGGGCTGCCTATCCTGTAACTTGGGGTGAGAGGGAGGCAGGACCTACAGTGCCCTTTTGCCCTATCCTTAGCGACCGGGACACACAGCTGGCGCGGCTGATGCGGCGGAACAGCCTGAACCGCAAGGACGCAGAGGCCCGCATCAATGCCCAGCTGCCCCTGACAGACAAGGCCCGCATGGCCCGCCATGTCCTAGACAACTCGGGCGAGTGGAGTGTCACCAAACGCCAGGTCATCCTCTTGCACGCCGAGCTGGAGCGCTCCCTGGAGTACCTGCCGCTGAGGCTTGGGGTCCTCACAGGGCTCGCTGCCATTGCCAGCCTCCTCTACCTGCTCACCCGCTACCTTCTGCCTTACGCCTAGTGGGGCACTCAAGGCAGGGAGCCCCAGTCCTCCATCTATCTCCTTGGAGGCTGAAGCCAGGTAACACATCCTGTTTCCTCCCAGCCCCCTCCACACACACACACACACACACACGTACCCACACACACACAAACACGGACTCTCCGAATCAGGGCTGGGCCTCTGTGCCAGGCCATCCCGTCTTTGGAGTGTATCCTATTTGAGGTCAAGAAACAGCCTGCTGTCCTTCCCACCTTCCCCGAGCAGCACCTACAGAACAGCAACCGTGATGGTGTGTGAAAGCAACAGTCAGAGACTGCTATACATTTCTGTGGGTGGGGGTAGGGAATACTGGCTCTGTGGCCCTCCTCAGAGCTGGGAGGCCAAGGGTTCACTGGGCTTGAACCCTCTCTAAGCACCTACCCCATTATGGCCTAAACCTCCTCAGTGGACCACGGGAAATCATGTTGGAGCAAGGGTTTCCATGTTCAAACAGAGTCAACAAGGCCTTCCCCTAGGTTGAGCTCCTGGCCAGCAAGCAGCAAGGATTCTCTCGTGGGTAACGCCGTAGCCAGGCAGGGCCAGCCTCTTCTGGGAGACCCCTCTCCCCACGTAGGGTTTGTGCAGTGCTCCCACATCCTGCTTATTGCCTCCCACCCCTACTCCTCGCCTGTACCTCTTGGTATTCCGTGTACACCATCCTTGCTGTTTCTTGCCTCTGTGCCTTCAACCTGCTGCTCCTGGCCTGGGATACCTTTTATTTTCTTTATTTCTTCTTCTTTTTTTTTAACCTACAACTAGTTCTCAGTTCAGGCACTGTCTAAAGCCCCAGGCTGGGTTAGGTGGTCTAGGATACCAACTCCCCCTCAATGTTTTACCTTAATCCAACAGTACAGTAATTAGCCGAAACTTGCCTGGTGTTTCCTACTAGACTGTAAGCCCTCTGGGGACAGGAACAGTGTCTTATTCATCTCTGTGTTGTTAGTGCAGAGCCTGGCCCACTGTTGGTGTTTAATAAAGTGTGTTGATCTGAAATGCCCCAGCCCAACCAAGATTCCCAGACTTGGCTTCTTCCCACACTGGGCTGGAGTCCTCCCGGAGCTCAGGGGGAGGTGAGGGCCCCAGAAGGTACACTTGCCATCAGGCTTCTCCCTGGGTCCCAGGAGGACTGCAGCCAGGCCCGAGGCACCTTTGTGGGAGGTGGGTAGAGGGCTGAGGCAGTGTCACACCTTCTTGCCCTGCCTACCCATCTGCCTTCCCCAACCCAATTAGACCAGTGCAGACATAAGCCTTCCCTGCCAGGGCCTGCAGACCTGCTGATGTGTTGATCCTGCAGTCAGAAGCCTATTAAGGCTAGAAATGAGTGTGACGGATGCAGATGCTGTGGTGGCCATACTTAGTGCCCCCTTTCCCAGAGCCGCTTGTGCTGAGTCTAGCTCATTAACTTGCTGCAAACCCCTAAGGGGCAAAGAAGGGCGGGGTAAGGCAGTGGTGGGCTGCAGGGTGGGTGGCCAGGCAGGATGAGGGTGGCAGGAGCCTGCCGCTTCCTCGGTTTGGTGCGATCCGCCAGGAGGGGAAAAGGAGAGGGAAGGTACGGGCCCCCACAGTGCCCTGTCACCCCAATAATTGAGGAAATGGCACTTCCTAGTATCCGCAGCAGGCCAGGCACTGCTGGATGTGTAAGGCCCTATAGTTAACATAACGCTGATTATTTCCATCCCAGCTCAGAAAGATGGATTTGGTCCAGGTTGCAGAGCCAGGCTTCTGAACTCTCTCCTGTGCCCTGAGCCTCTTGTCAGGAGGAGCTGGAGCCTGGGGTTGGACCTTGGGCTCGGGTTCCGGCTCCGTTTGCCATGTGACCTCCTGCCTTTAGTTTCTACTCATACATCGCAAGGCTTCATAGTGGAGGACACTGAAAACCCTTAGCAAACTGTAAAGTTCCGGAGAATTAACTTCTTCCCTGACCCAGTGAGCTGAGTCTGAAGCAGGAATGTCAGAGCATGGCAGGTGTGGAGAAACCTCGGATTCAGCCCTGCCCTGCCCGGGCCTCGCCAGAGCTCCCACTCCAGCTCCTCTTGCCTCCCTGCCCCGGGATCCCCTTCCCGGCCTTGGGGTTCCAAGGCGGCCTTAAAAGAAGGACTACTTTCTCCGAAGGGGACTTGAAGTTGAGGCCGCTCAGCAACTGCAGAGGTCGGGCCTCCGGGACCCAGGCCCGCGCCCGAGCCGGCGGCCTGCCATTCGGCCGGCAGGTGGCAGCACCCTCCCGGGCTGGGCCGGGCCTCCGCGGCGGGCGCTCGCCGAGCGGCCTGATCTTCCTCCTCCCGGGCCGCGGGCGGCCTCAGACTCCTGCCGAGCAGCTGCCGCGGGAGCGCGGGCCAGGTGGGCGCGGAGGCTCTGCCTGACACCAAGCGCTAACTTAAAAGGTGAGTTGTTCGCCCAAGTCCTCTGAGCCTGGGCTGCGGGCCCTGGGTGCCAAAGGGTGTGTCCCCTGCCCACCCACCGCGACGGCGACGGGACCCTGCAGCCTCCGCGTTCCGTTCCCTCAGTTTGGGCGTTAGCACCCGGCGCGGAGCAATAAGACACCAGCGAGGGTGAAGACGCACACGCCTTCTGGGCGAGGGACGAAGGGCGCAGGCAGGCCTCTAAAACACCCCCACCCCCAGGCCCGACTGGCCCGAGGGTCATTCGCAGTTTCACAGTTTACAAAGCACTTTCCGGTTATCCCCTTGAAATCTCCCAGCTGTGTGAGGGAGACAGGTCCAGAATTTTACGGAGGCTCAGAGGTTGAGCCAAGGGGCGTAAGTAACCAACAGGTATAACCATCAAGCTTCTGGAGTCCCAGTACAGTGCTCCTCCGGTTATCTGCACTGCCCCCATTATACACTTTGGCTCTTTAGTAATTGACAACTCTTCTTCAAATGTTCATTCTCTCTCCTCATGGGGGGCAGGGCAGAGGCAGGGAAAAGTTTGGGACCTTCCATGATGAGCCTCCATGGCTAGAAATCGAATGGGAGCAGGATAGGCGCGCTGCTGAGCGCCCCTAGTTCTCACCAAGGCACTTTAGGTCAGAAGGAAACAGTCTCAGAGCAGGAGGGGGAATGCGATGGCAGTGATGACTTCAGCCCATGGGGGCATATAGGAGTGGGCAGGGAGACCCCCGGACATGGTGGGAGAGAAGGAGCAAAAGGAAGGAGGTGATGTGGTGCTATAGGTTGCTGTCCTGCTCGTTCCAGGAGAGACGTGGCTGATAGTTCCTCATCCCACCTGCAGAACTGAGGCTGCACCCAGCTGGGACCCAAATCGCCTCTCTTTGCTCCCCACCTTCCCCTCCCCTCCCAGTCACTCAGATTCCAATACAATTTCCAGCTAACCAGCATGTCGATAGAACAAGTCGGGCGGCCGGATTGCTGGCCAATTACAGGAAATCATTCTGCTCCACAGCTCAGCGCTCAGGAAGGGAGAGGGAGGGAGGGAATTCAAGGGAGCAGGAGCCCAGCTTGCAGGCTGGGAACGGGCTTCAGGCAGAAGGCTGGGAGTGCTGCAGCCCCCCACCCCTGAGGGGTGGGGGGTGGGGAGGCTCCTAGGGACAGGCCAGCCCTAGGCTCATCCTCAGCCTCATGTGGAGCTCTGGATCCAACTTCTGTGTGATGGGGAGATTGGTGCCCCAAGCCACTAAGAGAGACAGAGCTGGGAGTTGAGTGTGGATGAGGGTCCAGAAAGTGAGGCATCTTCTTAGTGTCAAAAGGGATAAGAAGCTGAGACAGCAGGACCACCCTCTCCCAGAGCCCTGTGCACCGAGGAGTGGGCGTCTGAGGGCCTGGAGGCTAGGGTCCACACAAGCAAGACCTGTGCTCTAACAGCCCGCTGTGGGCCAAGGGGTACCTAGGAGGACAGGGGAAGGGGTTGACAGGGAGTGGGGTGGAAAGGGGCCACAGCCCACAGCTGAGTGAACTAGCAGCAGCCTCATCTGGCGAACGAGTAAGTCTTCCACCCCAGAAGGTGGGGCACAGAAATGTGGGAGAGGCCAAGGTCCCCCTCCCTCACCTTCCCAGCTCCTCTGCCTCAGCTCCCGCCTCTGGCCCTCAAGAAAATTTCGCTCAGATGAAAGGACCCCAGTTCCCCTTCTCTTTCCTTGGATCTGAGTCTACCTCTGCCTTCTATGCCGACCTGGATGCCTCTTTGCCAGCCCCACCTCCTCCCATCACATCTCTCCCAGAACTGCTCCTGTGCCCCAGGCTGCCCTACCCGGCTGACCAGAGATGCTCTGCCTGGCGCACAGCGGTGAGCTCTTCTTCCCAGCCCTTCCCCTCTACCCTCAATGGAGTGGAAGATCCTTGAGGAAGAGAAACTTCCCTGTGGGCTAACTTCACCCAGTGAACGACTATTGTTGCTGTTTGTCTTGAACCCAAAAAAACCCCAACTGTGACCCAATGATCTCCTCCTCTGCTCCAAGCTGTGGCCACCTCCCAGGACCCCTCTCCAACCCCCCAGGATCTCACTGCTCTTCTCCCAATTCCCAGCCCTCTCCTTCAGACCCCTCCAAGGTTGGGTCCTGGGATGGATTCACTGGCAGCTCTTTGGCCAACCCAAGAGTAAAGGGGTGGACAGACATGGAAGAGGAGACGGGCTTTGGAGCCCAGTGCACCCAGCACCCAGTGGCGCTCAGGAAAGACCTGAGTGATTGCACCGAACAGCAAGGCCATCTTCAAAGTTTGTTTTGAGAGGCGCATAGGGAGAACAGGGTCAGCGCCCCGCGACCCCTCCTTCCCTGGGTTCTCTAGCCTAGTACACAGGCTCACACTCCGCGGTGGAGGTGTTGGGGTTGGCCCTGTGTGTGACCCCCTCTTGGCATACGGTGGCCACCCCTCCGCTCAGCTGAGCTGAGCTGAAGCCGTGGCTCCCGGGCTCCTAGCGCCGCCTCCGCCATCCCACCCTCGGGCGCTGCCTCCCGCGGGCCGGGCGCCCGGTGCTCGGCGATCCGGAAGAGGGCGCCCGCCCGGCCCACGTCCGCCGTGTCCCCGCCCGGCGCGCCGCGCTCGCCAGCCCGCGGGCTCCGCGCCATCGATCGGGCCTCAGGGACCCGGGCAAGCCGCCTCCCCACCCCTCGCTTTTCGCTTTTAATTGAAGTTTGTTTGAGCAGAGCGCGGAGCGGGCAAAGGCAGAAACCAAATATTTAGTTGCTGCAAATTGGCACCTCCAGATCAATTACCCGGCCAGTGTCAGGGCCCGCGCCGCACCCCGCGCCCCGCGGAATCTCAATGCCACGCTGCCCCCGCCCGGGCCGCCCGCGCCGCCCTCCTCCATTCCACTGCACGTTTTTCATCAGCTCCAGCCATACATCACCCGTGGCCGCGAGGGAACAGATTTTCAATGGGAAAAGTTCCCCGGGAGGGTCCTCGTTGCTGATTCCCGCCGCGCCCTGCGCTGTCTGGCCCCTGCCCCCACCTGGCTTGTCTGATGGAGACAGCAGATGGGTGGAGTGAGCTCAAAGCAAGGACTTGGGGTCAGGAAGACCAGGCCCCGTCCTAGGAACTCCCCTTACCCGCTGGGTGACTTTGGGGAAATTACTTATGCTCCCTGAGCCTCGGAGTCCCCCATAACATGGGGGCTTAACCTTCACCTTGTGGGGTCAACAGCATGGAGGGACAGCACCCTGCCCAGGGCTGGCACACAGTGACTTTCCACAGATATTAGTTCTCACCCTGCTAGGGGATAAAATAGGCTCTAGAACGAAGTGAGAGACAGTGAGTTCGAGGCTACACAACCAAGCCACTGAAAAATACCAAAGGGAAAGCAGCAGACAGCCAGCATCCCCAGAGTCTCTGGCAGGGGCTGGACAGACCCCAGGACCCTGGTCAAGCTTCATCAGGGAAAGTCCTGACCCCCAGCCCAAGTGCATCTGTGCACAACCAAAAGAGAAGCCACTTTTCCAGTACCAGGGGTGGAGAGTGAGAGAGCCATGATCCCAAGGCTGCAGCCAGGCAAGGAGGCCGGAGGGATCTGAAAAAGGTCACCAAGGGCTCCTGACCCTTGCCAAGCTGAGTACCAGGAGGCCAGCCTTGTGGCAGGGGGGAATCAGGACAGCTGGGCTGTAGTTGAGGCTTTGCCTTCTCCTGGCTACATGTTGCTAGTCAAGTACTTAACCTCAGTTTTCCCATGTGTAAAATGCGGCTGACACCCTCTACCTCCCAGAGCATTTGTGAGGAACAAATGAAGTATGGGAGAGGGGAGGAAACTCAAAACCAGCATGAAGAAGATGGGGCCAAGTTTGTGTGGGAGTCTCCTTTCCCATGCTCAACACTGCTCCCATCCCAAGAGCCCCCAAGGGAACTGGAGTCAAATGCCTAGCCTGGCATTTTTAAATGTCTGCTCTGCCAAAGTGACAGGGCCTCTGGGTGGGAGGAGAGGTTAGGGGAAGACTGTGAGCCTCAGGCTTAGTGCTTTGAGAGCCCTTTTTAAAGAATGAGGCTCCTCCCCTGCCAGCACTACCCCCCTAGCTGTCCCGCCCCCCAGGGTCTCAGTGCAGGAGTCAGCCCCACCTGAAGGAAAGTTATTTTCCCATCAAATCCTGAATAAAGGTGGAAAGTCAAGGTTGATATGGAATCCAGAGCCTCAGTTCCCTGCCAATGGGAAGCAAACTCACTCCTTGATTTTCCCACCTGTGAAATGGGACCACAGCCAGTAATTATGAGGTGCTATTTGAACTGGTGGGTAATCTCTTTTATTATTATTTATTTATTTGTGTATTTATTTTGAGGCAGAGTCTTGCCCTGTCACCAGGCTGGAGTGCAGTAGTGCGATCTCGGCTCACTGCAACCTCTGCCTCCCGGGTTCAAGCGATTCCCCTGCCTCAGCCTCCAGAATAGCGGGGACTACAGGTGCGCGCCACCATGCCCAGCTATTTTTTGTATTTTAGTAGAGACGGGGTTTCACCATGTTGGCCAAGATGGTCTTGATCTCCTGACCTCGTGATCTGCCCTCCTCGACCTCCCAAAATGCTGGGATTACAGGTGTGAGCCACCGTGCCCAGCCTTTTATTATTATTATTATTTTTTTAGAGACAGGGTTTCACTCTGTAGCCCAAATGAGAGTGCAGCGGAGCCATCATAGCTCACTGTAACCTTGAACTTCTAGGCCCAGGCGACTCTCCCGAATAGCTAGGATTACAGATGTGCACCACCATGCGTGGCTAATTTTTTTTCTTCTTTTTTTTTTAGAGACAGGGTCTTACCATGTTGCCCAGGCTGGTTTCAAACTCCTGGCCTCAAGTGATGCTTCCACCTTGGCCTCCCAAAATGCTGGGATTACAGGCATGAGTCACCACACCCAGCCTGGGGTGACCTCTAGAGGCTGCTGAATCCATTGCCCTGCCTTCTACACTCACTCTTACCCACTCCACCCCTACCTGCAATAGGATTATCTCTGCTGTGGAAACAACCAGCCTCTTTGGGGATGGCAGCCCACCATTTGTCAAGCCAGGAAGTCCTTCTGACAGTCTACCTTAAATCTCTCTTTGGTTCCCTCAGGGAAAATTGAGAGAACGAACAGCAAAAAGATAAATGCGTATGGATAGGCAATGCCACACTATTTTTTAAAAATACCCCCAAAGAGGGTGGGAGAGCGGGAATTACCTTCAAACACAATGCTCTTTACACTAAACATCTTGGCGATAAATATAGCTGTGTAATTCTTTTTTCTCCTTGGCAAAGAGAAGGGCTGAGGCTGGGCAGAAAGGCAGAGGGACCCGAAAATATAAATCAATATGTGACTTTAATATATGTGCTCTCAGTGTCTGTGTGTGCTGGGGGATTATTAGTAACCTTGATTCCAGCTCAGTATCCATGCGAGGCAGGGAGATGTGCGGCCCCCAGGAAGGAGAAGAGAAATTAGGAAGCCAAATTCTTCTCCTGATTGACACCTGGGTAAACATTATCCTGGCAGAAAGGGAAGAAAAAAAGATCAATGCTGGGTATTTTTATCACGTTCCAGGGACAGACGGGGGGAAATTAAAGAAACAGTCCCCTAGAATCATTGAATATACCCATCTTCAAGGAGTAGCTAGATAAGGCAGAACCCAGGTGGAGGAGTATGGGTGGGAGAGAAATGGGCATGTCCCAGGGTGCAGTGGCCATTGCTTCTTCTACCCTGATGTGTGTGAGTGGCAGCAGGTACAAAGGAGCCATGGCTTTAGTTGCAGGGTGAAGGCAGCAGCTTTGGCGGGGAATCGTAGGCCAGAGTCTAACTCAAATCAGACTCTGGCTTCAACAGAGGCCCAAGAGGCATTTGTCTTAATGGGATTTGTCAGGGGGCTGTTTCTAGTGGAAGATTCCTAGAGTGTGGGGAGGGGGCAGTGGCTGCAGCAGGGGCTGGGGGTAGTGGGTGATCCAGTGTGGGTCAATGCCATGGGGAAGCACGGACATCTCTTTGGATTGTCTCAGATCTAGAGTCAGGAAAACCTGGGCCTCCACCCCTTCCTGGCTATATGACCTTGACCAAGTCATCTGACCTCATAGAGTCTCACCTTCCTTGTCTGTAAAATAGAGGCAGGCGCCCCCCCATCCCACTGGTCTCAGAGGTTTTAAATGAGATTATACAAAATACTGGACAGGGCTGAGGGGCTATTGCTATCTGGGGAGCCCTGCCCACTAGAAATACACTGTAAGCCACATATACACTTAAAAAAATTTTTTTAAACTAATTTGTTTAAGAGACAAGGTCTCCCTCTGTGGCCCAGGCTGCAGTGCAGTGGCACAATCATAGCTTATTACAGCCTCAACCTCCTGGGCTCAAACGATCCTTTCACCTTAGCCTCCTGAGCACCTGGCTAGTTTTGGGGGATTTTTTGCTTGTTTATTTGTTTGTATTTTTTGTAGAGATGGGGCTCTATGTTGCCCAGACTGGTTTCAAATTCCTGGCCTCAAGTGATCCTCCCACCTCAGTCTCCCAAAGTGTTGAGATTACAGGAATGAGCCCCTGCACCCAGCCCATATATGTACTGTTAAATGTTCTTTTTGTTGTTGTTGTTGTTGATGGAGTTTCGCTCTTGTTGCCCAGGCTGGAGTGCAATGGCGCAATCTCCACTCACCGCACCTCCGCCTCCTGGGTTCAAGTAATTCTCCTGCCTCAGCCTCCCGAGTAGCTGGGATTACAGGCATACGCCACCATGCCCGGCTAATTTTGTATTTTTCATAGAGATGGGGTTTCTCCATATTGGTCAGGCTGGTCTTGAACTCCCAACCTCAGGTGATCCGCCTGCCTTGGCCTCCCAAAGTGCTGGGATTACAGGCATGAGCCACCATGCCAGGACAATGTACTGTTTTTTTTTTTTTTTTTTTTTTGAGATGGAGTCTCGCTCTGTCGCCAGGCTGGAGTGCAGTGGTGCGATCTCGGCTCACTGCAACCTCTGCCTCCCGGGTTCAAGCGATTCTCCTGCCTCAGCCTTCCAAGTAGCTGGGACTACAGGCGAGCACCACCACGCCCTGCTTATTTTTGTACTTTTAGTAGAGACAAGGTTTCACCATGTTGGCCAGAATGGTCTCCATCTCTTGACCTCATGATCCGCCCGCCTCGGCCTCCCAAAGTGCTGGGATTACAGGCGTGAGCCACCGCACCCAGCCAATGTACTGTTAAATGTTCTAATAGTCACATTTTAAAATGTAAAAACAGGCCAGGCACGGTGTTCATGCCTGTAATCCCACACTTTGGGAGGCTGAGGCAGGAGGATCAGTTCAAGACCAGCCTGGGCAACATAGGTATATGTCATGTCTACAAAAAAAGTAGCCAGGAGTGGTTGCACATACCATAGTCTCAGCTACATGAGAGGCTGAGCTGAGAGGATCACTTGAGCCCAGGAGGTCGAAGCTGCAGTGAGCTGTGATTGCACTGCTGCACTCTAGGCAACAGAGTGAGACCCTGTCTAAAAAAAAAGGTAAAAAGAAACACTTCAAATTAATTCAAATTAAATATCTATAATATATATATTATATTATATATAATATAATATATTCTATATAATAATATAGAATATATTATATATTATATATAATAATATGTTATATATTATATAATATAGAATATATTATATATTATATAATAATATATTATATATTCTATATTATTATATATAATATATAATATATTATTATATATAATATATTATATATTATTATATATAATATATTATATATTATATATAATATATAATATATTATATAATATATTCTATATTATATATATAATATATTATATATTATATATAATATATAATATATTCTATATAAAATATAGAATATATTATATATATTTTGTATATTTTTTTTGAGACAGTTTCATTCTTGTTGCCCAGGCTGGAGTGCAATGGCACAATTTCGGCTCACTGGAACCTCCACCTCCCAGGTTCAAGCGATTCTCCTGCCTCAGCTTCCCGAGTAGCTGGGATTACAGGCATGCACCACCACGCCTGGCTAATTTTGTATTTTTAGTAGAGATGGGGTTTCTTCATGTTGGTCAGGCTGGTCTCAAACTCCTGACCTCAGGTGATCCGCCCACCTCGGCCTCCCAAAGTGCTGAGATTACAGGTATGAGCCACTGCGCCCGGCCTCAAATAATATTTTTTAACTTAACGCAATAATCTAAAATATCATTTCAGCATGTGGCGCTAGCCACATTCCAGGTGCCCTGAAGCCACATGTGGCGGGAGCTACCGCACTGGGGCAGCACAGATCTGGAATGAGAAGCCCACAGGATAGGAGCTTCTGCCCCGACCCCTGCCCTCCCGTGATAGTGAGGAGGGACCTCTGGAGGAAGAAGGTGAAGTGAGCCCCTGAGAAATACAAGGCAGAGCCCCCCTTTTGCTGGGGGTGGGAGCAACTTTCTGGCCTCTGAGGCATTACAGTGCCCCAGCAGGGGCTCTCTGTGGGAGGCAGACTAATGGCCACTTCGCCAGGATTGGGGCCGGGCTGGGGCAGACACTGAGCTCCCCTTTCCGGAGTCCCCTGGCAACTAGAGCAGCTGGTTTGGAGGGAAGAGCCTGACAGCTGGGCTTGGGAACTTCTCATTCCCAGTCAGTGCCTAGTCTTCTGGCTGTAGCATCTAAGGTAAGGTCCCTCTCGGAGCTGCACCATCACTCAAATGGGAATAGCTGTGATCAACCCTGCTTTAAAGGCTGTAAAAAGGTTTCTTACACAAAGACAGTGTGCTTGTAAGCCATGAACGTGCGCGAGGAAAAGAGAAAGTGAGGAGGGAGGGAGGGAGCCCCTTTTGAGGCCACCCCTCCCTTGGTTGGCTATTGCTGGCTGTGCTCCCAGAGTCTGCAGGGGCCCTCCAACTTCAGGGGGAGGCTGGAGAAAGAGGGTAGGACGGGCGGCCCAGAAAGGGTGTGATTTTCTGAGAGCCACACAGCACATCCAGCAGTGAGTGAGCTGAACATGCTGGGGTGGGGCCAGGATACCCAGGCCCTCATTCTCAGCTGCTCTAGGCACGAGGGTTTGTGGGAAGGAGTGGACAGGGCTATTTCAGGGCAATGCAAAGGCAGCTGAGTGCTGGCTGGGAGGCCCTCGTGGGTCTAGTCTGACATTTTCTGCTGATGCTGGAAGCCAGAGAAGGGGACCTGGAAACCTGAATCTCACACCTGGGCCAGCTGATCTTGTGCCCAAGTGGTCCCAGCCCCTACTTCCCACTGGTCTTCCCTGTCCTAGCTGCACAATTGCCCTGCCTGGGGAGGAGTGTGGAGAGAAGCACCAGGCTACCCCAGGACCAAGCCCCCAGCCCACCTGCCAGGTCCCAAGAGCCACAGTGAGCCCTCAGTTATATCTTTTTTTTTTTTTTTTTTTTTTTTTGAGTTTCACTCTTTCCAGGCTGGAGTGAAGTGGCGCAATCTTGGCTCGCTGCAACCTCCGCCCCCAGAATTCAAGCGATTCTCCTGCCTCAGCCTCCCGAGAAGCTGGATTATAGTCAAACCACCATACCCGGCTAATTTTTGTATTTTTAGTAGAGACGGGGTTTTGCCGTGTTGGCCAGGCTGATCTTGAACTCCTGACCTCAGGTGATCAACCTGCCTCAGCCTCCCAAAGTGCTAGGATTACACTTTGAGGTGCCCAGCCCCTCAGTTATTTCTTTTGCAGACTGCAACTAAGGGATAGATCTGGGATTTAACTTTTTTTTTTTTTAGACAGGATCTCCCTCAGTCACCCAGGCTGGAGTGCAGTGGCACAAACATGGCTCATGGCAGCCTCAACACCCTGGGCTCAAGAGATCCTTCCACCTCAGCCTCCCAAGTAGCTGGGACCCTAGGCATGCAACACCACATCCAGCTAATTTTTTGTATTTTTGGTAGAGACCAGATTTTGCCACGTTACCCAGGCTGGTCTCAAACTCCTGGGCTCAAATGATCTGCCTGCATCAGCCTCCCAAAGTGCTGGGATTATAGGTGTGAGCCACCTGGCCCAGCCTCTTCTTTTACTTATTTATTTATTTATTTTTACACAGGGTCTTGCTCTGTCACCCAGGATGGAGTACAGTGGCATGGTCATAGCTCACTGCAGTCTACAACTGCTGGACTCAAGTGATCCTCCCTCCTCAGCCTCGCAAGTAACTAGGACTACAGGTGCATGCACATGTAGTGCATTAGCACAGCCAGTTAATTTTTTTTTCTTTTTTTGTGCAGATGGGGCCTCTCAATGTTGCCCAGGCTGACCTTGGACTCCTGGCCTCAAGTAATTCTCCCACCTCTGCCTCCCAAAGTGTTGTGATAACAGGTGTGAGCCACTGCACTTGGCCTTTCTTTTTTTTTTGAAACGGAGTTTTGCTCTTGTTGCCCAGGATGGAGTGCAATGGCACAATCTCGGCTCACTACAACCTCCCCCCTCCCAGGTTCAAGCGATCCTCCTGCCTCAGCCTCCTGAGTAGCTGGGATTACAGGCATGCACCACCATGCTCGCCTACTTTTGTATTTTTAGTAGAGACAGGGTTTCTCCATGTTGGTCAGGCTGGTCTCGAACTCCCAACCTCAAGTGATCCGCCCACCTTGGCCTCCCAAAGTGCTGGGATTACAGGCATGCGCCCGGCCCTTCTTTCTTTCTTCTTCTTCTTCTTCTTCTTCTTCTTTTTTTTTTGAGATGGAGTCTTGCTCTGTTGCCCAGGGTAGAGTGCAGTGGCATAATCTTGGCTTACCACAACCTCCACCTCCCAGGTTCAAGCGATTCTCCTGCCTCGGCCTCCCGAGTAGCTGGGACTACAGGCATGCGCCACCACGCCCAGCTAATTTTTGTATTTTTAGTAGAGACAGGGTTTCGCTATGTTGGCCAGGCTGGTCTTGAACTTCTGACCTTGTGATCTGCCTGCCTCGGCCTCCCAAAGTGCTGAGATGACAGGCGTGAGTCACCACACCGGCCATTTCTTTCTTCTTGTTTCAGGTTTCTTCCTTCTTGGTTCCATCCTACAAAGAACTATTTCCATAGACATCCTCTCTGTACAGCTACTTTCAGCCTATTCTTCCCAGTTAGAGACTTACAGTGATTGCTAGTGTCTACCAAATTCCCTTTCAAACTCCTTGGTTTGGCATTCCAAGAGCCCTTCACCATCAAGCTCTTTCCACCTGACACAAACAGGAACCTTGTTTCCAGCCCAACTTGCTGTGCCAACTGTCCCTGCCTAAGGCCGTCCAGCCTCCCTGCCTTTGCCTGGGCCATTTCTCCTCCTGCAACATCCTTCTTCCTCTCCACACCCAATTCTGCTGATTGAAATCCATCCATTCTGAAAGGCCTGGCTCAAATGCCACCTCTTCTGGGAACCCTTGCCAGGTAGCTTCATCAGAAATGCCTGCCCTCCTCTGATCCATCTCCCATAGCCCCTTACATGTCCCAGGCCCTGAATCTTTCTCTCTCACAGCCTCAGACTCCTGATAAGCCTCTGGAAATGGAAGCCCCTGGAGGGCAGGGCTATCCCAGCTGTCCATGAGTCCTCTTAGAATCCATTTCCCACCATTGCACTTCCTGTCCTGCTCGCTCCCCACCCCAAGGTAACACCAAGGTCAGATGTGAGAAAAAAATAGATGAAACAAGATTTTGCACATTACATTGTAAAACACGCTCAGGCACTCCCCTCCTCCCAATATTCTTACTGGACTCCCGCCTACCCTTGGCTCTGGTCCCTCTGGCTCCTCCCCATCCACCCAGTCCAGATGTCCAAGCCTGGGCAGCTCACCTGGAGAGACACCGTGTCTCTGTCTCCATCTCTTAGTCTGGGTCTTTGTCTGTGCTGCCAGTAGACCTCTGGTCTCCCCCGTCAGACTGGGATCACTGGGAATGTGAGGACCTACCTTTTTCTGTCTTTGTCTCCTTTTCCCATTCCATTCAGTGGAGGATTTCAAAAAGCTTTGGAGACACATGTAATAAGATAAAAAATGAGAGAGGAAGCTGGAGGTGGGAGATGTCCTACTTCCTCCTCCCCCAGCCTCGGTCTCTGGCACCTTGCCAAGGTCACCTTTCAGAGCAACCCGTCACAGGCCTTTGTCAGGATCATTCATCCTCCTTTCCAGCGCCCTCCTCCCTTGCCAACCCACCAGGCTCTGCTGCCACTCCAGGCCCTGCCAGCCCCAGCTCACCTTACCAGTCCCTCATGCTCCAACTCTCTCCCTCTCCCCCCCATCTGCAACCACAGCACATCACAGCTGTCTGATTAGCTCAATTGATTAATTAAGCTCTAATGAGAACCGTGGCTCGCCCCTACAGCTGCTGACCCGGAGGCCAGCCGTGCCCAGAAGGCCACTGAGGCTGCAGGCATGGTCTTATGAGGGCCCAGGGGCAGACAGCTCAGTGGTTGGCGCCACTGAGCCATTTGCGGGACACAAAGCTTGCCCATGGCTAGGTCTCTCCAAGAGCCTCCATGGTGAGGGGTGGGCAGAGGGGTTGCTCCCTCAACCAATCAGTGAGTTCCAGGATGGCACATCTGGCACCAACCCTGCTGAAGGCAGGGAGGGCAGAGCAGATATTGATTGGCTGAGAGGTGCAGGGAAGGGACTAGATTCCTTCAGAGTCCCACCTTGACTCCTGGGGCTTAGAGTGCCCCAGGCCCAGAGGATAGTGAGTGTAGGGAAGCTGGGCACTGGCCAGAGGAACCAGACTTAGCCCTGCCAGCAGCCACCAACCCTGTGGTTTCTTTTCTCTGTTGCCCAGGCTGGAGTGCAATGGTGCGATCTTGGCTCATGCAACCTCCATCTCCCAGGTTCAAGCGATCCTACTGCCTCAGCCTCCCGAGTAGCTGGGATTACAGGCACACGCCACCACACCCAGCTGGTTTTTATTTTTAGTAGAGATGGGGTTTCACCATGTTGGTCAGGCTGGTCTCGAACTCATGACCTCAGGTGATCCACCTGCCTCAGCCTCCCAAAGTGCTAGGATTACAGGTGTGAACCACCGTGCCCAGCCAAACCCTGTGGTTTCTTCCACCACAACTCCCAGCCATGTGGTGAGACAATGCCCCCATCCAGCTACTGGCTTCCAATCTCGAATAGCCACAAGGACTCTGCAGAGCAAGTCCTTGATTCCCATTCCTCCCACCTCCAGCCTCCCTCACCACCCCGCCCCCAGACTCTGTCCCTTGTCTGGGATAGGGGACAAATGCCCTCCATTAGCAACGATCATTGGCTGGGCACAATGGGTCACGCCTGTAATTCCAGCACTTAATCACACCTTAATCCTTGACCTTGAGAGGCTGAGGTGGGAGGATCACTTGAGGCCAGTAGTTTGAGACCAGCCCAGGCAACATAGCAAGACCCCTGTCTCTACACAAATTTTAAGAAAGAAAATTAGCCAGGTAAGGTTGCTCACGTTTGTAATCCCAGCTACTGGGGAAGCTGAGGCAAGAGGATTGCTTGAGCCCAGGAGTTTGAGGCTGCAGTGAGCTGTGATTACACCACTGCACTCCAGCCTTGACAAGGGCAGAATCTTGTCTCAAAAAAAACAAAAAACGATCATCAGTTAAGTGGAATTTTCCATCTTACAGACACCTCCGTGTTCATTCTTCCCCAGAATCTCACGAGGCAAACTGAGCCAGGAGTTCATTCTAGAGATGAGGTGAGACCTCAACTTGCCCAAGATCACACCTGGGCGTTTCCTGCTTCCCAGCCTTTGCATTTGTCTTGAGTCACACACTTCTCTTCAGCTTTGAGACATCAGCTTAGAGGTCACTTCAGCCAGGATGCCCCGTCCCCCAGCTGCAGGTGAGGGCCCCCTCTTGTTGTGTTAACTTGCTCTCCTCTGCCACGGGCCTGTGAGCACAACTGCCGCTCCATCTATACCTCCCGATTGCAGGAGGATCCTGCTCAGGGCCTCACAGGCAGTAGGGACATAAAGAATATTTAGAGTGGAGGAAAGAAAGGAAGGAGGGAAGAAATGAATGAGCCACACATGGCAGATAGTCTGAGCCCCCAGTCAAATGATGAGAGGAAGGACATGGTGGAGGACCAAGCAGGGCTGCCCACTCTGGGCATGTCAGCTGTTGATGTGCAGGGAGCCCCATGATGCACAGCCCGCTGGCCCAGAGATCATGCAGGTAGTCCCTTCCCCTCCCCGCTGCAGAGAGGATAGGGTGGGACCAGGGAATCCTGGGAGATGGTGGAGGAAGATGGACAGAGCGGGAGAGAGTGGGAAGGGCCTGGGAGTCAGGAAACCTGAAGTGGAGATTAAAGCAGTGGATGGGTCAGGCACAGTGGCTCACGCCTGTAATCCCAGCACTTTGGGAGGCTGAGGCAGGTGGATCACCTGAGATAAGGAGCTTGAGACCAGCCTGGCCAACATGGTGGAACCCCGTCTCTATTAAAAATACACAAATTAGCCGGGCGTGGTGGCTCGCGCCTGTAATTCCAACTACTTGGGAGGCGGAGGCAGGAGAATCGCTTGAACCCGGGAGGCAGAGGTTGCAGTGAGCTGAGATCGTGCCACTGCACTCTAGCCTGGGCAACAGAGCAAAATTCTGTTAAAAAAAAAAAAAAAGCAGTGGCTGGAGAGTCCAAGACCTGGGTTGGAGTCCTGGCTTTGCTTGACCTCTCTGGGTGACTGTGGGCATGTGGCCTCCCCAGTCTGGCCTGTGAACTGAGAAAGTCTGATGGCATGGGCTCTGGGCCTGTTCTCCTGTTGAAGTCTGGGAGTTCTATAGCCCCAAGAGACGTCTGTGACTAGAGGGAGGGAGTGAGTTGGGGATGGACAGTAGGAGGGGGTTGCAACACCTCTATTACCAGCGGTGAGAGGGGTAATCACAGCCAGGAGCCTCTGGGCCCCACAAAGAGTCCCCACCACTCCCCCCAACTCCTCTTCTGTCGCTGCCCCTCAGATTCAATTACCAGCTCAGCTTTCAAATCGGGCTCCAGCCAGTAACTTTACTGGAGAAAATGATTATGTGATTATTTCAACCTTGCTCCAAACGCTGTTTTAATTGGATCTGGGAAAAGGCGATTTGGGCATCAGAGGAGACATGCAGGGGCGGGAGCAGCATGGGAATGTCAGGCAAGAGCCCCACCTGCCCATGAGATTCTAAAGGCAGACAGGACTGCTTCCCAGCCCCCTACCTCTCCCCAGTCCCCCCATGTTCATCCTAGATCCAGGGTAAGCCTCAGCTGGAAAGAGAAAATGGGTGTGGGGGGAAAGGCTTCCCAGGAAAGTGGGTTGTGGAGGGGGTTGGAGGGGACAGGTTCTTAGCAGCCTGTCTCCTGCCCAAAGCAACCCTCAGCCACTTGGAAAACTACTTTTCTGCCAATTTCCTTCCCTCCTCTGCCCCCAGTCCCAGCCCACCTGGAGTAGACTCTGGCTCAAACACTAGCCCGAGGAAGCAGAGTTGGAAAGAACATTTGATTTTCCAGGATCCAGGAGGGCCTTCGAAAGGGATTTGGATTTATCTGCTTCTGGGATCACCCTTTCTCTCTGCTAGACAGATGACTGGTGTTTGTTTGAACATATGCTAACCTTTCTGAGCTTTGGTTTTCCCATCTGTCAAAGACAGGGTCCTAGGTGACCCCCAAGACCCCTCCCAGGAACGAAGGAAGCCATTTGCGCTGTTTCTCCCTGTGCCCTGGCTCTCCATGAGGCTAGAGAAGTCCAGCACCAACTCTTTGGTGGCCAATTCTGCAGGGCCTTGTAGGCACTGAGCCTTATAGAGCCCATCTGCCTGGCAGCTAAGGATGTCCCTCCCCACCCCGAGCCAGAGCTCGGCCAGATGCCAGGAGAGTGGGCCTGGGATTGGGGCAGGAGGGGTGTGCTGAAAGGTTGAGGGGCCAGGAGGAAGGAGGCATCTTCATGGTCTTGAGGTCTGGCTTTCTCAGGGCTCTCTGTAACTCCTTTTCTCCACACCTTAACAAACACTGTGTCAACACTTCTTAAAATATTGTTTATTTTGTTTAGAAATGAGGTCTTGCTCTGTTACCCAGGCTCGGGTGCATTGGCTTCATCATAGTTCACTGCAGCCTCTACCTCCTGGGCTCAAGCAATTCTCCTGCTTCAGCCTCCTGAGAAGCTGAAACTACAGGTGCACACCACCATGCCTGGCTAATATTTTAAATTAGAAATGGCTAATAATTTAAATTAGAAATGGGGTCTTACTATGTTGCCCAGGCTGGTCTTGACCTCCTGAGCTCAAGTGATCCTCCCACCTTAGCCTTCCAAAATGCTGGGATTACAAGTATAAGCCATGGTGCCCAGCCAATGCTTTTTAAATATTTCTTATTTTTTTAGAGATAGGTTCTTCCTCTGTCACCCAGGCTGGAGTGCAGTAGCCCAGTCATTGCTCATTATAACTTCAAACTCCTGGGCGTAAGTGATCCTACTGCCTCAGTCAACACTTTTTTTAAAAAATCGCTTAGGTGGCTCATGCCTGTAATCTCAGCACTTTGGGAGTCTGAGGCTGATGGGTCACCTGAGCCCAGGAGTTTGAGACCAGCCTGGGCAGTGTTAGGAGACCTAGTCTCTACAAAAAGTTAAAACATTTAAAAATTTAGCTGGGTGGCCGGGCGCGGTGGCTCATGCCTGTGATCCCAGCACCTTGGGAGGCTGAGGCGGGCAGATCACAAGGTCAGGAGTTCGAGACCAGCCTGGCCAATGTAGTGAAACCCCGTCTCTACTAAAAATACAAAAGTTAGCCAGGTGTGGTGGTGTGTGCCTGTAGTCCCAGCTACTCAGGAGGCTGAGGCAGGAGAATCGCTTGAACCCGGGAGGCAGAGGTTGCAGTGAGCCGAGATCTCACCACTGCACTCCATCCTGGGTGACAGAGCAAGACTCCATCTCAAAAAAAAAAAAAAAATTAGCTGGGTACAGCCATGCCTATAGTCTCAGCTACTCAGGAGGCTAAAGTAGGAGGATTGCTTGAGCCTGGGAGGTCAAGGCTGCAATGAGCTGTGATGGCACCACTACACTCCAGCCTGGGCAACAGACTGAGTATATATATTGCCTTAAAGGTGCCATTTTGGAGAATGTGCTATTCACAGCAGGAATGCGTCTCCCCCACCGCCCCTCCCCCCCCCAAGACATGGGCACTAGGACTGCAGGGAAGACTGGCCAGACCCCAGCCCCAGCACCCACCCGCCATCAACAAGCATCACTGGGCATGGGTGAAGGGACAGTGAGGCAGGCGCAAAGAAGACAGAAGGTGTTGGTTCAATTCATTTGCCAGGTATTGAGCATCTATTGGGTTTGAGGCACAGGGCCAGTGCCACCTCCAGGAGAATAACAATCTGGTTTGGGAGACAGGACACCCTCTTCTTAGAAATCATCTAAAACTCTGAGACAGCAGGAGAGATGGTTCAGAAATGAGGCCGTGAGCACTCAGGAGCCAGTCAATCTCACCAGAACGAAGCCCAGGCAGACTTCCTGGAGGAGGCAGTTTCAAGGAGGTCTCAGTATGGTTTGGCTGAGAGGAGGTTGGTGGGTATTCTGAAGGACCAAACAGCAGAAATGTCCAGGGAGAAAGGGAAGCGGTGAGAGAGGAAGGAAGGTAGCCGTGAGATGCTTGCCTCTGTGCCTCCAACATCCCCTAATGCGGGGAATTATAATTTCCATTTTACAGACAGGTTCAGACCTTTGTCAGGGTCACACGCAGCCAGGAGGGGACTGAAAGCAAGCTCTGCTGGTGGCCTGACCCTGTCCTTTCTCCAGCTTCACCTCGCCTCTCCCAGAGCCAGCCGGCCTCATGCTGAGGCACCAGCGGGCAGACGCAGAGGGCTCAGCTGGGAATGAGAAGGCCAGTTCCTGAGAATTTCTGGGATCCACAAATAAGATCTGAGGCAAACAGGACCCCGGCCCTTCAGGCGAGTGCCTGGCTGGAGATGGGGGTTTCAAAGGCATGGATCACGGGGGAAAATTGTATTGTCAAAGAAGAAAACCAGTGCTGCCATCCCTCCTTCACTCATTAATTTCTGGGGAAGTATTAGCTGTCAGCAAGCAGCAGCCCTCCAATTCAAATTACTGAATTTGAATTCTTAATTTCTCCTAATCCATCAGTGAGCTGCCTTCCTGGGCTAATATTAGCAGCATTGGTGAAGCTTGTAACAGTCATTGATGTCTCCAGTCCTCTGAAAAAAGCTCTAATCAACAGAGCTGGGCCTGGGGCATGGGCCCCCTAGAGGCAGGGACTCTGATCACCACTCCCCAGCTGCCCCCAGTCTCCAGGAAGAGAGTGCAGAGCTTTACAAAGGTCACTGGAGAGACGACAGAGAGAGAGAGAGAGAGAGAGAAAGAGACAGAGAGAGAGAGACAGAGCGCAAAAGAGAGGTGGGGAAGATGGAATCAGAGCCTGTGAGAGGCTTGGAACCAGGAAGAGAGGGAGAAAGGAGCTCAGGGAAAGATAAAATTAGTAAGACCAAAAGAGGTGGAGGCAGAGTGATGGGGAGACTGAGCCAGAGGCCCAAAGAGATGGATGGAGCCCGAGCTGGAGAGGAGGAAAGGAGCCTTTCAGAACCTAGAGTCAAAGCAACCCTCATGCAGACTTTGTGCAGGGAAAAACACAGGAAAGCAAAACCAAAACCCTCCTGTGACTCCCAGGGTGTCATGGAAAGTGTGGTGTTCCACGGATTACATGACCGCCACATCACTGGGCCCACCAGCTCACATTGCCTCTAGGAGTTCTGGATCAGGCACCTTGTCTCAAATCACAGCTCAAAGACCTCCTCCGTAAGGAAGCCCTCTTGCTTTCTATCCACCAGCACCATCTCTCTTTTTTTTTTTTTTTTTTTGAGATGGAGTCTCATTCTGTCACCCAGGCTGGAGGGCAGTGGTGTGGTCTCAGCTCACTGCAACCTCCGCCTCACAGGATCAAGCGATTCCTGTGTCTCAGCCTCCTGAGTAGCTGGGACTACAGGTGCGCGCCACCAAACTCAGCTAATTTTTGTATTTTTAGGTAGAGATGGGGTTTCGCCATGTTGGCCAGGCTGGTCTCAAACTCCTGGCCTCAAATGATCCACCCACCGCCTCAGCCTCCCTAAGTGCTGGGATTACAGGCATGAGCCACCGCACCTGGCCCACCAACACCATCTTTTCACTGTTGGGCAGTAACACCCTCTCCTGATCAGCCACCGAGGTCCTGAAGACACTGTGCTGCTGCGTCTGTCTCCACGCAGGTGGGAAGAACATGAGAGGCAGGCTGAGCACTATTTGTGCACTTCTTTTTATTTATTATTTTTTTTGAGACGGTGTCTCACTCTTTCGCCCAGGCCAGAGTGCAGTGGCACGATCTCAACTCACCGCAACCTCCACCTCCCAGGTTCAAGCAATTCTCCTGCCTCAGCCTCCTGAGTAGCTGGGATTACAGGCATCTGCCACCAGGCCCGGCTAATTTTTTGTATTTTTAGTAGAGATAGGGTTTCTCCATGTTGGCTCGAACCCTTAATCTCAGGTGATCTGCACACCTCAGCCTCCCAATATATGTTCACTTCTTTCTTAATCTCTTCAACAAGAGCCAAAATGTACAGACTTTTTTTTTTTTTTTTTTTTTTTTGAGACGGAGTCTAGCTTTGTCACCCAGGCTGGCGTGCAGTGGCCCGATCTCAACTCACTGCAACCTCCACCTCCCCAGTTCAAGTGATTCTCTTGCCTCAGCCTCTCAGCCTCCCGAGTAGCTGGGATTACAGGCGTGTGCCACCACACCCAGCTGATTTTTGGTGAGACAGGGTTTCACCAAGTTGGCCAGGCTGGTCTTGAACTTCTGACCTCAAGTGATCCACCCACCTCAGCCTCCCAAAGTACTGGGATTACAGGTGTGAGCCACTGCACCTGGCTGGTACAGACTGTTATTACCCCAATTTAACACATGAGGAAACACATCTTAAGTCACTTGCCCAAAGTCATGGGGCAATGACATAGTGATTTTGGGATTTGAATCCCAGTAGGCTGACTCCAAAGCAAAGCACTTAACACCACGTTGAAGAATCTTTGGAAACCCCCGGGAGTTGTATATGGTGCAGTCCCCATGCTCATTGAACTACCAAAGGTTGAAGGCCATGCCGGGCCTGACCCATGACTTCCTCACATGACTCCAGTTCCATCAGCCAATCTTCTTACTAACATCCAGATAGCCTCGGACCCTCCGCCCCCATCCAGCCGACCCTGTCCCTCCCACCTGCCTTTCCATCTCTCTGAATCCAGGCCTTCACCTGGGCAGGCCCAGCTCAAGTCAGGCTTTCAGCTGGAAGCCTTTCCCTGCCCACATCCCTAGCTCCATGGCCTGTCCCTCTCTGACCCAGTCTTGTCCTTTCTGTGGATTTCCTGCCTCCTCAGCAAGTTCTGAGCCTCTCCATGCACAGCCAGGTGCCCTCTGATGTCCTAGGACCCAGCTTTGCCCGGGCGTGTGCTCAGTAAATATTTGTGGACTTATCAACTGATTGATTGGTGAAGTGAAGACAGGAGACCTGGGACAAAGATGCCTGAGAACTCAGCAGCGTCCCTCTCAGCCTGGGCCCTGGGGAGGTGTTGGGGAGCCTGACACACACAGGTGGGGACTCCAGGCCCCAGCAGGTGTGAATGGCCAGGTGTTGGCACTCCCAGCTGCCTGCAGGTGACCCTGACTCCCCAGGGTGGGAGGATTTGGGGATGTGTGTAGGGGAGAGGGAATTTGGGAAGTGAGTGCTTCAGGCTGCTCTGAAGTTCCCCTGGTCCCCAGGCTCTGCCCAGGCACCTAGGGTGGGAGGCAGACTCTAGGGTCTTCTCTAAGTTGTGATGTCTCTCCCCACTCCCTTTGCTGCTCCTGCTCCTCCCTTAACCCCCACTGGAGAAGCTGGGCCTGAATAGAACTATTTTGGGCCAAACCTCTGAATTATGCATGGTCTGGCCAGTAAGCCAGCTCTTCCTGACCAGTGGCAGTGGGGGTTGGGGAGTAGAGTGATAGCTGCATTTCTCTTCCCATGTAAGTGTCTGAGTTTGTGCAGGTGCCAGGCAGAGTGTGATGGGATGGCATACATATGTTTGTGTAGAATTTGTGACTAAGGAATTGTGAATGTGCATGGGTCCACAAGTAGGAGCTATGGGGTCCCAGAGACTTTTTCCTTCTCTCTGAGGTTCCAGGATGGTGGGCCCCCGGGCTCAGTACCCTGTGGTTCCCAAATTTGTGTGTCTGGGCAGGATGGGCACAGGATGACTTAGGTCATCATCCTATTTCCATCCTGTCCCTGCCTTGCCTGCCCATGGGATCCTCAGGAGCTAGATGGACAGAAAAGAAATATCAACCCATCAGGGCCAGATCCAGGAGAGGGGAAAGAGAAGCCATTAACTGCCTGAAAATATTAGATTGGTGCAAAAGTTATTGCAGTTTTTGTCATTGAAACTAATAGCAAATTACTTTTGCACCAGCCTAATAATAGCAGTAATGACCACTACGAGTTGAGGACCTCCTCTGGGTTTAGGTATTTTACATATATTAATTGAGTTAAATGTCACAACACTTCTATATGCTAGGTACTTTTAGCCCCATTTTATTGATAAGGAAACGAAGGGTCAGAAAGACTAAGTAACTTGTTCAAAAGTGCACAACATGGAACTAATAGAATCAAGATTTTTTTTCTTTTTTTTTTTTTTGAGATACAGTCTCACTCTTGTTGCCCAGGCTAGAGTGCAGTGATGCAATCTTGGCTCACTGCTAACTCTGCCTCCCAGGCTCAAGTGATTCTACTCCTCAGCCTCCTGAGTAGCTGGGATTACAGGCGTGTACCACCATGCCCGGCTAATTTTTGTATGTTTAGTAGAGACGGGGTTTCACCATGTTGGCCAGGCTGGTCTGGAACTCCTGACCTCAGGTGATCCACCCACCTTGGCCTCCTAAAGTGCTGGGATTACAGACATGAGCCACCGTGCCTGGCCTAGAATCAAGATTTAAACAACTAAGAAAATAAGGCAAGCCATATCCTGGGAGAAAATATTTGCAATACATATATCTGACAAAGGACTTGTATCCAGCAAACTCTTACAATTCAATAGGAAGAAGACAAACAATCCCACTGTAAAAGAGTTGAAAGAAGAGATAGAATGGCCAATATGTGCATGAAAAAATATTCAATATTATTCGTTATCAGGGAAAAGCAAATTAAAACCACAATTAGATACACTGCACAGCCATTGGAAGACTGACCATGGTAAGTGTTGATGAGCTTGTGGAGCAACTGGAACTCTCACACGCTGATAATGGAAATGTACAATGGTGCAACTACTTCAGAAAACAGTTTGTCAGTTTCTTGAAAAGTTAAGCATACAATAACTACAAGATTTGGTTATCCCACTCTCAGGTGTTTAACCAAGAAAAATGAAAATATATGCTTACTCAAAGACTTGTATGTACACATATGCTCATGGTAGCTTTATTCACAGCAACTGAAACCCTGGAAACAAGACAAATGTCCGTCAGCAAGTGGCCAGATTGTTGTATGTGCAAACAATAGGATACTTCTGAGCAACAAAAAGAATAAATTACCGCCATAAAAACAAGGATGAATCTCATCAACATTCTGCTCAGTTAAAGCAGCCAGAAACCAAGAGTACATATTACATAATTCCATTTATATGAAAATCCAGAAAAGACAAATCTAATCTATAGTGACAGAAAGCAGATCAGTGGTTGCCGGGGGCTGGGGGAAGGGTGGGGAACTACTGGGAAGAGGCACAGGGGAGCTTTTTGGGATGATGCAAATGCCCTATATCTTCATTGTAGTGATAGTTATATGTGTCTATAAATTTGTCAAAACTCATCAAACTGAACACTTAAAATGTGTACATTTTATTGTATGTAAATTATACTTCAATAAAGTTGAAAAAAGAAACCAAGCAAGCTGAGCTGAACTCCACATCTGTAACTGTTACACCCTGTGTGTCTCAAGGTAGTGGGAAGGGAGTCTTGGGCACCTGGGGCCCATTTGAAGAAGAGAAAGCTTTACCATACATACAGGCAAGGCAACAGAGAGAGATATCAAAGAAGAGAAAGGGTTGTGGTTATTTGGAATTAACTACCCGCCCCCAGTGGGAAGGAAGCATCCAGCAACCCTCTGCCTTACTGGCCCCCACCGCCCCAGGTGCTCTATGGCTTTCCCTCTAACCTGAGGGACTGACCACCCCTGGAAGTGTCTAGCCTCCTGCTGGGACCCCTCCCTGACCCCTCCTAAAGGCGACACCTTACAGCTTCCTCAAACAGCATCATCCTGACTGGCAGATCAGGAACTCCTAGGGAGTCAAAGTTTTGTTTCCCTCCACCAGGCCAAACCTACCCCTGCTCATCCTCCTGGGAGCCTCTCCCACTCATCACCCAGGGGACTAATATGGGCCTTGAGTGCAGCATGGGCACACTGCTCTAGGACAGGTTACCAAGCTTACCCACCCAGGGACCCCAAGGGTGTCCAGGAGGGGCTGGCTGGCCAGGCAGAAGGCCAGTGTGCTGGTGCTCCTGGCCCTTGGTCTCACTTGCTGCTATCAATCATTGACGAATGCCTGTTAAGTGCTCGGCTTTGAGTTAAGCCCTATGACTACGTTTCCTCTGTTAACCCTCCAGGCAGAGGCTCAACGAGGCCAGAGCTCTTGTGCCATCATTTCACAAGTGAGGATGCTGAGGCACAGAGAAAGTAAGTAAAGTCACACAGCTGGCAGGTGGAAGGGAAGCTGACAGTAGCCAGTGCTGTTAATTTCCCATCAATTCTTGCACCAGCTTCCCTTGAATCCCTTGGAGAGTTTTTTTTAGCAATTCAGATTCCTGAGTCTGTGCTTTGCCCTTATCTCCTCTAGGCTCTCAGGGATCCATACCCTCTAGTCCCAGCTAAAGGATAAGCCCTGCCTCCTGCAGGGTCCTCTGGGCTGCGGCTCCCCTGGGCCAGCCCCAGTACGGAGCACTGGGCTCTGAGTGGATGGGCACAGTGCCAGTGCATCTGACTGAGTAGCGTGGGCAGGGCTGAACTTGGTCAGGATCATCCAGGGTTGGGGGACCAGCAGGGAAATGAGATCTACAAATAGCAGCAAATTGTTCATTGATTTCCATCCTGTTCAGAGGAGGCCTGGGACCAGCAAGAACAGGATTGGTTTTGAACTAAAGTGGGAGGGCAGCTTAGTTTAGGGCAGGCAGGCAAAGTCAGTAAGCAGGATACCCAGGGCCCTGCGCCTCACGTAGGTATGAGGTCTTTGGCTGTGTCCTGTGGAAATGGTACCCCTCCTCTATCCACCTCTGGGGATGTAGGTTCCTGGAAGATGGCACCCAGCTCCACCTGGGATGACCTGAAAGTTAGGAAGGGCTGGGAAAATGCAAAAGTAAAAGGTTCCACTGCCAACATTGCCTGCTTTTCTAAAATGGACCATATTTCAAACATCTTGCCCCATCTCTCCCTTAAGCACACACAACCAATCATACCATATGCTCATATGTGGGGATCAGAAAAGAATCTTCATGCCTTAAAAGAGCATTTGAGGCCAGGCGCGGTGACTCACGCCTGTAATCCCGGCACTTTGGGAGGCTGAGGCAGGTGGATCATTTGAGGTCAGGAGTTCGAGACCAGCCTGACTAACATGGTGAAACCCCGTCTCTACTAGAAATATAAAAATTAACCAGGCATGGTGGTGCGCGCTGTTAGTCCCAGCTACTCGGGAGGCTGAGGCAGGAGAATCGCCTGAACTCAGGAGGCGGAGCCTGCAGTGAGCCAAGATTGCACCACTGCACTCTAGCCTGGGCGACAAAGGGAGACTCCATCTCAAAACAATAAAACATAAAAATAAAATGAAAGGGCATTTAAGAGGTCCCCTAACCAGCACTCCTCCTCAGCTTCTTCCATATCCTGCCTGCATCCTTGGCTCCTGGGAGTTGGTTCTGTTGCCCATGTTCCCACCATCCCCTCTCTGTGCCTTTGCATGGGCTGTTGCCTCTGCCTGGAATGACTTCCCTCTTCTCCATGAAACCGTGTCCCAGGAGTCCTGAAGACCTAGACTAACTCTTGCCTCCTGTTGCAGCCTTCCAAGCTGTCTGAAGCCTCCTGAATTCTTCCTTCCTTAAACCCCTGTGGTTTATACCAAACAACCTCACTCCTGCCATCTTTGAGTGTGTGTGTGTGTGTGTGTGTGTGTGTGTGTTTATCTACACGTAGAGGCTCAATGAATGCTGCACTCCTGTGATTTCTTGGACAACAGTCCCATCTCCTCCACTGGGTAGAAAGGACCCATCCATCAGGAGGCACATCTTATCCATCTCCCTTGTCCCCACCCCTGCAGGAAACAGCAGAGCAGGCAGCTGCTGCCTGGTCAGCATTAGACTCCGAGCCTCAGAGACTCCGGCAGCCGGGAGGAACCACTGGGACATCTCGTCTGCTTCCCACCAACTCAGAACGTTCTCATGATAGAGGACAGTCCTTGCATCACTCTACGAGTTTCTGCCGTATCGTCTGGAGGTGGCCAGTGGAAGCGGGGTGGGTGTCTTGACATCTGGCCTGCCTTCCATCTCCCCCATCTCCAATTTACTCAGCTCCCCAAGCCCTTTGTGCTTCCCACATTCACCCTCTGTCTTGAGCCAGCAGCCCTGAGCAGCCTTCCAGCTCCTGAGCCCCACCGGCTTCAGCCGGTGATGTGAGTCCAGCACCCGAGCAGACGGTGACTCTCCCTGGGTTCCTAAAGCAGGGCTAGAGAGCAGATAAAAGACCCAGAATCCAGAAGTCATTGCTACTGGGCTCAGTCTTGTTTCAGCTCCAGATAAGTCCAGGGGGCCTATGGTGGTGCCCACGAGAGGACGAAGAGAGCCCAAAGATCACCCCTCAGGGCAGCCAGAGACAGCATCCTTCCTCAGAGAAAGAACTGAGTCTCCTCATTGAATGATGGGGAAACTGAGGCCTGGGGAAGGGACATGACTCGACCATGGCAAGTCAGAGTCAGTCCAGGAGCTGGTTTCTCCTTGGGCATATGGAATCTCCTGGGCCTGGCTCCAAGGTTGGCAGCAGGCAGGGATTACAGTTAGCACATGCAGATCCCCAAGTGGGCCCCACAGAGCACAAGGGTGGACAGACAGCCTCCCAACCCGAGAGGCCGGGGCCAGGCCACAGCTTCCAGAGACAGAGTGATTTCCTGCCACTCGGTCCCTGGGCCCAGAGCAGCTGCTCCTTCGTCTAATGAATGGCCCTGGTCCTCGGTCCCTGATGAAGGGGGATCAGGAGCTGTTGCTCTGCTTGAGTCTCCGAGTCTCTGTGGAACTTTCCATCAAGCAGGGCAGCCAGGAAGGGTCAGGAGGGGCTGAGGCAGCACGCAGGGCCCACATGCTGAGAACTGCACCCCCTTCCCACCTCTCAGCCTCCTTTCTGCCCTGGCCCGCCCTTCCTTCCTTCCTTCCTTCCTTCTTTCCTTCCTTCCTTCCTTCCTTCTTTCCTTCCTTCCCTCCCTCCCTCCCTCCTTCCTTCCTTCCTTCCTTCCCTCCCTCCTTCCTTCCTTCCCTCCCTCCTTCCTTCCTTACCTCCCTCCTTCCTTCCCTCCCTCCCTCCCTCCTTCCTTCCCTCCCTCCTTCCTTCCCTCCCTCCCTCCCTCCTTCTTTCCCTCCCTCCCTCCCTCCTTCCTTCCTTCCTTCCTTCCTTCCTTCCTTTCTTTCTTTCTTTTTGAGATGGAGTTTTGCTCTTGTCGCTCAGGCTGGAGTGCAATGGCACGATCTCAGATCACTGCAACCTCCACCTCCCAGGTTCAAGCAATTCTCCAGCCTCAGCCTCCTGAGTAGCTGAGATTACAGGCATCTGCCACCACACCCATCTAATTTTTGTGTTTTTAGTAGAGACAGGGTTTTACCATGTTGGCCAGGCTGGTCTCGAACTCCTGACCTCAAGTGATACTCCCACTTCGGCCTCCCAAAGTGCTGGGATTACAGGCATGAGCCACCGTGCCTGACCTGCCCTGGCCATTTCTTAACTCTTTGTTCCCTCCTCCCCTTGCTCCCAGCCTCTACCCTTCCGGGCCTCCTCTGCCTCCCCTCTCTCCTCCTTCCTCTGCAGTGAAGAAAATTCTTCCCATCCCAACTCTAGTGCAGCTGGGCAGTACTGGCTGGTAGGAGTGGATAGGGCCTGTTGAGAAGGAGAGGGACAGGTCTAGACACCCAGCAGCTTCACCACTGGCCAACTGGACAAGTCCTAGGAGCTGGAGGAGGTTCAGATTAGTTCCAGCCAGTGCCAGGGAAATCTAGCTGCAGCCAGCAGCCATCTGAAGAGTTGCTGGTGAGACACAAGGGTCCAGCAGGAAGTGACATGATGATCAGTGATTGGGGGATCCTTGTTGGATAGATGGGCAGTGGACAGTGGTTAGGGACAGATAATTTGGGGTGGTCCATTAGGGTAGGTCTGTAGTGAAGGTCATTATTGGATGTTGATTGTAGCGATCTCGGTGATGGGTGGTCATGACAGGCAGTTGGTTCTGGTTGTGCTTCCATAGTACTATTGGGCTATCAAGCTGATCAGTGGATGGTTGGGGAGACATTAGACAGTTGGCTGGGCCTGGGCCATCAGTGTTAAGAGGTTGGGTTGGGTCAGTGGGTGGTCAGTACTTTGGTGGATGATCAGTCTTGGCTAGGCAGTGTTAAGAGGTTGATGTTGGGTCGTCAGTGTTTGGAGGCTGGGATAAGGGGGTCAGTCCCCACATCTCTAAGGCATGACACTCCCTCTCCCACTCTGAATGGGGCCTGAAGGGCTCAAGCAGCTCTGAGCTCAGCCCCAGGTTCCCTGACCTCATGTCTTCCTCTAGGCCCAGGCTATGCTCCTTGCTCAGCCAAAGTAAAGCTGTCCGGAGGCAGAGGTGGAGGCTTGGTCTCCTGGGATCCTGGCAGGCTGGAAGGCAGGCCAGGTCCCTAGAAGTGCTGCATGGGACATGGGGGATGGAGTGGGCAAGAAGCTGAAGTACTTAGGGATGCAGCAAAGCTCCGCAGTGGGGATGGGGCCTGTGAGGCCAGGATGTTCATTGATGAATCGATTCCCATTATTGATGCTGCTTGGAGAAGTTTTGAAAGACGGAGCTGAGGGAGAGGATAGGGTTCTCTTGGAGAAAGCCATGGCACAGCCTGGCCACTCAGAATACAAATGAGATTGCCTGCTCGTCTGCCAGGCCCTTCACAGCTGCCCCCTGCAGTGCTGGTGGGAGCTGGGGGCCTGCACCCGGGCATGCGGTGAGCTGCAGATATGGGAGTACCCCAGCACTGGGCAAGCAGCAGAGTTGCAGGCAGATGAGCGGGAGCATTGGGTTTCCATGGGACAGTCACAGGGAGATGGATTTTGGCTTCCTCTGAGGACAGTTTCTCCAAAAGCAGGTCGTTCTCCATAAGACAGAGCTTCCCTACTTCAAGAGGCAGTGTGTCCCAGCAGAGCCTAGAAGACCCCCCCTCAAGAAAGATGGCCTTTGAGGCACCCGTCTCCGCCAGCCCTGCCAGTATATTGTCATGAGGGTCCCGTTGGTGGTGTGAGTGGTGGGAAAGGGTCATACCCTGCCAGGGACTTATGGATGCTCACCACGAAGTGACAGAGGGTAGCTGCTCTGACGACCATTGCTAAGGGTCCAGGCAGAGGGAAGGGGGTCACTTAAGCAGAGCTGAACCCATCTGATAGCACATCACTGCAAGGGAAGAGTCTCATGGGTCCCCAGGCAGGAGCCGGGAAGGGACAGGCTAGCTCATTGCTGTGAGATGGGGATGGGGTGGGAGTGGGGTGGATGTTTCAGGATGGAGCCAATGCTGGAGCTGCTGTGACCATCAGATCACAGGGGTAGAGGCTGGAGGGGGCCTCTGATGGGGGAGACACAATCTCAGCCTTAGGTGAATGTCCACTCTGATGGAGGAGACTCAATCCCTGTCTTTGAAGTTCCAGTGTGATAAGAGTCCTTGCTTTGGGAAGCCCTCAAATCTAAAGTGGGAGGCAGTACCTGCCTTGAGAGTGTCCATTGCTTGGAGGAAAACAAGAGGTAAGCTGTCCTGATTGGAGCAGATGTGCCAGTGAGACGGGACCTGAGATGGGAGGCAGGAATGTGGAGGCCAGCACAGCCCCAAGTCTGCAGCTGTGGTGGACTGAGACCCAGGCATGCTGACTTCCTGATCCAACTTCCCAGGGCTGACCTAAATTCACTCCCACTGGCTGTGACACAGCCTGCCCCACCTTCCATGTGTGCTGCTCTGGGCTCCACGAGGCTCCTGTTGAATTACTGGAGATACTCAACCCAGCAAAAGGCCAGGCCTGCTGCTCCCTAGCAGACAGGTGGAGCTCTCCAGGTGGGCCTCCCCTCTACTCTGCACACACCACGCACACCATGGCCTCCTCCAGCTGGGGCTGGCTTTGTCTACCTCACCACCCTTCACCCAAGCACCCATCCACAGGAAGCCTCCAGGGGGACTTAGTCTCAGAAGATGAACAACTCCTTCTGTATCAGGCCTGGATTCTCTGCGTAGTTGTGTCAACAACTTGCTGTGTGAATGTAGACAAGTCTATTTCCCTCTGTCCCTCTGGGCAATGAATGGGTTGGGCCCAATGGCCTCCCAGGTCCCTGCAAGTATTGACCGTCTCTGAGCAGGAGTGATTGACAGCAGCCTCTGCTTGAGGCTCTGCCATTTAGCAACACGTGACTTCAGAGAACGATTTAGCCTCCTGGAGCTTCAGTTTCCTGTAAAATGGGCACAAGAAAAAAAAAATGATGTTCACAAGAGCTGAACCTGCCTCCTGGGACTGTTGGGAAGATTCAGTGAGACAATGCCAGTAAAGTGCTTGATACAGTGCCTGGCAAATAGTATGTGCTTGACAAATGCCACTTATGGCCACTGTTGTGATTATTTTCCTCCTTTGTAGCCCCTCTCTGGACTCCACTCCCCCTTCTCTAGGCATCTATGCTGCAGCTGGCCTTCTGCCCAATTCTTGTTCCATTGGATCAGCTCCCACACAGCCTACCACTGCATTTCTGTAAGTACCACCTTCCCCTAGCCCCGCTTCCCAGGGACAAGGCTGCACAGCCCGGTCCCTATACCTCGCAACCACTGAGAGGGCCCTCCCATCTCAGCCCCCCTCTCCTGCAATTATGTAGAGCAAACAAGAGCAGCTGATGGGGAAGGAGTTGCTATTAGCTTAACCTTTCGGGACTGGAGCTGCTGGGATGAGATGGGGAGGCCACGGGAAGGGGGCTTCTGAAGCAGCTGGAGCTGGGGGAGGGAGGCAGAGGAAAGGAAGTGGAGGGGGCTGCTCACTATGAGCTACTAATGGGTAGGATGCAGGCCCAGAAAAAGCAAGAAAAGGAACAGAATGAAAGGAAATCATAAAAGTGGAATTAAGGAGACTAGAACAAAAAAATGGAAGAAGTGGGAGACAGAGGAAAGGCTGGGAAAACACAGCTCCAGATAGCTGTGCAGAGAGCTCCTTGTCCTGTTCGTCATACCACCCAGCCCCTTGCACCCAGTAAGGTGGTATGTGAAAAGCATTAGAAAGGCTTACTCTGCTTGACACTGTAGAGAATCACAGAATGAAGATTACCTGAGCTGCAAGAGACCTCCAAGCTCTCAGACACCACCTGACCCAGCTCTCTCATTTCACAGATGGAGAAACCAAGGCCTAGAGAGAGCTTTGCCTTTCCTAAGTCTCAGTGAATGTTGGCGGGAACTAGGTGAACATTCAGGCCCCTGACTCGGGACCCTGAACTCCTCCCCCTACACCATCTCCTGTCTATCTATCCATGAATCCATCCATCTGTCCCTCCAACCGCTTGGGGAATATGAGCTCTCACTCAGCCAGAGGTGGGTGGGCTAGTGAGGTCCTCAGCTGGGAGGGACTCAGATCTGGTGAGAGTGACCCACGTAAATAAGGAAATGACACACAGGAGTTCCCACCGGGTACCACACACAATAGCTTTCCTCGCTAAATTTATTTATTTATTTATTTATTTTGAGATGGAGTCTTGCTCTGTCGCCCAGGCTGGAGTGCAGTGGCACTATCTTGGCTCACCGCAACCTCTGCCTCCCGGGTTCAAGCAACTCTCCTGCCTCCACCTCCACCTCCCCCTCCCAAGTAGCTGGGACTATAGGGGTGCACCACCACTCCTGGCTACTTTTGTATTTTTCATAGAGACGGGGTTTCACTATGTTGGCCAGGCTGGTCTTGAACTCCTGACCTCAGGTGATCCGCCCTCCTTGGCCTCCTAAAGTGCTGGGATTACAGGCATAAGCCACCGTGCCTGGCTGGTAAATTTATTATTATTAAAGTGTGTTGATACCTGCAGTGAACAAATATCTCCCTCTGTGTGAATCAGGAAGGCTTCAGGGAGGAGTTGACTTTGATCTGGGGCTTAAAGGATGAACTGGAGGAAACTGAGCACTGCAGTTTTCCCAACAGAGCCAAGATAAGGTGCTGGGAGAAGCTGGGGGTTCAGAGGGGGCTCTGACTGTCTCTCCCATTCCCCTTCACTTTGAGTTCTGGGAGGGAGGATGACCCAGGTGTGCAAGGGGGTGGAGAGGGACCTTTTCCTCTTGGGGTAGAAGGGGTAATAGGTAAGTTTGGTCTTGTGCAGTTGGTCAGGCGCTGCAGAGGAGGTGGCCGAGAGTGGTCAGGTACCGAAAGGAGGTTCCTGCCTATCTTTCTTCCCCCATGTCTCTCTGTTTCTCTCATCCCCCACTCAAGTGGGCTAGCCAGGAGAGTGGACAAGTGGGACTCTGAGATCTTTGGGAGGCCTGAGTGAGAGCCCTTTGGCCTGACCTCCACTGGGCCAACCACCAGGACTCACTGTACCGTTTCATCCCCCATCCCACTCAGGGGGCTGAGGGAGGCAACGAGGATGGTGACAGTTGTGGGGGGAGGCCCGACTCATACTTAGCCCAGAGCCTCGGCGAGACGGCAAGGAATATTTTTAGGAGCTCATTAAACAGGGAAGAAAGAAAAGGAAGGGAAGGAAGGAAGATGAGGATTATGCATTATTTTTCATCCAAGTGACAGCTCTGAGCATCTCCACTGGAACTGTCATGCAAAAGAAATGGCATGTCTAATATTATTACGGAACCAGTGTGAGTGCGTGTGTGTGTGCGTGCGTGTGTGCCACCAGTGTGCAACTCTGTGGGGTGGGGGCCCACAGGTGAGCCCATACGGGTGGCACTGGGTGAGGGTGCTTGTGTGCGAAGCTGTGTGTGAGCACCAGGAAGCTGGGACTGTGACTGTGGGAGAAACTGCGAAACTGTGCAATGGGCCGTGCAGACCGCGTCCAACTCTGTGTAATTGGGTGTATGTAACTCTGGGTGCGTGAGACATCACTGGAAAGGCGGGAGGGTGGTGCACAGTCACAGGTGAGGGAGCAGCCAGCATGCGTGGCTATAGAGGGTGCACAAATAGGAGGTGGAGAGTAGGTGCAAAGGGGCTTCCAGCCCAACCCCCAGGAGGCAGTGGGGAAACGAGAGTGGGCAAAGGGGGACACTGGGCCCCCCTGTCCTTGTCCTGAAGGAGAGCAGTGGCCAGAGGTCCCCCTTCCCACTCCCACACACACTGTCCCCTCATCTGCCCTGGCTGACTGTGGGGTGGCAAGGGCACGGTCCCACTGATGTGAGTTCAAAGTTCTCTTCAATTGAGCTCGATTTGGTAGGAGCTTCATAAAGATGATCACATTGAATTTCCAGAACACGCTGGTAAGGTAGGTAACTATTACTATTCCCATTTGATGAGCAAAGTGTGCTTGAGAGTCCAGTTCAAAACTTTACTGATATCATGGAAGCCAGTAGGAAGCAAAGCTGAGGTTTGTGTTTATTTTGTGTAATTTAATTAATTTTTGAGACAGGGTTTTGCTTTGCTGCCTAGACTGGAGTGCAGTGGCTCAGTGATGGCCCACTGCAGTCTGGACCTCCTGGGCTCAGCAATCCCTCCTCCCCCAGTATCTGGGACTACAGGTGTGCAACACCATGTCCATATAATTTTTTTTTTTTTTTTTTTTTTGAGACAGAGTCTCACTCTGTTGCCCAGGCTGGAATGCAATGGCGCGATCCCGCTCACTGCAACCTCACTTCCTGTGTTCAAGCGATTCTCGTGCCTCAGCTTCCCGAGTCGCTGAGATTACAGGTGTGCATCACCACACTCGGCTAATTTTTGTATTTATTTTTTGTAGAGACGGGGTTTCACCATGTTGGCAAGGCTGGTCTCGAACTCCTAACCTCAAGCCATCCGCCAGGCTTGGCCTCCTAAAGTGCTGGGATTACAGGCACCCATCTCCGGGTTCTGCAGCACAGCTGAGATTGCATCTGAGTCTCCAGGTGGCTTCTCAGGGTTGGCAGAACTGAGCACAGGAAAGGAGGTTAGTTAGGGAGGCTAGGGGGTTGGGAGCCTTCCCAGGGGTTCTGTGGGGCGGGTCTAGGGGGCCTGTCTAGATGGCAGGTGCTGGTGCATGGCAAAGAGAAGCCGAGGGCCCTGGACAGCTGTGGGGACGGGCCGGCGCTGACCAGCCCAGCGCGTTGAGATTCGCTTCTGTCAGCGTCAAACTGCAGCGCAGGCCCTGACGACTCGGTAACTAAAGCCAGCCTCGTAAGTGGCTAATTGATTTCTGTTCTCTGATTAAATGTGCAGCACTTTACATGGCAGCAGAAGGAGGTCAGCGCTCCCCCCACTTCTCCAGCGCCGCGTGCGGAGAGACAAAGAAATTGATTTTCCAATCGATGCTCTGAGCAATGATTAAATGTTCTCTGCACAGCGGGCCTAATGAGTCCCCAAGGGGCGTGCCGGCCCTTTAATTAGAGACTCCCACGGGGGCCTGGGATGGGGGCTGCCCTGGAGTGAGCGGGTCCAGCCAGGGAGGAGGCCCCATCCCCAGGGATCGGTGGCCTGGGCCTCTGAGAGATACTGTTTGGGAGCCCCTGGGCATAGAGACCCAGCGGAGGGGTCCCTAGGCAGGGGTTCCCCATAGAGTAGCTCCCGGGCTGAGAGGTCCGGTGGAGGGGCCCCTGGGCTGAGCCCTAGAGGAAGAACCTGAGCTACAAGGATGGAGGCTGGAGGCCCCCGAGTGAATGCACAGATTCACCCTCGTGAGCATGAGCCAGGCATGCACCCCCTCCCGCCCCAACCAGACGACAGACCCAGGCCAAGGCCTCCCTGTCCTCTGCCCCCCAGCATCTAGGCAGCCAGCAGTCCTTTCCGTCAGTTCAGCTCCCCTATCTGCGGCGGCGGCGGCGGCGGAGACCCAGACAGGAAATGAATCCCCTCTAAGCGGCTGCTGCGTTCTCCTCACCCAGATGCCCCATTGGAGAAGCCGACTGAAGACTTTAGAAATTCAAATGAGGCTCTCGGGGGAGAGCGAGTCTTAAACATTCCCCTGCGCAGGCGGCTTTATTGAAGGAATAAACTATATTTGCAAAGTAAGATATTGAGGCTGTCAGTTTCTCTTAGGGATATAATGAGATCCTGGGAGGGAGAGAGGCCGGCAGGATGGAGCTCCCAAGGGCGGGAGCCCCAGCCAGGAGCTGGAGTGAGCTGCCCACCGGGCCAGACAGAGCCACGCCCCACTGCTACCAGCGCCACTAGGAGCCTAACATCCCCCTCAATCCACCATCCCACCTCCCCTGTCAGAGCTCCTAAGGGATGGAGGCCTGTGTGGAGGCAGGAAGATAGAACGGCTCTGCCAAGCCCTGGAAACCCCAAGACAGTGGAGCCCCTAGAAGTCTCCAGCTCAACTTACCCACCAGCTCTGCCCCATGGAGAGAGCTCTGCTCAGGAGACAGGAAGAGAGAGCAGGGGTGGAGCTGAGACTCTGATGTGGGCCTGTGGCTGAGTCTAGGCTCTCCTAATTTTTTTTTTTTTTTTTTTTGAGATGGAGTCTTGCTCTGTCACCAGGCTGGAGTGCAGTGGCGCGATCTTGGCTCACTACAATCTCTGCCTCCCAGATTCAAGCGATTCTCCTGCCTTAGCCTCCCAAGTAGCTGGGATTATAGGCACGTGCCACCACACCTAGTTAATTTTTGTATTTTTAGTAGACACGGGGTTTCACCATGTTGGCCAGGACAGTCTTGATCTCCTGACCTCGTGATCCACCCATCTCAGCCTCCCAAAGTGCTGGGATTACAGGCTGAGCCACCGTGCCTGGCCAATTTTTAATTTTTTAAAATAGAGATGTGTTCTTGCTATGTTGCCCAGGCTCATCTCAAACTCCTGGGCTCAAGCAATCTTCCCACCTCAGCCTCCCAAAGTGCTGGGATTACAGGTGTGAGCCACAGTGCCTGGCCAAGGCTCTGCTATTTTGTGAGCTGTATGACCTTGGGCACATTATTCAACCTCTCTGTGACTCTGCTATCTCATCTCTAAAATATTAGTACCTACCTCATGATTGTTGGAAGGATTAAATGATTTATTACATGGAAGGTGCTTAGCATGTACCTATTTTATGGGTGATGCTCAATAAATATCTTTTATTAAAGAGTTGGGGGCAGGAGACAGGCATGGTGACTCACACCTGTAATCCCAGCAATTTGGGAGGCTGAGGTGGGAAGATCGCTTGAGCCCAGGAGTTTGATACCAGCCTGAGTAACCAGCAAGACCCCATCTCTACAAAAACTTAAAACATTAGCTAGGCATGGTGGTGTGTGCCTACGGTCCTAGCTACTTGGGATATTGAGGTGGATTGATCACCTGAGCCCAAGAGTTCAAGGCTACAGTGAGCTATCATCATGCCACTGCACTCCAGCCTGGGTGACAGAGCGAGACCCTGTCTTTAAAAAAAAAAAAAAAAAAAAAAGGAGTTGGTGGGGAGACATAGAGGAAGGTAGTAACCAGTCAACTCCCCTCCATCCAGGAGTTCCTATCCAACACTGACCATCCCAGAGTACTGAAACGAGAAAAGTTCCCTTGTCTCCCTCAGGGAGCGACAGGGGGATTGCCCCGCCCCGCTACTCAAACCTCTAGGGGAACATACAGATGGGCTTCGACCCCATGGCAGTGTCTAGGGGTGAATGCCTACAGTTCCTCAAGCCCCAGTGGGCATGTGTTACCATGTGCTCTTTTAGTTTTGCCATCTATAGACGACTTGTGTTAACCAGCTCAATTAGACCCTCTACCTTGTCACAAGGACAGAGGGCTTTCTGTATCCTGGGGTTCTTGCTTTGGTGTACCAGAAGAATCAGATCATGCATGGGTTTGGAGAATGAGTGAAAGGTTTTATTGAGTGGAAGCAGCCCTCAGCAGATGGGGGAGCCAGAAGGGGGATGGTATTCCCCTGCAGTTGGGCCACTTCCCTCTGACTTCCCAGCCAAACTCTGCCTCAGCCAAACTCTACCTAGTTCAGCTGGTCGATGATCGATGGCCTGCCATCATGCCAGGGACTATCGGTACATTCCTCTCGACATCCAGCCGCCCGTGTGCTCCTCCTCTGACATGCTCCCCTTGATGTCCAGCCACCTGTGTGTGTGCCTGCTAGAATTTCGGGCATTTTATAGACAGAGGATGGGGCATGGCAAATCTGGGAGAGGAGGTGTCAGGTTTAATGGGCTGGCCAGGGCTGGCCTCTCTGTCACTCTCACTCTGAGGCTGGAGGGGAGATTGGAGTTGACAGTGTGCAGGGGCAGAAGGACAGCAGATCCAGAGCCTGCCCCAGGGACCTGAGGAGGCCTGGCTCTGGGCCTCTGTCATGGCTGTGAGCCTCTGCAATGCGCTGGTGGTCCTTCTAGCCTTCTCAGTGAGACCCCCCAGCCCTTGGTGATGAGAAGGCTGCTGAGACCTAGGAGTGCAGATGAAATGGCCAGGCTCTGCTTCTAACTGCTGCATGACCTTAGGTAAATTACCTGACCTCTCTGGATCTCCATTTCCCCTACCGTGAAATGTGGGTGGCATCATGATGGCATAGAGAAGAAAGGTGGACTAGAAGTTAAATGACCCAGGTTTTAAATACATCTCCATAGGCCAGGCGAGGTGGCTCACGTCTGTAATCCCAGCACTTTGGGAGGCCGAGGCGGGTGGATCACTTGAGGTCAGGAGTTCGAGACCATCCTGGCCAACATGGTGAAATCTCGTCTCTACTAAAAATACAAAAATTAGCCAGGCATGGTGGCAGGCACCTATAATCCAAGCTACTCTGGAGGCTGAGGCAGGAGAATCACTTGAACCCAGAAGGCGGAGGTTGCAGTGAGCTGAGCTAAGATCGTTCCACTGCATTCCAGCCTGGGTGACAGAGTAAGACCCTCTCTCTCAAAAAAAAACAAAAACAAAACAAAACAAAAAACAGAAAAAAACCTCTCCATGCCTCTGACCAGGTCATTTGATATTTGGTCTCAGTGTCCTTATCTGCAAAAGGAGACAGTAAACTCAGGGCATTGCTGTGAAAAGGAGGTGAGCACCATGGGCCTGGCACATAGCTGGCCCTCAGAGATGCACTGAAATGGAGCCCTCTTCTAGCTCTTAAAACCTGAGCATGGGATTTTGAAATGAACTCCCAGCACCACCACCACCTCCACCATCTCTACCACCACCATCACCTCCATGGCTACCATCATTATCACCACCACCACCACCTCCGTCGCCACCACCATCACAATTACCACGTCCATTATCTACCTCCACCATCACCTCCATCATCACCACCAATACCATCATTACCAACATCACCTCCGTCACTATCATCACCACCACCTCCATCACCACCACCATCACTACCACCATCACCACCACCTCCATCACCTCCGTCACTACCACCAGCTCTACTACCTCCATCACCTCCATCACTACCACCATCTCTACCACCACCACCACGATTACCACCTCAATTATCTACCTCCACCGTCACCTCCATCATCACCACCAATACCATCACTACCAACAGCACCTCCATCACTACCACCACCACCACCTCCATCACCACCACCACCACCTCCATCACCACCACCATCACTACCACCTCCATCACCACCACCACCACCACCACCACCTCCTCCATCACTACCACCAATACCATTATTACTACTACCAGCTCCATCACCACCATCATCACCACCACCACCACCTCCTCCATCACTACCACCAATACCATTATTACTACTACCAGCTCCATCACCACCATCATCACCACCACCACCTCCACTACCACCACCACCACCACCTCCTCCATCACTACCACCAATATCATTATTACTACTACCAGCTCCATCACCACCATCATCACCACCACCACCACCACCACCTCCTCCATCACTACCACCAATACCATTATTACTACCACCAGCTCCATCACCACCATCATCACCACCACCACCTCCACCACCACCACCACCACCTCCTCCATCACTACCACCAATACCATTATTACTACCACCATCTCCATCACCACCATCATCACCACCACCACCTCCACCACCACCACCACCACCTCCTCCATCACTACCACCAATACCATTATTACTACCACCACCTCCATCACCACCATCATCACCACCACCTCCTCCATCACCACCACCAATACCATTATTACTACCACCACCTCCATCACCACCATCATCACCACCACCACCTCCGTCACTACCACCAATACCATTATTACTACCACCACCTCCATCACCACCACCACCTCCATCACCTCCTCCATCACTACCACCAATACCATTATTACTACCACTACCTCCATCACCACCATCATCACCACCACCACCTCCACCACCACCACCACCACCACCTCCTCCATCACTACCACCAATACCATTATTACTACCACCACCTCCATCACCACCATCATCACCACCACCACCTCCATCACCACCACCACCACCACCTCCTCCATCACTACCACCAATACCATTATTACTACCACCACCTCCATCACCACCATCATCACCACCACCACCTCCATCACCACCACCACCACCACCTCCTCCATCACTACCACCAATACCATTATTACTACCACCACCTCCATCACCACCATCATCACCACCACCACCTCCATCACCACCACCACCACCACCACCTCCTCCATCACCACCACCTCCATCACCACCTCCTCCATCACCACCACCACCACCACCTCCAACACCACCATCAACACAACCAATACCATCATTACCACCACCACCTCCTCCATCACCACCACCAATATCATTACCACCGCCACCACTTCCATCACACCACTGTTACCACCATCATTCCATAACCACCAGACCCATAATATGCTTTTATAAACTTGAAAGCCAGAGAAAGAAGAAACAGTGAAGAAAGGGGCTGTTTCTCTGGAGTGTTCAGGTGGTTCAGGTGGCAAAGCCTGGCCTCTTCACCCTCTTCCCCTTAAATAAGAGGCTTCCCATAGAGCAGAACAGAATCAGATGCCTGGGAAGACAGCATAAAACATAGATTAATGGTACATGGAATGCTGGGTCCTCCTGCACTCCCCATACCCCCTAAGCTTCCTTTCCTTGCCTGTGAGGTGAGATGCAGCATGTATCACTGGCAAAGGGGCAGGGAAAGGTACTAGCACTGGTCGAGGCCCTACTGTGTACCAGGCACCTTCTTTGGTGATGTATATACTTAAAAAGTCAATGGTACCCTGGTGATGGGTATTACTTACTGCATTTCACAGAAAAGTAAACTGTGACTCAGAGATGAAGCAATTTGCCTAAGGTCACCTGGCCAGTGAGTGTCCAAGCTGAGATTCAGTTTCACATTCATACATCTCCCCATTACCAGATGGCCTGATTGTTAGGAAAAGCGAAACTGCCAAGGCAGGAGAGGGACGGGAAGATGTTGATCCTGGAACGAGAGAAGAATTCCGGGTGATTTCCAAGTGTTCCACTGGAAGAGCCCAATGTCTGGGTCCCCACGCTGGGCACTCTGACACTGCTCTCTGGCCCCTTGGGGGAATCACATTTTGTTGTGCATTTGTTTGGTTTTGATCAACTCTAAACACTATGTAAGCAAGAACCTTGTCTGGCTTTCTCACTGGCTCCCAGGACACAGCTCAGGACCTGGCACTCGGATGAGCAATGGTTGTTGAGTAAATACATGAATGAACCCGTGAAAGCATGAATCAATCAGGACGTCAAAACCTGGACGGAAAGCTTCACTGCTGATTAAAAAAAAAACAGGAAAACAGCAGTCAGTGCAACTTTCCCTGCTTTGTATTATGATTCTTTTTTTGCCTTACTGATTTTATAGAAATGGTTGTTTTCAGATTGCAGAGCACAAACTGGCTGATTGATGCCCCAGAACTAACACCCTGAGACAGACCCGAGGCGAGAAGGACGATTATTTAACACAGCACCCAGGGGCATGGGATGTGGGGTCATCATTCTTGTGCATGGTAAAGCAGATGAAATAAAAAGTTTATGCCCAAAACACACTGGGTTCCTCATAGTGGCTTCATTCTCCAACCCCCTCCTCAAGCCCCCTGTCTCATTCACCAGTTCCTTCCCTGTCTAGCAGGTCCTGGGTGCCTGGGAGCAGAGAGTTGGCCCATTCTCCCCAAATCCAGCTTCAAGGTCCAGACACCTGGGCAAGGTGTGGTTAACACTGCCCCCCTTTTGGGGAGGGGGCCAGTGGCTCCCCTGCTCTCTATTGTGACACTGGGAGGCAAGGAAGGGCAGCCAGGCCGATCCCAGGTTTCATCTGGGCCCCTGTGGGTGATGAGATGGGCAGTGATGGGTGAGCTGGCAGCCAGGCTGGAGTGGCACGGCCAGTGCCCTGGGGACTGTCTTCCCTGCTTGTCACCACTCCTGGCTGCCCAAGCAGCAAAGCCACAGTGACAAGATCCAGAGGGGAAAGGTTCCAGCTGGGGGTGGTGCTGGTCTCATGGCCACCGGAGCAGCAATGTGACAGCTTCTCATCTGGGTGCGGGGGCCTCGGTCCCCACCCCCTTCCCCCTCTGGCTCAACCCTTGTCAGTCTCTATTTCTTCGCCTTGCCCTTGTCTCTGCCTTGCTTCCACACCAGGCTTCTATCAGCTCTGAATGGCCCTTGGTCCACGCCTCTCTCCCTCTCTCCTCCCTCTTCCTCACTTCCTGACTTCAGGACCTGTTCCCTCCTGCTCCCTACAAGCATGCACACACACACACACACACACTCATACCCCACCTCAGATAGGAAACAGGACTTGCCCTCCCAGGACCTGTGTTAAGACCTATGGGGAGTGGCTGGGATCTGGGCCCCCAGTGGGTCTGTGAGCATGAGCTGGTGAGTGTGCAAAAGTGTGAGCCTATGAGAGTGAGTATCAACGTGGACGTGGGAGTTGGACAGCGTGTGTGTACGTGTGTGAGCATGACAGTGAAGTGTTGAAAGAGTGAGGGTGGGGGTCAGTGTGGCCTTGGCCACATGAGCATGCAGGTGAGCTGTGGTGAGGGTGGAAGGATGTGAGTGACTGGGTGTGGAAGCGGAGGCCAGGGCAGATGGACAAAGGCATCCTTCAAGCTGGTGTTCCTGGATGTAGAGGCTGCCGGCCCCGTACCCTGCTTGATCACCCCCTCTTTGTCATCCTGGGCTCCCTCAAATCAGGCCAGGGTGTGGGAAGGGGGAGTGAAGCTGCTGAGCTCCGGGCAGGGCCCTGCCCGCTCCCTGGGCCTGTCAGCCACTGATCTGTTCCATGTTCCTATAAATATTTACAAATCCCAGCTGCTGAGGAGCAAGACATCCTCTGCCAGCTGGGGCTCCCAGCCTGGAAACTGGCAGGGAGGGAGCTAGCAATCGAGGAGCAGCGGGGAGAAGAGGTGGGACTGCACTGGAGACTGGAGAGGCAGGCATCCAGGACTCCTGAGTTCTGCTTCTAGCTTTGCCAATGGTTGGCCTAAAGTGCTCAAGTATGTCTTCGTCAGGAACTGTAGAGCCAGAAATACCTTCCAAGATAACGTGGGAAACCTGCCCCACCCCTAACTGATAAGCACTCCCCACTTGACAGCCAACCTCCTACCTTCTAGTCATGTCTCTCAATTAGGGGCAAAGAGAGGGATCTTCTTGTCTTTTTTTTTTTTTTTTCTGTAGAGACAAGGTCTTGCCATGTTGCCCAGGCTGGGATCTCAACTCCTGGCTTCAAGCAATCCTCCTGCCTCTGCCTCCCAAAGGACTGGGATTACAGGGCTGAGCCACCACACTCAACCTCTTCTTACTTTTTCCATGACACAGAAAATTCTCCTGGAGTCCCTGGAGGGTATTACCTCTTTGAACTCAAAATCTTTCCCTGGACCCGTGATATATCCATCAGGCTCTTTCTAGATTGGAAGCTGGAAGACCTGCAGCTCAGTGACCCCCATCACAAGAGCCCCCTCTGTAGCCCCCGATAGAAACTAAAGCATTTTTTTCTGGCCTCACCCCTACCCCCAGCCAGCCCTGTCACTTCTGGAGCTGGGCTGGTTGTGACAATCTGGAGGAGGGAGAGTTACATGGCACCTGTGGGGAGGACTCACTCCCCCCAGCCCGTCAATACTTGGCCCAGGCTGATGGTCAGACACCTGGAGAACCAGCCCCTGAGAGCTTCCTTTCTCAGGCAGAGAATGATTCTTGATTATCGATCCTCTATCCCCAGTGCCCAGCACAGTGCCAGGCACACCCCAGGCCCTTGGGCATTTATGTGGCGTCATCAGCCATATGCCTCGATTTCCAAAGCAAGCTTTCCCAATAGCACTTGGTGGCAAACTCCAACTTCTAGTCCCAGAAGGCATGTGCCCGAGGGATGGCACCACAGCACCCAGATGTCCTAGGCCTCCCAGCTCAGTCAAGCCCATCTCGGATGCAGGAACTCCTGACAGTGAGAGCCGAGATCTCTTTCCCTGTCTTGGCTGGAATTTCAGATTTATTAATGTTGAGCCCTCCTGGTCCCCAATGGGACTCCCATTTGCCTTGCCCAGGCGGTGCCTATATCCTGGCCTAGGTTTTCCCAAGAAGTGAGACCCTGGGAAGGACCTAGAGTGGGAGAGAAATCAGACAAAGGGAATCCCATGACACTGAGGGGCTCTGGCTGCTGTGTGGGACAGCCCCTGGAAACTCACCCCTAATGGGCATCAAAGTCAGGCAGGCAGGGGCTGCTGCTCTGCCAGAGGCTGGAAGCCAGGACTGCGCTTCCTATCTTACTCTTGGGATCCAGGTCAGCTGTTTTCCCCTGGGTGGGGGAGTCTAACCCTCCCAATTTTATAAAATGAGAAGAAGAGCTGAGGCCATGCTCAGTCTGCCACTTTTCTGAGTCCAGAGCTGTGATGAGGTGGAGAGGGAGAAGGCGCAGGGTGGAACAAAGAAGGGGGCTCAGGGGCTGGGAGTTTTCCTTGGCAAAAGTCAACTGGCCCCACCACTGAGAAAACTCTGACCTTCTCAGCTGCCAGGGAGGAACAGCAGGGACTGGGGAGGAGGGAACGGGGAGAGAGGACAGCCTGATGTTCTGTGCTCTGGAAGAGAAGTCTGATGATGGCAGTGGCATGGGAAGGGTTAAGAATATTCCTAAAATAGCCAAGCCAGAGCCTAAGCCAGCCAGCTAGTGCCTCTCCCGGAGAGCAGATCTATAGCGGGAAAAGTCAGCCCGATCTGCGCCCCCTCCTCCCCTGCCTGCTGCCTGGCTCCGGCTGCTAATTAAGCCTCCCACCCCCTCCACCAACCCCTCCCGTCCTAGTGGGGGCAGGGGTAGGAGTGAGCAGAGGGGCCAAGTCTCCCCAAATGACAGGGAATTCCCCCTGGGACCAGGAGCCCTGTGGCCCAGCAGCCCTCCATCACCGCCCCTGGCCAGGGTCAGGGATAGGGGTACACAGATGGACAGACAGGCAAGGTGCAGGCCTGTGCATGGGAGCAAGGCTGCCAGGACAGAGCAGCCAAGTTCTCCTGCCCCGATACATGCTTGGTCAGCCCTGACTCGGGGAGACCGCCAAGAAGCTCAGCAAACATCAGCTTTTCCTAGCTCTGTGTCCCCCTCTGCTTGGGCATCTTGGGATGAGGTTGGGGCAGGGATGAGGCAGGTGAGCCCTTCCAAAGAACAAACCACATCTCTGTTTCAGGGGCAGGACCAGCTACATAACTTGTGGGACCCGGTGGGAACTCAAAATGTGAGTCTGTTGTTCAAAAATCGTTAAGAATCTCAAGGTGGTGATAGCAGAGCATTAAACCGAGTTCAGGTCCCTTTTGTGTGCAGGACCCTTGCCACCAAGAGGTGGCACATCTATGAAGCCAGCCCTGTGTAGGAGTTCAGTTTAATGAACATTTACTAAGCACCCACTGCTCAGCTCTTCTGGCTCTGCCACACCAGAGACCCCCTCTCTGTCACTGTCCTCAAATGTATGGAGATGAGGTACTCAAAGACCCCTCTCTGAACATGGAAGGGCGCTGGGCCACCCCCAACCCTGACTGACTGGGGCCCTGCAAGGATACTGGTGCAGCCATAGTTCCAACCACACACCCAGCTGTTAGACCTCCCTGAGCCTCACCCTCCATGCCCACCCTCAGAGGCTCCGTGAGGAAGCCCCCTGCTCCCCGAAGCACAGAGGCCAGCAATTGGCCCTCCTCCCCTCACCCTGGGATCTCTCATCCATCCTGGAAAGAACCCTTGGGATTTCCATTTGGCTCTGCCTCAGATTGGCTCCGTGACCTTAGGCAAGCTATTTCCCTCTCAGGGCCTCCGTTTCCCTGTCTGTCAAAGGTGGGGTCTCTAAGACCTCTCCAGACCTTAAGTCCTATGATCTCCTGAGGTGGGAAGAAGGGACATTTTTCCTAGAAGGGACAGGGCTTCCAAAGAGGAAGCTTTCTGTGGAGTAGGAGGCTTTCTCCCTGATGCCCCCCTCCTCAGACCCAGAAATCAGGAAGACCAGATACTCCCGACTAGCCCTGGATCCTCTGCCTCCCCGCACCTCACCTTGGAGTGGGGCTAGGGGCTGGTGGGGCTGGAAGGCCTGTGGGAGAGTGTGGGGAGGCTGCGGGCCATGCTGGCCAGGCGGGGCCTTCTCTGCCGCCTTTGCAGGAGGCTCAGCATAATTGCACCGCCTGTCACTCCTGCGTCCTGCTATCTGTCTCTCCAGCTGACCCGGCGCACCCGCCATTATATTGGTTCCTGTTGGGGCTGCAGAGCCTCATCACTTATACATGCAGCTGGGAGCCGCAGGCTGGGCTGAGGGGAGATGGCCCCTCCCCTTAGGTCTCTCCCTCCCTCCCGTGGGGCCTTTTCAGAGCTGTGTCCCTGGAACTGAATTTGGAATGGGCAGCAGGCAGCTGCCAATCAGAATGGGTAGGGAGGACCCCCAGGACCAGACAGGTCCCTGGAACCCCCAGACACAAGGCTCAGCATTCTCTGGTGAGAGAGGCATAAGAAAATCTGCCTGTGATCTGGGTACTTGGGCTCTGCCAGCTGAATCCCACTCTCTCCTCCTCAGGAGATGGAGCTGGGAATAGAGGCCCCTGAACAAACTCCCCTCATCAACCTCTGAGGCCTGGTCCGGACTCAGGAGTTCTGAGACCCAGCCTAGTTCAGCCCACTGAGGCATACCCTAACCCCCACCCCAAATCGCAACTCAACTTCCATTCTCCCATACTTTCTGACCAAAGTCCCCCTCTCCAAAAGGATGCTGAAATTATGGAGGGTTTTCACAAGAAGAATCTGGAAATGGCTGAATTCAAAAGTCGTCTTGGGGTTTAAAATGGGCTGGGTATGGTGGCTCATGCCTGTAATACCAGCACTTTGGGAGGCAAAGGCAGGTGGATCACAAGGTCAGGAGACCGAGACCATCCTGGCCAACATGGTGAAACCCCATCTTTACTAAAATACAAAAAATTAGCCAGGCATGGTGGCCCGTGCCTGTAGTCCCAGCTACTTGGGAGACTGAGGCAGGGGAATCACTTGAACCCAGGAGGCAGAGGTTGCAGTGAGCCAAGATCGTGCCACTGTGCTCAGCCTGGCAACAGAGCAAGACTCCATCTAAAATATATATATAAATGGATGCCAGTGTTGAGCTGTCTTTAATGTAAGAAATACAGCCTCTCAGAGCCAGAAAATTACCCAGCCCAGAGGAAGAAATGGATGGGCGTGATGAGACATCCCCAAACACACATGACAAACTGGTATCCTCACTGGGCCTTGAGAGATGGTCTCTGCCTCCTGGTGCCCGGTTCCTCATCCTGCCCAAGCCAGGGCTGTAGACTAGTGGCTTTAACCAGAAAACAAAAATATGCCTTTTATACTCCTGGGCCTTGACCCTAAAGTACCTTTCCTTGTCTTCCCCACCAGGTGTGTGCCGGCTGGGCTAGGTAGAGTGGGAGTGTAAAGAGCCCCCACCTGGGGGTCAAGCAGGCCTGAGTTCCAATCCTGCTCTCCCTTTTACCAGCTGTATGATCCTGGGCCAGTCACTGAACCTCTCTAAGTCTCAGCATCCTTATCTCCAATGTGGAGATCATGCATATTCCTTAGACTTTTGGTGAGGGGTAAATGAAATAGAGTATGTGAAGCACCTGGCACATATCAGTACCCAGGCAACAGCAATAGCATCCATCCATCCTTCATTCAATAAACATCTCAAGATCCTTCCAGAAGCCTGGAAGTCTCCTGCCCCCTACCCCATCCCCATCCCCAACCAATCTGTCAATAAGTCAGCCAATTCCACCTCCTACCTTCCCAAGTCAGGCCATCATCAGCTCTCACCTGAACCACTGCAACTGCCTGGTGCTAAGTCTCCCTACCAGCACTCTTACTCTATTTTAATCCTCTGTCCTCACAGTAGCCAGAGTGCTCATTCTAATCTGAAAAATCTGATTACATTACTCATTCACTTAACACCCTCCAGTAATTTTTTTTTTTTTTTTTTTTTGTGGAGACAGTCTCACTCTTGTCCAGGCTGGAGTGCAGTGGTGCCATCTTGGCTCGATCCAACCTCCGCCTCCTGGGTTCAAGCGATTCTCCTGCCTCAGCCTCCCAAGTAGCTGGGATTATAGGCGCCCACCACCACACCCGGCTAATTTTTTTTTATTTTTAGTAGAGACGGGGTTTCACCATGTTGGCCAGGCTAGTCTCGAACTCCTGACCTCAGGTGATCCACCCATCACGGCCTCCCAAAGCACTGGTGATTACAGGCGTGAACCACCATGCCCAGCCCCTCCAGTAGTCTCTAATTACCCTTAGGACAAATTATAAACTCCTTGTCACAGCCCACGAGGCTCTGCAAGCATGGTCCTTAGCACATGCTATTCTCTCTACCCATAATCCTTTTCTTTCTCTCCCTCCTCCACCTACAGTGGCCATATTCTTCACCTTGATGACTCCTTTCAGGGCTTACCTTAAATATCATCTCCTCCAGAAAGTTTCCCATTATTCCCTGCCCCCAGATGAATTTAACTGACACTGCCGAGTGTTCCCAAAGTACTCCACATATTCTAAGTGACTTTGTCAGGCTAGATAGCAATTGCTTGTTTAATTGTCCAGGTTTCAGCAATACATGGTAAACTACAGGAGGTCGGGAGCCTTTTCTCTTTTTTTCCCCAACCTTACCAGCCAAACAGAAGTCTTTTTTGCTCATCTTTGTGTCCCGTGATAACAAAAGATGTGGTGGGCAGTCAGCTAATATGGTTTATAGAATGGATGGAGGATGGATGAATGAATGGATGGATAAATGGAAAAAAATAACACCTCCTCTGTAAAGTCTTCTTGGACTCCTCTGGGCAGGGCATTATTATTATTATTATTATTATTATTATTATTATTATTATTATTATTATTATTATTGAAATGGAGTCTCGCTCTATCACCCAGGCTGAAGTGCAGTGGCACGATCTCAGCTCACTGCAACCTCCGCCTCCTAGGTTCAAGTGATTCTTCTGCCTCAGGCTCCCAAGTAGCTGGGACTACAGGTGCATGCCACCACACCCGGCTAATTTTTGTATTTTTAGCAGAGATGCGGTTTCATCATGTTGGCCAGGCTGGTCTCGAACTCCTGGCCTCAAGTGATCCACCCTCCTCGCCCTCCCAAAGTGCTGGGACTATAGGCGTGAGCCACTGCACCCAGCAGGGGATTATTTTTAATTTTTTATTTTTGAGACAGGGTCTCGCTCTGTTGCCCAGGCTGAAGTACAGTGGCACAAACATGGCTCACTGCAGTCTCGATCTCCTGAGCTCAAGCAATCCTCCCACCTCAGCCTCCCAAGTCGCAGGGACAACAGGCCCAACTAATTTTTTTACTTTTTGTAGAAATGGGGGTCTCGCTATGTTGCCCAGGCTGGTCTGAAACTCCTGGACTCAAGCCATCCTCCTGCCTTTTGGCCTCCCAAAGTGCTAGGATTGTAGGAGTGATCCACTGTGTCCAGCCTGGGCAGGACATTCTTCATCTATGCGTCATTTGGACTTCGTAACACCTCCTACAAATTTCTACCCAAGCCTTAGATTCCTCAGCCATAAAATGGGGAAAATGATAAGTACCTACCTCATGAGGTTAATACTAGTACATGACATAAGCCATGTAATAGTTTTAAATCCATGATAATAGGTTAAGTGTAAATGAGATAATCCACAAAAGTGCTTAAGAACAGGATCTTGGCCAGGCGTAGTGGCTCACGCCTGTAATCCTAGCACTTTGGGAGGCCAAGGCGGGGTGGATCACAAGATCAGGAGATCGAGAACATCCTGGCTAACGTGGTGAAACCCCGTCTCCACTAAAAATACAAAAAACTTAGCCAGGCATAGTGGCAGGCACCTGTAGTCCCAGCTACTCCAGAGGCTGAGGCAGGAGAAAGGCATGAACCCAGGAGGCAGAGCTTGCAGTGAGCCGAGATCGCGCCACCGCACCCCAGCCTGGGCGACAGAGAGAGACTCCATCTCAAAAAAAAAAAAAAAAAAAAAAAAAAAAGAATAGGATCTTGCACTTTCTAAGTGCTCAAAAACTGTTAGCTACAGTAATTATTGTGGCAATGTATCCTATCTTTCTGCATGTGTTCCCCACCAAACAGTGAACTCCTCAGGGACACCGCTCAGCCTTCCGGTCCTACTCATCTTGGGACACACCATCACCGCCTAGCTAGGTGTTTTCACCCAGGCAGGGCCTAGCTAGCTGTTTTCAGTAAATGTAAAAACAACTCAATGCAGATCCAGCAGCTGATGAGTCAGGGCACAGCACCCCCCTTCCTCACTCCCAAACCCAGACACAGCAACATCAACAGCCTCTTACACATTCACACCCACTCACATTCATTCAAAGAACCCCAAAATACCACAGAACAGTCACCCAGTTCCTAAAGTCAGCGCCAGTCATGCCTGGGTAAAAAGCCTTACCTACGCTCTTCCCTGTACCCTCCACAATCTACCTCAATGCCTGGAATGACGGGGGCTGTCGGCACCACCCCCTCACTGTAGGAGTTCCTATGGTAGGGTCATTCCAGATGGGGGCTGTGGGAGTGACCCCTCACGCTCACAGAAGTTCGGGAAGCAAAGTTGGACCTTCAGCCCCCCACTGACAGCATCCCAGCTACAGAGAGTGCAGCCTCCCTCCTTACCTTGAAATCCTCCCTCGCTTTTCGCTTCTGAAAACCTGAGTCCTGGCCCAGGCTGGGCAAGCTGGCTCAAGCCTGTAACCCCAGAAGGAGGCCCAGGCAGGCAGATCACCTGAGTTCAGGAGTTTGAGACCAGCCTGGCCAACATGGTAAAACCATGTCTGTACTAAAAATACAAAAATTAGCCGGGCTTGGTGGCACGTGCCTGTAATCCCAGCTCTTCGGGAGGCTGAGGCAGAAAAATCGCTGGAACCTGGGAGGCGGAGTTGCAGTGAGCCGAGATCACGCCATTGCACTCCAGCCTGGGCAACAAGGGCGAAACTCAGTCTCAAAAAAAAAAAAAAAGAAAAAGAAAGAAAGAAAAAAAGAAAACCTGAGTCCCTGTTCTTAGCAGGTGGTTGAAGAAGAGGCCTGGAAGCCGGAACTTCAGGGTTCTTCCCTCACTCACCCAGTTCCATCTCTGAACCTGGGAGCCTAGGTCCATTGTTCCCCTCTCCTAGTGTCAAGGACAGCAATTGGTAGGAAGCTGGCAGGACCAAGTAGACCCAAGGCCCGGGGGTCTCCTGAGAGGCCTTTCTTGGCCTTGAGGTGAAATACTTATATTAGCTACCATTTACCAGGTGCATAATAAGGGTCAGATACTGAGCCCAGGACTTTACATACATAATACATCATTTAATCCTCACAACAACCCTTTTTCCAAAGGATGCCAGGGGCTGCCGGGTAGGCTATTTTTAGGAAATCACCGGGTAGGATTGGCACGCAAGTCTTTTTAGTTTTTGTTCTTAATGAGACAGGGTCTTGCTCTGTCACCCAGGCTGGAGTGCAGTGGCGCGATCTCAGCTCATTGCAGCCTCGATCTCCCAGGCTCAAGCGATCCTCCCGCCTCAGCCTCCTGAGTAGCTGGGACTACAGGTAAAAGCCACCACGCCAGGATCTCCCTATGCTGCCCAGGCTTGTTCGGAACTCCTGAGCTCAAGCGATCCTCGGGCCTCAACCTCCCAAAGTGCTGGGATTACAGACGTGAGCCACCGCGCCCGACCGGCACTCAGGTCTTTAATTTCAGAGTCTTCGACAGTCCAGCTTTAAACAATGTTGGGGGGCAGTATGGCGGATTGGGGGGTTGTGACTGTCTTCAGGTGTTAAGCTGTGAGATGCCCCTCAAGGCAGCACCCGCTCCCCAATCAGCCAAGCCCTCATCTCCCGGAAAGAGGGGCGCTGAGAGCAGGGGATGGGGGTGGAGGGTCGGGTAGGTGGTTAAGGGGTGCTTCTTTGGGGGCCTGGGCGGAGCCAGGGCGGGGCTTGGCGAGCCCAGGGGAGGAGCCGAGCTGGTGGCCCCGGCTCACAGGCCAAGATGGCTGTTAATTAAAGTGCTGGCACCAGCTCCTCTCTGCAAAGTTTGAAGCCGTTATTTTCCACTCCAGCGAAGCGGGGAGAATCCGGCTGGGCTGACGGAGACGCCACACCGCGCCAGGGGAGCAGGCGCTTTTTCGGAGCGGGAGGCGGGGCGCCGTGTGGCTGCGAGCGCGCCTCTTGGATGCCCCGGCCGGCGCGGGGGTCGGTGGGTGGGCGCTCCCGCCCCATCCCTGGCCCCGGGCGGCCAGCCGCGGTGTGCCCGGAGGGCTCTGCGAGGGCTGTGAGTGGCGGGCGAGCCCCAGCGGCGTAGCAGAGGAGGGGCCCGCGTGCGAGCGTACTAGGGAGAAGGGGGTCCGTGCAAATCCCAGGCTGACGACCGCGCACGCGCCCCTCGGGTCACCGGCCCTGTCGCTCTTGGTGGGGCATACCGAGGAGACGGCCGTGGGGAACCGGGGGGCCGGATTGCCTGACAGCCGAGCGCTGAAGACTACTCTTCCCGAGCCTAGGGAGGTCTGGCTGCCCTGAGCCCCCTACCCCTGGGCTTTGGGCAATAAACGGTACCTACAGACTCCATCGCGCTGAGGTTGGAAGAGCCTGGAGCCAAGCTACGAGTTTGAGTCCCGGCTCTCCCACTTATTAGTTGTGTGACTTTAAGAAAATCTCTTAACTTCCCAGAGCCTCAGTTCTCCATCTGTAAAATTAAAATAATGTTGGACTTTACTTCTTTGGATTGATGTGAAGATCAAGGGTGATCATGTATGTAAAACATTCAACACAGGGCCTAGCACAGAGTAAACCCTGAATAAATGCTACTTATTGGATTTTTTTAGCTCCCTCCTTGGTGGTGGTGGGGTCACTCCAACCTGGCCTCAGCCATCAGTGCTTGGAGGGTCCTCTCTCACAGCCCCCTCGTTGGATGTCCCTGTGTCCTTCTACTCCCAGCCCTGGATGAGGTGAGCGACCTCAACCTTGGGTAGGGAAGGCCAGGGAATCATTTTGCCCATGGCGAAGGGTCAACAGGGAGATTGCGAGCCGGGTGTCGGGGGGCCTCTCGGGAGGCCGGCCAGTCGCCTCCAAATGGCAGAATCCTCCCCGGTGGGCCGGATAAAGGAGGGCGAAGGAGGAGCGGTGGAGCAGCCCGACCTGGGCCTCAGATAACGTGACAAATATTTTGATGGAAGCAGACACGTTTCGGTTTATGCAACCTAAACACTTTGCTGCACTTGAGGAAGAGGAGAGCCTCCCACAGCCTGATGGGGAGAAGAGTTAGGGGGCGGCGGAGGAGGCTGGGGCGTGAGGGAGGAGGAGCTGAGGGGCTGGATGAGATCCACCCCTCCTCTTGGAGGCTGGAAAAGGGGGTCACCCCTCAGGGACGTATTTGCATCTGTCAGCATGGAGAAATAACGTGGGGGTGCCCGCCTTTTTAGGATCCCCTTTTCTCCCTGGTCTAGAGGCAGAGATAAAGGGATTGAGCAGAGGCAGATGGAAGAAAAGGGCCCAGGAAAAAGCGGCCTGGCCACAGTTCGGTGAGGAAGGGGCAGAGACGAGGAGGGGGTTGAAGCTCCTGCCCCCCCTCGGGGGAGGCGGGTCCTGGAACAGTCAGAGCCAGAAAGGAGGAGGCGGCTGCCCTCTGGCTCCGCTGGGCCCCCGGACAGGCATTCATCCGATCTCTGGATCTCCCAGACGGGTGGTCTGCGAGGCCTGAGTGCCAAATGGTCCCCTCTGTATCCTCTTCTTCGCGTCATAACCCCCTTTCTCATCCTACCTTCCAGCTCCCCGCTCCGTCCTCCCCTCAATCGCTCTTTGTCCCCTGCAGACCTGGGCGCTATCCCCTCGCTTCCGCCCCCTGCGGGTCTTGGCCCGTCGCGACCCCAGTCCCTCTGTTTTGCTGGTGACCGACCCTCGAAGCCTCTCCTCTCCCGATCCCCTCGGCGCTCTCTAGCTCTCCCTGTGGCCCTCTCTCCCGTTCGCTCTTTGGTCCCTACTCTCCCCTTCCCTTGGAGCGCCTCTCGGGTCTCTCGGACCCCGGCCCCCACCCCATTTCCGAGTGTCGGTCTCCGCGTACTCAGTCTCTCCTTTACTCTCCAGGCTGCCGCCCGAGGTCTCCGCGGCCCCGCCCCCTTCTGCCCCGCCCACCTCGAGGCGCCCGCGGCCCAATTAGGCCCCGGCCCCGCCCGCAGCCCCACCCCTCGTGAGCCCAGAGCCGCGCGGAGCGGGCGGGGCGGGGCCCTGCCGAGGGGGCGGTGGCCCGGGCGCGAGGAGGCGGGAGGAGCCAGGCGGGAGGCTGCAGGCGGGAGGCGGGAGGCTGCAGGCGGGAGGCGGGAGGCGGCGGCCGCGGCGCTCAGTCCGGCAGCGCAGCAGGAGGGAGGCGCGAGGCAGGAGCCGGCAGCTGGGCTCCGCAGAGCAGCCAGCGCAGCGCGGCGCCCGGGGCCCGGCCCCATGCCCGCAGCCCCGCCGGACCGCCCTTGAGCGCGGGCGCCTAGCCCGCGCCCCCTGCCCGCCGGCACCATTGCCCCGACGGCGCGGCCGGGCGGCCCGGCGCTCCCCAGGCTCCGCGCGGGCCGAAAGACGCTGCTAGCTGCCGCCGCGGGCGTGGTGATGCTGCTGGTGCTGGTGGTGCTCATCCCCGTGCTGGTGAGCTCGGGTGGCCCGGACGGCCACTATGAGATGCTGGGCACCTGCCGCATGGTGTGCGACCCCTACCCCGCGCGGGGCCCCGGCGCCGGCGCGCGGACCGACGGTGGCGACGCCCTGAGCGAGCAGAGCGGCGCGCCCCCGCCTTCCACGCTGGTGCAGGGCCCCCAGGGGAAGCCGGGCCGCACCGGCAAGCCCGGCCCTCCGGGGCCTCCCGGGGACCCAGGTCCTCCCGGCCCTGTGGGGCCGCCGGGGGAGAAGGGTGAGCCAGGCAAGCCGGGCCCTCCGGGGCTGCCGGGCGCGGGGGGCAGCGGCGCCATCAGCACTGCCACCTACACCACGGTGCCGCGAGTGGCCTTCTACGCCGGCCTCAAGAACCCCCACGAGGGTTACGAGGTACTCAAGTTTGACGACGTGGTCACCAACCTAGGCAACAACTACGACGCGGCCAGCGGGAAGTTTACGTGCAACATTCCTGGCACCTACTTTTTCACCTACCATGTCCTCATGCGCGGCGGCGACGGCACCAGTATGTGGGCAGACCTCTGCAAGAATGGCCAGGTGGGCCAGGCGGGGGCATGGGGATGGGCTGGGGCCGGGGCACCCAGGGAGCCCGGGGCAAATGAGTACCTGATAGGAGTTGGCTGGGGCGCCAGGCGGACGCAGGTGGAGATGCCACCCCACAGCGGCCCCGCTTGGGCATCACGTGTGGGGATGGTCGGAGCCAGCGGACATCTCCGATCCTCAGTTCCTGGGTTCCCGCTCCAAGACAGACGCTGCTGGGCACCGTCTGGAACGCTGCTGGAAATGAGGGAAATGAACCCAACTAGTCAGAGCGCAGGGCTCCCAGGTGCACGGACTTGCCCTTGGGTGCTTGCTCCTTGGGAAGTGGATTCGGGCCGACACCAGCGGGCTACAAGGGGAGGGCAAGGATGGGCTCTGGCGCGTGGAATAGGGAGAAGCAGCATCCGCACCTGCGGGCGCCTAGGCGCGTGGCCATGGGCGCGAGCGGAGAAGGCCGGCTGCGGGAAATGTTTGGGGCACAAAGGCAAAGGGAGCCCGGTGCTTAGAGCCCTGGCTGCAGTGCGTTCCCTGCCCTCGAGAAGGGACCATTGGGCGGATCTGACACCCTTTGCCAAACCCGGGAGTTGGAGAGCTCTTTCCCACTGTAGCAGAGCTTCCCCAACAAGAAGGCAGCCTGGGGGGATGGGGGACTTTTTCCTCCTGAGGCGGGGGGCAAGAGATGGAAACTCCCCCTCCTCTTGGTCTCCCAGCTCCAGCCCCTCCTAACACTGGAGTGTGTGGGGTCCTCTCCATTCTCCATCCCCATCTCAGACGCTGCAGCTGGAAAGCGCTGAGTGTGTTGGGGACTCAGACGCTGCAGCGGGAAAGCGCTGAGTGTGTCGGGGACTCTGGTACTGGGACTCGCATGTGCGTGTAGCTCTCCTTGGAATGGCCGACCCGGGACCAACCTCCACCCAGCCCCGCCCTGGGGAGACAATTTTAGCCAGCTCTCTTGATACCACCTCCCTTCCCAGTGCTCTCACTCGTGGTGGCCTGTGGCCTGGGGGTGTGGTCAGGCTGAGCATTCTCTTGGAAGAAGGGGACCACTGGTCAGAACTAAAGCTGAGCTAGTGGAAGTTGAGAAGGAATCTCTCACGATTAAGATACAAGACCTTGTTGGAACCCTTCCCACAGCAGCACTGCCCTGAGACTCTGCCAGCCTGTGGGTCTGCAAGTCTTGGGGGCAGAGACAGGGGCAGGCAGGGAAAGTGAGCATATAGCCTGCCAGGTGCTCATAAGTCAGCCCCTCTTCTCTTTCCTCTGCCTGGCTGCTGCCCTGCCAACACCTTTTCTCTGGTTTCTGCCTCTCCCCTGCCTCTTTCTTCTATTTTGCTGTTTCTTGTCCATCTCTCTCCTGTGTCTGCCTTTTCCATCTCTCCCTGGGTTTCTGGCCTCTCCTCCCCGGGTCTAACCCCACTCTTCTCTATTCCTTGTATGTCTCTCTTTCCCACGTGTGTCTATCAGACATCCCCGTGTCTCTCCTCTTTGTCCTTGGTTCCTGACCAAATGGGAGGCCCCAGTATCCAGCAAAGCTCATTCTGCAGACAGCCCCATGATTCCCCCTATTAATCACCAATAAGGGATGCAGCAATGTCACCTTCATCAATGGAATGTCTTCCTTTCCCAAAGAAGTTTGGGCTGACACAGAGCTGAGGTTTCAGGGGATTGGCAGCTTGCCTGGATAGGGAGGCAGTCATTGGGTCACAGGTTGGCCCTAGACCCTGCACCACCTCAGGAAGTCCCAGCAGGCCCCCAGAGATGAGGCAAGAAGAGGCCCCAGAGATGCTGTGTGTTTAGAATGGGGAACTTGCTTCAGTCACTGGGAGGTAAAACCATCTCAAAAGCTCCTTTTCCCTCCAGCAGGGGCAGGGTGTTGACAGAGTCTGATGAAGGGGTGCTCATTGGAGATGGGACCACAGGCTAGTAGGAAAAAAGGAGGTGGCTTTAACTAGGGGTTTCAAAGGCCCAGCACTTTAATAGTTACTCAGACCAGCCCCCTCAAAAGAAAACCAGGAGAGGCTGGGCCTGGTGGCTCACGTCTGTAATCCCAGCACTTTGGGAGGCCGAGGCAGGTGGATCAACTGAGGTCAGGGGTTTGAGACCACCCTGGCTGACACGGCGAAACACCGTCTCTATTAAAAATACAAACATTAAGCCAGGCGCGGTGGCTCACACCTATAATCCCAGCACTTTGGGAGGCCGAGGCGAGCGGATCACGAGGTCAGGAGATCGAGACCATCCTGGCTAACACGGTGAAACCCCGTCTCAACTAAAAATACAAAAAAATTAGCCGGGCGTGGTGGCGGACGCCTGTAGTTCCAGCTACTTGGGAGGCTAAGGCGGGAGAATGGGTTGAACCCGGGAGACGGAGCTTGCAGTGAGCCGAGATCGCGCCACTGCACTACAGCCTGGGTGACAGAGCGAGACTCCATCTCAAAAAAAAAAAAACAAAACAAAACAAAACCAACATTAGCATGCGTGATGGTGCATGCCTGTAATCCCAGTTAGTTGGGAGGCTGAGACAAGAGAATAACTTGAACCCAGGAGGCAGAGGTTGCAATGAGGTGAGATCTCGCCACTGTACTCTAGCCTGGGCAACAGAGTGAGACTCTGTCTCAAAAAAAAGAAAAGAAAAGAAAAGAAAAGATAAAAACGAAAAGAAAAGAAAACCAGGAGAAATAGTGGGGCCTGTAGCCCCCCTCTCCCATGTCCTTTATGACTTCTTCCAAATTGCCCAAGAGACTCATTTGATCTCACTAGCCATCCCACTTGTTAGTTCTGAGCCCCTACTAGGAGCCAGATTTGAGGCTTTGTAGTTCAGTCCACTTGCCCTCCAAGACCTCATGGCCTATGCAGGGGGAACATTCATAACATACAATCACACACCCCAATGAGCACTGTGTTGAAGGTGGGCTGGGAGCCCAATTGATGACTTTGGTCCCCAAATGTGTTGGCTGGGAGGGAGTGCTTCAGTAGGGCCTACCCTGGTGCAGACCAACCTGATGCAGGGGGAGAAGATGGTGAACCTTGGTCCCCAAGGTGAGGAGATACCGCAAGGGAGAATATAAAAGGTCAAGTGTAGGGGAAAGCCAGCTCAGAGGTGGACAAGGACATTTAAATAAGCAGAGAAAAAAATGGCAGGACCAGACAATGGATGGGAAAAAAGAGAGAAGCTTGTATCTCCTGTGACTTCAGAACAAGGGGCCACCCTGAGCACTGCGCTTTTCCTTCCTGGCTTCCTGCCTGTCGAGAGGCTTCCAGAATTTCTTTAGGGAGGCAGAGCTGAATCTGGGCTGTGCCTCTTCTCCGGGCAAGTTCGGGATGGGGAGCGCCACTTTCATGCCTGGCACTGAGGCTCCCTCTGTCCTTATCTGAGGCCCACTGGCCCCAGTCCTTAGGGGTAGCCTTGCATCAACACCCCTGATGGCACCAAGCCCTGGCCATTAGGACGCGAGGAGGTGGGGAAAGGACTCTGGGTTGGCAGTGGGGCCCAGGGTGTGGTGAGTTGCCTGCAGCTGCCTCCAAGATCCACAGTTCAGGTGGGTTGGAGAGGATACAAAATTAATAAATCGGGCAAGGGGCTTTGTGAGGATGTGCCAGGGCCTGTTGTCAGGGTGCTGCTTATCCAGGGTAGGAGGCTGTGGGGAGGTGAGTATCACCAATGGGCCAGGGGTTTGACAACAGAGTCTGAGTGTGACGAGAGGTGCTGACATATATCAATTGAAGGTGGCAGTATAAAGACCTAAGAAGGCTGGGCACAGTGGCTCACGCCTGTAATCCCAGCATTTTGGGAGGCTGAGGCGGGCGGATCACCAGAGGTCAGGAGTTCGAGACCAGCCTGTCCAACATGGTGAAACCCTGTCTCTACTAAATATACAAAAAAATAGAGCCGTGTGTGGTGGTGGGTGCTGTAATTCCAGCTACTTGGGAGGCTGAGGTAGGAGAATCACTTGAACCTGGGAAGCGGAAGTTGCAGTGAGCCGAGATCGCACCGCTGCACTCCATCCTGGGTGACAGAGCGAGACTCTGTCTCAAAAAAGAAAAAGACCTAAGGAGATCAGCCTCTTCCCTGGTGGTGGCAGATGGCCCCCTGGCTATCCTCTCTGGCCTCTAATCCCTTTCACAACACAGAGCACAGTGCCTGGCACAGTGGGAATGCAGTAAATGTGTGAAAATGCAAGTGTCCCCCATGGGCCAGGCTGGCTCCCCTGTGGGAGCCACATCTGTACACCCAAGACCCCAGCATTGATCTGAGGGCAGGAACATGTTTCCTGGATGCCCTCTCACCCAGTTCCCTTGGTCAGACCATTGCCTCAGTTTCCCCTCCTGGCAGCCCTTGAGGAGCTGATTCTACAGCGCTCCCTCATAACAAGGCCCAAACCTGCTTTCCTGCTTCCTTGGCAACCTCGTTTCCCCACACTTCCCCTTGGACCCCAGGAGGAGCTGCAGGCCTCAACTGTCTCCAGTCAGGCAGAGAATTGGGACCCCTGGGTTCCATTCTTGGATCTCCCACCATCTAAGGATGGAAGGGCATAAATTCTCTCTGCCTCCATGGATAATTAGGATAATTACGGCAACAATCATGGTGAATAAATAATAAACATAAGCATAACAGTTCTGATGCAGTCACATCACCAGGAGATTCCTGATGACAGATGACTCTGTTCCAATGGATTTGGCTATTAAGAAGCACACTGTTTTAATGAGTTAAGGCTAAATTAATCTGGGCAATAAAAATAATTGTTATTAGTAGTAATTTATTAGCAAAGATAATGAAATGCATGTGTAATAATAAATACTACCAGGATTAGGTCTCAGGGAACAATACAGAAGTTGGCGTTTGCTTTCAGCTCTTCCCTAATAACTCAAAGCCCCATCAAGATCTAAATGGTTTTTTTTTCCTTCATCATCAAAAGGTTTTTACAGAGGTGGCAGTGGTAAGGCAAAGTCTTCTCATCCATTTTCTAGACAGAGAAACTGAGCTCCTTGGCAGACAGCATCTCCCCCTTCATTTATTCCCTCCCACCTTTAACTAGACCAGTTTTCCCAGCTAAGCACACAAAGAGTTTCTTCTCAGGTTGGGAAGAAGAGGTTGAGGGAAAAGAAGGGGCTGGAGATGGGCTTTAAAGGGAGGCCCTCATGCAAATATGTCGGGTCCTCTTCATTGCAGCATCGCGGCTGAGTCTGCAGCTCTGGCACAGCTGACCTGCAGTGCTGCCTCCAGCCCAGGAGAGAGGATGGGTCCCTCCCCTAATTTGGCTTGGTTCTACCCAGACTTCAGCCCTGGTGGGTGGGATGGTGAGCTGCCTTCAGTGAAGGGACAGGATAGAGAGGGGCTGTGGAGAAACCTGGCTGAGAGAACTCCACTCAGTGCAGCCTCCCCACACCACAAGCCACCGTCCTGGAGAGGGCGCTTCTCTTCCATGTCTCTACCCAGGATACCCTGGAGAGGCCCCGATCCTCAAACTCAGGCCTTATGTTTCCATACCTGTTAGAGGAATGTCTGTAGATCATTTGTTCACTACCACACAATCTCTCTCTCTCTCTTTTTTTTTTTGAGCCTGAGTCTCACTATGTCGCCCAGGCTGGAGTGCAGTGGCATGATCTCAGCTCACTGCAGCCTCCATTTCCTGGGTTCAAGTGATTCTCCTGCCTCAGCCTCCCCAGGAGCTGGGATTACAGGCATGTGCCACTATGCCTAGCTAATTTTTGTATTTTTAGTAGAGATGGGGGTCTCACCATGTTGGCCAGGCTGGTCTCGAACTCCTGACCTCAAATGATCCACCTGCCTGGGCCTCCCAAAGTGCTGGAATTACAGGCATGAGCCACCGTACCCAGCCACCACACAATCTCTTATGATTATAGTCAGAGCCCCCAAAAGTGACAGCAGGCTCAAAGCCCAAATGCTGGTGCTCCCTTGACCCATTATCCTGCCTGTCCCTCCCCATCCCCCATCAAGGCACGGACCAGCAAGGACGTCACATCAGACTGAGAATCCCAGAGGGAAGTAAGGCCTGGATTCCCTTCTTCCCACCCAGTTCCTTTCTACCACCCTGAGGTGAGACAGGAGGAGCTACAATCCTCTTTGGGTGGGTAGCGACAGGTACATAGCTGCAGCTCCGTGGAGGCTGGCACCCAGGCCCCTTCTAAGCTCTGGGAGGGGAAAGCATTACCAGGCCTTCCGTCTCACTGCTGCAGCGGGAGAGACTCTGGAATGCACTTCAGACCAAAGACCTGGCCCTGGTTCCAGGGTGGTTGCTGACTGGCAGCCTGGCATTGGTCCAGCTGCCTGACCTGTGGGGCCAAGGTGTGCCCTTGTGTCCATCCACTGACATAAGATCCAGCGGGTGTGGCTGAAACGATGGCATCGTTATGAAAGCAGAGAGGAAGGAATGATGAGAGTAGGGAAGGCCCTCCATTCCCTGGAGGTCCAGAGAATTCCTGTTTGCAAGGACAGGCTTCCAGGCTTCCTGGAGGTATTGAGGTTCTCAGCCAGCTGGATGGAAAGCGCTATAAGAGTTAAGGAGGAAGACTCTGCCTTGACTCCCAATTCAGGCCCAGATCAGACCTGCCCTAGAAATCCAGGGCTCCTCTCTGCCCCTTTCCTGAAACAAGTTCTGTATGATTGGAAGGGGGCGGGGGGGGGGGGGGCGGGGGCGTGGCGGGGATAAGACGAGGCTGGATGCCAGGTTTCAGGGTCTGCTGATCCTCCTCACGGGACTGCCTCACCTCCCTCCCTTCTCATCCTCCCTCCCCTCTCGCCCTCCCTCCTGTGTCCCCCACCCGCAGGTGCGGGCCAGTGCTATTGCCCAGGACGCGGACCAGAACTACGACTACGCCAGCAACAGCGTGATCCTGCACCTGGACGCCGGCGACGAGGTCTTCATCAAGCTGGATGGAGGCAAAGCGCACGGCGGCAACAGCAACAAATACAGCACGTTCTCTGGCTTCATCATCTACTCCGACTGAGCTCCCCACGTCTCCCTCCACCCACGTCCCTCACCCCCCGGGGTCCCCTCCGGGCGGGGCAGGCGATGACTCGCCCCTCGCCCACCCGCTCGCTGCCCGGCCCTCCCCGGCTATGACGCCCCCGGCCCGCGCTCAACACCGCCTGGGCCACAGCTAGGCCCTCCCGCCGGCTCGCTGCAGAGCCGGGCCCAGCGCGCCCTGTCCCCGTGCCCGGGAGCCGGGGTTGACCGCCCCCGCCCGGCCCGCGCTATATATTTGTACAATAGGACTGTTTACTGCCCACCTCCGCCTGCCAGCCCACCCCAGCCTGGGGAGAGGTCGCGGCAGCGGGGTTGCTTCCTGCGCTCTGAGATGAGCTGCGCTCGGCTCCCTCCGGGGTGGCGCGCCGGGGGGAGGGGGGAGTTGGGGGCTGGATAGCTTCCCAGCACCCTCAGAGCCCCCGCCCGGCTGTGCCCTGTCTGACCAAAGCTATAATAAAAACATTTTCACCCCGCGGGGATTTCAGTCTGTGCCCTGGGGAGGGCTGCGGGAGGGGACGGCGGACCGTGCCCTCCTCCAGATTAGGAAGAGGTCTGGTGGAAGTTTCTAGGGGAAACCAGGTGCCAGAGCCAGAGCTGCTCCAGGAAGAAGTTGCCAAAGGGCCTAAAGCCGACCACAACCCAAGTGGTCCTGGGCAGCTGGGATGGGAAGCAGCCCAGTTACTTCATCATCTTCGATGGTGGACACATTCCTTTTTTTTTTTTGGACGGAGTCTTGCTCTGTCGCCAGGCTGGAGTGCAATGGCAAGATCTCGGCTCACTGCAACCTCCACCTCCCGGGTTCACGCCATTCTCCTGCCTCAGCCTCCTGAGTAGCTGGGAATACAGGCGCGCACCACCACGCCCAGCTCATTTTTGTATTTTTAGTAGAGATGGGGTTTCACCATGTTGGCCAGGCTGGTCTCGATCTCCCGACCTCGTGATACGCCTGCCTCAGCCTCCCAAAGTGCTGGGATTACAGGCGTGAGCCTCGCTGAAAGTGGCATCAGCACTCCACAAGCACAGGTGATCTTTAAACTGGGAGACCTAGGTCCGGCCCCGGGCCACCGTGTATAATCCTGGGCAAGTCACTTCTTTCAGCTCAATTTAGGATTAGTGACAGCCATAAAAAGGAATATCCTTTGGACTGAAGGCTGGTTGACCTAGGTCTACGCACTTGACCTCTGTGCCTTGGTTTCCTCATCAATAAACGTAGGAGACCTACCTCACTTGATTGAGGATTAGTGAGGTATATTGTTATGTGCTCAATAAACATAGCTTTTATTATTTATCTATAACTGTTGCAAAATGCTTTCAAGTATGTCATCTCAAGTTTTCCAAACAGCCCTGGAAGGTTGGACCTCCAGGTGCCAACTCCAAGTTGCTCCAAGTGGCAACTTTCAGGTGCCAATTTCAGCGAGGCTCACGCCTGTAATCCCAGCACTTTGGGAGGCTGAGGCAGGCGTATCACGAGGTCAGGAGATCAAGACCAGCCTGGCCAACATGGTGAAACCCCATCTCTACTAAAAATACAAAAATGAGCTGGGCATGGTGGTGTGCGCCTGTATTCCCAGCTACTCGGGAGGCTGAGGCAGGGAGGTTAAATATCTTGCTTACATAGTTTCTAAGTTCTGTGATTGCACTTAAAAATCCAAGACATGGCCATGCGCAGTGGCTCACACTTGTAATCCCAGCACTTTGGGAGGCCGAGGTGGGAGGATCACCCAAGGTCAGGAGTTTGAGACCAGCCTGGCCAACATGGTGAAACCCTGTCTCTACTAAAAATACAAAAATTAGCTAGGCGTGGTGGCAGGCACCTGTAATCCCAGCTATTTGGGAGGCTGAGGCAGGAGAATCACTGGAATCCTGGAGGCGGAGGCTGCAGTGAGCTGAGATCACACCATTGCACTCCAGCCTAGGCAACAGAGCAAGACTCCATCTCAAAAAAAGAAAAAAGGAAAGAAAGAAAATCCAAGACATACCAAGTCCCCTTACTCCACCACTGCCATCCTCACTTCCTATAACTGGGGGCCATGTCACACAGGGCATTTCTAGATAACAACAGCTAATATTGAGAGAGCACCCACTATATGTCAGGTACTATGTAAGAACTTTATAAATAGTATCTCATGGATATGTGTGCGGGGGTGGGCAGTAGATCTACAGGAAGTTATCTCATGCCCTTTAAAATTATGCTGTTATTTTATCCATTTTAGGTGAGGAAACTGAGGCTCACAGAGGTTAAGCAACTTGCCAAGATCACAGAGCTAAAAACAGGCAAATGCCAGTATTTGCACCAAAGATAATGCTCTTACCTGGTACACCATATTTCATAGAGTTGGGATCTCCAAAGCAGATCTGTGGATGGCACCGGGGCAGCCTGAGCCCAGCCCTTCCACTCCCACCCCAACCCTGCAGAGGCCTGATGTATTTACAAGCATCTGCCCTGGGCGGCAGCCATGGAGTGAGCCTCTTGGAGAATCCCAAGGCTCTACATTGAGGAAAGGTCCCATCTGGCCTCCCCTCCCCAGTCTAGCTCAGCTGGAGAGACAGGAAGGAGGGGTGGCCTCCCTCCTGGCCAGGCCTCATGTATAGACCCTTGTCATGGCTGGCAGACTTGAATGACTTTCTTTATCCTCCCTTCTCTTCCCTACTTCCCCCACTGCCAGCTGTGGCTGTTTAATAAAATTAGCTTAATGCTTGTTCCTTCCCTGTGGGGTCTGGAGATTGAAATCTGCGGGTCCCCACAAACCCAATAAAACCCCTGGCAGTTCTGGCTAGAATGAGAGTCTCGGTGGGAAGAGTGATTAGATTAGAAGGCACTCCTCTGGCCCCCCAGTGCTGCCCACAGCCCCGGGTTCTCTAATGGCCATTTGGGCCTGGAATTACCCAGCCACCACACCTGAGGGCCTCCCCACCTTTCCCAGAGGCCACTGGGACTGATCCATGACTTCTGTTACAAGAAAAGCCATGTTAATCTTTTCTGTAGTGCGTGCAGGCTGGCCGGCTGGCTGGCCTGGTTTCTTTTCCTTCTGGTAACTTGACAATCCTCATGTCATTCTGAGAGATGGGGCTAACATCTCCATTTTGTAGGTGAAGAAATCATAGTCTGAAGAAGATTTGTGACTTGCCCACAGTCATGCAGTAATGCTGTGGCACAGCTGGGGCTGGACTGAAGCCAAGGACTTTTTTGACCTTTGAAGGGCACCAGGAATGTCCTGCAGTGCCAACTTGCCTACTGCTTGTCACTCAAGCCACATCCCATTTGCAGGGGAACCTTCTAGGGAAATGCTCCCCATCAAACAGGGGCTCCTCAAGGGCAAATCTATTTTTTTCCTCAGACTTGGGACACCTGAGGGCAAAGACTGTGTCTCCATCATCAGGTTGGGAAGCTTCCTAAAGGTAAGAGGCATATCTTCTCCACAGACTAGGGGGCCTCAAAGATTGTGTTTTCTCTTCAAATCGTCAGCTCCTTGAGGGTGGGGTGTATATCTCCACCCAGACCAGGGATCTGGGGATTCCTAGATGCAAAGACTGGCTTCCATGAGTGATTCTGACGGGTAGATACTGTGCTTTTCCTTTTCTTTCTTTCTTTTTTCTTTCCTTTTTTTTTTTTTTTTTTTTTGATGGAGTCTTGCTCTGTCACCCAGGCTGGAGTGCAGTGGCATGATCTCGGCCCACTGCAACCTCCACCTCCTGGGTTCAAGCGATTCTCCTGCCTCAGCCTCCCAAGTAGCTGGGACTACATGCGCGCACCACTATGCCTGGCTAATTTGTGTATTTTTAGTAGAGACAAGATTTCATCATGTTGGCCAGGCTGTTCTCAAACTCTTGGCCTCAAGTGAGCTGCCCATCTCGGCCTCCCAAAGTGCTGGGATTACAGGCATGAGCCACTGCGCCTGGCCGATACTATGCTTCTTCTATTAAACTAGGACTTTCTGAGAAAGGGACAGTCTCCACCCCCGGACTGGGGGCTGCCTGAAGGAGAGACTGTCTTCTTACCTAACTGTGAGCTCTCTGAGAGCAGAGGCTGTGTCTGTTTTTTCTATTGGGGCTCCCTGAAAGCAGGGCATTTGTCTCCCCCTTCCTCAGTCAGGGTTCTTTTCTGGCACAGGAACATTCCAGCAGGCAGGGCTGTGTGGGTGGTGGGAAGGAGCTGGACAGACAGAACGGCATGTCCACTCTGGAGGAGAAGCAACAAATCTCCCCAGGCTGCCTCCCCTTTAGGAAGATGTGTGATTAATTAATGAATAATGTCCCTGCCAGGAGGGTTGTGAGGATGGAGGTGCCCCTGGAGCTCTCCCACACGAGAAATGGCAGGCCATCCTGTGTGGAGGCAGCCACCAGCCCTAGGAGCTAGTGCTGCCCTGGTTTCTAAGGTTATGGGGACCAGAGGGCAGTGGGCCCACTGCTGGGGGCTGCCCTAATTGGATGACTTTGCAGGAAGGCCAGGCAGGTGAGCCCGGCTCTCCACTTCAGCTTGCTACAGACACATCTGCCATGGTGAGGTCTAAGGGTTAATTGCCTCCTGCCTCACTCCTGGCAACCAATATTTCATTTACTGCTTGGAGGGGAGCTGCCCAGAGAATCAATCCTGGACAAGCATCCAGGAGACAGGGGAACTGGGGAGACCCAGGAGCTGTTTCCTAGAGGAGCTCTGAGCATCAGAGGAGGAGGCAGGAGGCGGAGACCCAGAGAAGGCGGCCAATTGCTCAAAGCTGCTCTGGGACTTATCTGAGTTCTGCTGACCCTGACAACAGTTCCAGGACCCCCAAGGGCTAGAATAAAGTTCCAGGGGTCCAGAGGCCACACTACCCCAGCTAGCTGTGTTGTTGCCCATGCCCTGTTTCCTTCTGCATTTATTTATGTGGATGCCCCCCAGACAAAACTGTAGCAGGTTAGATGCTGTTAATAAGGTTATTTTCACACATGATGACAGTATATTTGAAAAGTGGAACGGAAGGTGTGAGTTCCTCACTCCCTTCTAGGTAATAAACTTTAAAATCCTACTAATGAGGTGATAATAAAGTGGAAGTGAAAAGTCTACACGTTTGGAACTGGAAGGGATTGGAAGGGATACTGAGAAGGGGCAGCTGGGGGCTGGAGAAAGGGGCCAGAGGGCTACCTACAACATGCTCTCCGTTCATTTGCGCCATCTGCCAAAATTAAGAATCAATGCCACAGAATGGCCACTCCTATTATGCAGCTCAGAAACACTAAGACCCAGAGAGGAAGCCAAAGTTGACTGGGTTGGTTCAGGGCAGAGCTAGAAAAGGAGACAGCAGGACCCAGTGGACACGCAGGAAATGAAGACAGAAGAACCGGGTTCGGCCAGGTGCAGTGGCTCACGCCTGTAATCCCAGCACTTTGGGAGGCCAAGAAGGGTGGATCACCTGAGGTCAGGATTTCGAGACCAGCCTGGCCAACAGGGTGAAACCCTGTCTCTACTAAAAATACATAAATTAGCTGGGCATGGTGGTGCACACCTGTAATTCCAGCTACTCCGGAGGCTGAGGCAGAAGAATTGCTTGAACCCGGAGTGGGGTGGTGGTTTCAGTGAGCCAAGTTCATGCCACTGTACTCCAGCCTGGGCAACAGAGCAAAAAAAAGAAAGGCAGGGCACAGGGGCTTGCGCCTATAATCCCAGCACTTTGGGAGGCCGAGAAGGGTGGATCACCTGAGGTCAGGAGTTCGATATCAGCCTGGCCAACATGGTGAAACCCCGTCTCTACTAAAAATACAAAAAATTAGCTGGGCATGGTGATGGTTGCCTGTAATCCCAGCTACTTGGGAGGCTGAGGCAGGGGAATTGCTTGAACCTGGGAGACAGAGGTTGCAGTGAGCCGAGATCGTGCCATTGTACTCCAGCCTGGGCAACAAGAGTAAAACTCTGTCTCAAAAAAAAAAAGAAAGAAAGAAAGAAAGAAAAAGAAATGAAAAAAGAAATAACCCAGATTGGGAATGATTATATGTGGGATTTTAGAAAGAAAGAAAGCTAAGTGTGGTGGCTCACGCCTGTAATCCCAGCACTTCATGAGACTCAGGCAGGAGGATCACTTAAAGCCAGGAATTTGAAACCAGCCTGGGTGGCAAAGCAAGACCTCGTCTCTACAAAAAAGTTATTTAAATTAGCCAGGCATGGTGGCGCAAGCCTGTATTCTCAGCTCCTCAGGAGTCTGAGGTGAGAGGATCACTAGAGTCCAGGAGTTCGAGGCTGCAGTGAGCTATGACAGTGCCACTGCACCCCAACCTGGATGACAGCTAGACTTTGTTTAAAATAAAAATAAAAAAGAAAGAAAGAAACTACCCAGAGAGCAGCTTCTTCAGGGGATGGGGCTCCTGCCTCTTCCCAGATGATGAAAGTAAAATTTGAGGGCTCCTTCCCAGGCCCTCAAGGCACAGGCCTTTGCTCCTTGAGTGGTAAGCACTGGCCTGGACTAGGAAAACTGCCTGGGCTAGGATAGTTACAGACCTCTCCCTGCCTCACCGGAGCCAGATATGTGTCTGCTAGGCCCTTGCCTACTCTGTTGCCTGCAGAATGCCTGCTCATTCTTTTTGTTGTTGTTGTTGTTGTTGTTGTTGTTGAGATGGAGTCTCACTCTGTCACCCAGGCTGGAGTGCGATGGCACAATCTCAGCTCACTGCAACCTCCACCTCCCGGGTTCAAGTGATTCTCCTGCCTCAGCCTCACAAGTGGCTGGGATTACAGGTGCCCGCCATCAGGCCCAGCTAATTTTTTGTATTTTTAGTAGAGACGGGGTTTCACTGTGTTAGCCAGGCTCGTTGCGAACTCCTGACCTCAGGTAATCCACCCGCCTCGGCCTCCCAAAGTGCGCCACCACGCCCGGCCATGCCTGCTCATTCTTTAAAGCCCAGGCAGATTGCCTGCTCTTTCATGAAGCCTTTCTGCACTCCCGCAGCAGGTCTCTCTCCAAGGCTCCAAAGCCTCCAAGGCTGGACTGAGCATCTTCCAAGTAGGGCTGTCTCACTCAGTACTGTAACAGTGTGCCGGCCACATAACGGCCATTCTACCGTAAGAGCAGTTGTTTCACCATCTCTCACTCTCCTTAAACTTTCACCTTTCTCTACTGTGATGGATGCTGCGGTGCACTGCCCAGGTCTCCTTCAGAACTGAAGGATCTTGTCCCCGAACTCCAGAGACTGCTGCCAGAAGATGGCTCTCAGCTACCAGCCCCCTTTCAGGATTTCCCCTGCTGATGTGAGCTGCCTTCCTCAATGTTCTGCCCCTTTCTCAGAGCAGCCTGCTTCCCATAACTGATCAGCATGGGTTTTATCTGCCTGGCCCTCCACCCGCTACTCAGGGCAGTTCTGAAGTGTCTTCCCCGCTTCAGAGTTCCCAGTTCAACTTCTTCCTCTGCCCAATCCTGTTTCTTTCTCTTCCACAGGTATTAATCTGGCCAGGTGCAGTGGCTCATGCCTGTAATCTCAACTTTGGGAGGCCAAGGTGGGAGGATTGCTTGAGCCCAGGAGTTTGAGACCAGCCTCTGCGACATAGTGAGACCCCTGTCTCAAAAAAAAAAAAAAAAAAAAAAACTAGCCAGGCATGATGATGTATGCCTGTGGTCCCAGCTATTCGGGAGGCTGAGGTGGGAGGATCACCTGGGCCTGGGAGTTCAAGGCTACAGTGAGCAATCGCCACTGCACTCCAGTCTAGGCGACAGAGCGAGACCCTGGCACAAAACAAAACACAGGTGTTAATTCCAAGAGCACGCTCCAATAAACTTCCTGCACCCTCATCTCTGTCCCAGGGTCTCTCTACAGAGAACTCAACCTGTGAGACCTACCCTAGTCTCATTCATTCACTGAGTCTTTCAGCCAATATCTATTGAGTACCTGCAGATAGATAGATCTGCAGGCCCAGCAGCAAGGGTAGGAGATAGAGTGTAAGGTGCCTATCCAATGGGTGATCACATGTCCTACCCCACAGAGAAGCCAGAAGTCACAAGAGACAGCCTCACTCCATCAACTTTCCACCATAAAATTACAAACTTCCCTGCACCTGTGACCCTCCTCTTCACCTTTCTTGCTTTCATGGAAGATGCTCTGTCTGCATCCTATGCCTTCCCGCCAGGGTGACCAGCTTGTCCTTGTTTGTCCAGGACTGTCCCAGTTTAAAACTGAAAGTCCTATGAAACCCCTCAGTCCCAGCCAGACAAATTGGGATGGTTGAAAAAGATTGGCAAAAGTCTCCAGCCTTTCTGGGGACTTCACTTAATTGATAACCACACTTCTTGATTCATATATATATATATATATATATATATATGTATGTATATATTTTTTGAGACATGGTATTGCTCTGTTGACCAGGCTGGAGTGCAGTGGCATGATTATAGCTTACTGAAGACTCCAATTCCTGGGCTCAGATGATCCTCCTGCCTCAGCCTCCCAAGTAGCTGGGACTGCAGGGCATGTGTCACCACACCAGGCTAATTTTTCTTTTTTTTTTTTAATTTTTTTTTTAGAGATGAGGGTCTCACTATATTGCCTAGGCTGGTCTCTGTCTCCTGGCCTCAAGCAAGCCTCCTGCCTTGGCCTCCCAAAGTGCTGGAATTATAGCCATGAACCACCACACTCAGCCCAGCTGCTCATTGTATATTGGCTCCTTCCCATCATCATTTAAAACTCTACTATCCTTAAAAATTCTCACTTGAGGCTGGGCACAGGGGCTTACACCTGTAATCCCAGCACTCTGGGAGGCCAAGGTGGGTGGATCACCTGAGGTCAGAAGTTCAAGACCAGCCTGACCAACAGGGAGAAACCCCATCTCTACTAAAAATACAAAATTAGCCAGGCATGGTGGCACATGCCTGTAATCCCAGCTACTCAGGAGGCTGAGGCAGGAGAATCACTTGAACCCGGGAGGCAGAGGTTGCAGTGAGCCGAGATCATGCCATTGCACTCCAGCCTGGGCAACAAGAGCGAAACTCCGTCTCAAAAAAAAAAAAAAAAAAATCCTCCCTTGACCCTACACCCCTCTTACAGCTACTACTTCATTTCTCTGCTCCCCTTGACAGCCAAACTACCTTAAAAGTTGTTACAACGTCCTCATATCCCACTGTCATCTGGCTGTTGTCACTCCTCTGAAGCTGCTCCTGTCAAGGGCACCCTAGGCCAGGCACAGTGGCTCATGTCTGTAATCCCAGCAGTCTGGGAGGCCACCCAGAGGTGGGGGTATGGCTTGCACTCAGGAGTTCAAGACCAGCCTGGGCAACATGGTGAAACCCTCATCTCTTAAAAAAAAAAAAAATTAGCCAGGAATGGTGGTGTGCACCTATGGTCCCAGCTACTTGGGAGGCTCGAGTGGGAGAATCACTTGAGTCCAGGAGGTGGAGACTGCAGTGAGCTGAGATCATACCACTGCACTCCAGCCTGGGTGACACAGCAAGACCCTGTCTCAAAAAAAAAAAGGCCACCCATGACCTCTTGTTAAACCAAGTGGATACTTGATTCAAGGACCTTTTAAAATTGGCCTATATCCAAAGTAGGCCAGGCGCAGTGACTCATGTCTGTAATCCCAGCACTTTGGGAGGCTGAGGCGGGCAGATCACGAGGTCAGGAGTTCAAGACCAACCTGGCCAATATGGCGAAACCCCGTCTCTACTAAAACTACAAAAATTAGCCGGGCATGGTGGTTTGCGCCTGTAGTCTCAGCTATTTGGGAGGCTGAGGCAGGAGAATCGCTTGAACCCAGGAGGCGGAGGTTGCAGTGAGCTGAAATCGCGCCACTGCACTCCAGCCTGGATGAAAGGGCGAGACTCCATTTCAAAACAAAACAAAACAAAACGGGCCAGGCGCGGTGGCTCACGCCTGTAATCCCAGCACTTTGGGAGGCCGAAGCGGGTAGATCATGAGGTCAGGAGATTGAGACCATCTTGGCTAACACGGTGAATCCCCGTCTCTACTAAAAATACAAAAAATTAGCCAGGCTTGGTGGCACACACCTGTAGTCCCAGCTACTCGGGAGGCTGAGGCAGGAGAACAGGAGAATCGCTTGAACCTGGGAGGTGGAGTTTGCAGTGAGTTGAGATCATGCCACTGCACTCCAGCCTGGGCGACAGAGCGAGACTCTGTCTCAAAAAAAAAAAAAATTAATTAATTAAAAAAAAAACACACAAAGCAGCTAATGCCACACTGTGGTGCAAAGGCTTTGCAATGATAAGGGTACAGCAAAGCCTCTGCAATGATAAGGGTACAGGTGGGAGGATGGCAGGATGTGCCTTCCCTCTGCTTCCTTTGAGCACCTGGGGTCGGTGGTCTCAGAAGTCACAGGTAGTGAGATGTCCACACACTTCCTAAGAAGACAGAGCCTGCTGCCTTTCACACCCCAATTACATCAGCCTAGAATCACCTTCTGCCTCCACACAAGAAAAAAAATTTTGCACCCAGTCCTCAAGTTAGGGTTCTAGGCCTTGAAATTCCTGTTGGGCCAATTCCAAACCAATCTCCCCTTATCAGCATCTGTGGTGTAGACCCCAGAAAATTTCTATTTGTGTTCACTAAGGTGGGCCTGGCCAGGCCCTACCAAGACCTCTCAGCACTATTCGGCAAGGTTGACCCTCTCACCTGTGAGACTGTCTTCCCTTGTCTTCTGAGATCCAAGGAACAGCCTCCCCTGCCAGGCAAGCTCCCAATCTCCCTTCAGCCCTCAGCTAGCATGCCACTACCCAGCCCCGATTCCCCCTGCATGTTCTCATTATAGTCTGTGTCTCACATCATTGTTCCTACTTAATTGTCTAATTTCTCCCATAGGCTGCAAGCTCCACGAGGATAGGAGGAGGGTGTTGATTACTGAGCAGCCTATTCTCTGAGCCCACCTGTCTCATATTAGCAAGTAGTTGTTGAATAAACGAATATGAGAACACCCATTACCATTTTATTGAATGTCAGCAAGGTGCTTTACCTACATTTTTTTCTAATCTTTGTAACAAGCTAAGAATTCTTTTGTTCCCTGTTTTATAACTCCAAAAACTGAGGCTCCGAGAGACTTGGTGACTTACCCAAGATTATCCAGCAAGTAAGTGTCCCCTGTCCCCTGCCTGCAGCAGGGCCGGACTCTGCCCCTTGCCTTGTCCTGGCTCACCTAACCTCCAGTTAATTGTGTGAACCAGAAGAGGACCAGGGCAAGACCTGGCTTATAGGACACAAGAGGCTCCCCTGATGGCTCCTGGGAAGCCAAAACCTCTGTTAAAATACACATCCCAGTAAGAGAGGAAGAGACCCTTATGCTGTACGCCATCCTTTATTTTTTGTTTTTATTTATCATGGCTAGTGGAGATGGCAAGAGTACTCCAAATTTCTTGTAGTTTTACAATGACCAGCACCTCCACATAATTTTCTGGTTTTAACCCCACCAAACCAGCAATGCTATTCTATTGTATAGGGGTCAGTTGGGGTCCAGGGAGGTGAATGAGTTTGGGCCAAGTCAATTAGGTATTAAATAGTAACCCTTATCCTGATGGCAAGTCTGATAAGGGAGTTTTGCCTCCCCCTTATCTTACATACCCCAAACCTGCTCATAGTCCCAGTGTGGGAACAGATGCACTGAAGATTTACTGAAAGTAATGAGCACCTGGCTCTTTGCAGCCTTCACCTATTTGGTTCTAATCGAATGTATAAAAGTTATCCCTTACATATGCTGGGGACGTTGGAAGGCTTTCATACCTACGCTGTCCTAGGTGAGTAAGAAGGGCAGGATATCGGCCCCATTTTATAGATGAGGAAACTGACACTCAGAGAGCTGAAGTGCCTCGCAGTCTCAGCACTAGTTAGTAACTGAGCCACAACTGGAAACTCTTCAACTCCCACAACCTCCGGTGTTGGAGATCAGCATGAGGTGGGCCCACCAGAATCCAAGCATCGGGCAGCGGTGTACTACGGAGGCAGTGCACCCCACCGCTGCCGTAAGGGGCCGACCCTCATACGCAATCATCAGGCATCATGCTTCTGACACTGTCAAAGCCAAGCGGATGGAATTGCCATTCTTGGCGTCCGCCGGCTTTGCCACATCAAGGCTGTCCTTTAAGTTCATCTTGGGATGGGCCCGCAGCGGAAAGAGACGCTGGACAGCGGTTGACAATCCCCTCTTGACAAACGGATGTGAATTTAGCCTACAGAAAAAACAGGTTTCAACACCTGTTGGATGTCTGGTTGCTGTAAATGGTGCTAAGCCTAGCCCCGGGGACCACAGAGACTGGCTGTGACCCCACGTATCCCAACCCTGCGGTGGCTTCTGCCCGCTACTCTCGTGAGTCCAACCCCGGAGACACCGCTGGGAACCTTCAGCCGACAGGAAGAGGAAGTGCGCAAGCGCACCGTGAACGGCTCGCGCAACACTTTGTTACTTAGGAAGCAGCCAATCAGCGATCCGGACGCTGACCAATAGGAAGCACGGTCCGGCCCGCCCGGCTAATTTGAACGCGAGGCGCAGGCTGGAGGTTGGCGCGGGTAGGGGAGGGTGTGGGGCGCGCTCTCCTGGGGTGGGTACTCCTGTCTGTGGTGTGGCTGTGGGACCCGCAAGCAAGCAGCGACGCCAGCGGCGGAGAACCGACGAAAGGTAAGCCCTGGCCCACGGCGGAGCCGACCGCGCGAACGCCTGCTCTCAGGTCTCGGACGCGCAGACCCAGCTGCTCCGGGCTGGGGCCTGTGCCAGGCCTCTTTTGTGCTGCACGTCAAGGTGCGGCGCGGAGAACGAGCTTTGCTGCCGCCCCGGCAGGCTCTGCATGGACCCCTTTAAACTGGGAGGGAAGCGGAGCGCTTCCTTACACACTCGTACGGGTGGTCAGGACCCCTCCGCTCATCTATGCTGGACCTAGACTGGGCCTGCACATCTGCCACCGGGGCCTGGCCCTCTGTACGTCGGCCCCGTGAAAGGTCCTCCTGCTCGCGAGTGAGGAAGAATTGGGCTCTTCTGCACACTAGAACTAAAGGCCTGGGACTCCCTGCATGTCAGTGTGGAGTAGGTAAGCCCCTCTCCACCCACCTACTGAACCGATTGCAGAGCTGCACGTGCCGGTGGCTGTAGCACGCAGTAAATTTTTTTTTTTTTTTTTTTTTTTTTTTGGAGATGGATTCTCTCTCTCTGTCTTCCAGGCTGGTGTGCAATGGCGCGATCTTGGCTCACTGCAACCTCAGCCTCCCGGGTTCAAGCGATTCTCCTACCTCAGCCTTCCGAGTAGCTGGGATTAAAGGCGCCCACCACCACACTCAGCTAATTTTTGTATTTTTAGTAGAGACAGGGTTGGCCGGGCTGGTCTCGAACTTCTGACCTCAGGCGATCCGCCGCCTCGGCCTCCCAAAGTGCTGGGATTACAGATGTGAACCACCGCGCCTGACCAAATGTTTGATTGAATGAAGGAACAAGTGAAAGAACATTTATATGACAGAAGACCAGGCCTTTGTTACTGCTCCTAGGATGCATCTCCCCATAGCTTTGACCTTTTAGGGAACTGAAGTGACATGGAAAGGATTAAGCCTGGTCTGTGCCACAGAACTTAAGGAATTTTACTGAAGACACTGGTTCCTCCATCGTCATGGGAAAATGCCGTATGTCATATAATTCTAACAGTAATACTAATATCTATTGAGCACTTACCAGGTTTGAATGAACTCATTTAATCTTCACAAATATATGGGGTAGATACTAATATTATTTACAATTTACAGGTTGGAAAACTGAGGCTCAGAGAAGTTAAGCCTAGTTTAAAGGAGAACATCTCACTGTTATATTGCTTTCTCCAATCTTCTCCCTATTCTATTTCTTCCCCAGTCACTGCATCCCATGCTTCAACAAGTACAAAGGTATCCAGTCATTCTCTGCCTATTTTATTGTTGAATTTCCCTACCCCTAGAGAGTTATTTTAAGATGTTGGTCTTTATATTATCTAACCAAATTCCATTTATACCTTTTTTAAAAAGTATACATGTATACTGTTGCAAAAAAATAAAATAGAAGTTAAAAAAGTATACATGTAGCATATTTTATAAATTTATAAATTGTTTTTCTACCTGGCGACAAAACAAATCTAAACAATTATCAGCCGGCGTGGTGGCTCACGCCTGTAATCCCAGCACTTTGGGAGGCCGAGGCGGGCGGGTCACGAGGTCAGGAGATCAAGACCATCCTCCTGGCTAACACGGTGAAACCCCATCTCTACTAAAGATACAAAAAATTAGCCTGGCGTAGTGGCGGGCACCTGTTGTCCCAGCTACTCGGGAGGCTGAGGCAGGAGAATGGCGTGAACCCGGGAGGCGGAGCTTGCAGTCCAGCCTGGGCGACAGAACAAGACTCCGTCTCAAAAAAAAAAAAAACAAAAAAAACAATTATCAGAGTATTGTATAAAACATAATCTCTTTACATAAGCAATTAAGTTATAAATACCACGTTTACAATTTTTTTTTTTTTTTGGAAGTAGAGACAAATTCTCCCTATGTTGCCCAGGCTGGTCTTGAACTCCTGACCTCAAGCTATTCTCCTACCTCAGCTTCCCAAAGTCCTGGGATTACAGGCATGAGACACTGTGCCCAGCCCATGTTTGGATTTTGTTTTTTGTTTTTTGTTTTTTTTCTGAGACAGAATTTCACTCTTGTTGCCCAGGCTAGAGTGCAATGGTACCACCTCAGCTCACTGCAACCTCCGTCTCCCGGATTCAAGTGATTCTCCTGCCTCAGCCTCTGGAGTAGCTGGCATTACAGGCACCCGCCACCACGCCCGGCTAATTTTTTGTATTTTTAGTAGAGATGGGGTTTCACCATGTTGGCCAGGCTGATCTTAAACTCCTGACGTCAGGTGATCCACCCGCCTCGGTCTCCCAAAGTGCTGAGATTACAGGCATGAGCTACCATGCCCGGCCTGAAATTTTTTAAAAATACACTTAAGTCAGTCAAATAGGAACTCATAATTGTAATTAAAAGATAATTAACATGGAGCAATTATAAAAATACTACTTATAAAACTTGTGGGATGCAGTTAAAGTGATACTTAGAGGGCAATTTATAGTCTTAAATGCTTATATTAGAACATTTTGTTTAAGAAGCTGAAAGTTAATGAGGCAAATATCAAACTTAAATAAGACAGAACAGCAGAGAACATATGTAGAATAGAAAAGAAGATAAGACTGGGCATGGTGGCTCACACCTGTAATCCCAGCATTTTGGGAAACCAAGGCGGGTGGACAGCTTGAGCCCAGGAGTTCAAGACCAGCCTGGGCAATATGGTGAAACCCCATCTCTATAAAAAAATTTAAAATTAGGGGGATGTGGTGGCGTGTGCCTGTGATCCCAGCTACTCAGGAGGCTGAGGTGGGAGGATCTTTTGAGCCTTAGGAGGTCAAGGCTGCAGTGACCCGTGATTGCACCACTGCACTCCACCCTAGACATCAGAGTGACACTGTCTCAATAAATAAATAAATAAATAAGCTAAAAGCAGAATCAATGAAATAGAGTTTTATCATATAATAGAGAGGATTATTTTAGTCAAATGCTGTATCTTAGAAAAGAATAATAATTAAAAAAACCTCTGGCAATACTGATGGAGAAATAAATAAAACACACAAAAAAGATCTTAGGAGCAAAAATAGGGACATACTTCAGTTACAGAGATTAAAAGAAAGAGAAATGGCAATGGAACGTTCTTTTTGACAATGGCTTTGAAAAATTTTCTTTTTTTTTTTGAGACAGAGTCTCGCTCTGTTGCCCAGGCTGGAGTGCAGTGGCACAGTCTCGGCTCACTGCAAGCTCCACCTCCTTCCTGGGTTCACGCCATTCTCCTGCCTCAGCCTCCCAAGTAGCTGGGACTACAGGCGCCCGCCATCATGCCCGGCTAATTTTTGTATTTTTAGTAGAGACAGGGCTTCACCTTGTTAGCCAGGATGGTCTCGATCTCCTGACCTCGTGATCCACCCGCCTCGGCCTCCCAAAGTCCTGGGATTACAGGCATGAGCCACCACGCCCGGCCTTGCCTTTGGAAAATTTTCTGGGAAAAAACAACTTGCCAAAACTGACTAAAGAAGTTATGGAAATTTTGACTAGATCTAGCACTATTCCATTGAGGAATTCAATTTTCCACAGAGGAAATTGAGTTAGTTTAAAATGTATCTTCACAGGCATGAAAAACCTATACCAAATTCCACCAGAAACTTACAGGCAATTGAAAAAGATGATTCTACTTTATACAAACTCTCCCTATAAAAAAGAGAAAATATGTTGAGTCTATTTTATGATATCAAAAATGACACAACGAAAATTACAAGTCAGGCCAGGCGTGGTGGCTGACGCTTGTAATCCCAGCACCAGCACTTTGGGAGGCCAAGGCAGGTAGATGACCTGAGGTCAGCAGTGTGAGACCAGCCTGACCGACATGGTGAAACCCCATCTCTACTAAAAATACAAAAAATAGCCAGGCGAGGTGGCAGGCACCTGTAATCCCAGCTACTTGGGAGACTGAGGCAGGAGAATCGCTTGGACCAGGGAGGCGGAGGTTGCAGTGAGCTGAGACCGTGCCATTGCACTCCAGGCTGCTGGGCAGCAAGAGCAAAACTCCATCTCAAAAAAGAAAAAAAAAAGTACAAGTCAATCTGTTTCGTTAATGTAGTTGCAAAAATCTTAATAAAATATTAGCAATCAGAAACCAGTTATGTATTTAAAAACTAGATTATGACCAAGTTGAATTTATCCCAAGAATGCAAGAATGGTTTAACATTGGAAAATCTATTAATACAATTTACACATTTAGAGATTTAAAGAGCAAACATATCTCATTAGGCACAGAAATACAATTCAATAGGAGCAGGTGTGGTGGCTCACTCCTATAATCCCAGCACTTTGGGAGGCTGAGGTGGGAGGATTGCTTGAGGCTAGGAGTTGGAGATCTGCCTGGGCAGCATAGTGAGACACCATTTCTACAAAAAATTTAAAAATTAGCCAGGGATGGTGGCACACCTGTGGTCCCAGCTACTGGGGAGGTAGGTGATGTGATGAAGTGGGAAGATGGCTTGAGCCCAGGAGTTCAAGGCTGCTGTGAGCAGTGATCCCACCACTGCATTCCAGCCTGGGCAACAACATGAGACCTGGTCTAAAAAAATAAAAAAGGAAAAGAAAAAGAAAATAGAATTCAATAAAGTTCAATATCCATTCATAGCTTTTAAATATATATAGGTAAACTAGAAATGGAGACAAATTTCCTTAAACCAACAAAGTGTGAAATAGTAGAAGCATTCTTTATAAAATCAGGAAAGGGACGAGGATACTCACTATTACTGCTTTTATTCAGTATTGTGCTGGAGGTCCTAACCAGAAATGTAAGATAAGAAAAATAAATAAAAATAAAAGAAGATTAGGAAGAAACTAACAACACTATCATCAATTACAGCCTTATGATTGTCTATTTAAAAAAACAAAAGGCCAGGCGCGGTGGCTCACGCCTGTAATCCCAGCACTTTGGGAGGCCGAGGCGGGCGGATCACAAGGTCAGGAGATCGAGACCATCCTGGCTAACACGGCGAAACCCCGCCTCTACTAAAAAATACAAAAAATTAGCCGGGTGTGGTGGCGGGCGCCTGTAGTCCCAGCTGCTCGGGAGGCTGAGGCAGGAGAATGGCGTGAACCCGGGAGGCGGAGCTTGCAGTGAGCCAAGCTTGCGCCACTGCACTCCATCCTGGTCGACAGAGCAAGACTCCGCCTTCAAAAAAAAAAACAAAAGAACACAATTTCTTCCTCTGCATGACCACATGTAGGAAGAACCAGTGGACCGGGGGTGCTGTTCTTTTGTGGGTACCAAGGTGAGGGGGAGATGGGAGCTACCCAAGCCCAGTTGCAGGGCAGAACAGCCTAAGGATGGGGTAGTGCCCCTGGTGACAGAAGAAGGTCACGTTCTAGCCTTGCTACTTCACATTTGGGAGACAAGTTCCTGTGCCTCATGTTCCTTTTGTACGGTAGGGATATAACAATTGTTGTGAAAGTTAAACACTATTTGTAAAGCACTTAGCATAGTGTCTAATTCATAGTAAGCACTGAGTAAATGTTAGCTGTAATAATAATTATTTTTAGATTTTTGGATTCAGACTCTGCTCTTCTCTGGCCTTTATTTATTCATAGGACAAATTCAGCATCTGCTGCATGCTGGGCCGGGTGCCCAGGCACCTGGGGTACACAGACTATGTCAGAAGAAGGTCCTGCTCTTGGAGTTTAAGGACAAAAAAACAAGTGTATTAGGGTTGTGAAGGAAAGATGAAGGGGGCTACGGCATCACCTGTAAAAATAGGACATCCAGGGGCTGGGCTTCTTCCCCTACCCCCTCACCCCTACTACCTTCTTCAGCTTCCAGTGTCTGCAGGGAGATTCCCTCAAGTCCTCTGAAATTCTTCTCCAGGGACTTCTGAGGAGCTTGGGCTCACTGGGCCTGTCTCTACTAGGGTGGGCAGAGCAGGCCATCCCCAAAATAACAGAATCTTGCCTTCCCAGCCCCAGCCTGGCAGAGCAGTAGCCTCTGGGTTTTAATGAGCTGCCCTGGGTTAGAAACAGGACGTGACTGTGGCTGGCTGAGAATCCTGAAGATCTTATTAAAGAATCATCTCCCTTGTACTTTGGGCTGAAATGCTCTTTCCAACCAAGGATCAAAGCAAACTTGACACACGTTCTCTCATTAATCTCCCCATCCCCTGGGGTGGGAGCAGATCCGTAGCTGTTTTCTCTGGTTCTCAAAGAGGGAAGCTGATGCGACATTGACCTGGTGTGGCTTGTGGAAAGACATCCCCCTTGGTCAGATGCTGAACAGGGACCAGGACCCAGGCATCCTAGCGGCGGCTATGCCAAGTGTCATCCACACTTTGTGCCCCATGCCCCCAGCACCATCTCAGCAAGAAGGAAAACATCTCATTAGGCAAACAGACTCAGCCACACTGGCCCTCAGGAGGTGGGAGGAGAGAACTGTAAAGGTTATGAGCACTCCTTTGCCAGTGCCCTTTTTAATTTCCTGCTTAGAATGTTAGGCTGCTCTGTGGCTCCTCCTCAGCTAAAGCCCTCCCCATGGGGAGCAGGGACTGCCGGGAAATGTGGACCCAGGCACCCTCTGCCTTCCCTTCCCCAGGTGTCAAAGTGGAGTTTCCTGGGGGTAGGTCTGCAAGAGTAGGAGACGGGAACCCTCTCTGTTGAAAATTAGGTACAGCCGGGTACAGTGGCTCACGCCTGTAATCCCAGCACTTTGGGAGGCCAAGGCAGGCAGATCACCTGAGGTCAGGAGTTCGAGACCAGCCTGGCCAACATGGTGAGACCTCATCTCTACTAAAAATACAAAAATTACCTGGCCATAATGGTGGGTGCCTGTAATCCCAGCTACTGGAGTGGCTGAGGCAGAAGAATTGCTTGAACCCGGGAGGCAGAGGTTGCAGTGAGCCAAGATCGTGCCACTGCACTCCAGTCTGGGTGACGGAGCGAGACTCTGTCTCAAAAAAAAAAAAAGAAAAAGAAAATTAGGTACAGTCCATATATTTGAAAGTGTAGAATACAGAATGCTAATTCCATAAAAGGAATTATAATTATTATACAAACATAAGGGACTATTACAATGATGTGATCATTGTAGCATAATATATAATGTCACTGTAAGGCAGTATAGCCCGATGTGTAGTCAGACTGCCTGGATTGGAATGGGGCTCCATCACTCACTAGCATTGAGACCTTGGGCAAATTGCTTAAACCTCTCTGTCTCAATGTCTTCATTGAAAAATGAGTATAATAATAGTATCCATCTTGTGAGATCGCAATGCGAATAAAAGGAGATGATATGCGTAAGGCACTTTGAACAGTTCCTGACACAGTGAGCACTTAGCTAATATGTTTACTATGGCAATCTGATTGCTGGGACAGGAATAGTATTACATACATGTAAAAGGATTATGGTTGGTTGATATCTTTTTCTTGTTTTATATGGGGATGAAGTTAAGAAGTTTAGGGATGAGGGGACAAGAGTTTCAAATCAGCTCAGTTCTGTCTCATTCCCCAAGGAAAACCTTAGCTGTTTGCTAGAGTGTCACTTTTCTTTGCTGAATGACCTTGGTATTTGTGACCCACCAGTGGAAGCTAGTCTTTACCTGGAAGGCATCCATCTATTCATAACACCCAGGAACAGCCCCTGTTCCTCACCCGTGTAAATATATCCCTAGAGTTGGGCTGAACTTTTCCAGGCTGCATTCCAAAATTCCATCCCTACCCTTGGTACGTACGATGCATTCCAAGAATTCCATCCCTACCCTTGGTATGGTGTTTCGAAAGAGAAATGAAAAACCAGGGAGAGAGGTCTGGAGAAGATATGAGTGAATGAGTAAATATATGTTTGGAATTATTACCAGGTCAACATTAGGAAATCTGTTGAGTCACCCTCTACATTAATAGATTAAAGGAGAAATATGTGTGATCACTTCAGCAAGTGCCAAAAAGCATTTGATAAAATTCAACACCCATTCCTACCTTCCTAATGGGCAGTGGAGGTGGGGAACTAAACATAGAAGAGCTAAAAATAGAAAGTAACTGTCATTATTTGCAAACGATATCATCATTTAATTGAAAGACTTAAGATAATCAATGACAATCTACTAGAACCAATAAGGGAGTTCAGCAATGTGGCCAGATACAAGATCTGCATTCAGAAATCAGTAGCGTTCCTATCTTCTGGAAAAAAGGAGTTTGAAAATGTAATTTTAAAAGGAGTGGGTGGGCGCAGAGCTCACGCTTGTAATCCCAGCACTTTGGGAGGCCAAGGTGGGTGGATCGCTTGAGGTCAGGAATTGGAGACCCCACCTCCACTAAAAATACAAAAATTAGCTGGGCGTGGTGACGTGCACCTGTAATCCCAGCTGCTTAGGAGGCTGAGACAAGACAACCTGGGAGGCGGAGGTTGCAGTGAGCCGAGATCGTGCCACTGCACTCCAGCCTGGGCGATAGCGAGACTCAGTCTCAAAAAAAAAAATAAAAATAGAATAAGGAGCCTATTCATAATATAGCAAATATTATGTAATAACTAGTAATAAACCTATCAAGAAATATATAATACCCATGTGAGGAAAATTATAAAATTTTATTAAAGACGGTAAAGGTGTGAATAAATGGAAAGATATCAGTTCCTAGGCGGGAACACTTGATATTGTAAAGATGCCAATTTTCCTCATATTAATCTATAAATTCAAAATAATCCAAATTAAAATCTTAGCAGGATTTTTCATAGAAGTTCATAAGCTGATTCTAAAATCATATGTAAGACAAGATGCCTAAAAATAGCCAAGAAAAAGAGCAATGAGGTGATACATGATAAAAACCACAGTAATTACAACAGTGAAGTAATGGAAAACGAATGGACATAACGAAACAGAAGAGAAAGTCCAGAAACAAATTCATGTTTCTTTTTTTTTTTTTGAGATGGAGTCTCTGTCACCCAGGCTGGAGTACAATGGTGTGATCTCAGCTCACTGCAACCTCCACCTCCCAAGTTCAAGCGGTTCTCCTACCTCAGCCTCCCGAGTAGCTGGGATTACAGGCGCCTGCCACGGTGCCCGACTAATTTTTGTATTTTTAGTACAGACGGGGTTTCACCACGTTGGCCAGGCTGGTCTCAAACTCCTGACCTCAGGTGATCTGCCCACCTCGGCCTCCCAAAGTGCTAGGATTACAGGCACGAGCCACCACACCTGGCACAAATTCATGTTCCTTTTTTTTTTTTTTTTTTTTTTGAGATGGAGTTCCACTCTTGTTGCCCAGGCTGGAGTGCAGTGGTACAATCTCAGCTCACCGCAACCTCTATCTCCCAGGTTCAAGCAATTCTCCTGCCTCAGCCTCCCAAGTAGCTGGGACTACAGGCATGTGCCACCACACTCGGCTAATTTTGTATTTTCAGTAGAGATGGGGTTTCTTCATGTTGGTCAAGCTGGTCTCGAACTGCCAACCTCAGGTGATCCGCCCACCTTGGTCTCCCAAAGTGCTGGGATTACAGGTGTGAGCCACCACACCCAGCCACAAATTCATGTTTCTGTGAGACTTTAGTTATGTTAAATTTGGCATTTCAAATTGGTGGAGGAAGAATGTACTATTAAATAAATGACCTTGAGGATAATTGCTTACCAATTAGAAAGAAAAGATATTTAGAAACCTCCTTACACAGTTCACATACACAAAAAATTCCATCTCCATGACAACCTAAATGTAAGAAAGAAAAAGTATTAGACAGAAATATAAGAAGAGGGTTTATCACCTTGGAGAAGAAATGTCTTCTTAAGTATGACATAAAAGCTATAAAAGAAAAGATTGACATGTCTGACCGTTCACTATGGCCAGGGTAGGATTTTTTCCAGGAATGCATGGTTGGTTTGATACCAGGAATAATATCTAATAAATTACCATAGCAACAAAATAAGGGAGAAAAAAGCACATAAATATATTGGGAGGGCCGGGTGCGGCGGCTCACACCTGTAATCCTAGCACTTTGGGAGGCCAAGGTGGGCAGATCACCTGAGGTCAGGAGTTCAAGACCAGCCTGGCCAACATGGCGAAACCCTGTCTCTACTAAAACTACAAAAATTAGCTGGGCATGGTGGTTTGCGCCTGTAATCCCAGCTACTGGGGAGGCTGAGGCAGGAGAATTGCTTGAACCTGGGAGGCAGAGGTTGCAGTGAGCTGAGATCGCACCATTGCACTCCAGCCTGGGCAACAAGAGTGAAACTCCATCTCAAAAAAAAATATATATATGTGTGTGTGTGTGTGTGGGTGTGGGTGTGTGTGTGTATGGAGATGCTGAAAGAGCATTGATAAAAGTCTAGACTTTCCTAATAATAACCCCAAGTAAAACAAGAATAGAAGAAATTGCTAATGTGATAAAGACTACTTGTATGAAACTAGTGTCTAAATAGGGAAGCACTAAAGCCATTTCCTTTAGAATCAGAAACAAAACAAGAATGCACATTATCATCATTATTATTCAACATTGTTTTAGAAATTCTAGAGACTGTAGTAGACAAGAAATGAAATATTGGGCATGAATATGGAGAAGAAAAGGTAAAAATTTTTTCCTCTTCTGATACATAATTGTATACTTAGAAAACCCAATAAGTTCTAATAAAAATAAATGAAATTAATAAGAGAGTTTGGGGGTGGTAGATATCGTGTGAATATATAAAATTAGTTGTGTTCCTCCATACTAGTAATTATCAGCTGGAAATGTAAATGGGGAAAAGTGTTCTGGCCACAGGAGCAATTAAGTACATAAAATACCTGAGAAATATATTAAAAGGACAATTACAGAACTAACTGAAGAGATAGAAAACTATAAAATCTTATTGAAGGACATAAAAAATATCTGAACAAAAAGAAAGGCAGTAGCCACCATCTTGCCTGAAAGAGTTTAATACACTTGGCTGCTAAAGGCTTATGTAAAGTAAAAAAATAAAATAAAAGGCTCAGTATAATAAATATGTAAATGTAATACAATTCAAACTGTAGCCCCAATAGGGTTTTTGAGGGAGGAGAGGGCTCCAGGTTGGAGGTAGAATTGATAAAATTTTCTTAAAATCAAGTAGCATAATAAATGCCTGAAAATAGCCAAGAAAGCTATAGAAAAGAAAGAGTAATGAAGAGGTTCTTGCCTTACTAGCTGGAAAGCATACTGTAAAGTAATATCGTGGAAACAGTGTGGCACTGGCCCAAGAATAGACAGAGATACATGAGGGTTATGAAAGGTAAGAAAAAAAAAAAAGAATAGACAAATGGATGCGTGGAACATACTAGAAAGCCCAGTAAGAGGCCTCCAACAATATAGTCATTTGAGGCCTGGCGCGGTGGCTCATGCCTGTAATCCCAACACTTTGGGAGGCCGAGGCGGGCGAATCATGAGGTCAGGAGTTTGAGACCAGCCTGACCAACATGGTGAAACCCCATCACTACTAAAAATACAAAAAAAATTAGCCGGGCATGGTGGCACGCGCCTGTAATCCCAGCTACTCAGGAGGCTGAGGCAGGGGAATCGCTTGAACCTGGGAGGGGGAGGTTGCAATGAGCCGAGATCATGCCATTGCACTCTAGCCTGGGCAACAGAGCAAGACTCCGTCTCAAAAAAAAAAAAAAAATATATATATATATATATATGTGTGTATATATATATGTGTATATATATATGTGTATATATATGTATATATATGTGTATATATGTATATATGTGTATATATATGTATATATATGTGTATATATATGTGTATATATATATACGTATATATATATATAGTCATTTGAGTATGACAATGATGGTATTTCAAGTGAGAAAGAGATATAATTGGTTTCGGCACAAATATTTTTACTCTCTTGAGGCATAAAACAGAGACCAGTCATTGGGAGTGGGTGGAGGGGACCTTGGAGTGCTGAGGGGGCACCTGGTCAGGCCTGGGGTGGGATTGGTCCTCAGCTCCACCATGTCTCGCCCAGGTGTCACCACAGTGATGGCAGTGGAGGACAGCACGCTGCAAGTGGTGGTACGGGTGCGGCCCCCCACCCCTCGGGAGCTGGACAGTCAGCGGCGGCCAGTGGTTCAGGTGGTGGACGAGCGGGTGCTGGTGTTTAACCCTGAGGAGCCCGATGGAGGGTTCCCTGGCCTGAAATGGGGTGGCACCCATGATGGCCCCAAGAAGAAGGGCAAAGACCTGACGTTTGTCTTTGACCGGGTCTTTGGTGAGGCGTCCACACAACAGGACGTGTTCCAGCACACCACGCACAGTGTCCTAGACAGCTTCCTCCAGGGCTACAACTGCTCAGGTGAGAACCTCAGCCCTGCCTGGCAGTGGCCTGACCTCCCTGCCTCCTCCTAAGGGAAGGGTTTCATGTGTCTTCTGGCATGTGCCCGCCTCCCCCAAGCAGGGCACGATTTACTAAGGAGTTTTGTACAATGTCCCATCATGCTCTGTGGGACCCTCATTCATTCATTCAGTCTATGGGGGAGGCACTCTACTGGGCCCAGGGCTGCAACAGCACATCAGACAGGACAGTTCCTGGCCACTTGGTGCTCACAGTCTAGAGGGGAGAAGACACCACTCACAGATCACACCCACAGTGTGTGGGGATAAACCAGGGTAAGTGGTAAGAGGGAGATAACTGTGGGCCTTCAACACCAAAAGCTGCCTCGCCTACAAAAGGAAGGCATAGCCCGCACCCATAGTGGAGATCCAGTCATCCCAAATCCACTGGCCTATTGGGGAGCAGAACAAACACACAGAGAACTCCAGCCCTGCAGCGGGAACATGGAGGGTGCGATTAGTGGGAGCAGTGGACCAGGGAACACGGGAGGCAAAGGAAAGGGGCTTGAGGGAGGAGGGAAGGGCCAAGCTGGGTGGCAAGGCACTGGGGTCCTCCTCCTTACTCTGTCCTCTGCAGTGTTTGCCTACGGGGCCACCGGAGCTGGGAAGACACACACCATGCTGGGAAGGGAGGGGGACCCCGGCATCATGTACCTAACCACCGTGGAACTGTACAGGCGCCTGGAGGCCCGCCAGCAGGAGAAGTGCTTCGAGGTGCTCATCAGCTACCAGGAGGTCGGCTGCCCCTGCCCTGGGCCTCGTTCTCACAACCACCTGGGAGGAAGTGAGCCCATGGAGTGGAGTGAGCTGGTGTGGGACAGGGTGGCAGGAAATGGAGAGCTGGCGCCCCTCAAGGAGATAGATACTGCTCAGTGAGATGCTGCACTAGAGACACCTGCCCATTCACCCTGCTGTGGTCATGTAACACAGTCCTGGAAAGCGCCACTTCTGTGGGTGTCTCAGATATATCCCGGCCTCAGCTCCCCTGTCCAGCCGCTAGGGAGAGGTTTCCTGATGGGCCGCTCTCCCTCAGGCCTCTTCCTTTCTTCCTTTCTCAGGTGTATAATGAGCAGATCCATGACCTCCTGGAGCCCAAGGGGCCCCTTGCCATCCGCGAGGACCCCGACAAGGGGGTGGTGGTGCAAGGACTTTCTTTCCACCAGGTGTGGGATTGGGCTCGGGTAGGATGGTCGGCCCCATGGGTCTTCGGGGTTCCCTCACAAAACCGTTTGGGGATGCCCTGGGTCCTGTGATGGTGGTAGCAGTGGTGGTGGTAGCAAGGGGGTGATGTAGGTTCAGAAGAGCAGCCCTTCCTGTTAGCGGAAAAGTCCTGATCGGGGAACCCACAGCCCCGTTCCTGGGCCTCTCCTCTGTAGCCAGCCTCAGCCGAGCAGCTGCTGGAGATGCTGACCAGGGGGAATCGTAACCGCACGCAGCACCCCACTGATGCCAACGCGACTTCCTCCCGCTCCCATGCCATCTTCCAGGTGAGGTCATGGGTCAGAGCCTGAAACCAGGGCTCACGATGCCCATCTCCCCCTCACGCCTGCCATCTGCCTTCAGATCTTCGTGAAGCAGCAGGACCGGGTTCCAGGACTGACCCAGGCTGTCCAGGTGGCCAAGATGAGCCTGATTGACCTGGCTGGCTCAGAGCGGGCATCCAGCACCCATGCGAAGGGGGAGCGGCTGCGGGAGGGGGCCAACATCAACCGCTCTCTGCTGGCGCTCATCAACGTCCTCAATGCCTTGGCCGATGCAAAGGTAAAGCAGCACAGGCCAGCATTCTCCCCAGGTGCTCAACTGAGCACCTGAACCCAGGGCCAAAGGCCACAGGGCCCCATCCTGGGTCAGTGCCATCAGTCGCCTCACCCCACACCTGCTCACTGCCCCCCAGGGCCGCAAGACCCATGTGCCCTACCGGGACAGCAAACTGACCCGCCTGCTCAAAGACTCCCTCGGGGGCAACTGCCGCACAGTGATGATCGCTGCCATCAGCCCCTCCAGCCTGACCTACGAGGACACGTACAACACCCTCAAATATGCCGACCGGGCCAAGGAGATCAGGCTCTCGGTGCGTGCCAGCCAGGGCCGGCTTGGGTGTGGGGCAGCTCCAGCCGGGGAGAAGGAAGGGGCGGCACCCAGGCAGCTCCCACAGATCCCTGGACCAAGCATCCCCAAGGCAGAGGAAAGAAGTTCCTCTGGCCTGGGCATGGTGGCTCATGCCTGTAATCCCAGCACTTTGGGAGACCAAGGTAGGCAGATCACCAGAGGTCAGGAGTTCGAGACCAGCTGAAACCCCATCTCTACTAAAAATACAAATATTTGCTGGGCATGGTGGTGGGCGCCTGTAATCCCAGCTACTCCGGAGGCTGAGGCAGAAGAATCGCTTGAACCCAGGAGGTGAAGGTTGCAGTGAGCTGAGATAATGCCACTGCGCTCCCGCCTGGGCGACAGAGCTAGACTCTGTCTCAAAAAAAAAAAAAAAGAAGTTCCTCTGTCTTCAGAGAGTCTTTGTGATAGAAGCCACATAGTCCCCATCCCTGGGTGGGAAGCCACCAGCTGAGAGGGGCAAGATGGTCTCCAAAACCAAGGGAGATGGCAGGAGGGTGGCCTGTCATTGGCCAGTGATCTAGTTCAGACTTGTTTTTAGCAGCAGGAGCATATTTTCTGCAAAACATAAACACCAATCTATGCTTTCTGCCACATCTGCTTGACCCCCAGGGAGTCTTCCTCCCTCCCCCCAGGGAGCCCTGGCTCTCCTGGGACCACTGCAAGAACACCCTAACCCTGGCAAGAAGGTCTTAATCATGGAGTCAGGGATCTTCTGCCCCTCGCTGTGGTCTCAGGCATGATACTGACCTTCTCTGCTGTGTCTCCCCACTTGCAAGGGTGGGTTATGGGGACATGGGTGAGACCTAGTGCAGTGCCTGGCCATCGCGAATGAACAAATAAATCTCTCTCCTGTTCCCCATCTCAGTTGAAGAGCAATGTGACCAGCCTGGACTGTCACATCAGCCAGTATGCTACCATCTGCCAACAGCTCCAGGCTGAGGTGAGGAGCCCGCCTTGGGGGCAGGCTGGAGGGCCGACAGCCAGAGGCAGGAGCTTGAGGGTGTGGCGGGGGCTCTGTCTGCCCCTCCCCTTCTGTGCTTAGCTGGGGCTCTCAGGGGCTGGGCTGCTTCTGTTCCAGGTAGCCGCTCTGAGGAAGAAGCTCCAAATATATGAGGGGGGAGGCCAGCCCCCACCACAAGACCTCCCAGGATCTCCCAAGTCGGGACCACCACCACAACAGTGAGTTCCACTGCCCTGCAACTCAGCCGGGATGGGGAGCCAGGCCCTCTTCTCCAGTTTCTGGAGGACTAGGACTCCTTGCTTCTGCTCCAATCCCTAGGGTTAAGGGTTTGCACCCAGTGCCCGCCCAGCAACTGATTGTCACCTAGAGTGCTGTGTCCAATGAGTAAATAGCACCCCAGCCCGTAAGAGCAGTGCCTACTATTCGAGAGAAGGTGAACTTAGGGGTGTGTGTCATTGTCTCTCAAACCAGAAAATCCCTGACTCCTCCTACCCTCAGCTACTGCCCATTTGTCACCTAAGCGTCTGTCCCTTATGGACTCTATACGACCTGGGTGCCACAGAGATCCCACCCGCTCCCTGCTCTCCTACCTGGCTCACATCCTGCCTCTCAAACTCTCCTTTCCCGCTTAGCCTTCCCAGCTCCCCCTTGCCACCCCACCCTCCCAGCCAGCCCTGCACCCCAGAGCTCCCTGCAGGGCCTAGAGCCCTTCAAGAGGAGAGTCTGGGGACGGAGGCCCAGGTGGAGAGGGCCATGGAAGGGAACTCTTCAGACCAGGAGCAGTCCCCAGAGGACCAGGATGAAGGCCCAGCTGAGGAGGTAGGACTTGGGGGTGTGAGGCCTGGGTATCAGGAGGGCTTGGAGCTGGTGGAATATTGGAAAAAATGCCTCTCCGTGACTCAGAGTCCCTTCAGTCCCGTCTCTACGTGGATGTCTTGCACCTTAGTCATTAGGAGGATTTCAGATTCTGTGCAGGAAGAAGAAATAGTCTATCAGATCCTTGTGTGTTTGGAAGTGACCAGCACCTGGTCATTCTAGGAGCTCTCATTTCCACTCTTGTAGGAGGGAAGGATTTTAGAAGCTGTTTATAAAGATGGGGAGGCCATCCTGGCCCCTCTACCTGTGCCTTCTTCCTCTTTAGGTTCCAACCCAGATGCCAGAGCAGAACCCCACACATGCACTGCCAGAGTCCCCTGGCCTGACCCTGCAGTCCAAGCCAGTCATGGGCCACCTCTCAGCACGGGAACTGGATGGGGACCATTCGAAGCAGTAGGTATCTTCTTGCTGTATTCTGGAATCAAGGTGGGAAGCAACGGGCTCAGCCTCCCTAGGGGTGGGAATTGGTGTTAAGCACATCACAAAAGCTCTGTCTCTTCATCAGCACTGTCCTTTACCTGGTTTCACCTCCTTGTTATTGTCATCACCTACTCGATTAACTTATCACCTCTACGTATTCCTCTACATAGCTGGCTGCCCAGCAGGAGAGGGAAGCAAAATGCCAGAGTCCATCCAGGCAGCCAGCAGGCCCTGAGTCAGGGCACGGCGGCTGGGGCTTGGGCTTTGCTTTCCAGTCTGAGGCCAGGCTGCCCTTCCACAGCAAGGAGGGGACAGCCAAGGGAAGCTGAATGTCAGGCTGGGGAAGGGACAGCCTTCCTGAGCCAGTGTTTTTCGTGTATCTTCATCAACAGATTGATTGCGGCTATTTTTTCTCAGAAGTAAATACAAACCACTAATCAAAGCCAAAGAAAAATGGATTTTGGACCATTCTTTCTATGCTTCATAGAAAGATGCTGCTAATATTTTTCTCCTTGGCCCCTAGTTCCTAAATCCCCTGCCACTTAGCTCTGTTACTGCCATTCCGCTCTTCCCTCTCCAGCACGCTTCATGCTAGGCAGTGTATTTAAAGCTTCTGGACAGAAGGGCCTGTTTAATTTTATTTCTTGTTAGGGAGTGTCTGTTCCCGACTCAGCAAAAATGCTGCAGTCTGAATAATCGGCAGCTCATTATCTGTCTCCTGCTATCAGGTCCTGCCCGGGGCCCTGGAGAGGCAAGGATGCGCTGGTGGGACGTCCCCCTGATCTCCCAGGGAACAACCATGAGCTCCTACCGATGACCCAGGGCCCCTCTGCTAGGGGTCGTCCCCTGTTATGAGGAGAGAGGACACCAGGGTCCTTATTTCTGCCCTGGCTTTGTGGTCTCCAACAAATTGCTTCAACCTTGGCCTTGAGTGGGGATCATAGCCCCCAGTCTCCCTACTTCTTGGGGATGAAGTACTAATAAAATGTGACAAATCTCCATGTTTGGAAATGTCCTAACAGCCAGATCGTTGAAAGTAATTTCCCTTTGATTTTAGAATTTAGAATCTTGGACCACTAGGGCACTGAGTAGATCTTAGATTTTCCAGTTCAGTGGTTTTTCAGATTTTTTTTTTATTGTTTTTAGCTACAAAATACTTTTCTTCAAATGAAATCTTAGCTGAAGTCTAATGCATAGAACAGTCAAAACAGAGTTACTCTGTCTGATGGGTTTTTGAAACCTAATTTGAAAACTCCTGATTTAGACCAGCTCCCCATTTGTCAGATGGGGCACTGAAGCCTTTGTCCAGGCTCACATAGCAAGAGGGATGGGGCCAGAGCCTGGATATTTCCCCCAAACGCACACGCTTCACAATTGTCTAATCTTCCTTGTAATGTGTGGCTCGTGCAGATATAGAATGAGTTTCCTCTGTGTCCATTTTAATTTATATCCTGCCTTTTTTCAAAAAGGCCTTGAGGCTGCTTTATAAAATGAGTTTGTGTTCCCTGAGCACACCCTGACTGAGGGCAGTGGAGGGGGCTTCAGAGATGTCCAGGCCGGTAGAACTACCTGAGGATAAATCATTTTCCATGGATAATTCCCACTGAGATAATTGTGTTTATTCTTTTATCATAGGTGTGCCTTACAGAAAAAAATATGCTTTATTAGAATCTAAATTTACAACATCAATAATCTCATTACCCTCATAATTTCCTTTAAATAGCCCCCCAGTGCCTGTGAAATATGCCTTGATTCACACATACTTTTTCAGGATCCCAATCATTAAATAGAAAGCATAGACGGAATGCGTTTTTGAGGGCCTTCTTAGAACCATGATGAACATACCCTATCTTACATAATCTCCTCTTATCCTAACCAGCAAGATGATATTATTTCCATTTTACAGGAAACAATAGTTAGCTGGACCTACAGTGCTTATTATATGTCAGGTATTCCTTAAACATTTCGTCTGTAAAGTAACTCATTCAGCCTTTCCAATAACCCTATGAGGTGGGTGCCTTTGTTATCCCCATTCTAAGGTTGTGGAGACTGAGGTTAACCAGTGCATCCACGATCACACAGCTGGGAGGTATTGGAGCCAGGATGTGAGCGGGAAACTGGCAGTCTGACCTGAGCTGGGCTCTTAACTGCCCCCTTGCACTGCCCTTAGGGTAGATGAACTCATGATTGCAGCGCTAGTAAGTGGCAGAGCCAAGAGAAGACTCAGACCTTCTGAGTCCAGGGCCACCTAGTGCCCTTTCCCTACTTCTCAGATCACTGTCTTTGTCATGGGGCGTGTTTAGTGGGTGACACCTCCCACCATTACTTGTGGCCATCCTGGCCGGCCTTGGCCTTCAGCAATAGCAGAGCAGGAGCCGTGGCTGAGAGGGTGGTGAGTCTGGCTAGCCTGTCTGGGGCGAGGCAGGAGGGAGCCAGGGGACCAGTTCAGGCTCCTCAACCACAGCTGGAGTGATGAGGACAGGTGCATGGCATAGAGGCTCCTGGTCAGGCTGAGTCTGAGCAGGGCTGGGAATCCCCTTTCTTCTGTTCCAGGTTGGCCCTAAAGGTGCTGTGCCTGGCCCAGCGGCAGTACTCCCTGCTCCAAGCAGCCAACCTTCTGACGCCCGACATGATTACAGAGTTTGAGACCCTACAGCAGCTGGTGCAAGAGGAAAAAATTGAGCCTGGGGCAGAGGCCTCGAGGACTTCTGGCCTGGCCAGGGGGGCACCTCTGGCTCAGGAGCTGTGTTCAGAGTCAAGTGAGTCTCATCCTGCTCTCCCCTGCCTGTCTTCAAGGTGCTGTCTTCAAGGCCCCACTGGGGCCAAAGGGTGTCCAGGGGCCTCAGTTGCTGGGTTTTGCTGCTGTAGGAGGCTGGGCCCCTGGGATCTCAGACTTCTGCACACAGAGAGGCCCCAGGAGACCTGAGGGGTTATGGGCTCCTTCATGTCTCCAGTGTCTGGCTCCCCAAGTTCTACAAATTCTCCTTCCTTCTGTGCAGTCCCCGTGCAGTCTCCTCTCCGCCCAGAGCCTCCAGGATACACTGGCCCTGTGACCCGGACCATGGCAAGGCGACTGAGTGGCCCCCTGCACACACTGGGAATCCCGCCTGGACCTAACTGCACCCCAGCCCAGGGGTCCCGATGGCCCATGGAGAAGAAGAGGAGAAGACCAAGGGCCTTGGAGCCAGACAGTCCCGTGGCCCCAAAGCAGGGCACCAAGCGCCAGCGCCAGTCCTTCCTGCCCTGCCTGAGGAGAGGGTCTCTGCCTGACACCCAACCTTCACAGGGGCCCAGCACCCCCAAAGGAGAAAGGGCCTCCTCCCCCTGCCATTCCCCTCGCTTTTGCCCAGCCACAGTCATCAAAAGCCGGGTGCCCCTGGGCCCTTCTGCCATGCAGAACTGCTCCACCCCGCTGGCCCTGCCCACTGGAGACCTCAATGCCACCTTTGATCTCTCCGAGGAGCCTCCCTCAAAGCCCAGTTTCCATGAATGCATTGGCTGGGACAAAATCCCCCAGGAGCTGAGCAGGCTAGACCAGCCCTTCATCCCCAGGTAGGTCTCCCAGTCTCGCTCCACCCCTCCTGTCTGGAAGTCAGTGGTCAGCAAGGGACTTCTTGGTGCTGCTGAGAAGTATGGAGGACAGCCTGACTCTTAGAGCTGGGACGGTTCCTATCTGTTCCCCTTTGGTTGTGATCCGCTTTGCTCCCCAGGCCCAAGAGAGCAGGATATACATTTGCCAGGGAGGCATCACTTCTCCTGGGGCCCCTGCCTGGTCTGTCCATGCTGCAAAGCCACCCACTCTGCTGGTTTGTAGCATGCTCATGAGTAGCTAATGGGACCCCAACTTGGAAAGAGTCAGCAGGGAACAAGAATGTAGTAGGGGAGCCCAACACTACTGTTCCTCTCTTTACTCGGGCTCTTTGGCCTGGGTTGCATTCTATGTTCCACTGGGAAATACCTCTTTCTGCCACTTCTACTCCAGATTTTGGCCGCCGGCCCAGCATCTGGAACAGGAAAGGGGGTCCTTAGAAAACTCAGTTCAGTATTTTCCAGTGAGAAGATGAAGCTGTCACTCCCCATTTCCACACACATGGCAGGGGAGGGGAACAGCAGCCTGCTCAGGACAGTCCAAGGCCAAGAACCAGTGGCAGACGACCTGCACCTGTCGGGCAGAGGCTGGCAGGCTCTGCCTACCCACGCCCCTGCCCCTTCCACAGCCCGAGAAGCAGCTCTCGGTAACAAGTGCAGAGCCGGGCAGGTGGAAGGGTGAAATTGTTTGAACTCCAGTTCCCCGGGTGCACCAGAAACTGACATCTGGATGTCCTCCCAGAGCAGGCCTGTCACTCAGCTGTCAGCCAGGAAGAGTAAGGCAGGAAGAGGAATCCACCTCTTTGTAGAAGAAACCTCAGAGGTCATCTTGTCCAACCACCCTCCCCCATGCCCGAGCTGGGGGCTGGAGGGAGGAAGTGGCTGGCCCTGCTTCTGGTTCCCTGCTGATCAGCCTCCTTCCCCTTCCTCCCTCCCCAGGGCACCCATGCCCCTGTTCACCATGAAGGGCCCCAAGCCAACATCTTCTCTCCCTGGGACCTCTGCCTGCAAGAAGCGCGTTGTGAGGTGAGGTTTGGGAGGTGTCAGCTGTCTGGGAGAAGGAGCTCGCTCTCACTAGGGCAGTAGACACCTGGGCCGGCTCTGGGCCCCCAGTGTCTCTGTCTCTGCACCCCCGGAGCAAGCAGCTGAGGTCCTGTGAGCAGGGCCCGCATCTAGTTCTCCAATTGAGGTTTCCTTGGCCCTTGCTATCCCAGGATCACCCCAGAGCTGATCCATGAGGAAGGCTCTCAGCATCCATTTATCTATGAAGGAGATGTTGCACACCGTTAATCCAGCAAAGGGACTCTCCATCCTCACTGCTACTTTCCTCTCGTGTCCCCAACCCTACACACTGCCTCTCCCGCCCTTAGATCCAGCTCTGGAAGCTCCTGCTGGTGCCCAGCATCCTTTGCTCTCAAGGCTTAGTGTCAAGTACTTACATGCCCCACTCAGTGCACACCCATAGTCCAGAGACAGGGCCGTAACCTTCCACCTTCCTTCCTTTCTTCCCTCAGTTCCTCAGTCTCCCGTGGCCGCAGCCGCATTGCCCGCCTCCCCAGCAGCACTTTGAAGAGGCCAGCTGGGCCCCTTGTACTCCCAGGTGACTGGCACTAGGGAAAGGGATAGCCTGGGCCATGGAGGCTGATGAAGACAAGCAGCAGGCGGGGACAGGGGGAGCTGAGACCCAGAAGAAAGGAGGGCCTAGGGTATTGCCAAGCATCTCAGGGACACTGCTGATGAGACAGGTGGGAGGTGGGCTGGAGGACGGGGACAGAGCCTCACTCTCCTTCCTTGCTGCACTCCCCGCCACCCAACCAACTGGCCTGCAGAGCTGCCCTTGAGTCCCCTGTGCCCTAGCAACTGGAGGACTGGAAAGGACATCAGGGTGGGGAGAGCGCTCTCAGTGGGGAACGGTGTCACCAAGGTGTCCTGACCACCAGAATGTCCTGACCACCAAGGTGTCCTAACCTATCAGCCCCTCTATGCTGGATACCCCTCTTGGACCTGTAGCCACCTGCACCAGGAGCTGGACCTGCCTTCCTTACCTGGGAGCAATTAGTGCCAACACACCTTTGCTGTATTAATATCCCTCCCCAGACATCCATCCTGCTACTCACCCTCTGTTAATCTCCTGTTACACTCAGCTTCTTGGCATGTACATATTCATTTGTGAGTGTTAATGTACTGCTGTTTTTTGTTTTTCGTGGTTTGTTTTTTTGTTTGTTTGTTTGTTGTTGTTGTTGTTGTTGAGATGGAGTCTTACTCTGTCACCCAGGCTGGAGTGCAGTGGTACGATCTTGGCTCACTGCAACCTCCGCCTCCTGGGTTCAAGTAATTCTCCTGCCTCAGCTTTCCAAGTAGCTGGGATTACAGGCGTCCACCACCACACCCACCTAATTTTCATCTTTTTAATAGAGAGGGGGTTTTTCCATGTTGGCCAGGCTGGTCTTGAACTCCTGGCCTCAGATGATCCGCCTGCCTCAGCTTCCCAAAGTGCTGAGATTACAGGCGTGAGCCACCGCACCTGGCCCGTGTTGTTGTTTTAAAGGTGCTGCCATGTTCCCCCTTCTTTTTTTTTTTTTGAGATGGAGTCTCGCTCTGTCGCCCAGGCTGGAGTGCAGTGGCGCGATCTCGGCTCACTGCAAGCTCCGCCTCCTGGGTTCACGCCATTCTTCTGCCTCAGCCTCCCGAGTAGCTGGGACTACAGGCGCCCACCACCACGCCTGGCTAATTTTTTTGTATTTTTAGTAGAGACGGGGTTTCACTGTGTTAGCCAGGCTGGTCTCGATCTCCTGACCTCGTGATCCACCCGCCTCGGCCTCCCGAAGTGCTGGGATTACAGGCGTGAGCCACCGCGCCCGGCCTCCCCTCTCATTTATGATGCCCTCTATGCAGGCAGATGGCTCTTGGGCTCTTTTCCCCACCTGTCTCTAGCACAGGCCCCACGGTGATGGCCACAGGCAGTGGAGGAGGAATGAGGATGGGTTGGGGAGCAGGGAGTCGCAGCTTGGCTCTTCCTGGTTTCTGAGAGGGACATCTTCATCCCTACTCCCCTCAGTCCCCAACCACAGTCCTGGTGAAGATGTGGATGATAATGGTGCCTTGATTTCCAAATGAAGACAGCTTTATTGCTTCACTCTATTGTACATAGGATACACGTTCAGTGTAAAATAAAGTGTAAAAAAAGGGGAATTCAGCCTTAATGCTGCACCTGGATATAAATGCTAATGATACTTGGGTTTATAGCCTTCTGATCCTTTATTTCTGCATATGTATATAGATATATACATATATTTTTGGTATAACAATAAACCATCTCCATCCTTGGTGTGTGTGTCTCTCTGTACACCTAGATAGGATGGCAACACCTTCCCTTTCTCACCTTCCTACTCTTAAGACCTCAGGAAACTTCTGAGTGTATACAGAAAACAGTTCTCACTCTGCCTCCTCCTAGAGCCTGAGGTCTGAGTCTGGCTCTTCACTCCACAGCCCAATACGCCCTAAAGGGCCTCCTCTTCTCTGTGGGCTTGGGAGTAATTGCACCTGGAGGTCTGTTCCACCCTTCTACAGCCCTGGGGGTGGGTTGCTAGGAGTTCTGCCTTCTTAGTGGCCCCGAGGTCTTAGGTGAGGCTCCAAGCTAAGCCCCGCAGGCCTAAGTCCAGTGCAGTCTGCTCTGCCGACACCCGTCCACCTGGCTCGTGACTTCCATCTCCACTTCCTTGGATTGGGCGACAGTGCCACATAAGTTTCCCTCCGTTCTCCCCATGAAGACATGGTTGGCTGAATGAATTAATAGTGTAAACAAAAGTACAGGAGTCTGTGTTTAACCTGCTTCTGAAAACAAACATGTTAAAGGTATTTAGAGCATTGTGAGTAGCATGTAAATAAATGCTGCTAATTTCAAGTGAGTCCTTGCTGTTCTCGGGGAGAAGCCTCTACCGGGTCAGCCCCTCAGTTCTGAGCCCTTTTTGTTTTTGTTTTGTTTTGTTTTGAGACAGTCTCACTGCAACTCCCAGGCTGTAGTGCAATGGTGCGATCTTGGCACACTGTAAGCTCTGCTTCCTGGGTTCAAGCGATTCTCCTGCCTCAGCCTCCCAAAGTGCTGGGACTACAGATGTAGGCCACCACACCTGGCTAATTTTTGTATTTTTAGTAGAGACAGGGTTTCACCATGTTGGCCAGGCTGGTCTCGAACTCCTGACCTAAAGTGATCCACCCACCTTCGCCGCCCAAAGTGCGAGGACTACAGGCGTGAGCCACCATGCCCAGCCTCTGAGCCCTTTTTGGAGTAGAGGAAAGAACAGGCAGGAGCATCGAGCACCCACTGGCTGCCAGGCCCTTCACTGAGCTGCACCACCTCATAAGGGAGATAATGATAGGCTCCGAAAGAGTCACAAAACTTGCCCAGAGTTAGACTCAAGCATTCTGGATCTGAGGTCTGCTTCTCTGCATCACACCAAGCTGCTTTCCTCCGGAAGTGAACAATGTCTGTTCACTTCCAGAGGGAAGTGAAAAGGACAGACATTTCATGTGCTTGGGGTTCCCTCCTTTCCAATTAGTCTTAATGAGGTTTTCCCCCACTGTGTACCATGATTTCCAGAGAGGCAGTCACAGATTCACATCATCGTAGCCCCCAGCGCCCTGGCATGGTGCCTTGACCTCAGGAGGCCTCGCTGAGTGTTGGTTGGATTCAAATTGAATAACATCCCCCATTTCCTGGCCCCTTCACATATATTATCTTTTTGATCATCACCATCACCCCTGCAAGTGCAGAGGCAGCAGGCACAGGGCAAGGCAGCTAGTAATGAGGGCCAGGAGGGCAAACTTCACCCAATAGGGTCTGTTGCACGAGGCAGAATTTTGCCTGGGCCTGGGGCAGCTCAAGTGGAAGAGGTCACTCTTGACAAGAATGTTCTACAGCCGGTCATTCACTCGGCCAATATTTGTGGCTCCATGGTGCAAAATGTGCTCCCAGGTGACCCATTAAATTCACAACGACTCTGTGCCGATGGAGTCAAACACTTGGGGCTCCTGCCCTCAATCACAGGAGGTCGGGCTGAGAGTGCTCGCTCGCGGTGTGGCGTCCCCACGCCAGGAGGCAGCTTGGCTGGTCTGAGCTTTGAGCTTCATAGGGAGCTGGCAGGGGCTCCAGGGGGCAGCAAGCTAACAGCCAGCTCCCAGCTGACCTCCGTGGGCGGCAATGAGACTCAGATTGGATTGTTCTTACATAAAGAGAGTCATCCTCGAAACACGGTGATCGATGGCTCCCCATCCGCTGAGGGCCCAGCCTGGTCTAACACCCCTCTCTCCCCGCCTCATCCTGCCTCTTCCACCTCAAAGGCCTGGCAGAGCCTCTCACTCCACCTCTATGAGTTTAGAAATCCTCGTGCCCCAGGCCTTTTATGCCCACCTCCTTGCTTGACTCAGTCCCCATGGCTCACGCCTGGGCCGCCACCCTGGGGTACAAATCCTGCCCAGTTCAGAGAACCAGGCTCAGTGCCAGGGGCTGAAAACAGAACAAGACATGGTCCCTCCATGCACGGAATCAGGATGGCACCTGTTCCTATCACCTGAGTGTAAGCCAAAATCTCCATCAGTGTTGGTATCTGCCAAGGAGAAGGGGTTGGGTTTTCTCTCTGGGTACCCCTCACACATGGTCATCAGCTTGGCCCACAAAGGGGACTTCGTCACCACCTGGGGAGCCTCCGTGGTGGCTACTAACTCAGGAGTCCTGCCTCCCAGATCCCCAGATTCCCCCAAGAATGTCCCCTTGGCTCTTGGTCATGTCTGGGGGATCCTGGCTCCCAGCAAGAATTTGGTTCATGGTCATCTTCCCTTCTTCCATGATTCTTTGTGAAGAAGGATCCAGGAGGGCTTGAGATAAAGAATGGGGGGGCCAGCGTGCTGGCTCACACCTGTAATCCCAGCACTTTGGGAGGCTGAGGCGGGCAGATCACCTGAGGTCAGGAGCTCAAGACCAGCCTGGCCAACATGGTAAAACCCCATCTCTACTAAAAATACAAAAATTTAGCTGGGCATGGTGTAATCCCAGCTACTAGGGAGGCTGAGGCAGGAGAATCGCTTGAACCAGGGAGGTGGAAGCTGCAGTGAGCTGAGATCGTGCCACTGCACTCCAGCCTGGGCGACAGAGTGAGACTCTGTCTCAAAAAAAAAAAAAAAAAGAATGTGGGTCAGGGGAATCACCCCAGGGGCCCAGAGATGGTGGCTGTGTTTTCGAGCTCACCCTGAGGGCTTCCCCCAGCTCGCATGCAGCCCTCCTGCCTCCGTTCTCTGGCTCATCCTGTCCATTTGGAGGACTGCTGGGTTGGAAATAACAGGCCACCCGCCGGTCCGCTCCTCCCACCAGGGCCACATCTGGTCCTACCCTTTCACCCTCCAGAGGGAGACAATCAGGGAGGCAGAGGGGAGTGGGGAACAGAGCAGATCAGGGAAAGCAATTAAAAAGCTGCTCTCGGGGTTACAGGCTGGGAGGTGGAGGGCAGGCTAGAGTGGGCCCTGGCTGGGGTGGGGAGAAGAATGAAGAACGGGCCTGAGCTTATTAACCCTGGTGCAGCAGCCTGGGGTCTGTGAAGGTGAGTGAACCGATGCTGAGAAGGCCAGGAAAGAGCAAGGGGAAGGGACTCGGCGTTCAGCCAGGAACCTTTCTGCAGCCACCGGAGTCAGTTCTAGACAGCAGAGCCTGGCTGGACACAGGCTGGGGATGGAGGTAAGGGATGGGCCCTACTCTGAGGCAACCCCCTCTCCAATGGAATGGGAGACAGTTCCTGCCCTCAAGGAGCTCCCATCTGACAATGAGCCATGGGTTCTAGCATTGGGTAGCCCCTATCCAAGGGAAGAGGATGACTCCTGTCCTGTGGGTGCTTTAGCCTGGGGTTGGGGGAAACACTGTCCTTAGAGAGACCCCAGTTTGCTGAGAAGACATAGGTCCTAGCATCAGGAAGTCCCCATCTGTTGGGGCAAAGGCATGGCCCTTCTCCTTGTAAAGCTTCAGGCTGAGATGCAAATGAGACCCACACCCGAGAGGGGGTGACACACAGAGCTTTTCAAACTGGATAGAGTTGTGGGGCTCAAGTCTAGGGATGGGGAGGGGTGAGGATGGAGAAAACAGCACCCACTGGGGGAGTCAGAGAGCCAAGAAAGCAGGTGGGAAAGCAGTCTCTACTCTGAGTCTCCAGGGCTGGCGGAGATAACTTGCCTGTGTCCCCTGGGAGATGAAGCCACCAACAACTCGTGGTCTGAGGGTAGACAGTGCTGGCTCTCCCCCATGCTTCACTAGCTGCTGCCCTCTGTCCCGTCCACACTGCCAAGTAACTGCCCTTGGGGGAGGGATGTCTACATACTCCCAAAGGAGTTAACAGGCCACAGAAGCCCCTTCAGAGGCCCCCGCTCCCGCCCCTCCGCCAACCCCATCGCAGATCTGCTAACATGTCGATAGGTAAAGCTCCTGGTAGGTGTTATGAAATGGAAGCTCTAATTTGTCAAGCACCCGCTGTGTCCAGCTTTCACTGATTTTATTATTACAACTACCTGGGGAGCAGGCATGGTTGAATCCCCATTTTACAGACGTGAAAATGAAGATGCGGGCAAGGTTCCTAAAGTCATCAAAGACTGCACAGCTACGGAGTGGCCAAGGCTTTGCTCCCTCTCCTTGAGGACGGTGCTATAGCAGTCAGAGTCAAGTCTAGAGAACAAAGGGGGTGATGCCTCTGGATGAAACAAATTTGGGTTTTAGAAAACTCCGCCTACAGCTTTCTCCCTGCCTCTAAACTGTGGTGGCTGTGGCCGCTCACACCTGACCAGCTGAGCACCGCCATCTAGTGGCCACCAGGCTCAGTTCCCTTCCTCGGGAAGGGCCGTGGATGAACAGACTTGCTGGTCACCAAGGCTCAGCCAGAGAGACTATGTTCTCTTCACCCAGCTTGCTTACCACCACGCTGTGCCAGGCACTGGGCCAGGGACAAGGGCCCAAGCAGAACCAGCGGGCAGCAGTCATGTGGCAAAACTGCCATTTGAATTAGAGGCTGGCCTATTTGGCAAACACCAGGCACCCTGTGTGTGGGTTGATGCCACATGTGGGGCTGGTCTGTCCCAGGAGGCATCTGGGCTTTATCCTGTAAGCAGAAGGTCATCTAGCAGATTCTGATGTGAGGGAGGGGCTCAGGGAGGTCATCTTGTCTCCACCTCGGCCTGAAGCAGGCACAGCTTGGCTGTAGGCTCCTTGAAAAGGCATCCAGGCATCTCTCTCCATGGCTGGTATTATCCTGCTGTGTAGTCTAGAAGCCAGTCTAGGGTTTGGCCTGAGGCTTTAGAAGTTGGGCCCTTCCATTTGGGGAAGCAGGAGAGAGGAGGCACCCCAGAGAATGGGGCCTGAGCCAGGTTAGGAAGATGGGGGGGTTTGGGTGGAGGCTGGAAGGGCTGAGGGCCTACCCTTCTCTGTTTGCTGTGTCTGCCTGCAGCAGATGCAAATCAGAGAGTGGTTTAGAACAGAGAGAAGACAGTCACAGCGGCTCACATCTGTAATCCTAGCACTTTGGGAGGTTGAGGCCAGAGGATCACTTGAGGCCAGGAGTTCGAGACCAGCCTGGGCAACATAACAAGACTTGGTCTCAAAAAAAAAATTATTTGGGCGCAGTGTCATGTGCCTGTAGTCCCAGCTACTTGGCAGGCTGCGGCAGGAGGATTGCTTGAGCTCAGAAGTCTGAGGCTGCAGTGGGCTATGATGGTGCCACTTCACTCTGGCCCTGGGTGGCAGAGTGAGACCCTGTCTCTAAAAAAAAAAAAGAGAGCGAGAGAACATACTGTCATACTGTCCACCACTAGGGCTTGGTACATGAATGCATATAGTGGAAAATCATGCAGCTGTTAAATGATGATGCAGACAAATATTTATTGATATGGAAAGATGTTCACAACATATTGTTGAGTGAGAAAAGCAAATTACAAAATAATTTATACAGCATGAGCCCATTTTGAAAAAAATGATTATATATGTGTGGAAAAAATCTGATAGTGTTTACCTCCAGGTGGCAAAATGATGGCTAATTACATTTTTTTGTATTGCTTATCTATAGTTTCTGACCTTTCTACAATGAATATTTAATTAAAAAGATAATGAAAGTTTGGAACACAACCATGACCAAATCTGTCTGTATCTTTGGTTCTCTGTGCAGACACCTTTAGATAGTTAAGGGTTGGCCAGGCATGATCTATATGTACCCGTTGTATAGGTCATGCCTGTAATCCCAGCACTTTGGGAGGAAGAGGTAGAGGGTCACTTGAACCCAACAGTTCGAGACCAGCCTGGGCAACATGGCGAAACCTTGTCTCTACTAAAATACAAAAATGAGCTGGGCATGGTGGTCTACGCCTGTGGTCCCAGCTACTAGGGAGGCTGAGGTGGGTGGATCGCTTGAGCCAGGGAGGTTGAGGCTGTAGTGAGCTGTGATAGCACCACTGCACTCTAGCCTGGGCAACAGAGCAAGACCCTGTCTCAAAAAACAAAAACAAGATAGTTAAGGGTTGAGTATGAGGAAAGGTCTGAGGGTTGAGAGGTGGTGGAGGATGCACCTGGGCCTGTGACAAGGGCCCACGGAGAGGGCTGATAGCAAAGGCTGGGGGGCTCCAACTGCTGATGCTGAAGCAAGCTTGTGTCTCACATATACAGGGACAGTTCACTGAGCTTCAATGACAGGCACCTCCTGTTCGTCATATCTTTTCTCTCCAGGACAGCTTTGCCCTCATTTTAACTAGACTTCCCTTGAACCAAAAGGGAAGGCTACATGCTGTGACTTGCTGGGTAGCCTGGAAAGGTGGGCCACTCCTAGCCACAGAGATGAGAGTTCAGACAAGAGCTCATCCCCAGTCTTCCTTTTCTATTTTGTTTATTTTATTTTATTTTTTTATTTATTGAGACAGAGTCTCTGTCACCCAGGCTGGGGCACAGTGATGCGACATTGGCTCACTGCAGTCTCCACCTCCTGGGCTCAGGTGATCCTCCCACCTCAGCCTCCCGAATAGCTGGGACCACAGTAGTGCACCACCATACCTGGCTAATTTTTTTGTATTTTTTGTACAGACAAAGTTTCACCACATTGCCCAGGCTGGTCTCGAACTCCTGGACTCAAGCGATCCGCCCACCTCAGCCTCCCAAAGTACTCGGATTACAGGCATGAGCCACTATGCCCAGGCTTGTTCTTCCTTTAAAGCCTCCTGTCCTTCCCCAGGTCCCCAGTTCATAGCAGGATCAAAGGTCACTGGGCGCTCGCCCCGTCTTCAAGATTCCCCTCCTTGTGTCACTGCTCAGGCCCAGGTTAGATGTGACTAGAGCCTAAGGAGCTCTCACTTCCCTCTCTGTGCTGGGACTCACAGAGGGAGACCTCAGCAGGCAGTCTGTCCATCTCATGCCCGTATGCAGAGCATACCCTGGGCTGGGCACAGCGGCGCACAACTGTAATCCCAGCACTTTGGGAGGCTGATGCGGAAGGATCGCTTGAGCCCAGAAGTTCTAGACCAGCCTGGGCAAGATGGCAAGACCCTATCTCTCCAAAAAAAAGTTAAGAAATCAGCCAGGTGTGGTGACGCACGCCTGTAGTCCCAGCTATTCAGGAGGCTGAGGTGAGAGGATCACTTAAGGCTGGGAGGTTGAGGCTGCAGTGAGTTGTGGTTGCGCCACTGCACTCCAGCCTGGGCAACAGTGAGACCCTGTCTCAAAAGACAAAAAAATAATAATAATAAAAGAACATATCCTGGTGTGAAGTAGGGGACGTTGCTCTGACAGAGGCTCGGGGGCCTGAGCTGGCTCTGTGAGCTGGGGAGGAGGCGGACAGCCAGGCCTTGTCTACAAGCAGACCTGGCAGCGTTGGGCTGGCCGCCCCCCAGGGCCTCCTCTTCATGCCCAGTGAATGACTCACCTTGGCACAGACACAATGGTCAGGGGTGGGCACACTGCCTGCTTCCCGCCGCACCCCAGCCCCCCTCAAATGCCTTCCGAGAAGCCCATTGAGCAGGGGGCTTGCATTGCACCCCAGCCTGACAGCCTGGCATCTTGGGATAAAAGCAGCACAGCCCCCTAGGGGCTGCCCTTGCTGTGTGGCGCCACCGGCGGTGGAGAACAAGGCTCTATTCAGCAAGTGCCCGGGAAAAGGGATCAGGGGACGCCCAGGCATGGACAGTGGGTGGCGGCGGGGAGAGGAGGGCTGTCTGCTTCCCAGAAGTCCAAGGACACAAATGGGTGACGGGACTGGGCAGGGTTCTGACCCTGTGGGACCAGAGTGGAGGGCGTAGATGGACCTGAAGTCTCCAGGGACAACAGGGCCCAGGTCTCAGGCTCCCAGCTGGGCCCAATGGCTCCTGCGTTTCCAAACCCATCCATCCCCAGAGGTCCTTCCCATCTCCCCAGGCTAATGTGTGGGAACTCGAGGAAATAAATCTCCAGTGGGAGACGGAGGGGTGGCCAGGGAAACGGGGCGCTGCAGGAATAAAGACGAGCCAGCACAGCCAGCTCATGCGTAACTGCTTTGTGGAGCTGTCAAGGCCCGGTCTCTGGGAGAGAGGCACAGGGAGGCCACACAAGGAAGGGGTGACCTGGAGGGACAGATCCAGGGGCTAAAGTCCTGATAGGGCAAGAGAGTGCCGGTTCCCTCTTGCCCTATCAGGACCTCCACTGCCACATAGAGGCCATGACTGACCCTTAGACAAAGGGCTGGTGTCCAATGCCAGCCCCCAGCTCCAGAACTCCAGGGAATGAATGGGCAGAGAGCAGGAATGTGGGACATCTGTGTTTGAGGGAAGGACTCCAGGAGTCTGCTGGGAATGGGGCCTAGTAAGAAATGATCATATAGGCGCCCCTTGAGGGTACAGAACAGGTTCATTCTTCGCCAGATTCCCAGCACCTTGCAGGCACTTACAGCTGAGTGAGATAAGGCCTGGGTTATGAAATCAAAAAGTTGGAAAGCAGGTCAGAGGTCATCTGGTACAGCCCTTCCTTCCTTTTTTTTTTTTTTTTTTTTTTGAGACAGGGTCTCTCTCTGTTGCCCAGGCTGGAGTGGTGCAAACACAACTCACTGCAGCCTCAACCTACTGGGCTCAAGCAATCCTCCAGCCTCAACCTCCCAAAGTGCTGGGATTACAAGCATAAGCCACCCCATCCAGCCCTTTCCTTCCTTTTTAATTGATGTATAATAATTGTAAGTATTCATCGTGGTCCAACCAACCCTTTCTTGACCCACCTTCCTAGAGAGAGGGTCCTCTTGCTTCAGTGGTCAGGGCCCCAGACCCATGGTTTGGCTCCAGGCACCACCTGCCTCATGCAGGAGTTGGCATGCCCAGGAAGCTCTGCCTCTGGGCACAGTGACCTCGATGGGGTGAGGGGAGCTCTCCCCATAGCTGGGCTGCGGCCCAACCCCTCCCCCCTCAGGCTATGCCAGGGGGCGTTGCCAGGGGCACCCGGGCATCGCCAGTCCAGCCCACTCCTTCATAAAGCCCTCGCATCCCAGGAGCAAGCAGAGCCAGGGCAGGATGGAGAGGAGACGCATCACCTCCACTGCTCGCCGTTCCTACATCTCCTCGGGGGAGATGATGGTGGGGGGCCTGGCTCCTGGCCGCCGTCTGGGTCCTGGCACCCGCCTCTCCCTGGCTCGAATGCCCCCTCCACTCCCGACCCGGGTGGACTTCTCCCTGGCCGGGGCACTCAATGCTGGCTTCAAGGAGACCCGGGCCAGTGAGCGGGCAGAGATGATGGAGCTCAATGACCGCTTTGCCAGCTACATCGAGAAGGTTCGCTTCCTGGAACAGCAAAACAAGGCGCTGGCTGCTGAGCTGAACCAGCTGCGGGCCAAGGAGCCCACCAAGCTGGCTGACGTCTACCAGGCTGAGCTGCGAGAGCTGCGGCTGCGGCTCGATCAACTCACCGCCAACAGCGCCCGGCTGGAGGTCGAGAGGGACAATCTGGCACAGGACCTGGGCACCGTGAGGCAGAAGTGAGGAGGGGATGGGGAAGGGGGGCCTTGTGAGCAGAAGGGGCTGAATCCCCAAGAGGGAGTGCCCGAGAAGTCTCAGGCAGGGGCCGAGGCTCCCTGCTCCCTGGGTCTCCCTACCTCTCGATGGGGCACTATCCTTGCCCCCCAACATGATGGGAGGGACCAGAAACAGGTCCAGGGCCCCGGGGATCTGATGCCCACATGCCTTCTGCCAGGAGTCCAGGGTCCCCTCAGCACCTCCCTACTGGGGAAAGCAGTGCAGGAGCAGCTGGGCCCCTGCGTTTCATTCGTGGCTGGGCTTTGTGACTGTGGGCAGCGAGCTCACCTATTCTGAGCCTGTGTCCATATAAAGGAGGAGTTGGAAGCGGAGAAGGTTGGTGTCCATGAGGGAGATTGGATTCTGGGGTGAAGGAAGCGAGGGAAAGAGTAGGCAAGCCTGGGCGCAAAGCACAGGTGACTGCCTGCCACCAGCTTGTGACCCCTGTCAAGTCACTTTGACTTGCACAGCTGTGAAGCGGTGCTCATAATAAAATTCATTTCAAAAGGTGGTTACCTGGGATCAGAGGAATCCCCAGGGGCATGGCGCTTCGCTGAGCTGACAGGACATGCATGTGTGCCTTCAAGTGCAGGAGGACGTGTGTGTGTGTGTGTGCAGCAGTGAGTGTACGCTGGTGGATGCGCCTGTGTGAGCAGAAGCAGGTGCACCAACCCTGATAAGGCACCTTAGTAACGAGTTAAGGCAAAAGCCCACATCTGCTCATCCTCCAGACAAGTCCTCTGTCTAAGGCCCCCCAGCCCTTACTCCTCCTGCTGCTCTACTGGTCCTGGGTGGGGTTGGTCTCTGTGACAGCTGCCTCCAGGGAGATTGAGGCAGGTATCCAAGTGTCCTCAGAAGAGCCTGGACCCAGGAATGTGTCCCCCCACTCCAGGCTCCAGGATGAAACCAACCTGAGGCTGGAGGCCGAGAACAACCTGGCTGCCTACAGACAGGTCAGGGAGCTGGAAGGGAGTGGCAGGGGAGGGAGGAAAGGGTTGACGGCCACCCACCCAAACACAGCCCCCAAGCTCAGCCCTCCAGAGCAATGTGCTGCTCCCCACTGCCCCAGAAGGAGGGGTAAGGCAAGGCTGAGGAATGGGGAGAAGGAGCCTGGGGCCCCAGTGGCCCTCTACTCCTCAACCCTCCTGCCACTCCAGGAAGCAGATGAAGCCACCCTGGCCCGCCTGGATCTGGAGAGGAAGACTGAGTCGCTGGAAGAGGAGATCCGGTTCTTGAGGAAGATTCACGAGGAGGTGAGGCCAGGGCAGAGGGAGGAAAGCTCAACACAGAGATTGCAACTGAAAGAGGGAGAGACAGAGACAGAGAGGCTGAGACTGACACAGACACTCAGAGAGAGGAGAGAAACAGAGATTGGCAGGTAGCGACAGGAAACGAAAGACAAACAGAAAGGCACTAAGGGAGACAGAAAGAGACAAGAGAGCATTCGAACCCCTGGCCAAGGGGCAGGCAGAAGGGGACACGATGCTGTGGGGAACCCCAGCTGTGGCCTGTACCGTGAGCCTTGGTACCGCTTCTCTCACCCTGGTCAGGAGGTTCGGGAACTCCAGGAGCAGCTGGCCCGACAGCAGGTCCATGTGGAGCTTGACATGGCCAAGCCAGACCTCACCGCAGCCCTGAAAGAGATCCGCACGCAGTATGAGGCAATGGCGTCCAGCAACATGCATGAGGCCGAGGAGTGGTACCGCTCCAAGGTAGCCCTGCCTGTGGGCCAGCCTGCCTCCTCCAGGCAGCCCTTCTTGCTCTGTACAAGAGAATGGGGGAAGGAGGGTGGAGGAAGCTGGGAGAATATCCTCTCCAGGTGACTGACTTTCACCAGAGAAGTGAGATGGCTTGCCCAGGGTCACACAGGCACTACTGCTTTCAAAAGTACCCATTATTATTACTGCTACTATTGCTATTATTAGTAGTAGCAGATACTGTTCTGTTCTAAGCCCTGTGATTTTCATGGATCACCTTACTATGAAGTAGGTGCTGTTCTTTGACAGATGAGAGAGCTGAAGTCCAGAGAGATTAACTAATTTGCTCAAAGTCACACAGCTCCTAAGTGGTAGAGTTGGATTTCCAACTCTAGCCCGTCTCACTTGGGAGCCTGCATTCCATGCCTCTGCCAGTCTGTTTTGGGTTACTGAGCCTCTACCGTATGCCAGGCACCCCCCAGGACACAGAGAGGTGTCTGACCTGGAAGGTGTGATATTGACGTGCACCCAAACATAGTGCCCATAGAGAACACCACAGCTCAGAGATTATATGTAGTGTGGGAGCCAGGAAAGACGCTGTAGAGGGGCATTTGGGCTAGGCAGGACAGGCAGGCTGTGGACAGGAAGAGAAGAAGGGAGGACCATTCCTGGTGGAGGACAAAGCCTGGAGGCAGATAAGCACAGAGAGGCAGGGCCCCAAGATGCTGGCCTAGCCAGGGCACCTAGCTGAGGAGTGTGAGTGGCAGAAGCCACTGGCGTATGAGCAGGGTGAGGGCTGGATGGGGCTGGGAGGACCTCCTTGCAGGTGGGGGAGAAAGGGCTATTAGAACCCAGGGTGAGGCAGGGCGCGGTGGCTCACACCTGTAATCCCAGCACTTTGGGAGGCCGAGGCAGGCTAGTTCAAGACTAGCCTAGCCAACATGGCGAAACCCCGTCTCTACTAAAAATACAAAATTAGCCAGGCGTGGTGGCGCACGCCTGTAATCCCAGCTACTCAGGAGGCTGGGGCAGGAGAATTGCTTGAACCTGGGAGGCACAGGTTGCAGTGACCCGGGATTGTGCCACTGCCCTCCAACCTGGGCGACAAGAGCGAGACTCTGTCTCAAAAAAAACCCAAAAAAACAAAAACACACAAAACACCCAAGGCTCCGCTCGCCTAAACCCACTGTCCACTGTGGCAGACGACAGCGTTCAGTCCCGCAGTTGCAGCTGTCAGTGTGGAAGGTTCTGGATTCTGTGGCACTGTTCATTCATTCGCTTGCTGACCAGGTGTTGTGCTAGGTGCTGAGGTCTGGCAGCCGCTATGCTGCCCGCATCCATGGGTCACAGTTGTTGGGAAAAGTCTCAGCCAGGGCCAACGTCCTGGGGTTGACTGGGGTGCTGGTCACCTCCCTGATTTCCCAGAGCCCGTGCCTGCCCATGGGCCCACACAGCTTCCCTATATGTGTCCCCGACCCGCAGCCCCGCGGCCTCAGGCCGCCCTCAGCCTATGGCCCCTCTCCCCATCTAGTTTGCAGACCTGACAGACGCTGCTGCCCGCAACGCGGAGCTGCTCCGCCAGGCCAAGCACGAGGCCAACGACTACCGGCGCCAGTTGCAGTCCTTGACCTGCGACCTGGAGTCTCTGCGCGGCACGGTGAGCGCGGCCAGGACAGGACGGGGGCGGGCGGAGCGGGGACGGCCACCCCAGGAGATGCCAGGGGAGAAGGGCCAGGGGCGAGGACCTGGGTCGAGGGCGGGGCCCGAACGTTACCTCCGGGCTAGAGGCGGGGCCTGGGGCCGGGGGCCGGGCCTCGAAGCCTCCCCAAGTCGGGTAGGGGCTCCGCGGGACCGGCCGGCTCCATCCCACAGAACGAGTCCCTGGAGAGGCAGATGCGCGAGCAGGAGGAGCGCCACGCGCGGGAGGCGGCCAGTTATCAGGAGGCGCTGGCGCGGCTGGAGGAAGAGGGTCAGAGCCTCAAGGACGAGATGGCCCGCCACTTACAGGAGTACCAGGACCTGCTCAACGTCAAGCTGGCCCTGGACATCGAGATCGCCACCTACAGGAAGCTGCTGGAGGGCGAGGAGAACCGGTGAGCCCTCATCATAGCCCCCGGGGAAGTCTCCTTGCTGCCTCGCGGTAGAGCTCACCTTGCTCCCTTCAGGGACTGAGTCTTTTTCAGCCTTGTGTCCAGATCCCTTCCTACCTCAATGCCCAGCATAGTGCCTGCCTCACACATAGCAGGCAGTCACTAGATGTTTGATGAATGAATGGATGGATGGCTACAACCAATATTGATTAGGCCTCAAGGCCAAGGACTTGGGTCACCCTCCAAACTAAGAGGCTTACTCCCCACCCTCCCAGCCAAGATTGGACTCCTCACCTCACCCATCTCTTCTGCCTCCTTGGAACTTTCTTCACCACTTTCCCCTCCCTTTTCCATCTTCCTTCAGATAGATATGCGCCCCTCCCAGATAACACTCAAGCCCCTTGCAGAAGTTTGGAACTCCAGATAGCACGTTGGCTGCTGGGGAAAAAGCTAGGAGATGGAGTTAGACTTTCCTGGCAAGGAAAAGGGCGTTCAAGTTATCATGATGGCCCTGGACCAAGACCCAGCCTAGGGGTGTCCCAGGCAGCCTGGGTAGCCCTTTCCCTCTACTTTCTTTCAGGATCACCATTCCCGTGCAGACCTTCTCCAACCTGCAGATTCGAGGTCAGTATAGCAGGGCCTCGTGGGAAGGGCACTGGAGTCCTGCCCCCTCCTCCAGGGCCTGTAGGTTGCTCCGGACTGGGACTGAGGATCAGGGCAAAGGGATCCAGCTCTCCCTCTCCCTGGGGGCCTTCGTGACACCGCAGCGCTCCTAGCCAGAGCCTATCATACCAGGGTACTTCTAGGCGGGGCTTGCAGCTGCTCCTGTCCTGCTAGGCCCTGGGTCCCTCTTCCCCTCCCTGCACCCCATTCCACAGCAGAACTGAGTGAGATCTTGACATCTGCCCTGTCTGCAGATCCCTGAGCAAGCACTGCCCTTCTGAGTGTTTTCTGTTTTTGTTTTTTTAACTGCTTGTCACTACAGGGGGCAAAAGCACCAAAGACGGGGAAAATCACAAGGTCACAAGACATCTCAAAAGCCTCACAATACGAGTTATACCAATACAGGCTCACCAGATTGTAAATGGAGCGCCGCCGGCTTGCGGTTAGCTGCCTGCCTCTCAGACACGGCGCTTTGCCCAGCTTGACAGGGAGTGAGCCTCACCCACCCCATCCTCCCAATCCTCCTGAGCTCCCTCCTCCCAGGCTTCCCCTAAAGGGCCTGGACTGCGTCATTTTCCCAGGAACTGCAGTGCCCAGCCCAGGACGTGGTACAGAGTAACTGTACATTAAACTGGCAGAGCTCGTTAGTGGTAAAGGTGGTGAGTCCTTGGGTGCGCAGCAGAGCTGCTCTGGGGCCTCTGAGCAAGCAGCAGCCTCTGTCTCACCTCTTCCCGTCACTGGGAGGGCCCCTTGGGTCTCGCTGTGCCTGGGGGCCAGGCTCTCTGCTTTATTCTTTCATCCCTGAGGCTCCATCGCTCAGCTCAGTGCTGACTCAGTCCAGAGGATTCTTCCCTCAGGACTGCCGCTCTTGCAGTGAATAAAGTTTTATGTTCCCTGCTCTTAATATTAAATATTAGTGAATGTGACGTGTTATATTTTTCTCTCTGGGGAGGAAGAGCTAAATTACTTTTTACTTGCATTGGCCCTCTAATGATTCTTAGCTAAGGAACAAAATTCCTCTTCTTCTGGGCTAGAATATTTAGGACCACTAGATATGCATGTCTCAGGACTTAATTCAGCATCAGAAAGGCTAACCAGGCTGACTAGTAGAGGTAATACTGCCAAATCCTAGATAGTCACAGGTCACTAAAGCACAGATAAATGGCAGAGAGAAGTAGGAAAGAGGAAAGGGGACAGGAAAGGGACCTATGTGTATTGAGCACTAATATGTGCCACATGTTTAGCAGCCTTTATTTGAGTTAATAAATAACTCCTCTCTCCCACCTGGAGAAGTAGGCCCCATCATCCTTATTTTACAGATGAGGCAACTGAGACTGGGAGAGGTCAATTAACTTGCCCAGAGTCGTGTGGCTGGTTGGTGGCTAAGTTGGGACTTCTTGAGCTCTGGTCCCCTGATCCATCCATCCTTCCTTCCTTCCTTTGGCAGAGCGTCCCTCTGTCACTCAGGCTGGAATGCAGTGGTGCAATCTCGGCTCACTGCAACCTCCACCTCCCAGGTTCAAGCAATTCTCGTTCCTCAGACTCCCGAGTAGCGGGGATTACAGGTGCGAGCCACCACACCTGGCTAATTTTTCTTTCTTTTTTCTTTCTTTTTTTTTTTTTTTTTACTCTGTTGCTCAGGCTGGAGTGCAGTGGCGCGAACTCAGCTTACTGCAACCTCTGCCTCCCAGGTTCAAGTGATTCCCCTGTCTCAGCCTCCTGAATAGGTGGGACAACAGGCACCCGTCACCATGCCCAGCTAATTTTTGTATTTTTAGTAGAGACAGGTTTTCACCATATTGGTCAGGTTGGTCTTGAACTCCTGACCTGAGGCAATCCATCTGCCTCAGCCTCCCAAAGTGCTGGGATTACAGGTGTGAGCCACCATGCCTGGCCTATTTTTTGTATTTTTAGTAGAGGTTTCACCATGTTGGCCAGGCTGGTCTCGAACTCCTGCCTCAGGTGATCCACCCACCTCAGCCTCCCAAAATGATGGCATTATAGGCGTGAGCCACCACGCCCCGCCTGGTCTTCTGATTTCAAAGCCTGCATGTCCTTCCTCAATGCCGTGCTGGGTTTTCAGAAAGCCAAGTGCCAGGCCAGGGCTTGCAGAGGGGCTGAAATGAAGCCAGTCCAGAAGACAGAGCAGCCAGGACTCTCACTGAACAGAGCAGCCAGGACCTGGGCAGCAGCACTATTGGGATTTGAGGACTCTCCAGCCCGTTTGGAAGAGCCTAGGCTCTCTCTGCCCGGTTGCATAGGTTCTCGTACTCATGATTGGGGGGTGCAATGGGGAAGCTGGGCATGGGAGAGGATGACTCATGCCCTGAAAGTCCATGAGAGGCCTCCTCTCCCCACATCTGCAGAAACCAGCCTGGACACCAAGTCTGTGTCAGAAGGCCACCTCAAGAGGAACATCGTGGTGAAGACAGTGGAGATGCGGGATGGAGAGGTAAGGAGGGATTTGGGCCCAGTCAGGTTCTGGCTGGCCCCAGGGATTCTCAAGGCCAGGCCATGGAGGAAAGCCTGGGGCTGGCACATAGAAGGTCCCCAGTAACTCCCAGGAGCTCCCCAGGGAATTCTGGAGGAGAGCAAGGAACCTGAATGTAATTCCATTTCCCCAGTCCCTCCATAGACTGTTCTAAGGGGAGCCTTGGTACCAATGCCACTAGATGGGATCCTAATACACACTCTCTCTTTCTCACCCTCAAACTCGGGGGCCTTGCTTGCCAGGGAGAGAAAGAGAATTAAAGTTAGTAGCTTTCACTTCCAACTCTAGCAGACACAGTTGGGGATGGGGAGGGCTTTCCATTTCCAGCTTGGTAAAAGGAAACTACCGGGGGAATGGGAAGAGGGGATTTGGCGTATCCCCCACGCCACTCCAACCACAGTGGGAGCTCATCTTACTCCAGCAGCTTACCATGCACCAGGCACGACACTAAATGCTTTCCCAGTGTTATCTCACCACCCCCTCTGACCACCATGCAAGGCAGCTGTGGTTACTATCAAGAAAAGAAAGACCTGGGAAGTGGGGGACTTCCCAAGGTTACACAGCCTCGTCGTGGTGGACCTGGGGTCTATGTGAACTCCTAATTGTTGCACTGTGCACGTTCCCTGTCCCCTGCAGGTCATTAAGGAGTCCAAGCAGGAGCACAAGGATGTGATGTGAGGCAGGACCCACCTGGTGGCCTCTGCCCCGTCTCATGAGGGGCCCGAGCAGAAGCAGGATAGTTGCTCCGCCCCTGCTGGCGCATTTCCCCAGACCTGAGCTCCCCACCACCCCAGCTGCTCCCCTCCCTCCTCTGTCCCTAGGTCAGCTTGCTGCCCTAGGCTCTGTCAGTATCAGGCCTGCCAGACGGCACCCACCCAGCACCCAGCAACTCCAACTAACAAGAAACTCACCCCCAAGGGGCAGTCGGGAGGGGCACGGCCAGCAGCTTGGGTTAGTATGAGGAGGAAGGAGAGAAGGGGAGGAGGGCGGGGGGTATCTACTACATCGCCCTCCACATCCCTGATTCCTGTTGTTATGGAAACTGTTGCCAGATATGGAGGTTCTCTCGGAGTATCTGGGAACTGTGCCTTTGAGTTTCCTCAGGCTGCTGGAGGAAAACTGAGACTCAGACAGGAAAGGGAAGGCCCCACAGACAAGGTAGCCCTGGCCAGAGACTTTTTTTTTTTTTTTTTTTTTTTTTTTTTTATGAGGCGGGGTGTCCCTATGCTGCCCAGGCTGACCTTGAACTCCTGGGCTCAAGCAGTCTACCCACCTCAGCCTCCTGTGTAGCTGGGATTATAGGTTCGAGCCACCATGCCCAGCTCAGAGGGTTGTTCTCCTAGACTGACCCTGATCAGTCTAAGATGGGTGGGGACGTCCTGCCACCTGGGGCAGTCACCTGCCCAGATCCCAGAAGGACCTCCTGAGCGATGACTCAAGTGTCTCAGTTCACCTGAGCTGCCATCCAGGGACGCCATCTGTGGGCACGCTGTGGGCAGGTGGAAGCTTGATTCTCAGCACTTGGGGGATCTGTCGTGTACGTGGAGAGGGATGGGGTGCTGGGAGGGATAGAGGGGGGCTGCCTGGCCCCCCAGCTGTGGGTACAGAGAGGTCAAGCCCAGGAGGACTGCCCCGTGCAGATTGGAGGGGACGCTGGTAGAGATGGTGGAGGAGGCAATTGGGACGGTGCTAGGCATCCAAGTGGGGGTTGTGGGTGACCAGTTGCACTTGGCCTCTGGGTTGTGGGAATTAAGGAAGTGACTCATCCTCTTGAAGATGCTGAAACAGGAGAGAAAGGGGATGTATCCATGCGGGCAGGGCATTACTTTGTCCCAGTTCTAAAGGTCTCTTCCTTGCTGTGTCATACCAGGCTGCTCCAGCCTCTGAGCCCCTGGGACTGCCGCTTCTTTACCCCAGTAAGCCACTGCCACACGTCTGACCCTCTCCACCCCATAGTGACCGGCTGCTTTTGCCTAAGCCAAGGGCCTCTTGCGGTCCCTTCTTACTCACACACAAAATGTACCCAGTATTTTAGGTAGTGCCCTATTTTACAATTTGTAAAACTGAGGCACAAACAAAGTGAAGACACTGGCTCATATTCCTGCAGCCTGGAGCCCGGGTGCTCAGGGCTGACATGTCCACCCCAGTGCACCCACTCTGCTTTGACTGAGCAGACTGGTGAGCAGACTGGTGGGATCTGTGCCCAGAAACGGGACTGGGAGGGCCCACTTTAGGGTTCTCCTCTCCCCTCTAAGGCTGAAGAAGGGTCCTTCCCTCTCCCCAAGACTTGGTGTCCTTTCCCTCCACTCCTTCCTGCCACCTGCTGCTGCTGCTGCTAATCTTCAGGGCACTGCTGCTGCCTTTAGTCGTTGACGAAAAATAAAGACAAATGCTGCGCCCTTCCCCAGAGTGGACTCTGATCTGTTCATGAGAGGGCAGGACTAGGGCCAAGATGTAGCCTTTGACAAGACCAACTCATTTCTTATTAGTGATCATCTCTGGGGCCCATGCCCTCATCAAATTCTACCTGCAGCCAAAGAGGACATACACCAGCTCCCTCCACTCTTTTCTTCCTTCCTCTCCCTGCTACCTGCAACTCAACCAGCATAATCCTCATAGGCAAGAAAGTAAAGCAGCTCAAACACGATTCATCACTGATCAGTGTTTACCATTGGCTAAATCTGAGTTCACGCCTTCCTTCTCTGACCTAAGTGTGAAGTCAGGAAACATGTGTGCCCTACTCCTGACCTCAGTCCCCAATCTCCCACCAGCCTCAGGCCCCTCCACTTCTCAAATCAGGTCCCAGACCTGCCCATGAAAATGGGGAACAAGCTGTAACTAACAGATTTGTCCACATGTTCCTATCACACGTCCCAACCCAGGGTACCCACCCAGAGACATCTGGTATCATTTAACAAACACATTGAAGGACAACTGGTCTTCAGAGCTGAAGAGAGATCCTAGGGGGAGAAGTTAGGACAACAGTGAAATAAGTAGCAGCAGCAACGACAGAGGTGAATGGTGACAAAGACTGCCGTGATGAGCAGGTAGCCTATCAGGGTGAGCTCCACAGCAGAGCGAGTCTCAGGATCCGAGAACGAGGCTGGGTAGCGCCCACGAGATGTCACACCCAGCCGGAAACCAGCAACTCGCACACCCTGCCTCCAGCAATAGTAGATGCCCCGGTCATCCAGCTGGGTGAAGCGGATGTGGAGCTGGTTGCCGTGGTCAATGAACACCCTCATGGACCTGTTGACACCCTTCAGGTACTGTGTGCGGTAGAGGTGCTGGCGGTCTTTGTCCCAGGCCACTGCATGCTCTGGCCGGGCCCCAGGACAGGAGATGATGAGGCCATGGCCCAGTCTCTGCTGGTGGAACTGAATGGGCACCTGGGGCACCCAGGGCCGGCTGCCCACTTTGGACACATAGTTAACGATGGCCAGCACGCCCTCCCGGATGGTCTTCGTCTTCTCACAGGGTACTAAGCAGCTCCGAACCAGCACCTCAGGCGTGTGGTCCCTGGCCTTGGTCCACAGCTTCCTTGGCACAGCCCTTGAGCCACAAGACACCACATCGGGCACCGCCTTGAGGTAGCGTGGGGAGAGGTCTGGGCTCTGCAGGTAGCAGAGGCCAATGCGCCACTGCTCCCCACGTACCCCGCAGCGGTCACAGGGGGTCCATTCCCAGAAGGTGGTGAAGACATGGAGGTGCCCATAGTATTCATCTGCGAAGGGCTCCTGGCCCTCGTCCTGGAAAGTGGCCACCATTCCCTCACTGTTCTGGATGTCCACATCGTAGGCGTAAAAGTAGTCCCCCTTGCGGGTGCCGCAGAAGTACAGGCCTGAGTCCTCAGGCTGAGCCCTGAAAACCAACAGGCTGAACATGCGGATGCTGAAGCGGGTCAGCATGTCGCTGCCCACACGTACCTGGGCTGCCTCTGTCAGCACCCGCCCATCAAAGTCCGTCAGCACTTTGGTGTGGCTGCTACCTAGGTGCTTTTGGTAGAACCAGACTACAGCTGTCATCTTTTCGGGTTTGCAGTGACAGGGAAGCTCAAAGCTCATGTCGGCCAGGTAGGCCGCATTTTCAAACATCAGGAAAGCAGGGCAGGGGGTCTTCTGAAAAATGTTTTCTTTCTCCACAATTTCGAAGGCCTGGAGACTCCCCCATGCCCACAGGAGCACAGTGGTGGGGGCCAGGTGCATGCCTGAAGGAGGCAGGGGTCAGAGGAGCAGGGCAAAACCAAGGCATTAAAGGCTCATGGGGCTCCTAGAAAGCACGGCTGAGCGGAGGCCTCTGGATGAGGAAAGGATTATGCAGCTAGGAAAAGCAGCAACAATCTGCAGAGGAAGCCGCCAAGTGCAAGGCAATGTATTCCCGGTGGATGCCCTTCTAACATTCCAGACCTGATCTCGAGGGGAAAGCCATTCTAGAACCTGGCCTTCACTCCCCTTTCTAGAACACTGGCACTCACCCAAGAATGGGTCAAAGGAAACCGGAATGAGAAGGGCGGGCCGAGGTGCTCGGGCAGGGAGATCTCTGCCTCAGTGCTCCAGGCCCTGTCCTGCCGGCCTGGTGGAAAAGTCTTTCATCAACCTGGGGGATGAAGGAAACCTACCCTCCTGTATATCTGGCCATTTGGGAGGCTGGCTGGACCTGAGCTGATGGCTTGGGGCTTTCCCAGGCCCAACCTGCACAAGAACTGAGTCTCCAGGGGAAAATTCAACACCTCAAATGAGGTAGTATTTGATCATTTGTTGATTACACGTCCATTCATTGGTTTGGGGCTATAAACATTCTTGTTAAGAGCTGTGGAGATCAGTGTTTGTTTACCATAAAGATTTTGCTTTTTTCTTTTTCTGAGTGGAGGCTGTAACTGGTATAGCCAGCATTTGGTTGGGCACACACTCAGCTCTCAAGGCCAGTGGGCTAGAGGCTTGGCAGACTCTAAGGGTGGGAAACAAAACCGCTTTCAACTTCCTGAGGTCTTGACTGTCCCGTGGATACATACACACAGTTCAAAATAGCGAGACACTGAAGGACTGGAGAAGTGGGGAAGACTTGATTCCTGTTTTTGCTCTGAAAATTCCAAGTTGAGAAGGGAACCAAGTGTGGGTTTCTTATTATGGTCCTGCAGAACCCCCAAGACAACAACCAAAAAACTGCCTCCAGTGATCACTGGGATCTCTGAGGGTAGCTTGTCGCATCAGTCAACCTGGTACAGCTCCAGCAGCTCCTGCAGGAGCCTCTCCTCCTCCTGGAGCCCACCAGACTGCTCCTCCAGACCCTGCTCCTCCCAGCTGAGCCCCTCCTTCACGGATCTGGGGTTGCCCATGGCTTGCAGCTTCTGAAACAAGCCCTTGCAGCTCTCTCTCTCTGCCTGGCTCAGCAGGCTCAGGTTCAGGGTGAAGCGCCCAGTGCTCGCCAGGCTGCGTAGGATCCCCAGCACCGCTGCCCGGTCAGCCGGCCCCACGTGATCAGCCAGTGCCACCAGCAGCTCCCCAAGAAGTCCAAACCCCACATCTGTCTGGAAGAGGCGGCCCAGCCTTGGACCCCCAAGCTGCAGTAGAGCCTGGTAGCGCTCTGGCCCACTTGGCAAGTGTCGTCGCCAATCACGATAGAAGTCAGCAGACGTCTCGGGCTGGAGGGGGGTTTTCTCCTGGATCACAAAGGAAGGAAAGGGAGTCAGGAGCTCTTCTAGCTGCTCTGCGACAGTGACAGTGAGGGGAGCCTGTAGCTCTTTATCTCACTGTCTTCACCTTACTTCTCTCTGAGCACTGGGAAAGCTGTGGTCCTTGGGGGCCTCATTTTCAGATGAGGAAACTGGGGATGAAACAGGGAAGGCCCCAAGGAATCCACACCATGATTTAAGATTCTCATTTACACTGGAATTTTCCTACTCATGAATGGAGACATAGCTCTGCTCTTCAAGAGTAAGTCAGGGTTTACTGTAAGTCGGGTGGATGGGTTGATTGGAAATCTCAGGAAGAGAGAAAGGAACTCAAGGATCTGAATGTCGGGGTCTCTCTCTCAACACTGCCACAGGATCATTACACTAGACACCATACAACCCAGAGGCAGAGCAACCCAAATCTGATCTGAGAATGAAAGTCAAAGGACTAAGGGAAGCGGACCTTCCTAGCCCAACTTTCTGACTCATTCTGCCCACTTCAACTCAGCTTCGCCATCTGCTGTTTGTTTTTCTTTCTGGGATTGGAGGCAGAAACCTATCTCTGTTGGTTTAACATGACAAATAAAGAAGAGGTATGTGTGGTTAAAAAAACAAAACAAAACAAAACAAAATGAAAAAACTGGATTAAAGCTTTAGGGCAGAGAATCCTGGTGGACTAAAGGGGCAGGGCCTCACCTACCGGGGAGATTTCAGTGGCCACATCCTGGAAGGTCCTTCCCTGAATAGTGTGACAGTTCCAGGGCACAGTTCTCTTTCCTCCCATCTTATCCTTCCGCTCCAGTGGCTTCAGATGTGATGCAAGGACAATACCCCTGTAGGCAAAGGACAGAAATTAGGCAATGGACTTAATGCTGTGTCTGTGGGTGTGAGGCAGCTAGACTTTGCATGGTATAGGATAAACCTGTTACAGAACAATATGACCATAATAATAACAACAGCGATAGCTGACTGCTTTCAAGCACTTCACATGTGTCAGACACTTGCTCAGTCTTACGTGCAAGAACTCATTTAATTATAACAGTTACTGTTTTACAGATAAATAATAATTGAGACTCAGAGAAGTTAAAGAAATTGCATAAGATCAAACAGTAGAGGGTGGGGCCAGGACTGAAGCCCAGAATGGTTTTATTTCAGAGTTAACTACTATAGTCCACCATAACAGGAGGGCCTGAGAAAAATGGCAGTGAGCCAACCTGAACTCCTCATAGGAAGCCACCCTCTGTTCCACTGCCCGTAACTTGGCAGCATTCTCCCGTTTGTACTTCTCATCAGCAGTGAGTGCAGCCTGCAGCTCTTTCTCCAAAGCCTTGAAGTTGACGATGTCATTCCTTTCCATGGCCTGTGCCTGGGAAGGCAAAGGGAATATACGTCAGTGGACGGTCAATATCAGGGGAAAGAGGGTACCTCTGAATTATTCGCCAGAACACAAAATGACCCCAAAGCACTCTGGACATCATGTCACTCACATTAGGAGGTGTTACAAGAATCTGGTTTTCTATTTTACAAAGACAAGTTGAATTTCACAGTGAGGACTTACACAAGACTTGTCCCCGAAAATAGAATAGAGAGTCCTGACTTTCAATTTGGAGTTCTGTCTTAATTTTGCTCTCTGCCTCTAAAAATATTTTTAATTTTGGTGCTTCAGTCGAGGAGGCATTTGGATCTCAGAATTCAGTTTCTTCACTCTTCCCCCATAGGACTGTTCTACACCAAGTCGTTTCGACAGGGGACCTCACACAAAGGCAGAACTCTTGTTAGTTACCCTTGAGCTCAGGAATAAAGTTTCATTCTTCATTGAATGTCTTTAATGAGGAAGGAGACTTTCACCCAAACCAGATGCAATGACTGAGCAGGAAATCAAGTAGAAGGGGCAAAGGAAGGAGCTCAATGACCCCATCCCCAAATTCCTCTGCCCAGGGCTGGAACAGAGGTCCCTAGGTACCTGGGCAATGCCTTTAGTTCTATCACTGTACTTCTGTAGCTTCTGCATATCTGAGGCTGACTGATCATTTCTACGGAGATATTCTTTTCTTTTTTTTTAGACAGGGTCTGGCTCTGTTGCCCAGGCTGGAGTGCAGTGGCGCGATCTTGGCTTATTGCAACCTCTGCCTCCGGGGTTCAAGCAATTTTCGATCCTGACCTCAAGTAATCCGCGCGCCTCGGCTTCCCAAAGTGCTGGGATTACAGGTGTGAGCCACTGCAGACAGATTCTTTACGTGGGTTCTACTCGTGGCTCTGGCATTTACTTGTGGGACCTCTCTGAACTGCAAACTCCTAGTGAGTTGAGCTAGATTTTGTGGCGGGGTCATCACCAACAGCCCTAGCGCAAGGAAGCAGGAAGTCCCCAACCAATCCCATAGCCACCCTACCCCAACGTGGGGAATCTGAACGCCAGGAAGGGGCTGGGCTGGCCAGTAACCGAACTCAGGTGTCCAGTTCTCAGCCCTCCCCAGGCATTTAATACATAGAACTAGCCCTTCCGTCCCCTTACTCAGCCTCCGGGACCTTCACCCCAGCAGCCCCGGCCTTGGTCCCCTTGCTTTCTTTGGGGATCCCCAGATAAGCCAGAAGGGCAGGGCAGCCCCGCGCAGACCACGCCCGCAGCTGTGGTTGCCCAGCAACTGCGCTAACAGCCTGACCACGTGATCTGCCCGAAGGCCCCCCTCCCCCATTTTCAGGGTGGTCCCGAGGCGCCTGATCAGATTCGTTCATCCTCAGCTCTCGCCCTCTTTGGAGCAGCCCACGTCTTGGGCTACTCGTCCTGGGGACCCGCTACTCTGCCTTGCCGGTCCGCGGCGGGCATACCTCGGAACTGGTCCTCAGGCAGAGGGTTGTCCTCCCGGGCAGAAAGGCGACAGCGGCGTCTGCGGGGTCCTTCCTGGCGGCGGGCGCAGGCGTTTCCTTGGCGTGGGGCGGAAGCGCGGTCTCCGGCGGCGGCCTGGGAACTCTTAGCTGAGCAGGCGAGAGGTAAGTTGAAGCGGGTGAGTGGCACGGAAGGGTTGCTCCAGGTGGGATAGGAAATTAAAGAGCGTCAGATCTGGAAGGGGCCTTATATGCTATCGGCCCCTTTCGCTTTACGGATGGGTAAATTGAGGCCTGGAGCGGGAAAAAGAATGGAAGACCCTGTCGTCCGCGTGCCTCCCCAAGGCTTCCGAAGCGCGCACACACGCACACACCTCGATTTCGGGGCTGCCTTTATAGCCTCAGTCCGTAAAATCGTATCGCTAGGTAGGAGTGGTGCTGTAACTGTCCAGTCCCCTCGCTCACTCCCTCTTCTATCCGTGCCACTTTCAGCCGTTCTCTGCCAAGTTCCCTCCGAAGTTCTCTTTGAGCGCCTGCGTTGTAGCGGGAAGCGGCAGTGAGGTTTGTTACCATGAGTCGCTAGTTTTGTGTAACTGTGGGCAAATCAGCTATATTCTCTGTACCTTGTTAGAGTCATTCATTAGTTCAGTAAATACTTATTGAAGGCTTAGTCTATGCTAGGCACAGTACTAAGTGAACAAAGTCTTTGCTTAAATTGTAGTTGGGGAAATGAACAGTAAACAACTAGATACAAGTCAGCTAGTGATAAATGTATAACATTTGTGAATAACAATAAAACAGTGAAAGTGGGAAGTTGGAGAGTATGTATGGGGGACTTTTTAGAGTGACAGAGAAGATGACATTTTAGTGGAGACTTGATTGAAATAAAGGAACAAGGTGAAAAATATCAAAGGGGAGAGCGTTTTGGACAAAGAATGGCAAGTGCAATGGCCCTGAGGCAGAAATTAGCTTGGCTTGTTCCATGAACAGCTTTCTATAAAAATTTCTTCAATCGGCCGGGTGCGGTGGCTCACGCCTGTAATCCCAGCACTTTGGGAGGTAGACGCGGGCGGATCACCTGAGGTCAGGAGTTCGAGACCAGCCTGGCCAACATGGTGAAAACCCATCTCTACTAAAAATACGAAAAAATTAGCCGGGCGTAGTGGTGCACGCCTGTAGTCCCAGCTACTCGGGAGGCTGAGGCAGGAGAATCGCTTGAAACCAGGAGGCGGAGGTTGCAGTGAACCGAGATCGTGCCGTTGTACTCCAGCCTGGGCAACAAGAGCAAAACTCTGTCTCAAAAAAATATATAAAATAAATAAATAATTTCTTCAATCCCTTGACTGGGGTCTTGGGAGAATGAGATAAGCATAAATGCGATAATAGCTTTTTAGAAGTAAGAAGAATATGCATGTGAAAGTTTCCATAATAATTTACATTTAATTGTTGGTCCTTGGAGCTCCAATTCTCTCTCTACATTCAGCACCCAGCAGGTGGCATTGAGGGAGTTGGAGGTATCAGTCTAATCCAAGAAATATCAGCATCTTAAAATTAAACATCCCATTCAGTTAACATTTATCCAGTTCCTACTTATGCAAGGTGCTGTCTTGGCTATTGGCTGTGTTAGCATTGGTACTTTTTTCTCAACTATTTAAAAGTGTAAAATGTGGCCGGGTGCAGTGGCTCACACCTGTAATCTCAGCACTTTGGGAGGCCAAGGCGGGCTAATCACCTGAGGTCAAGAGTTGGAGACTGCCTGGCCAACATGGTGAAATCCCGTCTCTACTAAAAATACAAAAATTAGCCAAGTGTAATGGCGGGTGCCTGTAATCCCAGCTACTTGGGAGGTTGAGGCAGGAGAATCGCTTGAACCTGTGAGGCGGAGGTTGCAGTGAGTCGGGATCATGCCGCTGCACTCCAGCCTGGGCAACAGAGCGGGACTCCGTCTCAAAAAAATAAAAAAATAAAAATGTAAAATGCATTCTTAGCTGGAGGACCATGCAAAAACAGGTGGAGGGGCCAGATTTGGCCACAGGTCAGAGTTTGTCAACTCTTGCTCTAAAGTATTAGGAGGTGAAGAGGCATTGTGTCAGCAGCATACTGTCAAATATTTGGGAAAAAGAAAGTTATTTGTACTGTTCTTGCCACTTTTTGGTGTTACTTTAAAATTAAATTTAGTATCATAAAAGGAGTGAAGGGAAGAAGCGGGTGCATGGAACACAGGGTTCTCATGATCAAGGATGGCAAAAAATAATGCTAGCTAACGTTTATTGAGCCTAGGACTCTGGTAAAATTTTTTTTTTTTTTTTTTTTTGGAGACGGAGTCTTACTCTGTCACCCAGGCTGGAGTGCAGTGATGCTATCTCGGCTCACTGCAGGCTCCGCCTCCCAGGTTCACGCCATTCTCCTGCCTCAGCCTCCCGAGAAGCTGGGACTACAGGCACCCACCACCACGCTCGGCTAATTTTTTGTATTTTTAGTAGAGACAGGGTTTCATCGTGTTAGCCAGGATGGTCTCAATCTCCTGACCTCGTGATCCACCCACCTCAGTCTCCCAAAGAGCTGGGATTACAGGCGTGAGCCACCGCACCCGGCTGGACTCTGGTAAATTCTTTACATGGGGTATTTTATTTAGTCCTCATAAGCATTTATTCAGTGAGGATTATTCATTCCATTTTCCAGTTGAAGAATAGGAATCAGGTTCGAAGAGATGAAGTAACTTAACTGAAGTTACATAGTTGTTGGTGACTAAAGTTAGGATTTGAATCTAAGTCTTCCAACTCCAGAGCCCTGATGCTCTAGTCTGTTATTTATTGCTTATAAACTATAGTTGGTGATGGTAATTAGTAACTACTATTTGTTTATTTATTTATTTATTTTTTTTTTTTGAGACGGAGTCTAGCTCTGTCAGCCAGGCTGAAGTGCAGTGGTGCGATCTCAGCTCACTGCAACCTCTGCCTCCTGGATTCAAGTGAATCTTCTGCCTCAGCCTCCTGAGTAGCTGGGACTACAGATGTGTGCCACCACACCTGGCTAATTTTTTGTATTTTTTGTAGAGACGGGGTTTCACTGTGTTAGCCAGGATGGTCTCTGTCTCCTGACCTCATGATCCGCCCATCTTGGCCTCCCAAAGTGCTGGGATTAAAGGCGTGAGCCACTGCGCCCAGCCAGTTACCTACTATTTAAGACAAAATTAAATACTGATAAAGGTGCAAAAAGCTCTAGTAGGATAGAGGGATGAGAAATTGAGGAGCTAGGAAAGCTTGAAGGAGGTGGTGGCATTTGAACTGTTTCTTTGAATAGAATTTCAGTAATTGAAGTGGAGAAAACCCACAAAACACTACTTAATTACAAAGGGAAAATGAGTAACTTTACAATGGAGAGGCCTGGCAGACATCATCTTAATGAAGTGATCAAAGTTAACGTTACCACTAATGGGGCAAATCGAAATCATGTATCACCTGATAGGAAATGCATTGAGAAGAACACAGCATCACTTCTATGATATTCCTGCCCAAAATGCATAACCTGAATATTATCACAAGGTAATATCAGACAACCTCAAATCAAGGGACATGCTTAAGGATGTCATGACAGTCCTTGGAAGGAAAGACTGAAGATTGTAGATCCAAAGACTGAAGATTGTAGATCCAAAGAGACTAGAAACTTGACAACCAAATGCAAACATGATCCTGGATTGGATCCTTGGGTGTGTAAGGTATTACTGGAACAATCTGTGAAACTTGAATGGGATCTGTAAAGTAGGTGGTAGTAATGTGTGAATATTAATTTTCGGATTTTGATGGTTGTATTGTGGTTATGTAGGAGAATGTTCTTGTTTGTAGGAATCACACATGGTGAGGGAGAGGTTGGCAAACTTTTTCTATTAAGGACTGGATAATATTTTAGGCTTTGTGAGCCATATGGTTTCAGTCTCAACTACTCAACTCTGCTATTACAGTGTAAAGGCAACTGTAAATGATGTAAATGAATATACATGGCTGTTTTCCAGTGGAACTTTTTTTTTTTTTTGAGATGGAGTCTTGTTCTGTCTTCCAGGCTGGAGTGCAGTGATGCCATCTCGCCTTACTGCATCCTCCACCCCCTGGGTTCAAGGGATTCTCCTACATCAGCCTCCTGAGTAGCTGGGATTACAGGTGTGAGCCACCATACCCAGCTAATTTTTGTATTTTTAGTAGAGACGGGGTTTTGCCATGTTGGCCAGGCTGGTCTCAAACTCCTGACCTCAGGTGATCTGCCTGCCTCGGCCTCCCAAAGTGCTGGTATTACAGGCATGCGCCACCGCACCCGGCCTCCCAATGAAACTTTTTTAATAGACACTGACATTTGAATTCCTTATAATTAATTTTCATGTATCATGAAATATTTTTCTGTTGACTTTTTCCCTGACAATTTAAAAATGTGAAAAAGCATTCTTAGCTTGAGGGCCATGTAAAAACAGCTGGAGGGGCCAGATGTGGCCACAGGCCAGAGTTTGCCCACCCTTACACTAAAGTATTGGGAGGTGATGAGCCATTGTGTCAACAGCTCACTTTCAAATAATTTAGGAAAAAGTAAGTTATTTGTACTGTTCTTGCCGTTTTTTGATACTGAGTTATTTTAAAATTAAATTTAGTATTAAAAAAGTGGAGGGAGGGGGACCTCCTCTTTCGGCTTTGGAGCGCCCCCCCACACCCCATCTCTGTACGGCGGAGCTTCTTCCTTCTGTCTTCCTTCTTCCTTCTTGCCTATTCAACTCTGCTCCTTAAAACCCAAAAAAAGAAAAGTGGAGGGAAGACTACATAAATAGAGACAAGTAAGGCAGAGACTTGAGGAAAGTACTGGGCTTTGGGAGGAGCATTCAGTAGGTTGATGTCACTGGAGAGGAGGCATGTGAACGGGGTATGGCCAGCCACAAGACTAAGACTACACAGGTGGAGCCACCACATGTAGGCCTTGATTACCTTGCCAGAATCTAACTCTTCTCTCCTTGAATTTTAGCATCATGGATACCGACTTATATGATGAGTTTGGGAATTATATTGGACCAGAGCTTGATTCTGATGAAGATGATGATGAATTGGGTAGAGAGACCAAAGATCTTGATGAGGTAAAACAAATATATTGCTCTTTTCATCTCGCTCTTATTCACTTTATTTAAGACAAGATCTCTGTTGCCAGGTTGGAGTGCAGTGGCGCAATCTCAGCTCACTGCAACCTCCACTTCCTGGGCCTAAGTGGTCCTCCCACCTTGGCCTCCCAAGTAGCTGGGACTACAGGCATGCACCACCATGCCCAGCTAATTTTTTTTTTATTTTTCGTAGAGACGAAATGTTGCCCAGGCTGGTCTTGAACTCCTGAGCTCGAGCAGTCCACCTGCCTTGGCCTCCCAAACTGCTAGGATTACAGGCATGAGCCACCATGCCCAGCCCCCTCTTTTTTTTTTTCTGAGACAGTCTCACCCTGTTGCCCAGGCAGGAGCGCAGTGGCACCATCTTGGCTCACTGCAGTCTCTGCCTCCCAGATCCAAGCGATTCTCAATGCCTCAGCCTCCTGAGTAGCTGGGATTACAGGTGTGTGCCACCATGCCCGGCTAATGTTTTTTGTATTTTTAGTAGAGACAGGGTTTCACTATGTTGTCCAGGCTGGTCTTGAAGTCCTGACTTCAAGCAATCCACTTGCCTCGGCCTCCCAAAGAGCTGGGATTATAGGCATGAGCCACCATGCCTGCCCCCTCACCCCCCTACCTTTTTTTAAAAAATAATGAAATTTTGAATCCTCTGTGTTCCAGTGATACCCTGGGTATGTCTCTTGAGATTGTCCTTTTTATAACATGACTTAGTGGGATCTCATACTGCTCCAGCAAAGCTTAGCTACTAAGGTTCCAAAAGGGAATATGTAGTTTCATTGATGAGATGGTTTTGTAATCTGAGCTCTAGTTGATCAGTAGTTCTTCCATTTCCCTGAAGTGTCTTTTAACAGTCATGAATAATTCCCACTTGGAAAAGATACTCAACTCTTCCAGCTGCAGCTGTACTGGGAGCTCCCTCACAAGCTCAGATTTTCAGAAATGCATAAAAGCAATAGAAAGGGCCCGGGCATGGTGGCTCACGCCTGTAATCCCAGCACCTTGGGAGGCCAAGGTGGGCAGATCACGAGGTCAGGAGTTCAAGACTAACCTGACCAATACGGTGAAACCCCGTCTCTACTAAAAATATAAAAATTAGCCGGGCTTGTTGGTGCGTGCCTGTAGTCCCAGCTACTTGGGAGGCTGAGGCAGGAAAATCACTTGAACACGGGAGGCGGAGGTTGCAGTGAGCCAAGATCGTGCCACTGTACTCCAGCCTGGGCAACAAGAGTGAAACTCGGTCTCAAAAAAAAAAAAAAAAAAATGACTGTTGAGTACTTAGGAAGCTAGCATAAGTTTTATAAAAATCATTTTCTCGTGATAGATTACTAGGTTGAGACACAGGTCAGGGGCATGCTGTGGACATGATGTATCTTGATTTGGGCAAGACATTTGAAGTTTTTTATTGATGTCTTATAAACCAGCTTTTTTTTTTCTTTTTGAAAATAAGGTTTACAGTCAGGTGTGGTGGCTTACGCTTGTAATTCCAGCATTTTGGGAGGCTGAGGCGCTTGAGCCCAGGAGTTTGAGACCAGCCTGGCCAACATGGTGAAACCCCGTCTCTACTAAAATACAAAAATTAGCTGGGTGTGGTGGTACATGCCTGTAATCCCAGCTACTCAGGAGGCTGAGGCAGGAGAATTGCTTGAACCCGGGAGGTGGAGGTTGCAGTGAGCTGAGATCGAGCCACTGCTCTCCAGCCTGGGTGACACAGCGAGACTCCATCTCAAAAAAAAAAAAGGTTTTACGGTGTGTTTTTCTTTAATTATATAGGTAATTCATGAATACATTCTCATTCAAACCATGTTGATAGAAAGGTTTCCTTTGTTCTCGTTCCATTCACTCTTCTTCCCCAGTTAACCTCTGTAACTCATGATGTCCTAGTGAAAAGAACATGGGCTGCATCATAATACAATTAGAGGAGGTCACAGCTGGTTGAACAGTGGGACACAAAGATTTTTGATTAATGGGTCATCAGCAGAGCTCTTGTGACATGCCCTAGGCATCTATGTTTGGTCTTGTCCTTTTCAACTTAAAAAATATATATTTAAATAGAGACAAGGTTTCACTACGTTGCTCAGGCTGGTCTCGAACTCCTGGGTTCAAGCAATCTGCCCGCCTTGGCCTCCCAAAATGCTGAGATTACATAGGTGAACCATTGTGCCCCGTCATTCAGCCTATTTATCAGTGACTTGGGTAAAGACAGAGAACAGAGGTTTGTCTAATTTGCACATGACGTAAAACTAACATATTGGGTAACAGAATCTAAATTCAAAGTGATCCCAACATACCTGAATTTGGGACTAAAAACCCAGTAATAGGCCAGGCGCGGTGGCTCACACATGTAATCCCAGCACTTTGGGAGGCTGAAGCGGGCAGATCACTTGAGGTCAGGAGTTCGAGACCAGCCTGGCCAACGTGGTGTGAAACCATCTCTACTAAAAATACAAAAAATTAGTTGGGTGTGCTGGTGCGTGCCTGTAATCCCAGCTTCTCGGGAGGCTGAGGCAGGATTTTTTTGTTGGGAGTGAAGGCGGGTGGAATTGGTAAGTAACAGAGTTTCTTTTTAGGGTGATGAAAATGATCTAAAATTGATCGTGGTGATGGTTGCACAATTCTGTGAATATACTAAAAACTATTGAATTATGCACTTAAAATGGATAGATTGTATGGAATATGAATTATATCTCTATAAAGCTATTAACAAAAAAATTTTAAAAATAAAGAATAATGGGCTAAACACTTAGTAGCTCACACCTATAATCCCAGCACTTTGGAAGGTCAAGGCAGGAGGATCACTTGAACCGAGGAGTTTGAGACCAGCCTGGGCAATGTAGTGAGACCCCATTTCTACAAAAAATTTAAAAATTAGCCAAGCATGGTGGTACATGCCAATAGTCACAGCTACTCAGGAGACTGAGGCGGGAGGATGGCTTGAGCCCAGGAATTTGAGGTAGTGGTGAGCTATGGTCATGCCACTGCACTCCAGCGTGGGCAACAGAGTGAGACCCTATGAAGGTTTTTACTTCAGTACAGACAGTTGAGTCACTCATACTTTTTAGTTCTTACTCCTCAGTGTCATTGCTGTGCAGAGCTCTGCTGTTATTTAATTAATTTGTTAATTCCCATTTATCTCATTCCCATACCTGCCACCACAGTTCTTTGTAATTTATGTATGTTTCTTTTTCTATGAGTTGCATAGTGTGTGTGTATGTTAAGTAAATGGTATCATTGTCTGCATTGTTCTGTTTCTTTTCCCACTCAGCATCATGATGAGTGGTGCATTTTAGGGTTTCTCCCTGTTGCTGTGTGTACATCTAGTCTGTGGGAACTGACTGCTACTCGGTTTGCCCTGGTGACATCCCTCTCTTAGTGATAGACACCCAGGTTACCTGTCACCAGCTCTCCCTCACCATAATTAATAATCCAGTGTACATTCTCATATGTGTCCCTTTATGCAATGTGGAAAAATTTCTTTGGGTTATATTCCCAAGAGCAGAGTTGCTGGTTGTAGGATATTATATATATCTCTATCTATATATGCTTATTGTATTTATACTTAGTTGATATGTTTATACTAAGTACTGTCGGATTGCCCTTTAAAATGGCTGTACTGGTCTACCTTCTTTCCAGCAGAATGAGGGTTATAGCCTCCTAGTCCACAAGATGCATAGATTTATTATTATTGTTATTTTTTGAGACAGAGTTTCGCTCTTGTTGCCCAGCCTGGAGTGCAATGGCGCAATCTCGGCTCACTGTAACCTCCACCTCCCGGGTTCAAGCGATTCTCCTGCATCAGCCCCCCGAGTAGCTGGGATTACAGGCATGTGCCACCACGCCCGGCTAGTTTTGTATTTTTAGTAGAGATGGGGTTTCTCCGTGTTGGTCAGACTGGTCTCGAACTCCCAACCTTAGGTGATCTGCCCGCCTCAGCCTCTCAAAGTGCTGGGATTACAGGTGTGAGCCACCGCACCTGGACAGATTTTTTTTTTAATTATATTGAGGTATATAACAGTAGAGATGCATAGATTTTGGTAATGGAGACAGGAAAGAAAGATGTCCATTCTAAGGCTGGGTGCGTTGGCTCATGGCTGTAATCCCAGCGCTTTGGGAGGCTGAGGTGGGCAGATGACCTGAGGTCAAGAGTTCGAGACCAGTCTGGCCAACATGATGAAACCCTGTCTCTATTAAAAATACAAAAATTAGCTGGGCATGGTGGCATGCGCCTGTAGTCCCAGCTACTCCAGAGGCTAAGGCAGGAGACTCTCTTGAACCCAGGAGGCGGAGGTTGCAGTGAGCTGAGATCACACCACTGCTCTCCAGCCCGGGCAGACAAGAGTGAAACTCCATCTCAAAAAAATTAAAAAATTAAAAATTAAAAAAAGCAATGATAAAAGAATATTTGTTTAGTTTTATTTTAGACTTGTTGAGCTACTGTAGACTTGGGTAGAGATCATTACAGGCAGTCAGAAATTATTATATAAAATCCTGCAGTTAGATTCATAATATATTCAGCAGTATGGGGCAGGAGAAAACTGGCTTGATAGCTGTTTGGAGCCACCACCAGTAGGATATATGTGGCTGCCAAAAGAGCTAATGTAATCTTAGGCCACTTTAGTAGAAGTAGAGTGTAAGATGGTAGGAGGTAGCCGGTCTCACCACTGGAGGGTTTTGTGTTCTTAAGGAAGAGGTTGGCATGCTGGAATTTGTGTGAAGGAAAACAAGCACTCAGCAGTCCCTCTACCCACCTGCCTACATCTGTACTCATATATGATGCCTTCCCTTCCGTTCTTACGAATGATTTGGTCATGTTTCTGCCTATTAGAAACTAATCCCATCCCTTCTCACCACTCAAGACCTTTGGCAATTCTGCTGTCTGTCTCCTGTGCCATCAGTTTTCCCTGTCTACCGGATCATCCCCATTAGCATACACAGATAAAATGTCATTTCATCCTAATACTCTCTCTTGACCCCATATCCCCCTTCATTTATCTCCAGATTTTCCCTGCTTTCCAGTGCAGCACATCCCGAATTAGTTGGTCATGGTTGCTGTCTCCAGATCCTCTCCTCCCATTTTCCTTCAAACCCACTTCCAGCCTTTTGTCTCTCGCATTCCACAGCTCTTGTCAAGGTCACCACTGACCTCTGCCTTGCTAAATCCCAAGGTCAGTTCCCAGCCCTCAGCCCACATGACCTGCCTGCATCTGTCTGTCCCAGCCGATCATTCCCTCCTCTTTAAAATACTCTCTTCCTTCGGCTTTCAGAGAACCCCTGGTTTTCCTCCTCACTGACCATCCCTTCTCAGCCTTTGCTGCTGCTTCCTCATTATCTCCCTGACTTCAAAGTGTCAGCAGGCCCGGGGCGTCATTCCTCAGACCTCTTCTCTGTCTATACTCACTCCTCTGGGGATCTCATCCGGTCTGTCAAATAACTTTATTCATGACGGTTCAGATTGGTATCTCCAATCTGGACTTTCCCCTTGAATGTCACGTTTGTATGTCCACCTTCCTACATGGCATCTCTACTTAATGTCTAACAGGGAATCTCAAGCCTGGCGTTATCTCACACGTAAGTACTGAGCTTTCCCCTCCCTGCTCCCCCAACCTGCTCTTACAGTCTTTCTTCCTCATCTCAATAAAGGCAAGGCTGTTTTCCAGTGCTCGGATCAAAAGCCTTGCTGCTTCTCTTTTTTTCTCACACCTCCTTTCAATTCATTAGAAAACAGTTTTGACTCTACCTTTGTAATGTATCCAGAATTCAGCCTCTCCTCACCACCTTCCCAGTTCCTACTCTGTCTACTCCAAGCCACCACCACTGTTATTCCTTTCCTGAATTACTGCAGTAGCCCCCTAACTAATCTTCTTGCTTCTAGTGTATTCTCAGCATAGGGGCTGGAGTGGTTCTTTTAAAACAGAAGTCTGATCATATCACTTCTCTGCTCCAAACCCCTGGTGCAGAGTTTCTTCATCTCAGCACTGTTGACATTGGGGCCAGATAATTCTTTCTGTGAGGACTCTGTGTGTTGTAGGATGTTTAGCAGCAGCCATGGCCTCTACCCACTGGATACTAATGGCACCTCGCCCCCTACTTTTCTCTAGAGTAAAAGTAAAGTCCAAATTCTTAGAGCGGTCCAGAAGATCCTGTCTGTTTGCCTACCATGTGATCGCAGCTTCCTGTTCCCCCATCCTTTGCTCCATTCTCACCGTATTGGCTTCCTTGCTAAACCTCAAAGTTGCCACATGCTCTTGGCTCTGGGCCTCTGCATTCGCTATTTCACCAGCCGACTAGAATGCTCTTCCCCAGGTACCTGTAGAGCTTATTCTCTCTCTGCAGATTTTTTGCTTCAGTAGCGCCTCTTTTTCCTTGATTGCTTTATTACTAACACCTGGAACGGTGCTTAGCACATATTAAGTGCTCAGTAAGTGTTTTAGGACGTTAAAGGGTGATCTGGTGGCCACCTTAGATTATTTGGAAGACTTTTTAGCAGGAGTGAGAATGGCTTCGTTAATGTTGCATATGACTATGGGTTAATTTGTAAGGAGGTAGATTTGAAGTTATTTAATTGTAAAGCGTACCATTTAATGGCTTTTAGGGTATTCACAGAGTCATGCAACTGTCATCACAATCAATTTTAGAACATTTTTATTATCTCAGAAAAAAACTCCACACCCCTTAACCATTGCCCTCCCACCCACACCTACCCTGCCAGCCCTGGGCAATCTGCTTTCTGTCTATATAGATTCGCCTATTCTGAATATTTTCATATAAATGGAATCATATAATATGCAGCTTTTTCAGTCTGGCCTCTTTACTCAGCATCATGTTTTCAAGGCTCATCTACGTTGTAGCATGTATATACCTATAGCAAGTATAGGTATTTTGTTTGTTTTTGTTGCCAAATAATCTTTTGTATGGATGTACCACATTTCATTTATCCAGTCATCAGTTGATCGACATTTGGTTGTTCCCACTTTTTGGCTATTATAAATAATGCCACTATGAACATTGATTTCTAAGTTTTTGTGTGGCCATAAGTTTTCATTTGTCTTGAGTATATACTTAGAAGTGGACTTTGCTGGGTCATATGTAACTCTGTGTTGAACATTTTGAGAAACTACCAAACTATTTTCCAAAGCAGCTGCACCTTTTTCCCATCAGCAGTGTGTGAGGTTTCAGTTTCTCCACATCCTTGCCAGCACCTGTTATTATCTATCACAAAGTTATTTTCCAAAAACAATTCTGTGGATATAAGTGAAAATTTTAAAGGTATGGGCTTATCTCCAGTTTTCACCTCTGGCTTTTGGTTTCTGCCTTTGGAGAAAGTTGCTTTTTTCCCCGTAAAGGGGTGTGCTGTGATTTGTTTTCTCCAGTCTCAACCCACATGTGACCAGTGGCCCACATTCAGAAAGGGGCAAGTTTGAACCACGAGCACTGTCTATGGCCTCGGCTTAGAGTCTTCTCTTTGTGAAGGGTCTCAAAGGAGTGGAACCTGCCCCACTGGCATAGAACTCAGAATGAGAAGCTGGCCAGCATGTACAGTCAGTGCTCTCACTCATGGAGGTAGTCAGACATCAAACAGGAAAAGCGTGTGCCTCTTCGATTCTCCTTCTCCCTCTTGCTTTCAGATGGATGATGATGACGACGACGATGACATAGGAGATCATGACGATGACCACCCCGGGATGGAGGTGGTGCTGCATGAGGACAAGAAGTACTACCCAACAGCCGAGGAGGTGTATGGTCCTGAGGTGGAGACCATAGTTCAAGAAGAAGACACTCAGCCTCTCACAGGTACATCAGGAGGAGCTGGGCTGTGCGGAGTGAAATTGAAACCTGGAAACTTCATTTCATAGCTCTCAGCAAACCTTAAAAGTTCAGTGAATGAATTGATCAGTTTTTCTTTACTACCTTCAGGTACTGTTTCTGGTTTAAGGTTTAGTTAATCCTCTTTTAATATTCAGTAAAGCTCTTAACTAGTTTCTAAGCAAATAAGAGTTATTTCTTATTTATCTGCTATCAGTTTAGGTGCATGAAGACTGTTGTTAAGTTTATTTACCCTGTGGCCTGATATGTTTTTCCATCCAAATAACTCCAACCCTTTTAACCAGTTCTCATAATATGTATTGTCCATTTCTTTTTCTTTTTTTGAGACGAAGTCTTGCTCTGTCGCCCATGCTGGATTGCGGTGGCACAATCTTGGCTCACTGCAACCTCCGCCTCCCTGGTTCAAGCAATTCTCCTGCTTCAGCCTCCCTAGTAGCTGGGATTATAGGTGTCTGCCACCATGCCTGGCTAATTTTTGTATTTTTAGTAGAAATGGGGTTTCACCATGTTGGCCAGGCTGGTCTTGAACCCCTGACCTCAAGTGATCTGCCTGCCCTGTCCTCCCAAAGAGCTGGGATTACAGGCGTGAGCCACTGCACCCAGCCTTATTGTCCATTTAATAGTTTTCATAGGCTGGAAGTGGTGGCTCATGCCTGTAATCCCAGTACTTTGGGAGGCCAGAGCAGGAGGATCGCTTGAACCAGCAGTTCGAGACCAACCTGGGCAACATGGTGAAACTCCATCTCTACAAAAAAGTACAGAAATTAGCTGGGCATGGTGGTGGATGCCTCCCAGCAACTCGGGAGACTGAGGCAGGACGATCACTTGATCACGCCATTTGTACGCTTCCGCCTGGGTAACGGTGAAACCCTGTCTCCCCAAAAAAAAAGTTTTCATTGATCTTTTGGAAAATAATTGCATCTTATAAATGCAAGGAAAGATCTTGAGCTGACATTGACCTCAACCTACATCCATTCCCCCTCCCTCCCTCCCACTGTCCCTCAAAATGAAGCCCAGACTCCTCTTTCCACAATTCAAGGTCCTTCACTGTCTCATGCCAAACAGCATTTCCAAAACTTTCTCAACATATGAGTGATCCTTGAGAGTAAAATAAATTGATGTCATACATCATACATTCTGAAAGGTCAGTCTAATGGAATAGTGCTCCAAATTTTTATGTTTTATGCCCACCTACACATCACTACCTTTTTTTTTTCTTCTAGAACCCATTATTAAGCCAGTGAAAACCAAGAAATTCACTCTGATGGAGCAGACATTACCTGTTACGGTGTATGAGATGGAGTAAGTTACAAGGTTTCTCAGCTTCTCTGCAGGAATGCTGTGGGTTCATGTTTTTGTAGAGATAAGAGGTGGCTTTTGGCTGAAATAGCTAGTAAATTGTGGCCGTACATAGCTCTCAAATTCTCCTTCAGCTTATGTGGCTGCTGGGATATTTGGGGTCAATCTTAAATTTTCTCTTGGTGTTCACCTAAATGTTAGCTGTTTCCTCTTCTAGATCTTTAGTTTGATGTTGAAGGCCAGCCTTTAAGGGAGATCTGGGTATCACAGTTATCACTGTTGGGTCCACCAGAGCCTGTTTGGACTCAGTAAGACTGCTGAGTATTTTAGGAATATATTAGCTCTTTATTTTGTTTTTTGTTGTTATTTTGAGACAAGGTCTTGTTTTGTTGCTCAGGCTGGAGTGCAATGGCACAATCATGGCTCATTGCAGCCTTGACCTCCCAGGCTCAATAGATGTGTCTGCCTCAGCCTCCTGAGCAGCTGGAACTACAGGAACACACCACCATGCCTGGCTAATTTTTGTGTTTTTTGTACGGTTTCACTATGTTGCCCAAGCTGGTCTCAAACTCCTGGGCTCAAATGATTCTCCTGCCTTAGTTTCCCAAAGTGCTGAGATTACAGGCGTGAGCTACCATGCCCAGCCCTCAACTCTTTATTTTGAAAAGGAGAGCAAAAGCGGGTAGATATATGTGTAGGATCATTTAGGTGCTCTCTGTCTCTCTCTTTTTTTTTTTTTTTGATGCGGAGTCTCACTCTGTTGCCCAGGCTGGAGTGCAGTGGCATGATCTCAGCTCTCTACAACCTCCACCTTCCAGGTTCAAGTGATTCTCCTGCCTTAGCCTCCCGAGTAGCTGGGATTACAGGCGCATGCCACCACGTTCAGCTAATTTTTATATTGTTAGTAGAGATGGGGTTTCGCCATGTTGGAAGTCCTGGCTGGGTGTGGTGGCTCACGCTTGTAATGCCAGCACTTCGGGAGGCCAGGGCAGGTGGATCACCTCAGGTCAGGAGTTCAAGACCCGCCTGACCAACATGGTGAAACCCCGTCTCTGCTGAAAATGCAAAAATTAGCTGGTCATGGTGGCCTCAGCCTCCCAAAGTGTTGGGATTATAGGCATGAGCCACTGCTCCTGGCCTAATTTTTGTGTTTTTAGTAGAGACAGGGTTTTACCATGTTGGCCAGGCTGGTCTTGAACTCCTGACCTCAGGTAGTCCACCCACCTCGGCCTCCCAAAGTGCTGGGATCACAGGCCTGAGCCACCATGCCCAGCCTCTTCTTCCTTTTTTAGTCTTGCTGTTTTACTATTGAAATCCCTGTGATAGTCCATTCACAGATTGTGTTACCTCTTGGATAAGTTTCTTGCGTTCCCAAAGCCAGAGCTATGTAAGTATAGACATTCACATCTGCCTGAGCACACTCCAGTTGGTCTGAAAGTTGTTCCTGGCCAAAAATACCTGAAACACCTTTACACCACTCCTCATTTGGAAACGTTTGCCAGTGTCTCTTTTCTCTTTTCCTTTGTCCTTCCAGTTTCTTGGCGGATCTGATGGATAACTCAGAGCTCATCAGAAATGTGACCCTTTGTGGACATCTCCACCATGGCAAGGTAAGACAGAACTTTCAGCTACTTGGAACAGGATTTCTCTTTTGTGCCTGCTCATGTGTTAGAGTCACAGCCGTTGAGTTTGAGGTCACAAGGCTCAACCTCCTGACTGGGGGTACTGCATGCCTGTTATGAAGTCATACTGTGAAATTCTGGCTTTTCCCAAGCAGCAGGTGGAGCCTGTTCCTAAGCCACTTGCATGCCTGAGCCTTGTGTCTACATCTGGACAGAAGATGGGAAATTGAGCCTTACTCTGATTTTTATAAGTATTCATTTCCTGAGGGATGCCTGTCTAAGAAAGATTTCATCTTTTATTTGAAAATAATCCTGTGGCTTCAGTGTTAATTCTTTGCTGTCCCATAACCCTCCTTGCTCTTCTTTTTCTCTCCTTATCCCTAAATTATGTGGTGTATTGGGAGCTGGGGGAAGGGCACAGTAAATTTTCCTCTGTGGTTGGCAGATGTTAACTGTTTCTTCCCTTTTAGACATGTTTTGTAGATTGTTTAATTGAGCAGACTCACCCGGAAATCAGAAAGCGCTATGACCAAGATGTAAGTAGAACTTCTGTTGAGGGCTTAGGATGAACCATTCAGAACAGATAGAGATGTCTCTCTCCTCCTTCCTTCACCCTTCCTGTTCTCTATAAATAATGATGCCTCCAAAGTGCAGCTTTATAATTGTGATCTCTATTAATAGACTGTAAGAAAATAATTTCAACTTTCTCAGGAGCATAGAGAATATTGAGCTGCGGTATTTTGGGATGATCCATTTTGCACTTGGGATCCCTCCTCTGTTGTGATATATCCTGACTTTTATTGTCTATTCTTTCCTGTCATAGTATTAATAGCCTGCTCTATAAATGTGGTACAATTGTACCTGGTTTTCATGGTAAATTCAAATGCCTGTGAATGAGGCCAACTGTGTCTGCAAGTCTCAGTGCAATAAATGTTCAAACCCTGCCAGATTGATTGTTTTAACACTCTAGCATTAAGGCTGACACATGTCTCCCTTTACCACACTAAGAATTCTGTGCATTTGATATAAATTATCTCTCACCTATACCTAGTCTTTAGTGACCTCCCCCAACTCAAAAAGAGCAGTGGCTCATGCCTATAATCCCAGTACTTTGGGAGGCCAGGACAGGAAGATCACTTGAGGTCAGGAGTTTGAGACCAGCCTGGCCAACATGGCGAAACTCTATCTCTACTAAAATGCAAAATGTAGCTGGGTGGGCACGGTGGTGCGCACCTGTAGTCCCAGCTACTCGAGGGGTTTAGGCAGGAGAATCGCTTGAACCTGGGAGGCAGAGGTTGCAGTGAGCCAAGATTACGCCACCACACTCTAGCCTGGGTGACCGAGTGAGACTCCGTCTCAAAAAAAGACAAAATCACAACCAAAAAGAAAAACCCAGCCAGGTGTGGTGGCTCACGCCTGTAATCCCAGCACTTTGGGAGGCCGAGCCGGGGGGATCACATGAGGTTAGGAGTTCGAGACCAGCCTGACCAACATGGTGAAACCCTGTGTCTACTGAAAATACAAAATCAGCTGAGCATGGTGGCGCACATCTGTAATCCCTGCTACTTGGGAGGCTGAGGCAGGAGAATCTCTTGAACCCTGGAGTCAAAGGAAGTTGCAGTGGGCCGAGATCGCACCATTACACTCCAGCATGGGCAACAAGAGCGAAACTCTGCCTCCAGAAAAGTAAAAATAAAAAAATCCCTCCACACACCCAGGAGCATTTCTAGCTGGGAGGGCACTGGTCTCATTGTCTGGAATTGCTGTGGGGACACCCTGCTCTCTCTCTCTCTTTAATCTCAAAGAAACCCTTGAGCTGGGAGGTGGTGAGGGAAAGTGATTGATGGTTCGTTTGTGGGAGAGCAGTCTGAACTCAGGTGGTAACAACAGTTAATTTTTTTCAGCTGTGCTATACTGACATCCTCTTCACAGAGCAAGAGGTAAGCATGCCTTGGGGAATCTGATTGTCACCTACACCAGACCCACCAGTAATAGTTTTGTAGGGAATGTAGAGGAGCCTTTATGATAGCATTTTAGTTCATACTCTACTCCTCTCTCTCCACTTCTCACGTCCCATCTCCTTCCCCCAGTTACTCCAGGGTTATAACTTGAAAAAGAACTGGGTAGGCAAGCTGTAGGTTAGGAGGGGAACCCTCCTGTTCTTGACTAGATTAAATTTGGCCTAATATAGGGGAAATACTAAGAGGCGATGTCTGCATTTGTGCTATAAGTTATGCAGAAGCTCAACGTGATTTTTTTAAAATGACATCATCCTTTAAAAATCCGCAGGGTGACTCCATCCATATGATGACCTCTTTCTAGGAGTAGCTTCTCTTTGAAAATGGGTTCCTATATCTTTGTGTTTCTCTTTTTGTCTTTCCATCCGGATCTTTCTCTCTACTCTCTGACCCCTTCTCTTTCCCCCCTTATTTCTGTCCCTTTTTCCTAATGGAAGTTTTAAGTATAATTAAGTATGGTTAACTAAAGGCACTTGGAGTTAGTAAAGATAGATAGGCAATCAATGTTAGCTGTTATTATTTTATAATGTATTTATATATTTGTTTGACTGGAGTTTTAAAAAAAAAATGTTTATTCCTGTCATAGCTTTTATATTTCTTTTTTTTTTAAAAACTAAAATACCCCAGATTGTTTCTTTTTACTTTCAGGGTGCTCAGCTATTGTTTTTGTTTCTAACGTATAAAGAGGATGAGATTCTAGGACTCTGGATTCTCTGATACGGCTTAATACTGTTTTGTTTGCAGTAGTTCATTTTCATCTTTTCACATTTGAAACAAGCCCCCCAAAAATGCTGTCTAACACCAAGATATTTTATCTTCAAGGTCATGCTGGCTAGAGGCCTAGATAAAAATCACCCACTATAAGGAGAGGCATCAGTGTAATTTACTAGCAACTGGGGAGCCCCAAAAACAAAATGAACCCCTCTTGCATAGGAAGAGGTCTTGACCACTCTTTGTTCCTTTCAGAGAGGTGTAGGCATCAAAAGCACTCCTGTGACAGTGGTCTTGCCAGACACCAAAGGAAAATCTTATCTCTTCAATATCATGGACACTCCAGGTAGGACATCCTTTGGCTTTTGATTATTAGAACCTTGTCTTGGTTTTGCGTGTGTCCTCTCACTTTCCAGAGCAGAACAGAGCAGTGCATCAGTGCATCTTTGTTTTTACATTCCCTCACCTTCATTGAAACCATTTTCCATTTTGACTCTCTGCTTTGTTTCTGACTTGTTAATTTAGCAAGCATCATACTCCAGGCCTCCTATTCATGTCTTTACTCTTTCGAATATTTAAAAATGTTAGGGAATTGTATTCGTTTATTCATTTCAGCCTGTCAGGCCCCATGCTATCTGCTGGGGCGCTAAAGGTGAGTCAGAGCCAGTCCCTGGCCTTGAGTACTCTCAGTCTTTTGAAGGAGACTGGCGAACATCCTGATGACCTTGGGAGCAGCGCACCTTGGCTGACTCTTCCTCCTGTGGAAAGGACCAACTGGGGCAGAGTTTTTAAAAACTGGAAGGTTTTAGATTTTGGCTGATTTGCCTTCTTGGCACCATCTGATGCCCAGTGTCCTGATACCTCTCAGCTCCTGCCCCCATAGCACCTCGCCAGGAACTGCCTTCCTCGAACAGCACACTGTGCTCCAGGCCCTCCTTTGGCCTTTCTCCTGCCTCCAGATTGTCTTGAGTCCCACAGAACTCTGCTTACTGCTGATTAGGCTAAGCTGGTCTGTGTGTGTGGACTCATGCTCTCCTAGGCACTTCCCTCTTTTTATGTAGGGAGCCTCCCGTAGAAAAGTTTAATGCAAGAATATGACTCTAATGGGGGATATTTTTACCCTGCAGGGGGTTATGGCGAGGAGGGAAAGGGGATATTCGGAGGTTCACAGGCTTTGAAGTGCCCCCTCAGTTCACCCTACCAGTTAATTGTGCTTTATCCTGCACCAAATGATGACTTACTTAGTATTTGCTTTTCAGGACATGTGAATTTCTCTGATGAGGTCACAGCTGGCTTGCGCATCTCAGATGGAGTGGTCCTTTTCATTGATGCTGCTGAGGGGGTGAGTCAGACTCAGCTCCCAGAATCTCATCTACCTGTTATGTTTGCCCCCACCCCCCAACAATACCCAGAGCACTGAGTGAGCCGGAAGCCAGAGAACTTGAAACTCTCTGGGATTAAGGCTCAAATTTGCTCTAAAATTAAAGCAGCAAATGAAGTTCAAAATTAATTCTCACCGGGTGTGGTGGCTCGCACCTGTAATCCCAAGACTTTGGGAGGCTGAGGTGGGTGGATCACCTGAGGTCAGGAGTTCGAGACCAGCCTGGCCAGCATGGCGAAACCCCGTCTCTACTAAAAATACAAAAATTAGCCAGGTGTGGTGACCCATGCCTGTAGTCCCAGCTACTCATTAGGCTGAAGCAGGAGAATCACTTGAGCCTGGGAGTTGGAGGTTGCAGTGAGCCGAGATTGCGCCACTTCACTCCAGCCTGGGTACTAGAGTGAGACATTCTCTCAAAAAAAGAAGAAAAAAAAATGATCAGTGTGGGTGCCCTTGCTTCCTGCTCAGTGAAGCTCAAAATGATAAGACTCATTGCTATTCAGAAAACACAAAGATAAAATGACAAATGTAAATAAAAGGAAGGGAGGAGTGTATGTTCTTGTAAGTGGATTTTTAACATTAGTTGCGTTTTTCCAAGAGATTGGAGTTAAAAGACCAGGGTGTCTTCTGTGTTCCTCAATTGAGAGATGGAACACTTTGGCTAACCTTATTCGTGTTATCATTGGTGAGACAGCCAGCAGAGGGAGCCAGAATTGTCTTTTTTTAAACTGACTTTTCATTTTGGAATAACAGCAAACTGAAAAGTTGCAAGAATTGTTCAAAGAACCCACCCTCATTTACTTCATAATTCTCTCTTTGTACGCATTCAGACACACACAGAGAGACAGTGTGTATGTTTTCCCCTTGAACCGTTTGAAAGTAAAATATTTCAGAATGTATTTTCTAAGAATAAGGACATTCACCTACATAACCACAGTACAGTTGCCAAAATCAGAAAATTTAACATTGATACAGTCCTGTTGTACAGATCTTTTTCTACAGACCTTATTCAGTTTTGCTAATCATACCAACAATTTCCGTTATAGAATTCTTTCCCCTAATCCAGAGTGATGCATAGCATTTAATTTTCATGATGTTCAAGTCTCTGAATTGAAGCTGTTCTTTAGCCTCTCTTGGTCTTTTATGACATTGACACTTTTGAAAAGTAGAGGGCACTTATTTTGTAGAATGTCTTTCAATTTGGGTTTGTCTAATACTTCCTTGTGATTAGGCTCTGGTTATTAGAATCTGGTTATTCTTCTCCTTATCAAACTTTATCTACTAGTTTTGTCATCCATTGATGATTCTTGGCTTATTCCTACAATAGTTGCAAATAGTGAGTCTTCTAACTCTTCTTATTCCTTCTGTTTTGTTTTGGTTTTGAGGTGGCGTCTTGCTCTGTTGCCCAGGCTGGAGTGAAGTGGTGCGATCTCGGTTTACTGCAACCTCTGCCTTTTGGGTTCAAGCAGTTCTCCTATCTCAGCCTCCCAAGTAGCTGAGATTACAGGTGCACGCCACCACACCTGGCTAATTTTTGTATTTTTAGTAGAGACAGGGTTTCGCCATGTCGGCCAGGCTGGTCTCGAGCTCCTGACCTCAGGTGATCCGCCCACCTAGGCCTCCCAAAGTGTGGAGATTACAGGCGTGAGCCACCACTTCCGGCCATTGTTGTTTTTTGTTGTTGTTGTTGTTTTGTTTTTTGAGATGGAATCTTGCTCTTTCGCCCAGGCTGGAGTGCAGTGGCACAAGCTTGGCTCACTGCAACCTCTGCCTCCCAGGTTCAAGTGATTCTCCTGTCTCAGCCTCCCAGGCAGCTGGGACTACAGGCGCCCGCCACCACACCTGGCTAATTTTTGTATTTTTTGTAGAAATGGGGTTTTAGCATGTCGGTCAGGCTGGTCTTGAACTCCTGACCTCAAGCAGTCCCCCTGCCTCGGCCTCCCAAAGTGCTGGGATTACAGGCATGAGCGACCACGCCTGGCCTATTGGTTGGAATTATGTTGTAAAGAAGTGCTTTTGTTTCTCCCCCATTTGCTTGTTATCACTATGGATGTTTGGGTTTGCATTTTATTCAGTGAGTTATAATCTGTTACTGTCCTTATGCATTCCGGTGCTCTAGTGCTCTCATCCCAGATTTGGCTACTGAGAGCTCCTTCAGGCTGATTCCATCATCTTTTTCACGTCTCATCGTTTTTTGAGCACTTCCTTACTTTCAAGCACAAAAAGATGTTCTAGACTTATCTTTCCTTGTCCCAGTCCTGGACTCAGCCATTTCTTCAGGGAGCTCTGGCTTTTTTTTTTTCCTTCAAAGAGATGGCATCTTGCTCTCTGGCCCAGGCTGGAGTGCAATGGTACAATTATACCTCATAGCAGGCTCGAGCTCCTGGGCTCAAGTGATTCTCCCACTTCAGCCTCCCAAATAGCTGGGACTACAAGTATGTGCCACCATCCCCAGCTTATTTTTAAATATTTTTTTTTGAGAGACGGGGTCTCGCTCTGTTGCCCGGGATGGTCTTGAACTTCTGGCTTCAAGCAGTCCTCCTGCCTTGGCCTCCCAAAATGCTGGGATTACAGGTGTGAGTGACTGCACCTAGCCTAGCAGCTCTGGCTTATAGTGGGGACTAGTATTTTTTTCTTTTTTCTTTTTTTTTTTTTTTGGTGACGGAGTCTCACTCTGTTGCCCAGGCTGGAGTGCAGTGGCGTGATCTTGGCTCACTGCAAGCTCCGCCTCCCAGGTTCACGCCGTTCTCCTGCCTCAGCCTCCCAAGTAGCCGGGACTACAGGCGCCCGCCACCACTCCCGGCTAATTTTTTTGTATTTTAGTCGAGACGGGGTTTCACCGTGTTAGCCAGAATGGTCTCGATCTCCTGACCTCGTGATCCACCCACCTTGGCCTCCCAAAGTGCTGGGATTACAGGCATGAGCCACCGTGCCTGGCCAGTGGGGACTAGTATTTAGAAACAAAGGTTTGGATGTGCTCATCACTATTGCAACAGAGCGAGACCCCGTCTCTCAAAAAAATATACATTGCTTCTAGGCCCTTTCACTGAGCACAGCTAGGTTATATATACTCATACATATCTATAACTATTTTTACACACATATATTAAAAATCATGCATTAATCCTAATTACCCCCAATTCCATTTCAGCACCACCGGCTCTTCCCAGCCTTCTTAGTTCCTTCTCTAGCACTGAGAAACCTGGCACCCAACATCATTGTTCGTGGGTTTATTCGTTTCTCAATCCTGCAAGGTGCCCTCTTAAAGTTCCTGTGTCTATCTTCAGGCAGGATGCTCCCTGCTTCCACCCAGTAATATTTCCCCAGGTCTTTTTTTCTCCCCAGGCTTCATGGTGGTTTGAAATAGTGCCTTCTTTGGTTCTGCTTTGAACTTTCTGCCATCCTTGTTCTTCTTACCACCTTCTAAGCCTTGTGTTTCTCAGGTGATGCTGAACACAGAGCGGCTGATCAAGCATGCGGTGCAGGAGAGGCTGGCGGTCACTGTGTGCATCAACAAGATTGACCGGCTGATCCTGGAGCTGAAGCTGCCTCCAACTGATGCGTATTACAAGCTGCGCCACATTGTGGATGAGGTCAATGGATTAATAAGGTAGAAAACCCCTGGGAGTGGATTTCCTGTCCTCGGAGACTCTGGGTTTTAACCCTGAATACCTCTGGGAACAATTCTGATTTATTTCTTAGCATGTGTTGATGAGTTTGTTGGGCAAAACTAGAGGCACATCCTGGGACTCTGCAGGGGTTGACTCCATACTATTACCTCTGTGCCTTAACCACTTGTGATGCTTAACACATCTGCAGTTCACTATTATGATCAATACTTGAGCTGTATTTAATTTCTTCTCTTTTTAGAGATAGGATCTCTGTTACCCAAGCTAGAGTGCAGTGTCACAATCACAGCTCACTGCAGCCTCGAACTTCTGGGCTCAAGCAATCCTCCCACCTCAGTCTCCTGATAGCTGGGACCACAGGCATGTGCCACCATACCTGGCTATTTTTTTTTTTATTAATTTATTTATTTATTTTTGAGACGGAGTCTTGGTCTGTCGCCCAGGCTGGAGTGCAGTGGCACAATCTCGGCTCACTGCAAGCTCCGCCTCCTGGGTTCATGCCATCCTGCTGCCTCAGCCTCCCAAGTAGCTGGGACTACAGGCATCCGCCACCATGCCCGGCTAATTTTTTGTATTTTTAGTAGAGACAGGGCTTCATTGTTAGGCAGGATGGTCTCGATCTTCTGACCTCGTGATCCACCCACCTTGGCCTCCCAAAGTGCTGGGATTACAGGCGTAAACCACCACCACCCCCGGCCAATTTATTTTTATTTTTATTTTTATTTATTTATTTTTTGTAGAGATGGAGTCTCGTTATGTTGCCCAGGCTGGTCTTAAACTGGCCTCAAGCAGTTCTTCCACCTTGGCCTTCCAAAGTGCTAGCATTACAGATTTGAGCCACTGCACCCAGCCTGGGCTCTAGGATCAGCCTCATCTTCACCACATACCAACCATGTAAAATAAAGTTGGGCAAATTACTTAAGTTCAGTTTCTGCTTCGGTAAAAAAGGAATAATATTTGCCTAATAGCAATAATGGCAAATATTATTAGGCATTTATAGTATAAGTTAACATAATAACTTACAAGGGATGTTATAAGAAATTAAATAGATATTTGACGGAACACAGCACAGTGCTTGCAATGTAGCAGCTGATGTGCTGAATAATGTTAGCTGCTATTTTATAATTAACACAGTCTAAATAAATTAAGAACTGTTTGCTGTGTTTCTATGGATATACTTGCTTCTCAACAAGATGGATTTAGGGCTTGCATTAATACATGTGAGTGATGGTTATGATACCTTAGAATATAATCTCAAAGGGCCTTTGAAACAGAGGTTAAATATATCTTAAAGACAGTCTTACTACAGGCTGAAAGATGTGCTAGATGACTTCCTGCAGCCCCTCAAATGGGCCTGTGAGGAGGCCATCCTACTGAAAGAATGCCTCTCCAACTGAAAGAATGCCTCTCCGTTTGAGAATTGGGGATGGAACCTGTGTGGCTAGAGACGGTTACCTTCAGGAGCCTTCCCAGTGTGTAGCACTACTTTTCAAAAGGAATATCTTCACCCCATCTCTGCAAGGACTGAGAAAGACTAGAGTCCAGTGTGACATCATGAGTCCAAAGGATGAAATGACAAATATATTTTAATAAAAAGGCCAAGTGTGATAGCTCATGCCTGTAATCCCAGCACTTTGAAAGGTCAAGGCGGGAGGATCCCTTGAGGCTAGGAGTTCAAGGCCAGCCTGGGCAACATAGTTAGACTCTGTGTCTACAAAAAATAATTTTAAAATTAGCTTGGCGTGGTGGCATGTGTTTGTAGTCCTAGCTACTCGGGAGGCAGAGGCAAGAGGATCACTTGAGCCAAGGAGTTCAGGGTTATAGTGAGCTGTGATTGTGCTGTTGTACTCCAATGTAGGTGACAGAGTGAGATCCTGTCTCAAAAAAAAAAAAAAAAAAAAAGCCGGGCGCAGTGGCTCATGCCTGTAATCTCAGCACTTTGGGAGGCCGAGGCGGGCGGATCACGAGGTCAGGAGATCGAGACCATCCTGGCTAACACGGTGAAACCCCATCTCTACTAAAAAATACAAAAAAAATTAGCCAGGCATGGTGGCAGGCGGCTGTAATCCCAGCTACTGAGGAGGCTGAGGCAGGAGAATGGCGTGAACCCGGGAGACTGAGCTTGCAGTGAGCCGAGATTGCACCACTGCACTCCAGCCTGGGCGACAGAGCAAGACTCCATCTTAAAAAAAAACAAAAAACAAAAAACAAAAAAAAAGCAAAACAAAAAACAGTAGGAGGTGGGATAGGGCTGAACTTAACCTGATTTACTAAAATAGGAAGACAAGAGGTCATGTTTCAAACCTCTAAACAAGAGGCCAGGCACAGTGGCTTATACCTAGAATCCCAGCACTTTGGGAGGCCAAGCAGGAGATTGCTTGAGCCCAGGAGTTCAAGGTTCAAGCCTGGGCAACATGGCTTTTGTATCTCATCTCTACAAAAATTAGCCAGGCTTGGTGGTTCATGCCTGCAGTCCCAGCTACTTGGGATGCTGAGGAGGGAGGATTGCGTGAGCTTGAGAGATCAAGGCTACAGTGAAAGGTGATTGTACCACTGTGCTCCAGCCTGGGCAACAAGGCAAGACCCTGTCTCAAAAACAAAAGAACCTCTAAGCAAGAAAAAGCAACATAAACATATTACTTAGAAACCTGAAGGTAAATACTCTAAAAGCAGCTTTAAAAGTATTGAAAGCAGTTGCCTCTAGGGAGCATAACTTGGGGGTAGAGTGCAATGGGGTAGAGGGCTGTCCTTTGTAAGCCATACCTTTATTTCTATATTGGGAAATTCCATAAGATAATGTGCCAGTAAGGCTAGGGTTGTGGATTTGATCCCCTTGTACAACTGGTTTTCTTATAAATGTTAGTGAACTGAGATGCTTGTGGTTTCTGCATGGCTTTTAAGATTGAAAGTTTTAACACTGTAAAAGCCAAACACAAAAGAATAAAGAGTATGGCAGTGAGGGTAAAGAGCAGAGTTGCTTTTCTTCATTTCCTTTCTTTTCTCTTTTTTAAATGATGTTTATGTCTGCTTGTATTTGTGAAATTGAGGTTTTTACTCAAATGTATTTCTGTATTTCCGTGTTATCACATTAGATTCATTTCCTGTGTTCTAAGGTTTTTGTCTCTGTCCTCTAGGTTTCTCCTTGTCTGTCTGGTGCAGTTAACTTTTCCAAGATTGTGCAGAATGTTCCCAGCTCTGGGAAATCAACTTGTTATTGGGAATTAGGGAACAGCTCCATCATGTCACTTTCTTGGACCAGGCTGTTGGCAAAACTGAGTGTCTTGCACAAGTCCCTTCCGAGGGCTGTGATACCGAATTCCTGCCCATACCCTTGGCAGTGCGTCCGGGCTGCTGCAGCCTGGCACTGTGCTCACCACTGTCTCTGTTTCAGCATGTATTCCACTGATGAGAACCTGATCCTTTCCCCACTCCTGGGTAACGTCTGCTTCTCCAGCTCCCAGTACAGCATCTGCTTCACGCTGGGCTCCTTTGCCAAGATCTACGCCGACACCTTTGGTAAGCGCTGGCTGGCAGTCTGTCTCACCAGCTTCCCCTGAGTCCTGTGTGCCTTTCCTGCTGAGTGGCTCAGAAATTGGCTTCGTATCAGAGCACCCTGCTGGGGGAACATTTTATCACCTGTTATTATCACATTTGGGGGTCTTTCTGGCCTTGAGACCCTTTCTTCAGGCTAAGTGGTTTCTAAATAATAGAAAAATGAAAGTGAATAGGAGGACATGGGAGAAGAAGGAGGTCATTTTAGGAATAAAAGTCTCTCCAAGAGTGAGACAGGTTTTGTAAAACAGGAATCATCCATGCCCACAGGCAGTTTCAGAACTTCTCACAGGTGGCATCTCCCTCACTGTTAGTGCTTCTAGCCAACCGTATGGAGGCAGACATCAATTTCATGGGTCTAATTGAGAACTCATGGTGACCTTGCAGCCAGCATCTACAGGCCTCTGCTAACATGCCCAGCCACATCATATCATGGGTTTCTGGAGCCTCAACACCAGATCCTTGAGACCAGATTCCCACTGTGAGAGACTCCCTGGCTCTTCATCTTTGCACTTCCCCAGTTACCTGAGATTCCAATAGGAATCGTGCACTGAGAGTCTTTTCTGTGTTCAATGTTACAATTCCTTAGAGGGAAGTCACTGTTACCCCGTTTTTAGAGTCGAGCAGACAGGCTCCGTGAGATGTCTCATGACCAGTAGGCGGTGGAGCATCAGCGTTTCTATTCTTGCCAGTCAGTTGTCCTGCCACACTCTTAGCATGGAGCCCTTTGCTCTTGTGAAAAAAAAAAAGGGGGATTAAAGTTCAGTCTTTTTTGACCAGTTGCAGTGGCTCACGCCTGTAATTCCAGGACTTTGGGAAGCTGAGGCAGGCGGATCACTTGAGCCCAGTAGTTTGAGACCAGCCTGGGCAACATGGCAAAACCCCATCTCTACAAAAAAATACAAAAAATTAGTTGGGCATGGTGGCACTGGCCTGTAGTCCCAACTCGGGAGGATTGCTTGAGCCCAGGAGGTTGAGGCTACAGTGAGCCATGATTGCAACATTGCACTCCAGCCCGGGCAACAGAGCAAGACCCTGTCTCAAAAAACAAGAAAAGAAAAATTTAGTTCTTTTTTTTTTTTTTTGAGACAGAGTCTCACTCTGTTGCCTAGGCTGGAGTGCAGTGGTGCAATCTCGGCTCACTGCAACCTCCGCCTCCCGGGTTCAAGTGATTCTCCTGCCTCAGCCTCCTGAGTAGCTGGGATTACAGGTGAATGCCACAATGCCCAGCTAATTTTTGTATTTTTAGTAGAGTTTTCTCTACTAGGGGTTTCACCATGTTGGTCAGGCTGGTCTCGAACTCCTGACCTCGTGATCCGCCCTCCTCGGCCTCCCAAAGTGCTGGGATTACAGGCATGAGCCACCGTGCCCTGCCTATATACTATATTGTCATAATAAAGTAGGCTGGAGAAAAGAAGATGTTACAAAGAAAATCATGAGAAAAAACACATTTACTGTTCATTAAGTGGAAGTGGATCATCGTAAAGGTCTTCATCTTCATCATCTTCACATTGAGCAGGCTAAGGAAGAGGAGGCATTGGTCTTGGTGTCTCAGGTGGCAGAGGCGGGAGAAAAATCCATGTATAATTGGACCCGAGACATTCAAACCATGTTATTCAAGGGTCAACTGTTTACATATGTAATCTGTGTTTTTCACACAGCATTGGGCCATTGACCATTTTCTTGTTATTAGATGTATATATCAGTTATTTCCAGATGGCTCTTTTTTAAAAATGGGTAGCTGAACAATAAATGAAATTAAACTGAACAGGGTTCCATTAGAAGTTTATGTGTTTCTAAATGTCCATTGTATGAGCATGTGAAGCAAAATCCAAAACCCTTTCATAATTATAATGCAGAGATGATTCCAATTTTGATTGAAAATGATCCTCAGCCTCGGGCAATCAAGATTGTCGCTCATCCTTTGAACCCACTGTTAGTTTATGCCAGAGCTAGCTATGGGCTGCGCTGCAGCAGCATTATCATGGAAAGCCATGTGTAGACTTCTGGGAAGTCAGCACTGAAGGGAATATTAAAGAGATCATTGAGTCCTTCCTCTTCATTTTACTTGGGGGAAAACTATGCCCATGGTCACAGAACTTATTAATAGAGTTGGAACTAGAATGCATTTACACCTTACCACCAAAACTGATACCATGTGCTCTTGCTAGGAATATAATACAATAAGGCATCATGAACAACTTCGGACTTCTAGAAACTTCATCCAGTGGACGGACAGAATCCCACGGAATGATGAATGGCAATGTGAGGTGATAGTGTGAGTTGAGTGCCAAGTATCTGCAGTAGGCAGATACAGCTGAGAGAATTTAGGGGTGGGGTAGGAGTCAGCCTCAATGGCTTGGAGTCAGGTAAAGCTGAGGGAAGGAGATGGGGCTTGGGCAAATAGAGAGTAGAAAGCCAAGAATTCCAGACTTGCAGGGCTGGCGAAAGAGGCACAGAGGCAGGTGGTGGTAGTCATGGCCTGTTCAGGTAACAATAGAATGTTTAACCAAGGAGAAGAGTTCAAGTTCAGGCTAGGTCCAGTGGCTCATGCCTGTAATCCCAGCACTTTGGGAGGCCAAAGTAGAGGATCACTTGAGGCCAGGAGTTCAAAACCAGCCTAGGCAACATGGTAAGACCTCATCTCTACAAAAAATTTTGAAAATTAGCTTGCTGTGATGGCGCACACCTGTAGTCCCAGCTACTCGGGAGGCAGAGGTGGGGGGATTGCATGAGCCAGGGAGGTCGAGGCTGCAGGGAGCCAAGGTTATGCCACTGCACTCCAGTGTGGATGACAAAGCAAGACCCCATCTCAAAGAAAAAAAGTTCAGTGATTATACTGCATGGTAAGTACGTTAACAGAGGACATAAACATTCAGTGGTTCAGAGGAAGGAAAGTTTCAGTAACTAACAATGTGGGAAAGAAGGGGAGAATTTCGTAATTAACAGAGTAGGGAAGTAAAAGATTTTGAGTTTAGATGAAATTTTGGTGGTAACCATACTGATGGAGACAGAGAAGTCTGAAGGGGAATGTGACTTTCGGAAAAAGCCAGTGCATTCCCTTTATCCCATACAGGGTGAGAGGGGACAGTCTGACATCTGGGTAGAAATATCCAGGAGGTAGTTGGTGATATCAGTTATCTAATTGAATGTCACCCAATGTCTTGACTTTTAAAAGCCATAGTTGTTTGGTACAGTCTGACCAGGATTAGCAGTTATAGTCAAACTAAAAATATTAATTGGTGAAAGATGAGCCAAAGGTTGGCTTTGGTGTTTTCTCTCGAGAGGGCTGAGTAATTGCTTACCTGAGGCCTAGGGCTAGCCAGAACCTTATGGTGACACTGCAGTTGGAAGGTGGCCCACACTGGCAGCAGAGTCGAGCTTGTCTACATCAGGAAAGGGTGAAAGAACCATTAAATTCCCCTTCCAGAAGGGACAGGGTTTAGATGCAGATAGAGGATGCCACACAGTAGGTGACCCTGTTCCATCAAAGGAAAACATGTAACCCATGCTCTTGTCCATAGTTCAATCCTAGTGCTTGGTGGAGATGGAGAGGCTTGGGTTCTCATTTTGGCTACAGCACAGCCTTGTCAACTTTGGACCAGTCTTGTCCTTCCTTGTGCCTCAGTGTTCTCGTTTTCCTCTCTGGTTAGAAGGAAATGCCTGAACCCTGGAAAGGAAAGTGCTAGAAGTTCTCAGCTATGAACCACCTGTGGCACCTGAAACAGAATTTTGAACAACACTTTGCTAGGTAGATTATAATTGTGTGGCTTCTCCCATAGGTGACATTAATTACCAAGAATTTGCTAAAAGACTCTGGGGTGACATCTACTTCAACCCTAAGACGTAAGTAGAGTATGGGACGTGACTTTCCAGAGGGGTAATCATTTACCCAGTAAGTGAGAACAGACAGTGAAATTCTCTGAGTTCAAAGATTAAATACCTACTTTTTTTTTTTTAATGTAAACTACTGTCTTTCCTCCCCTAAATGGGTTGGCTTCCTAAGCTCTGATCTGGCGAGAAGCTGTTTCTCCTGAAGTCTTTACAGCCCAGCTCAGTCATCCAGGAGGGTCATAACCATGTATCCTTCCAGGAATCTGTCTCTGGAAACTTTACAGTCACACACACATTCCTCCCCTGGGCTGTTGTTCAGATTCAGCACTTAGACAATGCCTCTTGGGATCAGTGATAGTGCCTTTTCCCCTGGGTCACTCAGAACTTATTTTTCCTTTTAGACGAAAGTTCACCAAAAAGGCCCCAACTAGCAGCTCCCAGAGAAGTTTCGTGGAGTTTATCTTGGAGCCCCTTTATAAGATCCTCGCCCAGGTGAGTGTGTCAGGTCACACTGGGCAGATCTGCTCTTATAAGCACAGTGTGGAAGAGCTGGTGAACCCACACTTCCCTCTGTCCCTAAACCTGCTCAGTTTTATGTTAAGTATAAGGGTGGTTGTTGGTCACTAATTGTTCCAGAAGTAATCTTCTGGATCCAGAACACTACACTACTCTAAGTGTTATTAAAATCAAAGGAAAGGGGCCCGGGCACGGTGGCTCATGCCTGTAATCCTAGCACTTTGGAAGGCCGAGGTGGGCAGATTGCCTGAGCTCAGGAGCTTGAGACCAGCCTGGGCAACACGATGAAACCCCGTTTCCACCAAAATACAAAAAATTAGCTGGGCATGGTGGCGGGCGCCTGTAGTCCCAGCTACTCGGGAGGCTGAGGCAAGAGAATTGCTTGAACTCGGGAGGCAGAGGTTGCAGTGAGTCGAGATCACGCCACTGCGCTCCAGCCTGGGCGACAGAGTGAGACTCTGTCACCCAAAAAAAAAAAAAAAAAAATCAAAGGAAAGGGAAAAGGTATGAAAGAAAAGACTTTTCCTAGAGCAGGTTTATGAACAGATCTTGACTGTTGAGAAGAATGTGACACTTAGAACTAATCATTTCAGTTATGGAAATTTAACTTACAGATATAATTGTGAAAGTCCTCCTGGTTATTCATATAAGTCAAAGTGTTTATTATAGCATTTTTGGTTGTTTTTGTTTTTTAGAGATAAGGTCCCACTCTGTTGCCCAGGTGGGAGTGCAATAGCACGATCATAGCTCACTGCAGCTTCAAACTCCTAGGTTCGAGCAATCCTCCCACCTCAGCCTCCTGAGAAGCTGGGACTGCAGGTGCAAGCTACCATGCCTGGCTAACTTTTTAAAAATTTTTTGTAGAGACGGGGTCTTGCCATTATCCCCAAGCTGGTCTCAAACTTGTAACCTCAAGTGATCCTCCTGCCTTGGCCTCCCAAAGTGCTGGGATTACAGGCAGGAGGCCACCACCTCAGCTTATAGCATTGTTTGTAACAGCAGGAAAAGGGAAAAAACTGGAAATAAGTTAAATGTTTGTCAGTTGTGCTCATTAATCTGATTAAATGAGTGATGATACATCCCATAAAATGAACTGCTTTGCAACCACTAAAAGTATGTCTGAGCCAGGCACAGTGGCTCAGGCCTGTAATCCAGATGCTTTGGGAGGCCAAGGCGGGAGGATCACTTGAGTCCAGGAGTTCAAGACCAGCCTGGGCAACATGGTAAGACCCCATTTCTACTAAAAATACAAAAATTAGCCAGGCGTGGTGGCTCATGCCTGTAATCCCAGCTACTCTTGAGGCGGAGGCTGCAGTGAGCTGAGATTGTGCCACTGCACTCTGGCCTGGGTGACAGAGCAAGACTCCGTCTCAAAAAAAATAAAAAAAAATTTAAAAAATCAACTGGGAGTGGTGGTGTGCACTTGTGGTCCCAGCTACTCAGGAGGCTGAGGCCAGAGGATTGCATGAACCCTGGTGGTCAAAGCTGCAGTGATCCATGATCACACCACTGCATTCCAGCCTGAGTGATGGAGTGAGACCCTGTCTCAGAAAAAAACAAAACAAAGCATGTTCATATGGACTTCGCTTTCTTAACTGTTTGCACAATATGTGATGCTTGTCAGATTGAAGTCATTTGTCAGGAAATGGTAAGGATTTAATTAAGCATGTGGAATGCTGAGAAGCAAAGAATATGACATGGCCAGATGTGGTGGCTCACGCCTGTAATTCCAGCACTTTGGGAGGTCCCAGTGGGCAGATCGCTTGAGATCAGGAGTTCAAGACCAGCTTGGACAACATGGCGAAACCCTATATCTCCGCATAAAATAGAATTAGCTGTTGTAGTGGTATGTGCCTGTGGTCCCAACTACTTGGGGGACTGAAGCAGGAGGATCACTTGAGTCCAGGAGGTGGAGGTTGCAGTGAGCCATGATCACACCACTGCACTCCAGGCTGGGTGACAGAGCGAGACCCTGTCTCTAAAAAAAGGAATATAATGTGACATTTATATGAATTTGTACTCCCTAAAAGATAGGACTAAAAGGGTAAAAATTGTAGGAATTTTCATACAGACCTTTCTCCCAAGACAGTAATAAAATATGCAGGTATTTAATAAGCACAGTGGACACACACATACACAAAATGTGTGTGGCCATTCCAGTGGACAAAACAGCAAAACCTAGCAACAAGATAAAATAGCAATTAAAATTTATTAGTGCTGAAAAATACTTAGTATCTTATGTCAGACTGGAATGGATTAATAAAAAAAAATTTATAGAGCCTGCCTCAGTAGAGACCTTGAGTCTGCTGAGGGTGATTTAGCTTGGCCCTGCCCTGACAGGATCCACAGTGAGGTGACCTTTTTTGGTTCCTTCCAGTGCACAATGATCCTCTAAATCTGAGAAGTCTGTAAATAGACTTTATTTAATAGGTGAGGGAGTTTCTGAGCGGGATGAGATGCTGCTTTTCAGACACCAGGGGGCAGCACTGGGAGTAATCAATCTGAGTGCTTGGTTTATTGGCTGGGATGGGGATGTAACCAAGTTGGCTTTGCCTGTGGTTTGAAGAGTAGGTAGCAGAGATGCCGCTGAAACCAAACTTTTGTCCTTGCCAAGAGTTTTGTCTCCACAGAAGAGAGCCTTGGGAAGGAGTTCTTCAGATGTTTCTTTGGACTTCCCTTGTCTCCCTCTAGCACCATGCTCAGGCTCTCACTACAGCTGACATGGTGTCTTACACCCTCACAGGTTGTAGGTGACGTGGACACCAGCCTCCCACGGACCCTAGACGAGCTTGGCATCCACCTGACGAAGGAAGAGCTGAAGCTGAACATCCGCCCCTTGCTCAGGCTGGTCTGCAAAAAGTTCTTTGGCGAGTTCACAGGTAATAACGTGCTCGTGGCCCCTTAACTCTGTCATCCTCGTGCCCTGCCACAGGTATCACAGCAATTTTTTCTCACCCAGTGATGGAGGTCAGAAATCTGAGGATCTTTTCAACAAACCACAGATTGAGATGCAGAACACTGGTGTTTTTCCTAGCTACTTTCCTTAGTGGATGATGGCACACATTCTATCTTGGGAACCAAAAGGAATTACATTTTCCTGCCAGGAGGAGTGTTCAAGTAAATGAGATGGGGAGGCAGGCTCTGTGGTTCTGGTATATTTTCCAGGGGGCAGCCGGGAAGGTGGATGCTTGGGTGGTGTGCAATAGTGCAAAAAGCGCTAGGCTAGGACTTGGGACACTTGGTTAGTTACACAGAAGGCACGTGATACAGCAGAAAGACACTGGACTGGTTGAAAAAACCACCTGAGTCTGTCTCGATCCTGCCTTGGCCATTCCATGAGATGACCCTGGGCCAGCCACCTAATTCTTCATGACTCTGATTTGTTATCTGTAAAATCAGGGAAGTGGAAAGGGTGATGGCTGAGGGTCTTCTCAGCAGTCTCTGATTCTAAGTCCGGTGGGAATTAGGTGTCTGGGCCCCCAAGGTGCATAGTTTTAATAGCTTATTTTGGTCTGCCCATCAGTCTGACACACTAGATACCATTGAAGGCAGACAGGCCTATCCCAGTGTGCTCATGGGGGTTCCCTCTTGTGTGGTTTATTAATGTGTTCGGAAAACGGGGTAACTTATTGAATAGAGATGCATGCAGTGTTTCTCAGTGGGAGTCAGGTCGGGAATTGTTTTAAGTAGATGTTAGATGGGGTGCTTATTTCGTTCCATGTAAATGCGTATAGCCAATAAAAGTTCATAGATCGATGTACTTTAAACTTTTTGTCAGCTAAGTTCCAAGGAACCATGTACCACTGATACCTGCTTCTTGCTCTTTTCTGGCATCAGGGTGACTCCAAATCTTTTAGCAGCACATTCGCAGGAAGCAGGCTATCACTATCTATAGTGCCAGAGCTTTTAGAGCTAACAATCAGTCCCCACACTTTGAGCTTTCTGACCATTGTGAATGGTTCAGTAACTCCTGCTCGTGCTCCCTGGGAAGGCATGTAGTAATGGCTTTCTCTTCTCCATCCACAGGCTTTGTGGACATGTGTGTGCAGCATATCCCTTCTCCAAAGGTGGGCGCCAAGCCCAAGATTGAGCACACCTACACTGGCGGTGTGGACTCCGACCTCGGCGAGGCTATGAGTGACTGTGACCCTGATGTAAGGGCACGTGGCTCCCCAGTTCTCTGGGTTTTTTTCCCCCTTCCTGTGTGGGGATACTGATTTCTGGTCACAGGAGTAATGCCCACTTTCCCACCCTTGCCTCCCCATCCCCATGAGCACAGTCAGGCCTGAATGCAAAGCCTGATGTTGCCACCGCTAATGCTATGACCTTGGGAACATTACTCACATTTCCTGAGCCTCAAGGCCTTGTTCTATAACACGAGCATAATAAAATGTCAGCGGTTGTTATGAGATTTAAATAAGATTAAGGAAGTGTTACGGTTGTGTTCAGCATGTTGCCTGGCAGATACTAAAGATTCAACAAATGGTAGCTAATCTTGTCAGTCCTGGCTTTTAAAAACATCTTTCCCAGCCATTTCTTAGGCCGTCTAGTTTCTTATCATAAATACACAGCCAGTTGAGAATTGAGTTACATCTTAAGAGGAAATTTGGGACAGTAAGTAATCTTGCCAATAGTGCTGGTCTGCCATCTTAAATTTGTGTCTCTTCCTCAATGCCCTTATCCTCCTAAAAAAAAAAAAGAGAATATTTTTGCTCTGCCATGTCTCCTATTCATCCTCCTTAGAGGGATGGGGTAGAACATAGTTTGGAGATGAGACTGCCTCATCTTTCTCTAGCTCCTCATAGAGCTCATGTCCTTGCTGTCAAGGAAGATGGCGGGGAGTAGTACTTCCCCGGAGTGTAGATGTGGTTGAAGCTGCACCCTGTCCCCTCTTCCAGGGCCCCCTGATGTGCCACACTACTAAGATGTACAGCACAGATGATGGAGTCCAGTTTCACGCCTTTGGCCGGGTGCTGAGTGGCACCATTCATGCTGGGCAGCCTGTGAAGGTACTGGGGGAGAACTACACCCTGGAGGATGAGGAAGACTCCCAGATATGCACCGTGGGCCGCCTTTGGATCTCTGTGGCCAGGTACTGCCAACCAGAGCCCCAGGGATATGCCTTGATGTCTATCCAGGGGCTGCCCCCAAGGAGCTAGAAGGAGTGATCCTCCTTGGAAGTAGTTGCAAGGCTCTGTGCAAGAGGGGATAAAGTGGCTCTCCCTCCGCAGGGCTATTGACTTCTAGTTCTTCCTATCCCAGGTTTGTTGGGGCCAAAGGCAGCTACTGTTGGAATAGTGCCAGAAGCTTTGCCTTTGCACTTTGGGTGGCTCGTGTGAACTTTTTTTTTTTTAGCCCTATTTGTTTGTTTGTTTGTTTTGAGACAGGGTCTCACTCTATCTCCTAGGCCAGGGTGCAGTGGCACAGTCTCAGCTCACTGCAACCCCCACCTCCTGAGCTCAAGCAGTCCTTCCACCTCAGCCTCCCGAATAGCTGGAACTATAAGCACACACCACTATGTCTGGCTAATTTTTAAGTTTTTTGTAGAGACAATGTCTCACTATATTGCCCAGGCTGGTCTCCAACTCCTGGGCTCAAGTGATCCTCCCACCTCAGCCTCTGAAGTGTTGGATTACAGGTGCAAGCCACCACACGCCATCTTAAAGCCCTTTTGAAGACATGAAGCTTGTATTAACTTTTGTAGGAGGATTTCCATTGTTACTCATCTTAATCCTCTTTTCATTTTCCTCTCCTGTGTTCCTTAAGTCATAATCTTTGTGTTTCTTCCCAAAAGAAATTGTTCCCCAACTCCACTGTCTACTCTTTGACCAAGAGAGAAGGCTTCATTGGATCCCTTGTAGCATCCCAATCTGCAGAGTCAAACTTAGCTTGGGCCTCTGGACTACTTGTCAGTTTATGAGTTTGGTTTCCCAGTTGACAAGTTAAACCAAGGCATTTGTGTTCCCTAAGGTGGCTACTCTGCCTCAATGGTGGCCCCTTTTGTCAAATCCACCCTAAATGCCGAAAGGCGGAATATTGAAGAGCTGGGAAAGTGGAAGTTTTCTGTGATGCTTTTTTTTTTTTGTGATGGAGTCTCACTCTCTGTCTCCCAACCTGGAGTGCAGTGCCTGTGATCTCGGCTTACTGCAAGCTCCACCTGCTGGGTTCACGCCATTCTGCTGCCTCAGCTTCCCAAGTAGCTGGGACTACAGGCACCCACCACCATGCCCAGCTAATTTTTTTGTATTTTTAGTAGAGACGGGTTTCACCGTATTAGCCAGGATGGTCTCAATCTCCTGACCTCGTGATCCACCCACCTTGGCCTCCCAAAGTGCTGGGATTACAGGCGTGAGCCACCGCTCCCAGCCTTTTTTTTTTTTTTTTCTATCTTTCTGTCACCCCAGGCTGGAGTGCAATGGCATGATCATGGCTTACTGCAACCTCTGCCTCCCGGGTTCAAGCAATTCTCCTGCCTCAGCCTCCCAAGTAGCCAGGGTTATAGGCGTGCACCACCACGTCCGGCTAATTTTTTGTATTTTTAATAGAGATAGGTTTCACCATGTTGGCCAGGCTGGTCTCAAACTCCTGACCTCAGGTGATCCAGCCACCCACCTCAGCCTCCCAAAGCACTGGGATTATAGGTGTGAGCCGCCATGCCCGGCCTTCTTTGATGCTTTTGCTAGCCCCTTACAGTCGACACCTTGAGCAGCTTTTTACAATGAGCCTGCAATTGGAATAAGATTTTCCTGTTATGTCCTCACAGAAATACCTTGTACTTTTCTTTCATGATGCCCATCAGTTTGTAACCACATACATGTGTGGATAATGATTCTTTACTGTATCTCTCCCCTGCTAGAATGTATCTGTTTTGCTCAACCCTGCTCTTGGCATGCAGCAAGTACTCAGTAAATTTTTGTGGAGTAGGCCAGATGTGGTGGCTCACACCTGTAATCCTAGCACTTTGGAGGCTGAGGGAGGAGGATCACTTGAGCTCAGGAGTTCAAGACTAGCCTAGACAACATGAAAAAACCCCGTCTCTACAAAAAATACAAAAATTAGTTGGGCATGGTAGTGCATGCCTGTAGTCCCAGCTACTTGGGGGGCTGATGCAGAAGGATCACTGGAACCTTGGAAGTTCGAGGCTGCAGTGAGCCAAGATTGTGCCACTGCACTCCAGCCTGGTAACAAAGTGAGATCCTGTCTCCAAAAAAAAGAAAAAAAAATTAGGGAATGAATGCTCTGCCTAAGTTTCACTGCTGCTTATTGGACATTGCTTCAGGTACCACATCGAGGTGAACCGTGTTCCTGCTGGCAACTGGGTTCTGATTGAAGGTGTTGATCAACCAATTGTGAAGACAGCAACCATAACCGAACCCCGAGGCAATGAGGAGGTAGAGTTTCTGAAGAGACCAACTGGGTTGGCTTAAGCTAGATGGTCCCAGGGACACACGTGAGCACAAACAGGGGACTAATCCAGAGTCATTGCCATGTCCTGGTTTCAGGCTTAGCCTTCTAGATATGACCCTGCTGGATTCTCCCTGTACTCAGTTGAGATGCGAGGAATTAGGACGGGTGCCTTTTATTCTTTTCCTCCTCTCTTTGTTCTGCCAGAATACCTGGGAAGAAATGGCCCTTCAGGTTACCCCCACTCAGCACCAGGCTCCTGGTTGGGGAATACATAGTCTGATCCTAAGCAAGTCCTCTTCTCTTCTCATACCTCTGCACTTTCTGTGCCTGCTCATGCCAGTTGCCCTCAATCCTTTGTGCTTTGGATCTCAGGCTCAGATTTTCCGGCCCTTGAAGTTCAATACCACATCTGTTATCAAGATTGCTGTGGAGCCAGTCAACCCCTCAGAGCTGCCCAAGATGCTTGATGGCCTGCGTAAGGTCAACAAGAGCTATCCATCCCTCACCACCAAGGTATGCCCATGGCCTGCAGCAGCCGCCAAACCCCACTATCCCCAGCTGAATGGGCAGAGCTGCACACCGCCTCACATCCGTCAGGTGTTCGTGATCTGCTGCTTCCAGGAACCTGTGTCAGGAGCAAGCCCAGCCTATGGCTGTCATGTGAAGGCAGGACAAGACGTGTGTGTGTGTGTGTGTGTGTGTGTAAACAAGACGTGTGTGTGTGTGTATAAACAAGGTGTGTGTGTGTGTGTAAACAAGACGTGTGTGTGTGTGTATAAACAAGACCTGTGTGTGTGTGTGTGTGTGTGTTAAAACGACCTGTGCAGGAGGGGGCAGTGGTGGGGGGTACAGGACAAGGTTGTGTGTGTGTGTGTGTGTGTGTTAAAACAAGACCTGTGTAGGAGGGGGCAGTGGTGGGGGGTACAGGACAAGGGTGTGTGTGTGTGTGTGTGTGTGTGTGTGTGTTCCCCAGATGTCTTTATGTAGAAAAAATACATTTCTTAATGAGTATACTTTGAATTGATTTTCTCGAGAAGAGAAGGAAAAGTGAGTTGTTACTCTGATCCTTGTACACTACGAGCCTGCCAGTGTACCTTTCCAGGTAGCAGGCCAGGAGGGCTAAAGGGCTAGCTTATGTCCATGGATATAGGGTAGAGTTTGACCTAAATCATTAAGATGGGAATTAAATCATTGACTTCACACCTAGTAGCACCATGCTGAGTGGTCCTGGTGTCTTGAGGACCTGCTCATAGGCAGATGCTCCTCACTGAACCTTCTTGAAGAGGCTGGAACAGATGCTAAGTAGTAGCTGTTTCTGATAGGCACCTTCTTGTCTGCTCTGGCCTTGATTTTGTTTGTATGTGCTTTTGCTGGCATAAGAGAATCCAGGCTGTGACTGCCTGTTGTGTTTCAGGTGGAGGAGTCTGGCGAGCATGTGATCCTGGGCACCGGGGAGCTCTACCTGGACTGTGTGATGCATGATTTGCGGAAGATGTACTCAGAGATAGACATCAAGGTAGAGCAGTATCTGGCCGGGAGCTGGGTTCATGGTCCAGAGTTTCACAAGTGACTAAATCCTTGAATTCCTGGGAAGCTCCAAGGGAAGAGGAGTACATGTGTTTGTGAAAACCGTGATCTGTTGCTCCTTATATGGGAAGGTTTTTGAGAACTGGTTTGCCCCCTTCTGCTGTGTCATACATTTAAAATCAAGGCTCAGCCGTGCTTGGTGGCTCACTCCCAGCATTTTGGGAGGCCGAGGTGGGAGGATTGCTTGTAGCCAGGAATTCAAGACCAACCTGAGCAACAAAGTGAGACACTGTCTCTACAAAAAATAAAATAAAAAAATTAGCCAGGCCGGGCATGGTGGTCCATGCCTGTAATCGCAGCACTTTGGGAGACTGAGGTGAGAGGATTGCTTGAGCCCAGTTTGAGACCAATCTGGGCAACATAGTGAAACCTCGTCTCTACATACTGACCCAGTGCAGTGGCTTGTACCTGTAGTCCAGCTACTGGGGGGCTTAGGTGGGAGGATCACCTGAGCCTAGAAGGTCAAGGCTGCAATGAACTGTGATTGTGCCATTGCTCTCCAACCTGATCCTAGGAGGTCATGGCTGCAAAGAGCAATGATTGTGCCATTGCTCTCCTTTTTGAGATGGAGTCATACCCTGTCTCAAAAAACTAAAAAATAAAAATTAGTCAGATGTGGTGGCTTGCACCTCTAGTCCCAGCTACTCCGGAGGCTGAAGCAGGAGGATTGCTTGAGCCCAGCAGTTCGAGGCTGCAGTGTGACCTATGATCATGCCACCGCACTCTAGCATGGGTGACAGAGCAAGACCCTGTCTCAAAAAATAAATGCATTGAAAAATAATAAAACAGGCCGAGCATGGTGGCTCACGCCTGTAACCCCAACACTTTGAAAGGCCAAGGCAGTCGGATTGCTTGAGGTCAGGAGTTCAAGACCAGCCTGACCAACATGGTGAAACTCTGTCTCTACTAAAAATATAAAAATTAGCCAGACATGGTGGCAGGCACCTGTAATCCCAGCTACTCAGGAGGCTGAGACGGGATAATTGTTTGAAACCGGGTAGCAGAGGTTGCAGTGAGCCAAGATCGCACCATTGCACTCCAGCCTGGATGATAGGGCGAGACTCTGTCTCAAAAAAAAAAAAAAAGGGAGAAAGAAAATAAAGGCTCCCAAGCCAAAGTTATTCTTGGTCCTTTGTTAGGGAAATAATTGCACAATTAAACAATTAACCCATGGGTGGTGATTAGGTCTCAGAGTGGGTGGTTTCAAGGAGAGAGTGGGGACTGTCTCTCCCAGATTCTTCGTCAAGCCTTGATGTAGCCCCTCAAACCATGTGTTCTTGGCCTCCTTGTGCTAGTTGAGACGTATTTTCTCCAAGACCCTGTGGAGACCCTCAGTACCCCTCTTAGACTCCTCTTACTGATGTATCTAGGAAGGAGGAAGGATTGGTGTCATAGAAAACACTAGGTTTCCTGGGCAGCAGACCATGTTGGGGCTTCAGGGCAGAGCTTCACTCAGATGCTGTGGGTTGAGAATGGCACGGGTGCACGCCAGTGGGTCTCTAGCACCAGCTCTGTCAGACCCATGGGGGTTGTTCAGTGAATGGCGGTGGACGGCCGAACGGATGCTGAGAGCTACCTTTGAAGACTAGAATTAAGGCCCTAGTTTGATACCCCATTTACTCTTGGCTCAGGAATCTAATTTCTTTACTATAGTAAGTTTTCTCGGGCTTTTTGGTGATGGTTTGAACGCTCTTTTAACCTGCTGTTGTACTTGTCACTTGTGCTGATTAAGGCAGTTGGGGTTTTCACAGAGGTAGTGTCAAGGGAGCTTCTGAATTCCTTAGGTAAATGGTTGTCCTTCCAACAAAAGTAGACCTCACTTCAGTAATTTATTTTCTGTTTCCCAGGTAGCTGACCCAGTTGTCACGTTTTGTGAGACGGTGGTGGAAACATCCTCCCTCAAGTGCTTTGCTGAAACGCCTAATAAGAAGTAAGCTTGGAGCACAGTGTCCCCAGGACTGCAGCCTCCTGGACACTCTCTCTCCTTTATCTTCCACCTCCACCCCTACCTCGAGCACTATGCACATAGAGACCTCTACAGCTCGGAATGGGGGGTGCTTACAATACTTGAGTTTCACTCCAGCCCTCTCAGCCCTTCTGCCTTTGAACACAATGACATGGGATTATTCGCCTTGGGTATTCCCAAGAGGAGTTGCATAACTGCCACTTTGTCTCTATAAAATGACTATCTTAAAAGTTTACTCCAAACCTTACTCACTTTTTGTTTTTTTGTTTTTTTTGACACAGGCTGGAGTGTAGCCTCAACTGGCTGGGCTTAAGCAATCCTCCCAAGCAGCTAGGACTATGGGCACACACCAGGCCATCTGTTAATTTTTTTATTTTTTGTTGTCCAGACTGGTCTTGGACTCTTGGGCTCAAGTGTTCCTCCCACCTTGGCCTCCCAAAGTGTTGGGATTACAGATGTGAGCCACCATGCCCAGCTTAAGACAGTCTCGCTCTGTCGCCCAGGCTGGAGTATGTGGCACGATCTCGCCTCACTGTAGCCCCTGCCTCCCAGGTTGAAGCAATTCTTGTGCCTCAGCTTCCCCAGTAGCAGGGATTACAGGCACGCACCACCACACCGGGCTAATTTTTTGTATTTTTAGTAGAGATGGGGTTTTGCCATGTTGCCCAGGCTGGTTTCGAACCCCTGACCTTAGGCAGTCCACCCACCTCGGCCTCCCAAAGTGCTAGGATTACAGGCATGAGCCACCACGCCCAGCTTAAACCTTACTTTTATAAAGACCAGTAGATTGAAATGGAAGAAAGATGAGCCCTTTGCCCTTTTTGCTCTACCTTGCCCCGACACTGTGGCTTTTTTTTTTTTTTTTTTTTCCCTCAAGACAGGGTCTCACTTCGTCACCCAGGCTGGAGTACAGTGGTGCCACCATGGGTCACTGCAGCCTCAACCTCCCGAACTCAAGCGATCCTCCTACTTTAGTTAGCCTCCCAAGTAGCTGGGACTACAGGTGTGCTAACCACACCTGGTTTTTTTTTTTTTTTTCTTTTTCTTTTGAGACAGAGTCTCACTCTGTAGCCCAGGCTGGAGTGCAGTGGCTCGATCTTGGCTCACTGGAACCTCTGCCTCCCGGGTCCAATCAATTCCCCTGCCTCAGCGTCCCGAGTAGCTAGGACTACAGGGAGTGAGTGCCACCACACCCAGCTAATTTTTGTATTTTTAGTAGAGATGGGGTTTCACTGTGTTGGCCAGGCTGGTCTCGAACTCCTGATCTCATGATCTGCCTGCCTCAGCCTCCTAAAGTGTTGGGATTACAGGTGTGAGCCATTGCGCCTGGCTGGCTAATTTTTTATAGAGATGGGGTCTCTTGCTTTGTTGCCCAGGCTCTGTTTGTTTGTTTGTCTGGGTTTTTTTTTTTGTTCTGTTTTGTTTTTGAGACAGAGTCTTGCACGGTTGCCAGGCTGGAGTGCAGTGGCACAATCTCGGCTCAGTGCAACCTCCGCCTTCCAGGTTCAAGTGATTCCCCTGCCTCAACCTGAGTAGTTGTGATTACAGGCATGCGCCAGCACACGCCACCATGCCCGGCTAATTTTTTGTATTTTAGTAGAGACAGGGTTTCACCATGTTGGCCAGGATAGGCTCGATCTTCTGACCTCGTGATCCGCCCACCTCGGCCTCCCAAAATGCCGAGATTACAGGGGTGAGCCACCACGCCCAGCTGTTTGTTTTTAAGAGGCAGTATGTTGCTGTATCCCCCAGATTGGAGTGCAGTGGTGTGAGCCATAGCTCACTGCAGCCTCAAATTCCTGGGTTTAAGTGATCCTCCTGCCTTGGCCTCTCAAAGTGCTGGCATTACAGGTCTGAACCACCACGCTTGGCCCCTGTGGCTTTCACTGATGTCACTTCCTCAGCTGTCCATCTTGTTACCCTTTTCTTAGGAATGCCTCTTCTGCTGTTCTGTTAGCCATCCTTACCACCCATTTCCATTCTGACCAGGAACAAGATCACCATGATTGCTGAGCCTCTTGAGAAGGGCCTGGCAGAGGACATAGAGAATGAAGTGGTCCAGATTACGTGGAACAGGTGAGAACAGGGCTCTGACGCCAGGGTTGAAAGGAGGCAGGGATGCCACAGTTTAACTGCCGGGTCTCTACGAGCACACATCTTTCTGGGAAGCATTTATGTCTTTGCCTTTGCTCTTGTTCTGGGCACAGTGGGTAGGATGAAGTGACTGTCTTCCAGGAAGGGAGGGTCTGTGGCTCTAGGACCAGCAATCACAGAGCTGGCTGACAGCTCCATTGTCTCCTCCTTTCCCCAGGAAGAAGCTGGGAGAGTTCTTCCAGACCAAGTACGATTGGGATCTGCTGGCTGCCCGTTCCATCTGGGCTTTTGGCCCTGATGCGACCGGCCCCAACATTCTGGTGGATGATACTCTGCCCTCCGAGGTACAGCAGAACTGATGGGAACTGGGTGGCGGTCTCTTACCTCTGGAGTGGAAGAAACTACAAAGTGTTCTTTTCCCAAAAGTATCCTGTGTCCTCTGGTGAAGGACAGTATCTCCTTACAGGCACATCTGTCTTCTCCCTCTAAACGCTTCAGCTGTTGCCAGGGCAACTGCTAAGGAGGCCTCATGTTTCTCTGTAGGTGGACAAGGCTCTTCTTGGTTCAGTGAAGGACAGCATCGTTCAAGGTTTCCAGTGGGGAACCAGGGAGGGCCCCCTCTGTGATGAATGTAAGTCCACCAGCACTCTCCCACCCCAGTCCTCGAGGGTCCTTGCAGCCAGGCATATGAGTGGGATGGGCTCACCATCTTTAGGACTCAGCAGGAGAAGCAGCTTGGGGTACACAGGACCATCCCAAGTCCTGGGCCAGCTTCTTCCATTTTCCTTCCTTATCCTGGTGGTGTAGCCTGGAAATTTAAGTCATTTCTAAACTGTCATTTGCTCCTCATTTCTGAGAAGGGTTTGGCATTGGACGTATTTGAGAAGAGATATCAAGAGGATGATGAGATTGGAGTGGTTTATAGACCCTGATTGGGCTTCATGGACCAAATGTACAATTCTGGAATTCTACATCCACAAAAATGTAAATATGTGCAGAAGAAGGAAATAAACTTCTAGGAAAGCTCTAAGTCTGAGCATGGCCTGAAGCAAACACTAAGAACATGTGCTTAACTTCTGACCTCTGCTATGGGCCTTGCTTATTCAGTTAGAACGCCCACCTCCCATGTGATTTCTGTACCATGTCTTTCATGACTGCAAGATAGCTGCAGTGTTGCAGGAGACTGCTACTCCGCCGTGGCCCCATGACAGGCCCAGAACCTCTCCCCAGTCACTCCCTCCACCTCCTTTACAGTGATTCGGAATGTCAAGTTTAAGATCCTGGATGCAGTGGTTGCCCAGGAGCCCCTGCACCGGGGCGGGGGCCAGATCATCCCCACAGCCAGGAGAGTCGTTTACTCTGCCTTCCTCATGGTAAGAGAATGGGGCGGTAGGGGACCATCTGCTTCACTGGACAGGGGACTAAGTGAAGGAGCAAGTGGGACTATATAGACCCCCAGCCTTCCCCAAGCTGAGGGGCCTTTCTTCTTGCTCTGCTGCAGGCTACTCCTCGTCTGATGGAGCCTTACTACTTTGTAGAGGTCCAGGCCCCTGCAGATTGCGTCTCTGCAGTTTATACCGTCCTGGCCAGGCGCAGGTGAGCAGCCCCAGGCATATTAGGGAGAGTGCTGAGAGCAAGAGCATAACAAGAGTCACCTCGGCTCCTGCAGGGAGGAGAGGTTGGCCTCCTCTACCCTCCTCACTCTGGAAACTCCGTGAGCTGATTTTCCAGAAAGAAGTAGGAACGGAGGGAGGCAAGCCCCAGCTTTTCTGCATATTAAAATTTGACATTTCTCCATCCTGGCTAACACAGTGAAACCCCGTCTCTAATAAAAATACAAAAAATTAGCTGGGCGTGGTGGCGGGTGCCTATAGTCCCAGCTACTTGGGAGGCTGAGTCAGGAGAATGGTGTGAACCCGGGAGGCGGAGCTTGCAGTGAGCTGAGATGGCGCCACTGCACTCCAGCCTGGGCAACAGAGCTAGGCTCCATCTCCAAAAAAAAAAATTGACAGTTCTTTTGGGATCCTCTCCTCACAGAGCTGTTGGAGGCGGTGCTGAGGCAAGTCAGTGATGGGAATGTCTTTGGGCCTTTGTCCCTTCACCATCCCACTCCTGTCCTCTGCCCAGAGGTTGCTGCCACTTTGACTTCCACAGGGAATTATACTGAGAGCCCTGAGCCTTTTCTGCTTTTTGTAGAACATTCTTGGTTACTCTTTCTTTGATGGTAACTCTGGGCTGGAATGCATTTGGGGACAGCAAATGCTGGATTGCTTCTTGGCTTTTGGCCTATGTGCGACTAGAGGCTCAGCCTTTGTTTTTCTGTCTCAGGGGGCACGTGACTCAGGATGCACCCATCCCAGGCTCCCCTCTGTACACCATCAAAGCTTTTATCCCAGCCATCGACTCTTTTGGCTTTGAGACTGATCTCCGGACTCACACCCAGGGACAAGCCTTTTCTCTGTCTGTCTTCCACCACTGGCAGGTGAGAAAGCAATGCAGGCTGGTGGACTTGGCTTCCCACCTCTGCAAGCCTCATCCCCTTCTGTCCTGATCCCTCTCCAAGCCCTAAGTGAGGTATACAGCATCCTGGAGAAGAGTCCTCCTCTGGGGAGCATATATTCAGGGCAACTTGAATCTGTGTCTCTCAGTTTAAAAAAAAAAAAAATAGAAATAATAGGGCCGGCTATGGTGGTTCACACCTGTAATCCCAGCACTTTGGGAGGCTGAGGCAGGCAGGTCACCTGAGGTCAGGAGTTCGAGACCAGCTTGACCAACACGCAGAAACCCCATCTGTACTAAAAATACAAAATTAGCTAGGCATGGTGGTGCATGCCTGTAATCCCAGCTACTTGGGAGGCTGAGGCAGGAGAATCACTTGAACCCGGGAGGCAGAGGTTGCGTTGAGCCGAGATCATGCCATTGTACTCCAGCCTGGGAGACAAGACTGAAACTCCATCTCAAAAAAATAATAATAAGTAATAAATTTAAGAATAAAATAAATAAGAAGAGTCCTGCTTCTGGGCCTGAATCTTCTGAGAATTCTGCCTGGGCCATCTGAAATTCCTTTGCCTTTTAGATTGTGCCTGGTGATCCTCTGGACAAGAGCATTGTCATCCGCCCCTTGGAGCCACAGCCAGCTCCTCACCTGGCCCGGGAATTCATGATCAAAACCCGTCGTAGGAAGGTATGTCTCCCTTGGGCCTGTTGCCATCCCTCAACGCCCCAGGACTCTCAGAAGCAGGATCTCTCTCTTTCTTTTGGCCCCTTTTCCTAAGGGACACTTTTCCAATGTAGAGATATGATCTGTATACTCCTTAGGCAACCAAACCTGGGCCCCAGTCTCGTTGGGAAAGGAGAGCCTTATCCTCCCATGTGATAGTACCCTAAAGGCAGGGCTCCTGAAACACCACCACCTACATTCCAGCCACCACTAGCCTCCCCACTGAGCACAGGTCTTGGATAGTCTCCTTGCTCAGTCTGCAACCACCTCGGGCTTTCTTGTATTTGCCCCATTCCCTGCAGGGCCTCAGTGAAGATGTGAGCATCAGCAAATTCTTCGATGATCCTATGTTGCTGGAACTTGCCAAACAGGATGTTGTGCTCAATTACCCCATGTGAGTGCATGGACTCCTGGGAGCTCCTGCTCCCTACAGTGGGCTGCAACTCCTGTACTTGAAGCTGAGACCTCGTATGACGTGGCCTTCGTGTTGTCAGAGGGTGTCTGGAAGCTGCTGTTGCCGTCTTGAACAACTCACCAACCTCCAACCCAGAGCCCCAGTGAGAGAGGAGCATTTGGCCTCCTACTTCCTTCTGTGGCCTCTGCCGGGCTCCATTCCCAAGGAGAAGAGAGGAGCTTGGGCTCACAGAAAGAGAAGGGGATGAAACCCCAAGGGGCCCTATCTTTGGGATTTACATGGAATTTTATTTTCTACAAGTTTGACCTTAGCCATGGTTTGCAAGTGAACAGAACATTCTGACCTCTGTCTTGCTCTGCTCCTTTCATCCTCGTCTCCCCTGCCCCGTCTGGTGCTTACATTCTGAATATATGTCATCTCCCAAGAGGCTTCACTGCCTCTGCTTCCAGCTGCAGCCTCCTTCCTGCCTGGGTCCCCAGGGAAGCCGCCTGCCTTTTAATTCAGTGTTCCCATGAGCGCCAAGGCCCCATGATTGCCCCCTTGCTCCCACTCCATGCTGCTTCTGGGTGGGACCTAAGATGGCTTGGGAGCTGTTGGGTTCCTGGGATCAGAGGTCTACCCCACCACCTCTTCAGGAAACTGCTGCCTCCCCGAAGAATCTCCCTTGCCCTGGAGTAGGGGGCCAGAGCACTTTGATTGCCAGCCATTTACTCCAAGTCCTCTCCCCAGCTACCACCAGTCCCTTACTCTGTTCTCCCCCAGTGAAAAAGAGTCTGTTGATTTTCCTCAAAACTGCTTTATTAGAAATATACCAGGGATTGATTTAGGGGAGTTGGACAGCCCCGGCTCCTATAGGAGTCCTACTTCTCTCCAGCATCCTGTGCCATCCTCTTGACATAATCGCTGTACATTGTGTACACAGCACCTGTGTGAGAGAAAAGAAATAATGCCCCTTGGCATCAAACCCTTCACCCATCCTTTGGCTCTCTCAGGCATGCCAGGGGTTCACCTCCGGCTGTTCCCTTGAGAGTCCAGCTTCCTACTTATCTTTCTGCCCCAGGTCCCAACAGCTGCTTCAAGCATCTGACCACACAACCTGGGGAAACCACCTATCTGACAGTTCACAAAACACTTTCACATGTATTGTGTATCTGAGAAACCTCACAGCAGCCTGCAAGGCAGGCAAGCCAGGGGTGGTTATTGTCATGTTACACATCAGGAAACTGAGGCTCAGTGAGAAAGATTTGTCCACTGTCACACAGTTAGCAAGTGGCTGTCTGCTTTTTAATCTCAAGAGGAAGAGAAATTCAACATATCTTCTGTTGCATGATTTTTCTCACCCCTAGGGCAAACTGTCATGAGACATTGTCCCCACAGGCCTGGGGCAGGAGCCTAAACAGGGAAGATGGCTCAGTATAGGGGCTTCACCAAGCATGTGATGTGGAGCCCAGAACAGGAGCTTAAAGTCACAGTCTTTTTTTTTTTTTTGAGACGGAGTCTCACTCTGTCACCTGGGCTGGAGTGCAGTGGCGGATCTCAGCCCACTGCAGCCTCTGCCTCCCAGGTTCAAGCAATTCTCCTGCCGCAGCCTCCAGAGTAGCTGGGACTGTAGGCACCTGCCACCATGCCCAGCTAATTTTTGTATTTTTAGTAGATACGGGGTTTCACCATGTTGGCCAGGATGGTCTCTTTCTCCAGACCTCATGATCTGCCCGCCTCAGCCTCCCAAAATGTTGAGATTACAGGCATGAACCACCGCGCCCAGCCAAGCACAGTCCTTTTAATTGTTGGGACTTAAAGACCTACAAACTCTGCAAAATCGGTTTAGCCCTCATTCTCCTGCGACCCCACAAAGCTACTCACCTAGCATGATTGCACCCACTGCACAGGCCTGTGCTGCCACTCGGGTGTGAATCAGGTGTATGGACATCTTGGTGGAACCACGAGACCTCAGCCGGTAAATCCTGTATGCTGCTACCACCAAGCAGCCTCCTAAGCCTGTGGGCAGAGAACACAGCCCCTGGGCCACAGCCACAATGCACAGCACTCCCCTGATGAGAGATACCTTACCAGGCAGGCTGGGCACCTGGATAAACAGCTGGTTTTATGCAGCATCTGTTGGCGGGGGGGGGTGGGCATTGCGGGGGACCTAGGGGGATCATTAGAATATTGAGTTGTTGCCGGGGCACAGTGGCTCATGCCTGTAATCCCAGCACTTTTGGGAGACCGAGGCAGGTGGATCACCTGAAGTTGGGAGTTTGAGACCAGCCTGACCAACATGGAGAAACCCCATCTCTACTAAAAATACAAAATTAGCCGGGCGTGGTGGTGCATGCCTGTAATCCCAACTACTCAGGAGGCTGATGCAGGAGAATCACTTGAACCCAGGAGGCAGGGGTTGTGGTGAGCCAAGATTGTGCCATTGCACTCCAGCCTGGGCGAGTGAAACTCCATCTCAAAAAATATATATAGGGAGAGAGAGAGTTGTTGCCCTTCAATGGCATTTTCAAAGTGGCTGCCTCCCTCCAGTGACACCCCTCCTCCATATACAAATAGCTGATCACCACCAGTGATGCCCCTCCCCCAAATACAAATAGCTGATCACCAGGACACAGCCCCTCCCCACCAATTTGCTCCGCCCTGGGCCCTTCTCCAGCCACACTGCTGGCTCCCACCTCCTGGTACAGCTGTTTTCCTACTCTACCAGGGCCATCAGGAAGGAAGCCCTGGGGGACCCCAAGGTGTTCCTCTGACCCTTCCCACTTTGGTGTTGGTGCTCCAGATTCCTCATATCCCATGTACTCGGTTGGCCGCCACCTCCACCCATCCAGACGTCCTGATTTCATTGTAAGGGTTTGCCCCTTGGCACCTTTGCTGTTGTTTCCCCTGTTCCGTGAGTAGGACCACTCGAGTTTTCTGACCTCTGCTTCATTCTCTTTGGAGGGTACCAGGAGACATGACTGCTCAGAGAAGGCCTCCTACTTGGCACCCCATTCCTTTCTTCACTTACCTATAGGCACCAGCGGAGATTCCCGAGTCTTCCTCAGGAGCTTCTCAGACACACTGTCTTCGTCGTCAGGTGGTACCCACCAGCGTCTGTTAGCAGACATAATCCTGGACCTGGATGTAAGCAGCTGAGACTCCTATGCTGCAGCCCCGTCCTAGAGAGAGGCACTCCACAATCAGAACTCTGATTCCTCAGTCTGGAGAGGAAAGGAAGGTTACCTGCTAAGACCCTCTCTCACCATGCCCCAACACAGCCTCTACTTGAAAAGATGTCCCTCCCAGGTATCCCATCTCAGGTGGCCGGGCCACTAGTGCCATTTCTCCGTCTCCATTTCCTACCATCTGCCTCTTCCCCAGCTCATTCTGTCTTTACTGCTTTCTCAGCTTCCCCTTCCCCCATCTGCATCCCTATGGGTGTGATCCTTGGGCCAAGAAAAACAGCTGGAAAAATCCACAGATGGTGGTGGGAGAAACAGTCCTTGAGTGTTGGGGCCCCCGCTGGCCTTTGGTCTGTGATGGTTTCTCCTGTGGGAGCTACAGAGCAGGATCTGGCCCCAGGGAGCCAGAACCGTCCTAGACCAGATAGTGTCACAGCATTAGTTACCAAATTGCCAGAGATTATAATGATTGGACATTGATTTGCATGTAATTTAGCATATATTTTGCACATGAGTACTAAAGGAACACATTCTGGTTCCTGAGCTGCTCCCATTTTTCCAGGTCCATCTCTTTCCAGGCAGGTTCTTCACAATTACCAACTGGCTACCTTCATCCCTGGGCTGGAAACAGGGGTTCTGCCAATGGATGCCTTTTTTTTTTTTTTTTTTTTTTTTTGAGACGGAGTTTCGCTGTGTAGCCCAGGCTGGAGTGCAGTGATGCCATCTCAGCTCACTGCAACCTCCGCCTCCTGGGTCCCGGTTCAAGCAATTCTGCCTCAGCCTCCCAAGTAGCTGGGATTACAGGTGTGCACCGTGCTCAGCTAATTTTTTGTATTTTTTTAGTAGAGACGGGGTCTCACCCTGATAGCCAGGCTGGTCTTGAACTCCTGACCTCTTGATCCGCCCACCTCAGCCTCCCAAAGTGCAGGGATTACAGGTGTGAGCCACCGTGCCCTGTCCAATGGGATGCCTTCTAAGCCTAACCACAGGGCAAACTCTCTTTTTCTTATTTCTTATTTTTTTTAGGCAGGGTCTCACTTTGTCACTCAGGCTGGAGTGCAGTGTCAATCACTAGAACCTTGACCCTCCAGACTCAAGCAGTCCTTCCACCTCAGCCTCTCAAGTAGCTGGGACTACAGGTGCATGCTACCACGCCCAGCTAATTTTTGTATTTTTTGTAGAGACAGTTTTGCCATGTCACCCAGCCAATTTTGAACTCCTGGGCTCAGGCGATCTGCCCACCTCGGCCTCCCAAAGTTCTGGGATTACAGGCATGAACCACTGTGCCTGCCCTTGAGTCAGCTTCTATCCTAGTTAGCCCTCCTCTCCTGGAGGAGCAAGGACTGGTGGCCCCCCAGGTCATTGGCATGCTGGTGCTTACCCTAGGAGATGGCTAGAACGAGGAGAACGGGCGGCCAGGCCAGGGCTCAGCGTCTGCTGTTTTGAACCGACCAAAAGCTGAGATGGAGCTGCCACTATGGGGTCAGGGAAGCAGTGACTTGGGCTTTATGAAAACTTTGAAGTCAGGGATGGAGAGGGGAGGGGAAAGGGCAGGGGATCAGTCTTAACCCCCAATCCGCTGAGTCCCAAGCCAGAGCTCCAGGCACTGGAAAGTAAGGAAAGACCAAATGGAGGGGAGCCCCTAACTAGATTCAGTCTTCTAATTCCCATGGAATTAAGTGGCTGGATCAGAGACAGGCTTGATGAGGAGAACGGAGATGGAGATACAGGAACAAGGATGAGCAGAAAGCCTGGGTCCCCCAAGTTACACTCCCTCGGATGCTCTTATGAACAATGTGGGATGTAAATAAAATACCCTAGTTGTGAGAGACAGACTCTCTGGGCTGTCTTTTGGTTTGGGAATTTTTTTTTTTTTTTTTTTTCCGAGATGGAGTCTTGCTCTGTCACCCAGGCTGGAGTGCAGTGGCACGATCTCGGCTCACTGTAACCTCCGCCCCCAGGTTCAAGTGATTCTCCTGCCTCAGCCTCCCGAGTAGCTGGGATTACAGGCATGTGCCACCATACCCAGCTAATTTTCTTATTTTTAGTAGAGGCGGGGTTTCACCATGTTGGCCGGGCTGGTCTCGAAATCCTGATCTTGTGATCCAGCCGGCTCAGCCTCCCAAAGTGCTGGGATTACAAGCATGAGCCACCACACCCAGCCAGTTTTTGGGGTTTTTTGTTTTGTTTTGTTTTTGAGATGGGGTCTTCCTCTGTCACCCAGGCTGTGTGATATTGGCTCACTGCAGCCTCAAACTCCCAGGCTCAAGCAACCCTCCCATCTCAGCCTCCTAAATAGCTGGGACCACGGGCACATACCACCACACTTGGCTCATTTTTGTATTTTTGGTAGAGACAGTTTCACCATGTTACCCTGGCTGGTCTCAGAACTGGCCTCCCAAAGTGCTGGGATTACAGGTGGAAGCTACAGGGCCCAGCTTCCAGAACTCTTTATATTTTATACTACCTATGGGGTGATGCTCACTCAGGTTGCAGGGATGACAGTGACCAGGATTAGGGCTCTTCTGTACTCAGTATATTTCTTTTTTTTTTTGAGACGGAGTTTCACTCTTGTTGCCCAGGCTGGAGTGCAATGGCACGATCTCAGCTCACTGCAATCTCTGCCTCCCGGGTTCAAGTGATTGTCCTGCTTCAGCCTCCCGAGTAGCTGGGATTACAGGTGCCTGCCACCACGCCCGGCTAATTTTTGTGTTTTTAGTAGAGATGGGGTTTCGTCATGTTGGCCAGGCTGGTCTCCAACTCCTGACCTCAGGTGATCCGCCCACCTTGGCCTCCCAAAGTGCTGGGATTACAGGCATAAGCCACCATGCCCAACCCTGTACTCAGCATATTTCAAAACTCTCAGCTATTCTATATGGTAAGTAGCAGTTTGTTCACAAAGGAATGGAGCTTCAGAGAGGCTTAATGACTTACCTGAGGATACACAGCTAGTACATGGCAGTTTTGTCATCTGAACCCAGGTCAGGCTGGCTCCAGAGTTTGCACTCCTAACTGCAATGCTAACCTCCAGGGGGCTGGTTAAACAGAAGCCCTTTCCAGATGAATACTGAAGCTTAGGAATGCTAGTATATCCTGGCACCCTTGTTTAGGAGAAGAAAAAATACGTGCTAAGCAAATGGTAAAAGATAGGGTGTGCTAGGGAGATCCCACTGCATCCCAGGCCTTTGTTCCTTCCCTAGATTACTCAGCCCTGTGTGTTTATCCTAAAGGGGCTTTGCAGCACTGGAAATTTGTTCGGCAGCTGATGTCCTTTTCTCTCCCCAGCATTCACTGCTCTAGGCAGAGACCCAGGGTCACAGCAACTCCCCAGGGCCTTCACATGTCCCCAGTGTCCATGGGAACTCTCCTCCCAGCCTTTCACACACACCCTCCTTTGCTGCCTCTCCAGGTTCCAGCAGTGGCCTGAATTCTCAGGAGATGGACAGTATATTCCCTTACTGGTCTGGGCCAGAAAAAGGGGGATGAAAATGTCTGGATAAGACAGGGCAGGAAACAGGATCAACTCCAAGTCCTTTGAAGAACAGGAGCCAAACCATGGATAGTGAAGTTCAGCTTCTCCCTGCTGAAATGATGGTGATGTTCCCACAGCATCTCAGCCCAGAGCTGAGAAATAATAATAATTGCTATGATTTACTGAGTACCTTCTATGGGCCAAGCAGTGTGCTAATTGCTTTGTTTTTGTTTTGTTTTGTTTTGAGACAGAGTCTCACTCTGTCACCCAGGCTGGAGTGAGGCTGTAATCAAAGTACACTGCAGCTTCGAACTCCTGGGCTCAAGGGATCCTCCAGCCTCAGCTTCCTGAGTAGCTGGGATTACAGGCACATGCCACCACGCCTGGCTAATTTTTGTATTTTTAGTAAAGATGGGGTTTCACCCTGTTGGCTAGACTGGTGTCAAACTCCTGGCCTCAAAGTGATCCATCCACCTCGGCCTCCCAAAGTGCTGGGATTATAGGCGTGAGCCACCATGCCCGGCCTCCTTTGTGTAGATTAATTCTCACGATAGCAATGAGGTAGGTGCTATTATTATCCCCACTTCACAGGCAAAAAACTGGGGCTCCATTAAGCGTTTTGCCCAACAGTAAGTGACAGAAAAAAGACCAGACTTCTAACTCACTACTCAGGACTAACTTGAGAGAATGTAAAGTGGAGGGGAAGTCTTGAAATAGAAGAAGTAAAATTGCTTTGTATTTCAAAAACTTCTGAGAACATACAGTAACTAAAAAAAACTTCAAGGAACAGATTTTTGTAGAGTCCTGCTTTAGTAAACAGATAAGATAAAATTATGATAGCATCATTTTTGTGAACATGCCGAGTCTTTAATGTTTTCCATTTATGCATTGCTACATTAGTAATTTGTTTAGTAGACCTCTTTTTCTTCCAAATCAGGTCACATCAATAGAAATTCTGATTTAGAGGGGCCTAAATCAATGATGCGGACAGACTTAGTGTAGGCCAAAGTCAGACGTGGGATCAGTTAGCCCACAGACCAACCACTCTAAATAATGGGTTATGCCATTTAATCTCTTAGAGTCTTTGGCTTCGTTGGTAAAATCAAGGTAGCACCTGCGCATAGGATGATCGCAAGGGTTAAAAGAGAATTGTTAGAATTCTGCTAACTCCTGCTGCTCCTCTTCCTCCAGGAGCAAGTGGCAGGGAATTGGTAGCAGGCTGGGGGAAAAGCAGAGAGTCCCTGACAACAGATGGCAAAGTTACCATATTCTGTGTGGTTCCGAATTCAGCACAGCTTTTCTCATTCCCTTCCCCCGGACCCCCTCCTTCTTGGGCTTGTCCACCCTAACTGGAAGCTTTAGGCTTGTTCTCCCTGTTGTGTTAAAGGGGAAGGGATGGGGGGAAGGGGGACTAAGTCTTGAAGCTCTCAACACGATCTAAGGCACAGCTATGCTATTTATAGCCCAAGGGAGCAAGTGACTGGGAGGGGAGGGACACGCAGCTTTTGCCTTGAGCTAACGGGAGCTGTAAGTGAGGGCATGATGGAGAATAAACTAGACTAGGGACAGAGGATGCTCCCAGTTGGGGTTGGAATGGGAAGAAATGGGGTTGAAAGGCTGGGAGAATCAGAGGGGAGAAAACATTAGGGGATATAGTTGTGTCTGGGGCACTTGAAGGGTAAGGAGTGGAGTAACAGGAACAGGCAGTGAAAGTTTCCAGATAATATGGCTAGGCTGAGGCCGCTTCCTGGTGGAGGCTGTCTGTAACACCCCCACCCCCCACCACCCACCCTTTTATAAACAGGCATTGAGTTCCAAGGACCTCCTAGCATTTGTCCAAGGACAGCCCCAAGGGCCACAGGCCTGAAGCCAGAAAGTACCTTTGGTATCCACTAATCTTTCTGAGAAGACTTCACATATTTTTTAATTTAATTTTTTTTTTTTCCGAGGCAGAGTCTCACTCTGTCGCCCAGGCTGGAGTGCAGTGGTGCTCACTGCAACCTCTGCCTCCCGGCTTCAAGCAATTCTCCTGCCTCAGCCTCCTGAGTAGCTGGGACTACCCAGCTAGTTTTTGTCTTTTTGGGTAGAGACGGTCACCATGTTGGCCAGGGTGGTCTTGAACTCCTGATCGCAGGTGATCCCCCCAGCTTGGCCTCCCAAAGTGCTGGGATTACAGGCATGAGCCACCACGCCTGGCCAAAAGAACTTTTTTGACAACAAAAAAATCTGGTTCAGTCAACATCCCTATGGGCAGGGGCAGGGAGAAGCAGTATAATGTGTCCCACAGGTTAACTGAAACTGCTGGGATTAGTGGAAAGGGAGGGTGGTGTTTCCCACTAATACCTCTCTCCCATTAGCAGGAGTAATCAATAACTTCTCTTTTTTTTTTTTTTTTTTTTTGAGATAGAGTCTCACACTGTCACCCAGGCGGGAGTGCAGTGGCGTGATCTCAGCTCACTGCAACCTCCGCCTCCTGGGTTCACGTGATTCTCCTGCCTCAGCCTTCCAAGTAGCTGGGATTACAGGTGCATACCACCACACCCGGCTAATTCTTTTCAATTTTTAGCAGAGATGGGGTTTCACTATATTGGACAGACTGGTCTCGAACTCCTGACCTCGTGATCCACCCACCTCGGCCTCCCAGAGTGCTGGGATTACAGGCGTGAGGCACCGCGCCCGGCAAGAATAATCAATAACTTTAACAGTTCTTACTAACCAGCCAGTCTGGGGCAGGCAGGACTCCCCTGTTCCCAACAAGCAGCATTCTCAAAACTTTTTCTGGGCCGGGCTCAGTGGCTCACGCCTATTATCCTAGCACTTTGGGAAGCTGAGGCGGGTGGATTGCCTGAGCTCAGGAGTTCAAGACCAGCCTGGAGAACACTGTGAAACCCCGTCTCTACTAAAAATACAAAAAATTAGCCAAGCATGGCAGTGTGCGCCTGTAATCTCAGCTACTCAGGAGTCTGAGGCAGGAGAATCGCTTGAACCCGGGAGGCGGAGGTTGCAGTGAGCCGAGATCCGCCATTGCACTCTAGACTGGGTGACAGAGCGAGACTCCATCTCAAAAAAAAAAAAAAAATTTACCTCTCTGGGCCTCTTTCCATCTTCCAAGACAGAAGAATCTGCTCTGAGTTTACCAGCCAAGTGGGGACCCTGGAAAGTGTGTAATGGAAATAGTGACACATTGCAGCCTTCAGATTGACCCTACTGTTCCCAAACCACAGAGCCCCAGGGCGACTCTCAAGTTCTCAAATTGGGTTTTGATCCTTTCCTGCCTGAGCCCCATGTGGATTAAAAGTGATGTGGTTCTCACAGCACCCAGCTTTACCACTCTCTGCCAAAGGCTGGAAATGAGATCCATTTCCCTGTTTGAAACTTACAGCTTTTTTCCCCTTCCCTCCAGCAGTGGTCTTTCTTGTTCTAGGAATGGTGAGCCTTCATTCACTTATTCACTCAGCATATCCTTCCTAAGTACCTACAATTTGCTGGCCTCTGTTCCAGGAGCTGGGACGCAGTGCCCCTGCCTTCGGGGAGCTCACATTGTAGCAGACACCCTGGTTTGCTCCATATCCTGGCGAATGCCTGGGCCCAAGAGCCTCTAGCCTGGAATTCTGACCTCAGTTTCCCCACCAGTAATGGGATTAAAGGAAATCACTAGCTGCCAAGGTGGTAGAGGAGAGAAAGAAGTCTTGACTAGAAGACAAGAGCCTTAGGTTATATTTTAGGTTTTGGGGGTTTTTTAGGGTTTTTTGTTTGTTTGTTTTTGAGACAGGGCCTTGCTCTGCTCTGTTGCCTAGGCTAGAGTGCAGCCTCAACTTCCTGTGCTCAAGCGATCCTCCCAAGTAGTTGAGACTACAGGTGCAGGCCACCATGCCTGTTCATTTTTACATTTTTTGTAGAGACAAGGTTTCACTACATTGCCCAGGCTGGTCTCAAACTCCTGGGTTTAAGCAATCCTCCCACTTTGGCCTCCCAAAGTGCTGAGATTATAAGCGTGAGCCACTGTGGCCAGCCTACTTGTTTTTTAAAGTATCTACAAGTGGCCGGACATGGTGGCTCACGCCTGTAATCCCAACACTTTGGGAGGCTGAGGCGGGTGGATCACCTGAGGTCAGGAGTTCAAAACCAGCCTGACCAACATGGCGAAATCCTGTCTCTACTAAAAATACAAAATTAGTGGGTGTGGTGGCCCGTGCCTGTAATCCCAGCTGTTCAGGAGGCTGAGGCAGGAGAATCGCTTAAACCCAGAAGGTGGAGGTTGCAGTGAGCCGCGATCACGCTATTGCACTCCAGCTTGGGCAACAAGAGCAAAACTCCGTCTCAAAAAAAAAAAAAAACGTTGCTCTATCAGAAGAGAGACAGAGCTGCAGGCTTGGTGGCTTGGTAATAAGGTAACAAATTAGAAAGTAAATGTATTGCCCGGTGCGGTGGCTCACGCCTGTAATCCCAGCACTTTGGGAGGCCGAGGCGGGCGGATCATGAGGTCAGGAGATCGAGACCATCCTGGCTAACACGGTGAAACCCTGTCTCTACTAAAAATAAAAAAAAATAGCTGGGCATGGTGGCGCATGCCTGTAGTTCCAGCTACTTGGAAGGCTGAGGTGGGAGGATCACTTGAGCCTAGGTGGTTGAGGCTGTGGTGAGCTGTGATCATGCTGCTGCACTCCAGCCTGGGCAACAGAGTGAGACCCTGTCTCAAAGAAAACAAAAAGAAAAAGAAAAAAAAAAAAAAGGCAACAATAAAAGATGGGGAATTTTCCCTTCCAGATTCATTCATGAATCTATAGGAAAATAATACCTAATGAACATTTGTATATATAAAAATACATTTATATATTTATAGTTATATATATATACACATATATATATATAATCAAATGTTTTAATACCATTTTAAAGGTTTTTTTTTTGAGACAGAGTCTCCCTCTGTTGCCAGGCTGGAGTGCAGTGGTGTGATCTCGGCTCACTGCAACCAACCTCTGCCTCCTGGGTTCAAGCCATTTTCCTGCCTCAGCCTCCCAAGTAGCTGAAACTACAGGCATGCACCACCATGCCTGGCTAACTTTTTTGTATTTTTAGTAGACGGGGTTTTGCTGTGTTGGCCAGGCTGGTCTTGAACTCCTGAGCTCATGTGATACACCCGCCTTGGCCTCCCAAACCAAAGTGCTGGGATTATAGGCATGAGCCACTGTGCCTGACCTTAAAGGTTTTCTTTTTTTTTTTTTCTGAGACGGAGTCTCGCTCTGCCACCCAGGCTGGCTCACTGCAAGCACCGCCTCCCGGGTTCACGCCATTCTCCTGCCTCAGCCTCCTGAGTAGCTGGGACTACAGGCGCCCGCCACCATGCTCCGCTAATTTTTTTGTATTTTTAGTAGAGACAGGGTTTCACCGTGTTAGGATGGTCTCAATCTCCTGACCTTGTGATCTACCTGCCTCGGCCTCCCAAAGTGCTGGGATTAGTCATGAGCCACCACACCCAGCCTAAAGGTTTTCATTTGTCTTAATGTGCCATAGAAAAGCACACTATCAAAAGTATGCAGCTCAGCCGGGCGTGGTGGCTCATGCATGTAATCCCAGCACTTTGGGAGGCGGGGCAGCGGTGGGGCAGGGGGAATATCACTTCTGGCCAACATGGTGAAACCCTGTATGTACTAAAAATACAAAAATTAGCCGGGTGTGGTGGCACACACCTGTAATCAAGCTACTCAGGAGGCTAGGACAGGAGAATCAGTTGAACCCGGGAGGTGGAGGTTGCAGTGATCCGAGATGGTGCCACTGCACTCCAGCCTGGGTGACAGAGTGAGACTCTGTCTCAAGAAAACAAACAGGCCAGGCTCAGTGGCTCATGCCTGTAATCCCATCACTCTGGGACGCTGAGGCAGGTGGATCACCTGAGGTCAGGAGTTTGAGACCATCCTGGCCAACATGGCGAAACCCCATGTACTAAAAATACAAAAATTAGTCAGGTGTGGTGGTGCGCACCTGTAGCCCCCAGCTACTCAGGAGCCCGAGGCAGGATAATAGCTTGAACCTGGGAGGCGGAGGTTGCAGTGAGCTGAGATTGCGCCATTGCACTCCAACCTGGGTGATAGAATGAGACTCCATCTCAAAAAAAAAAAAAAAAAAGAAGAAAAAGAAAAAAAAAAAATCAACCAAGTATGCAGGTCAATGTACTAACTGAACACACCTGTGTATTCAGCGCCCATCTCAAGAACAGTGAACTGCCTGAAGAGTTCATCTTGCCCGCTACTCAGAAAAGCTGATGCACTGCAAACAGCAGGTTTTCCCAATACAGAAAGAGTTTAATGAATGTAGAGGTGGCTACACGAGAGACTGGAGTTTATTACTCAAATCAGTCTCCCCCAAAATTCAGAGACTAGGGTTTTTTAAGGATAATTTGGCGGGCAGGGGGCTAGGGAGTGGGGAATGCTGATGGTTGGGTTGGGGATGAAATCATAGGGGGTTGAAGCTGTCTTCCATTCCTGGGTGGCATCCAGAACTAGTTGAGCCAGTTTACTGATCTGGGTGGCACCAGCTGGTGCCTCAGAATGCAGGATCTGAAAAAATATCTCATACCAATCTCAAGATTTTTTTTTGTTTGAGACAGGCTGTCACTCTGTCACCCAGGCTGGAGTACAGTGGTGTGATCATGGCTCACTGCAGCCTCAGCCTCCCTGGGCTTAGGAGATCCTCCCTGCTCTGCCTCCCAAGTATCTGGGACTACAGATGTGTGCCACCATGCCCAGCTCCTTTTTTTTTTTTTTTTTTTTAAAACAGGGTTTCACCATATTGCCCAAGCTGGTCTCGAACTCCTGGGCCCATGTGCTCCACTCACCCTACCCTCTCAAAGCGTTGGGATTACAGGCGTGAGCCACCATGCTGGCCAATATTGGGTTTTATAATAGTAATGTCATCCATAGGAACAAAGGAGCAATTGGAGAGGTTAGGAATCTTTTTTTTTTTTTTTTTTTGAGACAGAGTCTCGCTCTGTCACCGAGGCTGGAGTGCAGTGGTGCCATCTTGGCTCACTGCAAGCTCCACCTCCCGGGTTCACGCCATTCTCCTGCCTCAGCCTCCCGAGTAGCTGGGACCACAGGCACCCGCCACCACGCCCAGCTAACTTTTTGTAGTTTTAGTAGAGACGGGGTTTCACCTTGTCAGCCAGGATGGTCTCGATCTCCTGACCTCGTGGTCCACCCGCCTCAGCCTCCCAAAGTGCTGGGATTACAGGCGTGAGCCACCGTGCCCGGCTGAGGTTAGGAATCTTATGGCCTCTGGCTGCATGACTCCTGAGCCCTAATTTCTAATCTTTTTGTTTTTTTTGAGATGGAGTTTCACTCTTGTTGCCCAGGCTGGAGTGCAGTGGTGTGGTCTCGGCTCACCGCAACCTCTGCCTCCCGGGTTCAATCAATTCTCCTGCCTCAGCCTCCCGGGTAGCTGGGATTATAGGCATGCACCACCAAGCCCAGCTAATTTTTTTTGTATTTTCAGTAGAGGCAGGGTTTCTCCATGTTGGTCAGGCTGGTCTTGAACTCCTGACCTCAGGTGATCTGCCTGCCTTGGCCTCCCAAAGTGCTCCGATTACAGGTGTGAGCCACTGGCCTGGCCCCTAATTTCTAATCTTACAGCTGATTTGCTAGTTTTACAAAGGCAGTCTGGTCCCCAGGCAGAGGGGATTTATTTTGGGAAAGGACTGTTATCATCTTTGTTTCCAAATTAAATTATAAAGTCAATTCCTCCCATGGAGAACTCAGCCTATTCCCAGGAATGAACAAGGGCATCTTGGAGGTTAAAAGTAAGATGGAGTCGGTTAGGTCAGATCTCTTTCACTGTTGTAATTTTCCTGTGTCAGATTTTTCTTTTTGTTGTTGTTTATTGAGACAGTCTCTCTCTGTTGCCCAGGCTAGAGTGCAGTGGCGAGATCTTTGCTCACTGCAACCTCCGCCTCCTGGGTTCAAGTGATTCTCGTGCCAAGTAGCTGGGATTACAGGCATGTGCAACCACTGCCGGCTACTTCTTTTGTATTTTATTTTATTTAATTTATGTATTTATTTATTTAAGACAGAGTCTTGCTCTGTCACCCAGGCTGCAGTGCAATGGCGCAATCTTGGCTCACTGCAACCTCCACCTCCTGGGTTCAGGCAATTCTCCTGCCTCAGCCTCCCGAGTAGCTGAGATTACAGGCGCCCACCACCACGCCTGGCTAATTTTTTGTATTTTTAGTAGAGATGGGGTTTCACCATGTTGGCCAGGTTGGTCTTGAACTCCTGACGTCAGGTGATCCACCTGCCTCAGCCTCCCAAAGTGCTGGGATTACAGGTGTGAGCCACCGCACCCGGTCTTTTTTTGTATTTTGAGTAGAGACGGGGGTTCACCATGTTGTCCAAGCTGGTCTCGAACTCCTGACCTTAGGTGATCCGCCACCTCAGCCTCCCAAAATGCTTGGGATTACAGGCATGAGCCACCGTCCCCAGCCTGTGTCAGATTTTTCTCACTGTCATGATTTTTGCAAAGGCAGTTTCAACAGAACAGGGCCAGCCCCGCCCCCCCCAAAACCCCTCATGCTCCTTTCCAGTAACTATCCTGCCTGCCAAGTAACCACTATCCTTCCTTACTTCTTTCTTTCTTTCTTTTTTTTTTTTTTGAGACAGAGTCTTGCTCTGTCACCCAGGCTGAAGTGCAGTGGCGGGAGCTTGGCTCACTGCAACCTCTGCCTCCTGGGTTCAAGCAGTTCTCACAGGTGCATGCCACCACGCCCAGCTAATTTTTGTATTTTTAGTAGAGACAGAGTTTCACCATATTGGTCAGGCTGGTCTCGAACTCATGACCTCAGGTGATCCACCTGCCTCAACCTCCCAAAATGCTGGGATTACAGGTGTGAGGCACTGCACCTAGCCCACTATCCTTACTTCTAATTTTTTTTTTGAGACCAAGTCCTGCTGTGTCCCCAGGCTGGAGTGCAGTGGCGCAATCTTGTCTCACTGCAACCTGCAACTCAGCCTCCCAAGTAGCAGGAATTACAGTCTCACACCACCACGCCCGGCTAATTTTTTGTATTTTTAGTAGAAATGGGGTTTCACCATGTTAGCCAGGCTGGTCTCAAACTTCTGACCTCGGGTGATCCACCTGCCTCACCCTCCCAAAGTGCTGGGATCATAGGCGTGAGCCACTGCGCCCAGCCCACTGGCCTTACTTCTTCTTCTTTTTTTAAGATAGAGCCTTGCTCTATACCCAAGCTGGAGTGCAGTGACAGAATCTCCACTCACTGCAACCTCTGACTCCCTGGTTCAAGCAATTCTCGTCTCAGCCTCCCGAGTAGCTGGGATTACAGGCATGCGCCACCACGCCCAGCTAATTTTTGTATTTTTAGTAGAGACGGGGTTTAGTGCTGGGATTACAGGCGTAAGCCACTGCGCCTTACTTCTTTTTTTTTTGAGTTTCGCTCTTGTTGCCCCAAGCTAGAGTACAATGGCACGATCTCAGCTCACTGCAACCTCTGCCTCCGGGGTTCAAGCAATTCTCCTGCCTCAGCCTCCTGAGTAGCTGGGATTACAGGTGTGCGCCACCACACCCATCTAATTTTTTGTATATTTAGTAGAAATGGGTTTTCACCATGTTAGCCAGGCTGGTCTCGAACTCCTGACCTTAGGTGATCTGCTCGCCTCAGCCTCCCAGAGTGCTGGGATTACAGGCATGAGCCACTGCGCCTGGCCAACTGTCCCTACTTCTAATGGCATGGATTAGTTTTACTTGTTTTTTTTTGTTGTTGTTTGTTTGTTTTTAAAATGCGGTTTTGCTCTGTCACCCAGGCTGGAGTGCAGTGGTGCAGTGGTTCAGTGGTGCAATCACAGCTCACTGCAGCCTCAACTTCCCCAAGCTCAAGTGATCTTCCCACCTCACCACCTCAGCCTCCGGAATAGCTGAGACACCAGGCACATGCCACCATGCCTGGCTAATTTTTGTATTTTTTGTAGAGGTAAGGTTTTGCCATGTTGCCAAGGCTGGTCTTGAACTACTGAGCTCAAGTGATCCGCCCACCTTGGCCTCCCTAAGCGCTGGGATAACAGGCGTGAGCCACAGCATCTGGCCAGTTTTGTCTGTTTTTGAAGTTTTTGTAAATGGAAACTTTTGTGAGATCCATCTTGTGTGTAAATGTAGATTGTTTATTTTCATTGCAGCATAATGTACGTAACACAATTTATCTAGCCATTCTATGGTTGACAGGCATTTTGGGTAGTTTCTAGTTTTTTGACTTATTATAAATGGTGCTGCTATGAATACTCTAGTACAAGTATTTTGGTGAACATTTGTACACATTTTTGTGGAATTGCCATGGAATTCCAAAGTCATAGGGCATTCATAGGTTCAGCTTTAGTAGTGTAGTGGCGGAAAGGTGTGATACCTTTCCTCATCCATCATAAGGATCACAGCTGACACTCCTATAACAAAAGCCAGATTAACAAGAGAAGGGCATAACCAAGTTATTTAACCAAAGTTTTATGTAACACAAAAGACTTCGGAAATGAAAACCTCAAAGGGCCGAGTGCGGTGGCTCACACCTGTAATCCCAGCACTTTGGAAGGCCGAGGCGGGTGGATCACGAGGTCAGGAGTTCAAGACCAGCCTCACCAACATAGTGAAAACCAGTCTCTACTAAAAATACAAAAAAAATTAGGTGGGCGTGGTGGTGTGCGCCTGTAGTCCCAGCTGCTTGGGAGGCTGAGGCATGAGAATCAGTTGAACCTGGGAGGCGGAGGTTGCAGTGAGCTGAGATCACGCCACTGCACTCCAGCCTGGGCGATGGAGAGAGACTCTGTCTCTCTCTCTCTCTCTCTCACACACACACACACACACACACACAAACCCTCCATACCCAAGGACAATTGTCGGTTTTTATGCTTAGGTTCAATGCAGAATGGACAAGCAGAATGTGATCAGACAAAAGGGGTATGATCTAATTTAACAGACTGAGCGGGGAACCCAACAAGGCTTGTCGGTTCAAATTCTTCTTGGCTTCCCAGTGTTAACATTCCTTCCTCCAGGGTATTCCTTCCTGGTTCCTCTGGAATGAGGGTCTTCAAGGGGGAAGAGAGAAGGGGGAGAGTGACCTTTCTGGTTTTATGGCTTGCTTTGGGGGAGAGGGGTTCTAGTTTCTATGACCTGCCTTGGGGAAGAGTAATTTTTATTTCTATGACTCGCTTCAGGGGAGAAAGGGGCGGGAGACGGGAGGGCAGGAGAAGGTCAGAGAGAGACTTTGCTTCTGAGGCCTTCCAATCTCCTTTAGTTCAAAGCACTCAGCATGCCAAAGCTCCATATTTTGGGATATTGTTTTCTTTCTTTTTTAAAGAGATGGGGTCTCACTCTGTCTTCCAGGCTGGAGTGTAGTGGCATAATCATAGCCCACTGCAGTTACCTGAGTAGCTGGGACTACAGCCACCACGCCCTGGGATATCATTTTGGGAGCCTCAACGGTAGATATTGTCAGTTTTGCAAAGTCCGCTGGGTGCGGTTGCTCATGTCTGTAATTCCAGCTCTTTGGGAGGCCAAGGCGGGCAGATCACTTGAGGTCAGGATTTGAGACCAGCCTGGCCAACATGGTGAAACCCCGTTTCTACTAAAAATACAAAAATTAGCCAGGCATGGTGGCGGGCGCCTGTATTCCCAGCTACTCCGGAGGCTGAGGTAGTAGAATCTTTTGAACCTGGGAGGCGGACATTGCAGTGAGCCGAGATCACCCCACTGCACTCCAGCCTGGGCGACAGAGTGGGACTCTGTTGCAAAAACAACAACAAAGTGATTTAGGCCGGGCACGGTGGCTCATGCCTGTAATCCCAGCACTTTGGGAGGCCGAGGCAGGTGGATCACAAGGTAAGCAGATCGAGATCATCCTGGCCAACATGGTGAAACCCTGTCTCTACTAAAAATACAAAAATTAGCTGGGCGTGGTTGCGCGCGCCTGTAGTCCCAGCTACTCGGGAGGCTGAGGCAGGAGAATCGCTTGAACCGGGGAGGTGGAGCTTGCAGTGAGCCTAGTTGGAGCCACTGCACTCCAGCCTGGTGACAGAGCGAGACTTTCCCTCAAAAAAAAAAAAAAAAGTTATTTGTACTAGTTTACAGTTGCAGGCTGTGAGAATTTTAATATTTTATTCAACAGGTACAATGATGTTTCCTGTGTTATTTTAGTTACATGCTATTTATTATTTCCAGGTATTTTCAGAGTTTTCACCCTGGTCATTTTATTTTTTTCACTTATTTTTTTGAGACAGGGTCTCACTCTGTCGCTCAGGCTGGAGTGCAGTGGTGCGATCTCAGCTTACTGCAGCCTTGACCTCCCGGGCTCAAGCGATCCTCCCACCTCATGCTTGGAGTAGCTAGGATCACAGGTGCGCGTCACCACACCCGGCTAATTTTTGTATTTTTTGTAGAGATGGGGGTTTTGGCATATTGCCCAGGCTGGTCTGGAACCCCTGGGCTCAAGCAATCCGCCTGCCTGGGCCTCCCAAAGTGCTGGAATTACAGGCGTGAGCCACCGCACCCATCCCACACTTGTCATTTTAAATACATCTGTAGAAAGGCAATGTGATAAGGCGTGGGGACAGACTACAGCAATCACAGGGAGAAGTACTTAAATGCTCCGAGGCCAAGCAGGTCATGAAATGATTTAAGCAGCTGAGTGGGGACATTGCCTACCCGGACAAGGTGACTCAAGAGGAGCTGCCATGTGAAAAGAGAAGCTCAAAGTAAGCACGTTTTGACTTTTTAGGGAGGCCAGAAATCTGGATTTTAATATTTTGGTAACTAATTCATATTTTTGGAAAACATACTGGCCACACAAAACTGGTCAGTGCATTAGATGCCTAGCCTTCAAGTTTTCCAGTCTGGGGCTACCCCTTAGGGCTTGGCTTTGGGTGGGGGAGTTTGACTTGCAGCAAGTAACCTCACTTGTTAGCGCTTAATTTCCCCTCTGGTCAAAAGGGCAAAATAATAAAAGCCTATCCATGGGCATTCTGATGCTCAGATGAGATAATTCCAGAGGTCGCCCATCTCTTTACTAAGCCTTCCTTTATTACCCAAAGTCGCACTCTACTTAAAGCATTTGGAGAATTTTCGGTTTCCTACTGGGCATTTTAAAACTCGGGATTCCTATGCATGAAAATTTTTCCCAAGTCCTCTGAATGGGATCCTGCTGGGATGCAAAGAGTTAAGAGGAAATAGCCTATTAGGGTCTTGCTAATCCGAGAAGTTTAGGACCTGAAAAGTATCTAGAGCACTGCTAAGAGCCCCAACTCAAAGACGCTAGGGTAGCTAGATCCACGCAGGGCCCGCCAGATTCTCGAGGAATTGTAGAGCAGAACCTAGGAGGAGACATTAGCATCCCATGCTACAATGGACCAAGGCCTCGGCGGAGCGCGCAGAAGACAACTCTGGGCCCGCTAAACCAACCCAGGATACCCAGGTAAGGCGGGAACCCACGGCGCCGTTAGCGGCCCGCTCAAACTGAGGTGCGGCTGGCAAGGGACTCTCGCCCGAAAATCAGCTTGGAGGAATGAACTGTCCGGAGCGAAGTCTGCGCCCACCCGGGGTCCAGACTCCACGCGGGTGACTCCCACGCGCGCCGCGCCTTCGCCGCGTCCCGGCCTATCCGAGAGCGCTGCGAGGACTCGACCGCGGAAAGTTGGCGCTCGCGTCGCTTCCCGCGCGTTCTGGGGCGCCCCCTCCCACTCGCGCTCCACGTGCCGCGCGCCCCCCGCTCCCGGGCCGCGGCGGGACGCCCCCGCCCCCACCGCAGCGCGCAGTGCGCAGGCGCCTTCCCGCGGGTCGCGGCGGCGGGAGCGGGAGGCGGCGGCGGCGGCGGCAGCGGCTTCTGCCTCGGCTGGAGACTGAGGCGAAGGTGGCAGCGGCGGAGGAGGTGGAGGAGAGGCGAGGGTGAAGGCGATGGCGACGCTGGGCACATGAGGCCGCGACTGGCGGGACGGGCCGAGGCCCGGCGGAGGAGGCGGCTCCGGGGGAACCCGCCGCCGGGTGAGGGGCGGCCGCAGGGCCGGCTGAGGAGAAGCGGGCCAGGGGCGGGGTCCCAGGGGGAGGCGGGAGAACTCGTGGGGAGCCCGGAGAGGGGCCGAGAAGAACCTCCGGAGGTCCGGGGAGGAGCGCGGCCGGAGCGGGGGGAGGAAGGGGGCGCCGCCGAGGTGTTCCCGCCGAGTCCGGAGGGGCGTCGCCGGCCCGCGTCCTGCCACTGCCTCCGGCGCACCCTCCCTCTTTGTCCCCAGGCTCACGGCTCCCAAATCGGGAGGGAAACGGTTCGGGGGTGTCCTGGGCCGCAGAGGTGTCAGGGGACTGTCGGGGAGCCCGGGCAGAAGCGGCGCGCACTCGGCGGCGCCCCGGCGGTGCCGACAACTATCCGGGCGGTTAGGGGCGCAGGGCGGAGCCGGGCCGCCCGTCGCCGCCCGGGCTCTTCGCGGGCTGCTCTTTGTCTCCCCGACCTCGGTCCCTGCGTCTCCGGTGGCGTGCGGGCTCGTCTGAGGCTTTCCGCATCTCCCGGCTGGAACTCCTGCCTTCCGGGGGTTAGAGGAGGGTTCGTTCCAGGGCTGGAAGCGGGAAAGCGGGGCGGAAGGACTGGGCTCATCGCCCCCTGATTAACTCGTTGTCTTTACTTAAAATGACTTTTCCCCCACTTTGTCAAACTTTAGAGAACTGTTTTGTGTGTGTGTGTGTGTGTGTGTGTGTGTGTGTGTGTGTGTGTGTTTTTCCCTTAAGTCTCTAGCTTCAAAATTAAGAGTAGGCGCTACCGCTGTGATTGTGGGCAGTTGTGTGGTTGGCGGCTGCGTTTGGAGCTCTGAGTTGAAAAGATGTCCGTGAATGTATGGTTTAGATTTTGTTCTTTTTTTTGCGACTGTCTGATTGGGAGTACTTTTCCTTTGCGAAATGGGCGAATTTGGTTTTCTTTTTGTTCATTGAGAACTGGCAGTGATACCGATTTCATTATGCTCATGCTTAATTTTGTTAGCATCGAGACGATGTGAAATCGAGTAAGTTAAGTTTGAATAAGTTCAGGCTGAGGGTCATCTTGTATGCCTGATAAGTCTAAATTTGTTATATGTTTGTGTCGTGTACACGTTCAAGTGAATATATGTGAAAGCGCTATAAAAAATCAAACTATATAAATGAAAGGGATTTTAATTTCCTGATAAGCAGGAAACAGCATATCTCCAGTACGTTAATATCTGTAGAAAAATGCGTTAATAATGTCATTTAGGAATAAAATATTTCTCTCCCTAGAGAGGGTTTAGGTATTATTCAGAGTAAAAGAGCAAAAAAATTTCAACATCAGAGGGTATGGAAAAAAACAGAAAAATACCCTTACTTCCAGAGCTCCTGATTAAAATATTGTGAGTTGTGGGTTAAGTTTACTGATTTAAAAAAAAACTTAGCATAGAGTTGTATCACTGCAGTTGCTTTGAATGTCTTAAGTACTGTGTAATGGCAGAATTAAAGAAACACGAACTAACTTTTCTGGGTAGAAGGTAAAAAGCTCCAATAAACAGATCTTAGTTTTCCCCAGATTTTTGTGCCCAGAGTGCTGTAGGCAAAGGGCGTATTGAAGAGATACATAGAAGTTATATGGAAGGTCTGTTAATATTTGTCCTGATTTGTAATGGCTTAATATTATTTACTACTTAAACTGCTGTGCATTTTTCCAAAGCATTTCAAACAACCTCTTCAAAGGCCAGCACTTTTAACTTTTGAGGTTGTGTGACTTAAGAATTTTTTTCTACCAGGTAGCCACCACAGTTCTCTTAAAAAGGAGCAAAAGACCTGGTAATTTTCTCTCTAATCAATTCATGAAAGTAAAATTGAGTTTTAGCCTTTAATCCAAAGGACTTAACATATCTCCAACATAACAATCTTACTTATAAATGCTGTTATCCTTTGTCAGTTAAATTTTATTCTTATATTTGTATAAGTCAGCCAAAGGGAAGGAATGCAGGGTTCTGTTTCTGATTAGTCCACTTCCCCCCAGGTCCAGGCTTGCCTATCAATTCAGTAATGAGGATCTTAGAATACAGGATGTGTAATTTAAATCCAGAGCATCGTTCTCTTAACAAATGTTTAGTGTTTGTTCCACGCCTAATTCAATGCAAAGTGATGAGTTCCAAAAAACTATTGCTTTATTTGCCGTTTGTTCACATTTCAAAATTGGTGAGGTGTGTTCTTTTTTCTTTTTCCTTTTTTTTTTTTTTTTGAGACGGAGTCTTGCTCTGTCGCCCAGGCTAGAGTGCAGTGGCTGGGACTACAGGCACCCGTCACCACGCCCAGCTAATTTTTTTTTGTATTTTTAGCAGAGATGGGGTTTCACCATGTTAGCCAGGATGGTCTCGATCTCCTGACCTCGTGATCCGCCCGCCTTGGCCTCCCAAAGTGCTGGGATTACAGGCGTGAGCCACCGTGCCCGGCCATCCTTTTTTTTTTCAAAGACGTTGCTATGTTGCCCAGGCTGTCATAGTATACTGCAGCCTCAAATTCCTGGGCTCAAGCCATCCTCCTGCCTCAGCCTCCTGAGAATACCCAGCTAATTTCTTTTTTCCCCTCCTTTCCTGTCCTGTCCTGTCCTTCCTTCCTATAGTTAAGTTTCACTAGGGGGTATGATTACTTATTTCTGAACTTATGCTGTTCTTGTAGTGTAGAAATACATGTGGCTCCTATTCAAAATATTTGATAAAAATTTAGGTTTTTTTTTTTTTTTTTTTGAGACGGAGTTTAGCTCTTGTTGCCCAGGCTGGAGTGCAATGGTGCTATCTTGTCTCACTGCAACCTCCGCCTCCCGGGTTCAAGCGATTCTCGTGCCTCAGCCTCCCAAGTAGCTGGGATTACAGGAATGTCCCACCATGCCCAGCTAATTTTGTATTTTTTAGTAGAGACAAGGTTTCACCATGTTGGTCAGGCTGGTCGCCAACTCTTGACCTTAGGTGATCCTCCTGCCTCTGCCTCCCAAAGTGCTAGGATTACAGGTGTGAGCCACCGCACTCGAGCAGATTATTATTTTTGTAAGACCATTCCTTTGAGAATAGGTATGATGGGGGAGGGGGGAGGGATAGCATTAGGAGATATACCTAATGCTAAATGACGAGTTAATGGGTGCAGCACACCAACATGGCACAAGTATACATATGTAACAAACCTGCACATTGTGCACATGAACCCTAAAACTTCTGAAGTATAATAATAAAAAAATAAAAATTTAAAAAAAAAGAGAATAGGTATGAGAAGATAGATTTTGGCTGATATAATTAACCTGAAATTTAGACATAGAAAACAGTTCTGAGCTGTTAATATCAGCTGAGTGGCAACAGTTGTATTTCAGCATACTACTACAGCTGATGAGTTCGGCTGGTGTTGAAATAAGAACCTAGTAAAATGTATTTTTAAAAATATTTTTTAAGATTTAATACAAAAAAATTTTAAATACAAAAAACTAGCTGGGCATTTGAGCATTGCTATTTTCTGCAACTCTAAAGAGTGAATGAATGACCTGTTAGTCAGTACTGGCTGGCATACAGTTGTACATTCTTGAATTTTACAAGTACTGTAGTTGGCTGAGAGCACTCCTTGGCAGTAAAGGTTTATCTTTCAGACCTGTGGAATATGTTGCCCAAAGAGTTTTCCTAAAACAAGGATATGATGATCTCTTTGCAGATAGCATTTTACTTCTTTTTTTTTTTTTTTTTTTTTTAGATGGAGTCTCGCTCTGTTGCCCTGGCTGGAGTGCAGTGGCGTGATCTCTGCTCACCACAAGCTCCACCTCCCGGGTTCATGCCATTCTCCTGCCTCAGCCTCCTGAGTAGCTGGGACTACAGGCGTCCACCACCACGCCCGGCTAATTTTTTGTATTTTTAGTAGAGACAATGTTCCATCGTGTTAGCCAGGATGGTCTCGATCTCCTGACCTTGTGATCTGCCTGCCTCGGCCTCCCAGAGTGCTGGGATTACAGGTGTGAGCCGCCGCGCCTGGCCAGCATTTTACTTCTAAAGAAATGAAATGGGGCCAGGAGTGGTGGCTCATGCTTATAATCCCAGCACTTTGGGAGGCCGAGGCAGGTGGATCACCTGAGGTCAGGAGTTCAAGACCAGTCTAGCCAACATGGTGAAACCCCATCCCTACTAAAAATACAAAAAATTACCTGGGCGTGGTGGCAGGCATCTGTAATGCCAGCTACTCGGGAGGCTGAGGCAGGAGAATGGCTTGAACCTGGGAGGTGGAGGTTGCAGTTAGCCGCGATCGCATCACTGCTCTCCAGCCTGGGCGACAGAGCGAGACTGTCTCAAAATAAAAAGAAAGAAATGAAGTATTCTAGTAAATGAATTCTTCTCCAGCTCTCAGTTGAAGCTTTGTTCTTTGAGGCTACATTGCTTGTAATACTAGCACAATTTGGACAAAAGCATTCTGGTGCCCATTAAGTCATTCAACTTTTTTTTTTTTTCTTTTGAGACTGAGTCTCACTCTTTCACCCAGGGTGGAGTGCAGTGGCACAATCTGGGCTCACTGGAACCTCCGCCTCCCAGCTTCAAGCAATTCTCTTGCCTCAGCCTCGAGAGAAGCTGGGATTATAGGCGTCCACCACCACGCCCAGCTAATTTTTGTATTTTTAGTAGAGAAAGGGTTTCACCATGTTGGCTAGGCTGGTCTCGAACTCCTGACCTCAGGTCGTCTCAGCCTCTCAAAGTGCTGGGATTACAGGCGTGAACCACTGTGTCTGGCCCTTTTTATTTTTTTGAGACGGAGTTTTGCTCTTGTTGCCCAGGCTGGAGTGCAGTGGCGCAATCTCGGCTCACCGCAACCTCTGCCCCCCGGGTTCAAGATTCTCTTGCCTCAGACTCCCAAGTAGCTAGGATTACAGGCATGCATCACCATGCCCGGCTAATTTTGTATTAGTAGAGACGGGGTTTCTCCATGTTGGTCAGGCTGGTCTCCTGACCTCAGGTGATCCACCTGCCTCGGTCTCCCAAAGTGCTGGGATTATAGGCGTGAGCCACTGCGCCCAGCCTTTTTTTTTTTTTTTTTTTTGTAATTGAGACAGAGTATTGTTCTGTAGCCCAGGCTAAAGTGTAGTGGTGCTCTCAAGTGATCCTTCCACTGCAGCATCCCTAGTAGCTGGGACCACAGGCCCACACCGCCACCACGCCCAGTTAATTAAAAAAATTTTTTTTGTAGAGACAGGGTCTTGTTTTGTTGCCCAGGCTGGTCTTGAACTCCTGGGCTCGAGCAGTCCTCTTGGCCTCTCAAATACGGGGATTACAGGCCAAGGCACCTGGCTCCCAACATTTGTTTTTTTTTTTTTTCTTCCCCAAAACATATATGCACTTGATTAAAAGAAAAAAAAAAAAAAGTTGGACTCTTTCTTCCCCCTCTCTCACTATTGCACTTGACTAATTTTTTTTTTTTTTTTTTTTTTAAGACAGAGTCTCGTTCTGTCATCCAGGCTGGAGTTGCAGTGGTGCAATCTCGGCTTGCTGCAACCTCTGCCTCCCAGGTTCAAGCAATTCTCCTGCCTCAGCCTCCCAAGTAATTGGGACTACAGGCGCATGCTGCCACGTCTGGCTAATTTGACTGATTTTATTTTATTTATTTTTATTTATTTATTTATTTTTTTTGAGACAGAGCCTCACTGTGTCACCCAGTCTGGAGTGCAGTGGCACACATGTAATCCCAGCACTTTGGGAGGCTGAGGCTAGAGGATACCTCGAGCCCAGGAGTTTGAGACCATCCTGGGCAACATAGTGAGGGCCCTATCTCTGCAAAAAGTAATTTGAAAATTAGCTGGATGTGGTGGCGTACACCTGTGGTTTCAGCTACTCAGGAGGATGAGGCAGGAGGATTTTTTGAGCCCAGAAGTTGAAGGCTTCAGTGAGTTGTGATCACACCATGCACTCCACCCTGGTCAACAGAGTGGGACAGTCTCTATTTGAAAAAAGAAAAGAGGCTGGGTGCGGTGGCTCACACCTGTAATCCCAGCACTTTGGTAGGCCGAGGCAGGCAGATCACAAGGTCAGGAGTTCGAGACCATCCTGGCCAACATGGTGAAATCCTGTCTCTACTAAAATACAAAAAATTAGCCAGGCATGGTGGTGCGCGCCTGTAATCCCAACTACTCTGGAGGCCGAGGCAGGGGAATCGCTTGAACCCGGGAGGCGGAGGTTGCAGTGAGCTGAGATTGTGCCACTGCACTCCAGCTTGGCAACAGAGCAAGACTCGAAAAGAGGGCCAGGCACAGTGACTCACGCCTTGTAATCCCATCACTTTGGGAGGCCGAGGTGGGCAGGTCATGAGATCAGGAGATGGAGACCATCCTGGCTAACACCGAAACCCCGTCTCTACTAAAAATACAAAAAATTAGCCGGGTGTGGTGGCACACGCCAGTAGTCCCAGCTACTTAGGAGGCTGAGGCAGCTTGAACCTGGGAGGCAGAGGTTGCAGTGAGCCAAGATCGTGCCACTGCACTCCAGGCTAGGCGACAGAACAAGACTCCATCTCAAAAAGAAAAGAAAAGAAAAGAAAGGCCAGGCATGGTGCCTCACACCAGTAATCACAGCTCTTCTGGAGGTCAAGGCAGGAGGATTGCTTGAGCCCAGGAGTTCAAGATCAACGTGGGCAATATGATGAGACCCTGTCTCTACAAAAATAAGAAGTTAAAAAAAGAAAAAAGGGAGGAAAGAGGCCAGGTACGGTGGCTCACGCCTGTAATCTCAGCACTTTGGGAGGCTGAGGCGGGGGGGATCATGAGGTCAAGAGATCAAGACCATCCTGGCCAACATGGTGAAACCCCCTCTCTACTAAAAATACAAAGATTAGCTGGGCCTGCTGGCACACACCTGTAGTCCCAGCTACTCAGGAGACTGAGACAGGAGAATCACTTGAACCCGGGAGGTGGAGTTTGCAGTGAGCCTAGATCACACCACTGCTGAAGCCTGGTGACAGAGCAAGACTCCGTCTTAAAAAAAAAAAAAAAAGGAGGAAAGAAATGCATAGGGTTTCAGAGTAAGTTTGGATGTTTTTCCTCTATATAAATCGGATAAACTTCACACACCCCTATTCTTATCCTCTAATCTCTAAACTATATTCAACTCCCAAATAGTTATAGAGATTATTTTCATTCACATATTTGTAGTATTTATCAGTTTTGGCTTAATTTATTATTACTTAACTAATGAGTTGTAACATTCCTTTTGGGAACGTTCATGGTAAATTAGAGCTGGACTCTACTTTAGGAATTCCCCTTGAGTCATTCTTGGACTTGGAATTCCTAATTGCCTATCCAGAGTAGGTGTTTATTTGGATTCAAAATTTTCCTTCCTGAAATTATCCATTCTGTGGCTTCGGTTACCGTATATATTTTGAATACTGCCACATTTTTATCTGTAGCCAGACCTCTTTTTTTATCCTGGCTGCCTGTTCAACATCTCTACAGAGATGCTCAGAGGAGGTAATTTGAATTGCGTTGTCCAAAGTGAGCTCTTCATCTTGGCCCCACACCTAGACTTTCTTCAGTGTACTCTATTTTATTAAGTGGCTCTATCACACAATTTACTGAGGCCGGACTCTTTTTTTTTGAGATGGAGTTTCGCTCTTGTTGCCCAGGCTGGAGTGCAATGGCATGATCTTGGTTCACTGCAACCTCTGCCTCCCGGTTTCAGGCGATTCTCCTGCCTCAGCCTCCCGAGTAGCTGAGATTACAGGCGCCTGCCACCACGCCCAGCTAATTTTTTATATTTTTAGTAGAGATGGGGTTTCACCATGTTGGCCAGGTTGGTCTCGAACTCCTGACCTCCGGTGATCCACCCGCCTCGGCCTCCCGAAGTGCTGAGATTATTGGCGTGAGCCAACACACCCTAATTTTAGAATATTTTAGAATATTTTTATTCCGTGAAAAAGAAACCTGATACCCATTAGCAGTTACTCCCTCCCTATTCCCCCCATAATGGTTGTACAATATTCCATTATGGAGGTTATACCATAAATTATATATGTTTCTTTTTTTTTTTTTTTTGAGACGGAGTCTCGCTCTGTCACCCAGGCTGGAGGGCAGTGGCACGATCTCAGCTCACTGCAAGCTCTGCCTCCCGGGTTCACACCATTCTCCTTCCTCAGCCTCCCAAGTAGCTGGGACTACAGGCGCCCGCCACCACGTCCGGCTAATTTTATGTATTTTTAGCAGAGATGGGGTTTCACAGTGTTAGCCAGGATGGTCTTGATCTCCTGACCTCGTGATCCACCTGCCTCGGCCTCCCAAAGTGCTAGGATTACAGGTGTTAGCCACTGCACCTGGCCTAATTATATATGTTTCTTATAATAAATGCCCTGTATTTGTTTAGGGTAAATTACTAAATGTGGAATTATTGATCAAAGGTTATAAGCACTTTAAAGTTCTTGATAACTATTGCCAAGATGCCTTCCAGAAAAGTTGTACCAGATGACACCATTGGTGTATGATGGTATGTATGGGTGGTGGTGGTGGTGTTGTTGTTGTTGTTTTTTGAGACGGAGTTTCCCTCTTGTTGCCCAGGCTGGAGTGCAATGGCGCGATCTTGGCTCACTGCAACCTCCACCTCCCAGGTTCAAGTGATACTCCTGCGTCAGCCTCCCAAGTAGCTGAGATTACAGGCATGCGCCACCACGCCCGCTAATTTTGTATTTTTAGTAGAGACAGGATTTCACCAATGTTGGTCAGGCTGGTCTCAAACTCCTGACCTCAGGTTATCCACCTGCCTCAGCCTCCCAAAGTGCTGGGATTACAGGCATGAGCCACCACACCCAGCCGATAGTATGGGTTGGGGTTTTTTAAAGAAATTTTCTATCGTAAACATAGTCATATTGGAAAATCATACATTTATTTTTGTCTTAGACGTGTTCGTTTTTCTAGACTGAGCATTGTTCAGAACAGTTGGTTTGACCTAATCTTAGGCTGTTTTAGACAAATGTTCCAATATTGTCCTCTTTGCATGAAGACAGTTCCACTTAGGATATGTTGTGAATGAATATATTATCCCTATCCCAGGTTCCTCATACTTCTCCAGCTGGTTCCTGAAGGTTCTTACATTCAAATAGAATGGCTTTTTGCCAGCGAAAATTGGCACTTCAACCCACAATGGTGCCTTTTGTTTCCTCATTGGTTGATACAGCCAAGATCTCAAACTACTCTCTCTCCATGAGGTTTTATAATTTGATTCACCACAAGTTATATTTTAGGTTTTTCAAATATTCATAGCCAAGAGCTCTTTTGAAAACAAGTTGTTTTCATGTTTGTAGCACATAGATTACTATTTGCTACTTAGCTGCTGTAATGCTTTTGCTTAGAAATTGTCACTAGCTAGTTATTAAACATCTATTATCACTCATGTGGAATTAACTTTCACTTAAAACGTTCCAGTTAAACAACACTTCATTGTAAACCCTTTAATTGATTCCTGGTCTCTGCACATAAAGCAGTCGCATTCAGGGGTATGAGTCACTAGCACGATTCTTAGTGGATTGCTCATCTCATGAGCTGGGATGCCTAGATTGTTAATACCTACTTTGGAATTACAGTGAGTCAATATTGAAATTTTTTAATTTAGTCCAACCGCAAATTTTCTGAAATGATCGTTTGGGAAGTGCCTTTTTAAAATTTTGACATCTTGTTATATTGTTTAATTTTACTGCTGTTACTTTACTTTTTTCCTATCCCTAGACTTTTGAGTTCCACATAATTTGTCAGTTTGGTGAATTTTACTCTGAGATAGTTTTCATCAAATGTTAAATGGAAGAGATTTTAGAAATCATCTAACTTGATATTCTTCATTTATTTCAGAGATTAGGATATGGAAAGAACTTATTCCTGAAGTGCATGGATTACATTCTGGGATTAGAATCTCTTGCCTTCTGGTCCATTGCTTGCTTAGTTTCACAAAATTCAAGGTTAAGAATCACTTTTCGCCCAGGCGCCGTGGCTCACGCCTGTAATCCCAGCACTTTGGGAGGCTGAGGCAGACGGATCACCTGAGGTCAGGAGTTTGAGACCAGCCTGGCCAACAAGGTGAAACCCTGCTTCTACTAAAAATGCAAAAAAATTAGCCACTGTGGAAAACAAGATAATGTTCCTCAACCAATTAAAAATTACCATATGATGGAGCAATTCCACTTCTGGATATTAAAACAAAAGAACTGAATGATTAGCCAGGTGTGGTGGCACACACCTATAATCCTGGCTACTTGGGAGGCTGAGGCAGGAGAATCACTTGAACCTGGGAGGCAGAGGTTGCATTGAGCCGAGATCATGCCACTGCACTACAGCCTGGGTGACGAGGCAAGATTCTGCCTCAAAAAAAAAAAAAAAAGAATTGAATGATTTGTACACCCATGTTCATGACAGCATTATTCACAGTGGCCAAAGTTGTAGACAACCCAGGTGTCTGTCAGCAGATGAATGGATAAACAAAATGTGGTATGTACATACTATGGAATATATTATTCAGCCTTAAAAAGGAAGGAATTCTTTTTATTTATTTATTTATTTTTGAGACGGAGTCTCGCTCTGTCGCCCAGGCTGGAGTGCGTGGTGCGATCTCGGCTCACTGCAAGCTCCGCCTCCTGGGTTCACGCTATTCTCCTGCCTCAGCCTCCTGAGTAGCTGGGATTACAGGTGCCCGCCACCACGCCCGGCTAATTTTTTGTATTTTTAGTAGAGAGGGGGTTTCACAGTGTTAGCCAGGATGGTCTCGATCTCCTGACCTCATGATCTGCCCGCCTTGGCCTCCCAAAGTGCTGGAATTACAAGCGTGAGCCACTGCGCCCGGCCAAAGGAAGGAAATTCTGACACATGCTATAACGTGGATAAACCTTGAACACATTATGCTGAGTGAAATAAGCCAGACACAAAAAGACAAATATATAATTCCATTTATATGAGATAATTAGGTAGTCAAAACCATAGAGAAAGTAGAATGGTGATTGCCAGGGGCTGGGAGAAGGGGAAATGGGGAGTTACTGTTTCTGGGTCTAGAGTTTCAGTTTTACAAGATGAAAAAAATTCTGGAGGTAGTGGTGATGGTTGATAATGCAATGAATGTGTTTAATACTTGAACTGTACACTTAAGATAGTACATTTTATGTATATTCTACCACAGTAAAATAATAAAAATAACTTAACAGGACACAAGTTAATGGGGAGGTTTTTAAGTGCTTGATTTGAAAAACTTGAGAGGTTTTGTTTTTTGTTTTCTTTTTTTAAATAGAGACGGGGTCTCACCATGTTATCTAGGCTGGTCTTGAACTCCTGAGCTGAAGTGTTCTGCCCATTCTCAGCCTCCCAAAGTGCTGGTATTACAGGAGTAAGCCACCACGCCCAGCTAGCTTCTTCCTGCCTCACACCCCCAGATGGTGTTTTGCCTTTTTGCTCTCTTGCCCAGGCTGGAGTGCAGTGGTACGATCTCGGCTCACTGCAACCTCTGCCTTCCGGGTTGAAGCAATTCTCCTGCCTCAGCCTCCTGAGTAGCTGGGATTACAGCAGCCCAGGGCTGGCTAATTTTTGTATTTTTACTGGAGACTGGGTTTCACCATGTTGGCCAGCCTGGTCTTGAACTGACCTTGTGATCCGCCCGCCTCAGCCTCCCAAAGTGCTGGAATTACAGATGTGAGCCACCATGACTGGCTTTTTTTTTTTTTTTTTTTTAACATGAGACTATTAGAGACTTTTCCAAAGGTATACGTAGAAGTGATTTTTTGGATTAATAGTTGTTTTGTGGTCTCCCTGTTCTCAGTGCCCAAATAAATTATCCTTCTTAAATAAATCATTTTTGTCAAAGATACCATTTATTCCTTCCTCCCCAGCTACCAAGAAAGCTTGTTTTGTTTTATTTTACTTTTAAACTTTCATTCCATTTTACATTTTAAGATCTTAAACTCTGAAATGTATTTTCTTTCTGGTGTTTGTGCGTTTCTTTTTTTTTTTTTTTTTTTTTTGAGACAGAGTTTCGCTCTTGTCTCCCAGGCTGGAGTGCAATGGTGCAATCTCAGCTCACTGCAACCTCTGCCTCCTGGGTTCAAGCAATTCTCCAGTCTCAGCCTCCCGAGTAGCTGGGATTACAGGTGCCCACCACCACGCCCGGCTAATTTTTCTATTTTTAGTAGAGACGGGGTTTCACCATGGTGGCCAGGCTGGTCTCAAACTCCTGATTTCAGGTGATCCGCCCACCTCGACCTCCCAAAGTGCTGGGATTACAGGCATGAGCTACCGCGCCCGGCCTTGTGCTTTTCTTTTGTAGTTCTGATCCTGAAGATTGGGATTAGGGTCACATAGAACCTGTACATAATTCCATCGGTAATGTAATTCTTTACTAGCGAGTGGTCAAGAAAGAGCCCAAACTCTAGTGCAAGACTTCTTGACTTCAAATTCTGGCTTTGCTACTTAATAAGTAGATGATTTTAGGCAAATAATAAAGTTTTTTGGTTTTTGGTTTTTTTTGAGATGGAGTTTCACTCTTGTTGCCCAGGCTGGAGTGCAATGGCATAATCTCAGCTCACCGCAACCTCCGCCTCCTGAGTTCAAGCGATTCTCCTGCCTCAGCTTCTGAGTAACTAGGATTACAGGCATGCACCATCACGCCTGGCTAATTTTGTATTTTTAGTAGAGACAGGGTTTCTCCATCTTGGTCAGGCTGGTCTCAAACTCCTGACTTCAGGTGATCCGCCCGCCTCAGCCTCCCAAAGTGCTGGGATTACAGGCATGAGCCACCGTGCCTGGCCTTGTGCTTTTCTTTTGCAGTTCTGATCCTAAAGACTGGGATTAGGGTCACATAGAACCTGTACATAATTCTATCTGTAATGTAATTCTTTACTAGCGAGTGGTCAAGAAAGAGTCCAAACTCTAGTGCAAGACTTCCTGACTTCAAATTCTGGCTTCACTACTTAATAAGTAGATGATTTTAGGCAAATAATAAAGTTTTTTTTTTTTTTTTTTTTTTTTTGAGACGGACTTTTGCTCTTGTTGCCCAGGCTGGAGTGCAATGGCACGATCTCGGCTCACTGCAACCACCGCTTCCCGGGTTCAAGCAATTCTCCTGCCTCAGCCTCCTGAGTAGCTGGGATTACAGGCATGTACCACCATGCCTGGCTAATTTTGTATTTTTAGTAGAGGCAGGTTTCTCCATCTTGGTCAGGCTGGTCTCGAACTCCTGACTTCAGGTGATCCGCCTGCCTTGGCCTCCCAAAGTGCTGGGATTACAGACGTGAGCCACTGCGCCTGACCGGCAAATTGTAACGTTTTAAATGTGATTTCCTTATCTTTAAAATGAGTTTAATATTAGAATCTACCTGCTGAAATAATTCAAATAATGTTCATTACATTTGATCTTCAAAAATCCTATTAATTCGGCTGGGTGCTGTGGCTCACGCCTGTAATCCCAGCACATTGGGAGGCCGAGGCAGAGGGATCAGTTGAGTCAGGAGTTCGAGACCAGCCTAGATAACATGGTGAAACCTCATGTCTACTAAAAATAGAAAAATTAGCCAGGCCTGGTGGTGAGTGCCTGTAATCCCAGCTACTCGGGAAGCTGACTGAGGCAGGAAAATTGCTTGAACCCCGGAGGCAGAGGTTGCAGTGAGCTGAGACTTCGCCTTTGCACTCCAGCCTGGGCGACAGAGCGACACTCTGTCTCAGAAAACAAAAAACAAAAAAAAACCATGAATTATGTTTTACAGAAAAACATAGTGTTAATTTGATTCTGTTTGGATGTAACCTATAGAAAACTCTTGAGATAAGAATTTGAGAGAGAATTACATAATTTATTACCATGTTGATGCTAATTTTTTTAAATTCTGTTTTCCAGTGTAAGACAAGGTAGATTTGTGTCTAAGTTATTTGGAAAATAGACTAAAAATAGCACATTTGGTTTTTGTCTAATGTTATATAAGCAAACATGGTTTTCTTCAGTATTTGGGTTTTCTTTGTGTGAGTGAATCCTTTTGAATTATGGGCTACCATGAATTGCAGTATTCTTTTTAAAAAATAGAAGCCATTCTAGAAAAAAACAACTTTTTCTTTTTTTCTTTTTTTTTTTTTTTTTGTTGAGATGGAGTGTCGCTCTGTCACCCAGGCTGGAGTGCAGTGGCACGATCTCGGCTCACTGCAAGCTCTGCCTCCCGGGTTCATGCCATTCTCCTGCCTCAGCCTCCCGAGTAGCTGGGATTACAGGCACCCGCCACCACGCCCGGCGAACTTTTTGTATTTTTAGTAGAGATGGGGTTTCACCTTGTTAGCCAGGATGGTCTCGATCTCCTGACCTCATGATCCGCCCACCTTGGCCTCCCAAAATGCGGGGATTACAGGCGTGAGCCACCGCGCCCGGCAACTTTTTCAGCCTTTTAGTTTTTTAAAGAATTGATACAATTCTATAAAAATAATAAAATTTGAAGGAAGTCAGTAAAATAAACTGAGATGTTTATATTAAATGTCAATCAATGTCTATACTATATCAAGATTACCTTCTATAGACAAATAGGTAAAAGGATGGAAATAACCCACAAAGGGGTTGGATATATGAGGGGGAACGTATCCTACTGTCTTAGAAACATGAAAATTGACATGATTTTGAAATGCCATTTTGCATCTATTTAGTAAAGGAGCATAATGACAGTGCTGAAGAGGTGGAGGTGAAGTTGTTTTAAGTATACATTCATTGCCAGGCACTGTAAATTACTAGTGCCTTTTTTGAAAATCAAATGACAGTACAAAGCAAAAACCATGCAAATTTACATTGCCTGTGATCTAATAATACCACCTCCTAGAATTTATAGATATAAACTCAACTCAAGGCATTTAGGATATATTCATGAAGATATTAAGTATAAAAGTACATATAAATCAGTTGGACCCCGGCTACTCAGGAGGCTGAGGTGGGAGAATCACTTGAACCCAAGAGGGGGAGGTTGCAGTGAGCCGAGATCATGCCACTGCACTCCAGCCTGGGTGACAGCGAGACCCAGCCTCAAAAAAATAATAAAAAATTGGTGCTTTACTAATTAGCAAAAGACAGTGAGGTATTTGGCCTCCACCCATCTCCACCACTTGACATGTGCTTCCATGTCATTTTCTATTTGTAGATGGAGTATAGAAATGATTTTTTATTCATGAGAGCCATTCACAGCTGAATCTCAGACTTTTAGCCCCTACACTATAACCGAGAAGCCAGAGAAGACTTACGTCCTGAAATTTTTTTTTTTTTTTTTTTTTTTTTTTCCTGAGACTGAGTCTTGCCCTTTCACCCATGCTTGAGTTGAAGTGGTACCTTCTCGGCTCACTGCAACCTCCGCCCCCCGGATTCAAGTGGTTCTCCTGCCTCAGCCTCCAAGTAGCTGGGATTACAGGCGCATGCCACCACGCCCAGCTAATTTTTGTATTTTTAGTAGAGATGGGGTTTCGCCATGTTGGCCAGGCTGGTCTCGAACTCCTGACCTTAGGTGATCCACCTGCCCTGGCTTCCCAAAGTGCTAGGATTACAGGCGTGAGCCATCGCTCCGGCCCTATGTCCTGAATTTTAGGCACCTTTTCAGGTCCCTTATGTAGATCATTTCCTCACATGTGCACTGATCAGTTCTGAAGACTGAGGGGCCCCTCTGCAGATCTCCAGGGTTTTTTGTGTGCGAGTGAATCCTTTTGAATTATGTGCTTCCATGAATTGCAGCATTCTTTAAAAAAAAAATTTAAGAAGCCATTCAAGAAAAAATAGATAAAATAATGGTTCAGGGCTGGGCGTGGTGGCTCACGCCTGTAATCCCAGCACTTTGGGAGGCTGAGGTGGGTGGATCACGAGGTCAGGAGATCAAGACCATCCTGGCTAACACGGTGAAACCCCGTCTCTACTAAAAATGCAAAAAATTAGCCGGGCGTGGTGGCGGGCGCCTGTAGTCCCAGCTTCTCGGAAGGCTGAGGCGGGAGAATGGCGTGAACCTGGGAGGCGGAGCTTGTAGTGAGCCGAGATCGGGCCACTGCACTCCAGCCTGGGAGACAGAGCAAGACTGTCTCAAAAAATAATAATAATGGTTCAGGGGAAAGGAAACTTGAGTGGGGCAAGAACCCACTTTTCTCCACAGTGAGACCACAATTGGCAGTGACATATTCTGCTTAGAAATGTTAATTCCAGAACCTGCCTTCTACTCATTCTACTTCTTGAAATGATCTTAATTTCTCTGGAGGAGTATTGTACTCTGTAACACTGTAAGCCAATCCTTAATGCTTTGTTAATACATAGCTGCCAGGGAGGGGGCTTGCCTAGAGAATGAGTGATCCATTACAGAAATGAGGACTAATGTTTTCAAAATGTTTCCCAGACTATACTCATCTCCCAGGAATTATTTGACATTTCACTGAGAGTAAGAATGGGTAACTTGTGGCCGGGCATGGTGGCTCACGCCTGTAATCTTAGCACTTTGGGAGGCCGAGGTGAGCAGATCACCTGAGGTCAGGTGTTGGAGACCAGCCTGGCCAACATGGTGAAACGCTGTCTCTCCTAAAAATACAAAAATTAGTTGGGCGTGGTGGTGTGTGCCTGTAGTCCCAGCTACTCAGGAGGCTAAGGCAGGAGAATTGCTTGAACTCGGGAGATGGAGGCTGCAGTCAGCTGAGATCGTGGTACTACACTCCAGCCTGGGCGACAGAGAGAGACTATTGTCTCAAAAAAAAAAAAAAAGTAACTTGGAAGGAGAGGAAAGGGAAGAGTATCAAAGAAAAACTTACTGACTCGATAGATAAAAACATTAGTGATACTGCCATTCATTTTAGGAAGTTCATGGTTCTTTCTTTTAGAAAGAAAATTGCAGCTGGGTGCAGTGGCTCACACCTGTAGTCCCAGCACTTTGGGAGGCCGAGGCGGGTGAATCTCCTGAGGTCAGGAGTTCGAGACCAGACTGGCCAACGGGGCGAAACCCCATCTCTACTAAAAATTAGCTGGACGTGGTGGTATGCGCCTGTAGTCCCAGCTACTCGGGAGGCTAAGGCAGGAGAATTGCTTGAACCCAGGAGACGGAGGCTACAGTCAGCTGAGATCGCGGTACTGCGCTCCAGCCTGGGTGACAGAGACTTGTCTCAAAAAAAAAAAAAAAAAAAGGGAGGAAAGGAGAAGGAAGGAAGGTTAGTTGCTCGTCACCCATTTTGTGAGATGTTGGAGTTAAGTTGGTAAACACATTTGCACAAAAAGAGATACAAATAGTAAACACGTATAAGAGAAGTTTGGCCGGGCATGGTGGCTCACACCTGTAATCCCAGCACTTTGGGAGGCCAAGGTGGGCAGAACATGAGGTCAGGAGATGGAGACCATCCCGGTTAACGTGGTGAAACTCTGTCTCTACTAAAAATACAAAAAATTAGCCGGGCATGGTGGCACGGGCCTGTAGTCCCAGCTATTCGGGAGGCTGAGGCAGGAGAATCGCTTGAACCCGGGAGGTGGAGGTTGTAGAGAGCCGAGATTATGCCACTGCATTCCAGCCTGCGCGACAGCGAGAGACTGTCTCAATTAAAAAAAAAAAAAAGTTTATTTTTACTACTAGATCCCTTAGTAAATTAGTGTTATTTGGAAAGAGTATTCATTTAGATAAAGACTAGAAGGACATAAGGAAAACCAAAACATTTGTAAGTAGCTGTGATTATGGGTTTTTTTGTGTGTGTTTGTTTGTTTTAACCCATTTATGCCTGAGATTGCAATTTTTTGAATTTGAAAAAATCAGACCTTGGCAATGATCTTGAACAGTGGGATATAAATAACTCCCACATGCGTAGCGTTCCAATAATGGAACAATAGGCATAAATGGGTTTTAATGTTATGGGTTTTTTATTTTGTTTTGTTTTGATTTTTGAGACAGAGTCTCGCTCTGTTGCCAGGCTGGAGTGCAGTGGCGCAATCTCGACTCACTGCAACCTCTGCCTCCCCGATTCAAGCCGTTCTCCTGCCTCAGCCTCCTGAGTAGCTGGGACTACAGGCGTGTGCCACCACACCCAGCTAATTTTTTTGTGTTTTTAGTAGGGGCGGGTTTCACCATGTTGGCCAGGATGGTCTCGATCTCCTGACCTCGTGATCCATCCTCCTTGGGCTCCCAAAGTGCTGGGATTACAGGCATGAGCCACGGCACCCAGCTGGGTTGTTTTTGGGTTTTTTTAGAATTTTGTTCTTGCCCAGGCTGGAATGCAATGGGACGATCTCGGCTCACTGCAATCTCGGCTCACTGCAACCTCCGCCTCCCAGGTTCAAGCCATTCTTCTGCCTCAGCCTCCTGAGTAGCTGAGATTACAGGCACATGCCACCATGCCCGGCTAATTTTGTATTTTTAGTAGAGACGGGGTTTCACCATGTTAGCCAGGCCGGTCTCGAACTCCCGACCTCAGGTGATCCACTTGTCTTGGCCTCCCAAAGTGCTGGGATTACAGGCGTGAGCCACCACGCCCGGCCTATTTTTTTTTCCACAGAATTATATTAAGAGAAAGAGGCCAGGCATAGTGGCTCATGCTTGTAATCCTAGTACTTTGGAAGGCTGAGGCAGGCAGATCACTTGAGCCCAGGAGTTCAGGACCAGCCTGGGCAACATGGCAAAACCTCTTCTCTACAAAAAATACAAAAATTAGCCAGGCATGGTGGCGTGCAACTGTAGTCTCAGGTATTTGGGAGGCTGAGGTGAGAGGATCACCTGAACCTGGGGAGGTTGAGGCTACAGTGAGCCGAGATCATGCCGCTGCACTCCAGCCTGGATAACAAAGAGAGACCTTGTCTCAAAAAAAAAAAAAAAAAAGAAAGAAAGGCCAGGTGCGATGGCTCACGCCTGTAATCCCAGCACTTTGGGAGGCCGAGGTGGGTGGATCACCTGAGGGTCAGGAGTTGGAGACCAGCCTGACCAACATGGTGAAACCCTGTCTCTACTAAAAATACAAAATTAGCTGGGTGTGGTGGCACATGTCTGTAATCCCAGCTACTTGGGAGGCTGAGGCAGGAGAATCGCTTGAACCCAGGAGGTGGAGGTTGCAGTGAGCTGAGATCATGCCATTGCACTCCAGCTTGGGCAACAAGAGCTAAACTCCATCTCAAAAAAAAAAAAAAAAAAAAAAAAATTATATTGGCTGCGTGTGGTGGCTCACACCTGTAATCCCAACACTTTGGGAGGCTGAGGTGGGCAGATCACTTGAGCTCTGGTGTTCGAGACTAGCCTGGGCAATATGGCGAAACCTCATCTCTACAGAAATTAGCCAGGCATGGTAGTGTTCCTTCACCTATAGTCCCAGCTACTGCAGGGGGCTAAGGTGGGAAGATCACTTGACACAAGAGGTCGAGGCTGCAGTGACTTAGGTCTGCACCACTGCACTCCAGTGTGGGCAACAGAGGGAGACCCTGTCTCAAAAAAAAAAAAAAAGAATTAATTGATGTCTATCCAGTATAGAGAGGATCAGGTATTCAGATCCCCGCTCCTCCCCACACATGCACTGATCAGAGCTGAAGACCTGGGGTATGGGGGGGAGTCCGTCTGCAGATCCCCAGAGAGTTTTGTGGAGAAAACCCCTGGCTGTTGTGGATCTCCCCAACATTTTGTGGTCAAGAGCGTAGACCGTAGCGATACTCATTCCGAAGACTTCAGAGTGTGGGTATAGAGTACCCATACTCCGTGGCTCTTAAGATTGTTTATGGAAAACTAGACTGTAAGGGTTCAGCATTTTCCACGTCTGCCGCTTAATCAGTACACAATACTTACTAATGGATGTGTTAAAATGGCTGCTTTAGAACTTACATAAGCTCTGAAGGATTTATCACCAGTTCTTCCCACCAAGAAAATTTTATTGAAAAGCTCAACTGTTGAGAAATTCTTTCATAACAATAATTATTTAAAAGATACACATTTGGCCGGGTGCGATGGCTCATGCCTGTAATCCCAGCACTTTGGGAGGCTGAGGCAGGCAGATTACCTGAGGTCAGGAGTTCAAGACCAGCCTGGCCAACATGGTGAAAACCTCATCTCTACTAAAAATACAAAAATTAGCTGGGCGTGGTGGCTCACACTTGTAATCCCAGGATTTTGGGAGGCTGAGGCGGATGGATCACGAAGTCAGGAGATCGAGACCATCCTGGCTAACATGGTGAAACCCAGTCTCTACTAAAAAATACAAAAAAATTAGCTGAGCGTGGTGGCAGGCGCCTGTCGTCCCAGCTACTCGGGAGGCTGAGGCAGGAGAATGGTGTGAACCTGGGAGGCGGAGCTTGCAGTGAGCTGAGATCGTGCCACTGCACTCCAGCCTGGCCAAAAAAGCGAGACTCTGTCTGGAAAAACAAAAAAAAGGCTGGGCGCTGTGGCTCACACCTGTAATCCCAGCACTTTGGGAGGCCGAGGGGGGCGGCTCACCTGAGGTCAGGAGTTCGAGACCAGCCTCAACATGGAGAAACCCCGTCTCTACTAAAAATACAAAATAAGCCTGGCATGGTGGTGCATACCTGTAATCCCAGCTACTTGGGAGGCTGAGGCAGGAGAATTGCTTGAACCTGGGAGGTGGAGGTTGCGGTGAGCCGAGATCGCACCATTGCACTCCAGCCTGGGCAACAAGAGCGAAACTCCGTCTCAAAAAAAAAAAAAAAGATACACGTTTATCTTTGTGGATGGAGATATAACAGATGAGTTCTAACTAATTGTATTTTCATAATTTTGGCTTATTGGAACAAATAGAAATTTCAGGCTTTGGGGAAAATCTGAACCTGCAGAGAATTTGTGGATGAGAATCATGGAGTTCTGTGTTGGAAACCTGGCTTACATCACCATTTAAAGATTTTATATATTTACTTCTTGTTTTGAGGTTTTTTTTTTTTTTTTTTTTTTTTTTTGAGACGGAGTCTCGCTCTGTCGTCCAGGCTGGAGTGCAGTGGCGCGATCTCGGCTCACTGCAAGCTCCGTCTCCCGGGTTCACGCCATTCTCCTGCCTCAGCCTCCGGAGTAGCTGGGACTACAGGCGCCCGCCACCACGCCCGGCTAATTTTTTTTTGTATTTTTAGTAGAGACGGGGTTTCACCATGTTAGCCAGGACGGTCTCGATCTCCTGACCTCGTGATCCACCCACCTCAGCCTCCCAAAGTGCTGGGATTACAGGCGTGAGCCACTGCGCCCGGCCGTTTTGAGGTTTTATAACTTGTGTATTCAATGAGAAAAGAGGTGGTGAGCTCATGTGGAAAACAGGGCTAGAAATGGGAGCTGTACTGGAAATTCTATTGTATTAGAGTCTCCCTCTCTCACCCAGGCAGGAGTGCGGTAGTATGATCATAGCTCATTGCAATCTCAAGCTCCCAAGTTCAAGTGATCCTCCTTCTTCAGCCTTCCAAAGTGCTGAGATTACAGGTGTGAGCCCCCATGCCCAGCTGGATTCTTTTGTTTTGTTTTGTTTTGAGATGGAGTTTTGCTCTTGTTGCCCAGGCTGGAATGCAATGGCACAATCTCAGCTCACCACAACCTCCACCTCCCAGGTTCAAGCGATTCTCCTGCCTCAGCCTCCCAAATAGCTGGGATTACAGGCATGCACCACCACGCCTGGCTAATTTTGTATTTTTAGTTAGTTGTTCAGTCCATGTTGGTCTGGCTGATCTCAAACTCCCGACTGCAGGTGATCCACCCACCTCGGCTTCCCAAGGTGCTGGGATTATAGGCATGAGCCACCATGCTTGGCCTGGATTCTTCATATGTAAATCTTTTTGCTTCTTTATTTTTTGAGGTTTCGCTGTCACCTAGGCTGGAGTGCAGTGGCATGCTGGAGTGCAGTGGCATGATCACAACTCACTGCAACCTCTACCTCCCGGGCTCAAGTGATTCTTTCACCTGAGCCTCTCAAGTAGCTGGGACCACAGGTGTGCGTCACCATGCTAATTCTGGGGGAGTGTGTTGTTGTTGTTGTTGTTGTTTGGTGAAGACTGAGTTTCACATGTTGCCCAGGCTGGTCTCAAACTCCTGAACTCAAGTGATCCCCCTCACGTTGGCCTCCCAAAGTGCTGGGATTACAGGCATGAGCCAGAGCCACTGTGCTGGGCCGTGTGTGTGTGTGTGTAAGAGACAGGGTGTTGTTCTACCTACCAGGTTGGACTGCAGTGGCCACCACTGCCACCACACCTGGCTAACTTTTTTAAAATTTGGAAAGATAGGGTCTCACTATATTGCCCAGGCTTATGTGCAAATCTTTATGTGGCTTCATGCCTGCACTTTTTTTTTTTCCATTGTTCCTTTGGAAATTGTTCCAGTTTTTTTTTTTCCTGTATCTTTAAACAACAAAACAAAACACCTTTTTAATTAAGTTACTATAAACACAACATTCAGGAATTGTTTTAAATTTATTTGCTAAATGTGGGCGCCTTATGGATGACATTTGGCCAGAGCTATGCAGAGTTGCCAGAGCTTAATAATGAGCAATAATTCATCTTGGAAACTTTTCTGTTTTGCTGTTTAATCCGGTACAGATGCAGGTGTTTTCTTTCTGTGACTTTTTGTGAGCAGTTGTATCTGTAAATCACCTCCTATGGAGACGGGTGTTCCTGTGACTGAGAGCCAGCTGTTGGGTGTTTTAGCTAAACAGCTTGCTCCTAGTTAGCTGCTCAAATCCCCCTGAGAGGTGTATTGGCTGCTTCAGGGAATAGAGCAGACGGGGTGAAGGTTTTTGCAAGGCCTTTAGTGACCTGCTTTCAATTTGCTGCAATTCTTCTGGTTTGGCTTTTTCCTATAGGTGCCAGAGTTCATCTGCTTCATATTTTTACTACTGATTCATCTTCCTGTCGTATATTCTTAGACTGTGGTGGCTTAAGAATCTTTGGGTCACCTGTTACATGGTTTCTCCTGCCACCTGTATGGGGAGGAGAAGACTGGTATTCAAACTCAAGCCTGTTTCTATCTTATTCTCATTGATTTTTATGATACATAGAAAACTTTGTTTCTTTCTGAAAATGGCATTTTAGTGATTCATTGTTTTCTGTGGGAGGAAGCTTATGACCTGCTCTTTTCTTTTTCCCTTCCAGAGGGAATCTGGAAAAATTGCAATCAAAACATCATTTCTTTAAGAAAATTTTGGGTAACCGAAGTTCTGGACAACAGGTAAAGTGTATTTAAACTTTGGTGGTGCTGACAAATCATCTGTAATCTGCAGAAGTAAACTGGGAGAGGGAGGAGGACAAGTTAAAAGTTAAGTCTACTTTGTGTCGGGGCTTCATTGAGGATTTCCCATATATTACCTCGTTTAGGTGGTTTTTACCTGGATCCTGGGTGTAGATCTGGGAATCTCAGAAAGAAACTGTCCTTTAAAATGCTGTTTTAAATGGATTTGCTATTGATTGGATTTAATGTCATCACAGTTTAGTTTACAATCATTTTTTAATGTCTACCATAAATAAGGTACAGAAGTATAATTTGTAGATTCTGTTATATAGTAAAGGGGTATAATATTTATTGCAAGACCATTCATTGTGGGCTTCTAAGTAAAACCAAAATCTGGTATGCTATGCAGCCTAGCTAGGGAAGATCTTCCTAGTTCCCTTCTGTCTTTTGTTTTAGTTCTTAATGATTGCCAGCAGTTTGTAGCTGTACCATCTTCTTAAACCCTTTTAGCACTTGTCTAAAATTTAAGTTTCCTGATAAATCACCCCTTCACAGTGGAGTCCAAACGAGATGTCCCCTTTATGTTCTCAGTGGTGGTTTTTCTGTGATTGGACCGAATAAGTATACCTGTGTGTTTTTTAAATTTCTATCTCACAAAATTCTGAAGGTCTCATGAAATAATAGTATGTGTAAAGAACCTAGGTCTGGCCAGGCATGGTGGCTCACACCTGTAATCCCAGCACTTTGAGAGGCCAAGGCAGGCGGATCACCTGAGGTCAGGAGTTCGAGACCAGCCTGGCTAACATGATGAACCCTCATCTCTACTAAAAATACAAAAATGGTGGCGCATGCCTGTAATCCCAGATACTTGGGAGGCTGAGGCACAAGAATCACTTGAACCTGGGAGGTGGAGGTTGCAGTGAGCCAAGATCATGCCACTGCACTGCAGCCTGGGCGAAAGAGGGAAACTGTCTCAAAAAAAAAAAAAAAGAAGAAGAAGAAGAACCAAGGTCTGAGAAACATCTCAATAAATAGTAGCTACAAGTTTACCTTTTAAACCAGAGGAGACATGAAAGCAATCCATACTTTCTAGGACCTTGTAGGGCCAACAGGTGTTGACTGAGGTGAACTGACCTGCCTGAAGATAGTAGAGAGTGAGATGCTGTTTATTCTTTTTTTTTTTTGAGATGGAGTCTTGCTCTGTTCAAGCAATTCTCCTGCCTCAGCCTCCTGAGCTGCTGGGATTACAGGCGCACACCACCGTGCCCGGGTAATTTTGTATTTTTGTAGAGACGGAGTTTCACCATGTTGACCAGGCTGGTGTTTAACTCCTGACCTCAAGTAATCTGCCCACCTTGGCCTCCCAAAGTGCTGGGATTACAGGCGTGAGCCACCGCACCCAACTGAGATGCTGTTTATTCTAACATTTGTTCCACTGTGAACCTTGAGGTTAGATTTCAAGTATTCAAAGTAGTAGTTCCTAGAGATATCATAATTAATAATTAAATTAAGATTTAATATTTGTTGATTTTCTTTTGGTATTTTTCCACTTTTATCAGGGCATACCAATTCAATCACCATGAGTTGGAGCTTCCTGACTCGCCTGCTAGAGGAGATTCACAACCATTCCACATTTGTGGGGAAGATCTGGCTCACTGTTCTGATTGTGTTCCGGATCGTCCTTACAGCTGTAGGAGGAGAATCCATCTATTACGATGAGCAAAGCAAATTTGTGTGCAACACAGAACAGCCGGGCTGTGAGAATGTCTGTTATGATGCTTTTGCACCCCTCTCCCATGTACGCTTCTGGGTGTTCCAGATCATCCTGGTGGCAACTCCTTCCGTGATGTACCTGGGCTATGCTATCCACAAGATTGCCAAAATGGAGCACGGTGAAGCAGACAAGAAGGCAGCTCGGAGCAAGCCCTATGCAATGCGCTGGAAACAACACCGGGCTCTGGAAGAAACAGAGGAGGACAATGAAGAGGATCCTATGATGTATCCAGAGATGGAGTTAGAAAGTGATAAGGAAAATAAAGAGCAGAGCCAACCCAAACCTAAGCATGATGGCCGACGACGGATTCGGGAAGATGGGCTCATGAAAATCTATGTGCTGCAGTTGCTGGCAAGGACCGTGTTTGAGGTGGGTTTTCTGATAGGGCAGTATTTTCTATATGGCTTCCAAGTCCACCCGTTTTATGTGTGCAGCAGACTTCCTTGTCCTCATAAGATAGACTGCTTTATTTCTAGACCCACTGAAAAGACCATCTTCCTTCTGATAATGTATGGTGTTACAGGCCTTTGCCTCTTGCTTAACATTTGGGAGATGCTTCATTTAGGGTTTGGGACCATTCGAGACTCACTAAACAGTAAAAGGAGGGAACTTGAGGATCCGGGTGCTTATAATTATCCTTTCACTTGGAATACACCATCTGCTCCCCCTGGCTATAACATTGCTGTCAAACCAGATCAAATCCAGTACACCGAACTGTCCAATGCTAAGATCGCCTACAAGCAAAACAAGGCCAACACAGCCCAGGAACAGCAGTATGGCAGCCATGAGGAGAACCTCCCAGCTGACTTGGAGGCTCTGCAGCGGGAGATCAGGATGGCTCAGGAACGCTTGGATCTGGCAGTTCAGGCCTATAGTCACCAAAACAACCCTCATGGTCCCCGGGAGAAAAAGGCCAAAGTGGGGTCCAAAGCTGGGTCCAACAAAAGCACTGCCAGTAGCAAATCAGGGGATGGGAAGACCTCCGTCTGGATTTAATCCTGGCGGGCTTAAAACCTGTGCTTTTCATAGTTTATGGTAAGCAGCAGCTCACTGAATAATGACTTCCATTGAGTAAACATTTGGCTCTGGTTATCTTCAGGGATGCTGTTGGCTCCTGATCCAAGCTCAGGGGACTCTGGAGGCGGGGCTGGGCTGAGGGAGAGAAAGGGAAATGCAGTGTTCCCGGGCACATGTTCTTAGCAATAATACAGTTGCAGAACTTTACATTTGTGTCTTCCAGATCTGGAGAAGAACAGACATATTTAAATCATTCTTGTGGAACAGTTTTTGTATGTACAGTATTATGGTACTTTTTTTTTTTTAGTATGAGAACTTTTTTGTATTTGTACATTGAACTGCTGTAGTTATACTTTTATATTAAAGGGGAAAAAGTCCTTATAAGTAATGCCTGTTAGGCTAGTGCTATTACTTTGTTCAGCAAATTCTACCCTGGCTTTAGAGTTTTTAATAGATGCTACACCTAATAAAAGTGCCTCTCATATTGCAGGAACGATTTCAGATGTGTAAGGAGACTGAAGAGGAGATACCAGTTTTTAGTCTTGGAAAGCAAGTTCACAGTAGAAGGAGGTTGAGATCTTTCTTTTACGTGAGAAATCTTTGAATCTCATTCATGCGATCAGAGTTGTAGCCAATTTTTGAAAACCTTATTTTCAAAGGAAATAAATGATTCACTGTAGGATTCCTTTAAATATCAAGCATCACCAGTATATGCTTTGATGGTATATGTATATAACTTAAAGTTCTTTCAAAAGCCTGATACAGAAACGTGTCCCCAGTTTGGTAGCAATGTGGAAAACCTGGCTAGAGATGATGTGGAGCTGTCCCTCAGAAAGCAAAGCCATGCCTGGAATCCCTAATAGGATGCTTAGTTGTGAACCTGTTTGATTTGCCTTAAGCCTCTATCCAGAAACCTGCCCGCTTCCCTCCCTCTGGTTAAGAAGCCAGTGGTGGATATTTTCTTTGTTAACATTAGAAATGCAAACATTCCCTTGTCACCCGAGAATACTCAAAGCTACTTGTATTGGAAATGGCAGAAGGCCTAAATCCAAATTTCTTATTTTTTATAATTTACCATAGAACTTTTGTGATTAAATTCTTACTTCTGCCAGTGGAGGTTTATGCCTGAAAGGTCATGGGGTCCTGTCTGTAAACAGACCTAAAGAGAAGTGCAGTATTTATTCCTTGTAGGCATAATGTGTTTGTCACTGACAAGCATTCATGTTCATCCCACTAGTCTTTTATTGCAGTCTTTTATTGTCATTTTCAACCTTATGTTGGAGAGCTTTGCTTTCTCATCATGTTCACATTGTCTTAAGTTTTGTGAGCTTCTGAGAAAGAGCTTGGTAAAGGTTTAAAGGGGACTTTGTTCTACCAGGGAGCATTTTATTTGGGCGTCTCACCCTTTTCTAACGAAAGCTGTTGTAAGCCACCTCTGACTTGGAAATTCTGAAAGTATGAATATTTTTTATATCTCAATTATAAAATGCCATTTCTCCATTATTTAGATGAATAGTAGAACACTGCACCCTTTGTGCAATGTTTTTCTTTATTTTTCTATTGCATTCCTACCCCCACCAAAAAAAGAAACTTAAGGAAATTTTTTTTGAGACAGGGTCTCCCTCTTTCACCCAGGCTGGAGTACAGCAGCATGATCTCAGCTCACTGCAGCCTCTGCCTCCCAGGCTCAAGCGATCATTCCACCTCAGCCCCCTGATTAGCTGGGACTACAGGCATGTGCCACCATACTTGGCTAATTCTTTTTAAAAAATTTTTTTTGTAGAGATGAGGTCTCACTATGTTGCGCAGGCTGGTCTCGAACTTTTGGGTTCAAGTGATCCTCCCGCCTCAGCCTCTCAAAGTGTTAGTATTATAGGCGTGAGCCACCACGCCCAGCCTAGAAAATTTAACCTTATCTTTTAGTCATTCATTTATTTTATTTGCTTTTTTAAAAAAAAAATCTTTAAATTTTAGCCTAGAGAAGCACCTCAGGAACTCTAAACATCTTAAGCAAAAATTAAACTCAGGTGAGACTGAAGGAGAAATTTCAGAAAGTAATACACGTGTACATCATGGGTAATTAATAGACATGCACAGTTTCCTTCAAATCAAGTGTTTAATAAGGAAATTCATATAATTCCAAGAAAACAGGCAAAATTTTGAATACATAAGCCTAGCTAAGATAAAGAACTACCAGTTAATTCTTAACGTCACTGGAGCTTCCAGCAGGTTTTTTAATTGAAGGACAAAAAGTGTCCATACATTTCGTGTTATCTCTTCAGAGCCTGAGGGAGAAGAGAGTGGCTTTGCCCAGTGGAAAGGTTGGGGATTTGAGAATGATACAGGGGGAAGGAGTCAAGCAGAAATGCCAGGAAGAACCAGGCAAAGACATTTGGCGCCAGAAGCATCCACTTAATTTCTATGAAGAGTGCCCCTGGTGTTTCATCTTGGCCTGTTTTGATGAGAATGTTATCTTTTGTGTCTGGATAACTCGTCAGCTTCTTAAAGTACATATAAAGATATTCTGTCACCTCCCCACATGCACACACTTTTAAAATCTATTTTTATTCTCTTGCTAAAGTTGTAATTATGTCAAGAATTTTCCAGCTCTAACTGCCTTCTTAGTACATGTCTTTCTGCCTTTGAAGCATATGAGTTTGCCAAAGTCATTTTCCCCCAATGACATATTGTGGACTTACATTAAGAAAATGGGCCAGGCGCGGTGGCTCAAACCTGTAATCCCAGCACTTTAGCGGGGTGGATTACCTGAGGTAATCCAGCACCCAGGCGAGTGGATTACCTGAGGTCAGGAGTTCAAGACCAGACTGGTCAACATGGTGAAACTCCGTCTCTACTAAAAATACAAAAATTAGCCAGGCGTGCTGGGTGGATGCCTGTAATCCCAGCTACTTGGGAAGTTGAGGCAGGAGAATTGCTTGAACCCAGGAGGCAGAGGTTGCAGTGAGCTGAGATCACACCATTGCACTCCAGCCTGCAAGACAGAGTGAAACTCTTGTCTCAAAAAAAAAAGAAAATGAGCCTATTGATGTCTAGCTAACCCATTGGTGGGGTCTGCATTGAATCTGTAAGAATATTGTTCTGGAACATGCAGGTGGGGTTTGTATAAAAAGCCTGTCCAACATTTAGTTCCCACCCCATCAGAATCATACTGTTTTGAATTGCCATATAAGACATGCTCCATCATGACGCTTGCTTCTCCTCCAAATACAAGTTGAGTGCTTAGTCCTTCACCTGCTAGATACAATCAACATGATTATGTTCTTTAACACAGTTGGATTTATGCAGATGTGGTGTGTCCTTTGCTCTTCTTTTTTTTCTTAAGACAGAGTCTTGCTCTTGTCGCTCAGGCTGGAGTGCAGTGGCATGATTTCGGCTCACTGCAACCTCCGCCTCCTGGGTTCAAGCGATTCTCCTGCCTCAGCCTCCCAAGTAGCTGGGATTACAGGCACCACCACCATACCCGGCTAATTTTTTTTGTATTTTTAATAGAGACAGGGCTTCATCATGTTGGCCAGGCTGGCAGGCTGGTCTCGAACTCCTGACCTCGTGATCCACCCACCTCAGCTTCCCAAAGTGCTGGGATTACAGGCGTGAGCCACCGCGCCTGGCCTGCTCTTCTTAAAACCCGTTATTCAGAAGATTTGTAAAAGAAATAGGCTTTTTTTTTTTTTTTTGGCAAATTCAAACTTGAGGGGAAAATTAGATAGCATTTTCCCCTAAAGAAATGTTAATGTTCATTTTGTGGCTTTGTTTTCAAGTTTCAGGAGCCATGTACATCTCAGAAGTGTTACGAAGTGATTAGAAAAGGCCTCTGGTAAAAGGCGTTCAAGGACCAACCATTATTATCGGTCACTTGTTTGAACTTGGCGCTTAAAAAAAAAGTTGGACTGTGATGCTTTGGTGCTCTTTATCACAGACATCAGTGATGGTCTGAAACACTCTCTAGCAGTTTATACCAAGAATGGACTTACATGTTATCAGTTACACTCATGATTTACTCGTTCAGCTTCTACAAGTTCATACTTTATGCTTTCTGTCTCATTTAAGAGACAGTCCACTTCTGAAAATAACATCGATAGTTGATGATACATTTTTGGCTAGTCAGCTTTCTGTAAAAGGCAAGTATGTTAGACATGCAGTTTCCTTCAAATCAAATGTTTAATAAGGTACTTCAAGAAACGCCTTTTTAAAAATCAAAGGTTTTGGCCAGGCATGGTGGCTCACGCCTGTAATCCCAGCACTTTGGGAGGCCAAGGTGGGCGAATCACAAGGTCAGGAATTTGAGACCAGCCTGGCCAACATAGTGAAACCCCATCTCTACTAAAAATACCAAAAATAGCCGGGCGTGGTGGCGGGCACCTGTAATCCCAGCTACTCAGGAGGCTGAGATGAGAATCACTTGACCCCAGGAGGTAGAGGTTGCAGTGAGCCAAGATTGCGCCATTGCGCTTCAGCCTGGGCAATGAGTGAAACTCTCTCTCTCAAAAACAAAAAAAAAATAATAGTAATAATAAAGTCCCTGCATGCAGTTTGGAAATAAAATTTAAACTCATCTATATGTAATAAATATGTAATAATTCACAGTCACCATCAAATGTTGGAATCATTGAATTGCATACTTGTACTCATTCCGGCCACATCATGAAGAGTTTAAAGATGTGTATTTGCTGTTGTCCCTATGTAGTTCTATTGATGTTTGGTTTTGTTTTTTGGGGTTTGTTTTGAGCCCAGGCTGGAGTGCAGTGGCACAATCTCAGCTCACTACAGCCTGGACCTCCTGGGCTCAAGCAATCCTCCCACTTCAGCCTCCCAAGTAGCTGGGCTGCAAGTGCTTACCACCACACCTGGCTAATTTTTGTATTTTTTGTAGAGACAGGGATCTCACTATGTTGCCCAGACTGGTCTCAAACTCCTGGGCCCAAGTAATCTTCCTGTCACAGCCTCCCAAGGTGCTGGGATTATAGGCATAAGCCACTGTGCCCAGCCTGTTTTTAATAGTGGTATTAAGTGGGTTTGGTTCCTGTGTTATTAATCAACATTAATAATCGTACTTTTTTTTTTTTTAAAAAGAAACCATGGTATTCTAAAATCAGGAGTCCAAATAAAAGAAAGTTCTCGGCTGTGCGTGGTGACTAACACCTATAATCCCAGCACTTTGGGAGGCTGAGGTGGGTGGATCACTAGAGGTCAGAAGTTTGAAACAAGCCTGGCCAACATGGTAAAACCCCCTCTCTACTAAAAATACAAAAATTAGCCGGGCATGGTGGTGCACACCTGTAATCCCAGCTACTCGGGATGTTGAGGCATGAGATTTCCTTGAACCTGGAAGGCAGAGGTTGCTGTGAGCCGAGATCGCGCCACCACACTCCAGCCTGGGCGACGGAGTAAGACTGTCACCAAAAAAGAGGGAAAAAGTTCTCCAGTGCAGTTTCTACAGAGATAAAAGAAGTAATAGTTCTGGCTGGGTGTGGTGGCTTATGCCTGTAATCCCAACACTTTGGGAGGCCAAGGCAGGTGGATCACATGAGGTCAGGAGTTTGAGACCAGCCTGGCCAACATGGCAAAACTGTCTCTACTAAAAATATAAAAATTAGGTATGGTGGCACGCGCCTGTATTTACAGCTACTTGGGAGGCTGAGGCATGAGATGAGAATCTCTTGAACCCAGGAGGCAGAGGTTGCAGTGAGCTGAGATTACACCACTGCACTCCAGCTTGGGTGATGGAGTGAGACTCAAAAGGTACTAGTTCTGCATTTCAGAATTGGCTTGTTGAACCAGGCTATGTGCTTCCAAGATTTAAAATGTTTTTCTGTATTATACTCTCAATTGTGTTTTTAAAAATCTCTTAAAGAAATCTCTACCTCAGGCACTAAGTGTTATGACGTGGGTAGCATATTGATATCGAAAACTTAGCTAGGACTTCCAGCCTTTTAAGATAATTTAAATGTAAAATTAAACGGTTAACCAGCAATCTAATGTCATGTGGTGTGCAGTTTGGATATTGCATGAACAGCTAAGGAATCACCTGTTCTAGTGCCAAAGATCACTCATTGCTAATTTTGTTCTGTACAGCTTATGTAATATTTTCATGGTGGAGACGGACTCTGTGTGCTTAGGGCCTTGTCTCTAGGAAGATTTTGTCAATTCCAAATACAGTTTTGAAGATTCATTTGTCGTTTGTGCTTCCTTTCTCAGAATTCGAAACCAACTGAAAATCAGCTGCCAGGAAATGTCATATTGAGGATTTTACCGTATTTATATAAAATAATAGCTAAGAGCTTAGTGATATACACAGAAAACCTAATACAAAAATCTCTTCCTCATACATTTCGCTTGTAAGTTGATCTTGGTGGAAATACTTGAGCAGAGAAATTTCCAACTAAAGGTTTGGGCTTAAAAGATGCCTTTTTTCATAGCTGATTTGAAGCTCTTCTGGGACTACTGTGGCTAAATAGGTCAGCATATTCGTGGCGTCGCAATCTGGGGAATATAGGTAGCCTGGTGTGGGAGGCTGGGGTCTAAGCTCAAAAGCTGGGAATGCACCCTTGACTTCCCTCGGTTCTGGAGGCCTTTCCTGGAGTGCCGTCTGCAAGGGACCCTTTGCGGCAGCAGAGTCAGCAGTGTCGTTGAAAAGCCTAATCCACCTCCTGAGGAGGGAGCAGCAGTGCCCTCTTGTTCCCTCAGACATGGGATAGCTGACTGGTAGGTCACGAACAGCTCACCCTCAGCAGCACAGATTGTAAACTGGTCAGCCAACCATATTTGGTAATGAACTTGTGAGCTATTTGAACGCTATTGGAGCAGTTAAATCACTCTGGATCTGTTAGTTTTGAAAGTAGATTCTTTGGCAGATTTGTCATCAGAACGGAGACTAATACCTGTGGCATCAAATCTGTTTTCTTTGCTACACAGAGTTTGAAAACTGTTTTTAAGGTTTTAAGGGCTTATATGATACTTTTAGGGTTTGTTTCCTTTAGATATCTCCCATTGGAAGCAGGTTACACAACAGCATGAAGAATATGGAAGCAGAGGCAAATTTGGGAACAGAATCCAGGTCTGTACAATCCAGTATCCTTTGTTCTTGCAAGAGGAGGGTCCAGAAGCAGCTGTTAGCGGTGCTCACAAGGGTTTAGGGGCATCTTTGCTGGGTGGACCTTGCATCTGTCTATTACAATACTTTTTCAAAATGTAACCATTGGACCATTGGACTACTTGTTAGAAGTAACAGTATTGCTATTAACATAGATTCCTAGGCCAAGGCGGGCGGATCACGAAGTCAGGAGATTGAGTCCATCCTGGCTAAAATGGTGAAACCCCATCTCTACTAAAAATACAAAAAAATTAGCCGGCCGTTGTGGCGGGCGCCTGTAGTCCCAGCTACTCAGGAGGCTGAGGCAGGAGAATGGTGTGAACCCAGGAGGCGAAGCTTGCAGTGAGCCGAGATCGCGCCACTGCACTCCAGCCTGGGCAACAGAGCTAGACTCTGTCTAAAAGAAAAAAAAATATATATATATATATATAACACAGACAGCGATATATAGATTCCTAGTCTGGGCAACATAGTGAGACCCTGTCTCTACAAAAAATAAGCAAAAAATTAGCTAGGCATGGTAGTACTCAACCTGTAGTCTGAGCTCCTTGGGAGGCTGAGGCAGGAAGATCGGTTGACCGCCGAGGTGGAGGCTACAGTGAGCCGTGGTTGTGCCACTGCGCGCCACCCTGGATGACAGAGCGAGAGCGAGACCCTGTCTGTCTGTCTGTCTGTCTCTCTCTCTATATATATATATATGTGTGTGTGTGTGTGTGTATTTTAGATCCATTGCAGACCTACATAATCAGAACTAACAAGTTCTCTGGGGGATTCATTTTTTTAAATCTTTTAAGATATAATTTACATGGAGTAAAACTGTTGTATAGTTAGAAATGCATACAGTTAAGTAACCACACCAGAAAGTGCAGAATAGTTGCATTACCCCCAAATTATCTGGTGATTCTTATGTACATTATAGTTTGAAAATCACTCATTTTTAAAAAATTGTTTGAAGTAGCCAAAATAAAAGGGGAAAGAATTGTTTTGAATTACCTCCTCTGTTCAAGAAGGTTTAGACCTGGCGTAGTACATGAGTTTCATCTCATCAGTCAGCTCAGAATGACTGCTGGCTCCCCGGAGGGGAGACATACATAGAGGATCCAGGGACTCCTCTGGGTTCAGCCAAATAATCTATCAGTGATTTTGAGGTTGGGGCAGGGTTGATGGAAGAGTGTGCCATCCCTGACTAGATGTTAAGCATGTTTCAAAATATCATTGATATGGGAGTGCTGGGAAGGGAAGAGGTGGTCCCTTTAAATGATATGGAAGGGAGGAAGGGAAGTGCTGCATAGAGGATGGCATGGTTCCTGGCTAGGGCTCCGCCCCCACGGACCTAGGTGAGGACTGGCATTTCCTGCCCAAATGCTTTGCCCCCATTCCCTAGACCCTAGTAGGCAGATGCAGGCGGCTGGATGTCCGGAGGAACACACCGACGCACTGGCGCGCTGGCAGGCCACCGACCTGCAGAAGCAGAATGACATGGAGTTTGGCCTGGGCAGTCAGAGGAGAGCCCGGGCCGCCAAGTGGCCGGACTCCAGGGGAAAACCATCTCCCTTCTGGCTCCCCCATCTGCTGAGAGCTACTTCCACTCAATAAAACCTTGCACTCATTCTCCAAACCCACGTGCGATCCGATTCTTCCAGTACACTAAGGCAAGAACCTCGGGATACAGAAAGCCCTCTGTCCTTGCAATGAGGCAGAGGTCTAATTGAGCTAACACAAGCCGCCTATAGACAGCTAAACTAAAAGAGCAAAACTAAAAGCACACTGTAACATAACGCCTACTGGGGCTTCAGCTGTAAACATTCACCCCTAGACGCTGTCTTGGGGTCAGAGCCCCATAGCCTGCTCATCTGTATGCTCCCCTAGAAGTTTGAGGTTTGAGCAGCGGGGCACTGAAGAAGTGAGCCACTCCCCCATCGCACACCCTGCAAGGGGACAAGGGAACTTTTCCTGTTTCATCATGAAATAATGGATTTAGTGGCCGGGAGGGGTGGCTCACGCCCGTAATCCCAGCACTTTAGGAGGCTGAGGCGGGTGGATCATGAGGTCAGGAGTTCCAAGACCAGCCTGGCTAAGATGGCGAAACCCCGTCTCTACTAAAAATACAAAAATTAGCTGGGCGCGGTGGAAGGCACCTGTAATCCCAGCTACTCGGGAGGCTGAGGCAAGAGAATTGTTTGAATCTGGGGCGGGTGGGCAGAGGTTGCAGTGAGTCGAGATTGCACCACTGCACTCCAGCCTGGGTAACAGAGTGAGACCATCTCAAAATAAATAAAATATGAATTTAAACTTCTGGATCATGACTATGACTAGGCCCATGTGAAAAGAACCATCTCACCTTGTATGTAAGCAAGAGTTGGTGTCATTACTTAGAAATGTCTCCTTCTTACAGTTAATGACATCTTGGAGGAACTTAGAAACAGGAAGTGACTCAGGATTGGGAAGCACCAGAAAAAGCTGCTGACATGACATGGTGACAAGCATTCTTTGTCAATTGACTTTTTCTCCCGCCCCCTGGATCCTAAGGAAATGGCACAGCATTTCCTTGCCCTGTCCTTGACGTGCTATGCCTACTCTAAGCTAGATAGGGGCTTGTGAAAGAAAAACCTAAGGAAGCCCCCTGCTCGTGCCTGGAGGAAAGAACTGACGACTTCGTCTTTGCCCTCAGCCAAACCGCCACAAGTATCTTTGTCTGCCTGGCTCTCCTGGGGCCATCACAGAGGGCTGGGGATGCTGACAGCCATAAACTCCAGGCGGGGCAGAACCAAGCAGCTGTTCATAAGCGATTTCAGTGCATGTCCAGTGACCCGAATGGGACCCGACCATGGGGAAAATGATACAGAACTAGATCGCTTTCTTTAAATTTTATTTTTAGTTTGTGTACTCCTATGGAAGTGTAATTTTATCTTTGTGCTGGGAACACTGAAAAGCACCGATGGGGAGCTCCTTTGGCCTGGCCCATTTTTCTGAAAGCACATTGCAGCTGCAGCTTCTGCCCAGCAGGCAGAGACTGATGTTAGATCCTGTACCCAGCTGCTGCTGGGAGAAGGGACAGACTCAGCCTCTGACTGCAGGGACATCTGCAGGAAGATCGGGGAACCTGAAAACACTTTTAACTGCAAAAGCCCTGGAAACAGTAAATGCAAATTGTTCCGTGGATTGTTGACTTCACATTCAAACCATCGGGAAGTGATCGAGACTGGAAGCGTCGACAAGGATCTGCAAGGTCTGGGACCAGAGACCAGCTTGTGATCCTGCTGTGGAGTGCTAGGGGTCCACTCTGGGGAGGGGGCTTTGGCCTAGAAGAGACATGGTATAGGGTGGGAACTGTTACAGTCATGTAACACTTAACATCAGGTGATTCTGTCATTGTACAAATATAGAGTGAACTCACACAAACCTATACAGCATAGTCTACTACACACGTAGGCTCTGTGGTATAGCCTATTGCTCCTAGGCTACAAACCCATCAGTGTGTGTCTATACTGAATGCTGTAAACAATGGCAACACAATGGTATTTGTATATCTAGACATATCTAAACAAAAGGTACAGTGAAAGATAAAATATATACAGTATAAAAGATTTTTTAAAAAGGCTGGGCATGGTGGCACACTCCTGTAATCCCAGCACTTTGGGAGTCCTGAGGCGGGAGGATCACTTCATCCCAGGAATTCGAGACGAGCCTGGGCAACATGGCGAAAACCCATCTTGACCAAAAATACAAAAATTAGCCGGGCGTGGTGGTGGGCGCCTGTAATCCCAGCTATTCAGCAGACTGAGGCGTGAGAATCACTTGAACCACCCGGGAGGCGGAGGTTGGAGTGAGCCAGGATGGCACCACTGCACTCCAGCCTGCACGACAGACTGAGACCCCGTCTCAAACAAAAAAGAAAAGAAAATGTGGTCCCTCCATACAATAGAAAGTTATTCAGCTTTGAAAGAAGGAAATCCTGACATCTGCTATATGAATGAGAGTTGAAGACATTATGCTGAGTGGATTAAGCCCAGCCACAAAAAGACAAATACTGTGTGACTCCACTTATATGAGACTCAGAATAGTCAAAATCATGAAAACAACATAGAGTGGTGGTGGCCAGGGGCTGGAGGGAGTGGGGAATAGGCAGTTGTCAATGGCTATAGAGTTTTAGTTTTGCAAGATGAAAAACTTCTAGGGATCTGCTACACAGACGTGCATATAGTTAACACCACTGAACTGTACTCTTTTTTTTTTTTTCTTTTTGAGACAGAGTCTCGCTCTTTTGCCCAGGCTGGATCGCAGTGGCACGATCTTGGCTCACTGCAACCTCAGCCTCCCGAGTAGCTGGGATTAGAGGCGCCTGCCACAACGTCCAGCTAATTTTTGTATTTTTTAGTAGAGACGGGTTTTTGCCATGTTAACCAGGCTGGTCTTGAACTCCTGACCTCAGGTGATCTGCCCACCTCGGCCTCCCAAAGTGCTGGGATGACAGGCGTGAGCCACTGCGCCTGGCCTAAACTGTACTCTTAAACATTGAGAGGGTAAGTTTTGTATTATGTGTTTTTTACCACAATTTAAAATTTTAAAAAATGTATTCAAACAAATAAAAGAATTTTGAGGCTCATGCCTGTAATCCCAGCACTTTGGGAGGCCAAGGCAGGCGGATCACCTGAGATCAAGAGTTTGAGACCAGCCTGGCCAACATGGTGAAACCCTGACTCTACTAAAACTACAAAAATTAGGTGGGTGTGGTGGCGGGTGCCTGTAGTCCCAGCTACTTGGGAGGCTGAGGCAGGAGAATCGCTTGAACCCAGGAGGCGGAGGTTGCAGTGAGCCAAGATCATGCCACTGCACTCCAGCCTGAGTGACAGAGTGAGACATTCTGTCTTTTTTTTTTTTTTTTGAGACGGAGTTTCACTCTTGTTGCCCAGGCTGGAGTGCAATGACTCGATCTCAGCTCACCTCAACCTCCGCCTCCCGGGTTCAAGCAATTCTCCTACCTCAGCTTCCTGAGTAGCTGGGATTACAGGCACGCGCCACCACGCCCAGCTAATTTTGTATTTTTAGTAGAGACGGGATTTCTCCATGTTGGTCAGGCTGGTCTCGAACTCCCGACCACAGTTGATCCGCCTGCCTGGGCCTCCCAAAATCCTGGAATTACAGGCTTGAGCCACTGTACCCAGCAACATTTTGTCTTAAAAAAAAAAAAAAAAAAAAAGGCTGGGCTTGGTGGCTTACGCCTGTAATCCCAGCACTTTGGGAGGCTGAGGCAGGCAAATCACGAGACAGATCACCTGGGCAAGAGAGGGAGACTCCATCTCAAAAAAAAAAAAAAAAGAAAAGAAAATTAAGTCCCCCCCATGCTCCTGAGTCTTCTCACTCCTCATGGGTGACCACTGTTCAGTCTACCATTTCTTCCCAGAAATATCTGTGCACATACAAGCATATACATATGTCTACTCTTTGCTTAGCAAACCATTTATTCAGCCAAATTACAATTGTTGTCTTTGATAATAGCAGGCTACAGACCTCCAAATCCTAAATTGGTGGCCCCAAAATTAGAGAACTTACTTTGTCTTGAAGAGAATGCTTGCGAATTGACCAGGAACCCCTACTGCCAGTGTACATGAATTAGACTTCCATAAAGATTATAACTTAGGTGCCAGAATATACATTTTGAAATGAATGTAGGTCATCTAAAGGCATTTTTAGCTTCTAAACATTAACTTTATAGGGGCATAATTTACAGACAATAAATATACCTGTTTACAGTGCATAGAGTTCAATTAGGTTTTTTTTTTTTTTTTTTTTTTTTTGAGAAAGGGTCTTGCTCTGTTACTCAGGCAGAAGTGCAGTTGCATAGCTCACTGCAGCCTCGATCTCCTGGGCTCAAGTGATCCCCCCACCTCAGCCTCCCAAGCAGCTAGGACTACAGGCACATGCCACTACATCCGGCTAATTTTTAAGTTTTTCTGTGGATATGGGGGTCTCACTGTGTTGCCCAGGCTGGTCTTGAATTCCTGGGTTCAAGTGATTCTCTTGTCTCAGCATCCCAAAGTGTTGAGATTACAAGTGTGAGTCACTGCACCCAGCTGACTTTTTTTTTTTTTTTTTTTTTTTTTTTTACTGTAAATACCATTGCCTTCTTTTGGGAGGGTTATTCTCAGTTTTAATTACTTATGGTTTTCTGGTTATGAAGATACTACGAGTTCCTTATTTTAAAATAGAGACAATTCAGAAAATAAAGAGAAACCAAAAGACATCAATAATTGCTCCATCCCTCAAAAAAAAAAATTTGGCATTATTAGCATTGTCTTTTTAAAAGCATATATGTGGCCAGGCACAGCGGCTTATACTTGTAATCCTAACATTTTGGGAGGCGAAGGCAGGAGGATAGTTTAAGGCCGGGAATTCAAGACCAGCCTGGGCAACATAGCAATTCTCCCATTTACACACACACACACACACACACACACACACACACAGACACACACAAAATTTGGGCTGGGCCGGGCGTGGTGGCTCACACCTGTAATCCCAGCACTTTGGGAGGCCAAGACGGGCGGATCACAAGGTCAGGAGATCGAGACCATCCTGGCTAACACGGTGAGACCCCGTCTCTACTAAAAATACAAAAAAAAAAAAAATTAGCCTGGTGTGGTGGTGGGTGCCTGTAGTCCCAGCTGCTTAGGAGGCTGAGGCAGGAGAATGGCGTGCACCCGGGAGGCAGAGCTTGCAGTGAGCTAAGATCGCACCACTGCACTCCAGCCTGAGTGACAGAGCAAGACTTCACCTCCAAGACTTCACCAGGCCGGGCATGGTGGCTCATGCCTGTAATCTCAGCACTTTGGGAGGCCGAGGCGGGTGGATCACCTAAGTTCAGGAATTCGAGACCAGCCTGGCCAACATGGCGAAACCTCATCTCTACTAAAAATACAAAAAGTAGCTGGGCGTGGTGGCACACACCTGTGATCCCGGCTATCCGGGAGGCTGAGACAGCAGAATTGCTTGAACCCGGGAAACAGAGATTGCAGTGAGCCAAGACTGCACCACTGCACTCCAGTCTCGGCAATAAAGCAAGATCTTGTCTCAAAAAAAAAAATTGGCCAGGCGCGGTGGCTCATGCCTGTAATCCCAGCACTTCGAGGGGCTGAGGTGGGCAGATCACGAGGTCAGGAGATCAAGACCATCCTGGCTAACATGGTGAAACCCTGTCTCTACTAAAAATACAAAAAAAATTAGCTGGGTGTGGTGGCGGGCACCTGTAGTCCCAGCTACTCTGGAGGCTGAGGCAGGAGAATGGTGTGAACCCAGGAGGCGAGCTGGCAGTGAACCGAGATCACACCACTGCACTCCAGCCTGGGCGACAGAGCAAGACTCCGTCTCAAAAAAAAAAAAAAAATTTGGCTGGATGTAGTGGCTCGTGCCTGTAATCCCAGCACTTTGGGAGGCTGAGGTGGGTGGATCACCTGAGGTTGGGAGTTCAAGACTAGCCTGACCAACGTGGAGAAATCCCTGTCTCTACTGAAAATACAAAAAATTAGCCGGGCGTGGTGGCACATTCCTGTAATCCCAGCTACTCGGGAGGCTGAAGCAGGAGGACTGCTTGAGCCCAGGAGGTCAGGCTGCAGTGAGCTATGATCGCGCCAACACACTTCAGCCTCAGCAGCAGAGTGGGATCCTGTGTCTAAAACATAAAAAATAAATGCACACATGCACTTACTCATCTGTAAACACGGATAATAATTTCAAGTGTCCTCATATAGTAATTCTCTGAACAAGGATTGGTATGTGGTTTTTAATTTCAGAAAAACTGAAAGCCATATTAAATTTAGCCCAAGTAACTTTATCAGATTTAGCCCAAATCAAGTTAAAATGAAGGCCTTTTTTTTTTTTTTTTTTTTTGAGTCAGGGTCTTGCTCTGTTACCCAGGCTGGAGTGCAGTGTGTGACCTCAGCTCACTGCAGGCTCAACCTCCTGGGCTCAAGTGATCCTGCCACTTCAGCTTCCCAAGTAACTGGGACCACAGGTGCGCACCACCACAGCCAGCTAATTTTTTATATTTTATGTGGAGATGAGGTCTTGCCATGTTACCCATACTCATCTCGAACTCTGTGCTCAAGCAGTCTTCCCACCTTGGCCTCCCAAAGTGCTGGGATTACAGGCGTGAGCCACCGCACCCGGCTCCATCCTCTTTTCAACAACACTGGTCATTAGGCTTGGTTTTCTTTTTCTTTTTTTTTTGAGACGAGTCTTGCTCTGTTGCCCAGGCTAGAGTATAGTGGTGCAATCTCAGCTCACTGCAACCTGAGCCTCTGGGGTTCAATCAATTCTCCTGCCTCAGCCTCCCAAGTAGCTGGGATTACAAGCGTATGCCACCGCGCCTGGCTAATTTTTGTATTTTTAGTAGAGACGGGGTTTTACCATCTTGGCCAGGCTGGTTTCGAACTCCTGACCTCGTGATCCACCCGTCTCAGCCTCCCAGAATACTGGGATTACAGGCATGAGCCACTGCGCCCGGCCAGAAAAGACATTTCTACAACGTGCATGTGCCATGGGGTGTGTCTCAAATGAAACTGTCTTGCCTCCACATCCCAAAGATAACTGAAATTTCAGTTTAACAGTTAAGCAGTATAGTTGTCAGCCAAGCACGGTGGCTCATACTTGTAATCCCAGCATTTTGGTAGGCCAAGGAGGGAGGATTGCTTAAGCCCAGGAGTTCGAGACCAGCCTGGGCAAATATTGAGACCCTGTCTCCACAAAAATTAAAATTAAAATTAACTGGGGCTGGGCGTGGTGGCTCACGCCTGTAATCCCAGCACTTTGGGAGGCCAAGGCAGGCAGATTGCCTGAGGTCGGGAGTTCGAGAAACCCCATCTCTACTAAAAATATAAAAATTAGGTGGGTGTGGTGGCGCACGCCTGTAATCCCAGCTACTCAAGAGGCTGAGGCAGGAGAATTGCTTAAACCCGGGAGATGGAGGTTGCAGTGAGCCAAGATTGCCCCACTGCACTCCAGCCTGGGCGACAGAGTGAGACTGTCTCAAAAAAAATTAAAATAGGCCTTGTGCAGTGGCTTACGCTTGTAATCCCAGCACTTTGGGAGGCCGAGACAGGCGAATCACGAGGTCAGAAGTTCGAGACCAGCCTGGCCAACATGGTGAAACCCTGTCTCTACTAAAAATACAAAAAATTAGCTGGGCCTGGTGGTGAGACCCTGTAATCCCAGCTACTCGGGAGGCCGAGGCAGGAGAATTGCTTGAATCCGGGAGGGGGATATTGCAGTGAGCCAAGATCGCACCTGCACTCCAGCCTGGGCGACAGAGTGAGACTCCGTCTCAAAAATAAATGAATAAAATAAAATAACATAAGATGGGCGTAGTGGCTCACGCCTGTAATCCCAGCACTTTGGGAGGCCAAGGTGGGCAGATCACCTGAGGTTGGGAGTTCGAGACCAGCCTGACCAACATGGAGAAACCCCATCTCTACTAAAAATACAAAATTAGCCGGGCATTGTGGTGCATGCCTGTAATCCTGGCTACTCAGGAGGCTGAGGCAGGAGAATCACTTGAACCCGGGAGTCAGAGGTTGTGGTGAGCCAAGATTGCGCCATTGCACTCCAGCCTAGGCAATAAGAGCGAAATTCCGTCTCAAAAAAATAACAAAATAAAATAAAATAGGGGCTAGGAGCGGTGGCTTGTGCCTGTAATCCCAGCACGTTGGGAGGCCAAAGCGGGTGGATCACCTGAGTCAGGAGTTCAAGACCATCCAGACCAACATGGTGAAACCCTGTCTCTACTAAAAATACAAAAATTAGCTGGGCGTGGTGACTCACACCTGTAGTCCCAGCTACTTGGGAGGCTGAGGCAGGAGAATTGCTTGAACCCAGGAGGTGGAGGTTGCAGTGAGCTGAGATCGCACCACTGCACTCCAGCCTGGTGATAGAGAGAGACTCCGTCTTTAAATAAAATAAAATAGATAAACAAATAACTAAAATTAACTGGGTATGGTGGCATGCTTATAGTCGTAGCTACTCAGGAAGCTGAGGTGGAAGGATCACTTGAGCCTGGGAGGTCGAGGCTGCAGTGAGCCATGATGGAGCCACTGCACGGCCAACAGAGCAAGACCCTATCTCAAAAATAAATAAATAAATAGATAAATAAAAGAACCAATAAAAGTAAAAACAGTTGTGAGCCAGTCTGGATTTTCTGGTCCCATTTTACATTTGCCCATTTGTTCTAGTCTTGTGTAGCACTGAGCAGTTCACTCCACAAGCATTTATTAAGCACCACTCATGTTGCAGGCACCAGATTCCATGCTGGAACTATGACACTGTAACAGGCAGACCCCATCCCACTCTTCAAGGGGCCGACGCTGCTGAGGGGGATAGACAGGCTGTCAGGGCTCAGGGTGCTGCATGCTTGGACCCAGAGAGCTGATGAGAAAGTGCTGCAGGAGCACGGGGCACAGGCATCTCACCCAGGCTGGCTTTCTGGAGCAGTGATGGATAAATTGCCACCTAACAGATGAGTAGGAGTTAGTCATATAAAGTGGGCTGGAGGCCAGAAGTGGTGGTTCACCCCTGTAATCCAGCACTTTGGGAGGCTGAATTGCTTGAATGTAGGAGTTCAAGACCAGCCTGGGAAACATGGCAAAACCCCCTCTCTACAAAAAATACAAAAATTAACCAGGTGTGGTGGCACACGCCTGTAGTCTCAATTACTCGGGGGACATGAGGCAGGAGAATCACTTGAGCCTGGCGGGGGTGAAGGCTGCAGTGAGACGAGATTGTGCCAAAGCACTACAGCCTAGGTGACAGAGTGAGACTCCATCTCAAAAAATAAATAAAAATAAATAAAATGGGAGGAAATCATAAATGCGGGGGAAGGTCCAACGGTGACAGCTTTCAAGGAACAGGAACAGAAAGAAATTCCCAAGGCAGGAGCCTAGCGGGGAAGATGGGCTGAAATGGGCTGGAGAGGCGAGCAGGGAAGGGGCAGGTGAGCCAGAGCTCTGGCCACAGCCACGCTGGGAGGAGGGTCTGTGGTGCTCAGCCTGTAAGACTGGAGCAGGTGGTGGCATGAGCAGGAGGCCGGTTTGGACTTGGCAGCCCCCATTGTTTGCCCCAAGGACTGGACAGCAGTGGGAACTGTGGCAGTGGGGGCAGCAATGCTACAGTGCACTGGGGCTGCGGAGGCGCTGGGGCTGGGAGTGGGGCTGGGGGTGGTTGGGGTGGTGGTTTGTGTTTAAGGATGAAAAGGCCTGGGTTATGGGAAGGAGCAGGAGACATGGGGGAGAGGATTGGTAAATGGCAGAACCATGGCCTGAAGTGGTACGAGGGGCAGGGGCTCGAAGCAAAGTGGGAGGGGTTAGCCCTTGGGGAAGAGCCTGAAGGTGCTGGGAAGAAGCAAGCTGGGAGCTGGGGAGCTGGCCTTTCTCCTAGGAGCATGAGGGGAGAGGCCATCAGGGAGAGAAGGAGTGGGACAGGGTGAGTTCTGAAGAGAGCAGAGGAGGAGAAATTAAATGGCAGGAAGAGGGGAGGGAACCCCGGGCACTGTGGGTGTGAAGGCCACACAGTGCCCCACTGAGGCTGGAGATGCTGGTTTTGCAGAGACACCTGTCTGAGCCATCCTGGGACCCCCCCATACCCCTTAGAGCAGCCCTACGCCTCTACCCCACTCCTGCACTTACATCCTCCACCCAGAAATGACCCTCAGATGGGAGAAGTGACAGGTGCCCCACAATAAAATGGAGTTTTCTGCAGCAAAGTCCCTACAATGGAGTCGTAGAACGTGTTCCTCGCAGGGGCCGCTGAGATGACGGCGACATGGTGCTTTCGGGGGCGGCTGGGATCCAGCTCCACATGGAAGAAGTGCCTGGGATTCTGCTGGAGGAAAGGCAGATAGCGAGTTTATTTTTAAACCCAAGTGGGCACCGCGGCTGCCAGAGAGAAGCAGACGGCTCTTGGGGAGAGTGGAGATTGGCAGCCGGTCAGACACTTGTCAGGAAGCCTGAGGCTGCCAAGCAGGCAGGGGTTCAGGTGGCGGAGGGCCAGGGCTGAACAGAGGGGTCTGTGGGGGTGAGGGCAGCAGCAATTAACCCTTCGGGGCCCAACACCAGCATGGCCTAAGGAGGTAGCCAGGCCTGGAGGACTGAGTGTAGTGAGTGGGGACCTCAGGCTGGGCTGCCCCTGGGGCCTCATGGAGCCAGTGTAAGTGATAACTGTCCTAGTCCCTGCACCCAGTGGTGGCCCAGGCTTGGTCTCCACCTGTAGTCAGATGGGCCATGTGAATAGCCTTGTGCAAAGCAAAGGAGTCTGTCGGGGACCCCTTGCTGCTCTCCATGCTCTGAAGTCCCCTGGGCCTCTTGCATTGGGGTGTTCTTTTTTTTGAGACAGAGCCTCCCTCTGTCACCCAGGCTGGAGTGCAGCGGCGTGATCTTGGCTCACTGCAACCTCCCCTTCCCAGGTTTAAGCAATCCCCCTGTCTCAGCCTCCAGAGTAGCTGGGATTACAGGCACCAGCCACCATGCACGGCTAAGTTTTGTATTTTTAGTAGAGACGGGGTTTTACCATGTTGGCCAGGCTGTTCTCTAGCTCCTGAGCCCAAGTGATCCACCTGCCTCAGCCTCCCAAAGTGCTGGAATTACAGGTGTGAGGCACTGCGCCTGGCCACACTGTCAGCATTCTGAGGAGCCAAGTGGCACTTAGTCCTGAGAGCTGACTTGGAATGCCGCCTGTGACTGAGGTGGAGGGCATGGCTTCATGGCCTCATCAACCTCATGGGGACTCGGCGAAATCTCGGTGGTGAACAGGCCTCCTAAGGACTCCTGCGCATGGCAAGGGCTGTCAGGGCACATTTCAGGAGCTGTCGCCAGGGATGGTCTCCAGGTTGTAACAGCTTTGGCCTCTTAGCTGTTACCACCACTGACTGGTGTTTATTTCCCACCTTTGCTTTCAACACCAAAGGCCTGAAGAGCCCAGGCCACAGGCACTGGGTTTCTGGGCTCAGCTGAAAGTCTTCAAGAATCTTCCTCAGCATGAAGCCTTGGGCTGGGGCTGCCTCTCTCCTGCTGATCTTCTGGAAAGATTGACAGAAATCTTCTTTTGCCTAAAGCAAGTTCCTGGGGGCCAGAGCCCCTTTCAGGGCAGGATAAATCTAGGTCTCTCACTCTAGATTAAGTTAAAATTCCTTGATCCTGCCAACATCAGCCTGACTTGTCTCTTGCCTTCTTCTTCTTCTTCTTTTTTTTTTTTGAGACGGAGTCTTGCTCTGTCACCCAGGCTGGAGTACAATGGCACCATCTCAGCTCACTGCAACCTCCACCTCCTGGGTTCAAGCGATTCTTCTGCCTCAGCCTCCAGAGTAGCTGGGATTACAGGCACGCACCACCATGCCTGGCTAATTTTTTTGTATTTTTAGTAGAGATGGGGTTTCACCATGTTGGCCATGCTGGTTTCCATCTCCTGACCTCGTGATCCACTCACCTCAGCCTCCCAAAGTGCCGGGATTACAGGCGTGAGCCACTGCGCCCGGCCATCTCTTGCCTTCTAGAAAGGACTATACACAAAGGTTCCCTCTGACCTTTAAGGAGGCAGTGTCTGCTGCTCCTGACCTAAGTCTTTCACGCGTAGTTGTCTGTTTTCTCTTCTGTCCTTTCCTTCTTTCAACGCTTCCTGGGTGTAAATGTTGCTTCTTAACAGTATCTGTAATAGCCACATGTAGCTGCTGAGTTTGAAATTGGGCACAATGCATCCCTGATTTCAAAGACTTTGTACAAAAAAAAAAAAAGGATGTACCATCTCAATAATTATTTTACATTGATTATATGTTGGTATGAGAATATTTTGGATGTATTAGATTTATTTATTTATTTTTAGTTTTTTAGTTTGAGATGGAGTCTTTTAGTTTTAGTTTACTTTTTAGTTTTTTGAGATGGAGTCTCGCTCTGTAGCCCAGGCTGGAGTGCACTGGCACGATCTCGGCTCACTGCAACCTCCGCCTCCTAGGTTCAAGCAATCCTCCTGCCTGGGATTACATCTGGGATTACAGATTACAGGCGCCCGCTACCACATCAGCTAATTTTTGTATTTTTAGTAGAGATGGGGTTTCACCATGTTGGCCAGGCTGGTCTTGAACTCCTGACCTCATGATCCGCCTGCCTCAGCCTCCCAAAGTGCTGGGATTATAGGCTGAGCCACTGCACCCAGCCCCCCAACCCAAAAAAAAAATTGGCCAGGCATTAGCCGGGCGTGGTGGCATGCACCTTTAATCCCAGCTACTTGGGAGGCCGAGGTGAAAGGATCCCTGGAACCCTGGAGGTGGAGGTTGCAGTGAGCCAAGATGGCGCCACTCCACTAGGGTGACAGAGCAAGCTCAGTCTCAAAAGAAAAAAAAAAAGAAGAAGAAAATTAGCCAGGCATGATGGCCAGCACCTGTGATCCCAACTACTTAGGAGGCTGATGTGGGAAGATTGTTTGAGCCCCAGTGCTCAATGCTGCAGTGAGCTATGATGCATTACTACACTCCAGACTGGACGACAGACTCAAAAAAGAAAAAAAAAAAGTGAGGGGTGAGGGGGATGATTCGGAGGCAACCTGGAATGGTGATTTTTATCAAAAGATTTTCTTTTCTTTTCTTTTTTTTTTTGAGACAGAGTCTTGCTCTGTGTTAGCCTCCCAAGTAGCTGGGACTACCAGCCCACACCACCATGCTTGGCTAATTTTTTTTTTTTTTTTTTTTTTTTTGAGACATAGTCTCGCTCTGTCACCCAGGCTGGAGTGCAGTGGCACCATCTTGGCTCACTGCAACCTCCACCTCCCGGTTCAAGCAATTCTCCTGCCTCAGCCTCCTGAGTACCTGGGACTACAGGCATGCGCCACCACGCCCAGCTAATTTTTGTATTTTTAGTAGAGATTGGATTTCACCATATTGGCCAGGCTGGTCTCAAACTCCTGACCTCGTGATCCCACCCGCCTCGGCCTCCCAAAGTATTGGAATTACAGGTGTGAGCCACTGTGCCCGGCCGGTTAATCTTTAAAAAGTTTTTTGTAGAGACAAGGTCTCACTATATTGCTCAAGCAGGTCTTGAACTCCTGGGCTCACTCAAGTTATCCTCCCACCTCAGCCTCCCAAAGTAATAAAATTATAGGCGTGAGCCACTGCTCCTGGCCAAAGGAATTTCTACTTTTGAAAAATAAGGGTTCCTGGGAATTCCTTGCAATAGGTGGCCTTCACTGCAAATTTCAAATTCCTGGCTCCCCCAATGTTGTTTAGGAATCACTCCATCAGAGCTGCCGATAACCAGTTCTGAAACCAAAGTCAGTCTTTTCAGATGTTCCGTTTGGGCCAGATCTGATTCTCCACTCCAACCTGTGGAGCTTTATTTCCTCCTGGCCAGTTGGGAAAAGGTGAGCTGGCATCCCCAGGCAGGCAAGACAAGGGCAAAGAGTTCGGTGCCTCTCCGGCATCCGCTTGCCTACCCACGCAGCGGACACTTAGGGCTCCAGCATTTGGTCCGAGGCTGAGAGGCGTCTGGTGACTCTGCACTGACCTTTTTTTTTTTCTTGAGACAGAGCCTTGCTCTGTCTCCAAGGCTGGAGTGCAGTGGTGTGACCTCAGCTCACTGCAACCTCCGCCTCCCGGGTTCAAGCAATTCTCTGTCTCAGCCTCCCAAATAGTTGGGACTACAGGCAAGCGCCGCCACACCTGGCTAATTTTTGTATCTTTAGTAGGGACAGGGTTTCACCATGTTGGCCAGGCTGGTCTCGAACTCCTGACTTCAAGTGATCCACCCGCCTTGGCCTCCCAAGTGTTGGGATTACAGGCGTGAGCCACCACACTCGGCCTGCACTGACCTTTGAGAGTCACAATGGCTGAGCCTCACCTGTGCCCTCTCTGCCTTCCTGCCATTCATCTGCCAGAAGCCACCCTTTCCCTATCTGGAGGGTCAGCTGAACCACACCTCAGACCCGGATAGACTGGGAACTGGGAACTGAGAAAGGGTTAAGCATGGGCATGGAGGAGTTGAGAGGCAGAAGCAAAAAGAAAGTTAAAAATAGTGTTATTCAGCCTAGAGCAAGGAAGACAAGGGCACAGCTGGACTTCAGATCATGACTGATTGGTTTGAGAATGATTCTTGCTTTTTCCCCCTGCACTCTGAATAGGAAGAAGCTGACCTTCTGCCGCAGGAGAGACTGGAGTTAGATGTTACCCAGTGTCCTGCGGCGACCAGATGCCAGAGTAGGAATCTAAGCTGAACGTGGCCCTGGGTCCTACTCTCTCCGCACGTGATCCGAGGTGGCCTTGGGAACCCTACCTGTTCAGGAATGGGGGGCTATGATCCCAAAGCTTCTAGCTGCCAGTTCTTCCCGGGCCTCTGCTTGATGCTGCTATTTCTTCCTCCATTTTTTCTAGACTTTCATTTGTTTCCCTGCCCCCAACTGCTTCTTTTATCTTTTCCCTTAACAAGCAGGACTTCCAGAGCCTGATGGATCCTCCCCCAGTTCTTCCTCCCGGCCCCCCCAATCTGTGAATACCTCCAGGCCCAAGCACTCTGTAGGGGAAGACAGGAATAATCATTACAGGCTCCTGGCTCAGACCCAGCCCCAGCCAGGGGAGGGACTCCCAGCACTGGCCTTGCTCAGTCCCCTCCTGCCCCAGGCTCGGCCAGAGGGCACGGGGTGGGAAAAGAGCCCAGGAACACAGTGCCCTGGGACCAGACAGGCTCATGGTTTTGTCCAGCGTTCTGGAATCTTTTGGGAAGTGAGGAGAGGCTTCTTTGGCTTCAGCCATAAAAGAGAAGTTGGGTCTCCCGACTTTTGGGAAAATGCTTTCCTACTCGCCTGGCCTCCTGCTTTGCTGGAGCCAGAGGAGGCGCACAGCTGTCTTTGATGGAAGAGCCCAGGAGGAAGCGAGGAAGCGGAAGCGGGAGGGCCAGGCCTCCACCCTGTTTCCTCACCATGAATGGAGCTGGTCCTGGGCGCGCTCCCTTCCCGCCTCCAGCACCCCAGTTGTCATGTTCCCTCCCGAGCCAGAGGCGTCAGGGAGGGGACAAGTCACAGCATGGCCATTCACAGACAGGAGAGAGACGCAAGGTTGGTGTGAGCTCCCTGGAAGCCCCAGGATGTGATCTTTAATCGATGCTCCTGGCCCTGCCTCCCCACCCCCAGCCCAGGTGGCGTATGTACAGGATGCTGTGTGGAGGCCCAGGCAGAGGCAGCCTCCACTCCTCCCTGGGTTCCGCCAGGGTAGACACTCGCCAGGGCGGGGCAGAAGGATACAGACAGCTGGGAGCCAGGGTGGACTGGTCACAGGAAGCCTCATGTTCCCCACCCCATATACAAGAGCACACACAGATATGCCCATGTGTGCAGAGGTATTCACACTTGTGCAGAGGTGTGGATCCAAAAGCTGTGCCCAGATGCACTGTACCTGCGTGCACGGGTGCACCACCAGAGGACAGATGCCTTAAGGCAGCGCAGCAATAGTGCAACACCCAGCCCTTCCCCCGCCCCGCATCAGCTTGCAGGGCTGGTGGAGCAGAGCTGGCCGGAGGGGCCCCTCCACTCAGCCCTTGAGTGGGCAGTGCCAGCTGGAGCTCAGTGTGCGGACCCCACTGCTGTCGGGTGCATCCAGCTACCCAAAATGGTGTCAGCGGGTCCCAGGCCTGTTTGCCCCTGAGGGTGGTGTGAATAAACAGGGAGCGATGCCCTCCACAGCGTCTCCTCCAAGGTGCCCCAGAAACAGGGGCTCAAGCAGGCAGCTCACAGGCCCTGGGGTGTCAGAACTCCCTGCCGAGTGAGGGCAGGGCAACCCTGGTGACAAGAACTGTATTCACTTGTGGCTTTCATCCATTAGGTAGCTGGCCCCCATCTTGCCCCTGCCAGCTACCTTTTAGGGTCAAGGAGCCAGTGCTCCACCCTCCCAAGCAAGGCTCATGAGGGAAGGCCACTGGCAGGACTGTGTGAGAAGACTGAGGAGCTGTGCCTGGCTCTGCCTGGCTCTCAGGCTCCCTGAAGCAGGGATGGGTGGGGGCACGTAATGGGGGAAACATCTGTAAACTTACTACTCGGCCCTGGAATGGGGGTAGGGAGTGGAATGGACTTGATGGGGCCTTAAGGACTTCTAGCAGCCTAGGATCATCCATGAGACCTCCCTTTCTTACTTCCTCTTGCACATCCCAGGCAGAGACCCTAACCCTTCAGGCACTGGGCCACCTCTGGCCTTCCCTACCTGGGAGAGTCCTCCCCAGAAAGATGGCCCAGGTGGGGACATCTAGGCCACACCAGGGGGCACCTAAACCCTGAGTTGGCCCCAGAATCACCCTTCTTGAAAGGGGGAAGGTGCCATTTTATTACAGGAACTATATTTTCTAGAACCACCCCCCCCAAAATCCATGTGTCCTGACAGGGACAGCAGGACGGTCATTTTAGAATTGGAGACGATCTGGGACATGTGGTTGCCGTGCCCATAACCTAGGCCTTGGGCACGGCACAGGCAGCTTTGGTTTGAATCAGCACTCATACTTCCTCCAAGCTCAGCGGGGCTAAGCGAGGGCAAGCTGGGATGCCCAGCCCCTGCCTGTGCTCAGTGACAGGACTCCGGGTGTGGTCATCCCGGGGGAGGGTCTGGGGGATGGCCACGCCTCAGTTTCTCTGGGCCCTCCTGTAAATGTCAAAACATCCCCACATCTGCCCTGGCCCCAGCACCCCCGAGTTTACATTCATCGATTAAGATTCAGTTTTAAAAAATGTAGATGTCAGCCCCGTCCCCTTAGGTCCCAGAGAGGTAAGACCCTGGTCTCAGCTGCCTGGTTGCAAGGAGGGGCCATCCAGGCTAGGTCCACTGGTGGCTGCCTGGGGGCATCCCTCCAGGCCCCCCCGAGTTGAGCTGTGGCAATCCATGAGGTGGAAGCTACATTCACACGGGGGAGTGGGTGTGCAAGGCTGAGCCGCAGGAGGTGTGCGGGGAACTGTGGAGGAAGCGCCCTCCAGGCCTGGTCCACCCTGGTGGTGCCAAGGGCAGGGCCACAGCCCCCACCCAAACCCCTGTGGAGCCAGGAGTTGAAGGGTTTGGACCTGGAAGACATTTGCATGGTGCCTCCCTCCGTGGCTGGATGGGGGCAGCCTCGTGGTTCAGGGCCGAGACGGTGGGTGCCAGGCTTGGAGGGAGGAGGGTGGCACTTAGGCCCCTCCGGACCTGGAACGGAGAGGGGGCATCAGGGGAGGACGTGAGCAGGGGCCATGGGGAGAGCCCCCCAGCAGGGCCCCGGAGCTCAGTGCTGGGCCCTGGAGGCAGGCGGTAAGTCACAGGCTGGCCAGGGAAGGGATCTGCGGGAGGTCAGACAGTGGTGACATGGAAGACAAAACAGATGGGACGCACAGGGAGGGCCCTCCTGGGGATGGGGACTGCCAGGGGCGCAGCTCCAGTTCCACCTGGTGGCGGGGGAGGGCCTGGCCGCAGCAGGGCAGTCGAGAAGGACGTGGCCTGAGCGGGCGAGGGTGAGGGCAGCTGGGACCTTCTTCCCCGAGCGAGGCTCTCCCACCCCTGCCGGGACAGCCTGGCAGCAGGGGTGGGGGAATCAGCCCCCGCTCCCCATCAACAGAACGCGGGGTGACGAATGAGATGGAGACAAGGACAGCGGGAGGGATGACGTGGCCGGCATCACACTGCCCCCTGCTGGGTCGGGTCGTACCTTCCTCGGCGAATGTTTCTGCAGGGGGAGGATGGTGGAAGGGGAGAGGAAAAGGAGACATCTGACCTTTTGCTTCTCTCAGGGAGGGGCCTTTGGCTGCCATGCGACCCCTTGCCCCAGAGCGGGGCCAGGGTCCTCGGGGTCTGGACACTAATGTAAGGGCCAGGGAGAATTACCCAGGGCACCCACAAAAATGCATCCCGGTTCCAGTTCTGACTCTGCCACTAACTCAATCATGTGACTTTGGGCCGTGGGTTCCTCCTCTGCACATTAAGGGGGTTAGACCAGCACAAGAACCCCAAACTTAGACACGCACAAAGCATTATAGGCTGGGTGGGGACTGGGGACCGGAGGACACATGCCTGGCTTGGGCGGCCCCTGCCCAGCTCCACTCTGTGGCTATTCGAGGATGCTTAGAGGCACGCTGGGCCTCAACCTTTTCATGTTTCCAGAGCTGGAAATCCGAATTGCTAGTGTAAAATCTCTTGATTTCTTTTCTCTTTTCTTTTCTTTCTCTCTTTCTTTTTCTTTTTCTTTTCTTTTTTTTTTTTTTTTTTGACACGGTCTTGCTCTGTCACCCAGGCTGGAGTGCAATGGCGCGATCTCAGCTCACTGCAACCTCCGCCTCCCGGGTTCAAGCAATTCTCTGCCTCAGGCTCGCAAGTAGCTGGGATTACAGGTGCGCACCACCATGGCTGGCTAATTTTTGTATTTTTAATAGAGATGGGGTTTCACCATGTTGGCCAGACTGGTCTCGAATTCCTGACCTCAGGTGATCCGCCTGCCTTGGCCTCCCAAAGTGGTGGGATTACAGGCGTGAGCCACCTCATCCAGCCTAAAATCTCCTAGTTTCTAAATGTTAAGCCCTGCAGGCTACTTGCACCTATGACGTGTGAGCTCTGGTTTAGTTGAGTTTTCAGGGAGGGCCCCTCAGCTTCACCAGCAGGGGTTCTGATCCCCCCTCAAGGATGCCAGGGGGCACAGGGTGTGTGTGTCTCTTACTTAAATCCCCAGCCCGTGCCGCCCAGGACGATGGCTGCAACCAGGACAGCCCCGGCGATGGAGCCAATGATGATGTTGGTGCCGCTGGGACCTGGGGAGGATGGCAGGGCTTAGTTGGCAAGGACAGGCATAGAGAGCGGGACAGACAGACCCCCCTCGGCCAGCTCCAGCCTCACCTTTATATCTCTCCGTCTCCCCCGTGGGTGGGGACGTCGGCAGGGGGTTATGGATACTGCAGTCTTTGCCTGTCCAGTCTGGCTGACAGATGCACTTCCCTTCATTGCTGCAGACCTAGAGGCAGGGCAGGGCCAGGAGAGGTGAGCAGGGGCCTGTCCCCTCTTGTAAGCTTCTCCCGCCATCCCGGGCTCCAGGCAGTCACCCCGTGGTGGGAGCAAATCCGGCGCTCCCCACTGCCGGGGCAGGTGCTGAAGTTGAAGGCAGAGGCTGGCAGGCAGCGATGGTCCAGGCACAGCATGTTAGGCCCGCAGGCTGTGCCATCCTCCACGTAGCTCAGGTCAGAGCCGTCCGCCAGCTGCACGTGGCCTCCCCTGGGGAAGTGACACAGCCAGCCTCAGCCCCCTGTCTCCTCACCCCCAGCACAGCTGCAACCTCCCCTCCCTAGTCTTGGTCCTGGCCAGCACCTGCAGTCCAGCTCCTTGCCCTGATGGTAGAAGGTGACACTACTGATGTCTCCCACCAGGTCCCCTAGCTGAGGAGCTCCAGAGATGTTGACACAGAGGAGGAAGCCACACAGCACGTCCCTGTTGGGGCACATAGAGACAGTGAGCCCAAGTTTGACCTCAGACTCAACTACTGAACTCTAATCTGCCCTCACCCTGCACCCTGCCACCTGATTTGCCACATGCCCGCCCATTGGGACTAACAGGCTCCTCCTGGGAGAACCTGCTGCCCCATCTCTGAAAAGTCTCACACCTGCCCTGGAGCTGAAAGGCCCTCTGGGAGCCTCAGTACTCACTGCTTACTGCACTGAACCCAGCCGGATCCCTTGCGCCCACAGCTCCCACGCTCCGTCCCCTCCACATTCAGCTTCTCGTAGCAGAAGCGATCAGCAGCCGCTGTGGGGAGAGGATGCCAAGTGACCCCACGTGCCCCAGGACCCACCCCAAGACCTCAGGCCTGCATCTCCCACACTCTGCCTGGGTCCCTGAGATCCTGGGGAGCTACACACTTGGGGGCCTGTTCAGCTGGAACCCACTCTCCCCAGCCTCTCAGCTCTGGGTCCTCTGGAGTCCCCACTCCCAGCCCTAGCCAGACTCACCATGGCCCCAAAGAGCCTGGCACTGCCGGTCCCGGGTTTTGCAGCGACCTCCGTAGCAGCGGCCCTGAGAGTCCAAGAATTAAGAGACAAGGGATGGAGATGCTGAGTGGTCAGAGTGGAGACAAGAGACTGCCCTGAATCCCAGGCTCGGGGGGCAACCATCATACCTGCTCATGGTCACAGTAGTAACCATCCAGCTTGTGCAGGTTAGGCGGGCACTGTGGAGAGAGGGGTGGGGTTGAGCGGAGCAGCCCCAGGACTGGAGCTGAGGGCTGCCCCAGGGAGGAATGCTGGGGTACCAAGTGCCCCCCATTGGGGGCTCATGCCACAGGGCTCTTCCACGCCTAGGACAAGCGATCTGTCTGGTTCTGGACCCAGACCACACGGATTTGCAAGCCCCAGAGCCGCTCCAGCCTCCCTCCGTCGTAGGGCTGGGAGATAAATGCCCGGCATGTAATTAGGTTGTCATAGATGTTAACTAATATTATCATCTACTCTGATCCCTAACCTACACCAGGCACCGGGCCAGGCGCTGGGAATACCAGCCAGACAATACATTCTGGTTTAATGATTGAAGGAACAAGGCCAGGAACATGAAGAACCGCTTTCTCAGATAAGAAAACTGAGTCTGATCAGTGGGGGTCGATGCCAGCTGTGGAGAGGAGGGGAGTGCTGAGCACTCGTCCGGGAAAACCAAATCGACAAGGGTAGGGGTTGCCTCGCCCAGGGGTCCACAGGACGGCGGGGCCGGGCGGACCTGGCTAGAGTCCCCGGTGCAGGTCTCCGCGATGTCGCACTCGTTCACGGCCTCTCGGCAGGACACACCCCGTGGCTCGTACTAGGGAAGAGACGCGCTTCCCGGGTCAGGCAGGATGGATGCCTCGGCCCTGCCCTCCCCAGGCCCCCCGCTCCCTGGGCCCCCACATCCCCGGGCCCTCCAGCTCCCCAGGGCCCCGTTTCAGGCCCGTTCTTATTTCCCTGCTCCCACCACCTCTTAGACGCTCCCCACCTCGCTCCCAACGCACTCAGCACCGCCCCCAAGCTCGCCCACGTTCCCGCCCCTCCTTGATTCTGGGCAGCCTTCCCTTCCCGCTCCTCGTAGCCCCGCCTTCAACATCCTTCATCCCCGCCCCTTGCTCCCCATTGGCGCTGTCTTCGCATCAAGCCCTGCCCCAGAGGCCTTCGTCCCCGAAGGCTCCGCTTCCCTCCCTAGCTCCCGCCCCTTATCTGAAGGCCTCCAATCGCTCCTCCTGCGTCCGGGCCCCGCCTCCCGGCCGGTCCTGCTTACCTTGCAGCGGCGACAGCAGAGCCCGTCGCTGCACATGGCGTCGTGAGTCAGGGTGCATTTCTTGCAGCAGTTGCCACCTGCGCGGCTGCACTCCTGAGGGACGCGGGATAAGGGGAAGGAGGCGGGCAAGCCCTAATCCTCCCACTCGGACGCTCCCTCGTGCCCACCCCCGCATCCCGGTTCCCCCACCTGGCGCCCGCACCACCGCTCACCTGCACCGAGCCGCAGTCGCACTCCTCCCCTGCCTCCACGAAGCCGTTCCCGCACTCTGGGGGGTCCAGGAGCTGGACCGGGAGGACACGTCGGGAGTCTGGCCCGGACCCCGCCCAGGGCCCGCTCCCATGATCCCCGCCGCGGGGCTGGTACCTTGAGGGGCTTGTTGAAGAGGCAGCTCCCACCACCCTCCTGCAGAAACTGGTTGTACTCGTCGATGCTGCAGCGCGAGAACTTGCGGGGCAGGTAGAACCTGGATAGGGCGAGGGGAGGTGCTGCTGGCTGCTCCCCTCCAACCCACCCTCACCCCTCTCAAGGCTGGGGAGGGGGTACACGGGGGGACTTGGTCACCATCGCGAGGAGGCGGAGGATCTGCCCCGGGATTGCACCAGAATCCTCCCGCCTGTCCCTGTCGCTCCCGTCCCCTCTGCTGAACCTGGGGACTCGCAGCCGCGCTGGAGGGAAGGTGTCTCCATGCGAGGCTTGGGCGGCGCCCAGTGGCCACGATGCGCACTGCAGCCTGGCCGGTTTTGGTGTCCCAGCAGGGAAATCTGGGTCTCCCGGGGCAGTGTTTGCGGAAAACTGGGCTTCTTGGCATCCTGAGTGGTTCTGTGAGCTGGGCCTCTTGAGCCCCCTGGTCCAGACTGCCAAACAATGCTCGCTCTAAGACTCCCCTCGCCCAAGACATTCCCCCGGTTTGTCCCCAAGAACTCACCCAGTGTCCTCCATGATGCAGCCCAGCCAGATGTCTGGACACTTGCAGTCCCCTGAGGGGTGAGCCAGGCGGATATGAGGGAGGCCAAGGACCACCCCTCCCACTGACACCCTCCCGTTCCAGAGCTGCTGGGCGTAGGCCACACGGGGGCCTCCGGGGGCGGATACCTGCCGAGCTCCGGTGTTTGTTCCACATCATGCCCAGGTTCTGTCCCAGCGTCTGGGCAAGGGTCACGGCCATCGCCCCCATGTTGCCGTACTGGGGGTGGGGAAGATGGGGCACAGATGTCTACATCTTCCAACAGGCACGTGGTGCCCCTGAAGCCCCTTTCCCTCAGCCGCCACCCCAGCCATGTCTCCTCACTGCTCACCTCGTTCACACCCCCGCCCCGGGACAGGGAGCAGATGCCCCCCACGTAGGCTGCCCCGCTGCTGGTGCTCTGGAAGGTCCTGCCCCTGGAAGGGAGTGCGCTGTCAGGATGGCCTCCTGTCCTCCCCAGTGGCTCCCCGGGTGGTGGTGGGGCCTTGGGGAGCCCCTCACACTAGAGTCCTTCCTCGGGAGGTGAGCCTGGCCCTTTACATCAGCCTTGGGACCCCAGGCAAGAACCTTCCCCACCTCCTTGGGTTCTTTTTTTTCTTTTTCTTTTTCTTTTTCCTTTTGAGACAGAGTTTCACTCTTGTGGTCCAGGTTGGAGCACAATGGCACCATCTCAGCTCACTGCAATCTCCACCTCCTGGGTTCAAACGATTCTCCTGCCTCAGCCTCCCGAGTAGCTGGGACTACAGGTGCATGCCACCACACGTGGCTAATTTTTGTATTTTGTGATGGGGTTTCACCATGTTGGCCAGGCTGGTCTTAAACTCGTAACCTGAAATGATCAACCCGCCTTGGCCTCCCAAAGTGCTGAGATTACAGGCATGAGCCACCGCACCTGGCCCCTCCTTGGGTTCTTTTGCCCATAAGGCAAAGGAGAGGCTCCCAGCAGATCATCTCTAGTTGCAAGGCCCTTTTATTAGATTTTTTTCCCTACCAGGGCACTGGGTCCCTGAGGAAGGGATGCTGGGACAGTTTGAAAGGGGAAAGATGGAACTAAGGGGAAGTGAGAGGCAGAAGAGGACCACCAGGGCTAAGACAAGGGCATCAACTTCAGATTCAGGGGATGATGCCCAGCTGTTGCATGTGGCTGGGGGTAGGTGGCAGGTGCAAGGTGAGCCCAGTCCCCAGACTCTGAGAGGAGCACCCGGCACAGGGCAGGTATTAAGTAACTCTAAGCACTGTAGCAACTAGCAGAGGCTGGCAGGAGGTGCGGGGTGGGGGACTCACGAGAAGAGGTGGGTGGCATCACTGGGCTCAGGCAGACCCTCCCGTCGGTAGACCATGAGCCGGGCCAGGGTCTCCAGGAGGTCATCCTGCACCTGGATCTTGTCCCCATCTGCCCATGTTTCCATGGCAACCAGGACGATGCGAGTGTTGAGTTGCTCCTTGTATATCTGGGGAGAAGATGAGGGGGCTGGAGGGTGGGAGTGGGTGTTGGGGCCAGGGCTGGAGGAGGGCCTGTCGGTTGTCTCCAGGAAGTGGGAGCCAGGGGCTGACAGTGCCCTCTAATGTGTGTGGTGGGGTGGGTGGCATGAGGAGGAGGGAAGGGAGGGAGGGAGAGCTGCTTACCACATCGGCCAGGTTCACCACAGACTTGGCAAAGTTGCTGGTGAGGACCACCGACTGTCGCATCTGCTCGAACTGGGAGAGACAAGAATGGGAGGAGGGCGAGGCTCCTCGGGGGCCTCCCAGTGTCACCCCCCATCCCTGCCCTGGCACTCACCAGCTGGTGGTCGTTGATCACAATTAGCTCCACATACTTGGTTTCACTGTGCACTGTAGGGTGGCCCCGGCGGACCTGGGGGGTGGGTGGGCACTTGGAATCAGTCCCTTCCATGTCTGACTGATCTCATGGCCAAGCCAGGAACAGACTCGGTAGGGATGGGGGGGTCTGGACTCCAGCCAGGGACAGTGCCAGCTCCCCACTGGCAGAGGGTCCTGTCCCTCCTCAGCTTTGGAATGAGTGCAGGCAGCCTCGGTTTGCCCAGGATGGGGCCTCTGTAGATGCCAGCATTAGGGAAGGGGTGGGGGCTTCTCCCAGACACCGTCCCTGGCCCCCAGCCACATCCATCTGAGCCCTCCTTCGCCCCAGCCATAGACGAGGGTGCCCTCCTGCTCTGGGCCACGGCCTGAGGTCTCTCTGCAGCCCGAGGTCTCTGCAGCCCGAGGTCTCTGCAGCCCGAGGTCTGTGCGGGCCCCCGTACCTGCCTTTTCCTTCTCAGCCTCGGCCGGTTTGGAGGAGCCGACTGGGCAGGCACAGCAAACAGGCAGCCTGTGGGGAGGGGCAGGTGAGGGGGGCACAGCCGGCCCCTCCCCACCCCCCCTTTCCTCCCTTACCTGGTTCCCTGCATCCGAGGGGATCTGGGAGGAGAGGGGTCCGGTAAACGAGGTGGGGAAGGGGTCCCTGCAATGAGGGGAAATTAGTTCTTGGGGTGCCAACTGGGTCTGCTCCAGGCCCACTTGGGGGGGCCAGATCCAGCCCTCGCCTCCACCCCACCCTGGGGTGACCCAGAACTGGCCACGGCTCCCATGTCGGATCTGATCTCCCAGATGCTCAGATTCCGGGGTCAAGACCTGGGGGCACCCTGAGAGACAGGGGCAAAGGACATTGGAGCCCAATGGGAGGTCACTTACGGGACAGAGGGGACATTGGAGCTGGGGGCACAGGGGGAGCTGGGGCACAGGGGGAGCTGGGGCACAGGAGGGAGGGAACCAGAGCTGGGGCCACTGAAGAGGGCAGTGAGGCTGGGGTTACTGAGGGAGGAGGAGGAAGAGGTGGCAGCAACAGCTGTTGGGACAAGCTTGGCAGGGCCACCAGAGAGGACGGCAAGGGGTTGTGTGGGGCTTACCTGAGGGGCTCCCCAAGGTCCAGCCACCTCTTGGGGCTCCACGATGTAAGTCAAGTTCCCATCAGAGAAGACCCCACTGTGGAGAGAGAGGCGCAGTTCCCCTCCGTCCCCAGGCCTGGGCCAGAGGCTTCTCCCAGCTGCCCGGCCCCTCCCCATACTCACCGCAGCCCCTGGCAGGTAGAGAGGGCGACGAAGGAGTGCGGGTTCCCCCGGAGCTTCCCCTGGTAGTAGCAGTGGTCTCCAGCCCCCTGAAGGAGCAGAACAGTGAGCATAACGCTGGCATGAGGCCAGGGGCAGCCAACGGGCCTCCAGCCTTTTTGGGGGCCACTGAAGCTGCCCTGCGTGCAGGTGGCCACAATTCCCGGGTATGCCTGGAGCTCTGGAGCCTGTTTCTAGGTGGTTGGTGCTTCTAATTTGCTGTGCCACCCTGGGCAAGTTCCTAGCCCTCTGGGGTTAGGAACCTCTGGGCCTCCTTCACCTCATCTATAAAATGAGGAAGCTGGACTGTAGCAATGGTTGTTTTTTTTGTTTGTTTGTTTGTTTGTTTGTTTTTTGAGACAGAGTCTCGCTGTCGCTCAAGCTGGAGTGCAGTGGTGTGATCTTGGCTCACTGCACCCTCTGCCTCCTGGGTTCAAGCCATTCTCATGCCTCAGCCTCAGCCTCCTGAGTAGCTGGGATTACAGGCATGTGCCACCACACACAGCTAATTTTTGTATTTATTTATTTATTTATTTTTTGAGACAGAGCTTCGCTCTTGTTGCCCAGGCTGGAGAGCAATGGCTTGATCTCAGCTCACTGCAACCTCCGCCTCCCGGGTTCAAACAATTCTCCTGCCTCAGCCTCCCGAGTAGCTGGGATTACAGGCATGCACCACCACACCCGGTTAATTTTGTATTTTTAGTAGAGATGGTGTTTCACCATGTTGGCCAGGCTGATCTCGAACTCCTGACCTCAGGTGATCCGCCCACCTCGGCCTCCCAGTGATGGGATTATAGGAGCCTGGCCTACAGCATGGGTTCTTAGCCATTTGCTGGGGCTGGGGAAGACATCAGACTCCTTTGAGAATAACAGGCAACTTTTATTTAGCACCTACCATGTACCCAGCACTGCTCTGGCACTAACCATATATTACCTCATTTAATCATGTACTCGCCCCTAACATCACACATAACCTCATGCACTGCCTCCCAGGGCGCCCCTGGGCCTGTGGTTGGCTGAGGAGTGATGGGCAGCATGTGTCCTCCTGGCCAGACTCGGGGGTTGGGTCTGGGGGGACCAGTGGCACCCTCCCCCTCCAGCTCTGCCTCCTGCAGAATTACTTGTGCTCCAGTTACTGAACAGGCGGTGGGGGGGTGGGGGGGTGAGACAGGCTATTTATAGACACTCATTCATTTTCAGGCTCTAGAGCCTTCAGGGCTGGGACCCTGGTGTCCCAGGCAGCTGGGATTTTTGGGGCCTTGATACTGAGTAAGAAGGGCCTTTCCTCAGCTGCCCCTCTCAGAAGAGTCTGGAGAGGGGGATTCCTGGCAGCCTGCTAGGAACAAGTGTCCCTGTAGGCCCCATGCAAGGCAGGTGGGCTGGCTGGGAGTCAGAGCTCTGGGGCCAAGTGAGGGGAGCTCAGGGCCCTATGCACTCAAGCTGCCCACTGTCCACCCTCAAAGCCTCCCGGGTGGGGAAAGAGGGAAGGTGCCGAGAGGCCAGGCCCAGGATCCCATCTCCAGCAGCCACCTGTCCCTACACCTGTGACCACAGAACCACAGAAACAGCACCTCCCTTCCACCCCCGGCCCCGGTCCCCTGCAGAGGCACTCACCGTGCTGTGCTGGGTTGTCCCCTCCTGGCTGAAGTGGCGCTCCACGTATTGTGAGGAGAGGAGGTGGCTGAGACAGAGGGGGCAGCAGGAAGGGGGTCACGGGCGAGGTGAGGTTGGGCTTGAGGCTCGCCTCAGGTCAGGATCCAGGTCCCCTCTGCCCGGGCCCGACCCCCAGACCCCCAGCAGCCAGGCCCCAGCCATGCCTCCCCCGCCCCACCACTGCCCTTCTTCCTGGGCTCCAGGCCACACTCACTGGTTCAGCTCCAGGTCCAGGGTGAAGTTTGAGTTGAAGGCTGGGATGACGAAACTCACCTGGGCCAGGTGGACAGGCTGGCATTGGGGGGAGGGCAGAGGGGGAGTCAACCCAGGGAGGCCTGAAGGTGGGAGTCGGGGGGACCCCGAGACAAACAGTAGCCCTGGGGAGGGGGCGGCCAGCCCTAGCAGCTGAGGGGACCATTGATTTGGGGGCAAGATGCTTTGCCCAAGCTCCTCTTCCTCCACGACCCCGCTCCTTTACTAGTGGGCAGAGGCAGGAGTGCTCAGCCCTGGGCACAGCCCCCTTTCTGCCCTCTGAGCCCGGGCACCTGCGCATCCTCTCTGGGGCTGGGCTGCAGGTGCAGCCGGGATGGAGAGGGGCAGCCCGGCCAGCCCTCTGCCTCATTATGCCCTCCTGGCCGGTGAGGGGCACCCCACCATCAGGCAGAGTAACGGGAGGGCCCCAGGAGTATCATGGGAAAGGGACAAACAGGAAATGGGAGGCAGGACCCTCGCTGCCTGTCCCCCTACCCTGGCCCCAGCCTCCATCTACATAGGAGGCCTCGGACAGGGGCAAGTGGGTGGGAATGGATGGCTGGGCCCCCGGAAACTGGGCGACAGGCAGGTGCCATCCTGTTGGGAGGAAGGACTTGGCTCCTCTACCCCCACATCCATTGCCCTCTGCCTCGCCCAAAGCAGCTCATCTTTAATATTTCAATCCCATGGTTAATTTTTAAACATGGAAGTTTTCCTGATAAATTTTTCAGAGTGCAGTGGGGCTGGAGGCTCCAGGTTGCCACGGCAACGCACCAGGCCCAAGCAAGATGGCAGCCCCCCAGGCCTGGGCGCTTGAGGACGCCTGGATCACAGCAACCCCAGGGCTCAGGAAGGGCTGAGAGGACTCAGGGCTGGGGCCTTCTCCACACCCCTTGTTCATTCCAGAAGACTGACTCCAGACCCCAACATGAGGGCCACCCACTCTGCCCTGCAAATGGGAGGCTTTTGTTCGCTGCCTGGCCTTTGTGCTGGGGACGGCAGGTTGCAGGAAGGAAGAAAGCCCCAAGGTTGCGGTCATGAAATCCATAGCCTGTGCCTTGTTGGCTTCCTCCTCAACCACCTCATCACTGCTAATCTTTACCAAGCACTTCTTGTGTGCCGGGCCCTGGTCTAAACACTAAGAGTATTGCCCTGTTTGATCTTCACAGCAACCCTATGGGATAGATTACTGCCATTCCCATCTGAAAGATAGGGGACAGGCACAGTGGGGCTGACTAACTTGCCCAAGGTCACACAGCTAAAAAGTGGTGGAGCTAGGGAGTCTGCTTCTAGGGCTGTCTCACCCCAAAGGTGGAGTAAAATGGAAGAGGGCCCAGTGTCCACGAGAGGTCCTGGGAGAATAGCGGGGGTGGGGTGGGGGGGCAAGAGCCAGGGCCTGGGTGGGCAGACCTCTGTGCCCCAAGGACACCGACTCACCCTATTCCAGGCTGACCAAGGCTCCCAATTCCATCCTGAGCCCCTAGAGCATTGATCAGCCCGAAATAGAAAGTCAAAGACAAGGAGTCGCCACATCCTCTTCCCGGCCCATGGCCTGAACCATCCTGGCCTTCCCCTGCCCCTGGGACTGTTCCTGCTTGTTCTATCTGCCCCCCACCAACAAGCCCCTATGCCAGTCCCCTCCACAGCTGCCTAGAGGAGCAGCCTGCCGGACCCCTTGCCCCAATGCTGCTCTCTCACTGTGCAGCCCCAGGGATGACCCAGAAACCTCTCTGAGCCTCAGATTTTCCCAATGAAAATGGTCAGATGAGCCCAGATGTGAGGCCAGGAGGTTGGCTACGTAGTGGGACCATCCTGGACCTGGAGATTCCAGCAGAGTCTGCCCTGGCACCAACAGAATCTCCCTCACTCAGGAGGTCTGCGAGTCACCCCATCGAGCCTGCTTCCTCTCTGCAGAGGCCAAGCCAGCCCCCACTCTGGGGAAAGCCCCAGCTGATGGGGGACCAAGGCCAGGTACCTTAGGACCCTCCTTGTCCACCACCTCCTGCCACCTGCTGAGCTCTCACCCCTTCGCCATCTGGTGCAGCTGAGCCCAGCAGGACACAGGGCTCAGACCAGATAAGCCCGTGGGGCAGTGCCGGGGCAGCTGGGGCTGGGGGCTGGGCCTGGCTGGAGGTGGCCCACGAGGGGGCTGGGAGAGCCCCCAAAGGCAGTAGGAGAAAGTGAGAGACCACATACCAAGGCGTGTTTGCCTGGCCTGGCCCCATGTGGGGACACAACCCTGTCCCTGGTCTGAGGGAAGAGACGAGTCACACAAACCTATCTCAGTCCCCAGAATCTCTGTGGCCCTGGCACCTGGGGAGTGGGGAGGGGACTCCTGCTGGCACAGAGTCCCAAGACCGCCCCAAGCCCACCCAGCTTTAGGCCACAATGTTCTTTTTTTTTTTTTTTTTTTGAGATGGAGTCTCGCTCTATCACCCAGGCTGTAGTGCAGTGGTGCGATCTCAGTTCACTGCAACCTCTGCCCCCTGAGTTCAAGCAATTCTCTGCCTCAGCCTCCCGAGGAGCTGGGATTATAGGTGCCCACCACCACGCCCGGCTAATTTTTTGTATTTTTAGTAGAGACAGGGTTTCACCATCTTGGCCAGGCTTGTCTTGAACTCCTGACCTTGTGATCCACCCTTGGCCTCCCAAAGTGCTGGGATTGCAAATGTGAGCCACCGTGCCCAGCGAATGTTCTTTTTTAAAAAATTAATTAATTAATTTTTTAAGAGATGGGATCTCACTATGTTGCCCAGGCTGATCTTGAACTCCTGGGCTCAAGCCATCCTCCCGCCTCAGCCTCCCGAAGTGCTGGGATTACAGACTTGAGCCTCCATGTCTGGCCTAAGCCAATGCTCTATCAAAGCCAAACTGTGCTTCCTGCCTGGCCCTGCTTTCTGCCCCTGCCCTGCCTCTGACCTCATCCCATTGTCCCTCCATCCCTGGGGGGAGGGGCCTTTGGTCTTGAGGTCATGCCAGCCCTCAGCTGACCCTGTGCCCTGCACTTATCTCTTGCTCCCCTGGCTGCCCAGGCTCTCACATGCTCCAGCTCATTTGATCTCAACCTGCCCAGGCTGTCTGGTCCTCATTTTACAAACGCCAGGATGAGGCTCAGGGAGACACCTGGAGGTGACTGGCCCAGGGTCATGACTGGGTGGCTGGGGAGGTGTGGGGCTGGATCTTACCCTGGGGCTGGAGTTCGTGTTGCCACAGCAGCTGTGACCGCCTGGCAGGGGTGACCACCTCTTCCACCCGAGGCTCCTCTCTGGCTGGCCCACCCACTCTCCTAGACATCTGCTTCAGAGCGACTGTGCCTCGTCCTCTCTACCAGATGCGGGGTGCAGAGAGAAAAAGGCAAAGATTCTGCCAAAGACCCAGAAGCACAAATACAGGTGCCTGGGCTCTGCCCCAGACCTACAGACACACAGTCTTAGGAAGGGGGAGACTAGGGAGCCTTAGGATTCTCAAATGCTCCAGGAAATTCTTAGGATTCTCCAGGAAATTCAAGAAGGGAGACCATTGCTCCCCACCACTTCCAGGCACGGCCCTTCACACGCTGACCTTGAACTCCTGTCCCGACCTCCCTCTCCTCCCCACCCTCATCTGCGCAGCCTGCACCTGCCAACCCATGCAGGGCTTTGGTGCCCTCCACCTCTGGGCCTTTAAGCACACAGTAGACATACACTTCTTTGATCACTGATTTGGCTTTTCTGGTGGGTGACCTTTAGTTCCCTGGAGCAAGCGCCATGCCTGCTTTTTTCCCCACCCACGGGCTCAACACTCACGTTGAATGGAAAAGCATCGCAAGGCCTGAGATAAGCTGCTTCATGCCCCCGGCCTCAGTTTTCCCCTCAGTAAAACAGAATTGTTGGGCCAGGAGCAGTGGCTTACGCCTGTAATCCTAGCACTTTGGGAGGCCAAGGTGGGCGGATTGCCTGAGCTCAGGAGTTTGAGACCAGCCTGGGTAACATGGTGAAACCCTGTCTCTACTCAAACAAAAAAGAAATTAGCCGGGTGTGGTGGCGTGTGCCTGTAATCCCAGTTACTCGAGAGGCTGAGGCAGGGGAATTGCTTGAACCCGGGAGGCGGAGGTTGCAGTGAGCCAAGATCGTGCCACTGCACTCCAGCCTGGGCGACACAGCAAAAAACTGTCCTACAAAAAAAAAAAAAAAAGAAAGAAAAGAAAAACCAGGATTGCTGTGAGGATTAAATAAAAGCTCTTTTAAATGTGTTATCATAAGGGTCAATAATAATAATAAGAAGAAGGAAGTGTAAATGTTCCAGCTGAACAGGGCTTTGAGGAACTGCATAAACGACTCCTTTGGATCACCTACTGTGACAGGGACATGCCAGAATGGTGGCCTTATGCTCCAGATCTGGGTGGATGGTGTGATTTACCTGTCAGGTGTCTCACCTGAGGACATCTTTCTGGAATCCCCTCCCGCAAGGAGACACCACCACCTTGTGGGCCGGGTGGCTGCAGACTGGGGAGGAGCCAGAGAGGCAGCAGCTCCACCTGGGAGTATGTCCCAGCTGGGATAAACCCCCCACCCACCCACCCACCCACCTGCCAGCTCCCCCCACCCACCCCCAGCAATGTGTTGGGTGCTCCATTTATCAAGAGGGCAGCGGGATTCCCAGACAATGAGAACAGCCAGACAAATTTCCAATGATGGGATTTGACCTACATTTTTGAGAACAGAGCTACCTCCTTACAGGGTCATCAGTCCCTCTGGGGACAGACTCTGGGCAGCTGGGTTCCTCTAGGCAGCCAGGAGGTTGCTTGGGTAAGGCCAAGCCCACAGGCCAGAGTCCTGCTCATGTGGTTTCTCCCCTGGACCCCAACCTGAGCCTGACAAGTAACCCCTATATCCTGGCTCCTGTTTCTGGCACCCAGCCCTCATGCCAGCACCAGGGCCCAGCACGCTGTCCGGACACTCAGAGATGTTGACCATCGGCTCTTTTGCCAGATCTCGGGCTGGACATCTGACATTCATCATCTCGAGTCCTCGCAGCAGCCTGAGAGGTGGAGACTATGAGCATCCCCATTTTATGAATGAGGAAGGTGGGGTTCAGGGGGCTGCGTGGCTGGCTCAGGTCACACAGTCAGAAACAGGGGAGCAGGACCTGCACTAAGGCTGTGCCACCTCAAAGCCACAGTGTGCAGCCTCTCACACCAAAACTGAGCCTGCGGAACTCTCTAGCATGGCAGAGCTCAGTTCATGCCCCCACCTCGCCCCTGGGAACAAGCTGGGCCCAGCAAAATCCTAGCCCTGGCTTCTAGCCATCTGCCCCAACCCAGGAGAGAGCCGCAACTTCGGCCGCACAGACTATAGCGTGGCCTTGGCTCTAGTGGGGTACCAGGGCCCCAGGCACAGACCCTGGTCCCCCCGTGGCACCATGTCCATGACTCCCATCTTCAAGAGCTAGGGGTGAGCCTTACTCAACTGCCCTCCACCTTTCTGCAGGAAGAAAACACAAATACTGTTGCAGCACACGCCCACCGTGGAGGGCTTCTGGGGTGGCGCTTCCAGTAAATGCTGGCCTGGGCAGCTCTCACAAGAGCTTAGCCCAGAGACTGAGGCACCCCTCCCTAGCTGGCTCAGATGAGCTTCTGTGTACCAGGTCTGCGACCTCCTCACCCCTGACCCTAGTCACCTCCCCATGTCCTGCCCTCTCCTTGTTCCCAAGGAGTCTGGGTCTCCCCAGGAGCAGGAATAACCCACACAGCAGCTTGGTGCAAATCAGAAAAAGGGGTCCCAAGACCGGGTAAGGTGGCTCACACCTGTAATTCCAGCACTTTGGGAGGCCAAGGCGGGTGGATCACTTGAGATCAGGAGTTCGAGACCAGTTTGGCCAGTATGGTGAAACCCCGTCTCTACTAAAAATACAAAAATTAGCTGGAAGTGGTGGCGCGTGCCTATAATCCCAGCTACTCGGGAGGCTGAGGCACAAGAATTGCTTGAACCTGGGAGGCAGAGGCTGCAGTGAGCCGAGATCGTGCTGCTGCACTCCAGCCCGGGTGACAGAGTGAGACTCTGTCTTTAAAAAAAAAAAAAAAAGAAAGAAAACAGGGTCCCCCTGCAAGTCAGAACGCATGTGGCCCCATAAGCCCACGGATTGCATTCAGCTCACTTATCCCTTGCCCAGTCACCCTAGTGCAGTGAACAACCAGCCCAACTGTACACGGTAGTCTTGCCTGACCTGCACACCCCTCAGCTGCAGGCCCCCTGGAACCACAGGTTTCTGTACTCCCAGAAGCTCCCTGACTTCTCTGGGCCTCAGGCCTAGCCTGCTTCCAGGCTGGACAGAAGTGAGGGGGTTGAGTGCAGTGGCAGAGAGAGGGCAAGGGTGCGTCTGTGTCTCTTTTCCCTTCAGCCCTGAGCAAGAGGTGGCAGCGTGCTGGATGAGAGCCCTGCTTTGGGGATCAGTCTTGACTCTGTGCTCAAGTGCTGTGTCACTTGGGGCAGTTACGTTGCCTCTCTGTGCCTGTTTCTCCATCTGCGAGGTGGGAATAACAGCCCCACCTCTGGGAGCTTTGATGAAGATTAAATAATTCCACGTAAAGGAGTGCCTGCCCCAAAAAGTCCTAGTAAATAATTGTAATTTCTCTACCTTGTTCTTTTGTTGTTGTTGTTGTATTGTGTGAGACAGGATCTCACTCTGTAGCCCAGGTTGGAGTGCAGTGGTGCAACCATAGCTCACTGCAGCCTTGAGCTCTTGGACTCAAGCGATCCTGCAGCCTCAACCTCCCAAGTAGCTGGGACTACAGGTGCGCATCACCATGCTTGGGTAATTTTTTTTTTTTTTTTTTGGTAGAGACGGGAGTCTCACTGTGCTGCCCAGGCTAGTCTCAAACTCCTGGTCTCAAGCAATCCCCTGACCTTGGCCTCTGTGAGCCAATGCACCCGGTCTAATTTCTCCAGCTTCTAATTCCTTCTTGGCCGCTGTATCTCTTCCCCTGTCCCAGTCGCACCCCCACCCTCGCCCCTGTCAAGCCAGGGATCCTCAGCACGTAAAGCTCTTTCCCATCACCACCTCCTGGTAGTAGGTGGGACTGAGATATGTTACCATCCTGATTTTAGGGAACAGGAAACGGGCTCAGAAAAGTCAAACGACCTGCCCAAATCCACAGCAGCTCAGTGCCCCAGGCCCTGTCAGCCAGCATGTGCCCCTGGACTCGACACATGACCAGAGATCTTGCTGCCGGCTCCACACCAGCTAAGCTTGAAGTTCCAAATCAGGGCAGTAAGTTAAGGCAAAAACCAAGCAGTGCCCGGCTTGGGTACTTCTGGCTAGGACACACACGGGCTCAAGTCCACACTGGATCCACCATCAGACCCCGTGGCTCTGAGGCCAAAAGCGCTCTAACCCCAGGGAGAAATGCCAGGCGGGAGATTGAGGGTTTGCCATATCTCCTTACCATTGGGGAAAATATTCTGGATGTGTCTTTTTGTCTCCTTGCTCTGGGTGGAGTTGGGAGACTGCCTCCTGGACCCAAATCCAGAGAGCCCTGGAGGCAGAACTGGGAAGTGCCCTGGTGTGGAGAAAACTCCCAGCTCCACTGCTTAAGATCTGATTGACTTTGGGCAATTTACTTCATCCCTCTGAGCCTCAGTTTGCTCATCTGCAAAATGGGGCTGACAAAAGTTACAAGCTGCCAGGCACAGTGGCTCACGCTTGTAATCCCAGCACTTTGGGAGGCCGAGGTGGGCAGATCACCTGAGGTAGGAAGTTCGAGACCAGCCTGACCAACATGGAGAAACACCATCTCTACTAAAAATACAAAAAATTAGCCAGGCATGGTGGCGCACGTCTGTAATCCCAGCTACTCGGGAGGCTGAGGCAGTAGAATTGCTTGAACCCGGGAGGTGGAGGTTGGGGTGAGCAGAGATCACGCCATTGCACTCCAGCCTGGGCAACAAGAGCGAAACTCCGTCACACACACACACACACACAAAAGTTACAAGCCTTACAGAGTTGTGAGAAATAAGTGACGTAGAGTGCATACAAAGCTTGGCAGAGTGGCCCATAGAAGTCCACAGCTTTGGTACCTCAGGGGAAATTGAGGCACAGATAAGAGAGGTCCCCAAACAAGTCCCTTGAGGAGGTTGCCATGAGGGCCCTAGGAAGTCTCAGTCCCAGAGAGACCCCAAAATTGGAGATAATCACTGCCCGGCAGATCCATGGAACTCCATTTCCTCCCCCAGGCTCTCAGACACCCCTCAGAAGAATCTGGAATCGGTGGATCACATACACACCTCACATGCACTCACTCACCTGCAGAACAACAGAGAGATCCCCAACCCAAGCAGTTCAACTGCACCCATCCTGACCTTCCCACGCAGCTGCAGACACCACCACAGCCCAGAACCTCCTACCCTTTGCCGCCTCTGTCTCTGCTCAGAAAGGGTCAGGCTGAAGGAGTGACCTGTCCAGTTGGAATACCTGACTTTTCATCCCTACCTGACTCCAGGCTTTTCCTCAACTCTGTTCCCTTTCCCTGCGGTGACATCCCCATGACTCAATCTGCACATCCCTTAAAGCATAAGCCAGAGTCCCAGCAGTCAGGCGGACCATCAGTTCCCCCACAGTGTAACCACCGGGTGCACGGTTCACAAGTAGGGAGTGACACCAGGCAAGACAGCCAGACTCAGCAGCCAGGACACCCCATCCCCGTCTCTGGGACCGCATACCTCCTAGGGAGCCTGGGCAGTTGCTGAAGGCAGGTTCCACCCCCCACCCCACCCCCAGTGCCCGCGGGCCTTGGACCATTAGCCCCCTCCCCCTGCCCCTCTGCACGGCCCTGAGTGATGGTACATCTATTATGCATGCTCCCTTCCTGCTCCATCCATTTCATCAGTATTCTCCACCCCTGCACCACCCCGCATCCCCCTCTGCTCCCCTCCCTTAAGGGCTTTTAACCAAGTACATTAGGCAGGGCCAGATGCCAGTCTGACAGATGTCCGTAATGTTAGCCTCCGTTTCCCTCCTTCCTCCCTCTGCCCAGCCCAATTTACCTCCCACCACTCCCCGCTGCCAAAACTTCCCAGGCCTCAGTTGTACCCCTCCTCTGGGTCTCTCCCCTACACCTCCTGTTTGTGCCAGGCCTTTGCCGGCCAACCTGCCCTCTGCTGCCCTGTTGGCCTGGCTCACTTTCAGCTCCAGCTCTTGGAGCGCTGGGGCATGCTGAATGAATATTCCATCTGGGTGATTATTATTCACATGATATTAATTAATTATTAATTGCAATTAATCTCCTTCATGCCTAACCTTCCTCTGGGAGGCAGGAGGGGCCTGGCAGCTGAAAGGGACAGTGGGCAGGCAGGTAGAGATGGCTTGGGGCCTCGAGTTATTTTCCAAGGCCCCACCTTCAGCCAGGACAGGAAGGAGAACAACAAGCCTATCTGGGCACTGTGTGGAAACTGAGGCAGAAGCAAGGACTAAGCTGTTCCAAGAAAGCCCACTGAGGTGGCTGTGGTGAGAACCTGAGAGCCCTAATCCCTGACTGGAATCTGGGCTGCCTCTCCCTGCCCCCAACTTGCCCCATCCAAGCCCTGTTTTGAACAGAACAACTAGCTTTGGCCAGAGCAGAGCAGGGGGCCATTGGAAGGCTGACCCAAAGCAGACCTGAGACCTAGGCATTAGGGGTCCCTGAACACTGAGGACAGGGGACCCTGCAATAATGGGAGGGGGCCCTGGGGCTGGGCAGGCCTGGTGCTCCCCACCAGTGGGCTCCAGCACCCACCTGATAGCCCACTATACGGAAGGGGACCCTGCGGGGCAGCTGCTGAGGGGGGCTCCAGCCCTGGCTACCCCGTGGGCTCCTTGGGGCTCTGAGGCCTGCTTCAGCCCCTGGCCTCACCACCCAGCCCCACTCACCGGGCCCCCTGGTGGCTCCTGGCGGACCCTGGTGTCCAGCTGCTGCTTTCGGACCTCTCCCCCGGAGCTCTCCCTGACCAGACGGCTGGGTTCCGTGACCTCAGGGGCTCCTGGGCCCCCCAGCTGGGGTAAGCCCCCCCATCGCAGAGCTCCAGCAGGACCTTGGGTCCCAAGACCTGGGGAAACAAGGCCATGGCTGCAGGCAGCTGCCCACCCTGGGGCAGAAGACTTGGGAATGGGGTGGACATGCCGCATCCCCCACTGTGGTGTGGCCCCTGGAGCCCTAGGGCGATCCGGGTGGAAGGATCTGGCTGCCCTGCAGAGGTAAGAGCCAGCGGGGAGGGGGCCAGGAGCTTCACTCCCGCCCAACCGTCACGACTGCCCCCCCCATCCGCCCAAACCCGCAGAGACCTGCAGAGCTGGCCGGTCGGCGGCAGGGGCAGGGACGCGGTGGGCCCGGCCAGCTGGGGACAGGTGGGTGGACGCACCTTCCCTCCTCTCCCGCTCCCCTACCCTCCCGCGCTCCGGACCGGCTGTCACCCCGAGCACTGCAGGAAAAGGTGGCTGCAGCAGCAAGCGCCGCACATCCCGGGGCGGGGGCAGGGAGGGGGCGCCGGGGCCGGGCGGGGGTCACTCACCGGGCGGGGGGAGCAGCGGCAGCAGCAGAGCCGCGAACGCCCAGCGCCGCAGCAGCCTCATGGCTCGCTCATTCCTCCCGGTCCGGGGGCTGCGGCTGCGAGCGGCGCGGGGAGGGCGGGAGCAGGGACGGGGGTGGGGAGGCGCCGGCTGCGGAGCCGGAGGGGGGGCGCGGGGCCGGGCGGGGGTCGCGGAGCTGTGGGGGCGGCGGGGACGGCGCCGGGGTTCAGTGCGCTCCGGCCGCGGCCATCCCGGCGGGGCGGCGGGGCCGGGTTAAGAGCGGAGCGGCGAGCACGTGAGCCCAGGGCCCGCCCTCCGCTCTCCCGCCGCCCCCCGGCCCCCCCAGCCCCGCAGGGCCCGGGCCGCCGCGGCGGCAGGACAAAAGAGGCGCCGCCCCGGGGTCCCTCCCCGCACCTCGGGGGCTCCTCGGCAGGTGCGGGGCGGTGGCGCTCCGCGTCCTCATCCCGCGGCCTCTCCTCGGCCACCTCTGCCTGAGCATCTCCGAGGACTCGTAGATTTGTAGGGGAGGGAAGCAAGGGACGGGGTACCCCCGGGGTCGACCTGGCGACTGCCCGTCTGGGGCCCGGGGGCAGGGGCGTGGCTGCGGCGCCCGCGTTCGCCCCTCGGTCATCGTACCCCAGAGAGGCTGCCCCAGCCCCAGCTTGGAGCGCCCCGCTTGACCCCAGGCTGTGGAAGCTGGGGTTGGGGTGGGCAGAGGCTCTTGGCGAACGCCGGGCTCTACGCCTCTGGGATTTCTTGCACCTTCGCTACGGGTCGTGTCACTGCGGAGTCCTCTCACGCCCGCGGTCCAGACCCCTTCCCATCGGCTCCTTCTCCCCGCCAAAGATGCCCCGGCCTCCAGGAGGGCTTCAGGGATCGCTGTCACTCCAACCATCAGGAAGGGCTGGCATGTCCGTCTGGGCTCCTGAGTCTCACAGGCGCCCTGTCCTTCCTCCTAGATAAAATATAAACTAGCCAGGTCACTTACATGCTGCTAGCATGCCCCATGGCTCCCCCTCCCTTGCTAGTCCCAATCCTTAGGAGCAGAAGACACCTCTGGAGCCCCCCAGCATTCCCTCCCTGGTCAGACTAGGCTGCCCTGTCTGCAAAATACTGGACCTCCCAACCTACATCCTTAGCTGTGCCCTCCACCCAGCTCCTGGGGATGATGGGTCCCAATACCAGGACTGGGACCTCAGACTTCTGCTAGGGGTGCTGAAGGCCAGGTACCTGAGATGGTGTGGGGTGTGGTAGGGCATGGTGGGTGGGCTGCTGAGTCTCCACCCTGACCTTTTTGGTACCCATGCTAGGGGACCACAGGTCGCTGAAGAACAAGATTGGAGGCAGGGAACCCCTTCCTGGGTCCTCTGCTTCCCCAAGGACCCAGGACCTCTGCTGGGGATGAGGGAACTGCCTCTAGCTTGTGACACCCCCACCCCCCGCTCTATTTTAGGCCCAGGAGAGGTGAGAAGGCGATTTCCCAGGAGGCGCTGACATCAATGCAGGCAACCAAGTGACTCCCCCCACCCCCAACCACCTGCCATGTCAGACCCAGATGCTCAGTAAGGCTGAGCCAATTCTTCCTTCGCTCTGGAGACATCTTGAGAACCTCCTCCAAGATGTAGGCACGAGGAGGCTCCTGGGAATGAGGGCCTACTAGATGGTATTCCTGGAAACTCATGATGAGCCCAGAGGGATTGTGCTCCCCATTTTACAGATGGGGAAACTGAGGCTCTGAGAGGTTATGTGAGCTTCCCCAAGTCACACAGCTGGTGAGAGGCACATCCCATACTCCAGGGCCCCACTCCTCTTAGCCACCCCTAGTCCTACTTCCATCTCTGCCCTCCATTTGGGACCACAGGGGACTGGTATATCTGGTCCCATGCACCCTCACCACACACCTCAGACACGAAGGTGGCTGTCCTGCTCCAGCCTGCCCATGTCTCAGGGCCACATCAGCAAGTCCTGATCAGGAGTGCCCCCCAGTAGGCTGGGTGAGGTTTGTCATTTCACAGTGGGGGCCTGGGGATGGGAGAGTCTGGGTCCTCCAACATGTTCAAGACCACAGAGCAAGCCCAATCTGTGGTCCAGGCCTCTTCACCAGAGGCCTGTTCCTACCACATCGGTGGCCCTGGGACCTTAGACTTCCTGTTGGGGAGACCTGATGAGCCCTAAGAGTGACTCTCCCTGGTGGCACCCTGGGCTAATTCCAGTGGAGACTCAGTCATATGGCTCCCTGGCCCCCATAGCCACTTATATTCCTGGGTTCCCCGGCTCCCAGCAGATCTAGCGAGAACTTACTTTTTTTTTTTTTTTTTTTTTTTTTTGAGACGGAGTCTCACTCTGTCGCCCAGGCTGGAGTGCAGTGGCATGATCTTGGCTCACTGCAAGCTCCGCCTCCCAGGTTCACGCCATTCTTCTGCCTCAGCCTCCTGAATAGTTGGGATTACAGGTGCCCACCACCACGCCCGGCTATTTTTTTTTTTTTTTTTTTTTTTTGGTATTTTTAGTAGCGACGGGGTTTCACGTGTTAGCCAGCATGGTCTCGATCTCCTGACCTCGTGATCCGCCCGCCTCAGCCTCTCAAAGTGCTGAGATTACAGGCATGAGCCACCGCACCCGGCCAGAACTTCCTATTTTTTTTTTTCTTTCGGAGAGTCTCGCTCTGTCACCCAGGCTGGAGTAAAGTGGCGAGATCGCGGCTCACTTCAACCTCCACCTCTGGGGTCAAGTGATTCTCTTGCCTCAGCCTCCCAAGTAGCTAGGACAACAGGCATGTGTCACTATACCCGGCTAATTTTTTGTATTTTTAGTAGAGACGGGATCTCACCATGTTGCCCAGGCTGTTCTCAACCTCCTAAATTCACCATGTTGTCCACGCTGTCCTCAACCTCCTAAATTCAGGCAATCTGCCTGCCTCCCAAAGTGCTAGGATAGGATTACAGGTGTGAGCCACCGTGCCTGGCCTAGAACTTTTTTTTTTTTTTTTTTTTGAGATTGAGTTTTGCTCTTTTTTTTTTTTTGAGATGGAGTCTCGCTGTGTCACCCAGGCTGGAGTGCAGTGGCACCATCTCGGCTCACTGCAAGCTCTGCCTCCCGGGTTCATGCCATTCTCCTGCCTCAGTCTCCCAAGTAGCTGGGACTACAGGTGCCCAACACCACGCCTGGCTGATTTTTTTGTATTTTTAGTAGAGACGGGTTTTCACTGTGTTAGCCAGGATGGTCTCGATCTCCTGACCTCGTGATCCACCCGCCTCGGCCTCCCAAGGTGCTGGTGGGATTACAGGCGTGAGCCACCGCCCCCAGCTGGAGTTTCGCTCTTGTTGCAATGGCATGATCTTGGCTCACCGCAACCTCCACCTCCCAGGTTCAAGCGATTCTCCTGCCTCAGCCTCCCGAGTAGCTGGGATTACAGACATGTGCCACCATGCCCAGCTAATTTTGTATTTTTAGTAGAGATATGGTTTCTCCATGTTGGTCAGGCTGGTCTCGAACTCCTGACTTCAGGTGATCCGCCCACCTCGGCCTCCTAAAGTGCTGGGATTACAGGCATGAGCCCACCGCACCCAGCCGACCTTTTTTTTTTTTTTGAGATGGAGTCTCACTCTGTTGCTTAGCCTTTTTTTTTTTTTTTTTTTTGAGATGGAGTCTCACTCTGTTGCTTAGGCTGTAGTGCAGTGGCATGATCTCGGCTCACTGCAACCTCCTTCTCCTGGGTTCAAGTGACTCTCCTGCCTCAGCCTCCCAAGTAGCTGCAATTACAGGTGTGTACCACCATGCCTGGCTAATTTTTGTATTTTTAGTAGAGATGGGGTTTCACCATGTTGGTCAGGCTGTTCTCGAACTCCTGGCCTCAAGCAATCTGCCTGCTTCAGCCTCCCAAAGTGCTGGGATTGCAGGCGATAGACCTTATTTTTTAATTTTTTCAGGGTCTCACTCTGTTGCCCAGGCTGGAGAACAGTGCACAATCATAGCTTCCTGTAACCTTGACCTCTTGGGCTCAAGTGATCTCCTGCCTCAGCCTCCTGAGTATCAAGGACTACAGGTGGCGTCACCAAGCTTGGCTTTTTTTTTTTTTTTTTTTTCAGATGGAGTCTTGTTCTGTTGCCCAGGTTGGAGTGCAATGGTACGATCTTGGCTCACTGCAACCTCCTCCTCTCACCGGGTTCCAGCAATTCTCCTGCCTCAGCCTCTCGAGTAGCTGGGATTACAGGTGTGCTCCACCTCCACCGTGTCTGGCTAATTTTTGTATTTTTAGTAGAGATGGGGTTTCACCATGTTGGCCAGGCTGGTCTTGAACTCCTGACCTGAAGTGATCTGCCCACCTTGGCCTCCCAAAGTGCTGGGATTACAGGTGTGAGCCACCATGCCTAGCACTTTTGTATTTTTTGTAGAGATTGGGTTTCATCATGTTGTCCTGGCTGGTCTCAACACCTGGACTCAAAAGACCCATTCAAGGCCGGGTGTGGTGGCTCACGCTTGTAATCCCAGCACTTTGGGAGGCTGAGGTGGGTGGATCACGAGGTCAGGAGATCGAGACCATCCTGGCTAACACGGTGAAACCCCGTTTCAACTAAAAATACAAAAAATTAGCCAGGCGTGGTGGTGGGCGCCTGTAGTCTCAGCTACTCGGGAGGCTGAGGCAGGAGAATGGGGTGAACCTGGGAGGGGGAGCAGCCTCCCAAAGTGCTGGGATTACAGGCATAAGGCCAATGCTTAGCTAACAAATTTTTTTTTTGTAGAGACAGCGGTCTTTTTATGTTGCCTGGGCCAGTCTCGAACTCTTGGACTCAAGTGATCCTACAGCCTCAGCCTCCCAAAGTGCTGGGATTAGATTACATCTGTGAACCCCGGCACCCCGCCTTGGCTAGACCTCTTGCCTCTCCCTTGACCACAGTCCCCAGTCCCTGAGGTTCCACCTCCCCTGTCCCTGAGGTTCCACCTCCCCTGTCCCTGAGGTTCCACCTCCCCAGTCCCTGAGGTTCCACCTCCCCTGTCCCTGAGGTTCTACCTCCCCTGTCTTATGCTTGCCTCAGCTCTCTTAGGAGCTGTGGGATCCCCACATAGAAAGCTTGCTTCACGTTCTCTCACCCACCGTCCCTCCTGAGGTCAGGGCTGTCTGTTTTCTCATTGGTGGCCCCTCATCAGACTGGGACTTCAGAAGAGCAGGGCTTGTCTTCCTCATCAGACCTGACCCTGATAGCAAGGGCTGTTTTCTGCTTAGATCAGGGCAGGCCTGTGTCTCCCCCTCAAACATAGGGTTCCCTGGGGTGCCCCACCTCAACTTCACAGCTATGGCTGGCTCCTTCGGTCCATCCATTGAGGCTGGGGCCACTATTTCTGCTGCCCTGATGCCACTCTTGGGGTTGCTCTTGCTGAGGGAGCTGTGGGGCCCTGAGGGGTGGGTCTCTGGCCTCCCTTAGGAAGCCCCTCCCCTAGGAGGCCAGAGCCTCCTTCCTTCTGCTGCTCTTCTAGCTCTTCAGCCGATTCTCTCAAATTTTCCTGCACAAGGGCCAAGTTGGGGATGCAGGGCCAAGACCTTGTCTCCACAACTCCAGGTAAGGGAGGGGTGCTGGTTGCCCCCAGCCCTGGGGTGATACCATGGGCAGTGATTCCTGCCAGTGGAGGCCATCCAGGCCTGGTGCCCAGCCTTAAGGCCTGCAGCACAGACCATGCTAGTCAAGGGGGCAGGATTCAGGTCTCCAGGCTGGGGTCCCAATCCTGCCTCCCCCACGAACCGGCTGTGTGACCTTGAGCAAGCCTGCTGGCCTCTCTGGGCCTTGGTTTCCTCATCCATGACACAGGGGTTAGAAAACCACTCCCCTCACAGTGCTCCTCTTGGGGATGATGGCTGAGCTGCCCGTGCTTGTAGCAGTGTCTGGCACATGAAAGGGGCTCAGTCACCCTGGGCTCGCACCGTCCAAGGCGCCGAGGAGCAAACTGGCTCCCTGGCCCTTGCCCAGGACCCCAGGCCTCTCTATGGCTTGGGGGCCTCGGGGTCCTCTCTCTACCCAGCGCAGAGAACCTGTGCCTGATGTCATGATGTGGAGGGGTGGCAGCAGGGGAAGTGCCTAGCATTTGGACAGGAAGTTCATCCTGCTTCCTCTTAGATGCCAGCCCAGGGTCCAAGGACCATTCTTCTCATCTGCATAGCTCTCCCGGGAAACCTTATGCTCCTCCCTCTCAGGCGTCCAAGTGGCCCCTCTTTTAATCTCTGAAGCTCTCAGGCTTCACCAAGGGAGGAGTTGGGGGCACCTGGGGCACCAGGATCCCAGGCACACTCATCCTTTGGGAGGTTTGTGGGGCACAAATACAGTCATACCCATAAGGGCCCAAGTGCCACTTCTCTTCCACAAAAGGGATCCTCCTGGAGCTCAGGAGAGGGCCCTTGGGAGGGGGCCTGGGACAGGGGGTCTCACAGTGCCCCTCAGCAGCTTCATCCACAAATGCACACCCGAGATGAGGACGCCAGTTACCAAGGGACACTGACAGGTGGGAATTAGTGAGAATAAGCTTTATGTAAGTTTAGGAGGGAGGCTCACAGGCATGTGTGCCTGTGGGTAATATGTTATTTGTTGAGACAATGTGCCAAGCTCTGTGCCACATACCTCACAAACACATCTGATTTCATTCTTGTGACTTCCTAGAGAGGTAGCAACTATGATTACCTCCATTTTTCTTATTTATTTATTTATTTATTTTTGAGACAGAGTCTCGCCCTGTTGCCCAGGCTGGAGTGCAGTGGCGCAATCTCGGCTCACTGCAACCTCTGCCTCCCGGGTTCAAGTGATTCTCCTGCCTCAGCCTCCCGAGTAGCTGGGATTACAGGCGCGCCATCACGCCCGGCTAATTTTTGTATTTTTAGTAGAGATGGGGTTTCACTATGTTGGCCAGGCTGGTCTCAAACTCCTGACGTCAAATGATCCGCCTGCCTCTGCCTCCCAAAGTGCAGGGATTATAGGCGTGAGCTACCGTGCCCAGCCTAGATTACCTCCATTTTTTAGATCAAGAAAACAGTTTGAGCTGGGCACAGCTGAAACTCCCCTGGGAAGGGGAGCCAAGGTCCAGGATGAGAAGGAGTGCTCGGGTATACAGCACTCCTGCTGGTGGCAGGATAGGGAAGGACATAAAAGATTTGCTGGCGGTCACAGTATTTTACTATAGGAAAGGGTCCTGAAATCATCTCATCCAAGCCCCTTACTTAAAGACAAGGAAACTGAGGCCTGAGTAAAAAGGCATTTTTCTGAGGTCACAGTGAGCTGGAGGCAGCTAGCTCCTGCATTCCACTCAGCAGAAGGGAGTTGGGGTGGAGCTACCGATCGGTCACATCTGCCGAGAAGTGAAAGGCTCAGCAAGAAGAGGCGAGAACAAAGGCCTAGGGACCTAGTCTGAGGAAAGCAGTTAGGGCTGGAGGGCTCTTCAGGTGTCTCAGAGCTGACTCAGGGCAGACGGCAAGGCCTGTGCTGAATGAACGAACGAGGGAATGGGCAATGGTGAGGAAGGGCAGGGGGACAGGAGAACCAGGCCACTGAGGGGCTGCTGGGACCAAGGGAGTCAGGCTTCAAGGAGGAAAGAAAGGAGAAAAGGAACCAAGTTTGGTCACCAGTAGCCTGTCCATGACCTTGGAATAGATGATCCTAGTGGAATGCTTCAGGCAGAGCTACCCAGGAAGGAAGTGTGGAAGGGAAGGAGGTGAAGAGGAGGCGGTAGGTATAGACCACAGGAAGCAGCCAGAGAACAGAAGGTTGGAGCCTTCAAGTATTTGAAGTTGATTTACTGAATCAACTCAAGTGTTTTCCAGGAGAGGAGCATGGCATTTTGGGGCAGAGGGGAGAGATGGCAAGTCTGAGAAGGAAACCAACAAGGGTGGTTGGCTAGGTGGGCTGGAGGGCCAGGGACAGACAGCGTGACTTGTGGAGGGAGGACACCTCTTCAGAAAGAAACGGCAACATGTTGAAAAGGGACTGACTGCAAGATGAGGCAGTGCCCACTGGGTCTGGTCAAAGTCATCTGGTGCGGGACCGGGATGTGGAAAGGGGGCTGGAGTGGAAAGGAATCTGAGCAGTGCTCACACCAAGGAGCCACCGCAGGACCTCACTGACATCAAGCACCACCCATCCATCCTGGGTCAAGTCTCAGATGTTCTGGTTTCACCTCTAATCTGAGTCTACAGCCAGGAAGCTGCAATGGAGAAATGGCTGAGGAGTGTTCCAGCCCTGGCATTTGGCCTGGCAGAGATGTCCAAGGTCATGATCATTGAGATGGGGGGAAGGCAAGGGTACACGGATGTGAGGTTCGGGGAATGGGTCCTGGGCAGCTGACAATGAGGGCACCTGAACCTGGCACCACGGGTTTTGTGTGAGCAGCAGGTAAAGGTATCAAAGTCTGAGACAGGGGCGAGGGGAAACTTCCTCATGCAGAGGGGTGGTGTCATGGGGAATGAGGCAACCCCATGTCACAAAAGGAAAGGGACGAACCCAGCAGTGCCCAGACACAAGCCACAGTCTGGCTTCAGGGAAGAGGAGTGGGCCCTTAACAGGAATGTCCGCCGAAGCAAAGGAGTTTTCTTGGGAGGGATGGAGGGGCATGTCCTCTGCAGGCAATCACTCCCCAGGCAGCAGAGCCAAGTAAGTGACCAGATGAGACTGGGTAAAGGAGGCTGGGCAGGGACAGAGGCAGCCCTGCTCCCTGGAGCCCCTGGGCAAGGCCGGCAGGAGGGTTGTGGCACTCACACACGTGTGACTTGCAGGAGGTCCCATCCCACCATCTAGTGATTCTGTCCATCACTGCTGGCCCGCAGCCCTGCCTTGGGTCACTGGAGGGCAGATCAAGGACCGACATATGACATTCCAGCCCCATCTCTTTGCTATTTGTTATTAACAAATTTATTTACATTTCCTGAACCAAAATTAATTGTAAAATTTAACAGGAAGGGGGTAACATGACCTCTAAGGTGGGCTGTACACATAGTTGCTCTATTTCCAACTAATAACTTGAGTCCTCACCCATAGCTGGCCCCCCCCCCTTCTTCCTTTGAAAGGAGACACAGAATAGCACCAGGCTTCCAGGAGCTTCAACATTTAAAGAGACAACTCTTTAAATGCACGGACACAGAGAAGGGTGAGAAGAACCACGGTACAAATTGTAATGAAAGAAAAAGTGGCCAGAGAATCGATAGCAAACCCATTTCTGTCTCCAGATTAATGGCTTGGCTGCCAGAAATGGGGGGAGGTCCTTGGGGAAGGAGAGGAGGGAGCGAGGGAGGAGGGTGATGTGGAAGTTGGCAGGTGACACACTGGCCCCGGAACAGCCGAACTTCGGGCAGGCAGCTCAAGCTGAGGAGGCAGAGAAGGGCCGAGAGGGGTCCCAGAGGGGGTTCTGGCCACATCCTGGGCTCAGGGGAAAGGTCAGTGCGGGGCCCCAGCTAAGTGCCTGGGGGAGGGAGCTCTGTGAGTGGTGCAGCCCAAGCCCCTCCTCTGCTTCATATGTTCCTGAGGATCTGCGTGCGGGAGCGTGGGGGGCTGGGGGAGGGGACAAACACAGGCATGTCGGAAAGCAGGAGCGGCCACATGCTCGTGGGAAAGGAGGCCGGGGTTGGGGGTGGAGCACATCAACAGCTAACCCGCGGCTCTGCAGAGAGGCAAGGGCCTGTGGAGGGCCAGGAAGCCGGGCCAGGACTCCTGCTGCCCCAGCTCCTTTGTGGTCCCTCCCCATGCCAACTTCGCCTCTGCCTCCTGGCGTGGGCGGCCAGCCTCAGCTGGGCAAGCCCACTGTAGACTCTGCCTGGTCAGGAACATGGCAGGAGGCGGGGGTAGGAGAGCCCCCAGCCCAGATTCTCTCCCAAAGACCTGGCCAGTGGGAGGGCTGGCTCTGTTGCCTCCATGGAGCTGAGCGTGACAGCTGCTAGCTGGACTTCAAAGGCCAGGCCCAGGCCTCCTTCTGGCTCTTTTGGGGAAGTCCTGGGGTTCTGCCCCTCCTGCGTCCTGGTCAGCCCTGGCCGGGTGTGCAGCACCCAGCAGAGGAATAAGTTGTATCTGTGGCCCTTCAATCTGGAGCTGCCTGGCCCTGTGAACAGCCAAGCACCTTGGGGACTCATAGGAGCAGCTCTCTGCCAGCATGGGGCTGGGGCTGGGGCTGGGGCTGGGGTTGGGACCAGGGCTGGGAGACAGGGAGACAGGGCACCTGGAGAGGCTGGGGGGCCCAGAGGCATCGGGAACAGCTGGCTCCCGCACTGGCTGGCAGGGGCTGCAGGAGGGAGGTAGACCTGCTCTCTACAGGTGCTCCTGAGGGCTGCACACTGGTAGCTGAGTACAGGGGAGCTGATGGCTGGCCTGGAGCTGTGGGGCAGCTGGGGAGCTGGCCAGCCTCCTGGGATACAGGGCCAGTGGCTGTACACTCAGAATCCTCAGGCCCTGGGGGCCACCCTTCCCCCAGCCAGGGGGGCTGTGTGGCCCAGAACTCTGCTGGTCTGTCTGTGGGCTGCCAGGCGAAGGGGTCTGGGAGAGAGAGGCAGGTCTGTGAGTGGCACAAGGGCTGGAGGGAGGCAAGGAGTCTGGACTCATGGCCTGGAAGGGGAAGAGAGGGAAGATGCTTGCCACTAGTTGTCCTGGTGCCGCAGGGGTTGGGGGCTATTGGGACAAAAAATGAAGCCTGTGGCCAGGAGGCCCCCACTCTCTTCTCAGCACTGCCACTGGGGAACTGAACCTTCCGCTTGTGGCCAACAAGTGCCAGGTCTGGGCCAGAGGAGAGTTCCATAAAACCAGAGCTAGGCAGGAGGCATTGGCAAGCAGGGCTCCTGGACACTAGTGTCCCTGGGGGGTCCACAAACACATCAACTGACCCCCCCAGGTCCTGGCAGCTTGCTATAGGTCCAGGTACCTCACCAGTCCCTGCAAGTTCAGCTGGTGCCTGCGTGCTGTCCACTGTCCCATCCTGCTCTGGGATACCTGATGCCTGGCAGCTGTCTTCTTTCCTCATCCTGGGAGATGCTGCCCTGGGATGGGAGGGCTGATGGGGGTGCAGAGTCTCAGGACAGAGAGGGTCACAATCAGAAGCTGGGGAACCTGACCACCTGTTGGGACAGAAACACCCAGTGAGCTGCAGGTTGCAACTTCACAGCAGGCCTGGGCCAGGGCTGAGGGCACAGGGAGAGCTGCCACAGTTGGCGGTTCATGTGCCGAGAGAGCTGCCTTCTCTGAGGCCTTGGTTGAAAGTCCTCCCGTTTGGGTCTGAACCTGCTGCAGCAGCCAGCACTGTGTGCACTTCTCTTGGCTCTGCGGCCTGTGGTTGGGGCCGGCCAGAGGAATAGGTTAGAGGCTATTCCATTTCATGACTTCACAGAGGAGGCTGTGCCCTTTGGCAGCTGAAGAAAGCAGCGCAGTGCCTGGCTGTGCAAGTTGAGCTTGAGGTAGAGATTTGGGGTGAGAGGTGAAGCCACAGCCCCAGGTGGGAGAGGGTCTGCCTTGCTGGCAGCAAGGGGAAGCGGGGCTCAGAGGGCCCTGGAATTCCCACCAAACCCCATGCAGTCCTTCTTTCTGGGGGTGACTTCTACAGAGGGAGAAAGACTTTGCTTTTCACCTACCTAGGAGAGGCCCAAGCACTACCCCCCTGCTCCCTGGCCAGAACTGCTTATCATCCACATCAAAGTCCGTGGAGTAGGAAGGGAGCCACAGTCTAGTCTGGGTCTAGTCTTCATCAACTGAAGCCACAAATGGAGGTCTTTTTATTTTTTTTGGCCACTCCCAAAACAAACAGGACTGAGGATGAGGGGAAAGGAAGGTGAGAAAAAAGGAAAACATCACAGTCTGGTCCCAGCAGCCACAAATCTGAGGGTCTCTTCCCACCCAGAGGGCAACAGAGGAGAGTGTGGACGCAGTTGTGCCTGCCAGCGTGCCACTCACCTGGGGCGGCCAGCCTGGAAAGGGATGTCTGCAAAGCTGTGGCTGAGCTGGGCAATGATCCTGTCCACTTCTGCATATAGATGGGCTTCCAGGGCAAAGCTCCGGTGCTGGGCACTCTGAAGATGCTGCCGACCGGGGAGAGGAGCACAGGGCATTAGATGAGGCCTGGGGGGAGGGGGACACGGAAGCTGACCTCCCAGCCCATGCTCTGGCCCTGGAGGACAGCCATAGCAGCGTAGAGATTGCATAGGAAGGACTCATCCCCAGTGAGCAGGCTCCCTCAGGGCACTCTGGGAGCAGCTGCTTAGTGGGGAAGGGGCTCACCACATGGAGCTCCTCGAAGGCCTCTTGACAGCACTCACAGTAGCCTTTCTTCCTCCTGGGCATGGTGCGGGCAGCTGATCGCGGGCTTGGCTCTCCATCCTTGGATTCTCTGGGGAGGGTACATAGTGCGGCAAAGTGGTTACTGCTGGGGCCCTTGGGGGAGGAGCCACTACTTAGGGCCTGGAGCCTAGGTCAGAGAGGGGAAGGACCAAGATGGCCAAGGGTCTGGGCAGTCACCGGCAGGCAGGCCTTCCCTGAGCTTGGTACCAATTATCTAAGAATGGCAAGAGGGGAACAAGGAAGAAGATGTCTGGAGATGTCCCTGTGGGCAGCCTGTCTTATCTCTGTCCTTCTCTCTCTCTTTTTCTTTTTGAGATAGAGTCTAGCTTAGTCACCCAGGCTGGAGTGCAGTGGTGCGATCTCGGCTCACTGCAACCTTCACCTCCTGGGGTCAAGCCATTCTCCTGCCTCAGCCTCCCGAGTAGCTGGGATTACAGGCGCCCGCCACCATGCTCAGCTCATTTTTGTATTTTCAGTAGAGACGGGGTTTCACCATGTTGGCCAGGCTGGTCTCAAACTCCTGACCTCAGGTGATCCACCGTGCCAGCCATCTCCATCCTTCTCTTAAACCACAGGTGAGGATGGGATGGTGATGGCAGCAGCAAGAATCCCTTGTAGGAATTCCAACTCTGTGCTCAAACCTACACCCACATTCATGAGACCTGAAAGATAAAAGGGAAAATGTCTCAACTACACTGAAGGGACTACTCTACTTTTCCACCCTGAATGTCTCCCCAGCTTGGTTCAGTCTGTCCCTTCTCTCATGCTGCCTTGGATCTCTCACAGCTGTCCTCACTGTCCGCTAGGACTTTCAAACCTTCCTCAAACCTGACTTCTTTTTTTTTTTTGAGATGGAGTCCCGCTCTGTCACCCAGGCTGGAGTGCAGTAGCACGATTTCGGCTCACTGCAACCTCCACCTCCTGGATTCAAGTGATTCTCTTGTCTCGGCCTCCCAAATAGCTGGGATTACAGGAACACACCACCACGCCTGGCTAATTTTTTTTTTTTTTTTTTTTTTTTTGTATTTTTAGTAGAGACAGGGTTTCACCATGTTGGCCAGGCTGGTCTCAAACTCCTGACACCAGGTGATCCGCCCACCTCAGCCTCCCAAAATGCTGGGATTACAGGACTGAGTCACCACATCCGGCCAAGCCTGACTTCTTATCTGAATATCAGCCCCATATTTCTTTTTTTTTTTTTTTGAGATGGAGTCTCGCTCTGTCGCCCAGGCTGCAGCAAAGTGGCGCAATCTCGGCTCACTGCAAGCTCCGCCTCCCGGGTTCACACCATTCTCCTGCCTCAGCCTCCCGAGTAGCTGGGACTACAGGCGCCCGCCACCACGCCCGGCTAATTTTTTTGTATTTTTAGTAGAGGCGGGGTTTCACTGTGTTAGCCAGGATGGTCTCGATCTCCTGACCTCATGATCCGCCTGCCTCTGCCTCCCAAAGTGCTGGGATTACAGGCGTGAGCCACCGCGCCTGGCCTATCAGCCCCATATTTCTAACAACCAAAGGGCATTTCTGACTGGCTATCCAGCAAACTTGACAAGTCCAAAACACTCTTTTTAAAGACTTCCTAAGTATGACACAAAACCCAGAAGATATACAGAAAAACTCATAAATTCAACTATATACAACTTTAAAATATGTATGCATGGCAAAGAATCATTAGCAAATGATATGGTTAGGCTTTGTGTCCCCACCCAAATCTCATATTGAATTGTAATCCCTATAATCCCCAAGTGTCAATGGAGAGACCAGGTGGAGGTAACTGAATCATGGGGGTGGTTTCCCCCTTGCTGTTCTCGTGACAGTTCTCATGAGATGTGATGGTTTTTAAGGGGCTCTTCCCCCTTCACTCAGCACTTCTCCTTCCTACCACCTTGTGCAGAAGGTGCCTTGCTTCCCCTTTGCCTTCCATCATGATTGTAAGTTTCCTGAGGCCTCCCCAGCCATGCTGAACTGTGAGTCTATTAAACCTCTTTCCTTTACAAATTACCCAGTCTCAGACAGGTCTGTATAGCAGTATGAAAATGGACTAATACAGCAAAGTTAAAAGACAAACCACAAACTTGGGGTTTTGTTGTCGTTTAAAAGTATTTACAACTTCTCTGCTCAGGGGGGCTTAGGAAAAAATATACATATATTGATTTATTCACAACTGCCAGGTCCGGTGGCTCACACTTATAATCCCTGCACTTTGGGAGGTCAAGGTGGGAGGATCACTTGGGCCCAGGAGTTTGAGACCAGCCTGGGCAACATGGTGAAACCCCACCTCTACAAAAAATATAAAAATTAGCCAGGTGTGGTGGTGCGCACCTGTACTCCCAGTTACTTGGGAGGCTGAGATGGGAGGATTGCCTGAGCCTGGGAGGTGGAAGTTGCAGTGAGCAGAGAAAAGAAAATATTTACAACTAATAACAAAGAGCTCATTTTTCTAATATGAGAAGGGCTCCTTACAAATCATTAAAGTGATCAATAACCAAATAAAAAATGGGCAAAGTATATAAAGAAGGTTCACATAAAAAGAGATTCAAACAATCAAACATATGCAAACATACTTAGCCTCATTCATAGTAAGAAAAAAACAAAAATTATAATTATACTGAGATACAGTTTTTAATGTTATACTGGAGGTCAACATATCTGCCAGTCACAGCATGAGGCAAGGGGATGGGAAACAGCCTGTCTCATGCAGTGCAGGTAAACATATAAGTTGGTATCCCCTCCATGAAAAGCCATTTGGCTGAATTTATCAAAATTATAAATGCATGTATCTTTTGACCCAATATTTCTATCTCTAGGAATTTATTCCACAAATACACTTGAACAATTGCAAATGTACTCTGAACATGATTTTCATTGGAGCTAATCTAAGCATCCATGAATAACAGACTGGTTAAATAAAATACAGTAAATACATTCCATGCAATGGAATAATGGATACCCTGCAGCCATAAGAGGGAATGCAATTTTTTTTTTTTTTTTTTTTTGAGACAGGGTCTACTCTGTCACCCAGGCTGTTGTGCAGATTCACCACCTTGGCTCACTGCAACCTCCGCTTCCCATGCTTAAGCAATTCCCCAGCCTCAGCCTCCCAAGTAGCTGAGACTACAGGCTTGCACCACCATGCCTGGCTAATTTTTGTATTTTTAATAGAGGTGGGGTTTCGCCATCTTGCTCAGGCTGGTCTCAAACTCGGGAGCTCAAGTGATCCACCTGCCTCGGCTTCCCAAAGTGCTGGGATTACCACTGTGTCTTGCCAGATTTTTTAAAAATATAAAAATAGAGATGGAGGTCTCATTATGTTGCCCAGGCTGGTCTCGAACTCCTGGCCTCAAAGTGATCCTTCCCCCTTGGACTCCCAAAGTCCTGGGATTATATTCTTGGTCTATCTCCAGAGATAGTTCACGGATATACAAGTACATGTGTATCCTTCGTTCCCTCTTCTTACATAAAGAATCATATAGGCTGGGCGTGGTGGTCCACGCCTGTAATCCCAGCACTTTGGGAGGCTGAGGTGGGTGGATCACGAGGTCAGGAGTTCGAGACCAGTTGGCCAACATAGTGAAACCCCATCTCTACTAAAAAAACAAAAAATTAGCCGGGCGAGGTGGTGTGTGCTGTAATCCCAACCACTCGGGAAGCTGAGGGAGGAGAATCGCATGAACCTGGGAGGTGGAGGTTGCAGTGAGCAGAGATTACGCCACTGCACTCTTGCCTAGGCAACAGTGCGAGACTCATTCTCCAAAAAAAAAAAAAAAAAAAAAAAAAAAAGAATCATATGGTATTGACTATGCTGGATGTTACTTGCTTTTTCTTTTCATGCCACCCCAGGCTGCGCTCTCCATTTGGCAGGGGTGTGAGGCACTACTCGGATCTCCTCCAGCCTCTACCCTTGGGAGGAAGGTTGCACCAGTGAGGAGATAGAACTGGAGGCTGGGTGTGGAATATAGACTTTTCACATTAAACCATTTGTAACACAAATTTTAAACTTTTTAAATTTTAAAAATTTTAAACTTTAAAATATAATAATGATTTCAAAAATGTAAAAATTTAAACACTTCTTCCTACACATATTTTCCACATGCACACACACACACACACGCCTGGAATTTTGATGTCCTACCAGGGCCAACCCCCCGCCTAGGCTCCTCACATGCAGATACCAAAGCGTCATTGCTTCATCTTCCCTGTACAGCCTCTTAGCTCCTCTGTGATCCCAAGGCTATCCCAGGCCTAGCATCACTGCCAGCGCCAAGCCTGGGCCACCTTCTGACTGGCTCTCCCTGGTATCCCTTGTATTGGGACTTAACCTCTCCTTGCTCCCACGTCATCTGTTGCCACATTCCCTTAATTTTTTCCCTCCTATTTGTACTATTTTCTGACCCACAGCCTTTGTCAGCTGATGGAAACCACAGACCCTCCTTGGCCCCAGGAACTCCAGGGCTGAGAGTCTGCTCTGTTCTCTCCTGGTCTATAACCCCACAGCCCAGAGGTTAGAAAGGGTCTGAGAAGGCATCTCACCCATCACCTGAGCTGAATTCCTTTTCTACTTTGGTTAATGAGCGTTCAAATTCTCAAACATCTGCAGAGTAGAAACATTAACAAGCCCACAAGCCATGAGCCACGTAATGCAGCGATCTTCTCCTCCGCCCCGCCCCTTAGTTATTCCTGATGTTTGGCCCAACCAGTTTAAACTTTGATATTCACTAAAATCACCTGAGAGCTTGTAAAATGCAGCTTTTGGGGATCCATCATCAGAGATTTTGATTCTATAGATATGGGGTGGAGTTCAGGAACCTGCATCACGGTTTCACTCTGTCACCCAGGCTGGAGTGCAGTGGCACAATTATAGCTTACTGCAACCTTGAACTCCTGGGCTCAAATGATCGTCCTGCCTTAGCCATCTGAGTAAGTGGGACTACAGGCACTTGTCATCATGCTTGACTAATTTTTTTTTTTTTTTTTTTGAGAAGGAGTCTCGCTCTATCGCCCAGGCTGGAGTGCAGTGGCGCAATCTCGGCTCACTACAGCCTCCGCCTGCCGGGTTCAAGCAATTCTCCTGCCTCAGCCTCCCAAGTAGCTGGGATTACAGGTGTGCGCCACCATGCCCGGCTAATTTTTTTTTTGTTTGCATTTTTAGTAGAGATGGGGTTTCACCATATTGGCCAGGCTTGTCTCAAATTCCTGACCTGAAGTGATCCGCCCACCTTAGCCTCCCAAAGTGCTGGAATTACGGGCATGAGCCACTCTGCCTGACTCATAATTTTTTACATTTTTATTTTATTTTTTTTGTCGAGGCAGGGTCTTGCTATGTTTGTGTGCCCAAGTTGGTCTCAAACTCCTGGCCTCATGTGATCCTCCCACTTTGGCATCTCAAAGTGCTGAGATTACAGGCATCAGCCACTGTGCCCAGCTAGAACTTGTACTTTTAATGAGACCCCAGGGGACTCTGATGATGGTGGTCTATAGATATGAGTTTGAGAAAGCGGTCTATTGTCCTCTGTGTATACTCGGTAAACACAGTGAGGTAACTGCTGAGTGAGGTAACTGCCGGGTGCACCATGTCTGGTTGCAATGGTCCATGCTCTGGGGGAAACAGTGCAGGCCAGGGGTTCTGGGCGGACAGGGTAAGAGTGCTGTGTCTCAGCAGTGAATTAACAAATAAGTCTTCTTTGACCCTTAAGGAGAAGGGGGTGCCCTTCACAACCCTGGCACCTCCTTTTCTTCTTCAAGTTAAATTCTTCAGTACAGATGAAGAACACAAAATAAAATGGATGAACGCTCCTAGTCTCTCTTCTCTGGGCTACGTTCCCAGAATAGACTTTGCCTAAGGAGCAAACACATGGCCATTCCCAAATCTGACCAGCAGGCCCCCGATGGGGAGGACTTTGGCCCGTAACCAGCCCTTGGTACTCAGGAACCAGAAAGACCCACCTGGTATGGTGCATGCTGCCCAGGGTCGTCAGGGCCTCAAAGGGACTTGCATCTTTGGGTCCAAGAAAAGAAATTTCAGGAAAGGATTTAAACTGATGATGGAAAGGACGAAACTTCCTGCAACAGAGAAAACTTCCACTTTGACTACAATGGGGAAGGTAAAGGCTGAGGAGGGGGCCTCACCCAATGCCCTAGAATTCCAGCCCTGATAAAGTGGACTCTCACCTCCACATCTTTTAAATTCTATAACAAAACTCATCAGCCTTTCTAGGTTAAATTAATATGTATGTTCTCCCTGTCTTTTTTTCTTTTTTTTTTTTTTTTTTGAGACAGAGTCTTGCTGTCACCCAGGCTGGAGTGCAGTGGCGCGATCTTGGCTCACTGCAAGCTCCGCCTCCCGGGTTCACGCCATTCTCCTGCCTCAGCCTCCCGAGTAGCTGGGACTACAGGCGTCCGCCACCACGGCCGGCTAATTTTTTGTATTTTTAGTAGAGACGGGGTTTCACTGTGTTAGCCAGGATGGTCTCGATCTCTTGACCTCGTGATCTGCCCACCTCAGCCTCCCAAAGTGCTGGGATTACAGGCATGAGCCACCACGCCCGGCCCCTCCCTGTCTACTTTTCAAACTCATACCACTGCCTCCCTGGAATCCTATAAGCACCTTCTGGGCTTATCCTATTTTATGTCTAAGGAAATGAAGCCCAAGAGGTTCTGTGACTTGCTCAAGGGCTCACAAATAGTTAAGCGGCCAAGGTCAGATCAGAAGCCACATCTCCAGACTCCTGATCTACTTTTCCCCACCTTCCCATTTTGTTTCTTGACCCTACAACAATCTTTGAGGACTCTAGCCTGGCAGATTCTAAATGGAAGAATGTTCAAACCAGAACAGTTATTTCCCTGTTCTGTGAAGTGTTCTTGCTGGTCCTTAGAACTATTTGAGGGCTGGTGTTCTGAAAGGAGAAGACAGGCACAGTGAAGGTTCTGGATAGTCAGACCTGGACTGAGTGGTTCTGGCAGTGTGCCTCAAGTTGCAAACATTCAAGAGACTTGCAGAGACAGAAGTGATCTGTGTATACTTCGCAAACCCTGCCGAGTGAGGTAACTGCCGGGTGCACCATGTTTGGTTGCAATGGTCCATGTTCTGGGGGAAACAGTGCAGGCCAGGAGTTCTCAGGGAGTAGGGTGAGAGTGCTGTAGCTCAGCAGTGAATTAACAAATAAGTCTTCTTGGACCTTTAAGGAGAAGGGGGTACCCCTCACAACCCTGGCATGTTTCTTTCTTCTTCAATGATATTTTGTTGCTGCTTAGGGGGCTTGAAACTTGACGATGGGCAGGCTAATAGGCCTAATAGGCTTTGAACACACCTGCTTCAAAACAGCACATTAAAAAAAAATCACAAGAGGCTGGGCACTGCGGCTCCCCCCTGTAATTCCAGCACTTTGGGAGGCCGAGGCAGGTGGATCACCTGAGGCCAGTTCGTGACCAGCCTGGCCAACATGGCCAAACCCCGTCTCTACAAAAAATACAAAAGTTAGCTGGGCGTGGTGAACACCTTTAGTCCCAGCTACTCGGGAGGCAGAAGAATCGCTTGAATCTGGGAGGCCGGGGTTGCAGTGAGCCAAGACTGTGCCACCGCACTCCAGCCTAGGCGACGGAGTGAGACTCCGTCTCAAAAAAAAAAAAAAAATTCACAAGAAATCTCAGCTCCAGTTGGATCTCCTCTCTGGCCTATAACGCCAGGAACACACACATTATGTACCCCACTCTGGTGACAGTGATATACCTGTGCCTGCCATGTGCAGTGCAGATACTGAGGCTATAACAGTGCCTTTCAGCCATTGCATATGTGTCATGATTACCTACGTTTAAATAGGTGTGAAGGGGCTGGGGATGAACACGCACTCCATCCCACTGGAACTGGAAGACAGCACCTCTGTACCATCCCGTTGTTCTCTCCACTTGCCTTTGGGCCACCAAAGCCAGTGCAGCACTGTCTGCAGGTGCTGAGAAGTGACCCTGGGCTTGTCTGGAGGATGGGCAGGCATGCCAGGCTCCTAGGGCTGGTCTCAGCTGCCCTGCCCTTCCCTGCCTGAGGCACACAGACAATTCTGTCCTCAGTAGTCTCTGCTGGATATACTTGGACTTATTTCCTTTAAAAAATTTATATAGTCTGAAAATGCCTTTTTGGAAAAAAAATTAAAAACAAAAATTTAAATTTTGAGATAATTATAGATTCACATAGACTTTCGATCTCGTACTTACTGAAGAGTCAGTGATAACCAACATGGCTGCTAATAGCTCATCAGGTTAACATTGTCAATGGGACCCTCCTGCTCCAGGGAAGAAGAGGCCATAATGGTGTACACAGAAGACACAAGACAGGGCAGGCAGGACACCTGGATTCTAGCCTTGGGCTGCAATTTATTAGCAAGGTGGCTGTACACAAGTCCCTTCTTTCTCTGACCTCAGTTTTCCCCATTAGGAAGAGATGGGCTCTCCTCATGCTTTTTTCACCCAGGGCTGTCAGGAGGTAACACGAGCCAGAAAAGGATTTTTCAAAGTGAAACAGAAAGGCTTTATCCAGTACAGGGTGGCCTGACAAGGGAATCCCCAATACCACCCCTACCACCCTCATTTCAGCCAAGATGATGTCTTGGACTATACTAGCACTGTGACTGGGTAATGATTTGATATGAAATGTCAGCATACACCCAAGGGGAAAGGAGCTGTAATAATGAGCCTGCATGGGACACCATGAGCTCATAGAGCAGAGTATTACATAGAGGTAATTCACACACAGGATCTTTAACCTCTGACTCATCTCCAAGAGGACTATTCACTGTATAATGCCACTCTCAGAGGCTCCTCCTGGTTTGCGTGAGACTTCTCCATGACAGTGGGAGAAAGTGGCTTCTCAGGAAGATGAAGGTGCAAGGTTAAGGGGCTCCATGTCTTCACATTAGCCTGAGGTCCCTGAGCACCCCTCCCTCCTCCCTCCTCTGTGCAGGCCTAGCTGGGGCAAGCAGAGAGAGGAGGTCCCACTCACCTGCTTTCATCTTCGATTTTGAGGAACGGTGCCTTCAGTCTGGCCACTGAAAAGGGGAAGAATGCACACATTAGCTATCTGTCTGCCCCTGTGCAGGGCCTGCACCACACATGCAGGAAATGCTGAGAGGGGAGGCTCTGCCAAAGCCTAAGAGCCTTGCAAGAGCTGGAAATCATGCCACCCCAGGCTGCGCTCTCCATTCACTCAGATCTCCAGCCTCTACCTCTGGGAGAAAGGTTGCACTAGTGGGGGGATAGGCTGCAGTGTAACTGCAGCCCTAGATGGGCCCTCCCTCAGCAGGACACAGGAGCTCCTGTGTGTGGATTCTGGAGGCTATCGACCAACCAAAGATGCCACCACTATCAGACACCTGACTGGTTTTGTGGGAGAAACCCAGCCCCTGATGGTTTCTGCTAAAAGCAGGGTAGGGGTGGTCATTCCCACAAAGTCCCAGGTCCTTCCTAGACCTCTGCTTCTGGAGCCTCAGGATACTGAGGGGCCTAAGAACAACTTCCCAGGCAGAATGCTCCAGGAGGACCCTGGGTTTTTTGGAGGTGAAGCAGAGAGGAAGAGGGATAAAGAGTGTTTAGTGGTCTTATTAGCAGGATGGTAGAAAAATATCACAGGTGAAATCTGGTTCCTGAAAAAATAGGGCAAAGGAGTGCTGAGAAGATGAATTTGGAGTCAATTAAGAGACTCACCCCTATTAGATAGGTATTCGCATAGCTTACAAAATCTCTTAGGCATCAGGACCCACAGTGACCAGGAGTCCTGTCGAAAGGGCAGCCAAGGCAGCTGAAATCCTGGGCCCATCTGACAGCCACAAATTCCCCAAAGACGCTGGCACCTTACAGCTCCCAACTGTACTTGAGGCCACCAGTAGCACCCAAGCAAAAAGCAGCCTTTTCTCCTTTAGCAGCAGCTCTCATTAATTACTTTTTGGGGACAATTTCTTGTCTTTCTAATTAACTGAGACAGTTATTAAAATCAATTCCCCTACAGACTTCCTTGAATTTTGAGCATGAGAGAGGTGTCAAGTGACTTTTCTTAGCTCCTGCTTGTGCATGAATAAATGCCACTGAAAGAGCATCTTTGGGAGAAACATCCAGGGGGAGCAACTCTCCTGCTGTCCAAGAGGAACCAGGAGACGGAGTCCATCAATCTGCCAGTTTGTCAGTTTCACGGAGTTTGGCAGTTCTGAAAACGGTAGGCAGCTGTCAAACTGCCCACCCCCAAACTGCTACTGAATCAGAAGGAAAAGGATGCTGAACCTCAATCGATGCCCAGGAACAGCCAGAGGACACAGGAGCCAAAGTGTCTGCATGGGGTCTTGGCTCTAAAGGAGAAGCCCCGGCCCAGCAGCTCTGGACTTGCTCTTGGACATGCCTCTCTCGCTCCAGAAACCTGAGGACCAGGCCCTGGAAACACAAAGGGGCAAGATAACCTGGACTCGCTTGCTGCCACAGAAAAGTGAGCAGATGCTGCCACAGAGGGAGTCGTGGGGAAGTGTTTAGGGAGGGAGGGATTGCAATTAGATGAGGAAAAGCTACCACACTGACCTTTCCGTGTTCTTGACTCTGCTGCTGGACATGTTCCCTAAATGGAGAGGAAAAATAGGTTAAGGATGTGAGGAAGCCACGGGGGTCAAGGAACCGGGCCTGATAAGCCAAGTGGCTGCCAGTCTGTCCCACTTTGCTTCCTGCTGTTGAGAGGCCTGAAGAACCAGACTCTCGGGCCCTGAGCTGGAGCAGACCTGGGCACAACGGCTCCCTCCTCAGCAACACGATGAATAAGGGGGGCACTCGGTGTGTGGATCTTAATGGCAGCTGACTGTGTAGGGAGTGCAAGTCAGTACAGAGAGCAAGAACTCTGGAGTCCCAGAGGCCTGGTGGGAACTTCAGCTCTGCCACCTGCAATGTGAAGAGTACCCACCGACCTCATCGCATGTGGCACAGAATGGATGCTCACTAAATGACAACTTTATTTTCTAGGTACTGATGCTGTTCCAGGTACCCTATAGGACTAGGATAAAGACGATGGCCATTTGCTTTCCTATGTCCTATCTTGTGTACTCTGATTCTGTGGGTCAAAATCAATGTTTAAGCCAAGGTCAAACAAAGTTGATATTAAAAAGTAAATGGAGGCCGGGCATGGTGGCTCACGCCTGTAATTTCAACATTTTGGTAGGCTGAGGCAGGTGGATTGCTTGAGCTCACAAGTTTGAGACCAGCCTGGGCAGCATAGTAAGACCCTATCTCTAAAAAAAAAAAAAAAAAAAAAATTAGCCAGGCATGGTGGCACATGCCTGTAGTCCTAGCTACTTGGGAGGCTGAGGTGGGAGGATGGTTTGAGCCCAGGAGGCGGAGGTTGCAGTGAACAGAGATGGCACCACTGCACTCCAGCCTGGGCGACAGAGCCAGACCTTGTCTCACAAAAAAAGTAAAGTAAAATAAACAAATCAAATAAAAAGAAAAAAGAGTAAATGGATCTTCTGGTGTGTACCTGAAAAATAAGTAAATAAATATAAGATAAATGGAATAAAATTAAAAAATCAGCTTTAGCTGGAGGGCCAGGATGATGGTGGATCCATGATCACCTGTGCCTCTGGGCCCTAAGAAGTTCCAGATTCTCCTCTAGGCCACACCTTGAGGGCAAACACAATCCAAAGAAGCCTCTCACATTCCCTTGCATATCAGCACATTACACCCAAAACTCACTTCACTGCTAGATATCTACAAAACTAATTTTTTTTTCTTTTTTTTGAGACAGAGTCTCACTCTGTCTCCCAGGCTGGAGTGCAGTGGTGCGATCTCAGCTCACTGCAACTTGTCTCCCGGGTTCAAGCGATTCTCCTGCCTCACCCTCCCAAGTAGCTGGGATTACAGGCATGTGCCACCACACATGGCTAATTTTGTATTTTAGTAGAGACAGGGTTTCACCATGTTGGCCAGACTGGTCTCAAACTCCCGACCTCAAGCGATTCGCCTGCCTCGGTCTCCCAAAGTCCTGGGATTACAGGCATGAGCCACTGTGCCCGGCCTACAAAACTGATTATTAAGTTAAAGTAAAAATGCTGTGCATCTGCGTAGAAGGGGGGAATTTTTGACATACTTGCTTCTATGTGCATAGAGTCCTAGAAACTGTTCACACTGTCAGGAAGGGAGGTCAGTGGTTGAGGAGAAGCTGGAGCAGGGAGAGAATTTTTGTTGTATACCCTTTTGAATTTTGAACAACACAAATTTAACAGCAGCAACGTCCCCAACACTCCTAGAGGAGAGGGTGTGGAGAAGGTGTCAGTGTCTGAGTGCTCTATCTGCTATTTTTTTAAGTTTTTTTGAGACAGAATTTCGCTCTGTTGCCTAGGCTGGAGTGCAGTGGTGCGATCATGACTCATTGCAACACGTCTCCCGGGTTCAAGATTCTCCTGCCTCAGCCTCCTGAGTAGCTGGGATTACAGGCATGTGCCACCACGCCCGGCTAATTTTTGTATTTTTAGCAGAGTCGGGGTTTCACCACGTTGGTCCCGCTGGTCTTGAACTCCTGACCTCAAGTGATCTGCCAGCCTCGGCCTCCCAAAGTGCTGGGATTACAGGCGTGAGCCACCATGCCCAGCCGCTCCATCCACTTTGGATGTGGCTTGCTAGTTCTGTTAGCTAATTAGCACTGTTAACTAATAGCTATTACTGTTCGTCTTGTGCCTGGATGCCAGGCTGTGGATAGATCTGTAGATTTAATCCTTCCTCAAATTGAGGCTTGGGTGAAGATACTGTGGCTTTAAACCAGGTTGGGCTCTCTTGATGTGGTACACACAGTTCTAACGCCAGCAAAGAATGGAAAACAAACAAGGATTTAGAAGATGGCAGCTATTTCAATCACTCCTTCTCACCCCTGCAGTATGCAGACTCATTCCCAGTCTAGAGGCTGTACAAAGGATGTTCCAGAATAGCAGCCTGGTCAGTGCCATGGGCATTTATGAACTTTATCTGGTCCAGAACTACTGTAGGCAGCCCATGGCCCAGGCGGTCCAGGCCATAGGGATGTCTCAGCAGGGTGTGTGCCATGGGAGGACTGCAAGTGCCACAGAGAAGAGAGAAGAAAGGGTGTTGCAAAGCTATGGGCGCTAGGACTGACGTAAGTAAGAGGCTGCATTCCTCTTCCATCTTTCAGAATGGCCAGGAAGAGATGGTTTGGGCGGGCCATGGATTTACCTAAGTTGTCACTGATTTCACTGAAAACCATCCATTTGTCCTTCAGTTCAGCAGGATGACCTACCTCTGGCTTCTTTGGCTCTTGTTTTTTCACACATAAAGAGGGAAGAGACAGCTGTTGCACGTGCATCATCATTTCTGTGGAGAAGACAGAGGGTTTGTGCCAAAGGCTTCCAGTCTTCACTTACCTAGCACAGCCCCTTCCTGGGCTGCAGGACTAAACTCGCTCGGCCAGCCCACTGAATCACTCCAGCCTTGCCTGCCACCTTCTGGCTACACATCCCCACTGCATCTCCTGACAGTGGAGGTTAAGGACTGGGTCCTCTGTCCCTGGAACAGCACCTGAGAGTGTGTCATGCTCTTTTGCAGCATTGAATACAACTCATCTTTGAACAGAAGGTGCCTCATGGCTTGCTAAGGACTTTAAGGCACCACTGAAGAGCTGCGGCTGTGAGGGAGGCCATGCTGTGTGAACTACTCAGCTGTACCCTCAGGTGAAAGACCAGCAAGGGCTAAACATGCTAGCACTTCTCTAACAGAGAAAGGCAGGGAAGGAGATCAAGTCAGAAATGGCTGATTTTTCAGTGAGATGAAGCCATCCACATCCCAGACCAGGAACTTCTCCTGTACAGCCTCTAGACTCCCCTGGAAGATCTTGGTACCAAGGGGTGGGGCAGCACCCCAGTCAGCACCTATGGGCTGTCCCATCTGGACCAATCCCCTAAAATGGATCAGAGAAAACTCCAGACTCAAGAATGGAGCTGGGTATGAGACTACTCACTGCCAGCTGGTTCAAGACAACTATTTTAGTGTAAACAGGCTGCAAACAGGTTGTTTACAGTGTGAGAAAAGAAGGAGCACAAAATTTACAGCTGAGTAAAACTGAGAGTGGTGGGCCACACTACACACTCTGGTGAGACCATGGACAATTTGCCTAATCCCTTTGAGGCTCAATTTCCTCATCTGTATAATGGGGACAGGACCGTAGTGAGGATTAAATGAGGTAATTCGTAGCACAGGGTCAATACCTGTTAGGTGGCCATGAATTTTTTTTTTTTTTTGAGAAGGAGTCTCGCTCTGTCACCCAGGCTGGAGTGCAGTGGCACAATCTCGGCTCACTGCAAGCTCCGCCTCCCGGGTTCACGCCATTCTCCTGCCTCAGCCTCCCAAGTAGCTGGGACTACAGGCACCCGCCACCATGCCCGGCTAATTTTTTGTATTTTTAGTAGAGGCGGGGTTTCACTGTGTTAGCCAAGATGGGTCTCGATATCCTGACCTCGTGATCTGCCTGCCTCGGCCTCCGAAAGTGCTGGGATTACAAGCGTGAGCCACCGCACCGGGCCAAATTTTTTTTTTTTTGAGACGGAGTCTCGGCTCTGTCACCCAGGCTGGAGTGCAGTAGCATGATCTTGGCTGACTGCAACCTCCGCCTCCTGGGTTCAAGTGATTCTCCTTCCTCAGCCTCCTGAGTAGCTGGGATTACAGGCACACACCACCAGGCTCAGCTAATTTTTGTATTTTTAGTAGAGACGGGGTTTCACTATGTTGGTCAGGCTGGTCTCGAACTCTTGACCTCGTGATCCACCCGCCTTGGCCTCCCAAAGTGCTGGGATTACAGGTGTGAGTCACCACGCCTGGCCAGTGGTCATGAATATTAAGATCATTTCTGCATTTGTAAAACAGGATCATCATACTAGCTGGGGGAGAGCTGTAGCAGGTGACATGAAATGGCATGTTCTAGGGACCTCCTACGGGATGCCGAGGCCACAGCCTGCACTCTGCGTCCTCACCACTTTCCCCCTTCCCCACATCCTCCCACCTTTGTGGATCAACATGGCAGCTGAGTACTTCTGGCTTCCGGTGACCAGAAGCTCACATGACCATGATCCTTCTAAAAGCTGACACTCCTGGTCAAAGTCACCAATTCTCCCTCCACAGGAGCCCAGCACAGAAAGGGTACCATCCACGTGCAGAATCCTCACTCCCCAAGAGCGGGCATTGGTCAGGAGGCTGCTGCTGCCCCCACTGCCTCCTCCACTGATGCTCCCCTGAAATTACAACACAGAGTCAGGTAGGAGCAGAGACTCCCCAAGGCCTGAACGTGAAAGGGACAGATAGAAATTGCTTCTGGGAGGCCTGAGTCATCCATGGGAGGGACTGCGGGGAGGCAGGCAGGAGAGAGAGTACAGTGCCCAGAGAGTCCATCCCAACCCCCAGGAAGACATCCTGTCCTCCACATGGCCACATTGGGAGGGAGGACCACTGGTCTGCCTATACACTGTGCTCTGGCCACCTCGTGACCAGGAAGGAACAGATGCTTCTGAGAGAGCTGTTCGTTGGGAGGGCCTCTGCGAGGAAAGCTCTCAGCACAGTAAGTACACAACGAACACGGTGACCATCGTCCTCACTGAGCATGAAACTATGCTAGCTGCAGATCTTCCCCCTCCACTGGCTCAGTCCAGCAGCACCACTTCCCCTCCTGTACCCCTCCTGATGTCACTAGCACGACTTTTCTCACAAGATCACCTTAACTCCTCCTCCTGCCACTAAACTTTAACAGCCCTGGATTTTCACACAAGGAATAAAGAGTTACTTGGTTTTTTTTTGTTTGTTTTGTTTTGTTTTATTTTTGAGACAGAGTCTGGCTCTATCGCTCAGGCTGGAGTGCACTGGCACAATATCGGCTCACTGCAACCTCCACCTCTCAGGTTCAAGTGATTCTCCTGCTTCAGCCAGCTGAGTAGCGGGGACTACAGGTGCATGCCACCACACCCTGCTAATTTTTCGGTAGAGATGGGGTTTCGCCATGTTGGCCAGGCTGGTCTCGAACTCCTGGCCTCAAGTGATCCACCACCCTCAGCCTCCCAAAGTGCTGGGATTATGGGCATGAGCCACCACACCCGGCCTAGAGTTATTTGTAAAAGAAGTCTGGCTTCTGTACCCAGCAGTCCTGTCCCGCCACATCCCACATCCCCACGGTTCTCTTGGTAGGCTCCAGAGTTGGAGGTGGCTCTGGCTTCAACACTTAATCTCTAGGTGAATGGCTAAATAACTTGTCTGAGCCTCCACTACCTGATGTAGAAGAAGGAAATAATGACAATACTACACATCGCAGAGTGTGCATTTTGTGTGGGTGCTTCAGAAGAACCTGGGAAGAAGGGTGAAATCCCTCCCTGTGCTGGAGACCACCCGCTCTGTGCCATCTTGCCCCAGCTCACCTGGTTTCTGATGGCCTTCTGCAGCAGCTCCTTCCCTCTGCTTAGAGGCACCTGACGGGGACAGAAGAGCAGTGAGGTCTGCTGTTAGGCCACCTGTGCACTGAAAGATGTTTACACAGGAGCTAGTGAGGGGTTATGTCTTGGGGTTATGTCCCTCGGAAAGCTGGGAGCAGTGACAACTGAGGATTGGTAGAAATGAGAGCCTAGAAAACGTTTAGGAGGTAAAGGTAAAGCCGCAGGAAGTTTAGGTCACCCTGAGGTGGCAGCCTGAACCTGGTGGAGAGAAGGGCACTCTGAATTCACTGAGATCCAATTGTTACAAATGTCCTGAGACCCTCTTTAAGAGTCTCTGCATCCTCCAGGAGATAATGAAAGCAAATGTTTCACTTTAGAAATTTTTGCTCGTAGGAAGTCCCATCTGTCATCACAATGCCAACAGTGTATGTTCATGGACATTTTAATATTAATATAAGTTAGACAAAATAAGAATGTAAGCCTAGAGGGGAAAAGCCATATTCCATTTTAAATCAAAGACATAACACGTGTATTGTCCAAACTCCTGGCCCTTTATACATGCAAGCACGGAAGAAGGGAATGGCTGCCTACTCAGGGTACTCCTGCCCAAGCCCAGACCAATCCCAACACGTCTTCTCTGGTTTATGAAGACTCTCCTCTGGTTTCTAAACCTCTGACTTTCAAGTCCCATAAAAACTGACATACGGCATAAAAGGGTAGCATGGGGGATAGTATGTTGCTGAGGTGTTTAGATCCAGAGCTATGATAAAATATTCTCAGTCCCTGAATTCAAATGAGAGATTAAATTAATACAGATGAAATTAAAACCAGAGACTGCCTTAAAAGGCTCACCAAAGCCTACTTCCTTTGTTTACACAGTATACCTTTCCTACATGAGGTTCTTACCGAGTCAATGGGTTTCTGTGAAGGCCTGGGGTGGCTGCCTTTTGGATCAACCATGGCCGATGTTTCCACTCTGACCTCACTGGGGCTAGGGCAGCCTCTGTGTCTTGTCCCACTGCTCTCTGCCTTTACTTCTCTGCGGCTGGACACGATGTAACTTACTTCTTTGCTCAGAAAACCCTCAATTACCTGAAACCAGATCACAGAGGTGGCTGAAAACCAAAAAGCAAATGCGAATTGTCAATATAAAGAGGCTGGAGAAGGAAATCTTGGCTGCCACGAGTTCCAGAATCAATGTCTTTAAATAGACTAAATGCAGTTCCGTACCAAGTTCCTAAGAAGACATCATCCTGAAATCTAATGGGGTTTATATATATATATGTGTGTATATACATATGTATGTGTGTGTGTGTATGTGTATATATATATGTATGTATGTGCATATGTGTATGTGTGTGTGTGTGTGTGTGTGTGTGTGTGTATGTATGTGTGTATATATATATATATATATATATATATATATATATATGTGGCAGGTTTTGTCTCCAGGACTGCTGCCCTGACCCAGTGGCAGAAGGTTGCAGGCTTTGAGTTCTATAAGCAGTTTGAGTTTGCATGCAGCAAGAACACATTGAAAGAGCTGGACGGGATTAAGACTAGCTTGTGTAAGCCATGATTTTTCTGTGTAAGACACACTGGGGACCAGGTGTGGTGGCTCATGCCTGTAATCCTAGCACTGTAGGAGGCTGTGGGAGGATCACTTGACATCAGGAGTTCAAGACCTGCCTGGGCAACATAGCAAGATCCTGTCTCTAGAATTTTTTTTTTTTTAAATTAGCTGGGTGTTGTTACGTGCATCTATAGTCCTAGCTACTTGGGAGGCTGAGGCAGGAGCATCACTTGAGCCCAGTAGTTCAGTGATGCAGTGAGCTATGACTGCACCACTACACTCCAGCTTGGGGGAGTGAAATCCTGTCTCTAAAAAAAAAAAAAAAAAAAAAAAAAGGCTAAAATGGCTTATATACACTTTACCACTATTAAAAAAATATTTAGTTATGAATTGAAGGATTACATTTACCTTTTTTTTTTTTCTTTTCTTTTTTTGAGACAAGGTCTCACTTTGTCTCCCAGGCTGTAGTGCAGTGGTGTGATCTTGGCTCACTCTAATCTCCACCTCCTGGGTTCAAGCAATTCTCTTGCCTTAGCCTCCCAAGTAGCTGGGACAACAGGTGTGTACCACCACACCGGCTAATTTTTGTATTTTTTGAAGAGATGGGGTTTCACCATGTTGGCCAGGCTGGTATGGAACTCCTGACCTCAAGTGATCTGCCCACCTCGGCCTCCCAAAGTGTTGGGATTACAGGTGTGAGCCACCATGTCTGATCGCATCTACCTTTTTCTCGTCACCGGCTGGAGTACAGTCATGCGATCTCAGCTCACTGCAACCTCCGCCTCCCAGGTTCAAGTGGTTCTCCTACCTCAGCCTCCCAAATAGCTGGGACTACAGGCGCATACCACCACGCCCAGCTAATTTTTGTAATTTTAGTAGAGATGGGGTTTCACCATGTTGGCCAGGATGGTCTCGATCTCTTGACCTTGTGATTTGCCCGCCTTGGCCTCCCAAAGTGCTGGGATTACAGGTGTGAGCCACCGTGCCTGGCTGCATCTACCTTTTTTAATACAGCAAAAGAAATGCTAGAGGGTAGGAGTAGGGCAATCAATGATTATCCTATATAAATATAGGAGATTGTTAATGACCATACGTTCCTCCTCCCATCCCAGTATACCTACTCCTTTGCAATATGACTTTGCTGTTCCTGCCATTAGGAGGTGGGACCTTTTTTATGCCCTTCAATCTGACCCAATTGGACCAATAGAACATGTGGAAATTATGATGTGTGAGTTCTAGAGCCTAGGCCTCAGAGGCCTTGGCTTCCTGCCTCACTTTCTGGGAAGGCTGCCTTGAGACCCCCATGTTAAATCAGCTAGTCTAGCTTATTGCACATAGATATGATAACTGACACAGAGTGCCAGATGTGTGAGTGAGGCCGTCTTGGTCTTTCCAGCCCAGGTGACCCTCCAGCTGAATGCAGCCTCAGGAGTGAGCCCTGTTGAAACCACCAGATAAACCGCCCAGCCAACCCATAGCATAATGAGAAATAATAAATTGTTGTTTTGGCCAGGCGCGGTGGCTCACGCCTGTAATCCCAGCACTTTGGGAGGTCAAGGCGGGTGGATCATCTGAGGTCAGGAGTTCAAGATCAGCCTGGCCAACATGATGAAACTTCATCTTGGCCGGGCGCGGTGGCTCATGCTTGTAATCCCAGCACTTTGGGAGGCCAAGGCGGGCGGCGGATCATGAGGTCAGGAGATTGAGACCATCCTGGCTAAAACGGTGAAACCCCGTCTCTACTAAAAATACAAAAAAAAAAAATTAGCCGGGCGTGGTGGCAGGCGCCTGTAGTCCCAGCTACTCGGGAGGCTGAGGCAGGAGAATGGCGTGAACCCGGGAGGCGGAGCTTGCAGTGAGCCGAGATAGCACCACTGCAGTCCGGCCTGGGTGAAAGAGTGAGACTCCGTCTCAAAAAAAAAAAAAAAGAAGAAAGAAACTTCGTCTTTACTAAAAGTACAAAAAAAAAAAAAAAAAAAAAAAAAATTAGCCGGGCATGGTGGCAGGCGCCTGTAAACCCAACTACTCTGGAGGCTGAGGAAGGAGAACTGCTTGCACCTGGGAGTCGGAGGTTGCAGTAAGCCAAGATCGCACCATTGCACTCCAGCCTGGGCATCAAGAGTGAGACTTTGTCTAAAAATAAATAAATAAATAGATAAATTAAAAAATAAATAAATAAATACTTGCTTTAAGCCCAAGTAGGGTTGGTGTTTTATATAGCAAAGGCTAAATGACAGAAAGGACTAAAAGTTCAAAATGTAATTATGGGCCAGTTTGGTTATACAATCTTCATTCTATCCATCCTCACCACTGAGTTTCTGCAGTCCTGAGTTTCTGGGTTTGACAGCAGCGAGCCTCTCCATTCCAAGTCCTATTCATCCAGCTTCCCCAGTTATTAGTTTCTTTTGGGTCAAGCACTATCATGCTGTTTTCTTTTTTTTTTCTTTTTGAGACAGAGTCTTGCTCTGTTGCCCAGGCTGGAGTGCAATGGCACAATTTTGGCTCACTAGAACCTCTGCCTCCCGGGTCCAAGCGATTGTTATGCCTCAGCCTCCCGAGTAGCTGGGACTGCAAGTGGGTGCTACCATGCCCTGCTAATTTTTTATATTTTTAGTAGAGACAAGGATTCATCATGTTGGACAGGCTGGTCTAGAACTCCTGACCTCAGGTGATCTGCCCACCTCAGCCTCCCAAAGTGAGATCACAGGCGTGAGCCACTAAGCCCAGCCTAAATATATATATGGTTTTTTTTTTTTTTTTTTTTGAGACGGAGTTTTGCTTTGTTGCCCAGGCTGGAGTGCAGAGGCACGATCTCGGCTGACTGCAACCTCCACCTCCCGGTTTCAAGCAATTCTCCTGCCTCAGCCTCCCGAGTAGCTGGGATTACAGGCACATACCACCACACGTGGCTAATTTTTGTATTTTCAGTAGAGACGGTGTTTCACCATGTTGGCCAGGCTGGTCTCGAACTCTTGGCCTCAAGTGATCCGCCTGCCTTGGCCTCCCAAAGTGCTGGGATTACAAGCGTGAGCCACCATGCCCAGCCCCTAAAAATATTTTAATGGAATCAAAAACAGCAAATGCTTTTTACTCAAAGTTGTTCACCTGTGTTATTTCTAAATGCTGAAAATTATTAAGTCTAAATGTCCACAGAGCAACAGTTAAGTAAATTAATAATCCACTCAAAAGAATATTACATTCCCACTGCAAATGATGCATATGAAAGGCAATAATGATAGAAAAGTGCTAATGCTTTAAGGTTATGGGTAAAAAATTGATAATAAAAATGTACTAATGCCAGCTGGGTGCTGTGGCTCACGCTTGTAATCCTAACATTTTGGGAGGCTGAGGTGGGGGGATTGCTTGATGCCAAGAGTAAAAGACCAACCTGGCCAACATAGCAAGACCCTGTCTCTAAAATTAAAAAAAAAGTACTCATGATCATAACTAGAAAAAAATAAGCATTGCCCTGCCCTTCCCAGCCCTGCCCTCAGCTCCCTCTTGCAGGCAACTGGGTAAGGCAAAAAATAAATAAATAAATAAAAAAGGGCCAGGTGCGATGGCTCACACCTGTAATCCCAGCACTTCGGGAGGCTGAGGTGGGGGGGATCACCTGAGGTCAGAAGTTCGAGACCAGCCTAACCAACATGGAGAAACCCCATCTCTACTAAAAATACAAAATTAGCCAGGCATGGAGGTGCATGCCTGTAATTGCAGCCACTTGGGAGGCTGAGGCAGGAGAATCGCTTGAACCTGGGTGGTGGAGGTTGCAGTGAGCTGAGATCGCGCCATTGTACTCCAGCCTGGGCAACAAGAGCAAGACTCCATCTCAAAAAAAAGAAAGAAAAAGGGCCAGTAGCAGTGGCTCAGGCCTGTAATCCCAGTACTTTGGGAGGCTGAGGTGGGAGGATTACTTGAACCAGGGAGGTTGTGACCAGTCTGGGGCAACATGGTGACACTCTGCCTCTACAAAAAATACAAAAATGAGCAGGGCATGGTGGTGAGCACCTGTAGTCCCAGCTACAGGGAGACTGAGGCGGGAGGATCACCTGAGTCTGAGGAGCTTGAGGCTGTAGTGAGCCATGACCACGCCCCCCATTCTAGCCTGTGTGACTAAGTGTGGCCCCCTCTCAAAAAAAAAAAAAAAAAAAAAAAGGCACAAAAAACAAAGGCAGGATGGAGGCAGAAGGTAGATGGGCATTATCAAGGGCTAGGAGTATCAAGGATATAGGGAGTTGCCCAAGCATATAGGGAGTGACTGATAGTGGGTACAGGGTTTCCTTTTTGGGGTGATGAAAATGTTCTACAATTGACTATGCGATCATACAACTTACATATTTCTGTGAATATAGTAAAAACCACTGAGCTGTGTACTTTAAATGGATGAATTTTATGACATGTGAATTATATCTAAATTAAGCCATTTTGAGAGGAAGGAGGAAAGAAAAATACTTAAAAATGCTGGTTGTCACCTGGAGTAGTTCCATGTTCTCTAAAATTTCTAGAATGAACAGATAATACGTTTATTTATTTATTTATTTTAACATTATTTTTGAGACAGGGTCTTGCTCTGTCATCCAGGCTGGAGTGTAGTGGTGCAATCATAGCTCACTGCAGCCTCAAACTCCTGAGCTCAGATAATCCTCCCACCTTAGCATCCTGAGTAGCTGGACTATAGGCACGTGCCACTGCCCCCAGCTAATTTTTTTTTTTTTTTTTTTGAGACGGAGTCTTGCTCTTGTTGCCCAGGCTGGAGTGCAATGGCGTGATCTCAGCTCACCGCAACCTCCGCCACCTGAGTTCAAGCGATTCTCCTGCCTCAGCCTCCTGCGTAGTTGGGATTACAGGCATGTGCCACCACACCCGGCTAATTCTGTATTTTTAGTAGAGACAGGGTTTCTCCATGTTGGTCAGGCTGGTCTCAAACTCCTGACTTAGGTGATCTGCCCACCTGGGCCTTCCAAATTGCTGGGATTACAGGAGTAAGCCACCATGCCTGGCAGCTATAATTTTATTTTTCGTAGAGATGAGGTCTCACTATGTTGCCCAGGCTGGTCTCAAACTCCTGGACTCCAGCAATCCTCCCACCTCAGCCTCCCAAAGTGTTGAGATCACAGGTGTGAGCCACCACAACCGGCCATTAAGTTTCCTTTTTTTTTTTGACCGGGCGCGGTGGCTCACACCTATAATCCCAGCACTTTGGGAGGCCGAGGCAGACAGGTCACGAGGTCAGGAGATCAAGACCATCCTGGCTAACACAGTGAAACCTAGTCTCTACTAAAAACACACAAACAACTAGCCGGGCGTGGTGGTAGGCGCCTGTAGTCCCAGCTACTTGGGAGGCTGAGGCAGGAGAATGGCATGAACCCGGGAGGTGGAGCTTGCAGTGAGCCAAGATGGCACCGCTGCACTCCAGCCTGGGTGACAGAGCGAGACACTGTCTCAGAAAAAAAAAAAAAAAGAAAGTTTCTCTTTTTTTTGAGACAGGGTCATGCTGTGTCACCCTGGCTGGACTGCTTCCCGGGGCTCAAGGGAGTCTCATGCCTCAGCCTACTGAGTCGCCGAGACTACAGGCATGTGCCACTGTACCTGGCTAATTTTTGTATTTTTGGAAGAGACAGGGTTTTGCCATGTTGGCCAGGGTGATCTAAACTCCTGGGCTCAAGTGATCCACCTGGCTCGGCCTCCCAAATTGCTAGGATTACAGGTGTGAGCCACCGCACCCAGCATTTTTTTGAGACAAGGTCTCACTCTGTTGCCCAGGCTGGAGTGCAGTGGTGCAAGATCTCAACTTCAGTTCACTGTAACCTCCGCCTTTTGGGCCCAAGTGATCCTCCTACCTCAGCCTCCCAACTGCAGTCATGCACCACCACACCCACTTAATTTTTTGTATGTTTTGTAGAGACGGGCTCTCACCATGTTGCCAGGCTGATCTTGAACTCCTGGACTCAAGTGATCCATCCTCCTCAGCCTCCCAAAGTGCTGGGAGTACAGTCATGAGCCACTGTGCCCAGCCTAAGTTTCTAATAAGGAAAAAGATTTATCTTTGTTTTTTGAAGGTTATTTATTTATCATTATTTTTTTTTTGAGACAGAGTCTCGCTTTGTCTCCCAGGCTGGAGTGCAGTGGTACAATCTCGGCTTACTGCAAACTCCGCCTCCCAGGTTCAAACAATCCTCCTGCCTTAGCCTCCTGAGCAGCTGGGACTATAGGCGCCCACTATGATGCCTGGCTAATTTTTGTATTTTTAGTAGAGACAGGGTTTCGTCATTTAGGCCAGGGTGGTCCCAAACTCCTGACGTCAAGTAATCCACCTGCCTTGGCCTCCCAAAGTGCTGGGATTACAGGTGTGAGTCACTGCGCCTGGCCAAAAAAAATGGTTTATATTTAAAATTGCTTTCGGAAATGTAGTGAGACACTGAAAATATCTGGAAACTGCCGGGCATGGTGGCTCACACCTGTAATCCCAGCACTTTGGGAGGCCGAAGTGGGCAGATCATGAGGTCAGGAGTTCAAGACCACTCTGGCCAACAAGGTGAAACCTCATCTCTACTAAAATACAAAAATTTAGCCAGATGTGGTGGTGTATGCCTGTAATCTCAGCTACCTGGGAGGTTGAGGCAGGAGAATTGCTTGAACCAGGGAGGTAGAGGTTGCAGTGAGCTGAGATCGCGCCACTGCACTCCAGCCTGGGTTATAGAGCAAGACTGTCTCAAAAAAGAAAATACCTGGAAACCATAGATATAATTCCTATCCAACTCCTGCTCTACAGCCTGCAAAGGCATATGGCATCACAGGAGAAGAGCAGGTTACCTACCCCACCCAGTTGCTGAATGGCCCCTGTCAAAAACTGGAGATTCTTGCCAGCAGGTAGATCCAAGTAAAAGGACTTTCCAGAAAAGGGATGCTTCCCAGCACCTGGTGAGTTCTTCTGGCATTTTCCTAGACACCTGGAAACTCCTAGCTGAGCCCCTAGAAAACAATAAAGAGGAGCAAAGTAAGAAGCTTGAAAAGAGAGTCCTGAGGCCAGGTGGCCCTCACTGACAGCTCAGTTTGTGTGCTATAATAGCACAGACTAGACCCTGGGCACACACAGACAGCTGCGAAGCCAATGCCCTTACCCTCAGAAGCTCAGATGTGCTGAAATTGGAACCTTCCAAACAAGATAATAAGCAAACAAGGCTTGCTGACTTCCTCACTTCTTCCTTAGAATGTAAATCTAGGGAAGCCATTTAAGTAAAAAGGAATTAGACAGATCCCCAAACCAGACATTGGGGGGCTGCGGTGAATAGTAAGCTAGGGAAAAGAGGGCCCAGATTCACACGGGGGTGCCAGGCAGGAGGATGCTTTCTAGCTGTGCTGGGTGAGTCACTGCCTGCCCTGTTGCCAGTGCCCAGCCCCTAACCAGAGTAAGCAGGGTAACATCATGGCAGTGTTGCCACCTAGCTTAGGGTGAATATGCATGTGTATTCGAGACAGATAAGAGGGTAAGGGGACAGTGAATTTGTTGGCTCCTAAATGGGCCTACTTCCTAACCTCACCATTTGGTAACTTAGGTAATTATAACTCAAAAAGACAGCTCTTGAAAAACAAGACAGTGTGTGTGTGTGTGTGTGTGTGTTGGAGAGCACAGAATGCTGCTGCAAATGGAGAGTGAATGAGCCCATATTCCAGGGGCTTTGTACTATAGTGGGGTTGTTTCCTCTTCTTTTTTTTTTTTTTTTTCCTTTTGAAACGGAGTTTCACTCTTGTTGCCCAGGCTGGAGTGCAATGGTGCGATCTCAGCTTATCGCAACCTCCTTCTTCCGGGTTCAAGCGATTCACTTGCCTCAGCCTCCCCAGTAGCTGGGGATTACAGGCATGCACCACCACACCCGGCTAATTTTGTATTTTTAGTAGAGTCAGGGTTTCTCCATGTTGGTCAGGCTGGTCGCAAACTCCCGACCTCAGGTGATCCGCCCGCCTCGGCCTCCCAAAGTGCTGGGATTACAGGCGCGAGCCACCACGCCTGGCCTGGGTTGTTTCCTCTTCTATGCAACCCCCAATCCCTAAACTCAATGGAGGACACATGAGATAGGGCATAAGCTTTTGATCTTCCTTCGAGGAGCACGTTACCAATCAGAGTGGCTAATGTCCCAAAGGGACATTTGTGTATAAGAAAACATGAGGCAACTGAAGAAAGCAAGTACTACTAAAGAAACTTTATCTGGTATAGATTGTCTATCTGTCATAATAATGAACCAGATAGGAAAAAGAAAAACCATTAAGGTATAATAAATATCCTCGAAAAGACTAGGGAGGATATAGGAAACATAAAGCAGGAACAGCAGTTAAAGAAAAGAATTAGGCCGGGCACAGTGGCTCATACCTGTAATCCCAGCACTCTGGGAAGCCGAGGTGGGCACATTACTTGAGGCGAGGAGTTCGAGACCAGCCTGGGCAACATGGCGAAACCCTGCCTCTACTAAAAATAGAACAACTGGCTGGGCATGGTGGTGCACACCTGTAATCCCAGCTACTTGGGTGGCTGAGGCACAAGAATTGCATGATCCCGGGAGGCAGACGTTGCAGTGAGCTGAGATCACGCCACACTCCAGTCTGGGTGACAGAGGGAGATTCTGTGTCAAAAAGGGGGGGGATGGGGAAGAATTAGCTGGAGATAATGGACATGAAAAACATAGTATTTTTAAAATCTTGGCCAGGTGCTGTGTTTCACACCTGTATCCCAGTACTTTCGGACGCTGAAGCGGGTGGATCACTTGAGATAAGGACTTCGAGACCAGCCTGGCCAATGTGGTGAAACCCCGTCCGTCTCCACTAAAAATACAAAAAATAACCGGGCGTGGTGGCTTATGCCTGTAATCCCAGCTATTCGGGAGGCTGAGGCAGGAGAATTGCTTGAACCCAGGAGGTGGAGGTTACAGTGAGTTAAGAGTTAAGATTACACTACTGCATTCAAGCCTGGGAGACCAAGAGAGATTCTGTCTTTAAAAAAAAAAAAAAAAAAAGCCAGATAATACCAAGTGTTCGTGAGGATATGAGAAACTGGAACCCTCATATACTTCTGGAGGGAATGTGGAATTGTGCAGTCATATTGGAAAACCATGTGTTAGTTTCTCAAAAGGTTAAACACAGACTTACCGTATGACCCAGCAATTTTACTTCTAGGTATATCCTTGAAAAATAAAAACACAGCCACATGAAAACTTGTAAATGAATGCTTATAGCAATATTAATCATATAGCCAAAAGCTGGAGTCTTTCCCATCTTGCAAGATGATGGGTGAGAAAGCTGAGAAGCCAGATACTAAAGAGAAGAAACCCAAGGCCAAGAAGGCTGATGCTGGTGGCAAGGTGAAAACGGGCAACCTCAAGGCTAAAACGTCCAAGACAGGGAAGCCCCATTGCAGCCACAATCCTGTCCTTGTCAGAGGAATTGCAGATATTCCCGATCTGCTATGTATTCCAGAAAGGCCATGTCCAGGAAGAAGTACTCAGCTGCTAAATCCAAGGTTGAAAAGAAAAAGAAGTTTCTTGCAACTGTTACAAAACCAGTTGGTGTTGACAAGAACAGTGGTACCCAGGTGGTTAAACTTCACAAAATGCCTAGATATTATCCTACTGAAGATGTGCCTCTAAAGCTGTTGAGCCACGCAAAAAAAACCACAGCATGTGAGAAAACTGTGATCCAGCATCACCTCCAGGACCATTCTGATCATCCTCACTGGGCGCCACAGAGGCGAGGGTGGTTTTCCTGAAGCAGCTGGTCTTGGGACTGGACCTCTGATCCTCAATCAAGTTCCTCTACGAAGAACACACCAGAAATTTGTCATTGCCACCTCAACCAAAATTGGTAGCAGCAATGTAAAAATTGCAAAACATCTTACAGGTGCTTACTTTAAGAAGGTGTGGAAGCCTAAACACCAGGAAGGTGACACCTTTGACACAGAAAAAGAGAAATAGATTACAGAGCAGCGCAAGACTTATCAGAAAGCTGTGGACTCACACGTTTTACAAAAAAATCAAAGCTTTCCTCAGCTCCAGGGCTACTTGTGATCTGTGTTTGCCCTGACGAATGGAATTTATCCTCACAAATTGGTGTTCTGAATTTCTTAAGAACCTAATAACTGATAACATTTTGTGTCTCTTAAAAAAAAAGTGGAAACTCATATGTCCATCTGATGAATGGATAAACAAAATGTGGTATATCCACATAATGGAACACTACTCAACAATGAAAAGGAATGATGTACTGACACATGGCACCACATGGATAAACTGCAAAAACATCATGCTAAGTGAAAGAAATCAGTCACAAAAGACTACATATTTTATGACTCTATTTATATGAAATGTCCAGAAGAGGCAAATTTATAGAAACAGAAAGTAGATTAGCAGATGACTAGGGCTGGGGAGTCAGGAGAAATTTGGGAGTGGCTGCTAATGGGTATTCTTTTTTGGAGTGAGAAAAGTGTTCTAAATTGATTGTGGTGATGGTTGCCCAATTCTGTGAACATACTAAGTCACTGAATTGTACACTTTATATGGATGAATTGTGTGGTGTGTGAACTATAACTCAAAAAAGCTGTTAAGAAAAAAAAAAAAATAGGACAGGCGTGGTAGCTCACGCTTGTAATCCCAGCAGTTTGGGAGGCCAAGGCAGGTGGATAATGAGGTCAGGAGATCAAGACCATCCTGGCCAACATGGTGAAACCCTGTCTCTACTAAAAATACAAAAATTAGCTGGGCGTGGTGGCACGTGCCTGTAATCCCAGCTACTTGGGAGGCCGAGGCAGGAGAATTGCTTGAGCCAGGGAGTTGGAGGTTTCAGTGAGCCAAGATCATGCCACTGCACTCTAGTCTGGCGACAGAACAAGACTCCATCTCAAAAAAAAAAAATTTTTTTAATTTATTTTGAGATGGAGTCTCACTCTGTCACTCAGGCTGGAATGCAGTGGCACGCTCTTGGCTCACTACAACCTCCGTCTCCTGGGTTGAAGTGATTCTTCTGCCTGAGCCTTGAGTAGCTGGGATTATAGGCATGCAGCACCCAAAGCCAGCTCTAAAAGAAAAACAATTTAAATCTCAATATTTGCACAGTCTCAAAGTATTTTCCTGTAAGATAGTTATTAATTACAGAAGGTAAAACAGTAACTTCACAGTGGAAAAACCTAGCAGACACCACTTTTAATCAAGGGATCGAAGTTAATGAGATTTATCTTATCTTCATCATGTGCCTCCTGATACCACATACTGGAGAGGGGATAACATCACTTCTGTGCCAAAAATGCTTTAGCTGAATTCAATCATGTGGACATACCAAACAAACCCAAATTTAGAGGTGACTTCAAAAGTACTGAGGTCATCAAAGACAGAAAGAATGAGGACCTCCTCTCAGGAGGAGACTAATGAGATATAATTAAAAGTAATGTGTAACCTTTTTTTTTTTTTTTTTTTTTGAGATGGAGTTTTGCTCTGTCGCCCAGGCTGGAGTGCAGTGGTGCAATCTCGGCTCACTGCAACCTCTGCCTCCCAGGTTCAAGCGATTCTCCTGCCTCAGCCTCCCAAGTAGCTGGGACTACAGGCGCGTACCACCACGCCCAGCTAATTTTTGTATTTTTAGTAGAGACGGCCATGTTGGCCAGGATGGTCTTGATCTCTTGAACTCATGATCCGCCCACCTCGGCCTCCCAAAGTGCCGGGATTACAGGCATGAGCCATCGTGCCCAGCTGCAACACGTAATCTTAAACCAGGAAAAGAACACTGGGGGATAATTGGTAAAATGTGAATGAGATCTATAGATTAGTTAATAATATCAATATTAATTTCCGGATTATTTTTCTTTTTTTTTTTTTTGAGACAGGATCTCACTCTGTCACTCAGGCTAGAGTGCAGTGGTGTGATCATGGCTCACTGCAGCCTTGACCTCCTGGGCTCAAGGGATCCTCCCCCTGAGCCTCCTGAGTAGTTGGGACCACGTGTACCACCATGTCACGCACCACCATACCTGGCAAATTTTTTTTATTTTCTGTAGAGACGAGATCTCACTATGTTGCCCATTCTGGTCTTGAACTCCTGGGCTCAAGTGATCTTCTCACCTCAGCCTCCCAAAGTGCTGGGATTACAAGCATGAGCCAACATGCCCAGCCTCCTGGATTTTTTTTTTTTTTTTTTGAGACCAAGTCTTGCTTTGCACCCAGGCTAGAGCGCAGTGGCATGATCTCGGCTCAGTCCAACCTCTGCCTCCCGGATTCAAGGGATTCTCCTGCCTCAGCCTTCCAAGTAGCTGGGATTACAGGTGACTGCCACTACATCCAGCTAATTTTTTTGTATTTTTAGTAGAGACAGGGTTTCACCATGTTTGCCAGGCTGGTCTCGAAATCTAGCTTCAAATGATTCCCCCGCCTTGGCCTCCCAAAGTGCTGGGATTACAGGCATGAGCCACCATGCCTGGCCTGGATCTTTTTAATTGTATTATTATTACATAGATGTTAATATTTGGGGAATCTGGGTAAAGAGTAGGAACCTTTGACTATTTTTGAAATTTTTTTATAACTGTGAAATTATTTTAAAATTAAAAACGAAAAGATCTATCCACATCAATAGATGAGCTAATATAACAGTGTTAGGTGGTAAATTAGGTTGAGTAACTCTTCCAGAAGGTATCACGAAGAGATAAATAAATGGACATCAGAGAATTTAAGAAATGCAGAGGATAGGGATAGAAATGTCAACAACACCAGAAGAGTTGCAAAGGGGGAAAAACAATGGAGAGAAGAAAATATTTGAAGAAATAATGATCCAGGCTTCTGAATAAATGTGGAAGATGAATACAAGAACTTCTGTTCTCTCTCCAAATCTCACTAAAGTGACAGAAAAAGAATAAAAATAGATAAAGATACTGGCAAGAAGACAACAAGCAAGAGATGCTACAAAATGTTGGAAGCTGGAAATTAGATGGGTGAGTGAAAAACAGACAGGAGATGAGAGAAGGCTAAATCCTAAGCCAACAAGAAGCAAGCTGATTAGAGCTGAAAGGCCCAATCAGAGGGACCATATAGAGTAGAATGCTAGAATGAAACAGTAGGCTAAAATACCAATTATTTGAAAGCCTTTAAAAGGAATAGACACTCAGAACCCTCTCCCACCCCAGCAGAAGACTAGAGCTGTGGTTCTTAACTGGGGAGATTTTTCCCCTCAGGGGATACTTGGCAACCTCTGGAAATGTTTTTGGTTGGCACAACTGGGAAGTGGGTGTGCTCCTGGCATCTAGCGGGTGGAGGCCAGGGATGCCACTTAATATCTTACAAAGCACAAGACAACCTCAGAAAACAAAGAATTACTTGGCTCAAAATGTCAATAGTCTTGGGGCTGAAAAAATCCCTAGACTAGAGGAACATTGGGCACAGGTGAAAGCAAAGATAAAGCCCCAGTGAAAACATAGAGGATCAAAAGAATATCTGTATACTGAACAGTAAGACCTACAGATCTCTCGCCCCAGTGAGCTCCCAGAATGCTGACAAGCTTATACTTACCAGACAGAGGTTTGGAGGACTCTTCTCTAGGGAACTGACTAGCCCAAGACAAAAACATACGAAGTAGTGACAATTGAGGTCCCTCCCCAACAAAATTGCCAGGTCCCAGCTTACAATGAAGTCTATCAAGTTGACAACCCCTTCTCCTCATTCTTAAATATGAATAGGTAAACAAAGATCATCAGACATTTAAAGAAAGTTTCTAACAAGAAATTAGGCTAGACTGGGCGCGGTGGCTCACGTTTGTAATCCCAGCACTTTGGGAGGCCAAGGCGGGTGGATTACCTCAGGTCAGGAGTTCAAGACCAGCCTGGCCAACATGATGAAACCCCGTCTCTACCAAAAATACAAACAATTAGCCAGGTGTGGTGGCATGCGCCTGTGGTCCTAGCTACTCAGGAAGCTGAGGCAAGAGAACTGCTTGAACCTGGGAGGGGGAGGTTGCAGCGAGCTGAGATCGCGCCACTGCACTCCAGCCTGGGAGACAGAGCAAGACTCTGCCTCAAAAAAAGAAAAAAAAAGAAATTAGGCTAACAAACAGAAAAAAGAAGAGGAAATAGACACAATGTAGGAAGCAGAAGAAAACTAAAAAGAAACAAAAACAGTACAATTAACAACCAGAGAGAGGAAAGGGAATACATTATATCCATTAAGCACAACAAGACACTGTAAGAAAAGACATACACAGAATAGAAAAAGCTCTTGGAAATTTATAAATGTTATAGAAATTAAAAATTCAACTAAAATTGGAGATTAAGTTGTGGAAATTTTCTAGAGAACAGAATGAAAGACAAATAGATGCAACATGGGAGAGAAAAACAAGAAAATCGGCTGGGTGTGGTGGCTCACACCTGTAATCCCAGCACTTTGGGAGGCCGAGATGGGTGGATCACCTGAGGTCAGGAGTTTGAGACCAGCCTGGCCAACATGGTGAAACCCCGTTTCTACTAAAAATACAAAAATTAGCCAGGTGGCGGGTGCCTGTAATCCCAGCTACTTGGGAGGCTGAGACTGGAGAATCACTTGAACCTGGGAGTCAGAGGTTGCAGTGAGCTGAGATTGCACCATTGCATTCCAGCCTGGGCAACGAGAGCAAAATTCTGTCTCAAAAAAAACAAAAAACAAAAAAAAAAACCTGCAAGAAAATCAAAGGAAGAATCTATGAGATCTAATATCCAAACAATAAAAGTTCCAGAAACAGAAAAGAGAAAATAGGAGAAATATTATAGAAATAATGCTAAAAATTTCCCAGAACTAAAGAAAATGATGTTCCAGATTGAAAGGTACCTGCTCCATAAATGAAAAAAGTCCCACATCAAGACACACTGTCATGGAATTTCAGAATACTGAAGAGAAAGACAGGATTTGATTTACATTGTAGCCAATACCGAAGACCAGCTAATGTAAAAGCCTTCCTATGGGAGCCTCTCTGAACCTATTCTGGTTTGGGGGCTGCCCATTAAAAAAAAAAAAAAATAAGCTGGGCATGGCAGCTCACATCTGTAATCCCAGCACTTTGGGAGATCAAGGTGGGAGGATCACTTGAGCTCAGGACTTTAAGACCAGCCTGGGCAACAAAGTGAGACTCCACTTCTACAAAAAAATCAAAATTTAATAATTTTTGACAATAATAGCAATAAAAATAGCAAATATATATCACTTGCTATGCACAATACATTCTCAACAGGTCTATAAAGAAGATAAAATTATTATACCTGTTTTACAGATAAGGAAACTGAGGCACAGAGAAATCTTGTATGCCCAAGATCATACTGTTAGTAAGGGGTAGAAATGGAATGAAGGATACCTCTTATTACTTGTTAAGTGAAAGTTAAAAACAAATACAAAAAACATACAGAGACTGTTACCACATTGGCATATAGATGGATAAATGTTGAGACAGTCTTGTCTAAATTTATACAGAATTTCAGGAAAGCCAAATATTGCTGTGGGGCTCCCCAAACTTGTACTTCATTTTTTAAATTATTATTTATTTCAATAGCTTCTGGGGTACAGGTAGTTTTTGGTTACATGGATGAGTTCTACAGTGAATTATGAGATTTCAGTGCACCTGTCACCCAAGCAATGTACACTGTACCCAATATGTAATCTTTTATCCCTCACCCCTCTCCTAACCTTCCCCCTCATCAAATCCCCAAAGTCCATTATATGACTTTGCATGTCTTTGCATCCTCACAGCTTAGCTCCCACTTACAAGTGAAAACTAAAGGATATTTGGTTTTCCATTCCTGAGTTATTTCACTTACAGTAATGGCCTCCAGCTCCATCCAAGTTGCTGCAAAATACATTATTTTGTTCCTTTTCATGGCTGAGTAGTATTCCATGGTGTAAAAAATACAGAATTTAAAATACAGGGGATATAACACAGGAAAGAGGCAAAAAGAATTCCACAGAATAATGAGGGGAGATCGGAGGACAAAATCAGTGCAATAGGCCTAGTACATAGCCAGACCAGACTGGAGTACTAAAACGCTATGTCTCCAAGACAAATTGACAGATCCTCTGATGAGCTTGAAAGTACTGAGAGAAGGCCCATACTCTGGTGAAGAGTTTGGACCTGAATTAGTGATCCATACATAAAAAACAAAGAAAATCTCCTAGTTTATTATATAGCTCAGTGGTGAATAATTTTTTGTCTGTTTGTTTTTTTGAGACGGAATCTTTCTCTGTTACCCATGCTGGAGTGCAGTGGCATGATCTCGGCTCACTGCACCTCTGCCTCCCGGGTTCAAGTGATTCTCCTGCCTCAGTCTCCCAAGTAGCTGGGATTACAAGCGTGCATGACATCCTACTGATTTTTGTATTTTTAGTAGAGATGGGGTTTCACCATGTTGGCCAGGCTGGTCTCAAACTCCTAACCTCAGGTAATCCACCTGCCTCAGCCTCCCAAAGTGCTGGGATTACAGGTGTGAGCCACTGCGCCCGGCCGAATAACGTTTACGTAATGAAAATAATGTCGGCAGGGCACGGTGGCTCACACCTGTAATCCCAGCACTTTGGGAGGCGGAGGCAGGTGGATCACGAGGTCATGAGATCGAGACCATCCTGGCTAACACGGTGAAACCCCATCTCTACTAAAAAAAATACAAAAAATTAGCCGGGCCTGGTGGTGGGCACCTGTAGTCCCAGCGACTCCAGAGGCTGAGGCAGAAGAATGGCATGAACCCGGGAGGTGGAGCTTGCAGTGAGCCCAGATTGCGCCACTGCACTCCAGCCTGGGTGACAGAGCAAGACTCCGTCTCAAAAAAGAAAAAAAAAATGTCAATACAAATGACTAAACCAAAATTACTACGTATATACTGGGGGGATAAGAGGGAAAGTAAGAAATGCATGTGTGTTTGTGTGTGGTGCAGAAAAGTGGTAGGACAGAAAAAATCTTTATTGTCCATAGGAGATAGTCAATAGATATAATTCAAAATTGGCTGGGCATGGTGGCTCACTCCTGTAATTCCAGCACTTTGGGAGGCCAAGGTGGGTAGATCACTTGAGCCCAAGAGTTCAAGACCAGCCTGGGCAATATAGTGAGACCCCATCTCTATAAAAAAAAAGAAGATAGACTGGGTGTGGTGGCTCACGCCTGTAATCCCAGCACTTTGGGAGGCTGAGGAGGGCAGATCGTGAGGTCAGGCAATTGAGACCATCCTGGCTAACATGGTGAAACCCCATCTCTACTAAAAATACAAAAAATTGGGCTGGGTGCAGTGGCTCATGCCTGTAATCCCAGCACTTTGGGAGGCTGAGACGGGCAGATCACGAGACCATCCTGGCTAACATGGTGAAACCCCACCTGTACTAAAAAAAATACAAAAAATTAGCTGGGCCTGGTGGCGGACACCTGTAGTCCCAGCGACTCCAGAGGCTGAGGCAGGAGAATGGTATGAACCCGGGAAGCGGAGCTTGCAGTGAGCCCAGATCGCGCCACTGCACTCCAGCCTGGGTGACAGAGCAAGACTCCGTCTCAAAAAAGAAAAAAAAATGTCAATACAAATGACTAAACTAAAATTACTACGTATATACTGGAGGGATAAGAGGAAAGGTAGGAAATGCACGTGTGTTTGTGTGTGGTGCAGAGAAGTGGTAGGACAGAAAAAATCTTCATTGTCCATCGGAGACAGTCAATAGGTATAATTCAAAATTGGCTGGCCATGGTGGCTCACACCTGTAATTCCAGCACTTTGGGAGGCCAAGGTGGGCAGATCACTTGAGCCCAGGAGTTCAAGACCAGCCTGGGCAACATAGTGAGACCCCATCTCTATAAAAAAAAAAAGAAGATAGGCCGGGTGTGGTGGCTCATGCCTGTAATCCCAGCACTTTGGGAGGCCGAGGAGGGCAGATAATGAGGTCAGGCGATTGAGACCATCAAATACAAAAAATTGGGCTGGGTGTGGTGGCTCATGCCTGTAATCCCAGCACTTTGGGAGGTTGAGATGGGTGGATCACGAGACCAGGAGATCGAGACCATCCTAGCTAACACAGTGAAACCCCATCTCTACTAAAAAGACAAAAAATTAGCCAGGCATGGTGGCACATGCCTGTAGTCCCAGCTACTCGGGAGGCTGAGGCAGGAGAATCGCCTGAACCCAGGAGGCGGAGGTTACAGTGAGCCGAGATTGCGCCACTGCACTCTAGCCTGGATGACAGAGTGAGACTCCGTCTCAAAAAAAAAAAAAGGAAGACATAAGTCAAAATGGAAAACAATTAAAACAGTATAAGCATATTATTACAGAAATAAGGTGGTAACTTCTAGAAGAAATAGTTAAAAGCTGTAAATGGTTGTTTTTTAGGAAGTGGGAATCAGGCAGCCTGAAAGGGGATTAACTCTCATGCCTCCTGTTTTTTGTGATAAACTTTGGCTTTTTTTTTCTTTTCTGAGACGGAGTTTCATTCTTGTTGCCCAGGCTGGAGTGCAATGGCGCAGTCTCGGCTCACTGCAACCTCCACCTCCTGGGTTCAAGCGATTCTCCTGCTTCAGCCTCCCAAGTAGCTGGGATTACAGGAGCTTGCCACTACGCCGGCTAATTTTTTTTTTTTTTTTTTTTTGAGACGGAGTCTTGCTCTGTTGCCCAGGCTGGAGTGCAGTGGCGCAATTTTGCTCACTGCAAGCTCCACCTCCCGAGTTCACGCCATTCTCCTGCCTCAGCCTCCCAAGTGGCTGGGACTACAGGTGCCCGCCACCATGCCCAGCTAATTTTTTGTATTTTTAGTAGAGATGGGGTTTCACCGTGGTCTCAATCTCCTGACCTCGTGATCCGCCTGCCTCGGCCTCCCAAAGTGCTGGGATTGCAGGTGTGAGCTACCGCGCCTGGCTGTGTTTTTTCTATTTTTAGTAGAGACAGGGTTTCACCACATTGGCCAGGCTGGTCTTGAACTTCTGATCTCAGGTGATCTGCCTGCCTTGGCCTCCCAAAGTGCTGGGATTACAGGTGTGAGCCACCACATGTGGCCTGCCTTTTAAGCTATGTCAAGAATCAAACAGGAAGCCAGGTGTGGAGACATGCACCTGTAGACAAAGCTACTTGGGAGGCTGAGGCAGGAGAACTGCTTGCACCCAGGGCTTTGAGGCTGCAGTGAGCTATGACTGTGCCACTGTACTCTAGCCTGGGTAACAGAGCAAGTTCTTGTCTCTAAAATAAAATAATAATAAAAACAAAATCTAAAGAATCAAACTGGAGGCCAGGTGCGGTGGCTCACGCCTATAATCTCAGCACTTTGGGAGGCCAAAGTGGGTGGATCACGAGGTCAGGAGTTCAAGACTAGCCTGACCAACATGGTGAAACCCTGTCTCTAGTGAAAATACAAAAATTAGCCGGGCATGGTGGTGTGCTCCTGTAATCCCAGCTACCCAGAATTACTCCTGTAATTCCCTTCTACTGAGGCAGAAGAATTGCTTGAATTCTGGAGGCGGAGGCTGCAGTGAGCCAAGATGGTGCCACTGCACTCCAGCCTGGGTGACAAAGTGAGACTCCGTCTCAAAAAAAAAAAAAAAAAAACAAAAAAAAAAACCTGGAATAAAAACGAAAATAAAAACCCTCTAAAATCCACACATAATCGTCTTATAGTAAATTTTAAGAACAAATATAAAAATGTATAATCTAAAATATCGGGCTGGGTGCAGTGGCTCACGCCTGTAATCCCAACATTTTGGGAAGCTGAGGAGGGTGATCGCTTGAGCCCAGGAGTTGAAGACCAGCCTGGGCAACATGGCAAAACCTCGTCTCTACAAAACAAACAACAAAATTTGGGCGTGGTAGTGAGTGCCTGCAGTCCCAGCTACCTGGGAGTCTGAGGTGGGAAGATCACTTGATCCTGGGGAGGCTGAAGCTGCAGTAAGCCATGACTGCTCCACTGCACTCCAGCCTGGGTGACAGAGCAAGATCTCAAAATAAATAAAATAAAATAAAATATTTTTTTCTTTCATCAATATAATCCATAGGTTCACATAATCTAAAACATCTAATGAGAAAAGGAGGTCACTTACAAAGCAACGAGAATAAAAAAGAAATGCTGAAGAAAACAAGGAGAAAATACTGTAATTTTTCAATGTGTTGAAGGAAAAAAATCTTGACTTAAATTTTACTACAAGGCTGAAATAAATATATTCTTAGTTTATCACACAAAGCCTCCTTTTGAAAACACTCTTGAGGGAAGTTCTCCACAGAAACAGAAGTGGAAAAAAAAAGCAACAATAGATAAGAATGAATAAATAACTCAGTAAATGAAGTGGATTACTGTTTAAAAGGCAACAAGCCGATGGCATATCTGTTAACAATCCAGAAGTAAAAGTAGATGGTATTTTTTTTCTTTTTTTTTTTGAGACGGAGTCTCGCTCGGTTGCCCAGGTTGGAGGGCAGTGGCGCAATCTCGGCTCGCTGCAACCTCCGCCTCCTGGGTTCAAGCAATTTTCCTGCCTCAGCCTCCTGAGTAGCTGGGACCACAGGCACGCCTCACCACGCCCCGCTAATTTTTTGTATTTTTAGTAGAGACGGGGTTTCACCGTGTTAGCCAGGATGGTCTCAATCTCCTGACATCGTGATCTGCCCGCCTTGGCCTCCCAAAGTGCTGGGATTACAGGCGTGAGCTGCCGCGCCCGGCCAACTAGATGGTATTAACTAAAGGGGCAGTACGGAGGAAGTGCCATGTGCTAAAATACTTACCTAATTAGGTAGCAGTGTTTAACTTAAGGATTTTATTGTAAACAACTATGAATGTAATAATTTATAAATTTAATAAGTCACTCTATCCTGACTCCACATCTGTCTGTTAATCTTGTTCATAATATGACTCTTACTTGACCTTTACCATGAATCCCAAAACGGTCTATGATGCTGCGTCCATACACACACACATAAAACCACTAAGTGGGCCGGGTGAAGTGGCTCACACCTGTAATCCCAGCATTTTGGGAGGCCTAGGCAGGAGGACTGCTTGAGGCCAGGAGTTTGAGACCAGCTTGGCCAACACAGCGAGACCCCATCTCAATAAATAAATAAAATGAATAAATAAGTACATAAAAACACTGAGTGATCAGAAAACTCCAACAGGGCGAACATTTTTCGGTCTTTTCCAAGAGACCCTGGGGCAATTTTCACCTCATGTCCCTAGTTCTGACCCGCTACCCACCTAGGTCCGGGGCCCGGAGCCTACTCTCAGCCATGGAACTCTCCAGCTCGAGGCAATCGTCTCCTGAGAAAGGACATAACAGCAGCTCAATCATCTTCACCAACCCTTCGACCTTCCATGCCTCCCGCCCACTACCGTCTCCCAAAACCCGCACAGAAACGCGACTCCTGGGAACAGCAAGACTCAACTACATCCCGCGACTCCCGCCAAGCTCTTGTCCCTCATGCCCTCCGCCTCCTTTCAGACTCCGCTCAGTCAACGGCCGTGACCTCTTGGCCACCTCCTGTCCATCTTAATCTCCATACATCCCTCCAGGCTGTTGTCCCCTACGTTCCTCTGCCACCTTCATTCCTCGGTCCCCTCAACTCCTGTGGCTCCTTCCCTGCCCCTATACCCTCCTCAGCTTCGGCACCTACCCGCTGGTCAATTCCTAAGTCCCCTCCACGACCCCGCACCTCGCCTCAGCTATTAACGACCCCTTCCGCCTTTCTTTCTCCCCTTCCCGGCAACCGTACCCTTTCCCGGTTTCCTCATCAAATGCCGGCTCCTTCTCGGCCTCCGCACTCCTTCCTCAGAGACCTCCGTATTACATTCGCGAGCTCCATGAGCTCTTCCCGACTCCACAGCCACGGTTATCCCGGGGCAGCTACAGTATCAATCTCTTGGCGTTTTCGGCCGCGGCTTCAGTTTAAATTTCCTGCCGGCTCCACCCCTAAAAGGAGGCCGTAGCTGCGAGATCCGCCCTACGGTGTCCTTGGAAGGACAATATTAGTTTCGCGATTCCTCTCTCCGTTCCCCCACCGCCTACGCCTTCTCAAACCGTCTCTTCATTTCTCGGCTCTTCACTGGCTTGACGGCTTTGTCCCTTAACGGCCCTCAAGTTGAGGACTAATGGTCGCTTTTTAGTGATTCTTCACACTGAGCTGCATTGAAATTCCTAGAAGTTTGAATACTAAATAACAAAATAAGCCTAACACTTGCAGAGCATTTGCAGTTTACATAAAGATTTCACTTACACATCATTTCATCTTCACATTTTTGTCCCCCTCCTGTTCTTCAATTATTACCTGCCCAACAAAACTTCTCAAAAGAAGTATCTTTATCCCTCACGTCCCATCTTTTCTTCAACCCATCTAATTAGACTGCTAATTAGAGATCAAATTTGATCTAATAACAGATCATTCAGTGGCGAGCTGGGGACCTCCCCACTAAAACTGTACTTATCCAGGTCAACTGTGATTTCCACAGTCTGAAATACTATCCTCATCATATCCAACTTATAGATGGACTATTCCTTCTTTGAAATATTTTCTTCTTTTTGCTTCCATGACTCAGCACTCTACCGGTTTTTTTCCCTATCTCAATGGCTCCTCCTCCGTCCCCTTTGCTGGATCCAAAGCCACTGTTCACCTATATATGTTGGAGTATGCCAACGCTTTAGCCCTTATCCCTCTCCCTTATCTCCCTAGGAGATCTCATCCAGCTCCACAGCTTTACAATTCAGCTCTGCCACACCTTCAGATTTTCTGTAGCTTTGACCTGTCTGATCTCCAGACTCACATATTCAAGTGCCTACTGGCTATTTCAATTTGGATGTCTAATAGGCACCTCAGGCTGAACACATTCAAAACAGAACATTTGTTTCGCTGCCCCTGTCAAAAAACCACCTGTTCTCCCCCCAGGTCTTCCCCTCTCAGTAAAATGTTACTGTTTACTCAAATGTCACAATCATTCACCCAGTTGCTCAAACCAAAAACCTAGAAGTTATCTTTCAGTACTTTCCCTTGTGCCCATCCCCACTCCAAGAAAAAATCCTACTAACTCTGCCTCCAAAGTACATCTGGAATCAGACCACCACCACCCTAGTTCAAGCCGCTATCATTTCTTGCCTAAAGTACTGCGGTCAATTCTTCACTTCTACTCCCGAGTAGCTTCCTATCTCTCCCCAATATAATCCATTCTCCATTCAGCAACCAGAGTGATAGTTTTTATATTTATTTATTTATTTATTGAGAGCGAGTCTCGCTCTGTCGCCCAGGCTGGAGTGCAGTGGCACAATCTTGGCTCACTGCAACCTTTGCCTGCTGGGTTCAGGCCATTCTCCTGCCTCAGCCTCCCGAGTAGCTGGGATTACAGGTGCCTGCCACCATGCCTGGCTAATTTTTGTATTTTGGTAGAGTCGGGGTTTCACCAGGTTGGCCAGGCTGGTCTCGAACTCCTGACCTCAGGTGATTCATCCACCTCGGCCTCCCAAAGTGCTGAGATTACAGGTGTGAGCCGCCGCGCCTGGCCCAGGGTGATATTTTTTAAACACTGGTAGAGGTATATATAGTACATAAACTTGGTATCTCTTCCAGTGGGACTCCTCCCTGAGGAAGCTTATACATCTCAGCCCTGATGAACGAACGAAGGCTTGGCCATATGACTTGCTTTGGCTCATGAAAAAAGAAAAAAGTGACATCACTTCCAAGCAGAAACTTTAAGAGGCAAGATGGTTCAGCATGTTCTTTTTTCACATGTGTGACAGAATTTGTATAATAAAGGTATCTGCCTCAGCATTGTTTGCAATACCAAAAGATCAAAAGTAACGAAAATATTGATTAACAACGGGCAGTAGGTTAAATAAATTATGGTGTAGTCATACTGTGCAACACTATGCAACTCTAAAAAATGAAAATACTTTAAAATATAAATGTATTTAGGGAGTCCTAGCCAGAGCAATCAGCAAGAAAAAGAAACAAAAGGCATCCAAATAGGTAAAAAGAAAATCAAACTATCTCTGTTTACTGATGATATGATTCTATATCTAGAAAACCATGAAGACTCCACCAAAAGGCTCCTAGACCCAATAAATTACTTTAATAAAATTTTAGGATTAAAAAAAAGTCAACACACAAAAATCAGTAGCATTTCTATGCACCAATAATGTTCAAGCTGAGAGCCAAATCAAGAATGTGATCCCATGTACAATAGCCACACACACAAGGCTGGGCGTGTTGGCTCACACCTGTAATCCCAGCACTTTGGGAGGCTGAGGCGGGTGGATCACTTGAGGCCAGGAGTTCGAGACCAGCCTGGCCAACATGGTGAAACCCCATCTCCACTAAAAATACAAAAATTAGCCTGGAGTGATGGTGTGCAACTGTAATCCCAGCTATTTGGGTGGCTGAGGCACAAGGATCACTTGAGCCCAGGAGGCGAAGGTTGCAGTGAGCCAAGATCACACCACTGCATTCCAGCCTGGGTGACGAATGAGACTCTGTCAAAAAAAAAAAAAAAGCGCCAGCCAGGCACGGTGGCTCACACCTGTAATCCCGGCACTTTGGGAGGACAAGGCAGGCGGATCACGAGGTCAGGAGATCGAGATCATCCTGGCTAACACGGTGAAACCCCGTCTCTACTAAAAATACAAAAAATTAGCCAGGTGTGGTGGCGGGCGCCTGTAGTCCCAGTTACTTGGGAGGCTGAGGCAGGAGAATGGTGTGAACCCGGGAGGCAGAGCTTGCAATAAGACGAGATCACCCCACTGCACTCCAGCCTGGGCAACAGAACGAGACTCTGTCTCATTAAAAAAAAAAGAGCCACATACACAAAACAATCCCTAGGAATACATCTCACCAAGGAGGTGAAAGATCTCTACAAGAACTATAAAACACTGCTGCTGAAAGAAATAATAAAGGACACAAACGAATAGAAAAACATTCCATGATCATGGATTGGAAGAGTCAATATCATTAGAATGTCCATACTGCCCAAAGCAATCTACAGATTCAGTGCTATTCCTATCAAATTACCAATGTAATTTTTCACAGAATCAGAAAAAAAAAAACTATTCTAAAATGCATATAGAATGAAAAAAAGAGCCTGAATCGCCAAAGCAATCCTAAGCTAAAAGAACAAAGCCAGAGGCATTACATTACCTGACTTCAAACTAAACAAGGCTACAGTAACCAAAACAGCATGGTAGTGGCACAAAAATACACATAGACCAATGGAACAGAATAAAGAACCCAAAAATAAAGCTGTACACCTACAAGTAATGGGGAAAGGACTCCCTGTTAAATAAATGGTGCTGGGAAAACTGGTTAACCATATGCATAAGAATGAAACTGGACCCCTACCTCTTACCATATACAAAAATTAACTCAAGATGGATGAAAGACTTAAATGTAAGACATCAAACTAAAAATTCTGGAACAAAACCTAGGAAATACTTCTGGATATCAGCCTAAGTCCTCAAAAGCAATTACGACAAAAAAAAAAAAAAAAAATTGACAACTGGCACCTAATTAAACTAAAGAGCTTCCAAAGCACAGCAAAAGAAACTATCAATGAAGTAAACAACCTACAGAATGGGAGAACATATTTGCAAACTATGCATCCGACAAAGGACTAATATCCAGAATCTATAAGGAACTTAAATAAATCAACCACAACAAAAAAACCTAATTAAAAAGTGGGCAAAGGCCAGATGCAGGGGCTCATGCCTGTAATCTCAACACTTTGGGAGGCCACCAACCTAGTTCAAGCCGCTATCATTTCTTGCCTAAGTACTGCGGTCAGTTCTTCACTTCTACTCCCGAGTAGCTTCCTATCTCTCCCCAATATAATCCATTCTCCATTCAGCAACCAGAATGATAGTTTTTATATTTATTTATTTATTTATTGAGAGGGAGTCTTGCTCTGTCACCCAGGCTGGAGTGCAGTGGCGCAATCTCGGCTCACTGCAGTACTTTAGGCAAGTAAAGCCTCCTAGGCTTTACTTGAGCTCAGGAGTTCAAGGTCAGCCTGGACAAAATAGGGAGGCCCATCTATATAAAAATTTTTTTAAATTAGCTAGGCCTGGTGGCATATGCCTGCAGCCCCAGTTACTTGGGAGGCTGAGGTAGGAGGATCACCTGGGCCAGAAGGTCAAGTCTGCAGTGAGCCAAGATCACGCCACTGCACTCCAGCCTGAGCGACAGACCAAGACCTTGTCAAAAAAAAAAAAAAAAAAGGCAAAAACATGAGCAGACATTTCTTAAAAGAAGACATACAAGTGGCGACAAACATAAAAAAATGCTCAATATCATTGATCATCAGAGAAATGTAAATCAAAACCACAATCAGATACCATCTCATACCAGTCAGAATGGCTACTATTAAAAAGCCAAAAGATAATAAATGTTGGCCAGTCTATGGAGAAAAGGTAATGCTTATATACTGTTGGTGAGAATGTAAATTAGTTCAGCCCCTGTGGAAAGCAGTGTGATTTCTCAAAGAACTAAAAATAGAACTATCATGTGACCCAACAATCCCATTACTTGGTATATACTCAAAGGAAAATAAACCATTCTACCAAAAAGACACCTGCACTATGTTTATTACCGCACTATTCACAGTAGCAAAGACATAGAAACAACCTAGGTACCCGTGAATGGTGGATTGGATAAAGTAAATGTGGTACATATACACCATGGGATACTATGCAGCCATAAAAAATAATGAAATTGCTGGGGGCAGTGGCTCACACCTGTAATCCCAGTACTTTGGAAGGCCGAAGTGGGCGGATCACCTGAGATTGGGAGTGTGAGACCAGCCTGACCAACATGGAGAAACCCCGTCTCTACTAAAAATACAAAATTAGCCGGGTGTGGTGGTGCATGCCTGTAATCCCATTTACTTGGGAGGCTGAGGCAAGAGAATAGCTTGAACCTGGAACTCAGAGGTTGCGGTGAGCTGAGATCTTGCCATTGCACTCCAGCCTGGGCAGCAAGAGCAAAACTCAATCACAAAAAAAAAAAAAAAAAAATCATGTCTTTTGTAGCAATGTGAGTGTAGCTGGAGGCCATTCTCCTAAGCAAATTAGCACAGAAACAGAAAACTAAATATTGCATGTTCTCACTTTTAAGTGGGATCTAAACCCTGGATACACACGGACATAAAGATGAGAACAACAGACAGTGGGGACTCCAAAAGGAGGGAAAGCTGGAGAGAAAGTGGGTAATATGTTCACTATCTGGGTGATGGGATCACTAGAAGCCCAGGCCAGGTGTGGTGGCTGATGCCTGTAATCCCAACACTTGGGACACCAAGGCCCAAGGATCACTTGAGCCCAGGAGTTTGAGACCAGCCTGGGCAACACAGGGAGAATCTTTCTCTACAAGAAATAAAATAAAAAATTAGCTGAGCATTAGGTATGCACCTGTGGTCCCAGCTATTGGAGAGGCTGAGGTGAGAGGGTCGCTTGAGCCCAGGAGGTCAAGGCTGCAGTGAGCTGTGATTGCCCCACTGCAGTCCAGTCTGGGCAACAGAGGGAGACTCTGCCCCCGCCCACTCCTCCCACCCACCTACCGACAAGCCCAAATTGCAGCATCGCACAATATACCCTTGTGACAAACTTGCACATGTACCCCTGAATCTAAAATTTAAATTTAGGCCAGGAGTGGTAGCTTATGCCTGTAACCCCAGCACTTTGGGAGGCCGAGGCAAGCGGACTGCTTGAGACCAGGAGTTCCAGACCAGCCTGGGCAACACAGCAAGACTCTGTTGCTTAAAAAAAAAAAAAAAAGAAAAAAAGAAAAAAGAAAAAAGAAAGAAAGAAAAAGAAAATAAGAAAGTAAGAAAGAGAAAATAAGAATAATTGAAAATGAATTAGCTAAGTGTTCAACTTGAGAAGTCAGAAAAATGAACAAAACAGTGAGCCCAAAGGCTGTAGACAGTCAGAAATAGCAAAGGATAGAAATTAATGAAACGGAAAAGAAAAAGTAGATTCTTAAAAATCAATGTGGAAAAGACAAATAACACAAAAGAAAAATACAGGCAATACAAACATGAGACATTTTAAGGGCTGATAAACATAAAGCATGCTATGACTCACTAATAATTAGGAAAATACCAATTTAACAATAATTAAATGCCACTTCATAACTTTTGATCTGCAAAAAATAGCATGTATTAAAACCAAGTTCTAGTAAAAATGCAAAGAAAAGGGTGGGGTATAAAACTGGGGCAAACCTTGGGAGAGCAATTTAGTACCCAATAAGGTACATGCCCTTCAGTCTAACACTCTTCTAGGTTTATCCTGGGCCGGTGGTCTCCAAAGAAAGGTGTGCCTTGGCCAGGCACCGTGGCTCATGCCTGTAATCCCAGCACTTTGGGAGGACAAGGTGGGCGGATCACTTGGGGTCAGGAGTTCAAGACCAGCCTGGCCAACAGGATGAAACCCCATCTCTACTTAAAAAATATAAAAATTAGCCAGGCATGGTGGTGTGTGCCTGTAATCCCAGTTACTTGGGACACTGAGGCAGCAGAATTGTTTGAACCAAGGAGGCAGAAGTGGCAGTGAGCTGAAATGGCCCCACTGCACTCCAGCCTGGGCGACAGAGCAAGACTCTCCACCCCCCACCACTCCCCGGCCAAAAAAGAAAGGTGTGCCTCAGGTACAAGATGATTACAAAGGTCAGGCATGGGGACTCACACCTTTAATCTCAGCACTTTGGGAGGCTGAGGCAGGTGAATCGCTTCAGCCCAAGAGTTTGAGACCAGTCTGAGCAACATAGTGACACTTCATCTCTACTAAAAATTAAAAAAAAAAAAATTAGCTGGGTGTGGTGGTGCATGCCTGTGGTCCTAGCTACTCAGGAGGCTGAGGTGGGAGGATCAGTTGAGTCCAGGAGGTGGAGGCTGCAATGAGGGATGATTATACCACTGCAGTTCAGTCTGGTTGAGAAAGTGAGACTCTGCCTCAAAAAAAAAAAAAAAAAAAAAAAAAAAGAGCTGGGTGCAGTGGCTCACGCCTGTAATCCCAGTACTTTGGGAGGTTGAGGTGGGCAGATCACCTGAGGTCAGCAGTTCGAGACCAGTCTGACCAACATGGTGAAACCCCGTCTCAACTGAAAATACAAAAATTAGCCGGGCATGGTGGTGGGCGCCTGTCATCCCAACTACTCAGGAGGCTGAGGCAGGAGAATCGCTTGAATCTGGGAGGCGGAGGTTGCAGTAAGCCAACATTGCACCACTGCACTCCAGCCCGGGTGACAAAGCAAGACTCCGTCTCAAAAAAAAAAAAAAAAAAAAAAAAATTGATCATAGAGGTGCTGAAAAAACACACTGTAATTTAAGTGTATTATATTATCTAAAAAAAGAAAAACAAGTAAGCTTTATTAATATTTAGTAAGTGGATTGACATTGGGCCTCTGTTAGACATCCTGGGTTATGTAAGACAGGTGAGGTAACTGGGTAAGAGGTCAGGAGCTTCGTATTTGGAGGGGTTGTGTGTTTTCTTTCAGTGTTCTGCGCCACGTTTGCTTTTCAGTGTTCTACACAGTTTTTATTATTATCATTATTTTATTTATTTACTAATAGTTTTGCTGTGTTGCCCAGGCTGGTCTTGAACTCCTGGCCTCAATCGATCCTCCTGCCTTGGCCTCCCAAAGTGTTGGGATCCAGGTGAGAGCCACCACACCTAGTCTTTATACAGTTTACGTATGTCTAGATAAGTGGATTTACAGATTATGCTATCTGGATTTAATTTTTCCTAACTCTCCAAAGTGGACAAGGGGCTTAACCAGATTCTTGTGAAGGAGCAAGATTACAGTTACAAATAATCCTAGTGCTTCACATACAAATGAGTATTACAGGTACAAACTCTTAATGTTTGGTAAGAATCCAGTGTTGAGAAGAAGTCAGCTGGCCAAGGGGTGAAAAAAATCACCACTAATCAAGAGAAGCTCATGCCATAAAGAGCATATTTTGAAGACACATGTTTGGAAATGTTTTGATCTTTAATGACTTTGTTTCTAATAATGGTATGTGAGCCATCTTTAAAAATAAAACAAAATGGGCTGGGTGCGGCGGCTCATGCCTATAATCCCAGCACTTTAGGGGGCCGAGGTGGGTGGATCACGAGGTCAGGAGATCGAGACCATCCTGGCTAACACGGTGAAACCCTGTCTTTACTAAAAATACAAAGTTAGCTGGGCATGGTGGTGGGCGCCTGTAGTCCCAGCTACCCAGGAGGCTGAGGCAGGAGAATGGTGTGCACCTGGGAGGTGGAGCTTGCAATAAGCCGAGATCGTGCCACTGCACTCCAGCCTGGGTGACAGAGTGAGACTCTGTCTCAATAAATAAATAAATAAATAAATAAATAAATAAATAAATAAATAAAACAAAACATCTGATTCTCACATTAAAAAATCTAGGCTGGGCGCAGTGACTCATACCTGTAATCCCAGCACTTCTGGAGGCCAAAGCTGGTGGATCATTTGAGGCCAGGAGTTCAAGACCAGGTTCAAGACATGGCAAAACCCCATCTCTACTAAAAATACAATAATTAGCTGGGGGCGGTGGTGTTTGCCTGTAATCCCAACTACTCAGAAGGCTAAGACAAGAGAATCACTTGGCAGTAAGCTGAGATTGTGTCACTGCACTCCAGCCTGGGCAACAGAGTGAGACTGTCTCCATAAAAAGAAAAAAATCTATAAAACAGAATTTTCTAAACCATTTAAAAATCTTCCAAACAAGTGTCTCAATGGGTTTTGGGCAGGAAAAGGTGGCTCTTACCTGCAATCCCAGCACTTTGGGAGGCTGAGGCAGGTGGATCACTTGAGGACAGCAGTTTGAGACCAGCCTGGGCAACAACACAGTGACACTCTGTCTCTATAAAACACTTAAAAAAAAAATGGGCTGAGGTGGGAGGATTTCTTGAGCCCAAGAGGTTGATGCTGCAGTGAGCTGAGATCGCCCCACTACACTCCAGTCTGGGCAACAGAGTGAGACCCTGTCTCAAAAAAAAAAAAAAAATTGGCCAGATCTGGTAGTGGGCGCCTGTATTCCTACCTACTTGGGAGGCCAAGATGGGAGGATCCCTTGAGCCCAGGACTTTGGGCTGCTGTGAGCTATGATTGTGCCACTGCATTCCAGCTTGGGTGAAAGAGTGAGACCCTATCTCTGTATATATATTTTTTTAAAAGGTGGCTGGGTGCGGTGGGTCATGCCTGTAATCCTAGGCCTTTGGGAGGCCAAGATGGGTGGATCATGAGATCAGAAGATCGAGACCATCCTGGCCAACATGGTGAAACGCCATCTCTACTAAAAATACAAAAACTTAGCCAGGTGTGGTGGCATGCGCCTGTAGTCCTAGCTACTCGGGAGGCTGAGGCAGGAGAATCGCTTGAAGCTGGGAGGCGGAGGTTGCAGTGAGCCAAAATTGCACCACTGCACTCCAACCTGGGTGACAGAGTGAGACTCCATCCAAAAAAGAAGAAAAAACAATGCTGGGTGTGGCGGCTCATACCTGTAATCCCAGCATTTTGGGAGTCCAAAGTGGGAGGATCTCCTGAGGCCAGGAGTTCGAGACCAGCCTGGGAAACACAGGCAGATTCTGTCTCTCTTAAAAAAAAAAAAAAAAAAAAAAATCTAAAAAAACTAGCTGGCAGGCTGGGCACAGTGGCTCACGCCCTTAATCCCAGTACTTTGGGAGGCCGAAGTGGGTGGATCACCTGAGGTCAGGAGTTCAAGACCAGCCTGGCCAACATGGTGAAACCCTATCTCTACTAAAAGTACAAAAATCAGGCCGCGCGCGGTGGCTCACACCTCTAATCCTAACACTTTGGGAGGCTGAGGCGGGCGGATCATGAGGTCAGGAGTTCCAGACCAGCCTGGGCAACATGGTGAAACCCTGTTTCTACTAAAAACGCAAAAATTAGCCCAACGTGGTGGCATGCATCTTTAATCCCAGCTACTTGGGAGGCTGAGGCAGGAGAATTGCTTGAACCCGGCAGGTGGAGGTTGCAGTGAGCCAAGATCGTGCCATTGCACTCCAGCCTGGGCAACAAGAGCAAGACTCCATCTCAAAAAAAAAAAAAAAAATCAGCTGGGCGTGGTGGCGGGCGCCCGTAATCTCAGCTACCTGAGAGGCTGAGGCAGGAAGAATCGCTTGAACCTGGGAGGCGGAGGGTGCAGTGAGCCAAGATCACGCCACTGCACTCCAGCCTGGGTGACAGACTGAGACTCTGTCTCAGGAAAAAAAAAAAAAAAAAGAAAAGAAAACTAGCCGGGCATGGTAGCATGCACATATAGTCCTGGTTACTCAGAAGGCTGAGGTGGGAGGCTGGCTTGAGCCCAGGAGTTCAATGCTGCAGTGATCTATGATCATGCCACTGCACTCCAGCCTGGGTGACAGGGCAAGACCCTTTCTCAAAAGAAAAGAAAACAGGCCAGGCATGATGGCTCCCGCCTGTAATTCCAGCACTTTGGGAGGCCGAGGTGGGCGGATCACCTGAGGTCAGGAGTTTTGAGACCAGCCTGACCAACATGGAGAAACCTCATCTTTATTAAAAATACAAAATTAGCCAGGCGTGGTGGCACATGCCTGTAATCCCAGCTACTTGAGAGGCTGAGGCAGGAGAATCGCTTGAACCCAGGAGGTGGAGGTTACAGTGAGCTGAGATTGTGCCATTGCACTCCAGCCTGGGCAACAAGAGTGAAACTCCATCTCAAAAAAAGAAAAAAATGCAATGCCTTCTGATTAGTTTGGAAAGAACAACTGATAAACATCAGGGAAGATTCTGTAGCAAAACACCTCATGTATCCCAGAAATATATACACCTACTTGGTACTCACAAAAATTAAAAAAAAAAATCAGGGAAGATAGAAATGAGTCCAATTTCAATAAAAGTTTTGGTAGATGGGATTTTAAAATGACTGGTTTTGTTAAGCACAATGATGCAGATTTTAGAGAAATGGAGCATAAAAAGTATTCATGAAAGTAGATAGAGTACTATAATAAACCCCTACGAGTCCATCATAGGGGTCAAGACTGCAGTCAAGACAGTCATGAAAACCAAGAATTGAAATGAATAGAACTTAAATAGCTGCAATACACATTGGTAAACCAAAAGTTTTAAAGTAATGAATACAGCCAGGTGTGGTGGCTCACGCCTGTAATCCCAGCACTTTGGGAAGCTGAGGCAGTCGGATCACCTGAGATCGGGAGTTCAAGAGCAGCCTGACAAACATGGAGAAACCCCGTCTCTACTAAAAATACAAAATTAGCCAGGCGTAGTGGTGCATGCCTGTAATCCCAGCTATTCAGGAGGCTGAGGCAGGAGAATCGCTTGAACCCGGGAGGCAGAGGTTGCGGTGAGCCAAGATCACGCTATTGCACTCCAGGCTGGGCAACAAGAGCAAAACTCCATCTCAAAAAAAAAAAAAAAAAAAAGGTAATGAATACTTAACACTACTAAACAGTAAACTTAAAAAGAGTTAAGATGGGGCCGGGTGCAGTCCCTTATGCCTGTAATCCCAGCACTTTGGGGGTCCGAGGTGGACGGATTGCTATATAGTTGGATGTTAAGATGGGTCCAGGTTGGCCGAGCGCAGTGGCTCACGCCTGTAATCCCAGCACTTTGGGAGGCCGAGGTGGGCGGATCACGAGGTCAGGAGATCGAGACCATCCTGGCTAACACGATGAAACCCCATCTCTACTAAAAATACAAAAAAAAAAAAAAAAAAAAATTAGCCGGGCGCAGTGGCGGGCGCCTGTAGTCCCAGTTACTCCGGAGGCTGAGGCAGGAGAATGGCGTGAACCTGGGAGGCGGAGTTTGCAGTGAGCCGAGATCACGCCACTGCACTCCAGGCTGGGTGACAGAGTAAGACTCCATCTCAAAAAAAAAAAAAAAAAGAGATGGGTCCGGGTGCAATCTCTTATGCCTGTAATCCCAGCACTTTGCGGGGCTGAGGTGGACGGATTGCTTGAGGCCAGGAGATTGAGATCAGCCTGGTCAACATGGTAAAATCCTGTCTCTACCAAAAAAAAAAAAGATTAAAATGCCAAATTATATATTTTACCACAATTAAAAATAAAAATAAATAAAGAAGTGGGGGTGGTAATGGAACATCTTCAACTACATTATTTTTACTAAGGATTTTTGATATACTACAAATAATAAATATTTATATTATCTACTTCTTTCTTTTTTTTTTCAGACACAGTCTTGCTCTGTCGCCCAGGCCTGGAGTACACTGGTTCAATCTCGGCTCACTGAAACCTCTGCTCCCCGGGTTCAAGCGATTCTTTTGCCTCAGACTCCTGAGCAGCTGTGATTACAGATGCCCACCACCATTGCCTGGCTAATTTTTGTATTTTTAGTAGAGACGGGGTTTCACCATGTTGGCCAGGCTGGTCTTGAACCCCTGACCTCAAGTGATCCACCTACCTCGGCCTCCCAAAGTGTTGGGATTACAGGTGTGAGCCATCAGACCTGGCATACTTCATTTTTTAATAGTTCTCTATTTTGTATGTTTTATGATGGACATACTAATTTGATATCGCAGTTCACATAAATAATTCATAAATAACTACATATTAGTGCATTAGGTGTACATGCTGAAAATATTTTTACTGCTAAGAGTATGTGGCAAAAATGTCTGATGCTCACTGATCTAGAGGAACTTTCCCATGGTGGGCAAGGGGACCACCTAAGAATGTGAACTGATGCACTGACTGGAAAACTAGGAACTAACCTCACCATGCATGAGCAGAGGAATGGATCAGCTGGGGCATATTAAAGCAACAGAATACAGTGATTTAAATGGATGGATAAGAGCTACATGTATCAACATGGGTAAATATATATATATAATATATATTGATCTATATTATATATATATATAATATATAAATATATATATATATATAATATATAAATATATATATATATATTTTTTTTTGAAGCGGGGTTTTGCTTTTGTTGCCCAGGCTGGAGTGCAATGGTGCGATCTCGGCTAACCTCAACCTCTGCCTCCAGGGTTCAAGCGATTCTCCTATCTCAGCCTCCCAAGTAGCTGGGATTACAGGCATGTGCCACCACACCTGGCTAATTTTGCATTTTTAGTAGAGATGGGGTTTCCCCATGCTGGCCAGGCTGGCCCAGAGCTCCTAAACTCAAATGATCCACCCACCTCGGCTTCCCAAAGTGCTGGGATTACAGGCGTGAGTGACTGTGCCCGGCCCAACATGGGTAAATATTTTAAACAACCTTGAGTGAAAAAGCACATTGTAGAATGAAAAGTACAGCATGCACACCAATGTGATATCTTATGGATACATCCATATGTTGTAATATGTATTATATATGTAGCAATGTGTACTATGTTTAAAAACATTCAAGAAGAAGATAAACACCAAATTCAGGAATAGTGGTTACATCTGGGGAGAGAGGGAAGAAAATGAGGTTGGAGAAAGGGCTTCAAATTTGCTTTCTTTTACAAAAAGATACAAAGTAAATAAATATAACAGCTCAAAACCAGTCTCCTTCAGTTCTCCTCCTCCGTGACAACCATTCTCACATATCCCTGGTGTATCTTTCCAGAGGTATTCTATGCACATATAAGGACACATATGTACATGTATTCCCCTACCCTACCTTCTTTTTAAATAGTGATGGTGGCAAGCATTACACGTTGTTGATCTGTACTTTTTAAACAATGTATCTAGAACTTTGATACATGTCAGTGCATAAAGAGCTTCTTTGTTCTTTTTTTTTTTTTTTTTTTTTTTTGAGATGGAGTCTTGCTCTGTAGCCCAGGCTGGAGAGCAATGGCATGATCTCCTCTCACTGCAACCTCTGCCTCCCGTATTCAAGCGATTCTCCTGCCTCAGCCTCCCAAGTAGCTGGGATTACAGGTGCTTGCCACCATGCCCAACTAATTTTTGTATTTTTAGTTGGCCGGGCTGGTCTCGAACTCTTGACCTCAGGTGATCCACCTGCTTGGGCCTCCCAAAGTGCTGGGACTACAGGCACGAGCCACCGCGCCCAGCCTCTTTGTTCATTTTTTTTTTTTACAGCTGCACAATACTTCTTTGTGTGGCTACCAGAATTTTTAAACCAGTCTCATATACATAAAATGTAGACTATTCTTTTACTACAAAAAGCTTCACTACAATGAATATCCTTAGAAATATGTCATTCTACACAAATGTACAGTTTTATTTTTTAAAGACAGAGTTTTGTTCTGTTGTTCAGGCTAGAAGGCAGTGGCATCATCATAGCTCACTATAACTTTGAGCTCCTGGGCTCAAGTGATCCTCTTGCCTCAACCTCCTGAGTAGGTAGGACAAAAGACATGCACCACCACTTTTTTTTTTTGTAGAGCTGGGGTCTCATTATGTTGCCCAGGTTAGTTTTGAACTCCTGGCCTCAAGCAATCCTCCCTTGTCAGCCTCCCAAAGTACTGGGATTACAGGTGTAAGCCAGCATGCCTGGCCATTATACAAAATATTAAATCAACATTTTTTTCTTTTTTTGAGACAGAGTCTCACTCTGTTGCCCAGGCTGGAATGCAGTGGCATTATCTCAACTCACTGCAACCTCCGTGTCCCGAATTCAAGCGATTCTCCTGCCTCAGCCTGTCGAGTAGCCAAGTAGCTGGGACTATAGGCATGCCTTACCACACCTGGCTAATTTTTATATTTTTAGTAGAGACAGGGTTTTGCCGTGTTGGCTAGACTGGTCTTGAACTCCTGACCTCAGTGATCCACCCATCTTGGCCTCCCTAAGTGCTGGGATTACAGGCACGAACCACCAGGCCCGGTTTAAACCAAAAATTTTAAAAATAATTAATACTTAACACTGTTAAACCATATACTTAAAAATAGTTAAGACGGCAAATTGTGTATTTTACCACAAGTAAAGATAAAAATAAATGAATAAGTTATGAACAAATTCCCAGAAGCAGAAATGCTGGGTCTTTTCAAACAAACAGTCCTCCAACAAGACCAGATCCATTTACTTTCTGCTCCAACATTTTCCAATGTCTTTTACCCAAGCACAGTTCAATACAGTATATTATCAGACTTTTTTGATCTGAAAAGCGGACGTGGTATTTTGCTGCAATCTTAATTTGTATATTTTATTTTTTGTAAGCTTTCAATTTGTCACTTATCCATTTATATAATTTTTTCTTTTTTTTTGTTGAGACAGAGTTTTGCCCTTGTTGCCCAGGCTGGAGTACAATGGCGTAATCTTGGCTCACTGCAACCTCTGCCTCCTGGTTTCAAGCAATTCTCCTGCCTCAGCCTCCCAAGTAACTGGGATTACATGCGCCCACCACCACAGCTGGCTAATTTTTTTGTTTTTTGTTTTTTTGAGATGGAGTCTCGCTCTGTCGCCCAGGCTGGAGTGCAGTGGCCTGTCTTGGCTCACTGCAAGCTCCGCCTCCCGGTTTCGCGCCATTCTCCTGCTTCAGCCTCCCTAGTAGCTGGGACTACAGGCGCCCGCCACCACACCCGGTTAATTTTTTTTTGTATTTTTAGTAGAGACGGGGTTTCACCGTATTATCCAGGATGGTCTCGATCTCCTGACCTCGTGATCTGCCCGCCTCGGCCTCCCAAAGTGCTGGGATTACAGGTGTGAGCCACCGCGCTGGGCCATTTTTTTGTATTTTTTTTAGTAGAGATGGGGTTTCACCAGTTGGCCAGGCTGGTCTCGAGCTCCTGACCTCAGCTGATCTACCCGCGTTGGCTTCCCAAAGTGCTGGGATTACACAGAGTCCTGCATAGACTTACATAGAGCGCATGAGCCACTGCACTCGGCCTTATATAATATTTTTTAAAGCATGAGCTATTGTTACTTTTGTAGTAAAATAGCCATTGCGGATATTCTTAAAATTTAGGGTCTGGAGAACCTTGATTCAGTTTTCGAGAAGCTTGTTGATGCTTTCAAAAAACCTTATTGCATTATGGCTGGGCACGGTGGCTCATGCCTGTAATCCCAGCGCTTTGGGATGCCAAAGCAGGTGCATCACCTGAGATCAGCAGTTTGAGACCAGCTTGGCCAACATGGCAAAACCCCATCTCTACTAAAAATAGGGAAAAAATTAGCTGGGTGTGGTGCTGGGTGCCTGTAATCCCAGCTACACGGAAGGCTGAGGCAGGAGAATTGCTTGAACCCAGGAGACGGAGGTTGTAGTGAGCCGAGATCATACCACTGCACTCCAGTCTGGACGACAACCGTGAGACTTCACCTCAAAACAAAAACCAAAAAAACTTATTGCATTATACCTGTATCAATTTCCTGATTTACTATTATATTGTCTTTATGCTTGATGTTACTATTAGGGGAAACTGGGTGAAGGTGTGCAGGACTCTTTGTACTATTTTTGAAACTTCTTGTGAGGCTGTATTTCTAAAAAACAAAATTTTGTGATGTTTTTCTGGTTTGGGGGCTCTGCACTGACCAGCTATGATCCTTGAGCCACGATGGCTCCCAGGTCTGTGAACCGACAAGCCCCACCTGCAAGACAGCTACTAGATTAGAAAGAATACCTGAGGACTTGAAAAAGAGGCAAGGCTTTGGAGGCTGACTCTGGCCTCTGACTCTGTTAGTGTCACATTCTATCTAACTCAGCGAGCACACAGAAGCCACGCAACTAAAATTCACACTCTGCCATATTTCTTACATTTGTATCTGTGCCATTCATTTACATAATCCCAATGCCACTAAGGGTAGACCTCTTCAATAAGAGGACCTCTGCAAGGTATACAAACTCCTTTCCTTCTTTTTTTGTTGTTATCCCCTGAATATCTTCGATTTGAACCCTGTAGCTCAAGCCACACATGACTCTCTGGAGGCCCCCTAGCAAGCCTTTGAATTCACAGTTCCCCTGCATCTGGATCTACCCCCTTTTTCCCTCCAGTCCCTTTACGTAAAGAACTCCTACCATTCTTCAAGAAAGTTCAAGCATCATCTCCACTGGGAAGCCTTCCTGGATTACCTATGACCCTCTCCCCACGAGCTTCCAACTCCACTCCAACAGGTAAAGTTAACTCAATCTTCTAGGCATCCTACTGCAACCTCTGCTAAATAAAGCTCCATTAAAACATTTATATCACTATATTGTCATCATTTGTTTAAACATGTCTGTTCCTAATGGATTAAAAACCCCTGAGGACATATATTTTGTGACATTCATTTTTGTTTTCAGTGCCAACAATGCCATACTGAAGGTACTCAGTACATATTTGAGGAAGGAGTTAGCCAGGACCTTGCCAGCTTCCTCTGCACTTCAGCTAAAGCCAACCAAATTCTTGGGTAATTCATTCCAGCCCAGAGCCAGGTGTTTTGACGTCAGCTGAGGCTCTCATAACTCTGCCAAAGAAGAGTTCTTGCCACTGGTTAGGCGCCCTCTAGTTGTGACTCCCTCCATATCTGTCTCCTTATCTTTAGTGTTTTTTTTTTGTTTGTTTTGTTTTTTTTTGAGATGGAGTCTCACTGTCGCTCAGGCTGGAGTGCAGTGGCGCGATCTTGGCTCACTGCAACCTCCGCCTTCCGGGTTCAAGCGATTCTGAGTAGCTGGGATTACAGGCCTGCGCCACCACACCTGGCTTTTGTTGTTGTTTGTTTTGAGACGGAATTTCGCTCTTGTTGCCCAGGCTGGAGTGCAATGGCACGATCTCTGCTCACCGCAACCTCCGCCTCCCGGGTTCAAGCGATTCTCCTGCCTCAGCCTCCCAAGTAGCTGGGATTACAGGCATGGTGGGACACGCCTAATTTTGTATTTTTAGTAGAGACGGGGTTTCTCCATTTTGGTCAGGCTAGTCTCGAACTCCCGACCTCAGGTGAACTGCCCACCTTGGCCTTCCAAAGTGCTGGGATTACGGGAGTGAGCCACCGTGCCCGGCCTTATTTTTGTATTTTTACTCGAGATGGGGTTTCACCATGTTGGCCAGGCTGGTCTCGAACTCCTGACCTCAAGTGATCCATCCACCTCGGCCTCCCAAACTGTTGGGATTACAGGCGTGAGCCACGGCGCCCGGCCTGTCTCCTTATCTTTAAAATGTGGACAATAAAAGTATCTCCCCACAGGGCTATAGGGAGGATTACAAGAGATAATGCATGAAAAGCTCTTGGCACAGTGCCTGGCAGAGGGTGGGGTAGGCTCCTCAAAGAATAGTCCCGTGCACGTGTTGACTCAATGAGTGAGTGGAAGAAATGACTTGAGGTTGCCTGTTTATTTACTGAGTGCCTACCATGGAATCACGGAAGGTTTTCTGCAACCTTTACTTTGACAGAGAAGGGCTTGTACAGGTGAAGGTGGTAGCCGTCGGTAGCGACGAGGGTATTCCGGGCGTTCAAGAGGTTCCTGCCAGACAGCTGTGTGGGAGTGGGCGGCCAGCATCCCCCGAGCGCGCGTGGTAGGCAGCTCGGTCGGGTAGAGGAAGCGATGGAATCCACGCTGAGCTCCAGTCCTGGGTAGTTATTAGCCGGGTGACTTTGGCCAAATTACAGCACCTCTCTCAACTTCCCGAGCTGTAGAATGAGTCTGTTAAGAATACTCACATGCCAAGCATCTTGTGAGATCACGCGACCACACGTATGCGAAGACGCGCTTCATCTAGAAAGCACAAAACTCTCAAGCCGGCCGACACGGCTGCGCTCTCTGCACTTACGGGCCTGGGCTCCCTCTTCAGACATGCGCGGTGGACCTGCGGCGCGGCCCGTCAGGCACTGCGGTAGGCGCCCCAGGGGCTTGCAGGACCCTGACCCCAAGATGGCGGCGCCCAGCGAAGTGGCCGCGGTAGCTCCTGGCGAAGGCGATGGCGGAGGCGGCGGCTTTGGCTCCTGGCTGGACGGACGGTTGGAGGCACTGGGAGTGGACCGAGCCGTTTATGGAGCCTACATCTTGGGTGTCCTGCAGGAGGAGGAGGAAGAAGAGAAGCTGGATGCCCTGCAGGGGATCCTCTCTGCTTTCCTGGTAAGTAGCCTGGACACAGTCCTTCAGCCTGCCTGGACACATTCCTTCAGCTTCTGGCCAGCATCTGAGGACCTGTCAGTACTTTGCACCCTCCGTCCCCTACCGGGTATCCCAGAGGCTCAGTGGTCTCACCTGGGATAGGTATACTCCTCTGATAGCTGGGCGGCGGGGGAAGGAGGTTGCTCCCCAACCAGGTGTGGGAAGCCTGAAAGCTGCAGGTACACAGAGAGGAAGGGCTTTCTCGTATTCTTGGGGACAAGGCCCTCTCCGATGCTTGTGAGTGAGCCGAGGAGCGTTCTTCCGAAGGCATTGAAATGTCAGAATGGGAATGTTATAAATATCTGACGACCAATTCCATTTCCATTCGTTTACAGTGTTCACTGGGGGTATTAAAATGCTCTTGGGAGGTCTGTGCCTATTACAAGGCAGTTCCCAGGGCTGTCCCATGACAGAAGCCTGCAGGAAGTGCCCTTTTGATTCTTATTTAGATGTAGGAGTCCATAAAAGGTAAGTTGGTGGTAGAAGTCTTTTCATGCCCACGCAGAACTGAAGCAAACGTCGTGCTTGATCCATTACAGTATTTGCAGTAATCATTGGTGGTGGGAAGGAGGGTATGAGAGAGATCAGAGCTTTAACGAAGAGAGATAAACTTAGTCCTTAGCCTGTTAGAAGCAAGATATTCAGAAATGTGTACTTTAAGCTATGTTTACATAGTAAGTCACCCAGATGTCCACTTTTTCAACCTGATCATTTCTGCTGCCTTCATCTTCACTTCCCACACCTCCAACATACACACTTATTAGACTGGTTATTACAGATTAAATTGGTTGTAGGTGCTACCTGTGACTGTCTAACAAATTGTTTCCTTTTAAATACAAGCTTAAAAATAAAATTTACTTGAATCATCACTAAATACTGTAGAAGCTAGAGTTGTCTCTGCATTCATGGATTAGAGGAGATCCTGGATACCTGACTGCTACTGTGAGAGCCACCTGTCTGTCTATCAAAGGCTTTATCCTCTGGCATTTATTAACAATGGACAGGTTAGGAAAATGGGTTCTTTGTTATTCTCAAAACCAATTTTGAGAGGCTAGTAATAGAGAGAATCAAAATGTACTATGAGGTGGGGCACAGTGGCTCATGCTTGTAATCTCACCACTTTGGGAGGCTGAGGCGGGAGGATTGCTTGAGGCCAAGAGTTCCAGACCAGACTGGGCAACATAGCAAGACCCTGTCTCTACAAAAAAATTTAAAAAATTAGCCGGGTATGGTGGTGCATACCTGTAGTCCCAGCTACTAAGGAGTCTGAAGTGGGAGGATCACTTGAGCCTAGGAGGTTGTGGCTGCAGTGAGCCGTGATTGTGCCACTGCACTCCAGCTTGGGTGACAGAGTGACCCTGTCTCAAAGAAAAAAAAATTACTATAAATATATATAGATATAAATGTACGTATTCATACCTCATTTTTTTAAAAGGGTAGAAGGCAGAAAACATTTTCAAATACAAAAGTGTTTTGTGAAAGAGGAAACAAGTGCTAGGAAAAAATTACTCACATTTGGTGGAAGCAGTTCATAGATTGGGTACATGGTTGAAACATAACACTAGTGCAGCTGTCACAGATTCTTCTGGCAGTAACCCATTTGAGTTCCAGAGCCTCTTCTGGCAAGATTGGCTTATAAATGGGAAAACTTTAACACAGCCTGTGAGGAAGCTCAGAAGTTCACTGGAAATACAAGACAGTGGAATCAGTTCTTTTTTTGGACCACAACATTACAGATTATAGGGAGAAAGAGTAGGAGGCAAGCAATTTAAGTTAGTTTTTATTTACAGCTGGGAAGTTTCTAAACACTCCATGAAGCCGTTGAAATAACTTTGATACTTCTTGGTACCAGCTTCTTGATCAGTCCGTCATTATTTGGAGCTGTTTCTGTTGATAAAGGTAGACATTAGTTTGCCTTTTTTTTTTTTTTTTTTTTAAGAGAGTCTCGCTCTGTTATAGTAATGTGATCATAACTCACTGTAACCTTGAACGACTGGACTCAAGCAATCCCCTCTCATCAGCCTCCCAAGTAGCTAGGACTACAGGCACCTGCCATCACATATCATGCCTGGCTAACTTTTTTTTTATGTTTTATGTTTTATGTTTTGAGAGAGTCTCACTCCGTCACCCAGGCTGGAGTGCAGTAGCAAGATCTCAGCTCACTGTAACCTCTGCCTCATGGGTTCAAGTGATTCTCAGCCTCCCAAGTAGCTGGGATTACAGGCATATGCCACCATGCCTGGCTAATTTTTATATTTTTAGTAGAGATGGGGTTTCACCATGTTGACCAGGCTGGTCTCAAACTCCTGACCTCAAGTGATCCACCCATCTCAGTCTCTCAAAGTGCTGGGACTATAGGTGTGAGCCACCACGCCCAGCCATGCCTGGCTAATTAAAAACAAAAATTTTTTTTTTGTAGAGACAGGGTTTTGCCATGTTGCTCAGGGTGGTCTTATGCTCCTGGGGTCAAGACATCCTCCTGCCTTGGCCTCCCAAAGTGCTGAGATTACAGATGTGAGCCTCTGTGCCTGACTTGGGCTAGGATTTAATATGAGGAATTAAGAAGTTTGTTAGCAATAATCTGAGGTAAAATTCAAGAACAGTGGCATATAGTTAGGAGCAAATAACAGTAAACAAAAACTTTCTATCATCCTTCTCTTCAACAGTACTTACATTGGTTGATTGATTTATCAAATTTTTATTGATGGATTACCATATGCCAGGCACTACCCTAAGTGCTTGGGGCACTTCAAAGAATAAAACAGATAGAAATTCCTGCCCTCATGTGGTTACATTCTAGCACGGAAAAGCATCACTAGTAAATTATATAGTATGTTACAAAGTGATAAGTGCTAGGGAAAAAGGAGCATTGTAAGTAGGATAAACTTTCCTCTTAGTGCCTTGAACACAGCAGGCACTTTCTGTATAAATAAATGAAGGAATGGATGATTGAACTGCTTTGATTTGGATGAGGAGACTGAGGAAATAAACCACTTTGTCCTCTAAGAGTTCCCGTTCTCTTTTGCTTCTCTGCTGCTCCTTTTCCTGCCATTCTTTTTCTTTTGGTGGGGGATTTTAAAAGAGCGGTACCACTTTCTCATCCTTTTTTCTTTTTCTCGTTTGCTTTTCTTGCTGGTTGGGGTTGGGGGAAACCCATGAACTATTGAAACTCTGGACCAAGGAAGTTCTGTGTGTCTAGCATATATGCTAAAAGGATGCAAGGTAGAGGAAGAAATACTTTGCTGGGTACAAAATAAGGATATACATAATAAGTCTGTGTTCTGACTCTCCACTTTTCTTTGGGAGATGGTATATATAATGGTTAAGAACATGGGCTCGGCTGGGTGCGGTGGCTCATGCCTGTAATCCCAGCACTTTGGGAAGCCAAGGCAGGTGGATCACGAGGTCAGGAGATCGAAACCATCCGGGCTAACATGGTGAAACCCCGTCTCTACTAAAAATGCAAAAAATTAGCTGGGCGTGGTGGCGGGCGCCTGTAGTCCCAGCTGCTCGGGAGGCTGAGGCAGGATAATGGCGTGAACCCAGGAGGCAGAGCTTGCATTGAGCTGAGATCGCGCCACTGCATACTCCAGCCTGGGTGACAGAGTGAGATTCCGTCTCAAAAAAAAAAAAAAAAAAAAAGAACATGGGCTCTAAGCCAAACTGCTGGGGTTCAAATTGTGTTTAATCCATTATTACTTGTAAGACCTTGGGCAAGGTAATTAACCTCTGTGCTTTGGTTTCCTCTTCTGTAAATTGAGAGTAAAATAGTACTTAATGGCATTATTTTAAGAATTGAGAGTTCTCATGTAAAAAGCTTTTAAAGCAGTGCCTGGCACATGGTAAATGCTTAATAAATGTGAATGCTGACAGCTTGCCCTGAGAGGTAGAACGTGAAGGTGGGGAATGTAGCTGTAATGAAGATGGAGGGAAGTGCTCGTGTTTATTAGATGCCTGTTCTTTGACAAGTAGGGTAGGCATTTATATACATTTTCATTTATCCTCAGTAAAATCCTGGGAGAATGTGAAGAGCAGAAAGTTAAGAAACTTCCTCACAGATCCGGGATTTGAACTTAAGTATCTCTAACACTAAAGACAAGATTTTTGTTATATCATGCTGAGGAGGGAGATTGGTTGGTATGCAGAATATGTATGCTTCTCTAAAATGGACAGCGGGATGGTTGGACAAGAGACCATTTCCTCATGTATCTCCTCTTTATTATGTGTCAGCAAGCTAATGGATATGATCTAGCATGAAAGTTGATAACCTTAGGGAATGTTCTGAATTGTATACATCATCCAAGGAATATTTCACAGAGGAGTTTTGACTTAGGGAACAGGTTTTTGCTCCAAAAGAATTGGGGGAGGTAGATGGGAAAAGGGAAGATTGTTGATCAAAGGAAACAAAATTGCAGTTAGACAGAAGGAATATACTTTAGTGATCTGTTGCACAGAATGGTGACTATAATAAGTAATAATCAGCTGGATGTGGTGGCCCAGGCCTGTAATCCCAACACTTTGGGGGGCCAAGATGGGAGGATTGCTTGAGGTCAAGAGTTGGAGACCAGCCTGGGTAAGATAGTGAGACCCCATCTTTAAAAAAAAAACAACAAGCAAACACTCAATTAGCCAGGTGTGGTAGTACATGCTTGCAGTCCTAGCTACTTGAGAGGCTGAGGCAGGAAGATTGCTTGAGCCCAGGAGTTTGAGGTTACAGTGAGCTGTGATTGCACCACTGCACTCCACCCTGGGTAACAGAGTGAGACCCTGTCTCTAAAAAGTAATAATAATAAATAAATAATAATGCATTGTATACTTCAAAATTACTAAAAGAGTACATTTTAAATGTTTTCTTTCTTTCTTTTTTTTTTTTTTTTTTTGAGACAATTTCTCTCCCCTCTCCCAGGCTGGAGTGCAGTGGTGCGATCTCGGCTCACTGCAACCTCTGCCTCCTGGGTTCAAGTTATTCTTGTGCCTCAGCCTCCCGAGTACTGTGATTACAGGCGTGTGCCACCAAACCTGGCTAATTTTTGTATTTTTAGTAGAGACGGGGTTTCAGCACGTTGGCCAGGCTGGTCTCGAACTCCCAGCTTCAAGTGATCCGCCCTCCTCAGCCTCCCAAAGTGCTGGGATTACAGGCGTAAGCCACTGCACCCAGCCTTAAATGTTTTCATCACCAAAAAAATGAGAAATATGTGAGGTGATAGATTTGTTAATTAGCTTGATTTAATTATTCTACAATGTGAACATATATTGAGACATCACAGGGTACCCTACATATATATAATATATACAGTTATTATTTGTTAATTAAAAACAAAATAAATAAAATATTTTAAGAGAGAATGAGGAAGGCTGCCCTGAGTTGGTATGAATCTTCCCTTGGAGCTTATCAGGATGGAGTGGCTGTTCTTGATGTAGGAGGTGTGGGTTCTGGGACGCACAAGCAGGATTAATTCTGTGTCCAGAGCCTCAGAAAAGAAACATACTCTTTTGTGGCTCTCAGACCCTTCCATAATTTCACAGCACGGAGAGCTGTGCTTTCTTCATAGGCTTTTTTGAGGTTACTATTGTTTTTGAGGGCTCCCTCAGGAAATTAATTGGTCTGCTTTTCCAACTAGGAAGAAGATTCCCTCCTTAATATCTGCAAGGAGATTGTGGAACGATGGTCAGAAACTCAGAATGTTGTCACCAAAGTGAAAAAAGAAGGTAGAGTCAGAGTTTCTGTGTTTAACCTCCCGAGCCTTTTCCGGCAGCCTTGACTGTATAGCTATTAGGAAGAGATCTTTTCATTTTCCCCTTGGATGCTCATTTTCCCGAAGATAGTGCACACTGGCAAACACCCAACAGCCTGTGTTAACTCTTTACTGAACATTGACTTCCTTTTCTTTTTTTGCATTTTTCCATTTCGACTGACCACAGTTTTCTTCATTGTGGTTTTTTACTTTTTCTTTTTCATCATCTTTCCACTGCTTCTTGTAGATTTGCATTGCAGGTATGGAGTCAACTATATTTTTACCACTTCCTACTTTTTTCATGTTGTCTTTTTTTTTTGAGACAGAGTCTTGCTGTGTCACCCAGGCTGGAGTGCAGTGGCATAATCTCGGCTCACTGTAACTGCTGCCTCCCAGGTTCAAGCGATTCTTGTGCCTCAGCCTCATGAGTAGCTGGGACTACAGGCTCATGTCACCATGCCTGGCTAATTTTTGTGTTTTTAGTAGAGATGGGGGTTTCACCATGTTGACCAGGCTGGTCTCAAACTCCTGACTTCATGTGATCTGCCCACCTCAGCCTCCCAAAGTGCTGGGATTACAGGCGTGAGCTACTGCACCCTGCCTCATGTTGTCATTTCATAACACAAATTATGGTTGGTATTTGGCATTATTCAGCTAAACACTTTACCCTTTAAAATGGAAGAGAAATGGGCAAATATACCCACCACTAGGACGGTAAATTAGCTACAGAAAACTCAAATCATAAAAGCCAAATTTGGAAAGATTCTGAACTCTGTACACTGTTGGTTCTCGGTTTTGACTGTGTATTAGAATCACTTAATGTACCTGGGTTGGGGCCCAGGCATTTGTATTGTTTAAAAGCTCCTGTAGGTGATTCTAATGTGCAACCAAGTGTGAGAACTACTATTTTACACCATTGTTTCCTTTTCTTGAGACTGGAGAACTTACTAGTTGATTTTATTTTATAGTATGGCAAAATATTCTTAATCTAAGAATTCCACCTGCCATAATCAGAAACATAAACAGTCCAGCTTAAGTTGATTTTAGATTCCTGCTTAGGTTTTTGGGATGCCATGGGGAGGAAGTTGAGTGTTCAGAGGCTTAGTTTTCTGTGGTCCTAATGCAGTGCTTTTCAACTTTTTTTTTTTTTTTTTTTTTAAGGCAGCAGAACTTCAGTATATAAAACAAGTAAAATCAGGGCTGCTCTGATTGAAGATGGATACAAAGCTTGGCCTGCATGGCCTTTCCTTTCCTTCCTCAATGGCCCCCGAGCCATGTCCTTTGAACTGCTGGGCTCTGAGGAGGCAGCAGATGCCAATGTCTTTAGTACAAGTGCTGCCTGTGTGGACTAGTGGTTCAGTGGGCTTGTTCTCTCTCATTCAACCTTATTCTTCCTTCCACCACCTCCCAGATGAAGTACAGGCCATTGCCACCCTAATTGAGAAGCAGGCCCAAATTGTAGTAAAGCCAAGGATGGTGTCAGAAGAGGAGAAGCAGAGAAAAGCTGCCCTCCTGGCCCAGTATGCTGATGTGACAGATGAAGAGGAATATCCTTTCTGGAGTCTTGGCACCATTCCCTAAAGCTCAAGCCGGACATATTTGTGGGTTTACAGTGACGTTTGGCAAGTTGCTAATCCCCCTCTATAGCTTAATTTTCCCCTCTAAAATGGCAGTAATCTATGGCCCTTTGTGGATATGCGGAGTGATATTGGATTAGTTGATACTGGACTTATATTTTTCAACACATAATCAGTATATTCCTGAAAACTTTGGTGTAAAACAAATAATGTCTTAATAGTCCATTTATATTATGCTTTCAGAAAATACAATATAGCTGTAATTCTTTATATTTGTATAATACTTTTCTATACAGTGTAGTATAAAGTATAATCCATCTTTATGTTCTTTCCCAGTCAATAAGGAAACTGAGACACCAACAGATGAATGGGTGATCAGAGGCATTCAGAAGATTAGTGGCAAAACCAGGACTAGAACCTGGGTATTTCTGGGTGAAAGATTCTCTAAATTTAGAGCAGTTTGAATCTTTTCTTTCTTATGTGACCAGGTAGTTAAAAGTAAGGCTGAACCCCCAAAGCAATACCAGAATAAATCTGGACAGAGTCTCGCTCTGTCGCTTAGGCTGGAGTGCAATGGCACAATCTCGGCTCACTGCAACCTCTGCCTCCCGGGTTCAAGCCATTCTCCTGCCTCAGCCTCCCGAGTAGCTGGGACTACAGGCACGTGCCACCACGCCCAGCTAATTTTTCGTATTTTTAGTAGAGACAGGGTTTCACCATGTTAGCCAGGCTGGTCTCGATCTCCTGACCTCATGATCTGCCTGCCTCACCCTCCCAAAGTGCTGGGATTACAAGCGTGAGCCACCGCGCCTGGCCTCTCTTCTAATTTTTTCTTATGAGTTTTCTTGCCAGGGTTGGCAGAGCTATGGTTCTGGTGACATAATTTCTCATCTTGGGCTAGAAAAGAACTTTTAAAGGGATTAGTTTGGAGGAAGGATTTCTAAGGGAAAAATAAAAATCTATACTCTGAGTTGCCCAGCATTAGGGAGAAAATTAAAATAATATTGAGGTCAGGCATGATGGCTTACACCTATAGTCCTGGCACTTTAGGAAGCCGAGACGGGTGGATCGTTTGAGCCCAGGAGTTTGAGACCAGCCTGGGCAACATGGCAAAACCCTGTCTCTACTAAAAAAAATACAAAACACTAGCCAGGTGTGGTGGCATGTGCCAGGTGGGAACTGTGCAAAAAGAAAGTATTGCCAGTAGGGGCAGGTTTAGTTCCCTGTGAATTTCATACTTATTTAGGAAATGCTTTGCTTACTGAGCCTATTTGAATGAAGTATGTGGCATATTATGCAGTGGACATCATACCAGAAATGTCAGCTGTCTAATCAATAGTTTAGGAAAGAATTCTTGGGCTCTTTGGAGCCAGTTTCTCTTTTTTTTTTTTTTTTTTTTGAGACAGAGTCTCGGTCTGTCACTTAGGCTGGAGTGCAATGGCACAATCTCGGCTCACTGCAACCTCTGCCTCCCGGGTTCAAGCCATTCTCCTGCCTCAGCCTCCCGAGTAGCTGGGACTATAGGCATGTGCCACCACGCCCAGCTAATTTTTCGTATTTTTAGTAGAGACAGGGTTTCACCATGTTAGCCAGGCTGGTCTCAATCTCCTGACCTCATGATCTGCCTGCCTCACCCTCCCAAAGTGCTGGGATTACAAGCGTGAGCCACCGCGCCTGGGCTCTCTTCTAATTTTTTCTTACGAGTTTTCTTGCCAGGGTTGGCAGAGCTATGGTTCCGGTGACATAATTTCTCATCTTGGGCTAGAAAATAACTTTTAAAGCAGTGGTTCTCCTGGAGGACTTGTTAAAACACAGATTGCTGGGCTTCACTCACAATTTAGTAGGTTTGGCATAGGTCCCAAGAATGTGTATTTCTAATACATTCCTGGGGGTTTTGTGAACCATACTTTGAGAACCACTGTTTAAAGGTCATCTGGCTTCCAGGTAATGTGGCAATCCACCCAGACCAACTTAAGTTTCTTTTCAGCCTCCAAGAAAAGGATCTTACAGAAGATATAACAATCTTTCCTAAGTTGAGGTTTCCAAAGATGAATCTCCTGGGTTTATCGCTATATCCCTGAGAATGTGCTCCCTCCATTCAGTGTGCTTTTCCTACTTACCAGTCTATTGAATGTTTTCTAATGTTAGGTTGGGATGTTGTTTTCCATCTGACTTTCCTTAACATCACTTACTGAAGCAGATGAGAAGGATGATTCAGGTGCTACCACAATGAACATTGGTTCTGACAAATGTATCCTTCTGGGTCCCTCCCCATGTGTTTCTCCATAGAGTCCTCTTGAGATCAGTTTTTATTTTGCTGTCATTGCTGGCGGCTCCCCTTTACCTTCAGGAACTCATGTCATGCTAACATTGGGAGCCCTATTTCTAGGACAGCCCTAGATAGTCAGTTTAGCAAGAACTTTCCCCAGAGAAAACAAGTTAACAAGTACTGTAAAGGGATTAGTTTGGAGGAAGGATTTCTAAGGGAAAAATAAAAATCTATACTCTGAGTTGCCCAGCATTAGGGAGAAAATTAAAATAATATTGAGGTCAGGCATGATGGCTTACACCTGTAGTCCTGGCACTTTAGGAAGCCGAGACGGGTGGATCGTTTGAGCCCAGGAGTTTGAGACCAGCCTGGGCAACATGGCAAAACCCTGTCTCTACTAAAAAAAATACAAAACACTAGCCAGGTGTGGTGGCATGTGCCTATAGTCATAGTCCCAGATACTCAGGAGGCTGAGGTGGGAGAATCACCTGAGCCCAGGAAGTCAAGGCTGCAGTGAGCCGAGATCTTGCCACTGCACTCTGGCCTGGGATATGAGAGTGAGACTGTGTCTCAAAAAATAATAAAATAATGTTGAAATTTTCTCTTTTTCCTCAAAAACCTTATAATTTGTCAGAGAATACAAACACCAAACACTTTTTTTTTTCTTTTTTTTGATACAGAGTCTCGCTCTGTTGCCCAGGCTGGAGTGCAGTGGTGTGATCTCGGCTCACTGCAGCCTCCGCCTCCTGGGTTAAAGTGATTCTCCTGCCTTAGCCTCCCGAGTAGCTGGGACTATAGGTGTGTGCCACCATGCCCGGCTAATTTTTTGTATTTTTAGTAGTGACGGGGTTTCACCTGTTAGCCAGGATGGTCTCGATCTCCTGACCTCATGATCTACCTGCCTCAGTCTCCCAAGTGCTGGGATTACAGGCATGAGCCACTGCGCCCAGCCTAAACTCATTTTCTATCTCTTATAAATTCAGTGTTTATGGTTATTAGAATGTGGTTTTCACTTCAGCTTTAGTAGTCTAGGAACAAAAGCAAACTGATAAAGTTTAATAAGGTTAAACATCTTATTTAACTCTTTTAAGGCATTTTAACAGAGCCAAGTACATAAACATTTAGCCAGTTACATTACTACTCTGTTCACCAAAACTAGCCTAGATTCTCTAATATTCTGCCATTGAATGATATAAGTACTTATTCTAGAATGAAATTTCATTTTGATGAAATATTTTGTTTTCTTATTTTTTTGTTTCTTTGGTAAAATATTTTAAAATTCAGATTTAGATAAATCTGAATAAGAGTTTTATTCCAAAGGACATTTTAAAACTTTTGTAATATGGCTTTAGGATTTCTCTGTTAGACCAAGGATAAACATAAGGGTTTTTTTTTTTAAACTAGGAATAGATAAAGACCATTCAGGACTCAGCAGGTAGAGAGAGGATAAGTAGAATGAGGAAAGGCAGCAGTAGTTGTGATCTGTGTGACCTGTACCCTAATCCCTTAACTCACCTGTAGTTCTGTTCCGAAACACCAATGTGGAAGATGTCCTTAATGCCCGAAAACTGGAGCGAGACTCACTTCGGGATGAATCCCAAAGGAAGAAGGAACAGGACAAGCTGCAGAGGGAGAGAGACAAACTAGCCAAGCAGGAGCGCAAGGAAAAGGAAAAGAAAAGGACACAGAGAGGGGAGCGAAAGCGATAACCTTGGCCTACTCTATTCTTTCCCCCCATGAACTTATCAAAGGGAGAACTGGTTGTATATTTAAGAGAAATGAGAGTGCATTGCAAAGTAGTTTCCCAAGGCATTTCCCCTATTGTTTACATGGTCAAAAGGAAAATCACGATCACTTCTAATTACAAAATGTGCTATGTTTTGGTGGGTGGGCAATCAGATTATTATAGTTGATGACTGTACCAAAGATCTGGAATGGGGGCCACCTTTATATTTTAATACTGAAGTCCTGTGCTCCTTTTGGCCACTTTAAAGTCTTCCTTCACCTTGGATAAATAGGAGCATTCAGAAAGCTAACAGTTTTCATTCTGAAGGAGCAGAAACATAATCAATCCCTCCCTGAGATAAAATGTGGGCATGCACATTGCTTTGGAGGCAGTATTCAGCTGTAAGTGTAGTATTGTTTTATGGCTGAAATAGAAACCTAATGAAGAGCACTACTTGGATCCAGATTTTATGTTAACATGGCAGCAAAACTAGGAAAATGGGAAGAAATTACTTGGGGGGTGTTCTAGATCTGATTTTTTTTTTTTTTTTTTGAAAGTTTCAGCCTATGGGAGGAAAAGAGGTATCTTTTAAAATAGAGATAGTTACATATTTTTCCTCTTCTAGGCTGTGTCACTATTGGGTGCAAGGATATCATTGTTGGCTAGATTCATTTTGTATAATCATGTATCCTCTTGAGTGCTGGTAGAGATTTTAATCCTGATTTTTCCGTAAAACGTGAGTATTAAGAAATAATTCCTGGTTTAGAGAAACTGGAGAAATCACCCTTTTAAGGAAGAAACACTGGAAATTTCTGCTAACACCAAGATATTTAAGAGTGTACATAGTAGGTGCTCAACAAATTTATTGAATGAATGAGTGAATGGAAAAACTGGGAGAGTCGAAAGTGAGCAGAAGCTCTCCATTTCTACTTCTGTCACAAACCACATTAAATTGTAAATAAGGCCCTTCTCCACTTGACTTCAGGCAGCAGATTGTCTAGAAGCCTAAGGACAGCAATTTCTGTGACAAGACAAAGTAGATATTTTATACCAGGGGTTGGCAAACTACTGCCCACGGGCCGAATTTGGCCCAGTCTGTTTTTGTATGATACAAACTAAAAATGATTTTTACATTTTTAAAGAGTTATAAAAGAAAAAAAATGTGGTCTGTAAAATCTAAAATATTTACTACCTGGCCTGTTGGAGGAAAAGTTTGCCAATCTCTGTTTTATACCATTAACTATGAGATTAACAAAAACTTTTACCTTTGTGCAGAAGGTTTAAAAAAAAAAAAAACATGGTTAAGGAAAGGGAGACATGTGACCTCTTCATACACTCCTATAACCGTGGCATTGCAAAAAATAAAAACCACCTTTAAAAAAAATAAATCTTATTTAAATTGCTGTCTTCTGACTTATTTTGATTGCTTCTACATACCCATGGAAATGAAATATGTGTGAGTAGTTACTTAGGAATGTGTTGATTTTTATTTTATGCTTTGTTTTGATTAGCCCTATAACTTAAATTCCACTAGTGGAACCTCTTCCTGGAATCCATAAATAATTCTTTCTCAATTTTCCTTTTTGTGAAGTAGGAATTAGATCAGAAAGGTTAGCATGTTTTTTGGAACATCAGGAAATTGGCTTAGAAGTCCTTACGATTATGGCTTATAGTCCTTTATGTGGTGGTAACGATAGGGTATGATAGAGCCTATTTTAATTTAGTAATCCTTATTTTGGGATTTTGGGTTGTTCTCACCTTGATTTTTGTCACTGAAGGAGTCAGGTTATATCCACGGTCCCCTGAAGGGTACTTGTTTCAATTTGTTAGTAGTCAGTTCTTTCTTCTGGGACTCTACTATGTATGTCACAGTTAAGTATACTCTCAAACTAATGCTTAAACAGAAAAAAGAGGATCAGCTCATTAGGCTTTGAGTTTAGTTATCCACTTGACTCAGGTGCTAATAAATCCTTTACGTCTAAAATGTTCAGTATTGCAAAGGGCACATTTTTTTTGTTTTTTGAGACGGATCACTCTGTCACCCAGGCTGGAGTGCAGTGGCACCATGTTGGCTCACTGCAACCTCCACCTTGCGGGTTCAAGTGATTCTCCTGCCTCAGCCTCCCAAGTAGCTGAGACTACAGGCAAGTGCCACCACACGCAGCTAATTTTTTGTATTTTTAGTAGAGATGGGGTTTCACCGTGTTAGCCAGGATGGTCTCGATCTCCTGACCTCGTGATCCACCCGCCTCAGCCTCCCAAAGTGCTGGGATTACAGGCGTGATCCACTGGCGCCCGGCGGCAAAGGGCAAATTTTAAACAGCCATATCTTCTATGGTAAGATTGAGTTTTAGGCCAGATTTTGGATTTCAGTCATAAATTCTCAACCCTCTAAAACTTTATAGTAGCAGATTATTCAAGTGAGAAGGACACTGATAACAACTCAAGGTAATTTTGCTTTTTCCATTAAAAAGAATGAGTACACCAAGTTCCTTCAGATTAGAAATGGCAGGAGCATCAGTTTTATCAGTTTCACTGCAAATTCTGTAAAAGTTTTATAATGTTTTCATAGGTTGTAATTCAGAATTACAATGTTTTATAGGTTGTAATTCAGAAATACAAGTACATAAAAACCATCTGTTAGAGGATATGCCATTGAAAGGGACAACCAACTAATTTAAAAATTATCTATTGGGTGATATGATTAACAATATTTCAAAGAATTTTTTAAGTGTTTGGTTCTTATTAATGGACTGGTATTTCATTTCTGACCAGTATCATGTAAAAGCTTCCCTAAAATTTTTATTCTGGTTTACATGGATTAGCATAAAGATAGAGCAAAAATTTAATCTTTGAAGGAGATCTGGTTAGATCCATGGATATCTGAATGGCATTGATTTATAAACCAACATTATTACTTGTGTGTTAATAATGAAATCTAAAACTTAGTATAAGTTCTTAAATGAAATTCATTTGACTTTCTGATATGAGTGACTCTTAAGGTTAGAAACTAATATAAATTTAGAAAAATGAAACCAAATGTTTTCAACAAAGTAATTTATTTTTTTCCTGAGACTAAATTCAGTACAGTATTTGTTTTTATAACATCCAACATGTCTTATGTTAAACTTAACCACGTTCTATGCAGTGACTGTGGTGAGATGATCTATTTTATTTGACTACCCTCAATGTAATTCATTTGGGTAGTTCTAAGGCATATCAGTGATCAAAATGTTTCTCCCTACAGTTACTCTTGCATTCTCAATCAGTTTCTTCTGCACATCATCTAAAGAAAATTTATGTGGTATGATTACACTCTTTTTTTGTTTAATACCAGAATTTCTAAAACTAAGAAAAACACTAACATTTAAAACATCAGTGTTTCTAGTCAAGGATATTTCAATTAAATTTCATCAGTACATTATAGTTTAACTCATGCTAGAAATGTTAAAACCCAAGATCTTCTGAGTCACATAATACCAACATTTCATATTAACGAATAAATTACTCAAGTTCTATACAAAGATACTAAGTGAAGAGAAACAGAAAAAGCTAAGCTTTCAATAGTTTTAAAAAATACAGAAGCAAACTAATGAACACAACTACACAAAATATATGCTAACCAATTGCAAGCTAAACTAGTTAGAGATTAACCTTTAAAAAAATACATTTTAGAACTTAGAAGCAAACTAATGAACACAACTACACAAAATATACACTAACCAATTGCAAGCTAAACTAGTTAGAGATTAACCTTTAAAAAAATACATTTTAGAACTTCGTGATACCCTCATAAAAGGCAGCAAACTAAGGGTATTAAAACAGTAGTCATTATTTCAGTTACTGTGCATCAAGTCTAAAAGATCCAGATAAAGGGAATGTTTTGTGATTCAATTTAAATAACTTTAAAATTGGAAACATTTAATAATTGATAATATAATTAAAATTTAAAGAATATACACAAATGATCTGAATAGCTTTTATATTCAGTAACTTGCATGGTTTTTACACTGGCACTTTTATCATTAATTTAGGAGAATCAGATCCATTTCCCTCCATATACTTAGGCATTAAGATTTCAAATTTATAAATATGGTAGTATTTTAAATATTAAATTTTTACATGAATATTGGGTTTATCCGTATTTTCCTTTGTTTCCCAGGTATTATCCAGTTTTGTAAGGAAAACACTTTTATATCACAATCAAAACTTGTCTTGGTTACTAGGCTGTAGCCATAATTGGGTTACAGTCACTTAGATTCATTATTTGGAATTATACTTAACTAAGACAGACCTAAATGAAACTTATCTCCTAGAAGAATTTCACATTTGCATTTACCTGCACGGCAGAATGAGTTTAAGCATATTTTAGCTGTTGGGAAATATTAAATTTACTTAAACTTGTTATCTGACTACTCAGAACTCTGAGTAGTCAACTGTACCTTTGCGTTTACTTAAAACTATATCGGATTCACTTCAAATAGAAGATTTTTAAATAGAAGTTAGACTTCATTAAGGTATTGGTATTAACTTTAAATCTGAAAGAAAACATACTGAAAGTTTGACAAGTTCATTAAAAAATTTTTAGCATGTCTTGATATATTTATCAGCTTTTTATTCTTCTTTCTGCTGGCATTTCCTTAATGTTTGTTTGTTTCACCTCTCTGGTTCATTGGATTGCTACTATTTATGCTTTCATGGACTTTGTATCTTCACAGTTTACTGTATCTTGTAAAGCCTTTACCACATCAGCTGTACTGGCTGTTTTTGGCAAGGTCATCTGCAGTGCACACCACAGGGCAGTGCGTGTTTTCCGAGTAGCCACACACATCTCTTTAATTGCTGAAGCAAGGGCAAAAACATCTGTAAAATAAACATTCAGGGTCATTTCATATTAAATGCCATTTAAATATCTGTTAAATCTTACAAGACCCAGTGCTTTTGCTACTAAATGATCAAATGTTATTTTTGTAAAAAAAGGATAGTTATTGATTGAACCAAAGTCCTGTCCTTTATCATTAAAATATTTAAAAGTATTGATACTTTATTTCTGACTTGTATGATAGTGACTGTACTTTGAGTAGAACACAGACTATCTTGAAACAGTTATAATAGACAAAATTAATAAAATGGAAATACTTTTGGAGTAAATAATGTGGAGATTATTTACCAATTTATTCTGTAGATAAGTGTTAATTTTAGAAATCTAATCTTTCAACCTCAGAATCTGATTTTATCAATACCTAAATTATCACACTGACTTACCACAAGAATATGCATTAATATTTGTACCTCTGTCATCTTGGCATCTAGGAACTCCTTGCCTTTGCCGATTGGAAGCATTAACAATTTCATCCTTTCTACGTGACTGTACAATGTGAATAGACTCCAAGTGTCTATCAAGAGCAGTAGAGATATTGGCATGAAGAAGAGAACTCCGAAGACGTTCCATTTTGCCTAGTAAAGTCACAACCTGAGGGAAGCATTTTAAATTTTGATAAGACATGTCCTGCCATTAAGTAAAAACAAATCTTCAGTGAAGCAGAATAGAGATGACAGCAATAATATTCATTCAATAAATCAAAGAATGCTTACTGTGTCCTGACACCATGCTGGGGGAAACAAAAATGGAAAGTGTTTTCTATCTACTTGTCTATGTTAATTCTAAAAATATGTGGTAGTTGATTACTGAAAATAAGCATCAATGAAAATGTTAAATATTCAAACATTACCATGTCATTAACAGTGCAAATACAAGATCTGATACTGTTTTTGACAAATAAGAGACCAGCCTGCAAACAGCATTGTTAGGAAGTATTGTAATCTAATGGAAAAAGTTTTGAGCTAAAAAGAGAAGTACTTGACTGATTAATCCTGACCTCAACAAGTCTTTAATTTTTCTGGGCCTCCAATGTTCCCTTTTTGGAAATCAGAAATATTCAGATAGTAATACTGACTAGTGATAGCTTTAAGGAATCCATAATACAGAAAATACTGATTTAAATTTACATTAAAATAATACAAAATGACTCCTGTAACTGTCAAAACTGCTAAAGAAAATTAGGATGCTTCTCAATCCTCTGGATAATGAAACTTAAAAAAGGGCACTGATATATTAGGTCAGTAGGGGGAGTATGTTTCATATGCCTAACTTGTTTCAAATTCTAAACTTGGAAAGTACATGGAAAGAGAACTTTTTGAATAATTGCAATTTGAAGATCAAGTAAATACAATAATTATCTTTGGGAGTTAAATGATTTAACAATTGATAGTAGAACTTGGTGTTCACTGACTGGAGAATATAGGGGGAAAAAGCTTCTCAAGAAACTAATGGCACTGGAATTAATGTTTCTCTAACCTCAAACTCGTATTAAGTTTCTTCATAGTAAGTCTATTCCGTATGTTAAATATTTTCCTTTCAACTGTGTATCAGCCAGATCCTTCAGGGGAAAACAAAACACACTAAAAACACCTCCAGGGAACTACTAATTATTTTTAAGTAAGACAATCAATTTGAGCAAATGATAAAGAAAGAGTAAAGAAATGTGCAGATTGGGGCTGGGCACTGTAGCTCACACCTGTAATCCCAGCACTTTGGGGAGGCCGAGGCGGGCGATCATTTGAGATCAGGAGTTCGAGACCAGCCTGACCAACATGGTGAAACCCTGTCTCTACTAAAAATACAAAAAATTAGTAGGGTGTGGTGGTGCATGCCTGTAATCTCAGCTATTCAGGAGGCTGAGGCAGGAAAATTGCTTGAACCCGGGAGGCAGAGGTTGTAGTGAGCCAAGATCTTGTCAGAGTGAGACTCCATCTCAAAAAAAGAGAAAAGTCTGCACAGGTGATTTTTAAATAAAGTTTTAAAAATATATTTTTTCAAAATTCTACAAAGCTAGCAAACTAGAAAATAGTAATTTTTTTTTTTTTGAGACGGAGTCTTGCTCTGTCACCCAGGCTGGAGTGCAGTGGTGTGATCTCAGCTCACTGCAAGCTCCGTCTGCCAGGTTCACGCCATTCTCCTGCCTTAGCCTCCCGAGTAGCTGGGACTACAGGCGCCTGCCACCACGCCCGGCTAATTTTTTATATTTTTAGTAGAGACGGGGTTTCACCATGTTAGCCAGGATGGTCTCGATCCCCTGACCTTGTGATCCGCCCGCCTTGGCCTCCCAAAGTGCTGGGATTACAGGCATGAACCACCACGCCTGGCGAAAATGTAATTTTTAAATCCTCTGTTAATGAAATAATGTTGCTAAGTATAGATAAAATGAATTTTTTTTTTTTTTTTTGAGACAGGGTCCCACTCTGTCCCAGGCTGGCATGCAGTGGCATCATCTCAGCTCACTGCAATCTCTGCCTCCCAGGCTCAAATGATCCTCCTACCTAAGCTTCCCGAGTAGCTGGGACTATAGGCACATGCCACCATGCACAGCTAATTTTTGTAAAGAAAATAAAATTATTATAACAGGCATAAACATATCCTTCTAAATTAATGTGAAGTATAAGCAAAGCTGGGAAAAGTATATCACTATCCACAGTATGTCATCCTTTATTTCCTAGAAATGTATTACTGAGATAAAGAAATTTTAATTTGGAACAGTTTTTTTTTAAAATAATAAAAGACTGAAGTTTTTATTAACATCTGGCTGTACCTCATATGTTAGGCTCTGAATGTACCATGGATAAATTCCATTGTACAGATTTTCAAATTTGACTCATGTTGATTTTTCTAATTCCTAAAATGGTTTTATTCAATAAAAGATGTAATCTGTTTTGCTGCATTTTTTTTCCCAGGAAGAATCTTTATCAAATTTTATTTGGAAAACTAAGTTTTTAAGAGAGGAAGGTCAAAAAAGGAAAAGTTTACCTACCCTAAGTTGCTTAGAAAATTCTGAAATTACAAAGAAGATAATAGGAATAATCATTAAATTATAAAATGACTTAACATGAGGATTCTTTACAACATTTGACTTGAAGTCATATCCTACTTCGCCAAAACAAAAGTATTTTGTTGGCTGGTGGTGGCTCACACCCAGCACTTTTGGAGGCTGAGGCAGGTGGATTGCTTGAGCTCAGGAGTTTGAGACCAACCTGGGCAACATGGTGAAACCCTGTCTCTATAAAAAATACAAAAATTAGATGTGTGTGGTAGCATGCATCTGTAGTCCCAGCTATTTGGGGGCTTAGGCAGGAGGATCTCTTGAACCCAGAAGGTCAAGGCTACAGTGAGCATAGATCATGCCACTGCACTCTAGCCTGGGTGACAAAGTGAGACCCGCCTCAAAAAAAAAAAAAAAAAGGAAAGATAGTAATTCCCTATTAAGTTACCATCTTATGTAAGCACAGCTTGCTCATCAAGCTGGAAAACAAATGTGACAAAGAAATGAGACTTTCTCCATAAATAATACTCAAAATGGTTTTTGCTTTTTAAAAAATTCTTTCAGTTGAGGATTAGCTCCACTGCCAATTTGAGCTTCAAGAGGAACCATTTAAATTACGAAAATTACTTTTAAAATGATTGAGTGGGACTATTTTCCCTTTCCTTTTTTTTGAGACAAGATCTTGCTGTGTTCCCCAGGTTGGAATGCAATGGTGTGGTTATGGCTCACTGTAGCCCTGACCTCCTGGGCTCAAACTATCTTCCCACCTCAGCCTCCTGAGTAGCACAAGCATGCGCCACCATGTCCAGCTAATTTTTAATTTTTAGTAGAGACAGGATCTCCCTATGTTGCCCAGGATGGTCTCAAACTCCTGGGCTCAAGTGATTCTCCCACCTCCACTTCCCAAAGTGCTGGTATTACAGGTGTGAGCCACTGCACCCAGCCCCTTTCCTAAATATTATAGTTCTAGGACCAAACATGAAAAAAATATATTTCAGAGAGTTAGATGTAAATGTGATTTAAAACGCTTCAAAGCTCTAAAACTTGATGAGAGTTTTATTTATTTATTTATTGAGATAGAGTCTCGCTCTGTCACTCAGGCTGGAGTGCAGTGGCATGATCTTGGCTCACTGCAACCTCTGCCTCCTGGGTTTAAATGATTCTCCTGCCTCAGCCTCCCGAGTAGCTGGGACTACAGGCGCATGCCACCACCCCCAGCTAATTTTTGTATTTTCAGTAGAGACAGGCTTTCACCATAATGGCCAGGCTGGTCTCGAACTCCTGACCTCAGGTGATCTGCCCGCCTCGGCCTCCCAAAGTGGTGGGATTACAGGAGTGAGCCACCACGCCTGGCCTGAAATTTAAAAAAAATTTAACAAAAAATCCATCCACTGTTATCTATTTTTACAGCTTACTCTGGCTAGTTCTCGAAGTTCATCCACAATTAAGCGATCAACTCTAGATGGGTTGGAAGTCAGCCTTGGAATTGGAGTGTTGTTAGTACTGGATACTTTTTTCCCAGGATAATTCTTGGCAAGGGCTAATTCAGTCTGTAAAAAATTACATACTTTTTAGATGTAGAATTTTCTAAATATGATTCGACCATGAATAATAGTTTTCATAAGCCTAATAAATAAAGTATTACCACTTTAAATGAAAATTCTGTTTTGGTATCAAAAGGCAACAAATGTAAACCACAATACCATAGTCTTTTTCTATCTTTTTTTTTTGAGACGGAGTCTCGCTCTGTTGCCCAGGCTGGAGTGCAGTGGCTCAGTCTTGGCTCACTGCAACCTCCGTTTCCCGGGTTCAAGCGATTCTCCTGCCTCAGCCTCCTGGGTAGCTGGGATTACAGGCGCCTGCCACCACGCCTGGCTAATTTTTTGTATTTTTAGTAGAGACTGGGTTTCACCATGTTGGCCAGGCTGGTCTCCAACTCCTGACCTTGTGATCCGCCCACCTTGGCTTCCCAAAGTGCTTGGGATTACAGGCGTGAGCCACTGCGCCCAGCTATCATCTTAATACAAATAAAATACCTGAGTATACCAACAGGTTAACACTAAAAAATTCAAAGAAATAAACTTGTAACCACTAAGGGGGTAAAAAATCTACTTCAGAATAACAATAACTTAAAATAACAATAACTTTAAAATGTCAAGCATTTTTCGTCTTCATTTATTTAAGCTTCCCTTTGGCCAACCCCATCCATTTTTAGTTTTTAAGTAACCCACTTAATTCCTTACAGTCATGAACTTACAGCAAATCCTGGACATTATAGAATTCAGGTCAGAAATAAGGCAAGTTGGCCGGGTGCAGTGGCTCACACCTGTAATCCCAGCACTTGTGACATCAAGGTGGGAGGATGGCTGGAGGCCAGGGGTTTGAGACCACCGTGGGGAACATAGTGAAACCCAATGTCTACAAAAAGTTAAAATTAGCCAGGCATGGTGGCATGTGCCTGTAGTACTAGCTACTCAGGAGGCTAAGAAGGAAGGATTGCTTGAGCCCAGGAGTTTGGTTACAGTAAACTGATTCTGCCACTGTACTCCAGCCTGGGCAACAGAGCAAGACTCTGTCTCTTTAAAACAACAACAAATAAAGCAAAAAAAAATACGGCAAGTACTCTTAAACTACACTAAGGTAAACAGAATGAAGACAGGCAAAAGGAACATACTGTTATTCCTAAATGGTTAACTTTGTGTTACCTTTTTTCTCTCTTTTTCTAATGCTCTCCATTGTTCATAGCACTCTTCTAGACGCATATGAAGTTCACTGGCTGGTCCACTACGGGTTTTAATTGGTCTTTGAAATCCAAAAGTTGGCATGAGACCAGAAAAAGAGTTATCACCATACATCATATCATTAAAATAAGGGTACAAATGGCTTAAGTCATCATAAGAAAATAAGTCATAGGACTCCAACAGTGGAACAACTGCATGGCCAAATGGGTGGGTGGATCTTAGGGGAAACCCATTCGAACCAAGTTGTTGAAAACCCTGATTATGCCTTAAATCTCCCATCATATAATTATTAGAAAAGCATGACGCTTGTGTGCGATTCACACGGCTATTGTCTCCACCTCTCGTTCTGTGGCTATTAGAATGACCCTGTGACTCCAGTAGATCTTGGTATGTATTTTGTGATAAGCCATCTAAATGCTTTGGACCTTCCTCAGGATCATAATGTCCACTCTGGGGCTTGGCTTGAAAATTATGTTTGTTTATATTTTCAATTATCCCATACTGCTGAGCTGAATAGTTATCACAAAATCCATTTGGCTGCTTTATTTTTTTATCTGTAACCAATTCAAAGAGATTTTCTTCTCCAGGCTTTGTTAGTCCTTCTATGTGATTGACAGATTGGATTCTTTCTGCACCATTGTAACTAAAATCAAAACTAGAAAATGCTGAAGGGTTTTCTTGGCAATGTTTCTGAAATAAATTGCTATTTGGGGTTAAGTTTGTGGATGATAGTTGGGGGAAATCTGAAGAATGGTTAGAACCTTTTGAAGCTGCATTTAAATGACTATTTAATTTCATCAAGTTACCTTGATTTCGATAAGGAATAGGAGTGTTATTTTTTGTTTGAACATTCATCCAAGTTGGTCTGTTTAAATTGATACCTCCTGAAGATGTTGCTGAGTTTGATAATAAATTCACTGATTTAAAATACTCAGAATGTGGGGGATCAGGTTTAGCAAACTGTTGCTTTTCTGTGACGTTAGCAAAATCATTAGCAGGACAAGCTGTGTGAGGTTTTAGTCCATATTCTGATGTTAAGCCAAAATCAGCAGTGAATACTGCTTCCTTTGCGAACTGTTTCTCCGTCAGATGTGGCGTAGTTTTCGGAAATGTGAAATTCTGCTGATCAGGGATTGTCTCCTCCATTTTCTTCTGATTCGCTGGTTTAACCTGAAATAACTTTGTGTAGGTGTCTGCTTCTACAGTTGGTGTTTCAGGTGTGCCATTGGCTAATTTTTTGCTATCTTGGACACTAAAATTTGAACATTTATTAAGCTTAGCCTTATTAGGATGAACATACTCTGGGTATCTACAATAATCTACATTTTCATTGTATCTATTAAATTGAGAAAGAAACATCTCTGCCCTTTTTTGCTGTAGTGGTGCTTCAAGACCTTTAGTACATATTCTGTCTCTTCCATAAGGGTAGATATCAACTCCTGATTCTTTCATGATATCAGACAGACCAGTTTGTGGTGTAAAACAGTTTTTGATAAGTGGATACTCTTGGAATGTTGTCTTAACTGTATCATTTGTCTGAATATTGTGACAGTTAGAATGATCACTTCGTGAGGGGTACATCCATTGTTCTTCAAGGTCTAAACCAGTAAATCCATGATAAAGTTCATCTATTTTTTGTTGTGGTGTGAGATTACTGTTATGCAGGTATTGCTTTTCCATTGCTGACACAGATTCACCACTACAAAAAGCTTGCTGAGAGATGGCTGTATCTATTGGCCTTTTGGTTTCTGTTAAGAGGTCATGGTGATCTGCAAATCTGCTTGTGTTCATTGGCCAAACTGACTTTAAATTGGAGGAGCAGGTCCTAGAACAAATAAATATATTTAATTACAACTTAGGTTTTAAAGACTTTATTTCCTCAGTGGAAAAGTGAGAAAAGGTCTTCAAAAACATTTATCTTGCCGCATGTCACCATTCTCTAATCCCTTTCAACTCTGCTTTATAAGCTACCATTAGCTCCAGATAATTATCTATCACATGAAATGTGCTATATGTTATATAAATACGCATTTTAATGTCTTCAATGTACTTTCCTTTCCCAAGAGACAATAACTAAGGCCTAATATGTGACTTCATGGTCTTAGATCTATTATTTATCTATAGTAAGCAGAAAATAAGTTTTTCCTTTGCTTAGGTTATTATATAAAAGCATTGTTGACCACAGTTTTTTTAATGAAAAAAATGTGTTTTGCTTAAACTTTCTGAAATTAAAATATTTTAATTGGTTATATGTGTGCTACATACTTCCCTATTTATGAAATAGTATATTTGGGTAATATAGCTTCCACACTTCAATGAAACAATTAAAACATTACAAAATTTTCTAACACATGAATAAAATCCATATGTATTTCTGCATAGTAGTAATGAGTTTTATTCTTTGGGATCTATGTATAAAAGTTCCCTTGAATTTATATTCTTTAAGCCAACCTTTAGTTCATGAACTCAAGGGAAATAGCTCTGAATTATGCAAGAATAATTTTTCAATGAAAGTCCTTATACAAAACCTTAGACTGAACTTCCAATTATATAGCAAATACTTCAGCAAAATCCAGTCTCCTTGAAACAATATTTGAATTAAGATACCTACTGTCAGATGATCCACTATTAAGTAAAAATAAAAGTTAATAAACAGGGTAAACTAGTGTATGTTAGTTTAAAAGCCTGTTATATACTATATAGATTATATACTAACCCTTCAGCAAAATATGGCTGTGACTTATCTTGTTCTTCCAAAATGTTAGACACAAGTCCATATAAGTCTGTTTCACTGCCATAGTCATTTCTTTCTGTTTGAATCCTAAAAATAAATGAATTCGTGCTGAAATACAATATATTGATTACTCTTTCCAGACTTATCCTACCTTACCATCTTTATCTATAAAATAGGTGGACTGAATCTACACCATCATTTCAAAGAAAGAAGAGACTAGAACTCAAGAATATTTTCTTTTCTACATATTTTTATGCGGAAATGTCTTTTCCACATAAATATTTCTCCATTTCAAATCCTATATCTAACTTACAGTGTATGCTTACCTCTTATTTCTCCACAACACATGTTTTTCATTTTAGGTGACCAAGATATAAATCTCTCATCTATGATGTCACAGACATGCTTGGTATCATAGCTGCTCCTGAAAGCAAGTCTTGTCTTATTATACATTATTCCATCAACACCCGCTCAGCTTCCTCATTTGCAATTTGAAAACCATATGAACCTGATGCGCTATTCTATTTTTGTGACTCTATATTAATATTGGATAAAAAAGTGAAATGCGATATGGTCATCCTAGACATCATAGCAATTTTGCAGTTGTCCCTTAAATGTAACAGATTTGGGAGCCATCCCTAATCCTTGCAAAGCATGACTGGATGGAGTTCCTTATATCCCAGAAATCCACCTAGTGACTGATACTGACTAAATACAAAATGTAAAAACCACAAGCACATGGTAGATTGGTACCTTTTACCTGTTATAGTTTTTGGGTAATTTCTTCCTTGAAGTAATACAGGTTGAGTATTCCTTATCCAAAATGCTTGGGATCAGAGGTGTTTTGGATTTCAGGTTTTTTTCTTGGATTCTGGAAATATACATTATATTTCAAATATATAATGTATATTTGTATATTTGGTTGAACGTCCCTAATCCAAAATCTGAAATGCTCCAATGAGCATTTGTTTTGAGCATCATGTCAGCACTCAAAAAGTTTTGGATTTTGGATCAGTTTGGATTTCGGATTTTCAGATTGGGATGCTCAACCTGTACGTCTATTTGTTGGTTTGTTTGTTTATTTATTTATTTATTTTTGAGATGGAGTCTTGCTCTGTTCCCCAGGCTGCAGTGTAATGGTGCGATCTCTGCTCATTGCAACCTCCACCTCCCAGGTTCAAGCAATTCTCCTGCCTCGGCCTCCCAAGTAGCTGGGACTACAGGCGTGTGCCACCACGCCTGGATAATGTTTTTTTTTTGTATTTTCAGCCTGACCACGTTGGTCAGGCTGGTCTCGAACTCCTGACCTTGTGATCTGCCCACCTCGGCTTCCCAAAGTGCTGGGATTACAGGCGTGAGCCACCGCTCCCGGCCCTGTACGTTGTTTTATAATAAATTGTAACTTCCTGTTTTTTCATATTTCAACATTTCATAGTGTTGGGATATTTTAGAAATAAAATGCCTTATATTTGCATAACACTCATATTTAATTGATCTTCATAACATTGGAAAGGTAAGCATTAGTTATCATTCATTATTATCTGTTGAATAAATGAATGATCATTTGAGATATTAAGAAACTTGTATTTTGCAAGGGTATATGACTTGCCAAACTACTATATACTTGCTAAATAGTCTCCCCGTAAGTCCAATACCTTTTCTACTACATGTGTTATCTCATAAAAGTTCAATATAAAAGCTTTTTTGTGTAATTATGTATTAGTATATATCTAAAAAAGTATTCAATGTAATATATACCAAACTGCTAGCAGCTGTTATTGGGTGGCGGGGGGAGAAGGTTAAGACAGACTTTCACTTTTCTTGATATATATTTCTGAAAAGTTTGAATTTTTTCACTTGATCTTAGCCAAAAGCTGAGAATAGGCTTGAATTTTTTCAATAGCATATATCAACTTTAAAAATATTTTTGTTTTTTGTAGAATTATGTATTATATAGACTTTCTAATAAAATTATTTTAGAGAATTTGCCAAGAATTTTAATTTTTTAACACTTTTCTAATAAATACAAATAACTATTTCCTGGTTAGACTAAAGATGCATCAGCTTCTATAAATAGCTCTCATATATAATTAAAGATAGATGTCACTCCCTTAGGGCTCCTCTTTGCAATAGGCTCCCATAATATCCTAGTTATCGTCGTCATCATCATCATCATCATCAAGATTATAAAGGTAAGGATAATATTTGCCATGTTTAAATTCTGGTATCCCCCATAGAAAAGCATCTGATGTACAGGGGGCCCTTATTATTTGTGGAATTGAACAGAAAAATAATTTAAAATATCTTATGTTTGATAAAACCCTGTTTGTTGTATAGTTGTGAAGGAAAAAAATGGAAAATTTAGAACTGGATTACAAAAACATCTAAAAGTTTTAACTCATTCATATAAGTCATCTTTAGAAAGAAGAACTTAAGATTTATGCACTAAATGTTCCCACTAATGAACTTTTTAAATTAATAACCTAGCTGGGCAGAGGCTCATGTCTGTAATTCCAGCACTTTGGGAGGCCAAGGTGGGAGGATGGTTTGAGGCCAGGAGTTCAAGACCAGCCTAGGCAACAAAGTGAGACCTCGTTTCTTGAAAAGGCAACAAATTTTTTTAAAGTTAGCTGACCACCGTGGTGCATACCTGTAGTCCCAGCTACTGTGGAGGCTGAGGCAGGAGTATGGCTTTGAGCCCAGGAGTTCAAAGTTGTAGTGAGCCATGATCTCGCCACTGCACTCCAGACTGGGTGACAGAGCGAGACCCTGTCTCGACAAAACAAAACAAAACAAAACACTGTAAAAACTATACACTAATAACTGCCCAGTTTACACTTTCCTAAAAGTTTGAAAAACACAAAATGCCACAACAGTAAAATGATGATGTAGGGAACAGAGAGCAAATAAACCTCAGTTCCTATGTAATTAAATTTAAAAATACCTCAATTACCCTGAGAAATGAATTAATTTACCTGTTCTTTATATTGATCTGAGAATTAGAAGGTTGTTTAATATCATCTCCATAAGTAGACCATGGTGCACAGAAAAGTGAAGAATCTACAGAACTTGAATATTCTGTTGAAGAAAATGGAGTATAGGTCTGCCTTAGGTCTACATTGTCTTCACTCTGAAAGTTTTAAGAAATGTTTATCAGACACATCAAAACTTCATTTGTTGTAGAATATTAGAAAAATAAGAAATCAGGGGAAATAACACAGATGTAAGAGTTGGGAGAATTACATTCAAATGTAGACTTAGTGACTTAAGCTTGCTTTATACCAGGGATTGGCAAACTTTTTCTGCAAAAGGCCAAATAGTAAATATTTTAGGCTTAGCTGGCCATTAAGGTTGCTGTCAAAACTTTTCAACTCTAATGCTGCAGCACTAAATCAACCATAGACAATAAACAAACGGGTTTGGCTGCACTGCAATAAAACTTTATTTACAAAACAGGCATCTGGCAGATCTGGTTCCTTGTTGCTGGTCCGTGGTATAAAATACCTACAATTATTGTAGTTTTTTGTATTTTTTTGAATAGATAAGCATTATGTGGATACTAGCAATGTTATTTTTAATACATTATATATAAAATTCAGTCTTGGGACCAGGCGCGGTGGCTCAAGCCTGTAATCCCAGCACTTTGGGAGGCCGAGGTGGGCGGATCACGAGGTCAGGAGATGAGACCATCCTGGCTAAATCCTGTCTCTACTAAAAATACAAAAAATTAGCCAGGCGTGGTGGTGGGCGCCTGTAGTCCCAGCTACTTGGGAGGCTGAGGCAGGAGAATGGCATGAACCTGGGAGGCGGAGCTTGCAATGAGCCAAGATAGCACCACCGTACTCCATCCCCGGCGACAGAGCGAGACTCTGTCTCAAAAATAAATAAATAAATAAAATTCAGTCTTAATGTCCCCAATCTCTGAAAAAAGTTAATGTATATTTATATAGAATTTTACACTATTCAAATAAATTTCACATATATTATCATATTCAGTAAACCTTGTGACATGAGTATTATCTCTACTTTAAAAACAAGGAAACTGAGGCTGCAAGTCACTCAGCCAATATGTAACAAATCTAAAACCAAAACTCAAGGTCTTTTTCCTCCTATTGCAGGGCCTTTTATACAGTATCTTTTTTTTTTTTTTTTTTTTGAGACAAGAGTCTGGCTCTGTTGCCCAGGCTGGAGTAGAGGGTGAGATCTCGGCTCACTGCAACCTCTGCCTCCCGGGTTGAAGCGATTCTCCTGCCTTAGCCTCCCAAGTAGCTGGGATTACAGGCACCTGCCACCATGCCTGGCTAATTTTTGTATTTTCAGTAGAGAGTTTTAGGGTTTCACCGTGTTGGTCAGGCTGGTCTCAAATCCTGACCCCAAGTGATCTGCCCAAGGCCTTGGGCCTTCCAAAGTGTTGGGATTACAGGCATGAGCCATTGCACACAGCCTCGGTGAATGCTTCTGTAATGAACTTGAGTAAACAAGAAGTTTGGGTGTTAAGTTTCTTTAAAAAAAAAAAAATAGAAATGGGGTCTCACTGTGTTGCCCAGGCTGGTCTTAAACTCCTGGCCTCAAGCGATCCTCCTGCCTTGGCCTCCCAAAGTGCTTACAGGTGTGAGTCACTTTGCCAGGCCTTGGGTTTTAAGATTTTAATGATTTAAACCCTGCCTCCTTCCAAAAGGGACCATGTAGGGAAAGTGAATTTAACAAACAAAAAAAGATTAAGCTAATTTATACATTGTTTATTCTAGAAAATGCTTCCTTAAAGAAGACTGAAAGTATAAATTCAAAATTTTTAACTCTCCAGATAAGTAACTATTAAAACCTGAGATGCAATAACTATAAATACCCAGACATAAACACAATGAAAATAGCATTTTCTTATAAATGCAGAAGAGATGTAATTCTGGCCGGGCGCAGTGGCTCACACCTGTAATCCCAGCACTTTGGGAGGCCTAGGTGGGCGGATCACCTGAGGTCAGGAGTTTAACTCCTGATCAACATGGTGAAAGCCCGTTTCTACAAAAATACAAAAATTAGCCAGGTGTGGCGGCAGGTGCCTGCAATCCCAGCTACTCAAGAGGCTGAGGCAGGAGAGTCACTTGAACCCAGAAGGAGGAGGTTGCAGTGAGCCAAGATTGAGCCATTGCACTCCAGCCTGGGCAACAGAGGGAGAGTCCATCTCAAAATAAATAAATAAATAAATTAATTAATTAAATTAAATAAGGAAAAAAGGAAAAGATATAATTCTGGCTAAAAGTATTTTCTAATTGCTTTTATTCTGTTAATATTTCTAAATTTTTGTTCCTAATAGATATGATCACTGAAAAACATTTAAACTATACAACGTTATACGATACCAACAAAATATGAACATTAAGAAATACCTCCCAATCATCCATCTTCAAGAATCTAAAAATATTTTATAACCATTTGTTTAAGTTCTGGTTATGATTCTATTTAAAACCCACACATTATAATTTTTCTGTTTATAGTTTATATTACGACTATTCTCAAGTTGAGGAAATGGAAACACAGAAGGGATTTTGCTGAGAGCTAAAACTAAAAACTACCTTTCCAGAATTTGTTGGTTAGCAGCAACTTTTACAAAGGCTTTTTATCTTTCTTTCCTAATTTTATCCTTTGAGTTCTAAAGTTATCATCATAGGCCCACTCTTATGTGTGAAGTATCCAAAGTGACATAAATAATTGTTCATCTTTTTGAAATAGTTGCTTAAACAAAAGGAACATTTTCAGATTATGTAATGTCAAATGAATAAACAGTATTGGAAATTAAAAATATTTTGGGAGTATTCTTTCAAGTATATTTTACATTTTAAAATACATTTTGAATATTACAAATAAAAATCCTTTTAAAGGACAGACTTAACTTTTGTATTCTTGGGTTAAAACAACTAAAGTAATGTGGTGGATTCAAACAATCATACTTGAAATATCTGCATCCCTTTCGTTAACAGAGGCCAGGAAATATGCAAATATTTGAGTGGGCATATTAACTGGATTAACTTTAAAATGTATCACTTATATCCTTAACATACTTAAAACAGTGAACTGAAATTAAATCCAAGTAAATTTTAGTCCGGATGTAAACACTGCAGAGAGCCGTGGAACTATGGTCTGGGTTCCACTTCAGCTTTGTCATTTAGGGCACAAATCAAGCTCTCTGAGGCTCAGTTTCTCAATCTGTACAATGGCATAATAATATACAAGATTCTTAGTGTGGATTAAATAAAATAATTTATTTCTAGATATTGTTATAATTCAAAGTACAACAATATCAACATTGATGTCCTGGTTAAATAATTTCAAATGAAAATTACTTACATTACCCAAGCTTTATTTCCTTTGATTAATAAATCTAAATGTCTTGGTGAGGTAAGTGGTAGCATATAATTTAAGACATTGTTAAAACCAGAAAATAAAGGAGTAAAGTGAAATTTTCACCTTTAAATTATCAAAAATGTGTTTGTACCAACTTGCAATAAATGCCTGAAGGAAAAAAATACATTTTGATCTTACTAAATAAGTAGATTTTCTTACATTTCTGGCATTATGTTATGCTAAGGACAAGGTGGAAACGAATCAATGAAAAATCTTATTCCTTAATTTGTTTCCTTTTTTCTTTCTGTTTTTTTTTTTTTTTGAGAGGGAGTCTCGCTCTGTCACCCAGGCTGGAGTGCAGTGGCATGATCTTGGCTCACTGCAACCTCCACCTCCCTGGTTTAAGATTCTCCCGCCGCAGTCTCCCAAGTAGCTGGGATTACAGGTGCCCGCCCCCACACCCGGCTGATTTTTGTATTTTTAGTAGAGATGGGGTTTCACCATGTTGGCCAGGCTGGTCTTGAACTCCCGAACTCAGGTGATCCACCCGCCTCGGCCTCCCAGAGTGCTGGGATTACAGGCACCAGCCATGGCGCCCGGCCTTTAACTTATTTTCAAAGCAAAGTATGTATTCTGCAAACACTGTATTTAAAAGATTGTAGCCAGCACGGTTGCTCACGCCTGTAATCCCAGCACTTTGGGAGGCCGAGGCGAGCGGATCAAAAGGTCAGGAGATCGAGACCGTACTGGCTAACACAGTGAAACCCCGTCTCTACTAAAAATACAAAAAATTAGCCGGGTGTGGTGGCAGGTGCCTGTAGTCCCAGCTACTCGGGAGGCTGAGGCAGGAGAATGGCATGAACCTGGGAGGTGGAGCTTGCAGTGAGCCGAGATCGTGTCACTGCACTCCAGCCTGGAAGACAAAGCAAGACTCTGTCTCAAAAAAAAAAAAAAAAAAAAAATTGTTTCTGGGCTGGGTGCTCTGGCCTGAAATCCTAGCACTTTGGGAGGCCGAGGCGGGAGGATGGCTGGAGCCCAGGAGTTCGAGACCAGCCTGGGGAACATGGCAAAACCTGGTCTCTAAAAACAATACAAAAATTAGCCGGGCATGATGGCAGGTGCCTGTAATCCCAGCTACTGGGGAGGCTGAGACGGAAGAACTGCTTGAACCGGGGAGACAGAGGTTGCAGTGATCCGAGATCGAGCCACTGCACTCCAGCCTGGGCAACAGAAGGAGACTCCGTCTCAAAAAACAAAACAAAACGGCTGGACACGGTGGCTCATGCCTGTAATCCCAGCACTTTGGGAGGCCGAGGTGCGCGGATCACCTGAGGTTGGGAGTTCGAGACCAGCCTGACCAACATGGAGAAACCCTGTCTCTACTAAAAATACAAAATTATCCAGGCGTGGTGGCGCATGCCTGTAATCCCAGCTAATCGGGAGGCTGAGGCAGGAGAATAGCTTGAGCCCAGGAGGCGGAGGTTGCGGTGAGCCGAGATCGCACCACTGCACTCCAGCCTGGGTAACAAGAGCAAAACTCCATCTCAAAAACAAAAACAAAAACAAAACAAAACAAAAAAACAGCCGGGCGTGGTGGCGCGTGCCTCAGGAAGCTGAGGCACAAGAATCGCCTGAGCCCGGCTGGCGGAGGTTGCAGTGAGCGGAGATGGCGCCACTGCACTCCAGCCTAGGAGACAGAGCAAGACCCTGTCTCAAAAAAAAAAAAAAAAAAAAAAAAAGTTGTCCCCGGTTTTCTCTTCCTTAACTGTGGAGCCATTAAACACCTATGAATCGGTGGCTCGAGTAAATCAATTTGAGAATAAATCGTCTAACAGAGGCGGAGTTTACTAAAGGACCTGCGATTTGTAGCAATCGTAGAAGGAAGCGGAGCCAGTCAACATCACGCTGCCGAAGACGTCGGTTAACCTGCTGCCGGCGTCGGCGCCGAGGTTCCAGCAGCGATTCGCACCTCCGGCGAACGCGACTTTGGGCTGCAGCACACGGGGATAGGAAATATCAGAAAGTGGTCAAGAGGGTGACGCCGGAGCTGAAACGGCCCGACACCTGTTCCACCTCGGCCGTTCGGCTCAATTCCGAACCCTATCAGAGGACACGAATTTGGGGGCCCGCGCTTCCAGCCTCGGGATTCTCACTCTCCCTTCGGGCCCCGTGAGTGCTGACCCCGAGGTGCGCCCCTCCCCGGCCACCGCCTCAGCGCGACGGCTGCTTCCCGGGAATCGCGGCGACCCCTGAGTGCCGACCCCGAGGTGCGCCCCTCCCCGGCCACCGCCTCAGCGCGACGGCTGCTTCCCGGGAATCGCGGCGACCCCTGAGTGCCGACCCCGAGGTGCGCCCCTCCCCGGCCACCGCCTCAGCGCGACGGCGGGAATCGCGGCGACCCGGGCTCCGTCCGGCCCGTCCAGTCAGCCCGCGCCGCGCCCCCCCGCCCACCCGCCCCGTCCGGCCTCCCCACCGACGACCCGCCTCTGCCGCCCCGTCTGGGGACGCGCCCCCTCCTCAGCCTCTCCTCCTTGTCGCCTCTTGCAAGCCTGGCCACCCCCTGGACCCTGCCCTTCCTCATCCGTTACCTCAAGTCCTTCCTCCCTCAGGCCTGAGGGGTGAGGGCGCGGGCAGGTGTCTCCGCGTCTCACCTCCATGGGGCCCCCCCAGCCTCTCCTGGACAAGGCACAGTTCCTGGGGTACGGGGGTGAGGGGGGGCGTCCAGGCCCGGCTCCCTCAGCCCGCACCCCGCCGTCTCCGCAGCCGCCTCCGCCGCCCGGGCGCTGCCTGGAGCCAGTGTGCGGGTAGGGGAAGCGGGAGCGGGGAGGGAGGGGCGGGGGCAGAGGCCGTTACCTGGCCTGCCTGGGGCTCGCGGCTCGGCACGCGACACGGCACAGGCGCGCCCCGCCCCGCTCCGCTGTGAGGCCCGCCCCCACAGCTTCGCACCCGGCCATTGGCCCGATGCCCATCCAATGGGCGACCACTCCAGGCTCCGTTACCCCCCAGAGACAAGGAGAGGAAGGGGCGGTTAGTGGCCCACGCTCTCTCGCCGCTTCTGAGCTTTTCCCGCTCAAAGTAAATGTGTTCGGGATTGGCCCGGACTGGCAGGCACCGGCCCGATGATTTGCTGATAGGACAGCGGAGAGGCAGATCGTGGATGGTTGAAAGAGCGAAAGAGCGCAGCCCTACCGGGTGGGAGAGGTGTTGGAGGCACTTGGAAGATTTGAGAAGTCGCTCAGCAACTGGCTTATCATCCAAAACCTAGCCGTTGCACACATTTCATTTGTCCGACATTTCATATTTGTCCCTTAGTCCCTCCCGTATCTCTCAGAATCCGTTGGAGCTGCCCAGAGACTAATATCTTGTGCCGGTTTGGGGAGGGCGAGGAGCAACTTGTGGATTGGGTGTTGCTGGGAGACCCCTTTTTGAGGGAGAGCTGCCCTGTGTCCTAAGCCCGGGCTTTCAGTCGGGGTTAAGGCATTTGAGTGTTAATGTGACTTTTGAACAAAGTTCGCTGTGACCTTTTTGTTCGTTTTTGTTTGTCTGTGTAAAACAGGGTCTTGCTCTGTCGCCCAGGCTGGAGTGCAGTGGCGCTATCATAGCTCATTGCAGCCTTGAACACCCGGGTTCAAGCGACCCTCCCGCCTCAGCCTCCCGAGTAGCTGGGGCTGCAGGCACGCGGAGCCACCACTCCTGGCTAATTTTTAAAATTTTTTGTAAAGCTGAAGGGCGGGGGGGTTGGGTCTCCTTATGTTGCCCAGGCTGGTCTGAAACTCCTGGTCTCGAGTGATCCTCCCGCCTCAGTCTCCCGAGTAGTTGGGGCTACAGGCGTGTGCCACCACTCCTAGCTAATTTTTTTTTTTTTTTTGGTGAGACGGAGTCTCTCTGTCGCCAGGCTAGAGTGCAGTGGCGCAAAGGCTCACTGCAACCTCCACCTCCCGGGTTCAAGCGATTCTCCCGCCTCAGCCTCCCGAGTAGCTAGGACTACAGGCCCACGCCACCACGCCCTGCTAATTTTTGTATTTTTAGTAGAGACGGGAATTTCACCATGTTGTCCAGGATGGTCTCGATCTCTTGACCTCGTGATCCGCCCGCCTCGGCCTCCCAAAATTCTGGGATTACAGGCGTGAGCCACTACGCCTGGCTCCAGCTAATTTTTAAATTTTTTTGTAGAGCTGGGGTTGGAGGTGGGGATGGGGGTGGGGGGTTGGATCTCCTTATGTTGCTCAGGCTGGTCTTGAACTGAACTCTTGGCCTGAAGTGATCCTCCGCCTCGGCCTCCCAAAGTGTGGGATTACAGGTGAGAGCTTACATAAAGAAGCCATTCCAGGCACCCAACAAACCATTCACATGGCAGTCAGATTGGGGATGTGAGGTCTCAGAGAAATGCTAGTTTTTGTCCCCAGACACTGCTAAAAAATCAGATAGTTGAAATATAAAAGAAGTAAACACAGTAAGCACCTTTAGGCTGTTTTTATATTTAAAATCAAAACTTGAGAAATGAGCACTTAAGTGGAAGATACTGTTTTAACTCAGACACGAATGGAAGTAGGAGGATGAGTTTTATTGACCCATATTGTCCTGATAGTTACTTCAGGTCTCTACTCAGTTTTGAGTTCAGAAAGCTCACCAAGGCTGGGTGCAGTGGCTCATGCCTGTAATCCCAGCACTTTGGGAGGCCGAGGCAGGAGGATTGCTTGAGCCCAGGAGTTGCCCAGCCAGGGCAACATAAGGAGACTTCCTTTCTACAAAAAAATTAACAATTAGTTGGGTGCGGTGGTGTGTGCCTGTAGTCCCAGGTACTTACACTTGGGAGGCTGAGATGGGAGGATCACCTGAGCCGAAGAGTTCGAGGATGCAGTGAGCCATAATCACTCCATCACACTCCAGCCTGGGCAACAGAGCAAGACCCTGTTTCAAAAAAAAAAAAGGAAGAAAGAAAACAAAAAAGCTGCTGGACTCACACCTGTAATCCCAGCATTTAGGGAAGCAAAGGCAGGAGGATAGATTGAGCCCAGGAGTTTGAGATTTGCCTAGGCTATATAGTGCTCCACAAAAAGGAAAAACAAAATGTGCATGCACACACACACAAACACAGGCACACACACTTAAAAAAAGCTGACCAGGTGGTGTGGCTCGAACAGTTACATTTCTCTGCCTCAGCCTTAAAGTTGCCGGTGTAGGGCTCATTGCACTGAGGACTACTGGCTTTTTCCCCGTTTCCTATACTCCCTAGAAGAATTTTGAAAAACTATGAATCCCCTTATGTATTTTTGTAGTAAAATATACATAAGATTTGTCATTTTTAAGTGTTTGGTTAAGTGGCATTAAGCACGTTCATAATGTTGTGTAACCATGACTGCTCTACAGTTTCAGAACTTCATTAATCACAAACAGAAACTCTGCATCCCATAAATAATTATTCCTCATGCCCCCTTCTCCCAGTTCCTGGCAACCACCATTTTACTTTCTATCTCTATGAATTTGACTACTCTAGGTACCATATATAAGTGGAATCATACAATATTTATCCTTTTGTGCCTGGCTTATTTTACTACGGTAAAATAAACCTTGTCATCAAGGTTCCTTCATGTTATAGCATATACCTGAATGTCATTCCTTTTTATGGCTGACTAAGTTTCCATTGTATGGATATACCACATTTTGTTCAAGCATTCATCTGTTTATGGACACGTGGGTGGTTTCCACCTTTTTTTTTTTTTTTTTTTTTTTTTTTTTTTTTGAGCCGGAGTCTTGCTCTGTGCTGCAGGGGGGAGTGCAGGCGCAATCTTGGCTCACTGCAATCTTCCCCTTATTGGAGGAATCATTCAAATGATTCTCCTGCCTCAGCTTCCCCAGGAGCTGGGATTACAGGCATGCGCCACCAAACCTGGCTAATTTTTTTTTTTGAGACAGAGTCTTGCTCTGTCACCCAGGTTGGAGTGCAGTGGCATGATCTCAGCTCACTGCAACCTCTGCCTCCAGGGTTCAAGTGATTCTCCTGTCTCAGCCTCCTGAGTAGCTGGGATTACAGGCATGGATCACCATGCCTGGCTAATTTTTGTATTTTTAGTAGAGACAGGGTTTTGCCATGTTGGCCAGGCTGGCCTCGAACCCCTGTTCTCTGGTGATCCACCTGCCTCGGCCTCCCAAAGTGCTGGGATTACAGGTGTGAGCCACCATGCCCAGCCTAATTTTTGTATTTTTAATAGAGACGGGATCTCACCATGTTGGCCAGGGTGGTCTCGACCTCTTGATCTCAAGTGATCTGCCTGCCTTGACCTCTTAAAGTGATTACAGGCATGAGTCACCGCGCTTGGCCCTCAACTTTTCACTATTGTGCATAGTACTGCTAGAAACATTGGTGTACAAGTATTTGATTTATTTTTTTTTCCAATTCTTTTGGGTATATACCTAAGAGTAGTATTGTTGGGACATATGGCAATTGTATTCAATGTCTTGAGTAATTCCAAAATGTTTTACACTGTGGCTGCACCATTTTACATTCTCACCAACAATGCATGAGAGTTCCCATTTCTCCACATCCTCACCAACACTTGTTATTTTTTCTTTTTCTTTCTTTCTTTCTTTTTCTTTTTTTTTTGAGACAGTCTCCCTCTGTTGCCCAGGCTGGAGTAGAGTGGCATGATCTTGGTTCATTGTAACCTCCGCCTCCCAGGTTCAAGGGATTTTCATGCCTCAGCCTCCCAAGTAGCTGGGATTACAGGCACACACAACCACGCCTGGCTAAATTTTTGTATTTTTAGTAGAGACAGGGTGTTTCCATGTCACCCAGGCTGGTCTTGAACTCCTGAGCTCAGGCAATCTGCCTGCCTCGGCCTCCCAAAGTGCTAGGATTACAGGCGTGAGCCACTGCACCCAGCCTATTTTTCTTTTTAAAATGTATCTCTCTATAGCTATACATATAGATAGATATAAATAGATATAGAGAGATCTATCTCTGTATATCTATCTATATATATCTATATATATATACAGAGATATATCTATATATCTATATATATCTATATATCTATATATATATACAGAGATATATCTATATATCTATATATATCTATATATCTCTGTATATATCTATATATATCTATATATCTCTGTATAGATCTATATATATCTATATATCTCTGTATAGATCTATATATATCTATATATCTCTGTATAGATCTATATATATCTATATATCTCTGTATAGATCTATATATATCTATATATCTCTGTATAGATCTATATATCTATATATCTCTGTATAGATCTATATATATCTGTATATCTCTGTATAGATCTATATATATTTATATATCTCTGTATAGATCTATATATAGTAATCTATGGTAATCTGAAATTACTATATATATGTATTACTGTATGTGTGTGTATATATATATGTATACACACACACACACACACACAGAGAGAGAGAGATGGGATCTTGCTCTGCTGCCCAGGGTGGACTGGTAGACCACAGTGGCATGATCATAGCTTACTGAATACTCAAACTCCTGGCTTCAAGTGATCCTCCCCACTCAGCCTCCCAAAGTGCTGGGATTACAGGCACCACACCCAGTCTCTTTTTCTTTCTTTAAATTTTTTTTTTTTTTTTTTTGTAGAAACAGGATCTTTCTATGTTTCTCAGGCTGGTCTTGAACTTCTGGCCTCAAGCAATCCTCCCAAAGTGCTGGAATTACAGGTGTGAGACATTGCACTCAGCCTTTTTGTTTTGTTTTCTTTCTTCTTCTTCTTTTTTTTTTAGAAAGCCAGTTGGATACAGTGGCATGCTCCTGTAGTCCCAGCTAGTCTGGAGCCTGTAGTGGGAGGATCCCTTAAGCCCAGGAGTTTGAGGCTGCAGTGCGCTGTGATCATGACACTGCACTCCATGCTGGAGTGCATGAGAGATGAGAGACCCCATCTCTCAAAAAAATTTTTTTTAAAAAAAGATGGCTATCCTAGAGGATGTGAATTGGTATATCATTGTGGTTTTGACTTACATTTCCCTAATGACTAATGATGTTGACCATCTTTTCATGTGCTTATTGGTATATCTTCTTTGGAGAAATACCTATTTAAGTTCTTGGCTCATTTTTTGAAGTCATACTGTCTTGTCGTGTATTAATATGGTTTGTCGTAGAAATAAAAATTACTGGCAAATTTAACACTCCATTGAATTCAAGTGAATACATTGACAAAGAAAACATTTTGGTTATGAACAGAGTAAGTATATAATATGTAGTTAGTTCTTTCAGTTCTTTCATTCTCTTTTGGAAGATCTCATTTTCAACTTGTGTGTTGAGGGTTGGGTGGGGTTGGTTTCCCAGTCTTACTCAGACATATATACAAACCTCAGATTAAAGTGAGAAAGAGTTAGGAATACTCAAATAATTGTTTTATGTCTTCTCTGCCTTGATCTGAACTTAAAATTTTGTGGAGGGAGAGACTATTGACCCTCTTTCTCCATTTATTTTTTCTATACAGGGACAATGACGAAAGACATGTTTATACAATAAGATTAATTACATTTCAGTAAATTTGATCCAATTCAGAATGATGCTGCCCTCAAGTAAAAAACTTTTTTTTCTTTTTCTTTTCTTTTCTTTTTTTCTTTTTTTTTTTTTTTTTTGGAGTCTCACTCTGTCGCCCAGGCTGGAGTGGTACGATCTCGGCTCACTGCAACTTCCGTCTCCCGGGTTCAAGCAATTCTCGTGCCTCAGCCTTCTGAGTAGCTGGGATTACAGGCACACACCACCATGCCTGGCTAATTTTTCTATTTTTAGTAGAGACGGGGTTTCACCATGTTGGCCAGGCTGGTCTTGAACTCCTGACCTTGTGATCCGCCTGCCTCGGCTTCCCAAGTAAAAAACTTTTTTTTCCACTTACTATTTTGGGGATATTTAAGTGAATCTGATATTACTATTGGATTTTTTTTTTCTCTTGAAACAGAGTTTTGCTCTTGTTGCCCAGGCTGGAGGGCAATGGTGCAATCTCGGCTTGCAGCAACCTCCACCTCCCAGGTTCAAGTGATTCTCCTACCTCAGCTTCCCAAGTAGCTGGGATTACAGGTGCCCGCCACCACGCCCAGCTAATTTTTGTATTTTTACTGGAGATGGGGTTTCACCATGTTGGCCATGCTGTTTTCACCATGTTGGCGGGGCTGTTTTCGAACTCTTGACCTCAGATGATCCATCTGCCTCCCAAAATGCTGGGATTACAGGCATGAGCCACCTCGCCCGGCCCTACTATTGGAGTTTTAAAGAAAGATATTTAAGAACATTCTTTGCTAGAACTGAGGACAATTTAAACTTATTCCATTCAAAAAAACTTAGTGCAGAATGCAGACTTTCTCTTTTAAGTCTATGTAAAAGTTAACTTCTTTTTTTTTTCCACCTCTGGAAGACAATGTAAAATGTAGTACTCTTCAGGTACACTAATGTGACCCTTTTTGTACTTTAACAGGGACGTAAACATTTCCTTTTGTAACAAAAATAAATTATGGGTTTCATTTTAAAAAGCCTATCCCCAAGAAATATTTTCAGTGCTAATCTAAGTAAGATTTCATTATTCTCATAAGTAAACCTTTGAGTTCAAATAAAGTATTTTTTTGTTTTTTGAAAATTGAAGGTATATGTAGGGGCTCAACCTAAATGCCAGGGAATTAACCCTCCATAGGAAGTAATCATATAATTCTAAGTCAGTATATAATTGAATTGATGTAGGATTTTTAAGTATTCTCTCAACTATATTAAATGAATTGTTTTTCAAGTTTTCTAGTGGTCCAAAAACTTAAATAGGCTGCAAATCTGCTGTGATTCAAACCGTGCAATTCCTCACAGGCATCTCTGACTTGAGGGACTAAGTTCCTGTAATTATGTGTCCTGAAATTAACTGGGTTGCCAGATAGGTTTTCTCAACCTTTAATAGCTTGTTGGAAGCCTTACAGAATGCTCTTTATTAGAAATATTTGGAACTACTTCTCCCTTTTTGGATACTCAAATTAGTGTTTTTCTAGTTCTCTGGCATAATTTGTATAGCTGCTTCCTTTGTAGAAAGTAAGCTTCTGTTCTGCTTTTCCCCTTCTGGTTGGCTGGAGTGCTAGGTCGCTCTTATCTGTGCTCTAGGAAACTTTTAGATTTCTACTTAGCTTAGGATGACACCCTGAAAGATTTAGGGTCTGCTTCTGTTTGGGTTAGGGGGTAGACACTTGAATTCATTGGTCTTTTTTTGGATCACTGCATCCTTGACCTCCAGCACTCAAGGGATCCTCCCACTTCAGCCTCTAGAGTAGCTGCAACTATAGGTGTGTGCCACTATGCTCACTAATTTTGTGTATTTATTGTAGAGACAAGGTCTTACTGTGTTCCCAGGCTGGTCTCGGACTCCTGGACTCAAGGGATCTTCCTTCTTCAGACTCCCAAAGTGCTAGGGTAACAGGCATGAGCCACCATGCCCGGCCAAATAGATTGGTTTTTATCAAAGATGCTGTAATATTAATATGCATGTTCCCGCTATCCCTTCAAAAGTGAAAATTAATGTTGTTTTCTTTTCTTTCCTTTTCTTTTTTTGAGATGGAGTCTCTCTCTGTCACCCAGGCTGGAGTGCAGTGGTGCGATCTTGGCCCACTGCAACCTCTGCCTCCTGGGTTCAAGCAATTCTCCTGCCTCAGCCTCCCAAGTAGCTGGGATTACGGGTATGCACCACCACACCCAGCTAATTTTGTATTTTTAGTAGAGATGGGGTTTCTCCATGTTGGTCAAGCTGGTCTTGAACTTCCGACCTCAGGTGATCCGCCTGCCTCGGCCTCCCAAAGTTCTGGGATTACAGGTGTGAGCCACTGTGCCCAGCCCAAAAAAGACTTTATTTTTTAGAGCAGTTTTAGGTTCACGGCAAAATTGAGAGGGAAGTACAAAGAGTTCTCATATACAGATTTGCTGCCCCTTCACAGATGCAGCCTCCCCCAATATCAGCATCCTGCACTAGAATGGTACATATGTTATCATCAATGAACCTACATTGACATATCATTATCAATCAAAGTCCATAGTTTACATTAGGATCCACTCTTGGTGGTGTACTTCCTATGGGTCTGGAACAGTATATAGTGACATGTATCCACCATTTTGGTATCATACAGAATAGTTTCACTACCCTAAAAATCCTCTATGCTCTGCCTCTTCACTCCTCCCTCCCCTCAACCCCTGGCAACCACTGATTTTTTTTTTCTATCTCCATAGTTTTGCCTTTTACAGAATGTCATAGAATTGGAATCATAACATATGTAGACTTTTCAGATTGGCTTCTTTTACTTAGTAATATGCATTTAGGGTTCCTCCATGTATTTTCATGGCTTGATAGCTCATTTCTTTTTAGCACTGAATAATATTTCATTGGATGTACCACAGTTTATCTACTCACCTGCTGAAGGACATCTTTCAGTTTTGGCAATTATGACTAAAACTGCTATAAACACCAGTGTGCAAGTTTTTGTACGGACATAGTTTACAACTCATTTGGGTAAATACCCAAGAGCACAATTGCTGGATCATATGGTAAGGGTATATTTAGTTTTGTAAGAAACTGCCAAATTATCTTCCAAAGTGGCTATACTATTTTGCATTCCTACCAGCAATGAATGAGAGTTCCTGTTGTTCCACATCCTTGCCAGTATTTGGAATTGTCAGTATTTTGGATTTTAGCCATTCTTTTTCTTTTCTTTTCTTTTCTTTTTTTTTTTTTTGAGATGGAGTCTCTCTCTGTTGCCCAGGCTGGAGTGCAGTGGCACGATCTCAGCTCACTGCAACCTCTGCCTCCTGGGTTCAAGCGATTCTCCTGCCTCATCCTCCCAAGTAGCTGGGATTACAGGTACATGTCACCACACCCAACTAATTTTTTTTTGTATTTTTGGTAGAGACGGAGTTTCACCATGTTGGATAGGGTATTTTCGAACTCCTGACCTCAGATGATCTGCTCACCTCGACCTCCCAAAGTTCTGGGATTATAGGCGTGAGCTACCATGCCTGGCCTAGCCATTGTAATAGATATGTAGTGGTATCTCATTGTTTAGTGCTTTTTTTTTTTTTTTACAGGGTCTTGCTCTGTCACCTAGGCTGGCATGCAGTGGTGTGATCACAGCTCACTGGAGCCTCGACCTCCTGGGATCAAGCGATTCTCCCACCTCAACCTTTGAAGTAACTGGGACTAGTCATTATCATGCTTTGTTGATTTTTAGGTTTTTTTTTTTTTTGTAGAGAGGGAGTTTCCCTGTGTTGCCCAATTTGGTCTCAAACTCCTGGGCTCAGGTGATCCTTCCACCTTGGCCTCCCAAGGTACTGGGATTACAGGCATGAATGAGCCATCTTGCTTGGCCTAGTTCTTTTTTTTTTTTGAGAGGGAGTCTCGCTCTGTCACCCAGGCTGGAGTGCAGTGGCACGATCTCAGCTCACTGCATCCTACTTCTCCCAGGTTCAAGCAATTCTCCTGCTTCAGCCTCCCGAGTAGCTGGGATTACAGGCATGTACCACCACACCCATCTAATTTTTGTATTTTTAGTAGAGATGGGGTTTTCACCATGTTGGCTAGGCTGGTCTCAAACTCCTGACCTCAAATGATCCACCCGCCTCAGCCTCCTAAAGTGCTGGGATTACAGGCGTGAGCCACTGTGCCTGGCCTTTTTTTTTTTTTTTTTTTTTTAAACCACTTTCTTTTACATATCCCTGGCTCCTAATTGCTTTTCTACTTTTTCTTACTGCTCCAGCTTCTAGATAAGTGGTTCTCAAAGTGTGGTCCTTCAACCAACAGCATCATCACCACCCAGGAACTTATTAGAAATGGAAGTTCTTGCACCCTGCCAAAACCAGAAACTCTGCTGATGGGTCCCAGCAATCTTTATTTTAACGACTGTTAAAATCAGAATCAAGTGATTCTGATGCAAACTTAAGTTTGAAAACATTGTTCTATTAAAAGTAATGGCAAAAACCACAATTACTTTTGCACCAACCTAAGAGCTCTGCACTGTTCAATATGGTAGCCTCTAACTATTGAACTTTTTTAATGCTATTATCTCCTTTATTCAAAAATAAATATTTCACTTTGATTCAACATATTTCAAATCACATTAAGCACAGAGAAGAAATACATTCCCTTTGGAGATTGTGAACACGTGTTGGAAACAGGCATGATCCAAACAATGGGGATGAGGTGAGTGTGGATTCCAGCTGCTTCCTGACCCAGAAGTTCCGCCCCTCTTCAGGAGGAGCTACTTATCGATTTTTAGGCGAGAAAAAGACACACACACACTGCTTTGAAGTCTGAAAGGCACATGAGTGGACTGTAAGATATATGGCACGTTCACTGATAAAACATCCCCTACTCCCTCCCAAGAAGAGCAGAGACACTTTAATCAAGTCAAAGGCCAGAGAAGGGCCTGGTGCGGTGGCTCACGCCTGTATCCCAGCACTTTGGGAGGCCGAGGCGGGTGGATCCCGAGGTCAGGAGTTCGAGACCAGCCTGACCCATATGGTGAAACCCTGTCTCTACTAAAAATACGAAAATTAGCTGGGCGTGGTGGCGCGTGCCTGTAATCCCAGCTACTCGGGAGGTTGAGGCAGGAGAATCACTTGAACCCAGGAGGCAGAGGTTGCAGTGAGCTGAGATCACACCATTGTGCTCCAGTCTGGGTGACTGAGGGAGACTCTGTCTCAAAAAAGAAAAAAAAAAGCAGCGAAGACAGGGTGCTCCTGCTTATAGCTCAGCAGCATGAACATCTCTGAATATGAAAGACATTTTTCATTTGCTTCCACCTCCTGTGCCTCCTTTCCCTGCCGACTGGGTCCGTGGATGGCCGCGGTGCTCACCTGGTGATGGTGAGGTGTGTGGCTGCATACACAAACACCACAATCAGGAGCACCACCGCGGCCAGCGTGGGCAGCACCACCGTGGTGATCTGCTGCCGGGCCTCCTGCATGGCTTGCTTCTGCTCCTTCTTGTCCTTCCATGTCTCCTTCCTGGGCTTCCCTTTGAGCTGCCGCATCTTTCCTAGAAGAGGCTGGGAGGGTGTGTCTAGAGGGATTCCAAGAAGGGCCACAATCCTCTTGTCAAGGCTGGAACCTCCTTTTCTTCAACTTGATTCAATAATTTCAGCAAACTGATTTCCAGTACAGGAGACTTGACTTATTTGTTGTAACAGATCATGTCTTCAACATGCAACACTCTCAGATGGTGCAGCTGGGAAAATGAACAACATCTTTACTGATCTTCAGCAGTCTATAACTATTGAATTCTTATAATATGTTTCGAATGAACCGAGATGGGCTATAAGTGTAAGATACATCCTGGATTTCAAAGGCTTAATATGAAAACAGAGAAAGTAAAATATCTCACTGGTAATTTACATATTGATAGCATTAAAATTATATTTTTCATATACTGGGTTAAATAAAATATTAATTTTACCCTTTTAAAAGTTTTTACGAGATTACTAGAAAATTTTAAATTACATATATGGCTCTCATTATATTTTTTTCTTTCTTTTTATTTTTCTAGAGATGGGTCTCACTATGTTGCCTAGGCTACATCTAACTCCCGGGCTGAAGCAAATCCTCCTACCTCAGCCTCGCAAGTAACTCAGACTGCAGGCATGTTCCACTGTGCCTGGCTTCAGCTCTTATATTTCACACCATTTGCCTGGCTTCAGCTCTTATATTTCACACCATTCTCCTGCCTCAGCCTCCCGAGTAGCTGGGACTACAGGCGCCCACCACCACGCCCGGCTAATTTTGTTTTTGTATTTTTAGTAAAGACGGGGTTTCACTGTGTTAGCCAGGATGGTCTCTATCTCCTGACCTCGTGATCCGCCCGCCTCGGCCTCCCAAAGTGTTGGGATTACAGGCGTGAGCCACCGCCCCTCCCCTCCCTCCTTTCCTTTCTTTCTTTCTTTTTTTTTTTCTTTTTTTTTTTTTTATTTTGAGATGGAGTCTCGCTCTGTTGCCCAGGCTGGAGTAGTGCAGTGGCCCGATCTCGGCTCACTGCAAGCTCCACCTCCCAGGTTCATGCCATTCTCCTGCCTCAGCCTCCCGAGTCGCTGGGACTACAGGTGCCCGCCACCACGCCCCCCTAATTTTTTTGTATTTTTAGTAGAGATGGGGTTTCACCGTGTTAGCCAGGATGGTCTCGATCTTCTGACCTCGTGATCCGCCCACTTCAGCCTCCCCAAGTGCTGGGATTACAGGTATGAGCCACCGTGCCCGGCTTTCTTTTCTAAGAGGCAGAGTCTCACTCTGTTACCCAGGCTGGAGTGTAATAGTGGATGTAATAGCTCACTACATGCTTGAACTCCCGAGCTCAAGCAATCCTCTTCTAGCCTCATTCTCCCCAGTAGCTAGGACTACAGGTGCACACCACCATGCCCAGCTGATTTTTAAATATTTTTTGTAGAGATGATCTCTTGCCATGTTACCCAGGCTGGTCTTAAACTCCAGGGCTCAGGAAATCCTCTCACTTTGGCCTCCCAAAATGCTGGGATTACAGGTGTGAACCACTGTACCCAACAGCTCTCATTTCTATTTCTATTGGACAGCATTGTTCTAGACCATGGGTCTGCAAACTACAGCCTGTGGGCCAAATCTGGCCTACCACCTGTTTTTGTACAGCCCATGAGCTAAGAATGGTTTTAATTTTTTAAGTGGTTGAAAATAATTTTTAAAAAGAATGATGTCCTCTGACATGTAAAAATTATATGAAATTCAAGTTTCATTGTTTATAAGTAAAGTTTTATTGGAACACAGGCACACTCATTTGTTTAACATCTATGACTGCTTTTGCTTTACAGTGGCAGAACTGAGTAGCTGTGATAAGGATGTGCAGCTTGAAAGTCTAAAATATTTTACTATCTGGCCCTTTATGACAAATGTGTGCTGATCCCCGTTCTAGACCATCAGCTTTCATATATTCCCTGGAAGAGGACCCTGCTTTTAACTTACTCCTATTTTTTTGTTCTCAATCTTCGCTTAGCTTTTAGGCCCAACTCCTTGATATGCCACTGCCCAAATCTCAGTGGTATTTTGGGGTTACAAGAGCTGACCTATGCATTCTTTAGACTACAAAGAAGTCAGCCAAAAATGTTCTTGCCTTCCTAGAGCTGCACAGGAACCGGTGGATCTAGCAAGAGAGAACAGAGAGATGTTCAATAGCTTCTTTCTCCAAAGGTAGGGACTTACTTCTCAGAGGACAAGCAAATCCAGGATTGATACTACATCAGACTGAGAGGGGAGCCTATGATTTGGCTGGCCAGTTTCTTTTCACAGCTCAGTGATACCTCTTTTTTTTTTTTTTTTTTTTTTTTGATACAGAGTCTCACCCTGTTGCCCAGGCCGGAGTGCAGTTGCCTGATCTTGGCTCACTGCAACCTCTGGCTCCCAGGTTCAAGCGATTCTCATGCCTCAGCCTCCCGAGTAACTGGGATTACAGGCATGCACTGCCATACCCAGCTAATTTTTGTGTTTTTAGTAGAGATGGGGTTTCACTTTGTTGGCCAGGCTGGTCTCAAACTCCTCGCCTCAAGTGATCCTCGACTCAAGTGATCTGCCTGCCTCGGCCTCCTGAAGTGCTGGGATTACACAGATGTGAGCCACTATGCCCGGCCAGCAACACCTCTTGAATTAAATCTTCTCTCACTTCCTCTCTCCCTCTCTCCTTCTCTCTCTTGCTCTTGCTCTCGCTTATGCTCACTCTCAGTCAGTGTAGTTGGCTTCTGCATGGTCTGTTCCTGCCAGATATTTCGTGGAACTCACTATGACATTTTTTTCCACTCCAATGAAGCAGACATCTGGATCCTTTAGTGAGCTTCTTGATCCCAGTGTGCAACCAAAGCCTTGTTGGCTCAGTGAATCTTTATGTTCTCATGTTATAGGATTCCCAAGGAAGAGGAGTAAGGCTATGGTTTCAGAATGTTAATTGATAACAGTTCTTGGCAACAGAACTGTTGCCTGGCTTTTCCTCCATAACCTGTTTCTTCCACCCACAATAATAACATTTATTCTTAATAGATTAGTACCAGTCTGGAGTTCTCTGTCATTCCCTCTCTCTTACACACACACACACACACACACACACACACACACACACATCCTTCATTCCTTTTTTCCTTGCTCTACTGATTATATTTAGTATATTAGTATGTTTAACTCACTCACTCACTTCCTTCCTTCCTTCCTCTCTCCCTCTTTTCCCCTCCTTCCCTCCCTCTCTTCTTTCCTTCCTTCCTTTCCTTCTTTCCTTTCTTCCTTACCTTCTTTCCTTCCTTCCTTTCCTTCTTTCTTTCAGACAGGGTCTCACTCTGTCACCCAGACTACAGTGCACTGGCATGATCTTGACTCACTGCAACCCTTGCCTCCTGGGCTCAAGTGATCCTCCCACCACCTCAACCTCCTGAGTAGTTGGGACCACAAGTATGCACCACCACATCTGGCTGATTTTTTATATTTTGTGTAGAGACAGGGTTTCACCATGTTGCCCAGGCTGGTCTTGAACTCCTGGACGCAAGTGACCCACCCATCTCGGCCTCCCAAAGTGCCGGGATTGCAGGTGTGAGCCACCACACCCAGCCAAGACTGTTTAATTTTCTAATATTAGTTTCTAAGTAAATTCCCTGAGCATTATAATGATGTTATCCCGGTTATTGATGGAATATTAATGGTTAAAATGTAAACTGTCAAAGTTAGGGAGGGATCTTCTATCTCTCTTCATTTAAGAACTCTTTCCTTTAGACAATTGCCTTTAGATTTTATAGTAGAGTTGAATTTAGGCATAGGGGTGGGGAAAGGCAGGAACCCTATAACATAGGAAAATCCTAAAAGCACTTGAGTTTCTCTATCTAGCTTATCCTGCATTTTGGGCACCATGACGGAAATCTATTGAGGGCTTCTAGCTGATTCTAGAATTTATGTTTCCCGCAAGGATTGCCTCCTGAGAGATGTCAATAAGATCACAATTATTTTGTTTTTAATCCTTAGTCTGTAGTAAGGCCTCATAATCTTCTCATAATGTTGGAAAGTAAGCTGGGGGATCAGGGAGCCTAGTATTTTATTCCTACTCTTATCCAGATGATCTCCATATTTCTGGCCTTTACCTTCTCCAGGTCTCACTTTTCTTTCTTTCTTCTTTTTTTTTTTATTTTGAGAGGGGTCTTGTTCTGTCACCCAGGCTGGAGTACAGTGGTATGATTATAGCTCACTGCAGCCTTGAACTCCTGAGCTCAAGGGATCCTCCTGCTTCAGCCTCCCAATGTATTGGGATTACAGGCATGAGCCACTGCACTGGGCTTGGTCTCACTCTTCTCATCTGTAAATTAAAGGATCTGATTAGTCAACTTTTAAAGTTCCTTCCAACTTCAAATTGTTCTGATTCTGCATCCCCATTGATAGCCTAGAGACAATAATCTCTATTATTCTCATTCGAAGATTGAGTAATGCTAATGAAATGTCAAAAATAAAAACTTGTTGAATTCTTCAGAAGAGAGATAGATTATTGAACTCCCACTTATTCAGAATGAGCAAGAAATGAGATATTTCAATTAATTCCATGTGTTGGTTAATGGAAGTTGTTAGATACTATATATGGTCAACAAATATTTAGATAATTAAATATTATCTAAATATTTAGATATTTATTCTAAAATACACAATAGAATTACAATAACTATAATACATTTTTTATTCAGTCTGTTACAGGGCCCTCACAATAGAATTCTGAACTCATAATCATTGTATGGCACTGCAGCTACAGATAAGATTGAGCTAAGTTAACAATATATAATTGTAGGCTGGGTGCAGTGGTTCACACCTGTAATCCCAGCACTTTGGGAGGCTGAGACGGGCAGATCACTTGAGGTTGGGAGTTCAAGACCAGCCTGGCCAACATGGTGAAACCTCAGTTCTACTAAAAATACAAAAATTAGCTGAGTGTGGTGGCACATGTCTGTAATCCCAGCTACTGGGGAGGCTGAGGCACAAGAATCGCTTGAACCCAGGGGATGGAGGCTGCAGTGAACTGAGATCATGCCACTTCACTCCAGCCTGGGCAAGAGCATGAAACTCTGTATCAAAAAAAAAAAATATATATATATATATATATACACACACATATATATACTTGTTTCTTGAAAGTTTTATTTGTAATTTTTCCTTCTTATAAAATTGGAATATATAAAAATTCAAGTTTTTTTTTCTTTTCTTTTTTGAGATGGAGTCTTGCTCTGTCATCCAGGCTGGAGTGCAGTGGCACGATCTCAGCTCACTGCAACCTCCACCTCCCAGGTTTAAGCCATTCTCCTGCCTCAGCCTCCCAAGTAGATGGGACTACAGGCATCCGCCACCATGCCTGGCTAATTTTCTTTGTATTTTTAGTAGAGACAGGGTTTCGCCATGTTGGCCAGGCTGGTTTCAAACTCCTGACCTCAGGTGATCCGCCTGCCTCGGCTTCCCAAAGTGCTGGGATTATAGGCATTAGCCACTGTGCCCAGCCAGAAAAATTCAAGTTATTGGAAACATAGAATTACAAAATTTTAGATCTGGACAGGCCCTTGAGAATCATTTGGCCCAACTCTCAAATGTACAGATGAGAATCCTGAGGCTCAGAGAAGTCCAAATCACACAGCTAATGGTGCCACGGATGGTTCTAGAATTCATGTTTCCTGCAAGAGTTGCCTCCTGGAGAAAGGGATGCTAATAAAATCATGATTACTTTGTGTTTAATTCTCAGTCCGTAGTAAGGCCTCATCATCTTCTCATAGTCTACTCATGTAATCACCATTATAATCATTTATAATTGAGATAATTTCCTAGTACTCAAAACAATGTTGCCATCTTTTGAAAATAATCAGTAAAATAAGGGGCAGAGAGGGATATAGTAAAATTGTTTTTTTTAAAGAGATAAAATGTAAGTTTTTGATACCAACATTTTAAAGCTTATGTAGGCAGGGTGAGGTAGCTCATGCCTGTAATCACAACACTTTGGGAGGCTGAGGTAAGAGGATCACTTGAGCCCAGGAGTTCAAGACCAGCCTAGGCAACACAGTGAGACCCTCTCTCTACAAAAATTTAGCTGGGCATGGTGGCGTGTGTCTGTAGTCCCAGATACTCTGGAGGCTGAGGTGGGAGGATCGCTTGAGCTTGCCTGGAGGTTGAGGCTGCAGTGCACCTCTATCACAATATTGTACTCCATCCTGGGTGACACTGTGAGACCCTATCTCTTAAAAAAAAAAAAAGCAGCAAATATCTTATTCATAATAATTTTCTTTTTTTATGTAGGTGTTTTGGCATCATATATGTCAGACTCCCTAACTAAGTTAGGCATTTGCCCATAAATTTAGGAACAATTGTCTTGAGTTTCCTCCAATTTCTTTGGTAGGAAGGAGAATGTAATATATATTAATGCTTTTTCTCACTCTCCTTTGCTATTTCTCTTTTTTTATATATATAATTTTTTTTGGAGGTGGGAGGTTTTGAGACAGGGTCTCAATCTGTTACCCAGACTGGAGTACAGTGGCGCATTCTCAGCTCACTGCAGCCTCAACCTCTGCGGCCCAAGCCATCCTCCCACCTAAACCTCTCAAGTAACTGGGACCACAGGTGTGCACCACCACACCTGACTAATTTTTGTATATTTTGGAGATACATGGTCTTGCCACGTTGCCCAGGCTGGTCTTAAACTCCTGGGCTCAAGCACTCCTCTTGCCTTGGCTTCTCAAAGTGCTGGGGTTACAGGTGTGAGTCATCACGCCCAGCCTCTCTCTTTATATATATAACTAGGGTTTTATACCTAGCACATTCGAAGACTTGAGGACAATAAGAGTGGCTCTTCAACATACAAATGCTGGGGACCTTTGAAATAAGACGTAAGTTTGTGACTATACCCATAAAAATTTTGGAAATCAAACACATTTTAAAAATTTGTTCTGTGCCAATCACCTTGTTTTGATCTGCCACAATCATATATATATATTTTTTTGTCATTAACAACATGGCTAGCTTCAACCATCAGTTGAATAATTTTATCTAAATTAGTGGATCTCACACTTCAGCCTACATCAGAATTACCTAGAGCAGGGGTCCCCAACCCCTGGGCCATGGACCAGTCTGGTGCAGGTCCGTGGCCTGTTAGGAACTGGGCTTCCCAGCAGGAGGTGAGCAGGAGGCAAGCCAGTATTACTGTCTGAGCTCTGCCTCCTGTCAGATCAGTGGTGGCATTGGAATCTCATAGGAGTGTGAATCCTATTGTGAACTGTGCATATGAGGGATCTAGGTTGGCACTCCTTCTGAGATCTAATGCCTGATGATCTGGAGTGAACAGTATCATCCTGAAACCATCCCCTGCTCACTGTCTGTGGAAAAACTGTCTTCCAGGAAACTGGTCCCTGGTGCCAAAAAGGTTGGGGACCACTGACCTAGAGCATTTGTTACAAAACAGATTGGCCCAAATCCCAGAGTCTCAGATTCAATAGATCTGGGGTGGGGCCCCAGAATTTGTGTTTCTGAGGTGATGTTGATGTTCCTGGCTAGGGGACTTTGAGAAGTTCTGTTTTAGCCGGGTGCCGTGGCTCATGCCTATAATCCCAGCACTTTGAGAGGCTTCTTGAAGTGGACTGCTTGAGTCCAGGAGTTCGAGACCAGCCTGGGCAACATGGCCAAACCCTGTCTCTACAAAAGACACAACAATTAGCTGGGTGTGGTGGGCCACGCCTGCAGTCCCAGCTGCTGGGAGGCTGAGGCGGGAGTATCGCTTGAGCCCGGGATGTCGAGGCTGCAGTAAGCTGAGATGGTGCTACTGTACTTCAGCCTGGGTGACAAAGTGAGACCCTGTCTCAAAACAAATAAATAAATAAAAATAATGATCTCTTGAACTGAAAATCAAAGTAAGTTATTTGGTATTATGTAGAGTAGGCCAAGACACCAGTATCAAAATGTTTCACTTTTACATAGTGAGACCCCTTCTCTATCAAAATAAAAAGGTGAACTTTTTTTTTTTTTTTTATAGGGACGAGGTCTCACCACTCTGTCACACAGGCTGCAGTGCAGTGTCACGGTCATAGCTCATTGTAGCCTCAAATTCCTGGGCTCAAGCAATCCTCTCACCTCAGCCTCCTGTAGTTTCTACTTTTTAATGAGTTGTGTTAATATTTTATTGACATACCTATTTATTTTTGTCAATTGAGTGAATTCCACCAATTATGGAGCTGTTTTGGTGTTGTACAGATAAAACCTCCAAATGAACAGGTAGCTGGATGGGACTGGCCCATCCAGTCCCATCCAGCTACAGTTAGATGCAGTTTTGTCTGGTTATTTGTGTGGTTGTTGCACTGTTCTAATTTAAAAGAAAGGAGGACTCCATCTGATCAGCCTGGTGGAAAGCTATATTCTGTATTGGTTAGAGCTCCTAAACGATCTCCAAAGGGAGTTAAGGGGATTGTGGTGATGTGGTTTGCAGGTCAGCCCACTAGTGATTAAGATCAAACCACGCCTGGAGAGTTTGACTGTTTCTGTTTACTCAGTACTCCCAGGCTCCCACTCCCCCTGCCGTCTTGGTTATTATTTTTGTTGTTTGAGCTTTCAATTTGGCTTTAGGAAAATGTCAAACATTTGGTGGGGGAGTTGCATGGGTCATGACTTTGACCAGTGCACTATTAGAAAACATTTTCAGGAATTTCTCACGCTGGGAGCGGTACTGAAAAACTAAAATTATATATATATATATATATAAAATTATGAGCGTATAAAAACTATATAGATAGTTTTTTAACCTTAATTTCCACTTCTTTCTTAAGTATGGTTTTTACATTTTACAAAGAAAGCACTGCTGGTTGTAGAAAGGTTAAGTAATACACAATGGGTTAAAGAAAAAGAAAAAAATCTCCTAGAGATTGCACCATACTGTTAAAGAAAAGCCTTCAGTCACACACACACACAGAGAAACACTGAGGCGTAATTTTAACTACCACATGGTAGTGGTAAATATCTCCATGAGATGGTGCTCAAAGATTAGTTTTAGTTTCTATCCTGACTATTGTGAAATTACAATTCAAAATTTATGTAGGTGAGTTCATGCCCTTTAATGTTCATACACATCTTTGTGTGTGTTTTATTGTATTTAGTGTGATTATAAAATTTCGCCCCTTTGGGGCTTTTGGTCATTACATTGTTTCTTTGGAAAATGTTATAAAAGAGATGAGGAGGCCATTGTAATGTGTACCTAATTTTCACTAGACAATATTTTATGGAAATCTTTCCAAGTCAGAATATACAGTATATGATATTTATAATCCTTTTAGTCTTTCCTTATTTGAATATTCTGTAATTTATAATTAATCTTCAGATTTAATTGTTTTATTTGATTGTAAAATTAATACATGCTTGCTGTAAAACATTTTAAGACAGTACATAAATGTACAAAGTAAAATTTAAGTTTCTTCCCCCATCTTCCCCACCCCCTTCCAGAAGTATCCAGTTAATAGTTTGGAATTATTCCTCCAGACCTTTTTTACCTTTGATACAAACAAAAGTAATATATAGTTGGATATTTATTTATTTATTTCATTTTAATTTTTGAGACACAGTCTCGCTCTGTCACCAGGCTGGAGTGCAGTGGCACCATCTCGGCTCACCTCTGCCTCCTGGGTTCAAGCAATTCTCGTGCCTCAGCCTCCTGAGTAGCTGGGATTACAGGCATGCACCACCACACGCTGCTAATTTTTGTATTTTTAGTAGAGACGGGATTTCACCATGTTGGCCAGGATGGTCTCGATCTCCTGACTTCATGATCCGCCCCCCTCAGCCTCCCAAACTACTGGGATTACAAGCATGAGCCACCATGCCTGGCGGATTTTTAAATTTTAATTTTTTTAAAACAAAAACAGAGTCATAGTACAATGTACTATGATTCTGCAACCTTTTTAACCAACAATAAATATATCATGGTACAATATCGAAGTATATGGTTTTTTAAATTAATTATTTACCTTTTCTTCTTTTTTTTTTTTTTTTGAGATTCTGTCACCCAGGATGGAGTACAGTGGCACACTCACGGCTCACTGCAGCTTCCTTTAGCCTCAAGCTCCTGGGTTCAAGTGATTGTCCCGCCTCCGTCTCCCAAGTCACTGGGACTATGGGCATGCACCATCACACTTGGCTAACTTTTAAATTTTTCATAGAAATGAGGTCTCACTATGTTGCCCAGGCTGGTCTTGAATTCCTGGGCTCAAGTTAGCCTCCTGCCTCCGCCTCCCAAAGTACTGGGATTACAGGCATGAGCCATCGTGCTGGGCCAGGTGTTTTTTTAAAATGACTACATCATATCACAGAATATGGAGCAATCCTCTATTGATGGACACAGGGTTTTTTCCTTAGCTTTCACTTATTATTTTTGTTTACTTGTCTTATTAACTCTGAATGATAAAGTTATAATAGAGTTATAATAGTTATAATAGTGGGATTTCTGCGTTGAAGGGTAAACTCATTTAAAATGTTGATACATGAGGCTGGGTGTGGTGGCTCACGTCTGTAATCCCAGCACTTTGGGAGGCCAAGGTGAGCGGATCACCTGAGGTCAAGAGTTCGAGACCAACCTGGCCAACATGGTGAAACCCCATCACGACTAAAAATTCAAAAATTAGCTGGACATGGTGGCAAGCACCTGTAGTCTCAGCTACTCGGGAGGCTGAGGTGGGTGAATTGCTGGAACCCAGGAGGCAGAGGTCGCAGTGGGCCAAGATCGCGCCACTGCACTCCAGCCTGGGCGACAAAGCTAGACTCAGTCTCAAAACAAACAAAAAAATGTTGATTCATGAGACAAAATTGCCCTTTAGGAAAGTTGTACAATTTTATACCTTCACTAGAAGTGCAGAGGGTTGTTTCTTTATCAATCTGTTATGCAATAGAAACATAGGCCAGGTGTGGTGGTAACTCTTGTGATCCTAGCACTTTGGGAGGCTGAGGCAGGCAGATCATCTGGGGTCAGGAGTCCAAGACCAGCCTGGCCAATGTGGCGAAACCCCGCTTTACTAAAAATACAGAAATTAGCTGGGTGTGGTGGCACATGCCTGTAATCCCAGCTACTCAGGAGGCTGAGGCAGGAGAATTGTTTGAACCCAGGAGGCAGAGGCTGCAGTGAGCTGAGATGGCGCCATTGCATTCCAGACTGGGTGATGGAGTGAGACTCTGCCTCAAAAAAAAAAAAGCAATAGAAACAATCTCATTGTCAGTTTTATTTGTATTGTTTTTCTGGATTACTAATGAGGTTAAACATATTTTCATATGTCTATTGACCACTCAGAATTCTTTTCTAAATTATCCATTCTTATTTTCTTTTCATTTTCTTTTTCTTTTTTTCTTTTTTGAGACAGTCTTCCTCTGTCGCCCAGGCTGGAGTACAGTGGCAATGGCGCGATCTCAGCTCACTGCAGCCTCCACCTCCTAGACTCAAGCCATCCTCCCACTTCAACCTTCTGAGTAGCTAGGAGCACAAGCACATGCTACCACACCTGGCTAGTTTTTGTATTTTTTTGTAGAGACAGGGTCTCACCACGTTGCCCAGGCTTGTCTCAAACTCCTGGGCTCAAGCAATCCGCTCGACTCAGCCTCCCAAAGTGCAGGGATTACCATGCCTGGCCTCCCTGCTGATTTTAACGGTCTTCATTAGCATATACTAAATCCCTATATAAAAAAAGAAAAAAGAAAAAGAAACAAACAAAAAAATCCCCATATATATTTAAATCTGCCTCTGGACTCCATTCTTTCCTTTCCTATTTCTGTACCAATCGCATATTGCTTTAATTTGCATAGGTTAAAAAAAATTTCTAATATCTGGTAGGGGTACTCCTTTAAAAATAGTTTGTTTGAGACAGGCTCTCACTCTGTCACCCAAGCTGGAGTGCAGTGGCGTGATTTCGGCTCACCGCAACCTCCATCTCCCAGGTTCAAGTGATTCTTCTGCCTCAGCCTCCCGAGTAACTGGGATTACAGACGCACGTCACCACGCCCGGCTAACTTTTCTATTTTTTGGTAGAGGCGGTGTTTCACCATGTTGGCCAGGCTGGTCTCAAACTCCTGACCTTAAGTGATCTGCCCACTTTGGCCTCCCAAAGTGCTGGGATTACAGGTGTAAGCCACTGTGCCAAGCCAAACAGCTTTTTTTAAATTTTATTTTTACTTTTTTTTTTTTTTGAGACCAAGTCTCTTTCCGTCGCCTAGGCAGGAGTGTAGTGGCACCATCTCAGCTCACTGCAACCTGCGCCTCCTGGGTTCAAGCTATTCTCCTGCCTCAGCCTTCAAGGTAGCTGGGACTACAGGCATGCGCCACCACACCCAACTAATTTCTATATATTTAGTAGAGACAGGGTTTTGCCATGTTGGCCAGGCTGGTCTCAAATTCTTGGCCTCAGATGATCCGCCCACCTCAGCCTCCCAAAGTGATGGGATTACAGGAGTAAGCCACCACACCTGGACTATTTCTAAATTTCTATGAATTTTTAAATTGAGGTAAAATTGTAGCATAAAGTTAACCATTTTAAAGTGAACAATTCAGTGATATTTAGCACATTCACAATGTCATGTAACCATCACCTCCATCTAGTTCCAAAACATTTCATCGCCCCAAAATGAAACTCTATATTCATTAGGCAGTTTTTCCCATTTCACCCTCTCCACACATTTTTAACACATAAAAAATAAACTTGTTATAAAATCCCAAGCTTCAGGTTTACCAGGTATTAAGGAAGCTTAAAAATCAAGTCCCAGTTCAGAATCATACAGAAGGTTTTCCAGATTTAGATCATCCTCCGGCAGGGTGTCTGCATCCTCCAAGCATGATTCTACATCCCCAGTAGCCCAAGACTCAACTTGGATTCTGAAAATTTGCTGCTAAATTGCTTTGTGATTTTTCTCAAGTGTCTATGACTTCTGTTGTCTCTTGAACAACCTTGTTTTTGTTGTTGTTAATGTTTTTTGTTTGTTTTTGAGACAGGGTATCTCTCTGTCACCCAGGCTGGAGTGCAATGGTGCAATCAATGCTCACTGCAGCCTCCACCTCCCGGGCTCAATCAATCCTCCTGCCTTAACCTCCCAAGCAGCAGGGACTACAGGTGCATGCCACCATGCCTAGCTAATTTTTTATTTTTATTTTTAGTAGAGATGAGGTCTGACTATGTTGCCCAGGCTGGTCTCAAACTCCTGAACTCAAGCAATCCTTCTGCCTCAGCCTCCCAAAGTGCTGGGATTACAGGTGTGAGACACTGTGTCCAGCCTTGAACAATCTTGCAAACCCGCTACTTTTTTTTCTTTTCCCCTGCCCACCCATCCATAGCATCTGGCACTGGCTTTGTACCATCACATGCCCATCAAATTATTGTTGATTGATTGCTTTCAAAATTTCCATATTAGACCCTCAGCAGTGTGTCAGGAGACTGTCTGGGGCATGATTTAAGTGGGAGTTGAATTAAGAAATTTCAACACACTGTATCTTACTTTCAGATAATGACACTACTGGCTGCCATTTATTTAAGTGCCTATTAATTGTCATACCCTACAAATGGTTTTATTTAATTCTTATAACAGTCTCATGCAGCGGAAGCTTACTGATGATATTCACAGAGGTTAAGTGACTTGCCTAAAGTCCCTGGGCTTAACTGTCAGAGCCAAGCTTTGAACCCAGTTTTGTCTGACTACACGGCACTTTCTAACATGCTATATTGCCTCCATATACTTTCTCCATCAAAGCCCACCCATCATGTTATCCAGGTTTGTTTTTACTTCATTGTCATAGTCATGTTTGCCTGGAAGGAGCATCCAAGCCCTCCTGCTGAGGTATATGATGGAGATACTCAGGAAGCACCACAGAATAACTGCTTCTCTCACAGGTGACCTTACTTCCTGCCCTGGCCAAGGATCAAGTTAATTCCTCGCTTTACTATTTTCTAGATAGTAAACCGTGCTGGGCTGGCGCGGTGGCTTATGCCTGTAATCCCAGCACTTTGAAAGGCCAAGTAGGGAGCATCCCTTGAGTCCAGGAGTTCAAGACCAGCTTGGGCAACATAGGGAGACCCTGTCTCTACAAAAAATAACAAAAAATTAACTGGGCATTAGGCATGCATCTGTGGTCCTAGCTACTCAAGAGGCTGAGGTGGGAGGATCACTTGAGCCCGGTTACTTGGGCCAGGGAAGTTGAGGCTGCAGTGAGCTGTGATTGCCCCACTGCAGTCTGGCCTGGGCAATAGAGGGAGACCCTGTCTCAAAAAAAAAAAAAAAAAAAAAAAAATGGTGCTGGATGGAGTCCCATACTGTCTGGCCCACGTGTTATAACTGTCGCCTTAGCTAGAACTGGAGCAAGAATATGGAATTGAAGCCAGGCTCAGCCTCCACTGTAAGGATGGGAGACATTATTTTCCTAAGGAAGAGAATCCCAGTGAGTGCCTGGGAGCTCCATCTCTTCCCAATCTGCCCATACTTGGCCTCTTCCTATTTCCTGTCTTCTAAAAATGTATGAAATTCAGGGATGTTAGAGAGTGCTATTTGGAGAAATTAAGTTTAAATGAATCAGAAACACATGGATTGGCTTTCCCTCAAAAGAGACTCACATTTTAAAACAGAAAGGAAAATATATGGGACAAAGACCAGATGGGATTTTAAATATGGAAGAAGGGTTGAATTGTTTCAGCAAATCCTAATCAGTTGGGCACACCCAGCTCTAGCTCCCCTTCACAGCTGCAGAAAGACAGGTCACCTCTGGGATGGTACGGTCCTGGATGTGTGTTCTCAGAAGTCAGAGGCCCTGAATGTGGAATTAGAAGGCATGAGTTCATGATGAAGCAATGTCACTTAGCAGCTCTTATGGCCTTGCCACTGGACATTTGGCCCTTGTAAATTTTCTTATCTGGCCGGGCGTGGTGGCTCACACCTGTAATTCAGCACTTTGTGGGGCTGAGGCGGTCAGACTGCTTGAGCTCAGGAGTTTGAGACCAGCCTAGGCAACATGGTGAGCCCCCTTCTTTACAAAAAATACAAAAATTAACGGGGTGTGGTGGTGTGCACCTGCAGTCCCAGCTACTCACTCAGGAGGCTGAGGTGGGAGGATGGCTTGAGCCTGGGGGGCAGAGGTTGCAGTGAGCTGAGATCGCACCACTGCACTCCAGCCTGGGCAACATAACAAGACCCTGCCTCAAAAAAAATTTTTTTTTCTTATCTGCTTTAAAAAAGGGGGAGGAGTTTATAATAACATCTTTACTACCTGCTTGTACGGCTTTTGTGACATCATGGTTCCAGTTTGCCAAAAACTATTAAACCATTATTGTAATTTAGCTGCATAATAAAGACTTTGAGGAGGGTAATAAGTTATGAGAATGACCACATTAGGGCAAGTAGGTGGACAATTTATAAAATGGCTTTAAGACTTTTCCTTCAAGGGGATGTTAGTGTAAGCACTAACATCAATAACTGGTTTTTGTTAGGTGATCCTTATCAGCCCAGCCTCCTAGGTCACATTCAGTCAATAGTGTCACTTTTAGATGACTTGCGTGCAGGAACCCAGCCCCTGGTGCTACATATGAGTATGTTTGGGAGTGGGGTAGTGGTGGGGATATGGAGCACTGAGACGATGAGCAAGAAAACTAAATGCTAGAAGGATGCTTAGAAATAATTATATCCAGCTTCCTCCTCCTCCAGATTAGAAAACTGTTAGCTCATGCTAACGGTGAATGAAAACGGTGGCTCATGCCTGTAACCCCAGTGCTTTGGGAAGCTGATAGGGGAGGATGGCTTGAGGTCAGGAGTTTGAGACCAGCCTGGGCAACATGGAGAAAGCCGTGTCTCTACCAAAACAACTTTTAAAAAAAAATTTTTTTGGACAGTGTCTCACTCCATTGCCCAGGTTGAAATGCAGTGGCATGACCACCGCTCACTGCAGCCTGGACCTCCTGAGCTCAGGTGTTCTCCCACCTCAGCCTCCTGAGTAGCTGAGACTACAGACGTGCGCCATGGCCGGCTAATTTTTTCTGTATTTTTTGTAGAGATGTGGTTTCACCATGTTGCCCAGGCTGGCCTCAAACTCCTAACCTCAAGTGATCCTCCTGTCATGGCCTCCCAAAGTGCTAGTGAAATGAGAAAAGTTCCCTTGTCCCCCTTGCAGGGCATGCGATAGGGGTGTGGCTCGCTTCTTCAGGGCCCCGCTGCTCAAACTTCTAGGGGAGGCATACAGACAGGCAGGCTGTGGGGCTCCGGCCCTACCGCAGTGTCTAGGGGTGAATGCTTACAGTTCCTGGAGCCCCAGTGGGTGCGTGTAACAGGCCGCTCTTTCAGCTTTGCCGTCGATAGGTGGCTTGTCTTACCAGCTCAATTAGACTTCTTCCTTGGCGCAGGGACCGAGAACAGAGGGCTTTCTGTATCCCCGGGTTCTTCCCTTGGTGTACCAGAATCGGATCACACGTGGGCTTGGAGTGTGAGTGCAAGGTTTTATTGAGTGGCAGTCGCTCTCAGAAAATGGGACAGCCAGAAGGTAAATGGTTGTCGCCTAGAAATCAGGCCGCTCGGTGGCCCGCGCTCTCCTCTGACAGCCTCAACCAAACTCTGTGTTGCTCTGCCTGGTCAGTGGCCTGCCAGCATGGCGGTGCCTATCAGTGCGTTCCTCTCAACGCCTAGCCGCTTGTGCGTGCCTCCGCTGACGTACCCCTCCTCAACATCCAGCGGCTTGGCTTTGCCTTGCTGAGGTCTCGGGTTTTTATAGGCACAGGATCGGGGCGTGGCAGGACAGGGTGGTCTTGGGAAACGCAACATTTGGACAGGAAACCAAAATGCCTGTCCTCACCTAGGTCCGTGGGGGTGGAGCCCTAGCCAGGGACCACGCCTTCCTGTACCCAGCACTTCCGTTACCCCTTTCCGTATCATTTAAAGGTACCACACACTTCCCTTCCTAGCACTTACGTATCAGTTTCAACAGAAGAGAATGATTTCCTGGGTTCTAAGTTTTTCTTCCTGACTCGGGGTGCCAGCCCAGTGTCTAAAGGCTCTTCGGGGGGGCGGTGGGCAGTGTTTTTCTTTCTCTCTCTCCTCTGATTGGGACAGAAAAGTCTTACTCGCCTGAGTGAGCAGGGCACACAAGCAAGCGGGCTCTCTCTCCGGCCCGCTTTGAAGCCGACTAATTAGGGCTTGGGCTGTCACAGCTGGCTTCCCTTGCGCTTCCCCTGACCCTGCCCCTGCCGCTGCCCCTGCCTCCCAGCCTGAGAGATCCTCCCCTGCTGCCTTGTCTTCCACGGCCTGACTAGTGGCTCTGCCAAGCCATCCGGCAAGGCCCCGGGATCTGAGGCCTGGAAGGGCCAAGGCAAAAGCAACCGAGAAGGGACAAGATGAAGCGTGGGACATGGAGCGAGCCCACAGACCACGGGGTTTCTAGAGGACTGCCTCTTTCTGGAACCCCTCATTCATAAGGAAGCCTGGAAGAGAGCCGGCCTGGGCTAGGGACTGAGCCGTGGGCCCTTTATTTGAAAGCCAAAGCTTTCCGAAGGCTCCAGCCTCCCAGCCTGGCCCTTATAATTAGCCCCAATCAAAGTGTTTATGTCGGGGCCTACTGCGGAACTCAGGGCCCCAAGATTTCATTCCAAACCTGGGGGGAGGAGAGGGGAGTGAGAGGGACTTGTGTTGGGACAAAGAAAACAGAGGGATGAGTAAGAAAGTTGGTGAGTGAAGAGGAGGCCGTCCTGGAGCAGGGAGGACAATCAGCCTCCGTTTGGCCATCAGCACGGGGTCAGGAATCCACCTAGAGGAGCTGGTGCCCCAGCATCCTGACCTGGGCCTGGCCTGCCTGCCTTCTGGGCAGGCTCTGTGGGTGGGTGGGCTTGTGCCAATCGGAAATGGCTCGGATATAATTAACCCAACTAATCACCAGCCTCAGCCCTGTGGGAGGGGAGGGCACAGCCCATAGCCACGGCCCCCCCAGGAAGCTCCCATCTCCCCATGCTCCCTCCTCTGCCTGGGGCCTGGGGTGTTCCAGGCTCTGCAGCTGCTTTGGATGGTAGAGTCAGAGGGCCGGCAGGGAAGGGATGTGGGAAGAGACATGTTGCTTATTCTTATCTCTGGCCTCAAGGGGAATGTGACAGGAGTGAGTGTGCCTGAGTGTCTGAGCTGGCAAGGGTGGGTGGGGGGTGACGGAAGGGATTGTCGGGGAGAGCTTGGGGAGAGACTCCCAGCCATGGCTCCCAGGTGGCACTAGCTGTGTCCCACACTCAATTAGCACTGCCCTCCTGTCTAGCCCTGCCGGGGAACTCTCTGGGGTGGGATACAGCTTGTAGGGAATTCTGTGTGCTGGGTTTAGTGTCCTGGGCGGGGCAGGTGGAGTGTGGGGTCTGAGTTCATATCTCCCTTGCGCACAATCCTGCGAGGCCTCCAAGGGGTATCCCAACACCCTTCCTCCCTCAGCAAGTGAAGCTTTCCAGGATCTGGACCTGGCTCCTCTCTCCAGTTTCACTTCCCTGCACTTCTGGGCTCCAGCCTTGGGACTCTCACCTTCTCAGACCAACCATACCAGTGGCCTGAATGCTCTTCCCTTCCTCTGGTCTGAATATTAACTACCAGTAGCCTCGGAACTTGCCTCAGGTCAGGTGGCCCCTCTGCAGTCAACCACACCCCTGTCCAACCCTCTGACACCCTCTGTCCCTAGCATCGTGTTCTCACTTGCCAGAGCACGTCACATTCTTTTTAGTTATTTGCCTTTCTTCAGTGTGACCTCCTTAAGGAAAGTCTGTGTTTGGTGTGTCTTTTATCTCTGTATATCAGAACCTAGCAAGATGCCTGGCGCATATGGGTGCCCGAGATCATAAGTTCAGGAGCCAGGCTACCAGGGCTTGAATTCTGCCTCAGCCACTGCTAGCTGTTGACCTTGAGCAAGTTCATTCACCTCTCTGTATTATGTGTAATTAATTGTACTTACCATGTAACTAGTTTGAGGATTAAATAAACGAAAGTGTTTAAAACAATGTTCAGCACATAGTAAACACTTAGTAAAGTCTTGCTGGGCTTATTCATTCATGTGTTGGCTCAGTGGATGTGTCTTTAGTACTAACCATGAGTTAGGCACTTGCTAAGCTCAAAAGAGGCACAAATGCAGTCCCTGCCACATGCAGCTTCCTATCATTGAATGAATACATGGATAAGTATTTGGTGTGGTACTTGTAGGTTTGTTATATGTTTTCTTAAACAAACTCATATAAATGTTTGAGAATGTGTCCAGCTCAAATGTTGAATCATTATGTATCTATTTGGATGGCATAAAACAAGCAATGAAGTGGGGATAATCCCCTATAAACCTGACAGATGGGCCGGACGCGGTGGCTCATCCCTGTAATCCCAGCACTTTGGGAGGCCAAGACGGGCAGATCACGAGGTCAAGAGATTAAGACCATCCTGACCAACATGGTGAAACTTTGTCTCTACTAAAAATACAAAAATTATCTGGGTATGGTGGCGTGCGCCTGTAGTCCAAGCTACTCTGGAGGCTGAGGCAGGAGAATCGTTTGAACTTGGGAGGCGGAGGTTGCAGTGAGCCAAGATCGCGCTGCTGCACTCCAGCCTGGAGACAGAGCAAGACTCCGTCTCAAAAACAAAACAAAAAAAACAACCTGACAGATGTAATGGCGATTGGAGCCTGTGGAAAAGCTTATCTGGGGCAGAGGATCTTGGAAACCTCCTGCCTGATCTTCACTGTTAGTGAGAATGTCAAAAAAAAAGGTGTTTTTTTTACAAAGCAAAATAATTACTCTCATAGAAATATACAATAATCGTGTCAAAATTTTTATTTAATTCATTAATTAGTGAAGCAACCAGTAAGATGTTACAGTCAGTTCAAAGGACAATCCAAAGAGCAGAGACATATTTAGGCCATCCAGAATGATGAAATAGGCTGGGCATTGTGGCTCACGCCTGTAATCCCAGCACTTTGGGAGGCCGAGGCAGGTGGATCACTTGAGGCCAGGAGTTCAAGACAAGCCTGGCCAACATGGCAAAACACTGTCTCTACTAAAAATACAAAAATTAGCCAGGCATGGGGGTGCATGCCTGTAATCCCAGCTACTCAGGAGTCAGAGGGATAAGAATCATTTAAGCCTGGGAGGCGGAGGTTGCAGTGAGCCACGTTCGCACCATTGCACTCCAGCCTGGGTGAACGGAGTGAGACTCTGTCTCAAAAGAAAGAAAAAAAAAAAGAATGATGAAGTAGCAACCTGGGCAACATAGTGAGACCCTGTCTCTACCAAAAATTTAAAAAATTAGTCAGGCATGGTGATGTGCACCTGTAGTCCCAGCTACTCAGGAGATTGAGGCTGCAGTGAGCTAAGATCATGCCTCTGCACTCCAGCCTGGGTGACAGAGCAAGACCCTGTCTTAGAACAAAACAAACCAAACAAAAAGAGTGATTAAGTAGGCAGGGCACAGTGGCTCACATCTGTAATCCCAGCACTTTGACAGACCAAGGTAGGAGGATCACTTGAGCCCAGGAGTTCAAGACCAGCCTGGGCAACATAGTGAGATCCAAAAAAATAATCTACACAAAATTTTATCTACAAAAAATAATTTTAAAAAATTAAGGATGGTGATGCACACCTGTAGTCCCAGCTACTCAGAAGGCTGAGGCAAGAGGATCACTTGAGCACGGGAAGTTGAGGATGCAGTGAGCCATGATCTCACCACTGTACTCCAGCCTGGGCAACAGAGCTGTCTCAAAAAAAAAAAAAAAAAAGATGAAGTAAATCTGCTTAATAGATGCTAAATTGGTCAATAACCACTGAGCAATAATCAATTGCATATGCACCAGGTAATTTGCATTTCTATAGACAAGAATTATTTCCATTGATTGGGTGGTAAAATAGCTCGATGACAATAAAACTAGAAAATAACACACAAGGACAGACAATAATCTTTTTGACCGTATCGGAGTCTTTCACAGCTTTCCTTGAAAAGAAGTTCTGTACTCAGGTATTTCAAGATGACAAGTGCCACTCACCTCTTTCAAAGAGCCTTAGTGTCAGTAGGGAGCCCAGGGCCATCCAGAGAGAGCTGAGAATCTGCCCACAGTCTCAGGCAGGAATAGCCTTTGTCACCTATTCTTCCCCACCCCAGCTCTCTGGCTCCTGTCTCCCTCTCTTCCTCTTTCCCATTCCACCACCATGTCCTGTCAAACTGTGCAGGCAATATATTCACCCTTCTACGTGGTAGTCACCATTTATTTTATTTTATTTTATTTATTTTTGAGACAGAGTTTGGCTCTGTTGCCCAGGCTAGAGTGCAGTGACAGGAGCTTGGCTTACTGCAACCTCTGCCTCCCGGGTTCAAGTGATTCTCCTGTCTCAGCCTCCCGAGTAACTGGGATTACAGATGCACACCACCACACCCAGCTAATTTTTTGTATTTTTAGTAGAGACGGGGTTTTGCCATGTTGGCCAGGCTGGTCTTGAACTGCCGACCTCAAGTGATCCACACTCCTCAGCCTCCCAAAGTGCTGGGATTACAGGCGTGAGCCACCGTGACAGGCCTAGCCACCATTTATTGAATATCTGCACATTCTATGTGTCAGACACTTAACATTCATAATATCATTTAATGTTCTTTGTTGTTGTTGTTTTAATTGAGACGGGATCTCACTCCATCACCCAGGCTGGATACAGTGGCGTGATCATAGCTCACTGCAGCCTTGAACTCCTGGACTCAAGAGATCCTCCTGCCTCTGCCTCCCAAGTAGCTGGGACTGCAGGCGTGTACCACCAAACCCGGCTAATTTTTAAAATTTTTTTGTAGAGTTGGGGTCTTGTTATGTTGCCCAGGCTAGTCTCAAACTCCTGGGCTCAAGCAATCCTCCTGCCTTGGCCTCCCAAAGTGCTGGGATTACAGGCATGAGCCACCACACCCAGCCTCATTTAACGTTCAAAACTGCAAAATGAGGGCTCTCTTTACCTCAAATTGCAACGTATTAAAATAACTGACGTTCATGAAAGCTGCTGTAAGGGCATCAAACTAGCCAGAGTGGAGCAAAAGCAGTCAGACTCTTAACCACAATACCAGAAATAGCAAGTGGGGTTATTTCTCACGCCAACTGTAATTAATTGGGTGACTACCTGGAGTACTGTGGTGAGATGGATTCTGAAGCATCCTTTTGGCTTAGTGGGAGATAGTGCTGAGATCCACTAGTGATGTTTGCCGTGGTCACAGAATCAAAGAATGGAAGGGTAGGCACGCAGGCCAGATTTTTGTCAGGCTTGCTTTGTGTATTGTCTCCTGCATCGTCTTCTGAACATTTTACTGATGTTGCTGATGGCAGCTACTCCCTTTAAGGGCTGAATCCTCAGCGTCTGGATCATCATGCTAGTTTTCTAGGTCTTTGCTACTCAAAGTGTGATTCCAACTGCGTTCTGGCCCCTACCCTCTACCCTTCCAATAGTGCCATCACCTGGGAGCTTGTTAGAAAAGCAGGATCTTGGGGCTGACCTCATACCTTCTGAATCAGAAGCTGCATTTTAACAAGATTCTCAGGGAATTTGCACATTCAAGTGTGAGGAGCACTGATCTTTAATTTTTTTTCAGATGGAGTTTTTCTCTGTCACCCAGGCTGGAGTGCAGTGGTGCAACCTCGGTTAACTGCCAACTCCGCCTCCCAGGTTCAAGTGATTCCCCTGCCTCAGGAGAGTAGCAGGGATTACAGGTGTGAGCCACCACACCTGGCTAATTTTTGTATTTTTAGTAGAGATGGGGTTTCACCATGTTGGCCAGGCTGGTCTCAAACTCCTGGCCTCAAGTGATCCGCCCCCCTTGGCCTCCCAAAGTGCTGGGATTAAGGCGTGAGCCACCGCGCCCAGCCAGGAGCACTGATCTTGGGGACTTCTTTTCTCAACTGCACCTGCCCCCACCTCAGCAGCCAGAATTATTTTCTTCCAGCAGGGTACTGGCTCAGTCCCAGTCTAAGTATTCCCAGCAGACCCTAACACTTAACCCAATGTTTACAGACTATTTCGGACTTTGAGATATCCTCCCCAACATTAGAAAAACCCTGCAGAATTCTCTGGTTTTTCCCACTATAGGTGTGAGGGCCTGTGGGCCTGCTGGGCCCACCTCTACAACATGGAACCCTTCCCTATTTTCGGAGACTCTGCAGAATCTCCCTGGGGCCTCAAGAATGCAGCCCAAACTTTACACTCTAGCCTTTGGGATCCTTGCCCCTTCTCATAGCAGCCCAGGGAACTGGGGTGGAGTTGGACAGAGCAAAGACATGGAGGAGAAATAGTTGCTGAATCTGGGAGCAATAGCTGTTCATTCAATCATTAGTTCAACCAGTGTTTGTTGAAAATTATTGTGTGCCAAGCAGTAGTGATATGGCAATGAGTAGAGCATGGTATCTGCTCTTGAGGAAAGTGGAGCTATTAATATATACAGGTCGCTGGGCATGGTGGTTCATGCCTGTAATCCTAGCACTTTGGGAGGCCCAGGCAGGCGGATCACCTGAGGTCAAGGGGTTGAAATCAGCCTGGCCAACATGGCAAAACCCTGTCTCTACTAAAAATACAAAAATTAGCCAGATGTGATGTCACATGCCCGTAATCCCAGCTACTCGAGAGGCTGAGGCAGAATTACTTGAACCCAGGAGGCGGAGGTTGCTGTGAACGGAGATCACACCACTGCACTCTAGCCTGGCAACAGAGTGAGACTCTGTCTAAAATAATAATAATAATAATAATAATAAATATATATATATATATACATTGCAATATCACGTGATACAAAGGGCAGACACTAGGGTTGTCAGGGAAAAGAGGGGGCAAGGGCATTCCATGCAGAGAGAACAGCATGAGCAAAGCTACGGAAGAATGGAAGAATGTGGCATGATCAGGGAACAGTGAGTACGCATGGGACAGACGATGAGTATGGGGAAGAGTGTGGCAGGGGTGGTTAGACTGAGGATTTGGGCTGACCCTTGCAGAATTTAGATCTCACTTTGGCTTCCTTGGATTTATAGAATGTGTCTGAGCCATCCAGCCTGCTCTTAGCACCAGACCTCACTTCTATACTGACTTGAGCCAGTCAGAACCAGGAGGCATTTACGCACGCACGTGCATGCACACCCCAGAGAACACCCCAGAGAACACATCAAAGTCAGACTCCCCAGTCAGTGACTGACTGGGTTCCATCCCTACCAACACCCCCTGTTCACACCAGTGGGAACAGGAATGGTCAGTAAATTAACTTCCCAGGAAAAAACTCTAGGGCAGGACTTTGGGTCTCCTTGACCTGAAAAACGGATAGAAATGGAGACAGGTTGGATACACAGATGTACCAGATCTGCCTGTGTGAATGCCTGTGTGTGTGCATGTGGATGGATATGGGTGAGGCTATACCTGCACACCTCCAGGGAAGGGTGTGAAATGGTTGCCTCTAAATCACAGGAGACATAATCCTAATTCCTTGTCAGAGAAAAAAGGATAGACTGTTCCATCGACATCCCTCTGGAGTTCATCCCTCCGGGAAACTTCTTTTGGGGGTCAAAAAGTGAGGAGGGTTTAATGTATAACTTCAAATTCTTTGACACTCCTCCTATTGAGAGGTAAGGTCTGTGTCTGCTTGCCTTGAATCTGGACTACTTTGATCAACTGAATACAGTGGCAGTGACTCTGTGTGACATCCAAGCCTAGGTTATAAAAGCCTATGCAGGGCCAGGTACAGTGGCTCGTGCCTGTGATCCTACCATTTTGGGAGGTCGAGGCGGGAGGATTGCTTGAATCCAGGAGTTCAAGACTAGCTGGGGCAACATAGCAAGACCCTGTCTCTATCAAAATTTTTTTAATTACCTGGGTGTGGTGACACATGCCTGTAGTCCCAGCTACTCAGGAGGCTAAGGGGAGGATCGCTTGAGCCCAGAGTTTGAAGCTGCAGTGAGCTATGTTTGCACCTCTGCACTCCAGCCTGGAAGACAGAGCAAGACCCTGTCTCTAAAGAAAAAAAAATTTGAGACCAGCTTAGGCAACATAGGGAGACGCTGTGTCTACAAAAATTAAAAAATTAGTTGAATGTGGTGGTGCCCACCTGTAATCCCAGCTACTCAGGAGGTGAAGGGGGACAATTGCTTGAGCCTGGGAGGTTGAGGCTACAGGGAGAAAAAAAAAAAAAGCTCATGCAGCCTCAACCTTGTTCCTTGTAACGCTCAAACCTGTGCCCTTTGAGCTGCCTGAGCTGTCATGTAAGAAGTCAGACTATCCTGAGTCCACTATGCTAAAGAGGTCATATGGAGGTGTTCTGTTTAATAGTTCTAACTTTTTTTTTTTTTTTTTTTTTTTGAGAAAGAGTTTTGCTCTTGTTGCCCAGGCTGGAGTGTAATGGCACGATCTCGGCTCACTGCAACCTCTGCCTTCTGGGTCCAAGAGATTCTCCTGACTCAGCCTCCCAAGTACCTGCGATTACAGGCGTGTGCCACCATGCCTGGCTAATTTTGTATTTTTAGTAGAGACGGGGTTTCTCCATGTTGGTCAGGCCGGTCTCGAACTCCCGCCCTCAGGAGATCCACCCACCTCGGCCTCCGAAAGTGCTGAGATTACAGGCATGAGCCACCGCGCCCAGCCAATAGTTCTAACTTTTGGCCATGCTCACTAACACAATAGACATGTAGGTGAAACTGTTTTGAATTCTCCTGACCAGCCCATCTGCCAGCTGAATATCATCAAGTGTCCTTATCAACACCTTCTGGAGTGTGGAGTGGAAGAATCTCCCAGCCAAGCCCTGCCCAAATTCCTGACACATAAAATCATGAGATATAATAAAACAATTGTTGTTTTAAGCTACTAAATTTTGAGGTACTTTGTTATGCAGGAATAGATAACTGAAACAAATGGTAACAATAATTATTAAGCTATCACTGAGCACAGTGGCTCACACCCGTAATCCTAGCACCGTGGGATGCTGAGGTGGGAGGACTGCTTGAGTCCAGGAGTTTGAGAGCAGCCTGGGCAACATAGCAAGACCTCGTCTCTACTCAAAAAAAAATTGGCTGGGTGCGGTGGCTCACACCTGTAATCTCAACATCTTGGGTGGCTGGGGCGGGCGGACCAAGAGGTCAGGAGTTTGAGACCAGCCTGGCCAACATGGCGAAACTCCATCTCTACTAAAAATACAAAAATTAGCCAGGTCTGGTGGTGGGTGCCTGCAATCCCAGCTACTCAGGAAGCTAAGGCAGGAGAATCGCTTGAACCTAGGAGGCGGAGGTTGCAATGAGCCGAGGTCGCACCATTGCACTCCAGACTGGGTGACAGAGCAAGACTCCATCTCTAAATAAATAAATAAATAAAATTAGCCAGGCATGGTGGTGCACACTTGTATTCCCAGCTCCTCAGGACGTTGAGGTACGAGGATTGCTTGAGCCAGGAAGGGTTGAGGCTACAGTGAGCCATGATCAGGCCACTGCACTCCAGCCTGGCGACACAGCAAGATACTGTAAAAAAAAAAAAATTAAGTTTATATATGTGGCACTGTTCTAAGTGTTTGACATGTATTAACTCATTTGTTCCTCAGAAGATGAAGTAGAGCTTGCTGGGCGCAGTGGCTCACGTGTGTAATCCTAGCAATTTGGGAGGCCCAAGCGGGCGGATCACCTAAGGTTGGGAGTTCAAGACCAGCCTGACCAACATGGAGAAACCCTGTCTCTACTAAAAATACAAAATTAGTTGGGCATGGTGGTGCATGCCTGTTATCCCAACTACTTGGGAGGCTGAGGCAGGAGAATTGCTTGAACCCGGGAGGCAGAGGTTGTGGTGAGCCGAGATCGCACCATTGCACTCCAGCCTGGGTGACAAACGCAAAACTGTCTCAAACAAAAAACAAACAAACAAACAAACAAAAAACCACTACTAATTTTGGGGCCGGGCGTGGTGGCTCACACCTGTAATTCCATGTTGGTCAGACTGGTCTCGAACTTCTGGGCTCAAGCGATCTACCCATCTTGGCATACGAAAGTGCTGTGAGCCATTGCACCTGGCCACCTATTGTAGTTTTTATTTGCATTTCCCTAATGATTAGTGATGTTAAACATTTTTTCATTTGTTTATTGGCCATTTGTATATGTTCTTTAGAGAAATATCTTTTCAACTCCTTTGCCTATTTTTATTTTTATTTTTATTTTTTGAGATGGAGTTGCTCTGTTGCCCAGGCTGGAGTGCAGTGGTGCTATCTCAGCTCACTGCAACCTCCGCCTCCTGGGTTCAAGCTATTCTCCTGCCTCAGCCTCCCGAGTAGCTGGGATTACAGGCACATGCCACCACGCCTGGCTCATTTTTGTATTTTAGTAGACACAAGGTCACCATGTTGACCAGGTCAGGCTGGTCTCGAACTCCTGACCTTGTGGTCCGCCCACCTCGGCCTCCCAAAGTGCTGGGATTACAGGCATGAGCCACTGCACCCGGCTCCTTTGCCCATTTTTAAATCAGGTGGGCTTTTTTGTTGTTGAGTTTTAGGAGTTCTCTATATATTGTGGCTATTAATCCCCTACCAGATATATAATGTGCAAATATTTTTCTCATTCTGTGGGTTACCTTTTTACTCTGTTGATATTGTCTTTTAATGCACAAAATTTTTACACTTTTATAATGTAACATCTAATTTATCAATGTTTTCTTTTGTTGTCTGTCTTTAACGTCATACCAAAAAACCATTGCCAAATCCAATGAAGTGAAGCTTCTGCTTACATTTAGATCTTTGATCCATTTCTTTCTTTCTTTCTTTCTTTTGAGACGGAGCCTTGCTCTGTTACCCAGGTTGTTGGAGTGCAATGGCTCGATTTCAGCTCACTGCAACCTCCGCCTCCCAGGTTCAAGCAATTCTCCTGCCTCAGCCTCCTGAGTAGCTGGGATTACAGGCACGCACCACCATGCCCAACTAATTTTTGTATTTTTAGTAGAGAGGGGGTTTTGCCATGTTGACCCCCTGAGGTCAGGAGCTCAAGCTGATCTTGAGCTCCTGACCTCAGGTGATCCACTGGCCTTGGCCTCCCAAAGTGCTAGGATTACAGGCATGAGCCACTGTGCCTGGCCCTTTGATCCATTTCTAGTTAAATTTTGTATATGACGTATAAGGGTCCAATTTCATTCTTTTGTGTGTGGCTACCCAGTTTTCCAACTCCACTTGTTGAGAAGACTATCCTTTCCCCATTGAATGGTCTTGCCACCCTTGTCAAAAATAATTTAACTATATATGTGAGAGTTTATTTCTGGGTTATCTATAATCAACTCAGTTTTGAACACATATACTTTGAGGAGGAGATATCTAGTAGGCAGTTGCAAATGTGGTCGTGATGCAGACAAGAGTTGGGAGCTACAGCTGTAGGTTTGGGCACTGACATTGTCCCTGACTTCTGGAGGGCTTATGTTATAGACAGAGACAGAATCATACACAAATAGCTGTGATCTACCAGAGGTCAACTTACATGCTATCTGGCTGTGAGCAAAGAGCCACGAAAAGAATGACAGAGGAGCAGTTAATCCGTAATGGCGAGTAGGAGTTCAATAAGGAAAAGGCAATAATAGCCGATGTCTCTGTGGACTGGTACACCCATATAGGTAAACATGCCGCATGGAGCGGCAGGGCGTGGTGGCTCACACCTGTAATCCCAGCACTTTGGGAGGTTAAGGTAGATGGATTGCTTGAGCTTTGGAGTTCAAGACCAGCCTGGGCAACGTGCCGAAACCCCATCTCTACCAAAAATACAAAAATTAGCCGGGCATGATGGTGCGTGCCTGTGGTTCCAGCTATTGGAGAGGTTGAGGTGGGAGTATCACTTGAGCCAGGGAGGTCAAGGCTGCAATAAGTCGAGATTGCATTACTGCACTCCAGCCTGGGCGACAGAGTGAGACCTTGTTTCAATAAAAATAATAATAATAATTTAACAACAAATTTAAAAAAAAAAGCACAAGGAAGCATGCATTGTGCGGTGGATGTGGGGAGAGAGGGCACGAAGAAAGGGAGACAGACCTGAAAGGACGGTTGGGGGCGCAGATAGAAGAAAGCTTTAATGTGAGGTCAAGGAGTCTGGGCTTTAAGTGTGGTAATGGAAAATCCAGTGGAGGCTTTGGGAGGGAATGGGAAGTGCATGAAGAGTGATGAGCAGTTTTGTTTGCAGTACTTTCCTCCTGTCAATATAAACCAGTTTCCTCACTCATTTGCATGCACACGTGTGACACTGCTTTTTCTGCCTAGATCCCAGTTCCATGCCTTAGTCCTAGATTGTAACTGCTTTATCACTCTCACCCAACTAGGCAGTTGACTTGAATTTACAGCCAATTTTTTTTTTTTTTTGAGACGGAGTCTTGCTCTGTCACCCAGCCTGGAGTGCAGTGGTGCAATCTCGGCTCACTGCAACCTCCACCTCCTGGGTTCAAGCAGTTCTCCTGTCTCAGCATCTCAAGTAGCTGGGATTACAGGCATGCGCCACCATGCCTGGCTAATTTTTGTATGTTTAGTAGTGATGGGGTTTCACCATGTTGGCCAGTCTGGTCTCGAACTCCTGAGCTCAGATGATCCACCCACCTTGGCCTCCCAAAGTGCTGGGATTACAAGCCATAAGCCACCGTGCCTGGCCTAAATAATTTTATTTATTCCTTTTAAAATTCTTTCCTTCCTCTTTTCCTTCCTTTCTTTCTAACTTCTTATTGAAATAACATAGACTAAAATGAATAAAGTGCTTTAAAAAAATTTTTTTTGAGACAGGGTCTTGCTCTGTCACCCAGGTTGGACTGCAGTGGTATGAACACACAGCTCACTGCAGTCTCAACCTCCTGGGTTCAAATGATCCTCCCGCCTTAGCCTCCCAAGTAGCTGGGACCACAGGCATGTGCTACCACGCCCAGCTTTTTGAAAAAAAAATTTTTTGTAGAAATGAGGGTCTTGCCATGTTGCCCAGGCTGTAAAGTGCATTTAAGTTTTAAGCACAGCTTAATAATATTTTTTTTTTGAGATGGAGTTTCATTCTTGTTGCCCAGGTTGGAGTGCAATGGTGCGATCTCAGGTCACCACAACCTCCGCCTCCCGGGTTCAAGCGATTCTTCCGCCTCAGCCTCCCGAGTAACTGGGATTACAGGCATGTGCCACCACACCTGGCTAATTTTGTATTTGTAGTAGAGACAAGGTTTCTCCATGTTGGTCAAGCTGGTCTCGAACTGCCAACCTCAGGTGATCCGCCCACCTCGGCCTCCCAAAGTGCTAGAATTACCGTGCCCAGCCAGCTTAATTAATTTTTACTTGTGTCTACACTCATGTAAACACTACCTAAGTAACGAGAGAGAACATTTTGCTCCTGCTACCTTCCAGTGAGTACTGTGCTAGAGATAACCACTATTCTGACTTTTATCACTATTGGTTAATTTTGCCTGTTACAGAACTTCTAGAAAAAGAATCATGTAATGGTTGTCTCTCTTTCGTGTGTAATGTCTATGATATTTATTCACATGCTTCAGTCCACATGGCCACGTAATTCCTTACAGTAAAACTCCCCACTTCATATTCCAAAATTAGCTTCCTGACCTGCTGCAGCTTTTAAACCAACCTACCTTTCTTCTCTTTCTCTCTCCTCTTTTTCTTTCTTCCTCCCTCTCCTTTTCCTCCCTCCATCAGTAAGTAGTAAGCACCTTTGCATGGGTGTTAGGGAAGCAGCAGGGAGCATCACAGTCTTGGTTCCTGCCCTGTTGGAAGTGTATGCTATGGTGGGAGGGACAGGTGAAGAACCAGGTAAAGACGATGGAGTGTGAGGCTGGGTGTGGTGCCTCAACCTGTAATCCCAGCACTTTGGGAGGCCGAGGCGGGAGGATTGCTTGAGCTCAGGAAATCAAGACCAGTCTGGGCAACATAGCAAGATCTCATCTCTACTAAAAATTTAAAAACTCAGCCTGGCATCATGGTGCACATCTGTGGTCCAGCGACTCAGGAGGCTGAAGCAGGAGGACTGCTTGAGCCCAGGAGTTTAAGGCTGCAGCAAGCTATGATCGCACCACTGCACTCCAGCCAGTGCAACAGAACGAGACCTTGTCTCAAAGCAAAACAAAACAGGTCAGCACAGTGGCTTATTTCTGTAATCCTAGCACTTTGGGAAGCCAAGGCCGGTGGATCTCTTGTGCCCAGGAGTTTGAGACAAGCCTGGGGAACATGGTGGAATCCTGTCTCTACAAAAGAATACAAAACATTAGCCAGTGTGGTGGCATGCACCTGTAGTCCCAGCTACTCAGGAGGCTGAGGCAGGAGGATCAACTGAGCCCAGGAGATCGAGGCTGCAGTGAGCCGAGATTGCGCCACTGCACTCCAGCCTAGGCGACAGAGTGAGACCCTGTCTCAAACAAACAAACAAAAAGACGGTAGAATGTGATGAGCAGAATGCTAGAAAAGTCAAGGGCACTATGGGAACTTGCAGAAGAGACATCAAACCCCAACTTTATGGACCATGAAAGACTTCCTGGAGGAAACACCTGAGCTGAGACCTGAAGAATAAACAGTGTTGTGAGCAGTCACATGTGCAAAAGCTGCAAGCAAGAGAGAATTTGTACTTTCAAGGAAATGCAAGAAATTCAGAGAAGTTCGGCTCGACTGGAACATAGAGCGCAAAATTGAGAAGAGTGCCTGCAGGACCAGGCGGGGCAGATCTTGAAAGGTATCTAAGCTCCATTTTATGCTGGGAGCCATGGACCATCACTGAGGAGCTTCCAGTAGAAGAGTGACACAATGAGGATCTGGTTTATTTTATTATTAAATTTGATTTTGAGTCAATTGTTTTGTGTGTGTGGGGTTTTGTTTTGTTTTGTTTTTCAGACAGGGTCTCACTCTGTTGCCCAGGCTGGAGTGCAGTGATGTACTGCTCACTGCAGCCTTGACCTCCTGGGCTCAGGTGATCCTCCCCGCTCAGCCCCCACCCTCCCTCCACCATGTAGCTGGGACTACACCACCATGGCCAGCTAATTTAAAAAAAAATTTTGTAAGGCTGGGTGCGGTGGCTTATGCCTGTAATCCCAGCTACTCGGGAGGCTGAGGCATGAGAATTACTTGAACCCAGGAGGCAGAGGTTGTAGTGAGCCAAGACTGTGCCACTGCACTCCAACCTCGGTGACAGAACAAGACCCTGTCTCCAAAAATAAAATAAAATAAAATTATGTGTGTATATATATATATATATATATATTTTTTTTTTTTTTTTTTTTTTGTAGAGGCAGGGTCTCCCTGTGTTGCCCAAGTTGGTCTCAAACTCCGGGGGCTCAAACGATCCTCCTGCCTCGGCTTCCCAAAGTGCTGGGATTACAGGTGTGAGCCACTGCACCAGGCCCTAAAAGTCATTTTAGTTTTTGCAAAGGTACACATATGGTACAAAAGAGCACATATTGAAGCACAAATTCCCCTGACTCTCCTGTCCCCAGCCACCCAGCACCCCACAGGTATAGCCTTTGGAATGCTCATTCTGGCTGCAAGTTGAAAAGCAACATGGTATTGAAGCAAGAGTGAAAACAGGAGACCCTTTAGGAAGCTGTTGAGCATTCTGGGTAACAGTGGATGGTAGTGACTGTGAGAATGATTTTACACTCTAGGAGGCCAACGTGGGCGGGTCACTTGAGGTCAGGGGTTCAATACCAGCCTGGCCAACATGGTGAAACCCCGTCTCCACTAAAAAAAAACCTACAAAAATTAGCCAGGTGTGGTGGCATGGCCTCTGTAATCCCAGCTACTCAGGAGGCTGAAGCAGGAGAATTGCTTGAACCCAGGAGGTGGAGTTTGCAGTGAGCCGAAATCGCCCCACTGCACTCCAGCCTGGGAAACAGAGTGAGACTCTGTCTCAAAAAACAAACAAACAAACAAACAAAACAAAAAGAAAAGGAAAGAAAAGAAAAGGAAAAGAAAATAGAAAAGAAAAGAAAAGAAAAAGAATGATTTGAGAGACATGGAGGAGGCATCAATAATAGAACCTGGGGACTGATTGGACATGGGGTACAGGAGAAGAAGAAGGACGACACTCCAGAGAGGAGAGAGTGCTCCAGCGTGCCAAGGAGGAACAAAAGGGGAGCCAAGTAAGGGGGATGGCGGGGTGGCCCGCGAAGATGGGCCACCAGCAATGCCGTCCCCTCACGCGCATGCTGCTCCGTTAGTGCATTTTCTCTCTTCTTAAATCCAGGGTGGAGCCAGGCACCTGATTACATGCCTGTAATCCCAGCATTTTGGGAGGCCGAGGCGGGTAGATCACTTGGGTTCAGGAGTTTGAGACCAGCCTGGCCAACATGGTGAACCCCGTCTCTACAAAAAATATGAAAAATGACAAAATCCAACAAAAAATACGTCTCTACAAAAAATATGAAAAATGAGCCAGCTGTGGTAGTGAACACATGTAATCTCAGCTACTCAGGAGGCTGAGGCATGAGAGTGGCTTGAACCCAGGAGGCAGAGGTTGCAGTGAGCCAAGTGCGCCACCGCACTCCAGCCTGGGTGAAAGAGTGAGACTCTGACTTAATAAATAAATAAATCCAGGGTGGCCTGTGATTTGCTCTGACCAATGGTGGCAGCAACACTGATGCCCTGACAGGTGAGGCCTAGGTGTTTTTTTTTGTTTTGTTTTTGGAGACGGGTCTCTGTCACTCAGGCTGGAGTGTAGTGGTGTGATCATAGCTCCCTGTAACCTCTGCCTCCCAGGCTCAAGTGATCCTCCCACCTCAGCCTCCTGAGTAGCTGGGTCTACAGGCCTCTGCCACTACACCTGGCTAATTTTTCTTTCTTTCCTTTTTTTTTTTTTTTTTGAGACAGGGTTTTGCCATGTTGCCCAGGCTGGTCTCAAACTCCTGGCCTCAAGGCGTGAGCCATCGCGCCCAACCTGAGGTCTAGGTCTTAAGAGACCTGACAACTTCTACTTCTTCCCTTTTGGAAGCCAGTCACCATGTAAAGACGTCTGGCCACCCTGGAGGAGAGGGAGCTATAGGGAAAGCGAGCAAGGGAGAAGCCCCAGAGGATGAGAGACTATGAAGGAAAAGAGAAAGCCCCAGCCAGCCCCTTTTCTCCTCCAGCCGTTCCAGCAGAGGGGCCAGATGTATTTGTGAAGCATCTTGGATGCTCCAGAACCAGTGTGGCAAGCTGTCCACACTGAACCTTGCCCAATTTGTAGAATTGTGAGCAAAGAAAAACTTGTATTATTGGCTGGGCATGGTGGTTCACGCCTGTAATCCCAGCACTTTTGGGAGGCCGAGGCGGGCAGATCACCTGAGGTCAGGAGTTCAAGACCAGCCTGACCAACATGGTGAAACGCCATCTCTACTAAAAACAAAAAATAAAAAAATTAGCCAGGCATGATGGCACATGCCTGTAATCCCAGCTACTTGGGAGGCTGAGGCAGGAGAATTGCTTGAACCCGGGAAGCAGAGATTGCAGTGAGCTGAGATCGCGCCACCGCACTCCAGCCTAGCCAACAGAGCAAGACTCAAAAAAAACCAAAAAGGAAAGAAAAGAAAAGAAAAACTTGTATTGTTGTAAGCACTCAGTTTTGGGGTGGATTATTTACTCAATAGACAACTGAAAAACGAAGGGAGTGGGGAGTAGAGGAGAGAAGCTTTGAGTTCAGTTTGTTGCCTTAGGGTTCTAGACCTCAGAATTTCACAACCATGGCCGGCTGCTTCCCTCTTTTCCTGTTTCCCTGCTAAGCGTCTACAGCTCTGTAGTCCAGAGCTTCAGCCTGGGAGGTTCAGGCGTCTGGTCTGCTGTTTCTCTGGTGCCCACATAAACAGCTCTAAAATTCAATAGCATGTTGATGGCTGTGTTTCTTCGGTCAGTCTAGGGTTGGTTCCAGTCCACCTTTGGTTTGGGGGAAGGATTTTTTTTCCTCTGATTTGATGCCCCTGGGAGAAATGTTATTTCTTTGTCTTATTCAGCTTCTATTAATAACACAAGCCTGAATACAAAGTAGGTGTTCACGAAATGCCAGATGAACAGCTAGATGAGGCTCACTTGGATAGAGTCCTAAATGGGGTCCAATTCCTGAGTTCCCGTCCCACCCAGAGCCCTTCAGTTTCTCCATGTATGCAAAGGAGGTCTCACCTCAACTCAGGTCTCCCTGCAACTCAGGAGCTAGTCTCATAGCTGGGGGTGGGGTGGGGAGTGGAGATACAGATCAATGATGAGTTAAAGGGCTCAAATGCTGTGAGAGTGTCATTCCCTCTGTGCCTCCATGGGGAAATGGCCAGGACTGCGAGGAAGCAGGTGATGTGACATGCGTGGGCAGTGTGATTGATGGGGACCAAGACCTGGAGCAGTGGGTCTGCATTCCTCAGCCTGGAGAGGCCTGAGGAGGGGCCGCATGTGTTTGCTGTGTGTACGTGAAAAAAAGAGAGTAGAGAGTAAACAGTTCCTTGTTGTTTGTCTCAATGGCCCTCTTCCCCTTCAACCCAGGATGGCCGCCAAGAGCTCAGCCAGTTGAGATCATCTGCCTTTATCTGTCTCCATGTTGTGGTGTACTTGGTTTCCCTGCAGACCGGGACTCCCCAAGACAGGGAGCACACCCCTTTCTCAATTTCCTCTTCAGGGCCAGAGAGACTAGGGACCCTCTACTCAGTCCCTATAGGCTGCTCTTGGTGGCCCCTCCAGAGCCCCTTTCTTGCAGCTCTGAGAGGATGTAGCATCCTCCTGTGTCCCCCAACCCAGCGCTCATCACAGTGGAATCCAAGAAGGGACTCAGGAGAGACTCTTGTCCAATCTTCTCTTATTCAAGGGAAGGATACTGATCAGGGAAGTGAAACATCCAACGTCCTGGCTGGTCTCTGGCAGAGTTGAGGCCAAGACCTACGTTTCCTAACTCCCAAGTCAGTGCCTCAGCTGCCCGCACAGCCTCCCTCAGGGCTCTCGCCTCATCAACCTTTTGTTTTTTTGAGACGAAGTCCCACTCTGTCGCCCAGGCTGGTGTGGAGTAGCGTGATCTCGGCTCACTGCAACCTCTGCCTCCCTGGTTCAAGCAACTCTTCTGCCTCAGCCTTCCAAGTAGCTGAGATTACAGGCATGTGCCACCACGCCCAGCTAATTTGTGTATTTTTAATAGAGATGAGATTTCACCATGTTGGCCAGGTTGGTCTCAAACTCCTGATGTCAAGTGATCTGCCTGCCTCTGCCTCCCAAAGTGCTGGGATTACAGGCGTGAGCCACCACGCCCGGCCCTACCTCTCTTTTGTTTGTCCTCTACTTTCTCTTCTCAGCCTCTCTCTGGCACATGCTCCGTGGGAGGGACACTTGCAGCTTTGGGGAGGGGTGGCCAGCAGGCAGCCTTTCTGAGTGAGCGTGGAGCTTACAGCGTTTTTGAACACGGAGAGGCTGATGTGCACTGGCGCACGCACACACACCGCCACGTCCACATGCAGGTGCTACTTGACCCAGCTGCTTCCGCTTGGCCAGGGAGACACAGGCACACACACAGCCGCACACACCTCTGTTAGGTGGCGTGCTCTCCACCAGTCCCTGCTCAGATGGACCCTGGCACCAACAGGAGTCACGGGACTTCTCCCATGGCCTCAGCCCTTGGTGTCCACAGCAGGCGTAACTGGGGGCAACAGATCAAGGACAGATCAGGGACAGAGGAATGACTGACCCCTGTGGCCTGGGATCCGGGAAGACAGGTTCAGAGCCATCATCCTCACGGGCTCATCTTTGTCCACTTAGGATTCCTCCCACTGGGACCCTGAGTGTCACTCCCGGGTGGATAATGGGAGGGTGAGAACCCCCACTTTCCTTCTTCCTCTTGCTCCCTTTGCCACCCCTTCCCCCTGCTTGATAAGAATCTGTTTAAACTAAGCTGCTGCCAGGCCATAGATTCCATGGAGACCCAGCTGGATCTCTTAAAACACAAGGGGAGATGTTTATCTTTTCTCCCAGCCCTGCCTGGGTTACCTCCTCCTGGCACTGCCAGCCAAGGGCACTGCCTGGTGAGACAAATTAGGGAAGACCAAGCTGGGCCCTGGCACCTAGGCTAAAGGTGTGAGCAGTGTTGGGGGAGGGGTGGGCCCGGCAGGCGGGGGAAGGGCAGGTAAGGAGGTGTCCTTTCAGAGTGTACTTACCTCTTCCCGTCCCCTCACCTCCCACCCCAGCCCCAGTCACTCCACTGCCCCCCACCTCTGGAGAAGCTGAATTGGGATTCGATCCCCAGCCAGTTGCTGGAGTTCCGGAGCAGCTGTCTCAGGCCTGGGGGGGAGGGGGCCAGGAATGCTGGGGCTGAGGCCTGGGCTGCCCCAGACAGAGCCGGCTCTGAATTCTGGGAATGTTTGTGCAGCTGGAGCCCATTAGGGGAGGGAGCCAGGCCGCTTATTAATCCCAGCCTTGTTCCCCGGGAGGGGCCAGGGCCCTGCACACGAGTAGAGGGGGAGGGGGCTCTGCTAAGGGAGGCCGGAGGCCAGCCCCCAGCCCCCAGCCCCCAGCCCTCAGCCCTCAGCCCCCTGCTTGGTGGAGTCTCAGACAGGAGCTTGGAGATCTGGGGCCCTGCACTTCACTCGCATGGTACACACGTGTGTGTAGGTGTATGTACCCACATGTGTGTGGGGATGAGTGTGGAGGCAGGGGTGTGGGCACAGTGAGGGGGCACCGGGGGTATGGGGAGGTTTGGCAGAAAGCACTCCTACATGGAGAGGCAGGGAGCACATGGTGGTCCTGGGAGGGGGTGTGTACACTCCTCAGGGATCCTCACCTGCCCCCAAGAGCTCCTGCTGCCTGCCACTCTGGCTAGTGGGAGAAGAGGAGAAGGAGGGGATGGATTTGTGTGGCCCAAGTGTTGAATGTGTGCACAGAGAGCTGAGGACTGAGTGTGGAGGCAGGACCTCCATGTGGAGCCATGGGGGTCATGTCCTGCAACAGCTACAGGGGACGCCATCTGCCCTGACCTCAATGTGAGGAGCACAATCCTGGGGTTGTGCAGTGTATGACCTGCTCAACTACACACACTGCTCCTGGGAGTAGGCTGGGAGTCTGGGGGCCTGAGTTTGGTTCCAAGCTGGCACTGCTGTAAGATGTGGCACAAAGGGTGGTGACACTGAAACCAAATGTAGGCCTAGCATGGCGTTCCAGCTCTTCTGAATAGCATGGGGCCTTGGATCTGTTTCTTTTCTTTTCTTTTTCTTTTTTTTTTTTTTTTGAGACAGAGTCTCGCTCTGTTGCCCAGGCTGGAGTGCAATGGCGCGATCTCGGCTCACTGTAACCTCCGCCTCCCAAGTTCAAAAGATTCTCCTGCCTCAGCCTCCGAGTAGCTGGGATTACAGGTGCCCGCCATGACACCTGGCTAATTTTTTTGTATTTTTAGTAGAAACAGGGTTTCACCATGTTGGCCAGGCTGGTCTTGAACTCCTGACCTCAGGTGATCCACCCACCTCAGCCTCCCAAAGTGTTGGGATTACAGGCGTGAGCCACTGAGCCCAGCTTAATCTCTGAGCCTTACTTCCTTTATCCACAGATGGGCATTGGGTCTGTCCTATGTACCTCATAGTAGTGTTCTAACTTGGTGCCATGGAGGGTGGCAGAGGAAGCACCGCTTGCCCCCGTTACATGTGTGTTCTCAGGATGCCATCTTGGAAGCGATCTGTCTCCTGTCAGGCCCAGTGCCAGTGGTAGACAGCTGTGGGGGAATGCTCTGGTACATGTGGTACAGAGCTGAGGTCCCCTTGTACTTACTGCTCTCACTCAGGCCCTGCCACATCTCCAGCTGGGGGCTAAGACTGTTAGATGCACGGGGTGATGATACCAGAAAGGTTCCGGGAAGAATTCTACTGGAACTTGGGAAAGTTGGGAGCTGTAATGAAAATCCCAGCACCCCGTTTGGGAAACAGGGAGGAAGACGCCATGACCATTCCTTAGAGAGAGGGTTCGCTTGGACAGCCTCTGCTGAACTGCGGTCCAACCCTTCGTGGGAAAAGGTGTGACCTCAGGCTGGTATATTAGAAGGAAGGTCAACGCGGGACAGGGGCGGGGTGGAGGGTGGCTTTGAAGAGACAGTCATCGGCCTTAGCCATCCCCAGAAGCCTTGGCCAAGGAGAGGAAGAAAACCCTCTCCTCTAACCCCTTGTTTCCACAAGCCTCCCTTTGTTCAGAGGGTCAGCTTAGATATGGTGAGGTCTCTTCAAAACTTCAGAGAGCATTTCCCTGGAGGGTTGGTGGAAAAGGAACCACAGAACACCAAGGCTGGTGATTACTGCAACAACAAATGGAAATCTCGGGATGCGCAAAGAGTAACAGCTGTCCGAGAATGCCCAATCATGTCCCGAGGTGGTAGCCCCAGTGGCTTCAAATGCCAGCGGCATTTCTGTCATAGGTGGTCTCTGAACCAGGCACTCTGAGGGCCTCCTCCTGTTAAAGTCTAACACCAGGGCTGTCTCAGTTGAAGAGAACTGCGGAGGTGGGAAGGAGACCCACAAAATTCTAGAGGCTCAGCTCCTGCCTTCAGGGAACCCCAGTCTAGTAGGGAAGACAGTCCCTACCCTCAGGAAGCTCCTGTTCTAACCGAAGGGAGACACAATTTGTCCTCTAGGAATGCCTAGTGTGATGGTAGAGACATACCCTCTGTCTAAGAAACCCCCTCATCTGATGGTGAATGCAGGACACACACACACACACACACACACACTCTCTCTCCCTCTCTCCCTCTCCCTCTCTCCTACGACACAGAGAGTTTTAAAGATGAAGTGGGGCGGGCGTCGTGGCTCACATCTATAATCCCAGCACTTTGGGAGGCCAAGGCGGGCGGATCACCTGAGGTCAGGAGTTCGAGACTAGCCTGGCCAACACGGTGAAACCCCATCTCTACTAGTAATAAAAAAAAATTAGCTGGGTATGGCACATGCCTGTAATTTCAGCTACTTGGGAGGCTGAGGCAGGAGAATTGCTTGAACCCGGGAGGTGGAGGTTGCAGTGAGCCGAGATTACGCCATTGCACTCTAGCCTGGGCGACAATAGCAAAACTCTGTCTCAAAACAAAAACAAAAACAAAAGATGGAGTGAATGTGAGATGAACTAATGGATCAAGTTCTAGGCAGTTTTGAGTAGTGGAATGAGTGATAGGGGAGAAGAAATGAGGCGTCCACTGAGGCAGCTCCCTGGAGGAAGATCTTGTGTGATGGCGTGGGCTGCAGTAGTGTAGGCTGCAGCTTTTCATTGCACAGTTACCCCTGGCTACACTTCCCCTCTGGGTGAGGTCTGGAAAGAGCATTGGCCTGGGAGATCAGGTTTGTGCTGGGCTCTGACAGCAATTTGCTGTGTGACACTGAGCAAGACACAACCTCTCTGAACTTGTAAAAGTCATGAGCTGATCCCTCAGATCCCTTCCAGCTCCCACATCCTAGACTTCCTGGCCCCAGCCCTTTCGCCCCCGCTTCCTCTCCCCCAGAGCCTCCCCACCACTGCCCTTCCTCTTGGCCTTCCATTTGGTCTCTTCTGGGGCAGGTGGGCCAGGCAGCTGCCTGGCCTGTGTGGCGATGGGATCCCACCCACAGCGAGGGGTGGTGTTCGGTGGGAGTGGCTGTGACCTGAGGAGCTGGGTTTGGGGCTCAGGTTGGGGGTTCTCGGATGAGGACCTGACTTTTGGCATCTTTTCCCAATGCCCTCCAGAAGGGGATATTTGAAGGGAGGGAGAAAAGGGTTCAGGAGATGTCTTGGTTCAGGCTGTGGTGGGTCTGGGTCCCTTGGGGAGGCCTGGGAGGGGCAGTCATGGAAGAACAGGTTGAACTCCACTTCCCCTGAGCTTGGGGACATTGGGGCCAGCACTGGGCCAGGGTGGTTCCTGCAGCTGCTGGGTGTGCTTGTTGTGAGGGAGTTGGGTGGGGGGGTGGGATGTGGATTGGAAGGGACAGCTGGGTCTGCAGGAAGCCTTGCCTGACACTCCTCCTGAGACGTTTCCTCTCCCATCCCCACACTCATGGACGAGAATGAGGGGGGTACTCTCCATCTACCCAGAACAAGAGGCTAGACAGAGACTGGGGAGAGAATCAAGAGGGGCTGGCCTAAGACAGCCAGGTCATGTCCATCTCTGCGCCGTTCCAACAGAAAGGCTTCCGTGAAAATGGCTTGGGTGACATAAAGGAGGTGGCAACAGATGACAGCTGGATGGAGGACTCAACTCCTGTTGTCACTGATTCAGCCTCGAGCACTTCCAACATTTTGCCCTCTCCAGTGTGGGTCCTTCAACTTTAGCCAATGCCTGAGTATCACTTGGTATGCTTGTGAAAACACACGGGGCTGTAAGGCTGGCCTCACTTCAGAGATTTTGGATCAGCAGGTCTAGGGTGGGGGCTAAGAACTGGAATTCCCAGTGAGTTCCCAGGCGATGCTGCTGGTGCTGGTGCACAGGCCTCACTTTGAGTAGCACTTGAATGCTTCTTTCTCCCCTCCCTGCTCGGCTGTCTCATCCCTCTCCCCTCCCTAAACACAAGCCACCCCAGCTGTTAGGGGCTAAGCACATGGTGGGCATGGCAGAGGGCCAGGGTCAGACCCTGCGGTGGGAGGGACCCTGTGTGGGAGTCCGAGTGGGGAGGTGTAGAACAGGGCTCAGCCTGGTTTCTTCTGTCTGACCCAGGCCCCTGCAACACACTGGGGTGATGCTCTATTCCCTCCTTCCCTCTCTTCTCCAGCACAATGGCCCTCAATCTGCACAGATCCTGGGAATTATAACTGGACCAAGCATCCTATGTGGATCATGCATTAATATTTTCCACTCTTGCCCAGGTTTGTGCCCTATTGTTCTCCAAATATATGTGGAGGATGTTGTGGTGAAAAAAAAAACCATAAAATTATTTAAAACTTCTTGATTAATTTATACTTTCTGGCCGGGCACGGTGGCTTATGCCTCTAATCCCAGCACTTTGGGAGGCTGAGACAGGAGGATCGCTTGAGGCCAGGAATTGGAGACCAGCCTGGGCAACATGGCAAAACCTCATCTCTACAAAAAATAGAAAATTTAGCCAGGCGTGGTGGTGCACGCCTGTAGTCCCAGCTACTCAGAAGGCTGAGGTGGGAGGATCACCACAGCCCAGAAGAGCAAGGCTGCAGTGAGCCACAGTTGTACCACTACACTCCAGCCTGGACAGCAAAGACACAGTCTCAAAAAAAAAAAAAAAAAAAAAGATAAATTATACTTTCTTAACTTCTAAAAATTATACGGCTGGGTGCAGTGGCTCACACCTGTAATCCCAGTGCTTTGGGAGGCTGAGGTGGGAGGACTGCTTTTGGCCAGGAATTCAAGACAAGACTGGGTAACACAGCAAGACCCCATCTTTACCAAAAATTTAAAAAAATCATTTAAGCATGGTGGAGCATGCCTATAGTCCCAGCTATTCAGGAGACTGAGGCAGGAGGATTGCTTGAGCCCAGGAGGTAGAAGCTGCACTCCAGCCTGGGCGACAGTGACCATCTCATCTCTAAAACCAAAAATTATAAAATAGATCACACTTACAAAACACATCGGCTTTTTAATCAAGATGATTTCTGTGGTGAAGAATGACCCTTAACGTAGCCCAGGCTACTGTTCCAGCCTCATCCAGTCCCCCTCTCTTCCAGGCCTTATTTCAGTTACACAAATGGACTTTGTTCCTCTGGCCTCAGAGTCTTTTCACTTGCTGTTCCCTCTGCCTACCACCAGCTGCCTCATTCACACTCACCCCCTCCACTCCTTGGCCTGATTAACTCTTGCTTTTCCCTCCAACCTAGGCTATCACCTCCTTAGGAAACCTTTCCCATCCTCCTATGTTAATTCCCTCATTAGCGGCTCTTATATACAGGTTTTTACCCCTCTGTCTGCAGCCCTTAAATTACTTTTACATTTGTGTGTGACTTTGACTCATTTCTGACTCCCCATCAGTCTGAAAGTTCTGCAAGGCAGAGCCCATTCATTTCTCCCACTTGTTGCCCACCACGGTAGCTCTAGAGCCAACCACAGTGCCTGGCACAAACCAGGTGCTTAATCAATATAAGATAAAGGATGCCATCAATTAGCCAGTTGGTGAATAAAAGATCACCTCCATGTTGGAGGTAACAGCCAGAGACTTGCAGCCAACCTGGCATCGAAGGATAAAAGTTAATAAAAACCTGCACCATGGCCTTCGGGATTTTCTGACCACCTGTTCTCATAGGTAGACCATGGCTTTGGCTTCTGCAGTAGAGATAAGAAAGGAGACAGGTGACTGGCAGGCCGCCAGCTGCAAAGTAATGGGAGTTGGGAGGAGAGAGAAACATGGAGGGAGAAGGGCAAATGAAAAAGAAGGCAGAGAAGAAATCGTGGAGACAGAAGAGAGATGGCAAGGAGAAAACAGAGCCTGAAGAAGAGAAAGAGGACAAAGCCCCCTTAGGACAAAGCTGAGGGAAGAGGGTCTCCAGGAGGGTCGATGGAGTGGGGTCAAAGGGGCATCATTTGACGGCCTTGCTTTGTGACCCCCACCACCCGTCTCAGCCACCTTCTCTCTTTCCCCACCCCCTGCGCCCTCCCCCTCTGCCCCAGGAGCTGGGCTAGTTTATTTTCCTTGGGCAGGCTTCCTGAAAGGGAAGCCTGGTTTTCCTGACACATGAAAAGTGTCTCAGACTGCCGTCTGACCCTTCCTGCAGAGCCCTAGCTCCAGGGAGTTTGTTTGACAAGCAGTCACACACGTGGACACATGCAGACATCCTGGCACATGGCACACACATGCACCCAGAGACCCCAGGGTGAGTCTGGGAGTTGTGCGGCCACAAGTATGTATGCACACATGCACCCCCACATGTAGAAATAAAATGTAAGGCACATACACCCCACGTGTACTCCCCACATGGGTGCCGGGTGCCTGCGCTTGCAGGCTCAACGTGAACTGGCTCATTCACACGTAAGACGTTATTCCCAACATCCACGTGTTCCCGTTTCCCCTCTTCACTGTACCGCTGGCGGCGAGAGGAGTTAGAGTGATGTACACAGGTGGTGTGAGGGCCATGTAAGTGGCTGGTGTGACCCAAGGCCAGCTGCGGCTTCTCCTTGAGTCAGAGGAGGAGCCCTGGGCCAGAGCCACCACCCACTGCGATGTCAGGGATCCTCCCCTGCTTGTGGGTGGGAGGTGGGATGTCTGTGTCCCCCGCGCCCCCTGACTTCAGGCTCTTGGAGTCAAGGATACCATGGCCTTGGTCGCTGTGCTTCCATTGAGGGCTCCTGGGACTGGCATCCCCCCCTGCAGGTGCTTCCTCTGGCCAACCCCGCTCTCCAGGAGCAAGCCTCCGCCACAGGGCCCACGGCTCCCGCCTTCTGAGACAGACCTTGGCAGACAGCGCCCAGAGACGGGGATGGGACATGGCAACAATTATAATCTCAGCACTTACCAATGCTAGTTGCCAGGTATTTCATGAACAATGTCTTATTTATTTATTTTTGAGACAAAGTCTTGCTCTGTCACCCACGTTGGAGTGCGGTGGTGCGGTCTCAGCTCGCTGCAACTGCTGCCTCCTGGGCTCAAGTGATTCTCCCACTCCAGCCTCCCAAGTAGCTGGGACTACAGGCGTGCACCACCATGCCCAGCTAACTTTTGTATTTTTGGTAGAGATGGGGTATTGCTATGTTGCCCAGGGTGGTCTCAAACTCCTGGCCTCAAGTGATCTGCCCGCCTTGGCCTCCCAAAGTACTGGGATTATAGGTGTGAACCACCACACCCAGCCAATATCATTTATTTTATTTTAGACAGGGTCTTGCTCTGTCACTCAGGCTGGAGTGCAGTGGTACGATCATGGCTCTTTGTAGCCTTGACCTCCCAGGCTCAAGTGATCGTCCCACCTCAGCCTCCCATATTGCTGGGACTATAGGCATGCACCACCGTGCCCGGTTAATTTGTAAATGTTTTGTAGAGAGGAGGTCTCCCTGTGTTGCTCAGGCGGGTCTTGAACCCCTGGGTTCAAGTGATCCGCCCGTCTTGGCCTCCCAAAGTGCTGGGATTACAAGTGTGAGACACCACACCCATCTTATGTAATACTTCTAACAACTCTGTGGAGGGCTGTACATCCTTCCTTTAGGGATGGGGAAACTGAGGCTTGGGGGAGGAGAGGTAAAGAAACTTGCCCCATTCACGGAGCTGATGAGGCCAAGAGCTGGGATTTGGTCCCGGGTCTGTCTGCCATCCCCGTCCATGGTCTTGATCAGTGTGCCATATTCGCCTCGCTGTGTCTTCAGCTGTAAACTCTCACAAGCTTTCCAGGAAGGAGCTGAGATTATTTTTGTAAAACGGCCTAGGACAATGCCTAGCACATAGGGAGCATTTGACAGTTTGGTTTTCTCTCTCCTTTGGGTTCCTATGTGGAGGAAAGGGGGGTGTGCAATGCTCCCCCGGGCCAGTGGATGGGGCATCAGCAGCACAGAGGGAGGTGGGCAAGGTGCGCAGAGAGGCAGTCATAGAAACCAAGCCCCTCCAGCCTCTGGGAAGCCAGAGAAGCCAGCGATCATCGCCCTGCACCCCCAACACTCACCACATTCACCCACCTGATCTTGGGCTTAAGAGGCCCAGGAACATCCCCAACCACCGCATGTCCCCCCTTCTCTCTGACACCCCCAGGTAAAGGAGCCATTCCCAGACTCCCAGACAGAAGGAGGAGAGGAAAGGGCTAGGGGAGGAAGGGGGAGGGGCTGTCACACACTGAAGCCTTTGTGGGATTCCCAAGCGTCTAGGTGGAAACACTTCATATATCAAGTGTGTTTGTCCCTCCCTGGGGAAAGTGGGGGCAGGAGAGGGGAGGAGAGGCTGGGCCATCCGCAAGTGCGAGGGCCTGAAATAGGGAACACCAGTGTGTAACCTGAGAGGATGGGGAGGGGGCTGCCGAGAACCTTCCTTGATGAACTGACCTGGTCTGGGCTTCTGGGAGGCTTTGATTCTCCAGGCCTCTGTTCACTGAGCAGAAACACACCCCCTGCACACACACCTCACTCCTTCCAGAGCCCTGGGCTCTTCCTGCAGGGGTCTACCACTCTCTTCCCTGCTTCCACTCCTGCTCACTCCCAGGCCTGCCCCTTGGTCCTCCCTGAGCCAGCTCTGCCCTCCCCCTCCATCCCTCACCATAATCCTGCCTCCCCTCCCCCTCCCTCCTGCATTCTAAACCCTGCTCTGTTGGGTCACTGAGACCCCTGACCTCTATATCACCTGTTCCAAGATCCTAGCCCAGTCTCCTCTAAGTCTTGGCAGGTTCCCTGCCTCCACGCTCGCCAGCCCCAACTCATGCCCAGACTCAGCCCCCAGCCAGCGTGCTGTGCTGAGAGCGGCTGTCCTAGTAACCCTTGTAATGAATATGGCTGCGATGGTGATTTTGGAAAAGTTAGCATTAGTCATTTACATATTCAAGAATTTCTCACTGAGGGCCTACTAAGTGCTAGAAACTCCACTAGATGCTGAAGCCCTCACGGAGCTCTCAGTTACTGTAATACCACACTGAGCTTCCAGGCAAGACGGGTACCTGTTCTGCAGCCTGTTCTGGGAGCTTCTGGTTGCTCCTAGCCCCACAGAGCAAAGATTCCCTGGGATATGCATGCCCAGAGCCTGCGGAGCCCACTTCGCCCTCCCTTCTACACATGCTCTGGGTTCCTGGCCCAGGGCTGTGTAAGATCTTATTGGAACCTGAGGCAAAAATAAATAAATAAATAAATAAATAAATAAATAAATAAATCAGTAATACTGATCCTGTCTTTAAAAATTTGATATTTTGTTTATTATGGATTTTTACATTAATTTTGATTTTTAAAATATTGCATTAAAATATCATCTCTATCTGCTGGGCACAGTGGCTCACCCCTATAATCCCAGCACTTTAGGAGGCCAAGGCGGGAAGATTGCTTGAGCCCAGGAGTTTGAGATTAGCTTGGGCAACATGGTGAAACCCCATGTCTACCCCAACAACCAGAGAAATTAGCCAGGTGTGGCGGCATATGTCTGTAGTCCCACCTATGTGGGGGGCTGAGGTGGGAGGATTGCTTGATCCTAGGAGATAGAGGCTGCAGTGAACTGAGATTGCACCACTGCACTCCAGCCTGGGTGACAGAATGAGACCCTGTCTCAAAAAAAAAAAAATCACCTATCTTTATTACTGAGTTTTGTTGTATGTGTGTACCTTCAGTTTTGCACCTGGGTGAGGGCCTCGATGGACTCACCCCTGTCCTGGCCGTCTCCTGGTCCCCAGAATTCCCCATCCAAGTGACCTCAGCTTATTTCCAAGGCCTGAGGAAGCCTTTGCCCCATCCATCCTCCTGAGGGCCGACCAAGCTGCAAGTGCGCATGCCCTTGGGCTGAGAGGTGGTCTAGGGATGGCTGGTACAGGGGTGGGAGGAGTTTGCCCACAGGGCCGAAGTGTCCCCTCAGGGGCACAGCAGAGGAAAGTGGGGGTAGGCCAGAGGGTGGAGGCAGCACCGCCATGTTCCAGTGCAAAACTCCAGTCACTATGAAAGGATATTTGTCAAGGTAAGAGGATAGAATATATTTTTATTTAACAGTTTGTTTGCTTGATTTATACGTTTTGAATATTTAGAAATTTTGTTTGAGGCCTCTTATGTGTACTTTTGCCCCAAGTCCTCAAATGTTAAAGGCGGGCCCGTTTACAGGGTTGGGGAGTGGGGGTACAGAAGTTGTCAGGATGGAGTGAGCCAATTTGATGGGCTCACTGTTGTGTGCACCGTGAACCTCTGCTCCTGTTCTTCCCACCACTGCCAATCCAGACCAGCCTTTAAGTCCCCTTCTTCTGTGCAGTCATCAGTGGTCCCTGCTGCCCTTGGTGGCCTTCTTCCTCCAAGCCTGTGACATTTACTGCCAGTCCCACTCCCTGAGCCGTCACCCACACTGCTTGGTAACAGCCCCCCAAAAGCAATGTCATGCTGTTATTTAACTATTAGTGTGTGTGCACTATGTCCGGGCTGCTGGGTGATCTGTGTTTTGATAGCACTATGTATTCTTTTATTCTTCATGTTCCCTACAGTGTCAAGCCTGGAAAAGAATGGGTTTGAAGTTAGCCTGAGACCTAGGGTTGCTGCTGGCCTTGCCTCCTATTAGCTGTGTGATTGAGCAAGTTAACCTCTCTGAGTCTCAGACTTCTCGTATATAAAATGGGATAATACACTCCAGCCTAGGTGACAGAGTGAGACCCTGTCTCAAAAAATGAAATGAAATGAAATAAAACTAAATAAAATGGGACAATAAGCCCTGCTTGGCAGGGTGTTGTGAACAAAAGAGGTAACGTGTAGAAAAGGTCTGACAAAGTAGGAAGTCAATAAAATGTTAACCATAATTGTATTATAACTCATAATATATAGCTTACATGTATTATGTGCCATATATGTATATACATACATATATATATTTCAATTTGAAAGCGGTAATTGTTTATTAACTGACTGAATTACAAAAATGATGGTGGTGGACCCCTCCCCAGTTCATCCTTCTAATGAGCCTGTTAATCTGGTCTTCCCTGTTACTAGTATCTCTACTTTCTACAAAATGAGTGGTCTTCTTCATTCCACCTCGTTGGGAAGATAATTTGAATAGCCCTGGGAAGTTATTTGCTTCTTTGAAGTGTTTTTGTTTTTGTTTTTTAACAATATAGATCTCATGAATCAGATCCTTCATGCAGGTGACGCCACATTTACCAAGAGATCAAGCAGTAAAGTGTTATCTGTCACGGCAATTTGCTGCTTTTTTTTTTTTTTTTTTTTTGAGATGGAGTCTCACTCTGTTACTCAGGCTGGAGTGCAGTGGTGCGATCTCAAGTGATTCTCAAGTTCAAGCGATTCTCCTGCCTCAGCCTCCTGAGTAGCTGGGATTACAGGCACGCACCACCACACCCGTCTAATTTTTTAATTTTTAGTAGAGATGGGGTTTCACAATGTTGGCGAGGCTGGTCTTGAACTCCTGACCTTAGGTGATCCGCCCACCTTGGCCTCCCAAAGTGCTGGGATTACAGACATCAGCCACTGTACCCGACCCTTCCTTGCCTTTCGGATTTTTTTTTTTTTTTTTTTTTGCAATGGAGTCTTGCTCTGTTGCCCAGGCTGGAATGTAGGGGCGTGATCTTAGCTTACTGTAACCTCCGCCTCCTGGGACCAAACCATTCTCCTGCCTCAGCCTCCTGAGTAGCTGGGATTACAGGCACGTGCCACCATGCCCAGCTAGTTTTTGTATTTTTAATAGAGACAGGGTTTCACTATGTTGGCCAGGCTGGTCTTGAACTCTTAACCTCGTGATCTGCCTGCCTTGGCCACCCAAAGTGCTGGGATTACAGGCGTGAGCCACTGCGCAGGGCCCTCTCCTTGCCTTTTGAAGTGTCTTCTGGGCAAATGTCTTTCTTGATCTTCAGCTCTGAGAAATTCCTTTTCTTAAGGATTTCTGGCATAGCCAGAACCTTCCTTTTCTTCTCTTTGACATTCTCCATGGTTCCAGGTGGGAGAGTCTATCATATTATTTATTTTTAAAATTCTATTTGGCAGGTGAGTTGTCACACATTCCTTAGTGGAATTTTATTATTAATATATCAGTTGTAATTGTATATTACTAGAGGCATTATATAAATTAAATGATTGAATGGGACAGTCAGGAGTGGAGGAACTTAAGGGAGTGGAAATGGGTCCCTTCCAACTTAAGGCTCTTCTAAGAAGAGAGAATGAGGGGCCAGGCGTGGTGGCTCACGCCTGTAATCCCAACACTTTGGGAGGCTGAGGTGGGCAGATCACCTGAGCTCAGGAGTTCGAGACCAGCCTGACCAACATGGAGAAACCCCATCTCTACTAAAAATACAAAATTAGCCGGGCGTGGTGGCACATGCCCGTAATCCCAGCTACTCGGGAGGATGAGGTAGGAGAATCGCTTGAACCCAGAAGGCGGAGGGTGCAGTGAGCCAAGATCCCACCATTGCACTCCAGCCTGGGCAACAAGAGTGAAACTCCGTCTCAGAAAAAAAAAAAAAAAAAAAAAGAAGAGAGAATGAGGAAGCCTCGAACGGACCCTTGGAATACACAGTTCCTCCCGGGGCATTTGGCACAGGAGTGAGCAGTACGGGGCTCAGAATTAATCCCTTCATGTAGCTAAAGCATCCTGACCCTGGGCACTTCATTTAACCACCCGAGCTGCACACTTGGCACAACCCTGTCCCTATCCCGCTAACAGAGGCAGCTGTGCACCAGGCACCACCTCCCTCTGCTGAGGTATTGGCCAGTCTCCCCAAGTGGTTGCCCAGCCCCAACACACCTCAGAGTGCTTGCCCAGGAGAAACCACAGGAACGGAGGGCTGCAGGATCCAACAGGAGATGACTGGATCCCAGCTCCCAGGACCACCCGCCCTGACCTCCTCCCCTATGATTATTACAAACATATTTCTAAGGGATTAGCAACCGTGCCAGGGATGTTGATCGTTAACCCTCAGTCCAACCAATGGTTTTAATCACCAGCTGCAGCCACAGTAACATTATTAACTAATGAGCAGTCTGCTAAGGTGGGGTGGGTATAGAGTGAGGAATTGGGCTGCAGAGGGAGGCACCTGCTGTACAACCGAGCCAAGGGGCCACCCTGGGAGAGGGTGGCTCAAAACTGCATTCTGCCTAATCAGGAGGTCAGCTCCTTAGGGCATTAAAGATACTGGTTTGAAGATGAGGAGCCTATGTTCAGGGATTCTGAACTCCCACATCTTGCAGGGGGCCCCCAGTTAGGCTCCCCCATGAGAGAGTCCACACAACAGGACGCTCAACCTTATCTGGCCAGGTTCCTAGATGGGAGCTCCCTGTAAATGCCGACCTCTTGGGTCTCAGTGTGTGCAAAAGTGTGGGAGGCTCAGGCTCGGAGCCTTTCTCATTGTCCCATGGCAGGGACAATAGCTGAGTCTACTCCTTGTCTTAACTCCAGCTCTCCTAGCTGGGCTCTCATATTTAACAAGCAACTCTGAAGTATTATCCAATGGGGGAGGTTAAAAGGTGGCCACTGGGCCCCGCACGGTGGCTCATGCTTGTAATCCCAGCACTTTGGGAGGCTGAGGCAGGCAGATCGCCTGAGGTCGGGAGTTTGAGACCAGCCTGGCCAGCAGGGTGAAACTGTCTCTACCAAAAATACAAAAATTAGCCAGGCGTGGTGGCAGTTGCCTGTAATCCCAGCTACTTGGGAAGCTGAGGCAGGAGATTCACTTGAACCCAGAAAGTGGAGGTTGCAGTGAGCCAAGATCATGCCATTGTACTCCAACCTGGGCAACAGAGTGAGACTTTGTCTCAAAAAAAAAAAAAAAAAAAAAAAAAAGTGGCCACTGGTACACCAGAATTTCCTTTTGTCTGGGGACATTGAGAAAGCAAGTTAAGGGGGCAAGAAGGGCATAGCCCAGGAAGATGATAGGAGTAAAAATCAGAGGCAGATGAGGTGGCAGGGGGAGGGTAGAAATGTTGAGGGGAGTCTGGAGACCCCCTCTGATTCCTAGGAATGTTCAGGAAAGTGAACGTCAGTCCAGAAGGAATCTGTCCTTGTAGATCATGGTTGTAAGCTTTTTGTAAGCCAGGTTGTAACCTGGCCCTGTTATACATACACATCCTCATCCCTTCCTCGCTCTCTCTCCCTCCTTCTTCCCTGTCTCTCTTTCCTTCATTCGTTCTTGTTCTAGACAATGGCTGAGACCTAGAGTTGGCTTCTTCAACTACCGGTTTTTCCTGGGGAGACTCCTAGGAGCTCTACCTCCACCCAAACCATAAGCCACACCTCCTCGCTGTCAGCCCCATCCGCCTCAACTTGAACAGAGAATCCCCTCTTCTCTGTGTGTTCCCCTGTGCTAGGCACTGAGGAACAAGTTGCAGGAAGGAAGGGACCTGCTGGAACCTGCAACTCAGAGGCAAAAAGGTGCAGATTCCAGAGCCAAATGGAAATTCCAATAGCCCAAGTAGGCATCCAGCTAATCAGAGTGAAAGGAAGAAAAGGCCCTTCTGAAGGAGGGGCATGCAGGTCAAGGAGCTGGGGCCAGGCCCAGGCACCGAGGGCTAAGCTGATGGGTGGAGATGGAGAGCTGTTTGCTTGGAGTGAGCTCATAGTTTCTAAGATGAGGGCTGGGATGGGAGGGCAGGGGGTGGCATGGCCTTGACCCCTGGGAGCCCAGACTAAAATGTCTGGCATACAATTGAAGGGAATAGAAGCTCCTCTCTGGGGCCTTGGGCGGGGAAGAAGGCAGCCTTCCTTTCTGTGCACCTGTGCCCCAGGTAGAGGCAGGAAGGGGGGAGATAGTATCCTGGGGGCAGTTGCCATGGAAATTGTCCCTCTACCCTCCTAACCTGGTGTCTCTGAAACCCAAGGGCCTCCGAAGCCCCTCCTGCCCCACCCCATGCAGCCAGTGACAACAGAACCATCTCTGAAATAAACACCATATAAGAACAGCAACCCCCAGAAACTCCAAAGGGGCTTTGATGTTGGGGCCAAGGGTTTTGACTAAACAAGCTGGAAGCGATTTAGGCCAGGAAGGCTGCAGCGGTGCTGTAGCAGCTGCCCTGGGGAACTGAGTCAGATCGCCAGAAGCAGGGAAGGGCGCTACCCCCACCCTACCCTCCCCAACCCACCACCCTGGGCTCTCAGAGACCCGTCTGGAGAGGCAAGGGCATGGGCAGCTCCCTGTCGTGATTCTTCCTCCTGCCAGAGGGGCTGGACCATCTGAGGACACCGTGTCTCCCAGCCAATGCCAGGCTATGAAGCAGATGAGTGGCCAAGCAGGCCACTGCTGTGTCCTCCCCTCCCCTCCTCCCTCAAGCCCCCAGAATACAAATCTATCCCCCTCCACTCCTGCCATGTCTTCTCCTCCCCATCCAGTCCTCACTGGAAATTTCCTTATGAGGAACAGCTAATCTAGGGAGTAAATCTTGCCCCAGTCCAGAAAGTCCTCAGCCCCATAACAGCCACCGCTGCACTGGCACTGGGAATGGTCTGCCCCAACTAAAGAGTGAGAAGAACTTCAACCTCTTTCCTTCCTTCCTTTTTTCCTTCCTTCTGTCCCTCCTTCCTTCCTTCTTCCCTCCCTCCCTCCCTCCGTGTCCTCTGTCTTTTTTCCTCTCTCTCTCTCTTGCTGTCTCACCCTGTCGCCCAGGCTGGAGTAGTACGATCATGGCTCACTGCAGCCTCAACCTCCCGGGCTCAAATGATCCTCCCACCTCAGCCTCCCGAGTAGCTGGAACTGCAGGTGTACACCATCATGTCCTGCTAATTTAAAAATTTTTTTTTAGAGATTAGGTCTCGCTATGTTGTCCAGGCTGGAGAACTTCAATGTTTGAAGCATCGATTCCCTCCCTAGAGAGTGGATTCTGTGAGGGCAGGAACTATGTCTCGTTCATCTCTGTGTCCCTCGTATCTAGCGTAGTGGCTGAGCAGATAGGTATTCAATACATGAGGGCCAGGCGCAGTGGCTCACACCTGTAATCCCAGCACTTTGGGAGGCCAAGGCAGTCCATTGCTTGAGCTCAGGAGTTCAAGACCAGCCTGGGCAACATGGCAAAACCTCGTCTCTACAAAAAAAAAAAAAAAAAAAAAAAAAATAGCTGGGCATATTGGCGCACGCATGTAGTCTCAGCTATTCAGGAGGCTGAGGTGGGAGAATTGTCTGAGCCTGGGAGGTGGAGGTTGCAGTGAGTCTAGATCATATCACTGTACTCCAGCCTGGGTAACACAGCCAGACCCTGTCTCAAAAAAAAAAAAAAAAAAAAAGGATTCAATACACGTTTGTTGGATGAACAAATGAACCATCACTGTGAAGGGTTAAAGTCCTTACTCATCATAAGCCTCAGTTTCCTCTGCAGAAAGGTAATAACCAGCTTATGAGTGATTTTACACACACACACACACACACACAGATACAAAAACATATGTAAAGTGCCCAGCTGGAGTCTGACGTGCAGCACGTACACCATGGCTAGCTGTGGTTGTTATGATGAAGACTACTTCCTAACTGGTCTGCATGTCATTTGTGGCAAAATTCGCATTAGTGAATGTTCACGTAGGCCTTTAGAAGAAATGGGCTTGACTCTCCTTCCAGGATAGAGATTCAGGCAGGAAGGCAATAGGAGCCCCTCCCCTACCCAACCTTCAAGGGTAGAGGCCGCTGAACTGCTGTGGAAGCACATGTTGCCTTTTTCCATCAGAGAGATGGGGGGAAACTGGGGCCTTGTCTGTACCTCCTAAAAGAGCCCCTCTGCCCTGCAGGTCCCCTTCACCCTTGGCTGTCTGCTCTCAAGGCACTCTGGCTGCTTTCTACCCCTCATGTTATCTCCCCGAAGGCCATCTGCCTTCCTGCCTTTTTTCAAAAAAAAAAAATCTTAATTATTGTATTACATTTAATCACCAAGTCATGAGTAATAAGATCCTGAAAGGACTGGTGGGGACTCTCCAAGCCAGACTGAATCTCACAAAGGAAAAAAAATTAAACAAAACAAGGGAGCCACTCACAGAGCCCCAGACACACACTTACATATTTTCTCACACATACACATACACGCAGAGTCTTAAACACTAAAGATGTACAAGGAGCACAGGTGCCACACAAACACACATGAACACACTAGACACAATACACACAAACACACATGAACACACTAGACACAATACACACACACATGCACACACTAGACACAATACACACAAACACACATGCACACACTAGACACAATACATACAAACACACATGCACACACTAGACAATACATACAAACACACATGCACACACTAGACACAATACAAACACACATGCACACACTAGACACAATACAAACACACATGAACACACTAGACACAATACAAACACACATGCACACACTAGACACAATACACACAAACACACATGCACACACTAGACACAATACACACAAACACACATGCACACACTAGACACAATACACAAACACACACTAGACACAATACACACAAACACACACGCACACACTAGACACAATACACACAAACACACATGAACACACTAGACACAATACACACACATGCACACACTAGACACAATACACACAAACACACATGCACACACTAGACACAATACACACAAACACACATGCACACACTAGACACAATACAAACACACATGCACACACTAGACACAGTACACACACATGCACACACTAGACACAATACACACAAACACACATGCACACACTAGACACAATACAAACACACATGCACACACTAGACACAATACACACATGCACACACTAGACACAATACACACAAACACACATGAACACACTAGACACAATACACACAAACACACATGAACACACTAGACACAATACAAACACACATGAACACACTAGACACAATACATACAAACACACATGAACACACGACACAATACACACAAATGTTTACACATGCACACACTAGACACAATACAGTTTCCAACACAAGTATCTGCACACACACACATTCAGGTACACATATACGTAATAAAAAACTCCAACCAAGCAGTGTGCACTCACACACAGGAGGACTCACAGGAGGACTCACAGGAGGCCTGATGACTGTATTTCAAACTTTACCTCCCAACCCAAGTCCAAAATCTGTCTCCAATTATCTGGCCCGTGTTGAGAGCAACAGGAAATCCAGAGCTGCCTCTGTCTTATGCGGGAGATGCTGGGATTTCAGCCATCTCTCCATTGTTGAAAAACAAAAACCTTCTGGCCTTGCCTCCCTCTCCCTGCCTCTAAGTCAGCTGGGGCTAGGAGGGTGTGGGAGGGAGGTGTAGGCGGGATAGGGGAAGAGAGGTGTCAAACCAAGCCTAGGAACAGCATGAGGAGCCTGGGAAGCCTGAGTCCTGAGCATGAGTCTTTCTGCCATCCCTCAAAACACTGAACAGGGCACTTGCGTGGGTCAAGGACGGGGCAGTTAGTGGGGACTTGGAGAATCAGTAATGACTCTGGAGACCAGCCTCATGAGTTACCAAGCATAGCAGAATAACCACTAGACTTATGTTCAGAAGACCTGGGCTTGGTCTCAAATCAGTGAGCCAGCTGCCAGTGATTTCATTTCTCAGAAGCTCACTTAGAAAATGGGGGTGATCATAGCCACAAGCCCTGCAGGATGGTTGTGAGTGGTAAGTGACTTGTGCTTGTGTAGCTGGGAAAAATGACCACACCAACGTCATTATTAGCTATCAGATGGTGTCCCAGCCTGTGTGCAAGTGGCTACTCTCCCCTCAAAGGAGGTAGTTCTCATTGCTTCTCCAGATGCCCTTGGCTAATCCCACAGAAGAGAAAATACTGTTTCAAGAAACCTGGGTGAGTGGCCAGGTGCAGGGGCTCATGCCTGTAATCCCAGCACCTTGAGAGGCTAAGGCAGAAGAATCGCTTGAGACCAGGAGTTCAAGGCCAGCCTGGACAACATAGCAAGACCCTGTCTCTACACATTTTTTTTTAAAATAAAGGATCCTGGGACTTCCATTATTCAGAATGGTTCAAAACTTGCTTCTGGACAGTCATGCCACAATGCTGATCATTCTCTGTAGCGCCAGCATTTTGAAGGATTTGCAATTGTGACTATATTGCTCTGTCAGTCTTCCATTGCTTTAGTCTAAGTTCCTCCACCAGACTGGGGGTTCCCAGAGACCAAACTCTGTCTCCCCCGCACAACATTACAGTCAGGTCCTTGTATCCTCCAAGAATGCAAGGAGACCAGAACTGTGTGACATGCTAGAATTTAGAGGGTAATAATTCAGCAGCCCCTCCCTGTGCCTTCAGAGTGGGACATTCTTATTTGCATTTCAGACTTCTACCGACACCCAAAATATAGGGAATACAAAGAAGAAAAAGGAGTAAGATGGAAAAGGAAGACTCTTCCCCCTCCCCACCCACCCTTCTTGTATTGTGAAAGATTTGATGGGCTGATATGGTTGATGGGAAACAGTAGAATGCTGAGTGCCGTGGCTCATGCCTGTAATCCCAGCATTTTGGGAGGCCGAGGTGGGAGGACTGCTTGAGCCTAGGAGTTCAAGACCAGCCTGGGCAACATGGTGAGACCCCATCTCTACAAAATTGAAAAAGTAATTAGCCAGGCATCGTGGCATGTACCCGTGGTTCTAGCTACTTGAGAGGCTGAGGTGGGAGGACTGCTTGAGCCTAGGAGGTCAAGGCTACAGTGAGCTGTGTTCACACCACTCCACTCCAGCCTGGGCAATAGGGCAAGACCGTGTCTCAAAATATAAATAAAAATAAAGTCTGGGCGCAGTGGCTCATGCCTGTAATCTCAGCACTTTGAAAGGCCGAGGCAGGTGTTCGTGACTAGCCTGAGATCAGGAGTTTGTGACTAGCCTGGCTAACATGGCAAAACCCAGTCTCTACTAAAAATACAAAAAATTAGCCAGGCTTGGTGGCAGATGCCTGTAATCCCAGCTACTTGGGAGGCTGAGGCAGGAAAATTGCTTGAACACGGGAGGTGAAGGTTGCAGAGAGCCGAGATTGCACCATTGTACTCCAGACAGAGCAAGACTCTGTCTCAATAATAAATAAATAAAATAAAATAAAATAAAATAAAAACTAGAATGGTGGAGAAAAACCTGAGAGGGAAGGAGGAGAGGGGAATGAGAAGAGAGGGATGTGAGTGCCTCAAGGCAGAGGAACAGCCTTCACCAAGGGAAGAAAATAACCCCAGAGCTTGGGTTTGGGTCCCCACAGTAGGTCAGCAGAGGACAGGGTCCTGGACAGGATCAGGAGCTCTGATGGCTCCCGTTTCTCTCTTGGAAAGCACAAAGGGGACAAGTTTTTTTTCTCCCTGCAGGCTCCCAACACATAACCTTTTAACATGTGGGATTCTCAATGTGGGGTGAAGGGGGAGGAAACAGTACAGCTCTGGAATTAAGAGGCCCCCACTCTGCCTGCCCGACCTGGAGCTCAGAGGGTTGCATAGTCTGAGTGGCCCTCCTGGGAAGGCCAAGCAGAGAGGTTGAGCTTTCCAGACTGCAGAGAGTGAGTCACAGTCTAACAATGTTATCTGTGAAGTGCTGCAGCTCCCTGGCTGGTCATGCCCATGGCCTCTCTCAGCCTGGATTCTCATTGGATGTCCTCAATCTCACAAATGTGGAGGTCACACTGGTGGCTTTCTGCGCACTCCCCACCAGCCCCAGATCCAGTTAGTTTTTCGGCATAGACAGTCTCATGGAGAACCCAGCTAAAGTGATGGGTCAGAGGTGCAAAATGCTGGAAATATGGGGCAACTTTTAAGCCCAGAACTCTTAGGGAGTTAAGAATCAGGGCCGGGTGCAGTGGCTCACGCCTGTAATCCCAGCACTTTGGGAGGCCTAGGCGGGCAGATCACGAGGTCAAGAGATCGAGACCATCCTGGCTAACATGGTGAAACCCCGCCTCTACTAAAAATACAAAAATTAGCTGGGTGTGGTGGTGGGCGCCTGTAGTCCCAGCTACTCGGGAGGCTGAGGCAGGAGAATTGCTTGAACCAGGGAAGCGGAGGTTGCAGTAAGCCGAGATTGCACAACTACACTCCAGCCTGGCGACAGAGCAAGACTCTCTCTCTCAAAAAAAAAAAAAAAAAAAAAAAAAAGAATCACGGCAGGAGGACACCAAAGGAAAAGGAACCAAGGAGGTCTGTGTGGCAAAGAAGGCTGGATTGGTATGGCATTCAACACAAGGTTAAAGGCCAGGCATAGTGGCTCACACCTATAATCCCAGCACTTTGGGAGGCCCAGGCAAGCAGATCACCTGAGGTCAGGAGTTTGAGATCAAGCCTAGCCAACATGGTGAAACCCTCTACTAAAAATACAAAAATTAGGTGGGCGTGGTGGCGGGCGCCTGTAGTCCTAGCTACTTGGGAGGCTGAGGCAGAAGAATCGCTTGAACCTGGGAGGCGGAGGTTGCAGTGAGCCGAGATTGTGCCACTGCACTCCAGCCTGGGTGACAGAGTGAGAATTTGTCTCAAAAAAACCAAAAACAAAAATGAAAAAAACCCACAAGAGGTTAAGAGTATTTATATACTAAAAACCATTGAACTGTACACTTTATTATTTTTATTATTGAGACAGGATTTCCCCATGATGGCCAGGCTGGTCTCCAACTTCTGGGCTCAAGCAATCCGCCCACCTCAGCCTCCCGAATTGCTGGGATTACAGGCGTGAGCCACCATGCCTGGCCTGAATTGTACACTTTAAAAGAGTGAACTAGGCTGGGTGCAGCAGTGGCTTATGCCTGAATCTCAGCACTCTGGGAGGCCAAGGTGGGAGGTCACTTGAACCCAGGAGTTTGAGACCAGCCTGGACAATATAGGGAGACCCTGTCTCTACAAAAAAAAATTTTTTTTAATTAGCTGGGCATGGTGGCATGAACCTGTGGTCCCAGTTACTTGGGAGGCTGAGGCAGGAGGACAGCTTGAGTCTATGAGGTCGAGCTGCAGTATGTCATGATTGCACCACTGTACTCCAGCCTGAGCAATAAAGTGAGACACTGTCCCTTTAAAAAAAAAAAAAAAAAGAAGGTGGACTTTATGGTATGTATAGTACACACACACACACACACACACACATCAATAAAACTTTTCTAAAAGAGTACCTGAGTGGAAAGTAGGTAAGTCTTTTTTTTTTTTTTGAGACAGAGTCTCGCTCTGTAGCCCAGCCTAGAGTGCAATGGCGCAATCTCGGCTCACTGCAAGCTCCGCCTCCCAGGTTCACGTCATTCTCCTGCCTCAGCTTCCCGAGTAGCTGGGTCTACAGGCGCCCGCCACCACGCCCGGCTAAGTTTTTGTGTTTTTAGTAGAGACGGGATTTCACCGTGTTAGCCAGGATGGTCTTGATCTCCTGACTTTGTGATACGCCCGCCTCGGCCTCCCAAAGTGCTGGGATTACAGGCGTGAGCCACCGCACCTGGCCTAAAGTGGGTTAAGTCTTTCCCCAGAAGGAAGTAGCACTGGGTGTATGTGGTAGGTGGGGAGACGGATACTATGGGTACCAGGACCTGGCTGCCTCCAGGTTCAAGTGGATCTGGGTTTGGATGAGAGCAGTGGCATCTATGTAGAGAGTGAGGTTGGGACCATCCCTGCCCATGGAGATCAAGGGCCTATCCAGAATTTGTCAGCCCTGCTATAAGCCTTCAATCTTTATGCCAGATACCCTGAAATGCCACCACCCCAAGTCACCCCTTCCATTGATTCAGAAAACACTTTACAGTTTACCAACAACGTTGAAATCTACCTACAGCAAACAAAGCATGCATTTAACCTCATTTCTGACTCATTATGCCTTGTTTTTTTCTTTTTCATTTACTCCCACTTTTAATTTATACTATCTTTACATCTTATGTATCTTTTTAAGCCTCTGTGAATTCATTCCACAAAAGGCAGGATATAAATAACATTTAAAAATATAATTTGCAGGCCGGGTGCAGTGGCTCACACCTGTAATCACAACACTTTGGGAGGCCGAGGTGAGCAGATCACGAGGTCGAGATCAAGATCATCCTGGCCAACATGATGAAACCCAGTCTCTACTAAAAATACAAAAATTAGCTGGGCATAGTGGTGTGCGTCTGTAGTCCCAGCTACTTGGGAAGTTGAGGCAGGAGAATGGCATGAACCCGGGAGGCAGAGGCTGCAGTGAGCCAAGATCGCACCACTGCACTCCAGCCTGGCGACAGAATGAGACTCCGTCTCAAAAATATATATATAATTTGCGGCCAGGCAGGGTGGCTCACGCCTGTAATCCCAGCACTTTTGGAGGCCGAGGCCGGAGGATTACCTGAGGTCAGGAGTTTGAGACCAGCCTGGCCAACATGGTAAACACCCCCCCTCTAGTAAAAATACAAAAAACTAGCCAGGCGGGGTGGTGCGTGCTGGTAGCCCCAGCTACTTGGGAGGCTGAGGCAGGAGAATCGCTTGAACCCGGGAGGCGGAGGTTACAGTAACCAAGATAGTGCTGCTGCACTCCAGCCTGGGAGACAGAGCAAGGCTGTCTAAAAATAGTAATAATAATAATTTGCATAACACTCTCACGTACATTTTCTCTTTTGATGCTCAGAAAAGCCCATGTAGAAGGTAAAGAATATACAACTATTTTCTATTTTTAGGCTGAGGGGGATTAAGGAGCTTGGTCAAGGGCATCTGCTATGGAATGAATAGTGGAGTAAGAACTAAGATTCAGGTATCTAACTCCAAGATCCCACTCTGCTCTGCAGGTGCCAGAAGAAAGCCCTGGAGAAGGACCAGGTTGTCTTCCTCCAGCCTCGCCAGTGCATACATCACCACCTAATACCACACAGGCCATTAGCAGAGAGGTGACCATGCCTATCTGCTCACGCAAGAGAGACCAGGGCCACAGAAGAGATGGATTTTGATTTCTCCCTTTTTCTGGGTGCATTCATTCCAAGAACTCAAAGTGAACAAATGTTTCAGCCAGACACGTAACCATGGTACCTCAGGAAAAGAGCAAACGGGACAGTTTCGTCCCAAGCCTTGAACACAGGTCCCCACTGATCTCTGTGGTGTTTGTGTTGGCTGGGGGGTGGGACATAGGGTGGGGTTCAGGGCTGACCTCATCTCCTGACTTTAGAGGGGAGGAAGTGAAGGGGTGGCAGCAGCGGTTGCAGTGACAGGTTCCAAACTCTTCCTATTTCTCATACTCAAAGTGGAAAGAGGAGGTGGCAGCAGGGGAGGAGTCTCCAATTTCAGAGTGACTCAGATCAGACGATTGGCTGATACTGATCAGCGGTAGACAGTGCAAAGATGAGGGGCACCTGTTTGGCTCTCCAGCGCTCACTGGGGTGGGGCAGGAACGAGGATGCAAGATAGAGGGGACTTGAGACATGAAAGGTGGAGAAACGAAGCCTGAGTGGGAGCCAGGCCAGGAAAGATCATCCCCTGAGAGGTGGGATGAGCAGGCAGCTGTGGGCCAGTTACATTTGAGAAAGATCCTGAAGGATATGGGAAATTTATATATATATATATATATATATATTTTTTTTTTTTTTTTTTTTTTTTTTTTTTTTAGACAGAGTCTTGCTCTGTCTCCCAGGCTGAAGTGCAGTGGCGAAATCTCGGCTGACTATAACCTCTGCCTCCTGGGTTCAAGCGATTCTCCTGCCTCAGCCTCCTGAGTAGCTGGGATTACAGGTGTCCGCCACCACACCCGGCTAATTTTTGTATTTTTAGTAGAGACAGGGTTTCACCATGTTAGCCAGGCTGGTCTTGAACTCCTGACCTCAAAGTGATCCATCTGCCTCGGCCTCCCACAGTGCTGGGATTACAGGCATGAGCCACCATGCCTGGCCTATATTTTTCTTAAAAAGGAAAACCTCATTATTCTTACTTTCTAAACAAAGCATGGCTGGGAAGAGAGAGAGAGAGGAGGGCATCCGCCATGGCAGAGAAGCAGGGACACATGTTCTGGGCAGAGAAAGGACGGCTGGGGCGAAGGTGCAGGGTGGGAACACGGGCACACGGGGAAACACTGAGTCAGTCTGGAGCGTGAGGTAGTGGAAAAAGGGACTGGGAATGTAGACCAGAGCCATATCACGGAGGCCCTTAAATTCCAAGCTAAGGAATTTGCACTTCATTTAGAAGGCCACAGGGAACCTCTACAAGTGACTGGATTAGAAGCGCGCTTTAGGAGGAAAACTTCAGGCTGTGGATGAACTGCAGGTCTCATTACATTAGTTAAGCTGCCAAAGAAAGATGTGGGCTCCTTCAGGTTGGCGTTCTTGGGAGCTGGAACCCGGAAGAGAGTCATTCAAAGCTCCCAGGTGTTGATTCTGCCCTTATTCTGAGGACGCCTCAACAAGCTGTGAGCCTCAGGTTGATCACAGGTTTATGGAGCAAGCAGGTGAGTGAGCAGTTACTCTGCCTGGTGGGCCAGGACTCCCTCCTGTCAAGGTGAAGTGCTCTGCACTGCAAAGAAACCTGCAAAGGTTTCCCACACAGAAGGGAACAGGAACCCTAGCTTTTTCTCGGTCTTACTTTAATCTAAATAGCACTGCTAGCAAACACATTTTATGTTTAGCCAGCACCTAATCTGAGGAAGTTTCAACCTGCCAGTCCTGAAGCAAACAACATCTGCTGAACACAGCCAAGTGTCCAGCTACCTGGCTCTTTGTCCACCATCCTGACACCACAGAGGGGTTAGGATGAGAAGACTGAAGCACTGAGTAGCCCACTGGACTGGGTGAGTCTGGGAAGCCCTTTAACTCTGACCACAAGACAAATGTGCCTGGGCCAGGTGCAGTGGCTCACACCCATAATCCCAACACCTTGGGAGGCCAAGGTAGGAGGATGGCTTGAGCCCAGGAGGTCGAAGTTGCACGAGCTATGATTGTGGCACTGCATTCCAACCTGGGTGACAGAGTGAGACCCTGTCTCTAGAAAAACAAACAACAAACAAAAAAACCTGTGCCCCATCTCTCAGCTTTGCTTAGTTGGGTTACAGAAATTATTACTGAGAAACAAAGGAAAGGTAAAAACAAGAACAGACAAACAAAAACAAAAACGCATTCTCCTCACTCCTAACCCTCTACAAGAGGTCAAGTGAGGTCACCCCTCCTTGACTTGCTGAGGATGGCCAAGCCATGAAAATGGCTTCCTAAAGGATGCAACAAGGCAAGACAGTACAGGGCAGGCAGGAAATGACACAGAAAGTTGGACCAGGGACAGCTGGAAGAGTTTACCCCAATACAGTGCCTGGAGATACCTGCTAATTATTTATGGATTGTATTAATGAATCTCAGAAATCAGGAAGCACTTATTATAAGAGAAATGCAATCAAATCTGCAGTGAGGGCTGGGCACGGTGGCTCACACCTGTAATCCCAGCACTTTGGGAGGCCGAGGCGGGCAGATCATAAGGTCAGGAGATCGAGACCATCCTGGCTAACACTGTGAAACCCCGTCTCTACTAAAAATAAAAAAAAAATTAGCCGGGCGTGGTGGTGGGTGCCTGTAGTCCCAGCTACCGGGAGGCTGAGGCAGGAGAATGGCATGAACCTGGGAGGCGGAGCTTGCAGTGAGCCGAGATCGCGCCACTGCACTCCAGCCTGGGCGACAGAGCAAGACTCTGTCTCAAAAAACAAACAAACGAACAACTGCAGTGAGAAACCATCTTTTACCTATAGGATAGGCAAAGATCAGAAAGCTCGATAAAATTCTGAGTTGGTAAGGGTGTAGGAAACAGACTTGTGTGCCCCCCGACTGCAGCTGTAAATGGGTAGCTTCTGTGCAAGGTGATTTAACAGTATTGATCAATGTTACAAATGCATGCCATTTCAGGCAAGCAGGTTCACTTCTGGGGATCTATCCTGCAGAAATGCACACGTGCAAAGCGATCTAGGGAGAAGTGTATTTATTGCAGCTTTGCTTGTAACTGTACAGGATTAGAAAATAGAGGGCTGGTAAAATTGATTATAGTTAACCTATTCAATTAAATATTATCAATTATAATATGGACTAATCTGCAAAATAAATTACTTTGAAAAAGCTAGAGGAAGAATAGTGTGTATAGTATGATATCATTTGTGTGAGGCATAAAAAATAATATGTGCATGTTTGTATGCTAACATCAACGTGGAAAACAACATATACTTGCTTATATAAGCATAAACTGTCTCTAGAATGAAACACTACAAAACTTCCTCAGCTTGCTCCAGGAAGGGGAACTGCATAGCTGGGAGGCAGGTACATTGCGTATTCATCTGTACCTTTTAAATTTTATACTACATACAAGTGGTACTTGCTAAAAAAAAACATCCGCAGTGGCTCACACCTGTAATCTCAGCACTTTGGGAGGCTGAGGCAGGCAGATTGCTTGAGCTCAGGAGTTTGAGTCCATCCTGGGCAACCTGGCGAGACCCCACCTCTACAAAAAGTAAAAAATTAGCCCAGCATGGTGGCACATACCTGTCTGTAGTTGCAGCTACTTGGGAGGCTGAGGTGGGAGGATCGCCTGAGCCCAGGAGTTTGAGGATGCAGTGAGCTCTGATCGCACCACTGCATTCCAGCCTGGGCGACGCAGCGAGACCCTATCTAATAATAATAATCATCAGCAGCAGCAGCAGCAAATGCCATGGAGATTCCTCCAACAGGGTGCCCGCCTGGCAGTGCCTGTGCGTTCATCTACAGCACCCCCTGCTGTTTGTGAGCATGCACTGTGCAGGGCTGGGGCGGGAGGTGACAGGGTGGGGGATTGTTTTTTTGTTTTTTGTTTTTTTAAGACAGTTTCACTCTTGTTGCCCAAGCTGGAGTGCAATGGCTTGATCTTGGCTCACTGCAACCCTCGCCTCCCGGGTTCAAGTGATTCTCCTGCCTCAGTCTCCCGAGTAGCTGGGATTACAGTTATGAGCCACCATGCCCGGCTAATTTTGTATTTTTAGTAGAGATGGGGTTTCTTCATGTTGGTCAGGCTGGTCTCGAACTCCCGACCTCAGGTGATCCGCCTGCCTCAGCCTCCCAAAGTGCTGAGATTACAGGCGTGAGCCACCACGTCTGGCCAGGGTGGGGGATTCTTTGAGGGAACACTGCATCCTCTTTAAAGAAAAGCAGAGAGAAAAGAATAGTGTATGATGCTGGAGCTGCAAGAGCCTTGGAAAGGACAGGATGAGCTGGATGCCCTGGTGTGCGCCTGTAGTCCCAGCGCTTTGGAGGATAGAGGCAGAAGGACTGCTTGAGCCCAGGAGTTCGAGGCTGCAGTGAGCTATGATCGACACTGCACTCCAGCCTGAGTGACCGAGTGAGACACTGTCTCAAAAAAGAAAAAGAAAAAAAAAAGGACAGAAAGTATTGTTTGGCGTCTGAGATCCCAGGCATATAGCAGAAGGGGCAGTGGGAACGGATGGTCCTGGATTTGAGTACTGAATCTGTCTTTGTCAGCTGTGAGCCCTTGGACACATGACCCTTCTAGTAAGTCTCAGTTCTTGCCCCATAAATTGGGCTAATAATGCCTTCCCTTAGGGTTGTTGTGAAGATCAAATACGGCACAGAATGTGAACAGTGCTTTAGAATTAGAAAAGTGCTATAAAAATGCTAGGGGATTATTTTTAACTAGGCTCCCTCATTTTATGAGGTAACAAGAGGAAGTATAGGGCAGTGGTTAAGACAGGGACTCCGGAGCCCAGAACTGCCAGAATTTGAAACCCAGCTTCACTTCCGTCCAGGGTGATCTAGGGTGAATTACTTAATTTGAAGACCTCTGTTTTTCACCTGTGAAATAGGGTTAATAATAACATTTTCATAGGGTTGTTGTGAGGATTAAGTGAATAAATATATATAAAGCACTTGGCATCGTGTGTGGCACACAGTAGATGCTATGTAAGCATCTGCTATAACTGACTTTTCATCATACATGCAATGCTAATGTACCTTACGTACCTTACATAGGGACCTGATAGGTGTTAACAAGCAATACCATTTTAGATGTGAGGAAATTCAGGCCAGGAGAGGGGACATAACTTGCCCAAACACCCCCCAAAGAACTCTAGGCACCTCCTAGACTTAAGTGCTGTAGTTTAGAGGGCATTCCCAGGTAGGGGTGTTATTTCTTAAGTGAGCTCAGGAGTTCAAGTCCATCCTAGGCAACATGAAGAGACCCCATCTCTACAAAAAGTAAAAAATTACCCTGGCTTGGTGGCACACGATTGTCTGTAGTCCCAGCTACTTGGGAGGCTGAGGCAGGAGGATCGCTTGAGCCCAGGAGTTTGAGGATGCAGTGAGCTCTGATCGCACCACTGCATTCCAGCCTGGGCGACAGAGCAAGACTCCCTCTCATCATCAGAAGCAGCAGCAGAAGCAGGTAATGCTATGGAAATTCCTCCAACAGGGCACAACCTGAATTAACAACTTGAATTAAAGTAAGGATAGATGGAGAACAGAGGAAGGGGGACCATGAGGAAGAGAAGCTTTGGAAGAAAGACAGAGAGGACGGGGTTTGTGGGGAGACAGATGGGTATCCTGCTTCAGGCTCTATGAGAACTTAGCAAACAGATGTGGCACTAATAGGAAACTGAATTAGAATAATAGGAAATGAGAGTTAGGGTTGCAGGACCCTGGAAGAACTTTAGGGTACAGGATCAAGGATAGATTTTCAGCCAAGCTCTTGTGGGGGGTGCAGATGTGGGTAAGAATTGAGAACACGATGATAATTATTCATCTTCCCTATGAATAACTATTCCCCCAAAAAGGCAACATGGCATAATGGAAAGAGCACTAACAAGCATTTATTGAGTATCTACTATGTACCAGGCTGTAAACCAGAGAGTTAAAAGGCTACTATTTGTTAACTGGGTGCCCTTAAGCAAATGACTAAATCGCTGAAGCTCCGTTTTCACAATAGGCATAGCAATACTTACCTGGCAGGATTATCATAAAAAATGAAGTTAGGTGATAATTAACGTGGAGGCCAAGCACAGTGCCTGGCATCCTGCTGGCACTCACACACATTAGATGGATCTAAGTTGAACATCTCTACGTAGGGCACTGAGCCAGGTACTAGGAGGAATACGAGAAGCTGTGAGATGGGAAGCCTCTTGCCAAAGGGGTTTGGGATCTAGTTAAAGAAACAGGACAGATGCGTGAAAGATTTAAACAAATAAACAGAAAACAGTCACCATAGTACACTCCACAAACTGGAAATGAGAAGCTGAAGAGTTTGAGGCGTGGGCATTCATCAGGGGCTGGGCTGCTGAAGGGGGCTCTGGGGCTCCCTGAAGACATGACCCTGAGGGGCCTACTGAGGTTGAGAAGAATGAGGTGCAGGGCAGGCAGAGAGCAGAGGAAATGTGCTGGCCCCGAAAGCAGTGAGCAGGAACTAGGGTTTACTGAACGCTTTGGTCAGTTACCTGCCAGGGGCTTTCCAGGGCCTAATCTTACTGGATGCTCACAGCAACTTGTGAGACACTTATCTCTATCCCCATTTCAGAAATGAGAAATGTTGAGAATCAGAGAGGCTAAATAACTCACTAAAAGTTTGGGAGACTGAGGCAAGACAATTCCTTGAGGCCAGGAATTCGAGGTCAGACTGGGCAACACAGCAAGACCCCATCTCTAAAAATAAATAAATAGCTAGTGTGGTGGCGAGCACCTGTAGTCCTAGCTACTTAGGGGGCTGAGGCGAGAGGCTCCCTTGAGCCCAGGAGTTCAAGGTTACACTGAACTATGATGTCACTACTACACTCCAGCCTGGGTGACAGGGAAAGACTCTGTCTCTTAAAGATAAAGCAAAACAAGGCTGGGCATGGTGGCTCACTCCTGTAATCCCAGCACTTTAGGAAGCTGAGGTGGCCAGATCACCTGAGGCCAAGAGTTCAAGACCAGCCTGGCCAACATGGTGAAACCCCGTCTCTACTAAAAATACAAAAATTAGCCGGGTGTGGTAGCGCATGACTGTAATTTCAGCTACTCGGGAGGCTGAGGCACAAGAATCGCTTGAACCCAGGAGGCAGAGCTTGCACTGAGCTGAGATGGCACCACTGCTCTCCAGCCTGGGCGACAGAGCGAGACTCCATCTCAAAAAAAAAAAAAAAAAAAAAAAGGGCAAAACAAAACTGGATTTGCGAAAGCCATAAGGAAGAAACTAAAGATCATGTGAAGTATTACAAAGTCAAGAAGGGTGCTGAGGCTGGGCGTGGTGGCTCACATCTGTAATCCCAGCACTTTGGGAGGCCGAGGTGGGTGGATCACCTGAGGTCAGGAGATCGAGACTATCCTGGCCAACATGGTGAAACTCCATCTGGTGCTGAGATGGGGCTAGAGAGGTAACACGGTCTGCCATTCAGACTCTCATACACCAAAATTAAGAACTTTGGATTTGATCCTAAATACAATGGGAAACTACCAAACAGTTATAAGCAGGGGATCCAACTGATATTGGAGAAAGAGCACTCTGGGCTGTTGTGTGGAACAGGATTGAAGTGGCCAAGAGCAGAGACAGAAGCAAATTCCAGTTATCTCAGAAGATTGGTGGTGGCTTGGACTAGGGTGGCAGTGGAGACAGACAGAAGTACATGAAAGTCTATTTTAGGAACAGAAGTGTGAGATGTGGCTGAATTGGGTATGAGGAGAGTTAAGAGTGTTTGAAGACAAGGTTGACTCTAAGATCAGGAAATGCCACTTCTGAGATTGAAAAGATTGAAGGAGGAAGCAATTTGAGGCAGGAGGGAGTAGATCGGGAGCTTAGTTTATGTGGCAAAGAGAAGACTGTAATGTAAATTTACCCTGAGAATATTCAATCCTGTTAGAACAGATAAGTTAAATGTGTAGTTTGGAAAACATGGGTGAAACATTTTAAGATGTTTCAACAAAATGTTTGTTAGACATAGGCAGAAGGTGTGTTAAATAGTTAGCAAGGAGAGCATCTGTGTGTCAAACATAGAGAGGACCAAGAGATGCCTAATATTCATGAGGCACCTGGGTACTGAACAGCCATGGTATAGTAAATGCACAGAAGGTACTAAAGATTCCTAATATCCTAAACATGCATAAGACATACACAGCACTAAATAACACCACAGGCACTAATATTCAGGAGACACTAAATATGTATGAGCACTCAATATTCATGTGATTTTGTGTTGTTTTTGTTTTTTTTTTTTTTGAGACGGAGTTTCGCTTTTTGTCCAGGCTGGACTGCAATGGTGCGATCTCAGCTCACCATAATCTCCGCCTCCTAGGTTCAAGTGATTCTCCTGCCTCAGCCTCCTGAGTACAGGCATGCGCCACCACCCCAGCTAATTTTGTATTTTTAGTAGAGACGGGGTTTCTCCATGTTGGTCAGGCTGGTCTTGAACTCCCGACCTCAGGAGATCCACCTGCCTCGGCCTCCCAAAGTGCTGGGATTACAGGCGTAAGCCACCGCGCCCAGATGTGTTTTTTTTTTTCAGATGGAGCCTCACTCTGTCGCCCAGGCTGGGGTACGGTGGCACAGTGGCACGATTTTGGCTCACTGCAACCTCCGCCTACCAGGTTCAAGCAATTCCCCTGCCTCAGCCTCTGGAGTAGCTGGGATTACAGGTGACTGCCACCACGCCCCGCTAATTTTTTTGTATTTTTAGTAGAGATGGGGTTTTGCCGTATTAGCCAGAATGGTCTCGATCTCCTGACCTCGTGATCCGCCTGCCTCGGCTTCCCAAAGTGCTGGGATTACAGGTATGAACCACCATGCCTGGCCTGTTTTTGTTTTTATTTTTGTTTTGAGACAGAGTCTTGTTCTGTCGCCCAGGCTAGAGTGCAGTGGCGCAATCATGACTCACTGCAACCTCTGCCTCCCAGGCTTAAGTGATCCTCCCAGCTGTGACTACAGGCGTGCGCCACCAGGCCCAGCTAATTTTTGTATTTTTAGTAGAGGTGGAGTTTCGCCATGTTGCCCAAGCTGGTCTCAAACTCTTGGGCTCAAGCAATCTGCCTGCTCAGCCTTCCAAAGTGCTGGGATTACAGGTATGAGCCACGGCACCTGGCCCGTGAGATTTTTTAAAAAATAAGTTTGATTCTAATTGACACATAATTGTACATATTTATGGGGTACAGTGTGATGTTTTGATACATATACACATTGTGTAACCATCAAATCAGAGTAATTAGCATATCCATCACCTCTCATAAGATTTTTTTTTTTGAGACAGGGTCTGGCTCTGTTTCCCAAGCTGAAGTGCAGTGGTGTGATCTCAGCTCACTGCAACCTCTGCCTTCCAGGCCATCCTCCCACCTGAGCCTCCTGAGTAGCTAGGACTACAGGCATGCACCATCACTCTTGGCTACATTTTTTTGGTATTTTTAGTAGAGATGGGGTTTTTCTGTGTTGTCCATGCTGGTCTCGTGAACTCAAAGCAATCTGCCCGCCTTGGCCTCCCAAAGTGCTGGAATTACAGGTGTGAACCACAGCGCCTGGCCACTCTCATGAGGGTTTTTTTGTTTTTTTGTTTTTAAATTTCCAACTTTTGAGTTCAGGGCTATGGATGCAGGATGTGCAGGTTTGTTAAATAGGTAAACGTGTGCTTTGGTGGTTTGCTGAGCAGATCATCCCTTCACCTAGGTATTAAGCCCAGCATCCCTGAGCGATTCTGCCTGATGCTCTCCCTCCTCCCACACGAGGTTTTAATTCAACCTACTGGTGACATTTATTCTGGCCCACATGCCCTCTGCTCAAGATATACAAATATAATTGTGGCTGCTCATGAAGCTAATTAGCAAGCTACAGCTACGGCCCTGCAAACTTGTTCCTCTGTCTGAAAAAGCAAGTGTGTGTCATTGGACCAGGACATCTATCTGTGGGTACCCTTGCTTAAATGGCAATGCTGGCCCTTGTAACATCCTCAGCAGGGAAGGAGATGCAATAGAAAAAGATACAGAACAGATGAACCTGTGCACCCTAGATTCAGGTAGTATGGTCCTTCCACCTAGCTTGCACCCTACCCTAACTTGGTTAAATAGCCCCATCCCTTTTCCCTTGCATCTTGCTCTGTGTTTTAAGTTGATTTAATAAACCATGTGATTCAAGCATTTTAGCTTTGTCTAGAAGCCTTTCTGTTGTATGACCTCATGGATAGCTCTGTGGTCAGGAACTTGGAGGCTACTATTGCAGCAAGATAATTTCCCGCTTGACAGAAGTCATGGGTGTATTTTTTTTTTTTTTTTTGGCAGTGAGGTAGCATGTTTGAAGTGGTATTTTGGAAAGATTATGTGGCCCCTGTGTGTGGCATGGATTAAAGCAGGGAAGACTGAAGGCAGAACTAAGACAAGAATGCTGGCTAGAATCTCTGAGACCCTAAACCAGTGTAGGAGCACTAGCAATAAAAGAAATAAAAGAATAGGGTGTATTTTAAGAGACATTTTTAAAGGAAACATCAGTAGGATTTGGTGATTTACTGGAATTAAGAAAGAGCAAATGGGCTGGGCGCAGTAGCTCACGCCTGTAATCCCAACACTTGCAAGGCAGGTGGATTGTTTGAAGTCAGGAGATTGAGACCAGCCTGGCCAATATACTGAAACCGTCTCTGCTAAAAATACAAAAATTAGCCAGGTGTGGTGGTGCCGAGGCAGGAGAATCTCTTGAACCTGGGAGACAGGTTGCAGTGAGCCAAGATCATACCATTGCACTCCTGCCTGGGTGACAGAGCAAGACTCCATCTCGAAAAAAAAAAAAGAAAGAAAGAAAAGAAAAGAACAGAACATATGAGTAGAATCAAAGACCACCCAAAGTTTCAAATGCAGATGGCTGAGGGAGTGACAGAACCACTGAATGTAATAGGTGGCCTAAATCTGTTAAGTTTTAGATTCGTTGATTGTAGCTGCCCATGGAGTGATCCAACTGGAGATAACTTGATTACATCCAACAATGGCCTTGGCATTGATTAATCCTTCTCTCCCTTCCCTCTATTTAGTTTCCAAGTGATATTGCTCTTTTTCATGAAAATAACTTGTTTCTGTCTCTTGCTTTCTCTTATCTGTTCACTGACATCTCTACAGTTCAGGTTTTTGTCCTTACATCCCAGATTATTATAATAACCTCCTAACTGGTGCCTGCTCACAGACATCATTGAAACATTCTGGTCTTGGTGGGAGCAGTTTAAGTAACTGTTCCAAATGGACAAAATGGCTTGTTATACCTTTCCTCCTTCGATGCCATGTGGATGGCTACAGGAAAGAATCATTCTGGTTCCATTCTTTTCCCATGCAAAGTGCTGGGTCCAGGGGAGTTGAGAAGATTTAGCAGCTTTGTTGCATTCAAGACAATTGGTCTGAAAGTCTTTCTATTGATGATTGGCTATTGTGGAGGGAATCGAGGCTATGAAAGGCCATGTCCTGCAGCCACAGCCCAGTAAGGACACCAAGTGACTCTTAGAGAGTGACAAATGAAGGCAGGGTACTTGGTGAATGGTTATCTCACTCTCTTTTTCTCTTTTTTTTTTTTTGAGATGGAGTCTCGCTCTGTCGCCCAGGCTGGAGTGCAATGACATGATCTCAGCTCACTGCAATCTCTGCCCCCTGGGTTCAAGCGATTCTCCTGCCTCAACCTCCCAAGTAGCTGGGATTACAGGCGCCCGCCACCACCACACCCAGCTAATTTTTGTATTTTTAGTAGACGGGGTTTCACCACATTGGTCAGGCTGGTCTCAAACTCCTGACCTCATGATCCGCCCACCTCGGCCTTCCAAAGTGCTGGGATTACAGGCGTAAGCCACCATGTCCAGCCTCACCCTCTTGTCAGTTTGCAGCTAAGCGTCAGAAACATGAAATAAGTGTGAAGCAGGAAGAGTCACCCCAGAAACTGAGGAATAACAAGAACATAGTGGTAGGAGGAGCCGGAGTTAAGGGCGGGCAGGCAATGCAGCTAAGTAGGTTGGGAGGACAAGAAATCACAGAAAGTAAAGAACAGAAGGAGTAGCATGCATGAACCATAGGGTAAGCAAGCAAGAGGTCAAATCCAGGGACCCAGGATCCCTGGCAGGTAGCTGGGTGTAGGGAGACAGTCGAGGTATGGCCTAGGAAATCAAGGGTCAGGGAGCAGGAATCCAGACTGGGAGACTGGAAAGCAACAGGCCAGGCACCAGGCAGAGGGCTGAACATTAAGGGTTGGATCCTCAGGCCAACAAGTCCCAGAAACAGATATAAGCAGTAAGAATGGAGCCCAAAGTTTTATAAGTCAAGGGGTCTCAATTTCCCAATTACAGCCAGACCTGCCTCAAGGCATGCGCTCCTTATAACTTGAATGTGGCTTTAAAAATACGCTTACGGCCGGGCGTGGTGGCTCACGCCTGTAATCCCAGCACTTTGAGAGGCCAAGGTGGGCAGATCACCTGAGTTCAGGAGTTCAAGACCAGCTTGACCAACACAGTGAAACCCCATCTCTACTAAAAATACGAAATTTTAGCTGGGTGTGGTGGTGCATGCCTGTAATCCCAGCTACTTGGAAGGCTGAGGCAGGAGAATCACTTGAACCTGGGAGGCGGAGGTTGCAGTGATTGGAGATTGTGCATTGCACTCCAGCCTGGGCAACAACAGTGAAACTCTGTCTTAAAAACAAACAAACAAACAAAAAACATTTTTTTGCCTAGCCAGAGATGTAAAGAACATATTCCTAGTATTTATTCCTATGCTGGTCTGAATCCAAGAATCATTCGGGCACTCCTTTGGGAATGGAATCAGCCTGAGTATCTCTCTAGGGTGAGAAGGCAGGGAGAAGGAGCAGGAAGGGATAACATTTGGAGTTGGCCAGGACCAAGAGCTCATGACAAAATGTTCTAAATGGCCAAATGCTGGCTGTCATGGCTCATGCCTGTAATTCCAATGCTTTGGAAGGCTGAGAGGATTGTTTGAGGCCAGGAGTTCAAGACCAGCTTGGGTGACATAGCAAGACCCTGTCTCTACCAAAAAAAAAATAAAATTAGCCAGATGTCGTGGCATGCGCCTGTAGTCCTAGCTACTCAGGAGGCTGAGGCAGGAGGATCGCTTGAGCCCAGGAGTTCGAGGTTACAGCACCACTGCACTCCAGCCTGGGTGACAGAGAGAGGCCCTGTCTTTAAAAAAAAAAAAAAAAAGATGTACTCCTTATTATCAAAAGCTTGAGATCTGATAAAGGCCTCAACCCAAGCAGGACAACTAAAAGTTTTAAAAGAGGCTAGTGGGGATTTTGTGGGAGCCAAGTCTTCCCTAATTTACCAATCAGGCATTTACCTCTGCATTCCCTGAGAACAGAAACAAAATTGGTACAAACTGACATATTCTATAAGTTTTCAAAGTGTTCTTTAGTTCATATACATTTATTCTTTTATTGACTTATTAGAGTATTAGAACCTGAGGACAGAGTAGATGTCCCTTTAGAGTAGCAGTTTTTAGACTTTAAAAAATTATAAAGGCCAGGCGTGGTGACTCATACCTATAATCCTAGCACTTTGGGAAGCCGAGGCGGGTGGATCACCTGAGGTCAGGAGTTCAAGACCAGCCTGACCAATGGTGAAACCCCTTCTCTACTAAAAATACAAAATTAGCCAAGCATGGTGGCGCATGCCTGTAATCCCAGCTACTCGGGAGGCTGAGGCAGGAGAATCACTCGAACCCAGGAGGTGGAGATTGCAGTGAGCGGAGATTGCCCCATTGCACTCCAGCCTGGGCAACAGAACGAAACTCTATCTCAAAAAAAAAAAAAAATTATAACCCATACATTTTACGTATGATCCAGGTCACATGCACTTATATAATCATACAAGTGGAAATCAAAGTTTCTCCAAATATTACTTACCCTTCCTATTGGTGCTACACTGTGATCTTTTCTATTCCATTCTGTTCTAATTTTTTTTTAATGCTAGTTACATCTCACTAATTGATTTTGCAACTCACTAATGGATTACATATTGCAGTTTGGAAAACTCTGCTAATGAGTGTGTTAAGACATATGGAGAAAGACATTGTCAAGAGAATGAGAAGACAAGCCACAGACTGGGAGAAAATATTTGCAAAATACACATCTGATGAAGTACTGTTCTCCAAAATATACAAAGAAATAAATCTTTTTAAATTTTTCTGATTTTTTTTTTTTTTTTTTTTGAGATGGAGTCTTGCTCTGTTACCCAGGCTGAGTGCAGAGGCGCGATCTCGGCTCACAGCAACCTCCTCCTCCCAGATTCAAGCAATTCTCATACCTCAGCCTCCCGAGTAGCTGGGATTACAGGTGCATGCCACCACACCCGGCTAATTTTTTATACTTTTGGTAGAGACAAGGTTTTGCCATGTTGGCCAGGCTGGTCTCAAACTCCTGACCTCAAGTGATCTGCCAGCCTCAGCCTCCCAAAGTGCTGAGATTACAGGCGAGCCACTGCGCCCAGCCACTATTTATTTATTTATTTGAGACACGATCTTGCATTGTCACCCAGGCTTGGAGTGCAGTGACACGATCGTGGCTCACTGCAACCTTCATCCCCCTGGGCTCAAGTAGTCCTCCTGCTTCGGCCCCCCAGAGTAGCTGGGACTACAGGCATGCGCCACCATGCCTGGCCAATTTTTAAATTTTTTTCGTAGAGATGGGGTCTTGCTATGTTGCCCAGACTGGCCTCAAATTCCTGGGCTCAAGAAATCCTCCTGCCATGGCCTCCTAAAGTGTTGGGATTACAGACATGAACCACCATGCCCAGCCAAGAACCCTTAAAACTCAACAATAAGAAATCAAATAACCCAATTTAAAAAATGGACCAGGCTGGACGCAGTGGCTCACGCCTGCCAGCACTTTGGGAGGCCAAGGCGGGCGGATCCTGAGGTCAGAAGATTGAGACCATCCTGGCTAACATGGCGAAACCCCATCTCTACTAAAAATACAAAAAATTAGCCAGGCGTGGCGGCGGGCGCCTCAAAAAAAAAAAAAAATGGACCAAAGGCCCTAACAGACATCTCACCAAAGACATACACATGGAAGGTAAACATATGAAAAGACCTCTACATCCTATGTCATCGGGGAAATGCAAATTCAAACAATGAAATACTACTATGCATCTATTGGAATGGCCCAAATCTGGAATACTGACAATACCAAATGCTCTGGAGGATGTGGAATAACAGAAACCCTCATTCATTGCTGGTGGGAATGCAACATGGTACAACCACTTTGGAAGATAGTTTGGCAGTTTCTTACACCACTAAACATACTTTTACCATACAATCCAGCAATCAAGCACCTTGGTATTTACCCATATGTATTAAAAATTTATGTCTAGAAGGCCAGGCACAGCGGCTCACGCCTGTAATCCCAGCACTTTGGGAGGTGAGATGGGCAGATCACCTGAGGTCAGGAGTTCAAGACCAGCCTGTCCAACATGGTAAAACGCCATCTCTACTAAAAACACAAAAATTAGCTGGGTGTGGTGGCAGGTGCCTATAATCCCAGCTACTCAGGAGGCTGAGGCAGGACAATCGCTTGAACCCGAGAGGCGGAAGCTGCAGTGAACCGAGATCATGCCATTGCACTCCAGCCTGGGGAAAAAGACTTTGACTCAAAAAAAAAAAAAAAAAATTTATGTCTACACAAAAACCTGTACATGGATGTTTACAGCAGCTTTATAATTACCAAAGCTTAGAAGCAACCAAGATGCCCATAATAGGTGAATAGATAAACTTACCAGACGGTTCTCCGGGTGGCCTTGGGCCACCCAGTTCTCCCCTTTCTCCCTTGTAGTATTCAGGAATAACCGTAGATTGTTCTGGGAATGCAGCATCCTGGGATAACGAGGGACTGGACAGAACAGCCTGAGCTCTATTCCAGACTCTCCTAGAAATAGAATGTCCTTTAAAAAAAAAAAAAGAAAAAGAAATAGGACATCCTTCAACATTTTAACCCACCAAGTCCTGTTGTCCCTAGAATACAAAATCCAGGGCAGTTTGCTTGTGAGGTAAGCAGGACATACACACTGACAAGACTCCATTCATCCCAGGCAGCTTTCGTGAGCCTCGGGGGACTGACTGAGTCCTAGGCTATGCTATCCCTTGCTGCCTATCTGTTAAGTAATAAATCTGGTGCGTGTAGCTTGTTTGGGTGTGGGAGTTTTCTGTTTCACCCAACTCAAGCAAGTTGGTAGCCAGGGCATAATTAATCTGCTTTGAAAAACCGTGGAATAGCGAGACATTATTCAGTGCTAAAAGGAAACATGCTATCAAACCACGAAAATCTGTCCAGAATTGGTGGGTTCTTGGTCTCACTGACTTCAAGAATGAAGCCACAGACCCTCGCTGTGTTACAGTTATTCAAGGTGGCGTGTCCAGAGTTTTTTCTTTCTGACGTTCGGATGTGTTCGGAGTTTCTTCCTCCTGCTGGGTTCATGGTCTCGCTGGCTCAGGAATAAAGCTGTAGACTTTCGGAGTTTTGAGTATTACAGCTCTTAAGTCGACGCATCTGAAGTTGTTCGTTCCTCCCAGTGAGTTCACGGTCTCGCTGGCTTCAGGAGTGAAGCTGCAAACCTTCCCAATGAATGCTACAACTCATGAAGGCAGTGTACACCCAAAGAACAAACATCAGCAAAATTTATTGCAAAGAGTGAAAGAACTGGGCCTTCCCATCCTGAAAGGAGAGCGGGGCACATTGCCACTGCTGGGGCCCGCAGTCTGCTTTTATTCTCTTATCTGGCCCCACCCACATCCTGCTGATTGGTCCATTTTACAGAGAGCCGATTGGTCTGTTTTACAGAGAGCTGATTGGCCCATTTTGACAGGGTGCTGATTGGTGCGTTTACAATCCCTGAGCTAGACACAAAAGTTCTCCACGTCCCCACTAGATTAGCTAGACACAGTGTCGATTGCTGCATTTACAAACCCTGAGCTAGACACAGGGTGCTAATTGGTGTGCTTACAAACCTTGAGCTAGATACAGAGTGCTGATTGGTGTATCCACAATCCCCCAGCTAGACATAAAGGCTCCCGAAGTCGCCACTAGATTCAGGAACCCAGCTGGCTTTACCCAGTGGATCCCGCACAGGGGCCGCAGGTGGAGCTGCCTGCGAGTCCCGCGCGGTGAGTCCGCACTCCTCAGCCCTTGGGTGGTCGATAGGACTGGGCGCCCTAGAGCAGGGGGCGGCACTCTCCGGGAGGCTTGGGCCGTGCAGGAGCCCACGGCGGGGGTGGGGGGAGAGGAGGGCGTGGAGGCTCAGGCATGGTGGGCTGCAGGTCCCGAGCCCTGCCCAGCAGGGAGGCAGCTAAGGCCTGGCGAGAAATCGAGCACAGCAGCCACTGGCCCAGGTGCTAAGCCCCTCACTGCCCGGGGCTTGCGGGCTGGCTGGCCGCTCCGAGTGCGGGGCCCGCGGAGCCCACGCTCACCCGGAACTCGCGCTGGCCCCCAAGCGCCCCGCGCAGCCCAGGTTCCCGCCCGCGCCTCTTCCTCCACACCTCCCCGCAAGCCGAGGGAGACGGCTCCGGCCTTGGGCAGACCAGGAAGGGGCTCCCACAGTGCAGTGGCGGGCTGAAGGGCTCCTCAGGTGCCGCCAAAGTGGGAGCCCAGGCAGAGGAGGCACCGAGAGTGAGCGAGGGCTGCCAGCAGGCTGTCACCTCTCAAAAACACGTGGAGGAACCTGAAATGCATATTGCTAAGTCAAAGAAGCCAATCTGAAAAGGCTACATATAGTATGATTCCAACTCTATGACATTCTAGAAAAGGCAAAACTGTGGAGACAGTAAAAAGATCAGTGGTTGCTAGGGGTTGGTGGGGCTGGGAGGGATGAATAGGTAGAGCATAGAGGATATTTAGGTCAGCGAAAATAGTCTGTGTGATACTTTAATGTTGGATATATGTCATTATACATTACAGAAAGTACAACACAAGTCCAGGCATGGCGGCTCACACCTGTAATCCTAGCACTTTGGGAGGCCAAGGCAGGCGGATCACTTGAGCTCAGGAGTTCAAAACCAGCCTGGGCAATATGGCAAAACCCTGTCTCTACTAAAAAAAAAAAAAAAAAAATTAGCCAGCTGTGGTGGCACACACCTGTAGTCCTAGCTACTTGGGGGGTTGAGGTGGGAGGATCCCTTGAGCCCAGGAGGTCAAGGCTGCAGTGAGTCGAGATCATACCACTGCACTCTAGCCTGGGTGACAGAGGCCCTGTCTCAAAAACAAACAAACAAAAAAGTAAACCAACAGTGAACCTTAATGTAAACTGTGGACTTTGATTGATAATGATGTGTCAATGTAGGTTTATGAATTGTAACAAACGTACTCCTTTGGTGGCCGGGTGCAGTGGCTCATGCCTGTAATCCCAGCACTTTGGGAGGCCGAGACAAACGGATCACCTGAGGTCAGGAGTTCATGACCACCCTGGCCAATATGGTAAAACCCTATCTCTACTAAAAATACAAAAATTAGCTAGGCGTGGTAGTGGATGCCTGTAATCCCAGCTACTTGGGAGGCTGAGGCAGGAGAATCGTTTGAACCAGGGAGGCACAGGTTGCAGTGAGCTAAGATGTGCCACTGCACTCCAGCCTGGTCGACAGAGCGAGACTCCATCTCAAAAAAAAAAAAAAAGTACTCTGGTGAGGGATGTTGATAATGGGGAAGGTAGGTTATGTATGTGTAGGGACAGGAATATATGGGAACTCTTGTACCTTCCTCTAAAAAAATTAGTCTAAAAAAAAGCATATGGACTAAAAGCTGGGTTTGAGCTCCAATTCTGCAATTACCTGTGAGCTTCAGGCAGTGTCTCTCTGGGCTCTGGGCCTCATTTTTCTTTTTTGTTTTCTTTTCTTTTTTTTTTTTTTTTTTTTGAGACGGAGTCTTGTTCTGTCACCCAGGCTGGAGTGCAGTGGTGCGATCTTGGCTCACTGCAACCTCCGCTTCCCAGGTTCAAACTGTTCTCCTGCCTCAGCCTCCTGAGTAGCTGGGATTACAGGCAAGCGCCACCACGCCCAGCTAATTTTTGTATTGTTAGTAGAGACCGGGTTTCACCATGTTGGTCAGGCTGGTCTCCAACCCCTGACCTCGTGATCCTCCCGCCTCGGCCTCCCAAAGTGCTGGGATCATAGGCGTGAGCCACCGCACCCAGCCGCTCTCACACGGTTTGAAATGTGCCGATCAGACCAACTTTTCCTAGAGGTGCCATGTACACGTTTACCTTGACAGCCACAGGCATGGCTCAGGGCACCTTTCTTCACCCTTTCCCCTCCCAGCTCAGGCGCCCAGGTGTGCCCGCAGCAGGCAAAGGCCAAGCCCAACAGCCAAGAGGGGGCGGGAGAAAGCTGCGGTGGTAGCAAAACAGGGCAAACGGATGGGTGCTTCTTGCCAGCTGTGCCAATAAAACCTTTCCTCCCCTGGCCAAAGAATTCAACCCGGTCTGAACTAGAGGAAAGATATAAGGATTAGGGGGGCCCACTTGCAGTAAGCAAGAGGTTCTTCTCCCAGAATCCTCCCCTTTTTGGCCTTTTAACTGTTTTTCTTTTTTTCCTTTTCTAAGTGAGAGGGCTCCCCCCATTCCAACAGTTTCTGATAAGGAAGTTAACGGAGGAGCGACCCCTGCTGGCTGAGAACTGCAAATTCAGCAGGGCACATCTGAGACACTCTGAACAGATACAAACAGCCTCTGAACCAACTTTTGAATCCCAAATTCGATTCCAAGCTTCAGGCTGAGGCCCTAGAGAGAAAAACCAGGTCCGAGGGATCCAAAGCCAGGCAACAGGCACAATGTAAATGGGCAGAACCAATTCCTGACGAGTGAACCCCCCACCACATAGAAGGAGGCCATGTTCCATGGCACAAACAGGCCCAGGGAACTCAGTTTGCCAACAGCAGGAAGAAAGGGAGGGAGAAAGGGAGGTGTAGATGAGAGCAGTTAATTCCTATTCTCCAGGTTTTCCCTGCTTCATGGGTACATACTGCATTGGTACCCATGGCTGGCACCTGACAAGGTCACCAGGGCTCAGGGACAAGAGGTGGAGGGTGCAGGGAGGATACTCGCTTTCTGTCTCCATCACACCCTGAGTGTTCACTGAAAGAAGGAAGGGAGTAGGGGACGCCTTTATTCCCTGTCTTTCAGAATGGGCAACCAGTTCTCTTCACCACCCCCAGCTTATACTCTTCTGGAGTATAATGTATTCTGAACCATTGGGATTGCTTTGAACCTCAGAATCTGAAGGAAAAGCATCTCATAGCCCTCTGCACAAAGGTTTGGCCAAATTATGATTTATAGGAAGGACTGGCTTGGCCTCAGGAAGGGACCATTCATTTCAATACCATCGAACTAGGACCAAGCCCCTCAATTATACTAAGTTGTCCATGATCGACCAGGGATTTGATGAAAATCCCACTGCCTTCCTGGAGAGGCTAAGAGGGAGCTTGGTAAAGCACGTCTCTCTATCTCCTGATTCAGTCGAGGGACAACTAATTTTAAAGGATCAATTTATTACTTGGGCAGCTCCTGACATCAGAAGGAAGATACAAAAACAGGCCCCGGGACCAGATAGTACTTTAGAGAAACTCCTGAAAATAGCCACCTTGGTCTTTTATAATAGAGACTGGGAGGCCCAGGAAAGAGAGAGGAGATACAGGAAAGAGGCAAAAGCTTTAATGGCCATCGTGCAAGTCCACAAATCCCAGAATTCCCAGGGTACACCTGTTAACTGCTAAAAGATATGGCAAGAACAGTTATCTCTTCTAAAGTTGAACTGCTCCTATACAAGGTTTAATTTCTTACAGCTCAGGGTACAATGTTGTTAGTATATTTTACTTCTTGTCTCTGTAATGTTTGGCACTAAATTCTTTCCTTGTATAATACACGTTTAATTTATGCATACTTAACCTTATAAAACTTGTTTTATTCTCTTGCACCTAGAAGCCACCAAACTCCAAACGGTCAGGCAACCAGAGCCTCAGATGATTGCTCCCCTTTGCTAGGAACCCTTAGATAGACCTCTAGGAGGAGTCTGACTGCTGTTTTCCCCAAAACAATGCCCCCTATCAGCATGAAGCAGCTAAGACCAGTCATCGTCCATATTCTAAGGGCAGTGAGATGTACCCCTTCACACGGAGGAAATGATATGGAAATGCTGGGAAGGGAAGACCGTGGTCCTTTTAAATGATAGGGAACAGTTTAAAAACTATTGGTAACATTTCTCTTGTCAAGAAATGAGATCTTTTGATCCACTGATTTTATTTTTAGAAATGTATTCTAAGTGGGGGCCAGGCGCGGTGGCTCACACCTGTAATCCCAGCACTTTGGGAGGCTGAGGCGGGCGGATCACGAGGTCAGGAGATCAAGACCATCCTGGCTAACCCGGGGAAACCCCATCTCTACTAAAAATACAAAACAACAACAACAACAACAAAACTAGCCGGGCGTGGTGGCGGGCGCCTGTAGTCCCAGCTACTCCAGAGGCTGAGGCAGGAGAATGGCATGAACCCGGGAGGCGGAGCTTGAGCCGAGATCGCGCCACTGCACTCCAGTCCGGGCGACAGAGCGAGACTCTGTCTCAAAATAAGTAAATAAATAAATGTATTCTAAGTAATTGGAAAAGTGCTACAATTTATTGAACTACTGCCTGAGGGGTCTGTAGATGTATGGTCCCGTCTACTACTCATGTTACCAGACAGGTACTATCAGCCTTTTTATAGATGAGGACACACGCTCAGAGGTTAGAAAAATGCCACAAGTGCTCACAGCTGCTACTGCAGTGAGTGATGCCAAAGCCTCTGCTTGCCATACATTGTCTGTCTCTCTCTCCGTTTTTCCCAACTACAAATTTCATTCATTCATATTCCACTCTGCTGCATCTTGATCACTTGTTACCTGATCAAGGGGCAGGATTGAACTGAGTGAATAATCTGGTTTGGGGATACTCCTGGTTTTGTAGGCCCAGTGGCTTTCCCTCCTCACCCCCACCCCCTTTCCATAGCAGAGGTGATTAGAGACCGGGGGATACTGGAGTCTGAGAAGGTAAGGGCTGTCCTTTAGAGAAGGAGAGGTAGCTAGTAATCAGGACTAGAAAATGTCTAGACCGGCCACGCACGGCGGCTCACGCCTGTAATTCCAGTACTTTGGGAGGCCGAGGCGGGAGGATCACCTGAGGTCAGGAGTTTGAGACCAGCCTGGCCATCGTGGTGAAACCCCATCTCTACTAAAAATACAAAAATTAGCTGGGAGTGGTGGCACGCGCCTGTAATCCCAGCTACTCAGGAGGTTGAGGCAGGAGAATTGCTTGAACTTGGGAGGCGGGATTGCAGTGAGCTGAGATCGTGCCACTACACTCCAGCCTGGGCGACAAAGTGAGACTCAGTCTCAAAAAAAAAAAAAAAATGTCTAGACCAGGGACTTGAAAACTAGTATGGGGGCAGGCGGGTAGGGAGAGAGGTCAGGGAGGGATGATCTAGAAACTTCCTAAAGCTACACACAATTGCATATTCATGGGGGATCTGGCCATTTTTTTTTTTCCAGGAAGAGGTCCAAAGAGTTTTGAGATTCTCAGACAGTCAGTGGCCCCCAGAAGTTTAAGATCCATTTAAGGTAAGAAGAGTGATTCTAGAGGAGGAGGGACCCTGGTACAGTGAGTAGCGAGACTGCAGAACGGAGGGCTCGCCCGGCTCAGACCCCATGGCAGGCACCCCCGGGACAGCATCTCCCCACCCTCCTGAAGAGATTTTGGAACAAAAAGCAGTTCCCCATCCCACTGGGCTGAACCTAATCTTAATTCTTTGGGGATGTTCAGAAGAATTTTGTCTTGAGAAACTTTAGTGGCCTTTTTCTAGAGCTAGCTCTTAAAAAAATCTTCTTAAAGGGCAAAAAGTTTGGAACTAACGTTAAAGTCTTCTGGAGGGAAGTCTGGGCTGAGAGGAGGGAAAGCCTGATCAATAAGAGGGAGGAGTCTGGAGGAGAAATGCCTGGGACCTTGAAACCCCAGAGCATTGCCCTGGGGGAGGGCAGAAGAGCAGGCAGAAAGCAGCATGGGCCTAAGACCTGCCCCAGGCCCAGGCACCACAGGTGAGTGTATTTCCTTCTTGGCCCTGACCCTCCAGCAAACACAAAGCCTCGCTCTTCCAGAGGGAGGGACCAGCCCACTTACAACATGGAAACCCTTTTCTGCTCAAAGGGCGACCTAGAAATCTCCAAAAGCAGATCTCTAAGCTCCTGTTTTTAACTGGGTTTTCTGAACAAGAGAGCTGAGGTGCCCTCTCCCCGTGAGGCAGTGAGTTCAGGTGGTTTACCTCTGAGTCTTCCTCCAGGGTGCTTTCTCCTCTTTACCCCAAATTCCCCAAACTGTGGTCTAAAGCTTCCCTTCCTCTAAGAGTGTTTCATTTAAGAAACAGGACAAGGGTGTGGAGGGGAGGGTTCCTCCACAACAATTTTCAGTAGGGTAATTCAGCTCTTGGCTACTCCCCCTGAAGAAGGGGAAGGGTTATCTCTAAGATCTCTTCTTTCCAAAAGATGGAACTGTCTTATTATCTGTCTTCCTCCTCAGTCATATAATCTATTTTGTCAGTGTCTCAGGCTCTCTTCCTTTATGTTGGCAGGAGACTTTGAGGAGGGGGTTGCTCAGTGCGAGGGTCTAGGGACAAATGTACCCAAAGCACACAGAGCCAAGATCTTGGGTGGTTTATAGGTAGGAGAGGCTCTCCCCAATCTTCAACAGAGACCAGCTCCTCTTCCCACTGAGCTCAATACCAGGTACTGGAAAATCCCACCTGATTCTCTGGCTTTTGCCATTATTACAAGGAGAGGCACTCACAATTTGTTTGTAATTTTACTCTTTCCTGCAGCCTTTGCAGGGTCCCTTTAGAATCTTGCAACAAATGGAGCCGGGGGCGGTGACACCTCCTCCCGCCTGCTTCTTTGATAATTGAGGGAACATCATGTTGAGATCTCACACTCGTCATCATTTGATAAAAAGCTAGGTTTAACTAGCCACTGACACAGATGATTTAGGGGGAAATTATATATTTTTGGGAGGCGGCGCTGCTGAAATCCACAGGCTTCATACAATTCCAAACAAAGCCCCACATATGACTTCAATTACCACCAAACATTTCCAGTTCCCCTCCCCCAACATAAACCAACACAAGCAAACACTTCGAAGTAGGGGTTCTAACTTAACTTTCTCCCTTGTCCGGAAGACAGCCAACAAAGGGTGGTAAGGCACCATTTCTCCCATCACCATTTAGCTAAGAAAGCAAGGTCCAGGGCTGGGAGCACTCTTCTCTGCCCCACCCCCAACCAAGTAGGTAAGGGGGAGAGGGGAGGAGGAGGTGTGGTTTGGTTAAACTAATAAAATGTTACAATCCTGTTAAATACAATTAAAAGGATAGATCTCTCGAAGATAATTAAATGAACTTTATTATTATGATTATTAGCTTTTAATTTACACTGTTAAGAAATGGGAGATGGCGAAAACTGAGTTATGTGGCATACTTGTATTCAAACCAATTCTTTGGAATTAAAATTCTAAAATATTCCAAATAGTTGAGGGAAATAATATGTGTTGGAAACTGGAGTTCTCACACCAGCAAAGATACTTTCAGACATCACTTCTCAGGAAGTTAAGAGAAGTCTTGACAGGCCAGGCACTGTGGCTCACGCCTGTAATCCCAGCACTTTGGGAGGCCGAGGCGGGCAGATAATGAGGTCAGGAGTTTGAGACCAGCCTGGCCAATATGGTGAAACCCTGTCTCTACTAAAAATACAAAAATTAGCAAGGAGTGGTGGCGCACGCCTGTAGTCCCAGTTACTTGGGAGGCTGAGGCAGGAGAAATGCTGCAGTGGAGGTTGCAGTGAGCCAAGATCGCACCACTGCACTCCAGCCTGGGCGACAGAGCAAGACTCCGTCTCAAAAAAAGAAAAGCCTTGACTTTATTTGTAGGGGCTCAGGTGAAGATAAGAAACATCTGCTTTAAACATCCTATCAATCTTGTGATATAGAATGTAATGTAAACACTCAACCCACCCCCACAGCCACAAAGGGCCTGTCCAGAGACTTCTTCTAAAGCAAAGATACCACCTTTTTTTTTTTCATTTTTTTCTGGACAAGTTTTAAATAAACCAGTCTTTTTCTCAAAGGAAAACTAAAAAGCCCACCAGCCCATCAGTCCCCTCCCTCCAACCCACCCGTCTTTATCACTTTTTGAAAAAAATAAGCCCCAAACAACAACAAAAACCCACACAAACCAACCCAGAAACTGCTAACCTGAACGCCAGAGACTTTGGCTGCGGGGGGTGAACAGACTGCAGGGAAAGAAGGGAAGAGATGCTAGGAGGTCTCAAACTCCCCAGATTTGCAAACAACTGCTCAAAGGCGAATGCTTCCCCTAGACATGCAGGGAGGCAGGATCAGTACTCCTGGTGGGGTGTATGTTGGTGGGGGCTGTTTCAAAACACACTTCAAAAAGCATTTTCGGGCCACTAGAAGCACTTGGTGCAGCGAATTGAAAAGAAGAGAAGCCAGAGAGGAGAAAGATCCTCCAGCCTGCAGGGGAGTGGGCCAGGGGGTGGAAGCCATTCCTCACCGGATCTCTGCCCTCTCCCCACAAGCACACCCCGACCCCGATTTTTTTTTCCACGTCTTCATCTCTGTTGGGACTTTTCCAAAGAGTGAGTGAAGAAGACAGGACAAATGAGTAGGGAAAGAAAAGGGGGAAGGAAACAAAACGAATCCAAGCCCTGTTCAAAAATATCCAACGGCTTCCACAGGCCCAGCGTCAGAGGAGGCTCACAAATTTGGCTTTTATATTAGTTGAATGGAACAAACTCCTAACGACTCAAAGCCAACAAAAACAGCGCTCAGGCTTGGGTGCCTCTCCCAGCAGGCCCAGCCCTGCCATATCACCAAAAAACTCCAAAAGTGGGGAGGGTTTTGAAGGGCACTGAAGAAAGAGAACCCTCCCCCCAACTACACCCCCCAACACACACACACACCTCATTTTTCAGCCCTGGCGCCCACACCCCTGTTTTTTTTTCCTTTTTTCTTTTAAATAGAAAATATATATAATTAAATTTACAAAGACTATTTACAGTTTTAATTACAAACCTTGTGGGGGTGTTGGGCAGAGAGTTCTCTTTTAAAAAGCAACCTAAAAGTGAAATGGTTTCTAACGTTTTTTATTTAAAAAAATAAAATACGGAGTCTGTAGGGGCCCCACCCCGGGCGGAGGAAAGCGCCGCGCGGTTCCGGCCTGGGGGCGCCCCTCACACGGTGGTCTCGCCGTGCCGGCTGTTGGTGAGGCGAGTGTAGAACTTCCTCCACGAGTGCAGCGTCTTGCCCGACCAGATCCAGAAGCCCGACGTGATGCCCACGATGAGCGTCATGAGGTATTTGATCATGTAGACCGTGAAGTCGGGCGACATGCGCGGCGTGTAGTGCGCCGGGCACGGGATGGCCAGGCTCTTGCAGTGCTGGCTCACCCACGAGCGCTCCCAGTGCTCGCGGAAGGCCTGCTCGTAGAAGTAGCAAGCGATGACGATGGTGGCGGGCACTGTGTAGAGCACGGAGAAGACGCCGATGCGCACCATGAGCCGCTCCAGCTTTTCGGTCTTGGTGCCGTCGTGCTTCATGATGGTGCGGATGCGGAAGAGCGACACGAAGCCGGCCAGGAGGAAGGACGTGCCGATGAACAGGTACACGAAGAGCGGCGCTAGCACGAAGCCCCGCAGCGGGTCCAGGCTGTTGAGGCCCACGAAGCACACGCCGCTCAGCAGGTCGCCGTCGATCTGGCCCATGGCCAGGATGGTGATGGTCTTGACGGCCGGCACGGCCCAGGCGGCCAGGTGGAAGTACTGAGAGTTGGCCTCGATGGCCTCGTGGCCCCACTTCATGCCGGCTGCCAGGAACCAGGTGAGCGACAGGATGACCCACCAGATGGAGCTGGCCATGCTGAAGAAGTAGAGCATCATGAAGAGGATGGTGCAGCCCTCCTTCTTGGTGCCCTGCACCACCGTGCGGTAACCGTCTTCGGAGAAGCGCTCGTTGCACACCACGCGCTCCTGGAGCACGAAGCCCGCGATGTAGGCCACCGACACCATGGTGTAGCAGCCCGATAGAAAAATGATAGGCCGCTCTGGGTAGCGGAAGCGCTGCATGTCTACCAAGTACGTGGTGACAGTGAAGAAGGTGGAGGCGCAGCACAGCACCGACCAGGTGAGGATCCAGAGGCGCGCGAAACGCGTCTCCTCCTGTGAGAAGAACATGGAACCATCGGGCCGCGCGGGTTCGCAGGGCGCAGCACAATCACGCTCGCCCAGAAACTTGTAGCTGAGATAGGATGGCACCTTGAGGACGCGCGGGCAGTGGAAGGGGTGCTCCAGAGTGGCGTAGCGCGGGGGAGCGCCGCCGCCGCCCGGGCCACCCGGGGTGCCCCCGGCACCCGGCTGCAGTCCCGGCGGCGGCGCGGTGGTGAGTAGCGCGGGCGCTCCGTCCTCGGAGTGGTTCTGGCCCACGCAGATCTGCTCGGCGCCGTGGCGCGGGAAGTGCTCGCAGCGCAGGCGCTCGGGCCACTGAAAACCGAACTTGTTCATGAGCGCTTCGCAGCCCTGGCGCGCGCGCTCACAGATAGAGCGGCACGGCGGGATGGCCTGTTCCAGCACGGTGCACACGGGTGCATACATGGAGCACAGGAAGAAGCGCAGTTCGGGCGAGCACTGCACCTTCACCAGCGGATAGAACTGGTGCACCTCCAGGCCTGCGTCCTCCTGGTTCGTGTGGCCCAGAAGGTTGGGCATGATGGTCTGGTTGTAGGCGATGTCCGTGCACAGCGGGATGGAGATGGGCTGGCAGAAGCCGTGGTCCGGAATGGAGATGCCCTTCTCCCCGTGGAACTGGGCCGGCCCGGCGGCGGGCAGCAGCAGCAGCGGCAGCAGCAGGCGGGGCAGGGCGCTGCGGGGCCGCATGCTGGCCGCCGCCCCCCACCCGGCTCCTTGGCGCCCCCCCGCCCCCGCCCCCAACCCGGAGACTGCGCTCCTTCCCAGCCGCCGCCTCGCTGCGGCTGCCGCCTCCCGCGCCTCTTTGCAAACTTTGCTCGCGGCCGCAGAGTTGGGGAGGCCGGGCGGGGGAGGGGGCGGTGCGCCTGCCCGCTTGCTTGCCGCGGTCGGACTGAACCGCCGGAGACACCGCGCGCCGCTGCCCTCTCTCCTCTTCCTCCTCCTCTCGCCTCTCAGCTCCCCCTCTCCCCTCCCTTCTGCACCCAGCGACTTCTTTGTGCCTCCTCCAGCCCTCACCTCGGCCTCTCCGATCCCAATTAGTCGGTTTCAAGGGGGCCCCCGCTGGCGGCCCCGCCCTCTCCTCAGCCCCCCAAAAAAGGGATCCTTGAAACCGCCCCGTCGAGCTCTAAGCACCAACCCAAAATGTGCTTTCGGCCAATCAGATTTAAACCCGAGGACCAGGCCCGAGGGCTGGATTGGTCGACCACAACATAATGAGATCAGAAACCAGATGCCAACAAAACTTTCCCCCCCTTTTGCTTTTTAAAGAGACAAGCTATTATTATATTAAGGGATGTTTGCGCAGCCCGGGATTTCTCCGGAGTTGCCGCAGCGAGATCGGGGGACACTACTCGACCCTGGCTCACTCCTCTGCTCGGGCCGAGGCGCTCTGCCGGGCGGGGACTCTTTAAACCCTTGCTCCCGCCCCCGATCCTCGAACCCCACCTATTCCTAGTCCAATTTTTCAAATCGAGTGAAAAATCTCAAATTTAAAAATTAAAACAGACTTTAAAAAAAAAAACTAACAATTTACAAAGACCTTTTCCGTCTGCTCTTTCTGGAGCCCAGGCGAAAGTTTCACTTCACTTTACACGTAGACCCCTCGCCCTCCCCCTCCACACATCCTTAAAAAACCCTCTGAAAAATGGGAGCCTGTCTCTTTAAGAGACTCTTAAAGGGACGAGGACTCCGAGGCGTAATTGCCCCGTAGCCAGCACAAAGGAGCCCATTATGGTTCTTTGTGTTCGGTGGCACCTCAAAGTGAGAAAACTCAGGAACTCGGAGGCCCGGAGCTGGAGGGTTGGGGCGGGGGGCTTGGAGGGAGCGAGGAAAAGGAGAATGGCCCGGAGCTGCGGCTTCTCCCTCCCGCTTCTTCCGCGGCAAATCTTAATTGTGCAAAGTAAAGTTTAGTTGCCCTAAGGAGGAGGCCTTAATCGAAAGTTAATGGTGGGGGGCGGGGGGTGACGGGCAATTTTGAGTGAAGGGACGACTCTCTTAGGCCTGACGAACGTTTGGGGGAATTTTCCTTCTGCCTCCCCACCTCTATCTCCGCCCTCTAAAAGCTTCCAGATCCCGTCTCCAGGGCGAGAGGGGAGTTTTACTCAAATCTTAAGTGGTTTCACACCAGAGAGGGGTGGCGTGTGTGACGCGGGAGGAAACTGGGGGGTTGTGGTGAATTATCCCCTCCACATCTCTCACCTGGTAAGGGGTGGGGTGTGGCCAGCAGGGTTCCTGCTACTTTTAGAATTTTTTTTCCCTTCTGGGATTTTAACTTTGGGAAGGGGTCGAGGAGGAATTTGCATGTAAATCTCCTGGGCCTGATACTGGATGATGGATCAATTATTTTCTGTTGTCTCTCCCGAAGGACAGGGGAAAGGGGGGACTTAAAAAGAAGAAAGAAAATTGTTTAGAAAGCCCCTTTGCTTCACAGTATGGGCCAAATCCTCAGTCTGGTGAAATGTTTCTTGCTCCAATATAGAAAAGAATTGTTTTAAACAACAACAGCAGCAGAAGAAAAATAACAAAAAGAGGAAAGGAGTAGGGAGAAGGAAAAAATATTCTAAGTAGATGGATACAAAGGGATCCCGGTTTGACAGGATTCAAAAAAAAAATTTTTTTTCCTGATTGAATGAATGATATAAAGATGTTCCGGTTTCTTACAACTTGAAAATGTTCCTTATTACATTCTGGGGAAGTTGCCTTTTCCCTACACCAGGATGAAAGTTTTCCTTCAAGATTGGGGTGTAAGTGGGTGTCGGGGGGGGGGGGATATGCCTTTTTTTGTGCATCCCATTTCCAGCCTACCCATCTGTATTCCACCAGCAAGCCCATTTTCTCTCAGAGCAGTCTAAGAATGGGAATGTTGTCCTCTCTCTGCTCCATCTGAGCCTGAGCTTTTGGTCCTCAGATCTCCTGCCTAGTCCATCTCAAAGCATCTTGAGAGCCGGTACCAAACATGGAAGCTGAGCAGTGGAAACAAAAATGAATGACAGGCTCCCATACTCCATTCAGGAAGCTCGCAGTCTGATAGGAAATTGAGAGCAAATCTCCAATGTAAACGCAGCATCTTCAATTTCCTTCCATGACAAACCCGTTTTCCTGGCCTAGGGCCAGATCTGAATGACAGTTATCCCCTCTCCAGCCACCCCAAGGCAGACGGGGAGCTGGGGAGCTGGAAACAGGAAATAGAGGACAATCTTCTATTCACTCAGGCAACCTTTCATTCCTTCAACACACTTTTATTCTTATTTCAAACCACCATAATAGGGGCTATGGAGAATGTGGAAAAGGATGACAGCATCTGCCCTTCAAAAATTTATAGTAAGCCGGGGGCAGTGGCTCATGCCTATAATCCAGCACTTTCGGAGGCCGAGGCGGGCAATCACCTGAGATTTGAGACCAGCCTGGCCAACATAGTGAAACCCCGTCTCTACTAAAAATACAAAAATTAACTGGGCATGGTGGCGCATGCCTGTAATCCCAGCTACTCAGGAGGCTGAGGCAGGAGAATCGCTTGAACCCAGGAGGCAGAGGTTGAAGTGAGCTGAGGTCGCGCCACTGCACTCCAGCCTGGGTAACAGAGCGAGACTCTGTCTCAAAAAAAAAAAAAAAAAAAAAAGAATTTATAGTAGCCCAGAAGAAAAGTGATTCCACGAAGATGTTACACTTGTCTAGCATTTGTACATGAAATAAAGAGAAATCATGGTATTTCATGTTTACTCTTGCCTTTCATGTGAGGGACCTGAGTGTGAACAGGACCAGAACCTGCATCTTCAGATTACAGGCCTACCTACAGCACTTCTCATTCTGCCAACCTGCCTCTTGAGTACAGGAGCCCTGTAACTAAAGGATGTAATTTGTTATTTGATAGATACAGCACTTAGTTCTGAGTTTTTAAAAATTAGCTTGGGCAGGATGCAATGGCTCATGCCTTTAATCTCAACACTTTGAGAGACCAAGGCAGGAGGATTGCTTGAAGCCAGGTTTGAGACCAGCTGGGACAACAAAGTGAGACCCCTGTCTCTACAAAAATTTTAAAACATTAGCTGGGCATGGTGGTGCATGCCTGTGGTCCCAGCTACTTGGGAGGCTGAGGTGGGAGAATTGCTTGAGCCCAGGAGGTTGAGGCTACAGTGAGCTGCCATCATGCCACTGTGCTCCAGCCCAGGCAACAGAGTGAGACCTCTAAATAAATAAATAAATTAGCTTGGTCATTGACTTGGACCAGATTTGTAACTCTGCCACTAACTGTACAGCCTTGGAACAGTCACTTTACTTCTTTGAACCTCAGTTTTCCCATCTGCCAAGTAGGAATAAACCAACAGATTTTAAAAATGTGAGATTCCACATCCAAAATAATTTCAGAATGACAAAAATACATTTCATAATCATAAAGCGCCTCTTAAAACAAGAAGTTACATTTAATTAAATATTTATTCAGCAGGCATCCTGGGAGACCTAGGGTAATTGCTACCCTTTTTTTTTTTTTTAGATGGAGTCTCGCTCTGTCGCCCAGGCTGGAGTACAGTGGCACAATCTCGGGTCACTGCAACCTTCACCTCCCAGCTTCAAGCAATTCTCCTCTCTCAGCCTCCCAAGTAGCAGGGACTACAGCCGGGAACCACCATGCCTGGCTAATTTTTGTATTATTAGTAGAGACAGGGTTTCACCATGTTGGCCAGGCTGGTCTCGAACTCCTGACCCTGTGATCTGTCCACCTCGGCCTCTCAAAGTGCTGGGATTACAGGCATGAGCCACTGCGCTCAGCCAATTGCTACCCTTTTTTGAGCTCCTACTAAGTTCTGCACATGTATATGCCTACAAAGTGGGTATTGTTTTTTGTTTATAGATGAAGAATCCACCTTAGGTGAGATCTGGCAACTTTCCCAAAGTCACATAGTATGTGGCAGAGGTGAGATTGAAACCCAGGCCTGTTTGGCTCTTAAAGCTGTGTTCTGTCTCCTGCATCACATAGCCCCTAATGTCTGTAAGAATTGTGTGGTCTTATTCACTTAACAAATTTATGGTCAGGCACAGTGGCTCATGCTTGTAATTCCACTTTGGGAGGCTGAGGCAGGAGGGTCACTTGAGGTCAGGAGTTTGGAACCAGCCTGGGCAACATAGCCAGAACTCATCTCTCTTTTTTTTTTTTTTTTTTTGAGATAGAGTCTCACTCTGTCACCCAGGCTGGAGTACAGTGGTGCGATCTCAGCTCACTGCAACCTCCACCTCCTGAGTTCAAGCGATTCTCCTACCTCAGCCTCCTGAGTAGCTGGGATTACAAGCACATGCCACCACACCCAGCTAATTTTTGTATTTTTAGTAGAGACGGAGTTTCACTGTATTGGCAAAGCTGATCTCAAACTCCTGACCTCATAATCCGCCCACCTCGACCTCCCAAAGTGCTGGGATTACAGGTGTGAGCCACCATGCCCGGCCGCATCTCTTTAAAAAAAAAAAAAAAAATTACACTGAGTACCAGACCCAACCCCTTGTTCCTATGGAGCTCATGTCCTAGTGGGAGACACTCACGTTGACTGCACAGTCACTGATATGGATGTAAAAGTGCCACGGGATTAAGTGCTGTGAAGGGAAGATCTGTAGTTCTTTGAAAGCATAATTAGGGAGGGAATCTGACTGAGTCGGGGAGGGCAAGAGAGGCTGTGTGGTTGGAGTGAGGAGCAAAGTAGGACGAGGTAAAGAGGCCAGCAGGGATCAGAGTTGCAGGACCTCACAGATCATGTGTGAGGTGTTGGATGTAGAAACATGAACTCACAATCTAACAGGGAAACAGACATGTAAACAGACAAGGCAGGGACAGGCATTCCAGACAGAGGGAACATTGTGTGCAAGGGCGTGGTGGGGTGAAACAGATGGAATAGGGAGGTAGCACAAGACTTTGGCCCTATGAGAGTCCCACGTGCATCTAGGAGAACAATGGCAGAGGAGGCTTCAAGTAGTCAGAGATCTTGGATACCTTGCACACGGTCTGGGCTCCTGGAGATGAGGATATACTGGAGAGTTTTGGGAAAGGAAGGGGTCACATTTGCATTTTAACTAGTGCATTTGGGCAGTTTTGAGGAGCATCATGCCAGGAGCCTGAGATACCAGTTACAGATTGATCATAAGAGACCAGGCCAGAAATGGTGAGGGCAGGAACTGAGATGTGACAGTGCGAATGGTAAGGAGAGAGAGAGAGAGTAAGGGAAGAGATCAACCAAGGCTCTGACCTAGGTGCCCTAATGCCATTAACCAGGCTGGGAAATGCAGGGAAAGGGCAGATAATGAGTGCAGTCATGCAAGCCTGGTCCTATGGCACATCCAAGAGAAGGTGTCCAGAAGGCAGGCGAATAATCTAACTCAGTGCTCAGGTCAGAACTCTGGGCTAGATTTAGATCTGGCACCTTCAGCCTATGTCTGATGGTATGAGCGTGGCTAAGATCATCTAGAGAAGATGGATTGGGTGGGAAGGCCAAAGCTTTGGGGATGTCAACATTTAAAGGCCCTGGGGCCAATGAAGAGGGAGACTGAGAAGAGGTGTTTGGACCAGCAGAGATTCTAGCCAACATGAGGATGTCACAAGGTTTGTTTCTTCTGGGTCTGAGAGCTTCAAGTCAGGTTTTTGTGTTCTGTCTTTGTTTTTGTTTTTGAGACAGGGTCTTGCTCCATTGCCCAGGCTGGAGTGCAGTGGCTCGATCTCACTCATTGCAGCCTCTGCCTCCCTGGTTCAAGGGATTCTCCTTCCTCGAGTAGTTGGGATTACAGGTGTCCACCACTATGCCCACCTAATATATATGTATTTTTTATTTTTTTTTGAGACGGAGTCTCGCTCTATCCCCCAGGCTGGGGTGCACTGGCTCGATCTCAGCTCACTGCAAGCTCCGCCTCCTGGGTTCACGCCATTCTCCTGCCTCAGCCTCCTGAATAGCTGGGACTACAGGCGCCCACCACCATGCTCGGCATATTTTTTTGTATTTTTAGTAGAAACAGGGTTTCACCGTGTTAGCCAGGATGGTCTCAATCTCCTGACCTCGTGATCCGCCTGCCTCAGCCTCCCAAAGTGCTAGGATTACAGGCGTAAGCCACCATGCCCGGCTAATTTTTGTATTTTCAGTAGAGACAGGGTTTCACCATGTTGGCCAGGTTGGTCTCGAACTCCTGACCTCAAGTGATCTGCCCACCTCAGCCTCCCAAAGTGCTGAGATTACAGGTGTGAGCCACTGCACCTAGCCCAGAATTTTTATTTTTCTTATTTCAGTTGTGAGAATTAAATGAGACAGCATATGACACTCACTATGACCTGGTGCTAGGCTAAAAGCTTGGTAATAGTAGCTATTATTTTATCCAATAGATTATTGAGCACCTACTATATGCAAAGCAGATAGTCTGCAGAGACTCAGCCTCCAGCTTCAGGGAGCCTACAGTCTAGGGGGCCACATTCTGCTATCGCTCCCTAAGGAATATTTCTCTTTAGTCTTGGGCTTCTGCTGTGGGCTGGGAGCCTAAGTGTCCCCAGTGCACAGAAGTGCCACTTCTCCCCCAAACCCCAAAGTACCACTGTTAATCATGTCTGCTTACAAATCTGATATCTAGGACCAGGTGGAGTGGTTCACACCTGTAATCCTAGTACTTTAGGAGGCTAAGGTGGGAGAATTGCTTGACCCAGCCTAGGCAATATAGCCAGGCCCTATCTCTACAGAAAATTTTAAAATTATCCTGGTGTGGTAGCATGCACCTGTAGTCGCAGCTACTCAGGAGGCTGAAGTGGGTGGATCACTTGAGCCCAGAAGTTTGAGGCTGCATAAGCTATGATCGCCCCACCACACTCCAGCCTGGACACAGAGTGAGAACCCATCCCCCCCCCCCAAAAAAAAAATCTGATACCTGGGATAATTGTTGGGTACCTACTGTAAATCTGCTGCAGGGTCCATCCCCCTATTCTGCAGGATGGGCTTGGCAGGAGCAGAAATCTCAACCTAACGGGAAAGCAGAGAAAATAGCTGTTGGAGTGGAAAGAAACCTGGTCTGGGGCTCCAAATGTCTGGGCTGCAGGCCTGGCTCCAGCCCCACTGGCCCATTACCTTAGGCAAGTCACCGTCCCTTCCTTAGCTGCAGCTTTTTCATCTGTAGAAAGGGATCATAAAACGATTTATTGATTTTACCCTTGAGCCAGATGTAGGAGGCTGTGAGAATATGATGCTTGGATCATTGAAACTCTCCTTGCTTCATGCCACCCAAACAAGATGAAAGACTTGTGTGTCACAGATAAGTGAAATGACAGTCAGCAACATCCAACACACACAGGCGTGCTCAGGAGAGGGGAGGACGGAGAACTTCTCCCCGCTAAGGAAACCCGGGGAGATTGCCTAGGGCTCCCACTCCCCGAAAAATATCCTCCTGTCTCTGGCCTTTCACCTTCCCCCAGTCACAGTTTAGGTAATCACACATGTCCAGATTTCCTTGCACATTTTCCTCTAGAGCCCTTGCTTTCCAGAGAAGCCGTCCCCTCTCTCTGTCCTTGAGGGCTAATCTAAGGGACAATGCCTGGTATGGTGACTCCCAGGGGAATTCCCCCTGCTCCAGTAAGCCTGGCAGAGGACAGGTCCCCTCTTTGTTTCCTCAATTCTGGGTCAGTGTTCTTTCCTTTTCAAAGCACTGAGGTCCCTCCACCCTGAAGAGGGAAGGGCTATGTGTATCTGTTTAGGAGACAGAGATCAAGGAAGAGGACTTAATTTCAGATACTTTAGGAGCCTCAGTGGTTTTATTCTCTAAGCAAAAATATTCTGCTCTAAACGGGGTGGGTCCTAGACACTTCGTGGAAAACAGGTCTGAGCCTTCAGAGAATCAGTCTCCTTGGCTCCCCTCTCCCCTGACCCACACAGTATGCCTCTGCTTTAGGTGAATTCACCTTTCCTCCTCTCTCCCTGAACCTGTCCATCAAGAACTTGAATCCGCCCTCAGGTGAGGTATCAAATTCCTTCTCCCTGCACTCCATCCTCTATTTAGATCTCAGGGAAATGATGCTTAGAAATGGGCCACAGACCAGGCACGGTAGCAATCCCAGCACTTTGGAAAGATGAGGCTGGTGAATCACTGGAGCCTAGGAGTTGGAGACCAGCCTAGGCAACATGGCAAAACTGTCTCTACTAAAAATAAAAAAATCTTAAAAATAAAAATAGCCTGGTGTGGTGGTGCATGCCTATGGTCCCAGCTAATCAGGAGGCTGAAGTGGAAGGATCACCTGAGTGGAGGCTGCAGTGAGCTGTGATCCTGCCACGGCACTCTGGCCTGGACAATGGGAGTGAGACACTATCTCAAAAAGAAAGAAAAAAAGAGAAGGAGAGAGAAATAAAGTAAGAGAGACACAGAGAAAGAGGAGAAAGAGAAAGAGGGAGAAAGAGGAAGGAAGGAAGAAAGGAAGAAAGGAAGGAAGGAAGAAGGAAATAAAGAAATGGGCCACCAAATAATCAGGAGACCTAAGACTCCTGGAATTCCAATTCCTGACAACTTGTAGGTTCCTTCAGTGCACCCTGCCCCACCCCTGCCAAGTTCCAAGGCTGCCCCTGGCTTTGGGGCAGAGGAGGAAGGAGACTTAGCAGAGCATAGCTGTTACCCCTTTATCTATCCAATATCCTTCTTCAAGGTCTCTGGCAGGCAAAATGGGCCATAAAAGGATTAAACAGATGTAACAGATGATCTATTAATTAAGGGCCTTAATTGGCCCAAGCCTGGGCTGAGCAAGACCAAGGTGTGGGCTGCTCAGAGCCAACTGGGGAAACGGGATCTAGAAAGCCAGTGCTAGGTTTGGCTAGTGAGGTTCTTGGGTGACTCTGCCTTCTAGAACAGGAAATAAATGTCCCTGGGAATGAATGGTTTTGATATTTTGTCTTCCAGAACATTTTAGAACCTAATGCCAAAGGGAGAGGAATAGGGAAGCCTGAATCATAGCTCTGTAGATATGGAGGGGTCCTTGGGGTGATGGGTGTGGGGGTGCTCCCTTGGGAGGGAGGAAAAGGTAGGTTGGCTTCCCAGCTGGAGCTCCCCTCCTGCTCCAGCGGAGCCCCACTCTTCCACCCTGGCTGCCCCCCTCCCATCTTCTCATTCTGCTCTTTCTTTTCCCCCTTCCTCCTTTTCTACTCCTCCTTCTCCCTCTTGCTTCTCCCAGAATGTCTCTCCTTTCTCTCCAGGCTGGGCCACCTCACCCCCTCCCCTTCCCCTTTCCTGTAACTGAAGCTGTTGTTGGGAGTTGGAGAAGCTGGGCTGGTTTGAAAGGAGGCCCTGCTGCTTTTCAGGGAGGAATTGAAACTGTGGAGCTGGGGGTGAGGGGAGGCAGCAGAGGGGGAGGGGGGTGACTTGAGAAATCAAAGCGGCTGCAACTCCATCTGGGAAACCAACTTTGATTTACTAGCAAGGACCTGGCTCTCCCACTACCCCCACCCTTGCCCACTCCCCCTCCTTCCCTGGACTTTGCTTTGTGGTGATAACTGGGGGATGGGGGGACGGACCCCCTCCCAACCTGGAAGCCTGCTCTTGCCCTGGGAGGACCGGCCTAGAGGAAGAAGGCCTGTGGGACTCTGCTCAGTCAGGCTGCAGATGCGGCTGAAGGGGGCCCAGCATCTCAGGAACTGGGTAGGAGAATGGATACCCCTGGGAAGGAGGAAAGCCTATTGGCCAGGCAGCCTGGCCCAGGCAGACTCAGCCCTGCTCTGGCTTGGGGTGACCCCCTCCCTGAGATGTGGGGCTGGGATGGGGGCACAGAGGAAGAAGGCCAGAGCTTTTTCATTTATCTATGGCCTTCCCCTCAGAACTGGGGGGCTTAGGGGCTAGGGCTGCCTGGTAAGAGCCAAGAAAAGAAAATGACTGAGAAGGAAAAACGAAAATCTATTGTAATAGACTATTTTGTGTTGAAATTCAATGTGAGCTATGGAGGACATTGGGTTCTGGTAGGGACCTGAGGCCATTTTGTGTGGAAGTGCCACCTTTCTCCTCCCTTCCTCTCTTGTACCCTCTGTTTCACTTTTCTTCTCCTCTGTCTAATTCTTAAACCCCTCAAGGTTGAAGGCGCTCTCTAACCAAACCCCTGCAATCAAAATAGGATCCCCAAGGTCCTAAACCCCCGGGGCCAGGGCGGAAATTCAGAACAAAATGAGTCATAACTTCAGGAAATGCTTATTCATGTTGTCGGCTGACTCCATCCAGTCCTCTTTGGTGGGGTGGTGAGTTTAAATCCCTGGACTCCTGGGTGCTAGGCAGAGCCCCCCTTCTCCTAAGCCTCCATCACAGCAGCATTTTTCAGGGTTCAGCATCCAACTTTCAGGACTAGCTCTTAGGAGAGAAAGGGACTAATTCAGCACAAATCTAACCTTTTCCGAGCTCACTGCAGTGTCTGGGACTGCCCCATTAGAGCTCCTGCCCAGGGACAAAGTTTCTGAAAGCTGAGTCCACGTGCATCAGGATTATGGCAGGAGGGGAAATGGGAACTGGGGTTTGCCTGTTAGGAATATAGATTCCTGGGCCCTGCCCACTGATCCAAATATACCATCCCCAAGTGATTCGTATGTGCACTCTAAAGCTATCTGCTTTCCAAACCTCCAGACCATTCAATTAGCTTTCAGAGCCCTAGTTACTTTTTTTTTTTTCTCTTCCAGATGAGGTCTTGTTCGGTAACCCAGGCTGAAGTATAGTGGCACGATCACAGCTCACTGCAGCCTCAAACTCCTGGGCTCAAGAGATCCTCCCACCATTCCCACCTCCTTCCTCCAAAAACCTCACCTCTCAGCCTCCCTTGCAGCTAGAGCTCTGGATGCAAAATGTGCTTATTTGAGATTTGGAAGGTGGAAGGGAAATGAGGTCATGTTCTTGCTGCCGTGGCTATTTCTAGTGATCCTGAGGTGCAGTTACCTTGGCTTAGTTACAAAGGAAGCCTTTTTTTTTTTTTTTTTTTTTTTAGATAGAGTTTCAGTCTGTCCCCCCAGGCTGGAATACAATGGTGGGAACTTGGCTCATTGCAACTTCCCCCTTTCGGGCTCAAGCGATTCTCGGGCCTCAGCTTCCTAAGTCGCTGGGATTACAGGTGTGCACCATCACACCCAGCTAATTTTTGTGTGTTTAGTAGAGACGGGGTTTTGCCATGTTGGCCAGGCTGGTCTCAAACTCCTGGCCTCAAGCGATCTGCCCGCTTTGGCCTCCCAAAGTGCTGGGATTACAGGCATGAGCCACTGCAACCGGTCCCAATGGTAGCCTCTTGATCCCCCTACCTGCTTGTGGCAGAGGTAGCAGTTTCTACTGGAGGCTCATCTCTGTGGCTTCGTGACAAAGTCTACTCCTCCAGGCCATCCAAGTTTCACAAACACCTAGTTTCCTGCTTGTTTTAGTCGGCTTGGGCTGCCATAACAAAATACTACATATTGGATAGCTTAAATGACAGAAATTTATTTTCTCATAGTTCTGGAAGCTGGAAATCTGAGATCGGGATGCCAACATGGTTGGGTTCTGGCGAAGGCTTCCTTCCTGGCTTGTAGATGGCCACCTTCTCAGTGTTCATGTGGCCTATCATTGGTGTGTGTAGGTGGGGAGAGAGAGAGATTTCTCTCTGTTCCCCTTATAAGGCCACCAATCCTATCAGATTAGGGGTGGGGACCTTCCAACCTCGTTTAACATTAATTACCTCCTAAAACCCCTATCTCCAAATACAATCACATTGAGGGTCAGGGCTTTAACATATGAATTTTGTGGGGCCATAATTTAATTTGGTCTATATGTATTGCTTTTTTTTTTTTTTTTTTTTGAGACAGAGTCTTACTCTGTCGCCCAGGCTGGAATGTGCACTGATGCGATCTCGGCTCACTGCAGCCTCGACCTCCCAGGATCAAGCAATCCTCCCATCTTGGCCTCCTGAGTAGCTAGGAGCACAGACACATGCCTGGCTAGTTTTTTCTATTTTGGTTAGAGATGGGGTTTCATCACGTTGCCCAGGCTGGTCTGGAACTCCTGAGCTCAAGTGATCCACCCGCCTCGGCCTCCCAGACTGTTGGGATTACAGGCATGAGTCACTGCACCTGGCCTGAATCTCTTTTTTGATAAAACACCTAGAGCCATTCCACTACTGTAAATCCTTGAAGTCCCCTTCTCTGTGGTGCTTCCCTGATACCACCCCTGTCCTTTCCCTGAGTTGATGTTTATCTTACGGCAGTTAGCATGTGGCATGTGTTACCTACATATGTCTAACTACAGCCTCCCCACCGCCCAACAAGATAATCTCTTGAGGGCAGAGGCTGTGTCTTAGTTTTTGTGCATACCTTAGTGCCTTGCACATCATAGGCACCCAAGAAAAAATTGTTAAATGAATCAATGCTCTCTGTAAATAGGGCAAGGTCTGAAGAACTCCCTGAGCTGGGTAATCTAGAGACACAAGCATCCTGCCCTGGACAGTGAGCCCAATTCCCTTTCCATACATTCTGCCCTGCCTCTGAAACCCACACTTAGGGAGGGGAGAAGCTCAGCTCTGAGGATGAAAAATGAGCAAGGTTTCTAGGATCCAGATTTCTAGTCTCCAGTTTTGACAAGTATCTAGTTTCTCAAAGCCACATTTAATTACAAATATGCCCTGTCCCTACAACAACAACAACAAAAAATTAGCTGAGCATGGTAATGCACACCCATAATCCCAGCTACTGGGGAGGCTGAGGCAGGAGGACCTCTTGAGCCCAGGAGGTCGAAGCTGCAGTGAGCTGTGATTGCAGCACTGCACTCCAGCCTGGGTGCCAGAGCAAGATCCTGTCTCAAAACAAAGCAAACAAACAAAAACAAATCTATTCTGATCTCCAATCTGAGAAGGGGTGAAGTGACAAATAAATCTGACATCATTGTGAGAACCCATGAAGTGGACGTAGGACACCTGAATGCTCATGTCCTGGTCTTGGTGCTTAATGCTTTTCTGACCTTCAGTGAATCTTTTTACTTCTTTGAGTATCAGTTTCTCCATCTGAAGAATGGGCACAATAAGTCTGTCCTGTTCCCTGTGAAGTGAGGACGGAATGAGAAACTGGATTTGTAGGGACAGTTGCTTTGGGAAAGGAAGCTCAGATGGTACATGCTGCTCTTTAACCCGGAAGCAGAATATTAGCCAGAGGTCAGCCTGGGAGCCTGGACACAGGCACCTAGGAGAGACCTAGTCACGAGGCAGCATGCTAGGCAGACCACTGTTCTGGACTTGGACTCAATGGATTCAGCTCTGCTTTCTCACTGCATTCCCTGAGATAGGTCACTCTCCCTTTCTGAAGCTCCGACTCTTCATCGATAAGATAGGGACACTAATCTTCTCTTGAAGGGTGGGGAAGATAAGATGAAGCGGTAAGTGACTTCACATAGTGGATGCTCAATATAAGCCTTTAGTGTTGGTTTTTCCTGCTCTCCCTAGATCAGGCAGAGGCAGCTGGAGAAGGAAGTTTGCCAGGGAGTTGGGGCAGGTGTCAGACTTCTAAGACCCTGGGGTTGGTTGCTTTCTCCCGTGACTGGATCACTGATTAATCCTTGAGGAATCTCGAGGCCTAAGGGTTGGTAGTCTAGAGGGACAAATATGTGAATGCTGGTTAAAGAAAGAAAAAATCTACAAGGGACTTCAGTTTTGGGGACAGATTGATATAGCCTCTTTGAAGCTGGGGCTGACCCAGTCACTCTGCAAGCATCTGGTTGTGCATACCTTAGTGCCCCCCCTCCAAACTCTTCCAAACATCTCTAAGGGTCCCAAAAGGGTAGAAACGGACTCATTCAGAAGTGAAGAAAGAGATCAGGGCCTCAGCTCTCCATAGCTCCTGTCAGGCCCCTTGGAAGGAGCCTGAATGTTGGGGCGGCTTGTAGGGGGGACTCCAATGATGGAACCGGGAGAGGCAGTTCCTACCTTGTGGATGGGGTCACTAGGAAGGGAAGAAAAACCCTTCCCTCCTCTCCCTGGGAAGCTTTCCTTCCCTGCAGCTGGTGCCCCAAGGATCCCCGCCCCCCTATCCCAGGCCCTTCCCTTAGAGAGAGCCTGCTGAGCCTGGAATGAGAAGAATCTGAACTACAAACAGACCTCCCAGAGGCACCCCCAACTCTTCTCTAACCACTCCTAGCCAGCAAAAGGCTGGCTTCCTGGAGCGGAGGCAGGACTGGGGTTTGGGCCTTGGAGAAGGGGCCTAGGTGGGGGCGGTGGGGGGATATTTTTTCCTGGAGAGAGAGGGGAGGGAAAGGTTGAGGTCAATATAGGGACTAGGTCATACAAGAACCATTTTCCAGGCAGGGCACGGTGGCTCAGCACTTTGGGAGGCCGAGGTGAGCAGATCACTTGAGGCTAGGAGTTTGAGACCAGCCTGGCCAACATGGTGAAACCCCGTCTCTACTGAAAATACAAAATTAGCCGGGTGTGGTGACAGGCGCCTGTAGTTCCAGCTGTTTGGGAGGCCGAGGCACAAGAATCACTTGAATCCAGATCGCGCCACTGCACTCCAGCCTGGGTGACAGAGCGAGACTCCATCTAAAAACAAACAAACAAACAAAAAACCCACCATTTTCCAAACCAAAAATCATCAGAACCAGCAAGAATATACTTGCAGGGGCCATGAAATTGGGGGTGTGAAATTAAGCCTGCCCCAGAATGATCCAAGCTATGAGGTCTGTGCCCCAAGAGTGACAATCAATTGCCCAAACCCAAATACAACCTAGGAAGACAGAAAGAACCTGTTGGCGCCCCTGCCCCCACCTCCACCCCCACCCCCTTGGCCTCTCTCTCTTCCTGTCTGAAACATTCAGTTGAGGTGGCCTCCAGGGACACGCTCTCCCAGCCCTGTCTGGGCTGCATAACTGAGTCTGAGAAGCCTGTGAATGGGCTTTGGGGAGTTGGGGGCAGGGGTTGGAAGCAGAGGGAAGAAGGAGAGACCAGCCAAAAGGACAGATGGCACAGAGCCAGAGGAGCCCCTCATGCCTGCCACACTTCCCCAGACCCTGGCCTTCTGCCCACTGTCCCCCTAGCATCCCTCCTCTCACCTGGACCCAGTTTGGGGCTTTGATGTGAGTCAGCCAGGGCTGTCAGTGCCCAGGGATGCCAGGCAGTGTACCAGTGGGGGAACCCTGGGGAGGGGACCAGGGAGGAGAGGCTGCTGGAGCTGGAAGCTGCCTTAGGCACGATGACCTCTTTGCAGGGGCCTCTCTCTCCAGCTTGTATAACACAGCTCCTGCCAAGGGTGGTATAGAAAGGCACAGAGCCCACAGCGGGCTGGGGAAGGCCGCTGAAAAGGCAGCTTAAGGGCTTCCTGCTGGGTGAGATGGATTAGGGGCCTGTGGGGAGGGAGCCGGGCAGTGAGAAAGGCACCGGCCCAGCGCCAGAGCCCCTTGGCCAAGACCCTCTGGGAGCAGGAGGCCCTGGGTGTCTGGCAGGAGGCAGTCAGATCAGCATCCTCCACTTGGCCGAGGGGCTGGGAGGATGGGGACCCAGCCAGGGCAACGCACAGGGATGGGGAGCTAGACCCCAGGGCCCCCAAAATAGAGGGGGGAAGGAACGGAGGAGACATTTCTCGATGAACAAGTGGACTTCTAGCAGGAAAAGGGAGGAGAGGGAAAGAACTGACTTGCCCAGCGATTCTACCCGTGTCGTCCCGCTGCCTCTCAGAGTGAAGGTGTCATCCCAGAGGTTTTCTGCTGGGAGGGGAGGGGACAACCCTTCCTATCCTCCAGCCAGCCCTCTACTTCTCAAGGACCCCAGTGTGGAGCTGAGAGAAGGGGACCCACATGGTCCTAAAGTTTCCACACAAGCATTGATTTAGGAGAAGAGTCCAGGTGGCCACTAACACAAGCTGTGCTATTCAGAAACCCTGGGTGATACCTTGGACGGTGACAGTCTCCGGCTGGTTTTGCTCTGGCCTTGGGCTCCATTTGTGTAGTCCATGAGATGGGATCTCTGAGGCCACACCATGGAGTGGGATGAGCATTGGCAGAGGTGTCAGGGGATCTGACTTAAGCTCTTGGAATCTTGGTTTTTTTCACCAAATATAGAAAAGAAGAGTCTGTTCCATTGATTAGTGTATCATTAAGAGATGACACGTGGCCCAGAGTTGTGGCTCGCGCCTGTAATCCCAGCGTTTTGGGAGGCTGAGGCGGGTGGATCACTGAAGGTCAGGAGTTTGAGACCAGCCTGGCCAACATGGTGAAAGCTCATCTCCACTAAAAATACAAAAATTAGCCAGGAGTGGTGGCAGGTGGTAGTCCTAGCTACTCAGGAGGCTGAGGCAAGAGAATCACTTGAACCCAGGAGACGGAGTTCGCAGTGAGCCGAGATTGTGCCACTGCACTCCAGCCTGGGCGACCAAGTGAGATTCTGTCTCAAAAAAAAGAAAAAAGAGAAAGAGATGACACGTGCATTGTGGAAATTGCAAAGTGTGATATGGACATGAGGTATCACTATCCCTGAAGTGCTTGTGTGTGTGTATCCATCCTTTTGATGGATGTTCCAGGGGAGGGGAGGGAACACACTGAGAACCAGGGACTGCCATACGGGATGCGTTGCATCTTTCCATATCTTCACAAGGATTTTGAGAGGATGATATTGTCCCCATTTTACAGATGAGAAAACCGAGGCTCAATAGCTGATATAATTTGCCCAAGTTTATAGAAGCTCATAAAAGGGGGCATTTGAATTAGAAAGCAAGATTCTCAGGTCTCTAACAGGTTATGTGGCCCCAGGGTCTGGAAGCATTATTCGTAGGTCTCTATGTTTAGAGCAAAGATTTCCCCAAAGGTTTGAGTCCTTCTTCTCCCTCTGATTAGGCTCAGTTAGGAACTAACTTGGATTCACAAAATCCATCTCCCCAGAGTACAAAGGGTTAGGGAGGGTTTGCAAAGTGGGTGAGAAAGTCTGAAATGGGCCCAGATGACCAGATAAGATACACGTGGCCACTGGGGACATTCTCTAGAAGGGGCTCCAGGGATGGGTACTTCAGCCTCAGGGCATCCGTGGATCAGAACTGCCCTGTCTCCCATCTCAGCGGGGCCAGCCCCCTTCTTTGTGCTCTTTTTTTTCCCACAGTCCAGCAAGGGGGGTACTGGGATCCCAGGCCCACCCCCTCCTGCTGGGCAGCACCCCATCAACCCCCACATAAAAAGCTTGAGAGTGGAGAAGGAGGGGGGCATTCTCACTCTGAGGAGGCCTCGGCACCCTTCTCCCTTTCTGGGGAACAAGAAACTTGCTGATGGCTTGGGCCCCTTCCCCAGCCCCTGGCCCCAGCCCTGGCTCCCCCAGACAAAAAGCTGCTTTACATGAGAAGAGCGGGCTGGCCTGGCCTTACCCGGGCACTCAAAGAGGCGGTAGCCCCTGACAGCCGCGAGACTGCCCCTTCCCCCACGCCGAGGCCTCGTTTAGTTGCAATTAGCAATTCTTTGCATATCCCCCCACGGGGCTGAGAGGGACGCTCGCCCTCACCTCCCAAACCCAGCCTGCAACCTTCCGAAGCCTCCCAGCCACGGCTCCCATCACTCTCCTCCCTCCTCCCTCCTCCCTAGTCTCCTCCTCGCTGCCCCACCCCCAGCTTGCAAACTAGCTCATTGGCTTCCTGAGTTCTCCAAAGAGGGAGGCACCCAGAAGGTCCAAACCTAGGGTGCTCAGGGTCAGGGTGGGGGTGACCCCCTCCTCAATCCACACTGCCCCTTCCCTCCTCCTTTCCCACTTGCCACCCCCTCTCCAAATCAGGCATAGCTTTTGGATCACTGGGAGGGGAAAGATAGAGGGAAAAGACGTTTTCAGAAGGAGACCTGGGGCTCACGCCTGTAATCCCAGCACTTTGGAAGGCCGAAGAGGGCGGATCATGAGGTCAGGAGTTCGAGACCAGCCTGGCCAGCACGGTGAAACCCCTGTCTCTACTAAAAATACAAAAATTAGCCAGGTATGATGGCGCACACCTGTAATCCCAGCTACTCGGGAGGCTGAGGCAGGAGAATCACTTGAACCTGGAAGGCAGAGGTTGTAATGAGCCGAGATCACGCCACTGCACTCCAGCCTGGGCGACAGGGGGGAAAAAACAACAACAACAAAACAACAACAACAAAAAAAAGAAAGAAACAGATCTGAGGGTAAACTGGTGGCGTAGAGGTTCGGGGTGCTTGAGGAGGGGAGGAGGCTCTGTCTCGGAGGGAGTCAGGGACTCACCTCTTCTCAGGCTGGTGGGCCTCTCCTTCATTCAGAAGGGCTTCTCTGCAGGGCTAGGGACCTAGAGCCCTCTGATGCCACACCAGCCAGGCAGTGGTAGGGTGATGCAGCTTTGGAAAATGACTAAGAGGAAATAGAACCCCAGAGCTCTGTTTAGGCTCACACAAATCCACTCCTCAGTATTTGGTCCACCTGAGGTGGGCATGGGGGTGGGGGTAGGGTAGGAGAGGGAGAGTCAGGAACATCTTCAAGTCCTTGATCCACATTTGTTGTCCCCAGGGCCCTCCCCTCCACTCCCCCAAGTCTCTCGTGGACTTTTCCTGTCCCCACCAAGGGGAGCCCCTGGTACAGCGGGTGCTCTAGAGCTGGCGGAGAGCAGGGGACCAGCGAGGCCTGCACTCCCCACACCCACAGGACCTTCCTTTCCCTGTGGACTGAGACCAAGCATCCCTGGGGGAGAAGACCCCTTCTTTCAGCAATCCCATCCTTCAATTCTGCCCTGGCCTTAAGTGGGGGTCTGTGGGGAGTGGGGTATGATGTGCAACAAACACTTGTGGTCTACCTGGTAGTTAAGGGGCAGAGCAAGGCAGAGGGACTAAGCCCCCTCCCCTCGGGTCATCTCAGCTCCAAGTGTGGCTTTTATGGAGGACTCATGGATTCCTGGCTGGTATGCTGCTGGTGAGGGACATCTCCTAGGGGTCTCTAGGATTTATGAAAGGAAGAAGGCAGGACTGATTTAGAGGCATAGCAGAGGCTCATCGTTGAGCTGAGATGCGCTGGGTTATTTGGGGTGGTCCTCTCCCCATTTTAAGTATTGTAGTGTACCCTGCACTAGGGGGTGGGCAGGCATGGCTTAGGTTTAAGAGATAAAGGAGAAAGATCTGGCTCCTTTTGAGAGGTGAAGCTAGCTGGACTTCCTGGGTGGAGTGGGGACTTGGAGAACTTCTTGGCTAGCTAAAGGATTGTAAATGCACCAATCAGCACTCTGTAAAAATGCACCAATCAGTGCTCTGTGTCTAGCTACAGGGTTGTGAATGCAGCAATCAGCACTCTGTAAAATAGACCAATCAGCAGGATGTGGGCAGGGACAAATAAAGGAATAAAAGCTGGCCACTCCCCCAATTCCCACTCCCACTCCCAGCCAGCAGCAGCAACCCGCTTGGGTCCCCTTCCCTGCTGTGGAAGCTTTGTTCTTTCGCTTTTCCCCATAAATCTTGCTGCTCTTCACTCTTTGGGTCCATGCCACCTTGAAGAGCTGTAACACTCACTGCGAAGGTCCACGGCTTCATTCTTGAAGTCTGTGAGACCAAGAACCCAAGAAGCCTGCAAGACCAAGAACCCATGGGAAGGAACCAACTCCAGACACACTTTTAACAACCTGTGATGGGCTCTCAAAACTCACATCTTAGGCTGGCGTGGTGGCTCACGCCTGTAATCCCAGCACTTTGGAAGGCCAAGGTGGGTGGATCACGAGGTCAGGAGATCGAAACCATCCTGGCTAACATGGTGAAACCCCGAATCTACTAGAAACACAAAGAAATTAGCCAGGCATGGTGTTGCCCCTGTAGTCCCAGCTACTCAGGAGGCTGAGGCAGGAGAATGGTGTGAACCCGGGAGGCGGAGCTTGCAGTGAGCTGAGATCGCGCCACTGCACTCGAGCCTGGGCGACAGAGCGAGACTCAGAAAAAAAAAAAAAAACCTCACATCTTTGGAACCTGGCCTGACATCTCAGAACCAGGGAGAAAACTGCAGATTGACTCTCAAAGAAGGGGTTCATTGGAGGCCTCAGGTGTTTCTAGAGAAGGAATCACTCATGATTATTTCCTAGGGCATTTGCCTCCCTTTCCCTTCAGAAGTCCCCAGCCATTGTTTGGGAAGAAAAAGTGCCATTTGTTTTTTGTTGTTTTGAATTTTTAATTTTTAAAATATTTATATTTTATTTAAAAAAATAGAGACGAGGTCTCACTATGTTGCCCAGACTGGCCTCGAACTCCTAAGCTCAAGCAATCCGCCTGCCTTGGCCTCCCAAAGTGCTAGGATTACAGCCGTGAACCACTGCACCCAGCCTAAAAGTGCCCTATAAATGAAAGAAGGGATGTAAGTTCCCAGCTGGAGGTGAGGGGGTGGAAGAGGTAACTAGGAAAGCGAGAACTGAGGTCCTAGCCGATGGGAGAGAGGCACCATCTCGGGCTTCCTCCTCCAAATCTATCCCTGAGGCTTTCACTACAAGCCTGGATTCCAGTTCCTCACCAGGGCCGGGCGAGGCTGGGCTTCTGGACCCCTGGGACCCTGCCTCATTCAGCTTGCTGAGAAGTTCTGGGTCTCTGGACCTGTGAAGCCCTCGTGGCCACCCACCTCCCCTGGGAGGAAGGAATTGAATGGGGGTCAAGTGTTGGGAGGTCTGGACAGGAAGCAGTTGTGAGCCAAAGGCAGGAAATGCTCCTTAGGAGCTGTCCTCCCACAGCTAACGCCTCTGAGATTGTTCACAACCCTCCCCTCCAGAGCAAGGAAATGGGGACGGAGGGAGAAGGAGCCAGGGGCCCTGCCACTCACTGCCACCTCCCATTCCTGCTCGCCAATTTCCTTAGTCTGTCCAGGTCCAGACCCTCCCCAGCCTGAGGTGTCTGGAGCTCCATCCGGCTGAGAGCCCCTCTGTCTGGTCCCACAGTCAAGGCGCTCACAGTTTGTGGTCAGCAGGCCTTGTCTCCCTCCACTCACCTGGGAGCACTGGGCACCCAGTCCCACTGCTGGCTGGCCTTGCCTCCCTGGCCTTTGCTGTTTTGGCCTTCGCGTTTCCCTCTGCTCTTCTCCCCAGGGCAGAGTCCCACAAATCTTTAGAAATACAGTGGAACCTGGAATCCGCTGAGACAGCTTCCCTGAAACTCTTTCCCTCAGGAGTTCCCGCCTCTGAGTTCCTACACCAAGTTGTTCTCACTTCTTAAAACACAGACCACATGTTCCCCTGCTTTAGAATATTCAAATGATCCTGTCTGTCTTCCACTGAGCTGAGAGTTCCCAGAGCAGCTCTGCCCCACAGAAATAAGATGGAAGTCACAGATGCCATTTAAAATGTTCTATCCAGCCTGGGCAACATAGTGAGATCTCACCTGTTAAAAACAAACAAAAACCTACATAAAAGTTAGCTGGGTACAGTGAGGCATACCTGTAGTCCTAGTCCCAATGACTCAGGAGGCTGAGGCAGGAGGATAGATTGAGCCCAGGAGTTTGAGGCTATTGTGAGCTATAGGAAAATTAATTTTTTGAGACAGGGTCTCACTTTGTCGCCCAAGCTGGAGTGGAGTGGTGTGAACACAGCTCACTGAAGCCTCGACCTCCTGGACTCAGGCAATCCTCCCCCACCCTCAGTCCCCACAAGTAGCTGGGATTGCAGGTGTGTGCCACTATGCCCAGCTAATTTTTGTATTTTTTGTAGACACAGGGTTTCACCACGTTGCCCCGGCTGGTCTCGAACTCCTGAGTTTAAGCGATCCGCCCGCCTTGGCCTCCCAAAGTGTTGGGATTACAGGCGTGAGCCATCGTGTCTGGCTAAAATTAATTTTAATAATATATCTTATTTAACCCAATAGATCCAAAATATTATCATTTCCATGTGTAATCAATATAAAAGTTGTTAATGCTATATTTTACATTTTTTTCAAAAAATCTTTAGAATTCAGTGTGTATTTTGCACTTACAGCGCATCTCAACTTGGATTAGTCGTGTGCTCTGCAGTCATGTGGCTGGTGGGTAGTATATTAGCACAGTTCTAGAGAACAGGGATGGAGCCCTGTGTCTATACTTAACATTAAGTCCAGATAATGTCTTGTTTTAAAAGCCCAGTTGTTTGGCCAGGCATGGTGACTCACACCTGTAATCCCAGCACTTTGGTAAAAGGTGAAAGATTTATACGATCTGAAGAGAAACCTCCCAGCACTTGGGGAGGCCGAGGCGGGTGGATCACCTGAGGTCAGGAGTTCGAGATCAGCCTGGCCAACATGGCAAAACCCCGTCTCTACTGAAAATACAAAAATTAGCCGGGGGTGGCTGGGTGCAGTGGCTTACGCCTGTAATCCCAGCACTTTGGGAGGCTGAGGCAGGCAGATCACCTGAGGTCAGGAGTTCGAGACCAGTCTGGCCAACACGGTGAAACCCTGTCTCTACTAAAAATACAAAAAATTAGCCAGGCATGGTGGTGGGCACCTGTAGTCCCAGCTACTCAGGAGCCTGAGGCAAGAGAATCGCTTGAACCCGGGAGGTGGAGGTTGCAGTGCGCCGAGATTACACCATTGCACTCCAGCCTGGGCAACAGAGTGAGGCTCTGTCTCAAAAAAAAAAAAAAAACAAAGCCCGGTTGTTGGAGTCAGACTGCTTGGGTTTGAACACTGGCTCAATCACTAGCTGTGTGACCTTAGACATGTCCCACAACCACTCTGTGCCTTAACTGTCTCCTCTGTAAAACAGGCCTAACAACTCTCATAGAATTGCTGTGAGGATTAGGTAAAGAACTTAGATCAATGCCTGACATACAGTAGGTGCTCACTAAAGGTTGGCTGTCTTCGTCTTTGCAGGTTGCTAACCTTGGCCCAAAACAATTATTTATTTATTTATTTATTTATTTATGACAGGGTCTCTCACTCTATCACCCAGGCTGAAGTGCAGTGGGACGATCTCAGCTCACGGCAACCTCCATCTCCTGGGCTCAACAGGTCCTCCCACCTCAGCCTCCTTGATAGCTGAGACTATAGGCACATGCCACCATGCCTGGCTAATTTTTAAGTTGTTTGTAGAAAAGAGGGTCTCACCATATTGCCCAGGCTGGCCTGAAACTCTTGGGCTTAAGCCATCCTCCTGCCTCCCAAAGTGCTGGGATTACAGGCCTGAGCCACCATGCCAGGCCTCTTGCCCCAAACAATCGTTTGCTGGAAGATTAAATGAGAAAAATAGTGCCTTGCCCTCCAGCCGATTGAGGCAGAAGTGAGAGCTGGGTGGGGCCAGTGAGTTTTGTCTGGAGAAGCTGGAATAGGATGGAAGAGGCGCGGGCTGTGGGTGGCGGGAGGCTGTCTGTGGGGCGATATGGAGGTTTACAGCTGGGCTGCCACGGAATTTGGAAACTAACATCAGCATAAGGCCTGGATGATTCATTGCTGCAGCGAAGCTTCTGGGGTTCAAAGAAGGAAGGTCTAGAGGGCTGGAGCCTGCAGAAAACGCTTCAAGGAACAGCGTGAGGTTTGAAAAGCCAGCGAGCAGCGGGTGATGTGGAGTTTGCTCATTGCTTGCAGAAAAGGGCTGGTTGGGACAAAAGGTCTGATTGGAGTCAGGCCCGCTTCCTCTGGCGGGTGGCCTCCCTCACTAGCGGCAGGCCTCGCGGGAGAGGCGGAGCGTCTGAGGATTGCATTTTAGGGCCACAGCGCCCTCTGCTGGACATGGGGACCTGGGGCCCCAGCACGAGTGGAAGCAGGTGACAAAATGTGCGGGAAAAGGTCTGTGCCAGATAAGGTCCTTCCCATTCCCAGGCACCCCTAGGAAGATCACACGATTGGAATCCCTTAACAAGTATAGGAAGTTTATAGAAAATGAGCAAGTCCTGAAGTGTAGCCGCCTATTGGTTCATCTTTATTTGCTCACAGTTGGTGTAGATGAACGTGTACTGTATTGAGTTTATTTCATCTCATAATCTTTTGGAGTTATAGGGCTGTGGGTTAGAGGCAAATAATAATAACAGCTAATGCTTGTATAGCCCTGTGATGTGCCAGGTGCAATTTTATATTATTTTACAGATGAGGAAACTGAGGCACAGAGAAATTTAAATCACCAGCATAACATGACATAGCTGACATAGAAGAGCCAGTATGACTGCAGAGTGTGTACACAAAACCACCACTTCCTACTGCTTCTCTGAAATAATCAAGGCCATTTTCCCTTTTACATGAGATATGGTAAGTCCTGGGTGCTCCATGAATCTAGACCTTCCTAGTTCTGTTCCTGATTCTCAGACCGCTGCTAATTTTTTTTTCTTTTTTGAGACAGGGTCTTGCTTGATTGCCCAGGCTGAAGTGCAGTGGCATGATCTTGGCTCACTGCACCCTTGACCTCCCTGACTCAAGCAATCCTCCTGCCTTAGCCACTCGAGTAGCTACAGGCATGTGCCACCATGTCTAGCTAATTTGTGTATTTTTTGTAGAGACAGGGTTTTGCCATGCTGTTCAGGCAGGTCTCGAACTCCTGAGCTCAAGCAATCTGCATGCCTCAGCCTCCCAAAGTGCTGAGATTACAGGCATGAGCCACGGCTCCTGGCTTAAAGAATTTTTTTTTTTTTTTTTTTTAAGTCAGGGCTGGCTGGGTGCAGTGGCTCGCGCCTGTAATTCCAGCACTTTGGGAGGCCGAGGCAGGTGGATCACTTGAGGTCAGGAGTTCGAAACCAGCCTGGCCAACATGGTGAAACCCCGTCTCTACTAAAAATACAAAAAAAATCGCTGGGCGTGGTGGCGGGTGCTTGTAATCCCAGCTACTCAGGAAGCCGAGGAAGGAGAATTGCTGGAACCTGGAAGGCGGAGGTTGCAGTGAGCCAAGATCACACCACTGCACTCCAGCCTGGGTGACAGAGCAAGCCTCCGCCTCAAAAAAAAAAAAAGTCAGGGTTAACATTTATTGGTTTGTCATGCATGTAGGGGAGAAAAAGCCATGTCTTTTCTTCACCCATCACAAGGTTCATAGCTGACACCACTATAATAAAAGACAGATTAACAAAATAAAAGCATAACAAATTTACTTAACCAAAGTCTTATGTGATATAGGAGGCTTCAGAAATGAAGACCAAAGACCCAGGGAAAATAGTATATTTTTATGCTGAGTCTGAAGAAAGAAATGGATAGTTATGGAAAAACATGCTTAGAGGAAAAGGGGTATGATCTGATGGAAATAAACTGGGAGAGAACTCAGGAAGACCTATCTTTTCAGGTTCTTTTTTTTTTTTTTTTTTTTTTTTCCCGAGAAGGAGTCTTGCTCTGTCACCCAGGCTGGAGTGCAGTGGCACGATCTCGGCTCACTGCAACCTCCACCTCCCGGGTTGAAGCAATTCTCTTGCCTCAGCCTCCCGAGTAGCTGGGATTACAGGCACCCGCCACCACACCCAGCTAATTTTTGTATTTTAAGTAGAGACAGGGTTTCACCATGTTGGCCAGGCTGGTCTTCAACTCCTGACCTCGTGATCTGCCTGCCTCAGCCTCCCAAAGTGCTGGGATTACAGGCATGAGCCACCGTGCCCAGCTTTTCAGGTTCTTTTTTGTGTGTGTGCCTCTACGTGACTTTCCTTCAACCTCCTCCGCCACCATTCCCCAGGTATGGTGCAGAACATCTGTCGCATGAGGGTCTTATGACCTAATTTCAGAGGAGATAGGTCAGAAAATTATTTTATAGGTAGTGCTCACACAGAAAGGCCAGAGAATGTCAGAGTGACCTCTGGAGGCTGAGGTGGGAGGATCGCTTAGACCTAGGAGAGTGATTACCAAGGTACCATGTTTTGGGGTACTGTGTCCTGCACCCTGTCATGCACTAGATATGTGGCAGGCATTGTGCTGAGCACACTGTTGGATTGTTTCACTTAAGCCCCAGAATGGCCCTGTGAGATGACTATCATTATTTTCCTTCTTTGACAAATGAGGAAGTGTCCAGGCATGGCTTAGCTGGGTTCTCCACCCAATGACTCACGAGGCTGCATTCAAAGTGTTGGCTAGACCGTGGTCTCATCTGGAGCTTTGACTGGAAAATGTGCTTCCAAATTCATTCAAGTTGTTGGCAGAATTCATTTCCTCATGGGTACAGGACCAAGGGTTCCAGCTTCTTGCTGGGTGTCAACTGAAAGTGAATCCTTTCCACGTGGGCTTTCCCAAGGTATCAGTCAGGGTCCTCCAGAGAAACAGTAGGATGCAAACATACAAACACACCAAGACATTTATTCCAAGGAACTGGCTTATGCAATTGTAGGGGCCGGCAAGTCTGAAATCCACAGGAGACTGGCAGGCTGGAAACTCTCAGGCAGGAGCTGATGCTGGAGTCTTGTGGCAGAACTTCCTCTTCTCTTTCTCAGGGAAGCTTTAGTTGTGTTCTTTAGTCCTTTCAACTGATTGGATGAGGTCCATCCCCGTAGTTGAGAATAATCTTTTTTTTTTTTTTTTTGAGACAGGGTCTCGTTCTGTTACCCAGGCTGGAATGCATTGGTGTGATCACGGCTCACTGCAGCCTTGACCTCCTGGGCTTAATTGATCCTCCTGCCTCAGTCTCCTGAGTAGCTGGGACTACAGGCGCACACCACCACATTTAGCTAACTTTTGTATTTTTTGCAGAGGTGAGGTTTTGCCGTGTTGCCCAGGCTGGTCTTGAACTCCTGCGCTCAAGGCATCCTCCCACCTCGGCTCCCAGCTGAGATTACAAGTGTGAGCCACTGCACCCAGCCTGTTGAGAACAATCTTTATTTATGGTCAACTGATTGTGGATATTAACCACATCTATAAAATACCATCACAGCAACACCTAGATTAGCGTTTGATAGAATAATTGGGACCTACAGCCTAGCCAGGTTGACGCATGAAACTAACCATCACACCCAACCTGGCTGCTCGCTTCACTAAGCCAGCAAGGAAAGTCTCTAGAGTGAGTTGGCCAGCAAGGAGTCTTATAAAATGTAACGAAATTGAGTGACATCTCATCCCTTTTGCCATATTCTACTGGTTAGAAGCAAGTCATGGAGCCAGGCACAGTGGCGGCATGTGCCTATAATCCCAGCTACTTGGGAGGCGGAGACAGGAGGACCGCTTAAACTCAGGAGTTCAGGAGTTCAAGACTAGTCTGGGCAAAATAGTGAGACCCCCCATCTCTTAAAAAAAAAAAAAAAAAAGCAAGTCATGGGTCCCACCCACAATCAAGGGAGGGGATTTCACGATGGTGGTGAATGCCAGGAGGTAGAAACATCTGTCCACCACAGAAGCTAAGGTTCAGGGAGCTTAGGAAGAGGCCTAGGATCACAGTGGTGGTAAAACCGGTGGCCTGTTAATGGCCCTGCTAGAAGAGGCCCCTGCCCTGTTCCCTGCTGGTTCCACTTCCTTATGCTGACTCAGGTGTGTGCTGAAGTTCCTGGCTCTCTCCCACACTCCTTAGACAACTCAGCCTTTCCTAGGTTCCACTGTCACAGGAAGGTGAGGTTTAAAGTTCACTTACTTACCTTTACTTACCTTCCTCTTGGATCCTAGAACACTTTAACTTCATTACATCATTTATGTTGTACATTCTTTTTTTAACCTCACTGGACATCATTATTACTGTTTATGTAGTCAGTACTTGTTTAGATTCATCTACATATCTGTACTCTTCATTTCTTTTTAAAATTATTATTATTGTTATTATTATTTTGAGACGGAGTCTCACTCTGTCACCAGGCTGGAGTGCAGTGGCACGATCTCAGCTCACTGCAACCTCCGCCTCCCAGGTTCAAGTGATTCTCCTGCCTCAGCATCCCAAGTAACTGGAACTACAGGTATGCGCCACCAGGCCCAGCTAATTTTTGTATTTTTAGTAGAGATGGAGTTTCACCATGTTGGCCAGGAGGGTCTCGATCTCTTGACCTCGTGATCCCCCCGCCTTGGCCTCCCAAAGTGCTAGGATTACAGGTGTGACCACCATGCCCGGCCTTAAAATTATTATTTTTTATTGTGATGTAATTCACCATTTTAGGCTGGGCATGGTGGCTCACACCTGTAATCCCAGCACTTTGGGAGGCCGAGGTGGGAGGATTACTTGAGGTCAGGAGTTTGAGACCAGCCTGGCCAACAAGGTGAAACCTTGTCTCTACTAAAAATACAAAAAAAAAAAAAAAATAGCTGGGCATAGTGGTGGGCACCTGTAATCCCAGCTACTTGGGAGGCTGATGCAGTAGAATTGCTTGAACCCAGAGGCAGAGCTTGCATTGAGCTGAGATCACACCACTGTACTCCAGCCTGGGCAACAGAGCAAGACTCCATCTCAAAATAATAATAATAATAATAATGATAATAATTCACCATTTGAAGTGTACAATTCAGCGGCTTTTAGTATATCGACAAGGTTGTACAACCATTACCACTATCTAATTTCGTAACATTTTTATCACCCTCAAAAGAAATCCTGTACCTATTATTTGCCATTCCGCCCTCCTCCCTCTAGCCTCTGGCAACCACAAGTGTACCTTCTGTTTCTGTGGATTTGCCTACTCTGGACATTTCACATAAATGGAACATGTAATATGTGGCCTTTTGTGTCTGGACTCTTTCACTTAATATAATGTTTTCAAAGTCTATCCATGTCATAACATATATCAACACTTCATTCCTCTTTATGGCCGTATAATATTCCATTGTATGGATATACCACATTTTGTTTATTCATTCATCTGTTGATGGACATTGAGTTGCTTCCACTTTTTGGCTATTATGAATAATACTGCCATGAACATTTGTGTACAAATGCTCATCCCTTCTTGCATCTCAGACCTTCCATCTGGGATCCCTTTCCTTCTGCCTGAATTGCATCCTTTAGAATTTTTTTTTATGAGGCACTTCAGTGAGGCTGATGACAAACTTTTTAAATTTTTACTTGTTTGAAAATTCACTCTTGGCTGGGTGTGGTGGCTCACACCTGTAATAACAGCACTTTGGGAGGCCAAGGCAGGTGGATCACCTGAGGATCAGGAGTTCGAGACCAGACTGATCAACATGGTGAAACTCTGTCTCTACAAAAATTAGCTGGGCGTGGTGGTGGGTGCCTATAATCCTAGCTACTCGGGAGGCTGAGGCAGGAGAATCACTTGAACCCGGGAGGCAGAGGTTATGGTGAGCTGAGATCATGTCATTGCACTCCAGCTTGGGTGACAGAGAAAGACTCCATCTCAAAAAAGAAAATAAATAAGTAAAAGAAAAAAAGAAAAGAAAAGAAAATTTACTCTTGAATTCTAGGTTGGAAGTTATTTTCTTTCAGTATGTTCAAGATATCATGTCCGGAATTGGTGGGTTCTTGGTCTCACTGACTTCAAGAATGAAGCCGCGGACCCTCGTGGTGAGTGTTACAGCTCTTAAGGTGGCGCATCTGGAGTTTGTTCCTTCTGATGTTCAGATGTGTTTGGAGTTTCTTCCTGCTGGTGGGTTCGTGGTCTCGCTGGCTCCGGAGTGAAGCTGCAGACCTTCGCAGTGAGTGTTACAGTTCTTAAGGCAGCGCGTCTGGAGTTGTTCGTTCCTCCCGGTGGGCTCGTGGTCTCGCTTGCTTCAGGAGTGAAGGTGTAGATCTTCGCAGTGAGTGTTACAGCTTATAAAAGCAGTGTGGACCCAAAGAGTGAGCAGTAGCAAGATTTATTGCCAAAGTTTCCACAGTGTGGAAGGGGACCTGAGTGGGTTGCCACTGCTGGCTCGGGCAGCCTGCTTTTATTCTCTTATCTGGCCCCACTCTCATCCTGCTGATTGGTAGAGCCGAGTGGTCTGTTTTGACAGGGCGCTGGTTGGTGCCTTTACAATCCCTGAGCTAGACACAAAGGTTCTCCATGTCCCCACTAGATTAACTAGATACAGAGTGTCCACACAAAGGTTCTCCAAGGCCCCACCAGAGCAGCTAGATACAGAGTGTTGATTGGTGCACTCACAAACCCTGAGCTAGACACAGGATGCTGATTGGTGTGTTTACAAACCTTGAGCTAGATACAGAGTGCTGATTGGTGTATTTACAATCCCTGAGCTAGACATAAAGGTTCTCCACGTCCCCACTAGACTCAGGAGCCCAGCTGGCTTCACCCAGTGGATCCCGCACCGGGGCTGCAGGTGGAGCTGCCTGCCAATCCCGCGCCATGCGCCTGCACTCCTCAGCCCTTGGGTGGTCGATGGGACTGGGCGCCGTAGAGCAGGGGGTGGCGCGCTCGTGGAGGAGGCTCGGGCTGCACAGGAGCCCACGGAGGGGGTGGGAGGCTCAGGCATGGCGGGCTGCAGGTCCTGAGCCCTGCCTCACGGGAAGGCAGCTAAGGCCCGGCGGGAAATCCAGCGCAGCGTGGGTGAGCTGGCACTGCTGGGGGACCCAGTACACCCTCCGCAGCCGCTGGCCCGGGTCCTAAGCCCCTCATTGCCCGGGGCGGGCAGGGCCGGCGGGGCCCGCCAAGCCCACGCCCACCCGGAGTTCAGCTGGCCTGCAAGCGCCGCTCCACAGCACTGGTTCCCGCTCGCGCCTCTCCCTCCACACCTCCCTGCAAGCTGAGGGAGCCGGCTCTGGCCTTGGCCAGCCCAAAAGGGGCTCCCATAGTGCAGCGGTGGGCTGAAGGGCTCCTCAAGTGCCGCCAAAGTGGGAGCCCAGGCAGAGGAGGCACCGAGAGCGAGCCAGGGCCGTGAGGACTGCCAGCACGCTGTCACCTCTCAATATCATTCTACTGGTTTATGGCTTCCATTATTGCTGTTGTTGAGAAGGCTGCTCTTAAGATTTTCTTTCTATATTGAGGCCAGGCGCAGTGGCTCACGCCACCTAGCACTTTGGGAGGCCATGGTGGGTGGATCACTCGAGGTCAGGAGTCAAGACCAGCCTGGCCAACACAGTGAAACCCCGTGACTACTAAAAATACAAAAATTAGCTGGGTGTGGTGGTGGGCACCTGTAATCCCAGCTACTCGGGAGGCTAAGGCAGGAGAATCTCTTGAACCCTGAAGGCAGAGGTTGCAGTGAGCTGAGATCGTGCCACTGCACTCCAACCTGGGTGATGGAGTGAGACTTTGTCTCAAAATAAAATTTTTTTTTCTTTCTATATTCAGAATTCTGACATTTCATTGTGATGTATCTGCATGTAGATTCTATTTATCCTGCTTAGAATTCTTCACGCTTCTAGAACTTGTGGATTGATGACCCATCAGAATTGGGAAATTCTCAGCCATTATCTTTTCAAATCTTCACCTTGCCACATTCTCTTGTTCTTTCTTTAAAAAAAAAAAAAAAAAAAAAAAAGTATTTTAAATAAAATAAAATGGGGTCTTGCTGTGTTGCCCAGGCTGGGTTCAAAATCCTGGCTCAAGCGATAGTCACATAGTGGGATGAAAGGTATGCATGCACCACCATGCCTGGCTTCTTTTTTTTTTTCCTTCTACAATTCTGATTAAACGATATTAGACTCTTTCATTGTATCCTCCATGTGTCTCAAACTCTTCTCTTTTTGTCCCTTTTCTGCATTCTGGGTAATTTCTTCTGCTCTGTCTTCCAATGCCTCTCTGGGATCCCACTTTCCTTTAAGTTTTGGTCTGGAAATTCATCTCTCTTGTCAAATATCTGTAATATTGCTAAGGATTTTTTTTTTAAAGCCTTTATCCAGCTTTTGCATTTGTTTTCAGTGGGAAGGTTGGTCTGAATAACTTAGCCTATCATTACAGGAAATGGAAGTCCTACCATCCTCCTCACTCCCTCTGTTTCATGTATGTTCTCCTTTCCCTGATGATCCAAATTGGAGCCATTCTCCAGGGACTGTCTCCAAGCCCATCTCTTCCATCAGCCCTTCCCTGTCCTGCCCCTGTTGAGCTTTCCTGCCCCTAGAACTAGAACCGATTGTCCCCCACTCAGTGGCAGCACGTGGGGACCTCTCTTGGATTGTTCACTTATCAGATAACTTAGGAATTGATGTATTGTCTTCCACAGTAGATGATCAGCTCTGTAGGTGATCAGGGAAGGCAGGAATAGCTCCCACCAGTAGTAGCTCAAAATCATAGCAAATAAGAAGGGTTGGTGGAGATAAGGGAGATTTGAGTACAGTAAGTTTGAAGCAGTTTCTGGTGTCTGACCAGGTATTCGATGGTGCAGGTTAAGACCCTCTGTCCCCAACAGCTTCATTAAACCCCTGTTGGCCCCAAGGAACCTTCTTCCTCGGAACTGGAGGCTGCTGGGAGAGGGAGCTTGGGTCTGGAAACCCCAGGTCAGACAGCGCCAGGGGGCAGTAGAGGCTTAAAGGCAACTGCATTGCCCTGGTAGGAGGGTAGGTGGCTGCCCAAGCGTTCCCATTGCAGCCCTGGGCCACGTTCACGCACTTGGGGGTCGAGCCAGAACTGAACAGAACTAGGCTTAGACCAATGTGCCTGCTCCAAGTTGGACCTCTTTCGGTCCCCAGGACCTAAAACAAGATATGATGAATGACCTCCCTTCCATCCTGTCCTGTATCCCCTTGGGTCCCGTGCTAAGGTGGCACCGCACTGAATTCCAGTTTCTGGACCAGGGAAATCCTTTCAATCCGCTCTCCTAATCATTCTCAGCTAAAAAACAAAAACAAAAAAAATTGTTTTAATATATGATAATGAGTGTCAATTAAGGTATAAAAAAAAGAGAATGAGGATGGACTTGCCTTATTGTGGCGTGATCTCTGCTGTCTGCAGCCCCGACCTCAGGTGATCCTCCCACCTCAGGCTCCCTAGTAGCTGGAACTACAGGTGCTGCACCACCGCCCTCGGCTAATATTTTTGTATTTTTTTGTAGAGACAAGGTTTCACTATGTTGCCCAGGCTGATCTCAAATTCCTGGACTCAAGTGATCCACGCTCCTTGGCCTCCCAAAGAGCTGGGATTACAGGCTTGAGCCACCAGGCCTGGCTGAAATTCTAATACATAACACAGGGGTTTGTTCAGTTAAGTGGGAAAAGAATAAAAATGATTTTACCATAGCTGGATTTCCAAATGGAAGAAAATAAAATTAGAGCTTTATCTTATACCATATGCAAAAATAAACTCCAGATGGATCAAAAATTTAAATGTAAAAACTAAATGCATAAAATCTAATGAAAATCTAGAAGCCTGCATGTACGATGTATAAGAGTGGGAAAATATTAACCAAGATTGAAAATCGAGAAGCTACAACAGGAAAAAAGGGTATAAATATTTCACTGTATAAAAGTTAAAACATTTTGGGGATGGAAAAACAGAACATAAATACAGGCATTAGGAAAATTTTCTTTTAAAAAGGAAAATAGTAGATTTAGAAATACGTTGTAATGCAGGTGGCAAGCCATGATTTAACAGCTGTACTACACAAAAAAATCTTACAAGTTAACAAGAAAAAGACAAACACTTCACAGAAAAATGGTGAAGTCATGGTCAGAGGATTCATAGAAAAACAATTATTAAAAAAGACTCAGGCCTGTAATCCCAGCACTTTGGGAAGCCGAGGCAGGCAGATCACGAGGTCAGGAGATCCAGACCATCCTGGTTAACACAGTGAAACCCCGTCTCCACTAAAAATACAAAAAATTAGCCAGGCATGGGGGCATGTGCCTGTAATCCCAGCTACTCGGGAGGCTGAGGCAGGGGAATCACTTGAACTCAGAAGGCAGAGGTTGCAGTGAGCCGAGATTGCGCCACTGCACTCCAGCCTGGGCGTCAGAGACTCTGTCTCAAACAACAACAACAACAACAAAGAAACACACATATCTACTCTTTAACCGAGCAATCCTACTCTTAGAAATCTATCCCATGGAAATAAAACCACCCATCCATAGGGATAGGTGTACAGTATAAGGATGCTCAGTGTAGGATTAGTTAGTTGCAAAACACTGAAAACAGTAAATGCCCATCAGCGAATGGTTGAATAAATGGTTAACAGCCATTCAGTGAAATATTATTCAGTCTTTAAAAAGAAGGGAACTGAGGGCCGGGCACAGTGGCTCATTTCTGTAATCCCAGCACTTTGGGAGGCCAAGGCAGGCAGATCACGAGGTCAGGAGTTTGAGATCAGCCTGGCCAATATGGTGAAACCCTGTCTCTACTAAAAATACAAAAATTAGCTGGGTGTGGTGGCGTGCGCCTGTAGTCCCAGCTACTATGGAGGCTGAGGCAGGAGAATTGCTTGAACCCAGGAAGTGGAGGTTGCAGTGAGCCGAGATCGCACCATTGCACTCCAGCCTGGGCCACAGAGCGAGACTCCGTCTCAAAAACAAAAACAAAAACAAAACAAAAAAGAAGGCAGCTGTAGAGCTGTAACAATTGTCTTGGAGGAATATTTAGGAGGTATTGTTGAGAAAGAAAAGCAAGCAGCAAAAAGTGTGAATAATGTGATCCTGTTTTTTTGAAAACTAACAACAAATCCCCTATATTTCATGTACACATATATATGTGTGTATATATATGATTATATGAGCAATAAAAAGTGAATGAATACAAACTGGGTACTGGACATGGGTTACCTGGTTGGGAGAGAAGGAGAGGAAAAAAGAAGTTTAAAAACAAGATTAGGCCGGGCGCAGTGGCTCATTTCTGTAATCCTAGCACTTTGGGAGGCCGAGGCGGGCAGATCACAATGTCAAGAGATCGAGACCATCCTGGCCAATATGATGAAACCCCATCTCTACTGAAAATACAAGAATTAGCTGGGCATGGTGGCACGTGCCTGTAGTCCCAGCTACTAGGGAGGCTGAGGCAGGAGAATCGCTTGAACATGGGAGTCAGAGGTTGCAGTGAGCCAAGATTATGCCACTGCACTCCAGCCTGGTGACAAAGCGAGACTCCGTCTCAAAAAAAAAAGAAGACGACTAGGTTTGGTGTAGTGGCTAATGCCTGTAATCCTAGCATTTTGGAAGGCCAAGGTGGGCAGATTGCTTGAGCCCAGGAGTTTGAGACCAGCCTGAGCAACATGATGAAACCCTGTCTCTACAAAAAATACAAATAAAAAAATTAGCTGAGCATAGGGTCGTGTGCCTGTAGTCCCAGCTACTCAGGAGGCTGAGGTGGGAGGACCACTTGAGCCCAGGAGTTTGAAGCTGCAGTGAGCCATGATGGTGCCACTACACTCGAGCCTGGATGACAGAGGAAGACCCTGTCTCAAAAACAAACAAACAAACAAAACACTGCTTTAAAAAGTTTGGAAGACAGAATAACACTTAATGTGTTTAGGTAAAATTGTTTGTACTGATATGTAGGAAAATAGTTTTAAAAGAATAAAATAGTAAAAAATCTAGTTCAGACCTTCATCACCTCTTATCAGTCTTCCTCTGTCAAGGAGAGTCAGACCTCAGTCCACACTGAACCCCTTACAGACTCTTTCCTGTCCCTACACCAGACCCACGGACATTGAAGATTATATCTAAATCAGGTCTGTTCCTCCGAAGTCTGAATGGTGCCAAGTGTCTGGGGCCAATCCCTGCTTAAATATTCAGTAAGTCTCTTGAGGTGATTGCTTCATCTCTCAGCCTGGAGAATCTTCAGAGGGAAGGTGGATGCCACAGCCCCTTGCTTCATAGAAATACATTTTTTTTTTTTTTTTTTTTTTTGAGACAGGCTCTTGCTCTGTTGCCCAGACTGGAGTGCAGTGGTATGATTGCAACTTGCTCACTGCAGCCTTGACCTCCCAGGCTCAAGTGATCCTCCCACCTCAGCCTCCTGAGTAGCTGGGGTTACAAGCACATGTCACCACCACGCCCAGATAATTTTTTTTTTTTTTTTGAGACGGAGTCTCACTCTGTCACCAGGCTGGAGTGCAGTGGCACCATCTCAGCTCACTGCAACCTCCACCTCCCAGCTTCAAGCGATTCTCCTGCCTCAGCCTCCTGAGTAGCTGGGACAACAGGTGTGCACCACCACACCCGGCTAATTTTTTATTTTTAGTAGAGATGGGGTTTCACCATGTTGGCCAGGTCTCGATCTCTAGACCTCGTGATCCACCCGCCTCGGCCTCCCAAAGTGCTGGGATTACAGGGGTAAGCCACTGCGCCCAGCCAATTTTTGAAATTTTTGTAGAGATGGAGTTTCACCATGTTGCCCAGTCTAGTCTTGAACTCCTGGGCTCAAGCAATCTGCCTGCCTTGGCCTCCCAAACTGCTGGGATTACAGGTGTGGGCTCATAGAAATGCTTGTGGCCTCACAGAAATTCTTTTTTTTTTTTGAGACAGAGTCTTGCTCTGTCACCCAGGCTGGAGTGCAATGGTGCAGTAGTCTAGGCTCACTGCAACCTCCGCCTCCTGGGTTCAAGCAATTCTCCTGCCTCAGCCTCCTGAGTAGCTGGGACTACAGGTGCGTGCCACCACACCTGGCTAATTTGTGTATTTTTAGTAGAGACAGGGTTTCACTATGTTGACCAGGCTCATCTCAAACCCCTGACCTCATGATCTGCCCACCTTGGCCTCCCAAAGTGCTGGGATTACAGGCGTGAGCCACTGCACCCTGCCTCATAGAAATTCTTAAAGTAGTCTGCCTCAAATGTTCATGGGCATAAGAATCATGGTTTCAGGGATGAGGATGGCATTCTGACTGGCAGGACTGGAGTGGAGCCCAATAATCAGTGTTATTTTTCAAACATTCCCATGTTATTCTGCTACCACTTTGAGAATCTCTTCTAAACACAGAACCACATAGGCAGTTGATTTTTTTCATATCCATTTAAACTCAGAGACATCTCAGATTTACCAAAATGCATTTTTTTTTTTTTTTTTTTTTAGAGACAGGGTCATGCCCTGTCACCCAGGTTGGAGTACAGTGGCTTGATCATAGCTCGCTGCTGCCTCCAACTCCTGGGCTCATGTGATCCCCATGCCTCAGCATCTCTAGTAACTGGGACCACAGTTGTGTGCCCCCATGCCTGGCTAATTTTTTTTTTTTTTTTTTTTGAGACGGAGTCTCACTCTGTCGCCCAGGCTGGAATGCAGTGGCACGATCTCGGCTCACTGCAAGCTCCACCTCCCAGGTTTAAGCAATTCTCCTGCCTCAGCCTCCCGAGTAGCTGGGACTACAGGCATGTGCCACCACATCCGGCTAATTTTTTCTATTTTTAGTAGAGATGAGATTTCACTGTGTTAGCCAGGCTGGTCTCGATCTCCTGACCCCATGATCTGCCCACCTCGTCCTCCCAAAGTGCTGGGATTACAGGCGTGAGCCACTGCGCCCAGCCTAATTTTTTTTTTTGAGACAGGATCTCACTCTGTTACCCAGGCTGGAGGGCAATGGCTTGAATATGGTTCACTGCAGCCTCGACCTCCTGGTCTGAAGCAATTCTCCTACCTCAGCCTCCTGAGTAGCTGAAACCAACGGTGCATGCCACCTTATCCAACTAATTTTTAAAGGAAAAAAAAAAATTCACCACTGGCCAGGCAGGACCCCCCGTGGTAGGTAGCCAGGCTGCTAAGCTGTCCTTAGAGGGTGTTTTTTAGCACATTCCTTCTTTTACTCATCAAATATTTATCACGTGCCTAGTCTGAATCAGCCCTGCTCTACATCACATTGCTTGAGACAGTTTTTGAGACAGTTAGATCCTGTCTCAAAAAAAAAAAATTTAGCCGAGCATGTTGGCACACAATTGTAGTCCCAGTTACTAGAGAGGCTGAGGCAGGAGGATCACTTTAGCGCAGGAATTTGGGGCAGGAGTGAGCTAGATGTAGAGTCAGGGTCTCCACAAAAAGCAACTCTCCTGCCTTGCTCTCCCAAAGTGCTGAGATTACAGTCATGAGCCACCATACCCAGCCAATTTTTTAAATTTTTTTGTAGAGAGGAGGGTCTCAACATTTCGCCCAGGCTGGTCTTGAACTCCTGGCCTCAGGTGATCCTTGCCTCAGCCTCCCAAAGTGCTGGGATTAAAGGTGTGAGCCACCATACCTGGCCAAAATGCAATTCTTGAAACCCTACCAAATTTGTCCCCCACCCACTCAACCTTACCAATCTCAGTAAATGACTCCAAATCCAGCCTGGTTCCTCACACCTGGAACCTGGAAGTCATTCTTAATCTACCCTTTTCCTCATCCTCAATATCTAATCCATTATCTTCTTGCCAAGTTGTCTGCAAAATATACTTTAAACTTACCTTCTATTTCTGTTGCCACCATCCATCACCTGTCATGGAAATTACTGTAACAGCGTCTTCTCTGGTCTCCCACTTCCATTCTTGCCCCCTTACAATCCATACTCCACACACAGGCAGTGGTGAGTCTCTTGAAAATGTAAATAAGATCAAATTGCTTCTCTTCTTTAAATCTGTTAAAGCTCTAACTCTCTCTCTCTCTCTTTTTTTTTTTTTTTTTTTTTGAGATGGAGTCTTGCTCTGTTGTCCAGGCTGGAGTACAGTGGCACGATCTTGGCTCACTGCAACCTCCACCTCCCGGGTTCAAGTGATTCTCCTGCCTCAGCCTCCCCAGTAGCTGGGATTACAGGCACATGCCACCACGCCCAGCTAATTTTTTTGTATTTTTAGTAGAGATGGAGTTTCACCATGTTGGCCAGGCTGGTCTTGAACTCCTAACCTCAAGTGATCTGCCCGCCTCAGCCTTCAAAAGTGCTGGGATTACAGGTGTGAGCCGGGGTCTGGCTAGCTCTAACTCCTTATAGTGACTTCAAGGCCCTCCTAGGTGAGATGGCCCCTGCCTCCCTTTCCACTTCACCTCGAAATATTCTCCCCCAGCCCCTTCTTGCAGTGTCTCTAACCAGGACTGGCAACATAATATGTGGGGCCCAGTGAAAAAGAAGTTGTGGGACCCTCCATCAAAAATTAGTAAGAATTTCAGCTGGGCGCGGTGGCTCACGCCTATAATCCTAACACTTTGGGAGGCCGAGGTGGGTGGATAACTTGAGGTTAGGAGTTTGAGACCAGACTGGCCGACATGGTGAAACCCCATCTCTACTAAAAATACAAAAATTAGCTGGATGTGGCAGTGTGTGCCTGTAGTCCCAGCTACTTGGGAGGCTGAGGTGGGAGAATTGCTTGAACCCAGGAGGCGGAGGTTACAGTGAGCCAAGATCGCACCACTGTACTCCACCCTGAGCAACAGAATGAGACTCTGTCTCAAAAAACAAACAAAAAAAATTACTAAGAATTTCAAGATGGCTGTGGCAGAGCATGAAACCAAGCGAAGGGCTCTTCTGAGTGTGGAGCCTGTACAAGTGGCCCTGCCTCTCGCCTGGCCTGGGCTGCACCTCAGGAGCACTGTGCCCCAGTTTATAACATCGAGCTGTCGGCTCAAATGTCACCTGGTCCAGAGGTCTCACCTGACCATTGCTTAACTTAAAGCAGCCTCACACAGTTCCTCTGTGTCACACCACCCCACGTTATCTTCTTAGCATCTCGCCCTGCTTGAAATGATCTCATTTGTTTACTTGTATATTGACTGTCTCCTTACCTGGCTCCCCCAGCCAGAACATAAACTCAATGAGAACAAGAACCTTTCCTGCCATGCTCACCTCTGGCGTCTTCAGTATCTAGAGCAGGGCTGATTCGGACTAGGCACATGATAAATATTTGATGAATAAAGGAAGGAGTGTGCTAAAGAATGTACTCCAAGACACCAGTCTAGCATACTGGCTATCTACCACAGGGGATCCTGTATGGCCAGTGGTGATTTTTTTTTTCCTTTGAAAAATGCTCCTGGCCGGGCACAGTGGCTCACGCCTGTAATCCCAGCACTTTGGGAAGCCGAGGTGGGTGGATCATTTGAGTTTAGGAGCTCTGGGCCAGCCTGGCCAGCATGGGGAAACCCTGTCTCTACTAAAAATACAAAAATTAGCTGGGCATGGTGGCACGTGCCTGTAATCCCAGCTACTCGGGAGGCTGAGGCAGGAGAATCACTTGAACCCAGGAGGCAGAGGTTGCAGTGAGCCGAGATCGCACCACTGCACTCCAGCACGGGTGACAGAGTGAGACTCCATCAAACAAAGCAAAACAACAACAAAAATGGATTATAAAATCAGGAAAAAAAAAGGCTGGGCGCAGTGGCTCATGCCTGTAATCCCAGCACAGGGAGGCTGAGGCAGTCAGATTGCCTGAGCTCAGGTGTTCGAGACCAGCTTGGGCAACACAGTGAAACTCTGTCTCTCTAAAATACAAAAAATTAGCCGGGTGTGGTGGCGGGTGCCTGTAGTCCCAGCTACTCGAGAGGCTAAGGCAGGAGAACTGCTTGAACCCGGGAGGTGGAACTTGCAGTGAGCTGAGATCGTGCCACTGCACTCCAGCCTGGGCGACAGAGCGAGACTCTGTCCCAAAAAAAAAAAAAAAAAAATCAGGAAAAAAAATCTATGAATCCACAGTGATATTCTAAAATGGTAGGCGGCAAGGAGAGAAAGTTCGTCTTTATAGCATTCCTACTAATAATTGTAGAAGAAATAATAGAATTAAAGAATCATGATTTTGTAACCATTGTTTGTAATAAACAATTCAGGCAAGGACTATCAGTGGATAATAAACTTTGTAATCCCAGCACATTGTGAGGTCAAGGCAGGAGGATCACTTGAATCTAGGAGTTTGAGACCAGCCCGGGCAACATAGTGAGACCCTGTCTCTACAAAAAATAAAAATAAAAATTGGCTTTGCATGGTGGCAGGCACCTATAGTCCTAGCTACTTGAGAAGCTGAAGTGGGAGGATTGCCTGAGACCAGGAGTTCAAGGCTGCAGTGAACTCTGATGGTGCCACTGCACTCTAGCCTGGGCAACAGAGTGAAACCCCGTCTTTAAAACAAACAATTGGCCGGGTACGGTGGCTCACGACTGTAATCCCAGCATTTTGGGAGGCCAAGAAAGGCAGATCACTTGAGGTCGGGAGTTCGAGAGCAGCCTGACCAACATGGTGAAACCCCGTCTCTACTAAAAATACAAAAAAATTAGCTGGGCATGGTGACGCATGCCTGTAGTCCGACCTACTCGGGAGGCTGAAGCAGGAGAATTGCTTGAACCTGGGAGGCAGAGGTTGCAGTGAGCCAAGATCACACCACTACACTCTAGCCTGGGTGACAGAGTGAGACGCCATCTCAAAAACATTAAATAAATATAAATAAATAAATAAAACAAACAATCAAAACTCCACAAAAACCCATGGAGTGAAAGGCTGTTGAAAAATAAGATATTCACATGGTCTCAAAGTATCATCTTTTACAAGGGAGCAGTCTGGCTGACAAGACATTAACCAATAAATGAAACTCGACATCACTAATAATGAGGACAGTTGATACCATGTGCCTCCTCATGTTGTGCTCTGAGAAGATCACAGCACCACCTATTTAGTATTCTTGCAAAATGTTTCAACTGAATCTAGTCATAAGCCAGACAAATCCCAATTGAAGGGCATGTTCAATGCAACAAAAGACAACCAAAGTCAATGGAACTGCTGTAGATGAAAAAATAGTGAAGAAACATGACAGCTAAAAACAATACCTGATCATTGATTGGATCCTGGATCAAAAGCAAGTAGCTCTAAAGACCAAAAATGAGGTACTTTGAATATGGACCCTATTTTTATTTATTTATTTATTCATTTATTTATTTTTGAGACAGAGTGTTGCTCTGTCGCCCAGGCTGGAGTGCAGTGGCAGGAGCTTGGCTCACTGCAACCTCCAGCTCCCAGGTTCAAGCGATTCTCCTGCCTCAGCCTCCTGAATAGCTGGGATTACAGGTTCCTGCCACCACGCCTGGCTAATTTTTTTTTTTTTTTTTTTTGAAGTGGAGTCTCGCTCTGTCGCCCAGGCTGGAGTGCAGTGGAGCAATCTCGGCTCACTGCAAGCTCCACTTCCCGGGTACAAGCGATTCTCCTGCCTCAGCCTCCTGAGTAGCTGGGACTACAGGCGTCCACCACCACACATGGCTAATTTTTTGTATCTTTAGTAGAGACGGGGTTTCACTGGGTTAGCCAGGATGGTCTCAATCTCCTGACCTCATGATCCGCCCTCATCGGCCTCCCAAAGTGCTGGGATTACAGGCGTGAGCCACCGCGCCGGGCCAATTTTTGTATTTTTAGTACAGACGGGGTTTTGCCGTGTTGGCCAGGCTGGTCTCAAACTCCTGACCTCAAGTGATCCTCCTGCTTCAGCCTCCCGAAGTGCTGGGATTACAGGCGTGAGCCCTCACACCCGGCTGAATATGGACTTTATATTAGATAACATTATTGTATGAACACTACATTTCTTGAGTGTCATAATAGTAGTGTTGTCCTGGAGCTCAATGTTTTTATTCTTTGGCAATACATGCTGGACTTTTTTTTTTTTTTTTTTTGAGACAGGGTCTCAGTCTGTCGCCCAGGCTGGAGTACAGTGGTGCGATCTCAGCTCACTGCAACCTCTGCCTCACAGGCTCAAGCAATCCTCCCATCTCAACCTCTTAAATAGCTGGAATTACAATTGTGCACCACCACACTAATTTTTTGTATTTTTTGTAAAGACAGGATTTCACCATGTTGCCCAGGCTGGCCTGGAACACCTAAGCTCAAGGGTTTCACCACATTGCCCATGCTGGTCTCGAACTCCTGAGCTTAAGCAATCTACCTGCCTTGGCCTCCCAAAGTGTTGGAGTTACAGGCGTGAGCTACTGCGCCCGGCCCTGCTAAAAGTACTTAGCTGTAAAGTGCTAGGATATCTGCAACTTACTTTCTTTCTTTTTTTGGGACAGAGTTTCGCTCTTGTTGCCCAGGCTGGAGCACAATGGCACGATCTCAGCTCACTACAACCTCCACCTCCCGGGTTCAAGCAATTCTCCTGCCTCAGCCTCCCTAGTAGCTGGGATTACAGGCATTCACCACCACACCCAGCTAATTTTGTATTTTTAGTAGAAACGGGGTTTCTCCATGTTGGTCAGGCTGGTCTTGAATGCCCGACCTCAGGTGATCCACTTGCCTCAGCCTCCCAAAGTGCTGGGATTACAGGCGTGAGCCACCGTGCCCAGTCTGCAACTTACTTTCAAATGGTTCAGAAAACAAAAACAAAAACAAAAACAAAAACAAAAAACCCAAAACATAAACTTATATATACAGAAAGGAAGAGACAGAGAGAGAAATTTTGCAATTTAAGAATTGAAGAATCGGCTGGGCGCCGTGGCTCACGGCTGTAATCCCAGCACTTTGGGAGGCTGAAGTGGGTGGATCACAAGGTCAGGAGATCCAGACCATCCTGGCTAACACGGTGAAACCCCGTCTCTACTAAAAATACAAAAATTTAGCGGGGCGTGGTGGCGGGGGCCTGTAGTCCCAGCTACTTGGGAGGCTGAGGCAGGAGAATGGCCTGAGCCCAGGAGGCGGAGCTTGCAGTGAGTGGAGATCCTGACACTACCTCTTAAAAAAAAAAAAAAGTTAAAATGGGCCAGGCGCGATGGCTCACGCCTGTAATCCCAGCACTTTGGGAGGTGGAGGCCGGCAGATCACCTGAGGTCTGGAGTTTGAGACCAGCCTGACCAGTATGATGAAACTCCATCTCTACTAAAAACACAAAAATTAGCCGGGCATGGTGCCATGCGCCTGTAATCCCAACTACTCAGAAGGCTGAGACAGAAGAATCGCTTGAACCTGGGAGGTAGAGGTTGTGGTGAGCCGAAATCGCGCCATTGCACTCCAGCCTGGGAAACAAGAGCAAAACTCCGCCTCAAAAGAAAAAAAAAAAAAGGTTAAAATGGCAGATTTTGTTATGTATATTTTACAACAAGCTTTTGAACACTAAACAGAGCGTGTGGGGGCTGCATGCTGTTATTTTCCAGAAATGCTGAGGAGGAAACCTGACCAGCTACTAAGGGACTTGACCACAGTCATAAAATTTGGCTCTGTCTTCCATTGCTACAGGAGCCAGGACAGAAGGAAGAAGCTCCCCTATACAGAGACAGAGGGAGTGAGGCTCCAAAGTGGAAAGAGGAGGTTCCCACCTGCCAGGGATACCAGCCAGGTTTATTTGCAGAGGCTGGAGGAGGCAGTGTTTTGATTTGCATGGGACTCAGGGGATTGGTTTGACTAGGCATGTCATTCACGTAGCCCACGAAAAAGCTGGCCCTCCCACCCTAGCCTTTTAATATGCAAATACAGGGCGCTGTGATGTTCTACACACATGGGATATGTAGGAGTGGCCATGTTGCCAGAAACAACTGGGAAAAGGGCAAGAAGGCCGAGGGAATCTCCATGTTTGGGTGGATCCAGTTTCTGATGGCCTGCATTCACATATCAAAGGTTGCTGGCCTGGCTATAAGAGCTGGGGCTTTACAAGAAACTTTTCTGGAGATGCTTTAAAAAATGAAAACTTCCCAAGGACCCCTTTTCCTACAACATTCCCCCCTGTGGAGATGCCACACTAACTGCTGTTAGGGGGGTTTGGGCAATGACTCCTTCTGGCTACTTCCTGCTGAAAAGGGGCTTCGAATGGGGAACAGCAGCTAGGGCTCCTCCTAGGGTCGATCTAAGGGTCGTCAAAAGAAAGGCGTGTCCCTGTGTGGTTCAGTTTGCAGCACCATTTGGAGTTTGATTGCTTCAGTCTGATGATTGAATTGCCTTTCCCGGCCCATGGACAAAATTATATGCTTCTGATGAGTGGAGGAACACCAGGGTTCTTGGTCCTCATGCTGGTTTGGATAAAATGACATGGACACACGTGGAGCATTATTTTGTTTCTTTTTTTTTTTTTTTTTTTGTGTATTTTGTTTCTTTTTTTTTTTAGATGGAGTCTGGCTCTGCTCTGTCACCCAGGCTGGAGTGCAGTGGTGCCATCTCGGTTCACTGCAACCTCCGCCTCCTGGTTCAAGCGATTCTTCTGCCTCAGCCTCCCAAGTAGCTGGGACTACAGGTATGTGCCACCACAGCCGGCTAATTTTTGTATTATTAGTAGAGACGGGGTTTCACCATGTTGGCTAGGATGGTCTTGAACTGACCTCATGATCTGCCCGCCTGGGCCTCCCAAAGTGATGGGATTACAGGTGTGAGTCACTGCGCCCAGCCTACGTGGAGTGGTTTTAAGGAGTGTAGAGTTTAATAGGTGAGAAGGGAGATGACAGGGGAAAAAGCTCCCCTGTACAGAGATAGACGGAGGGGCTCCAAAGCCAACAGAGAAGGTCCCCCACGTTTCTTATCTCTAAGCCTCAGTATTCTCATTTGTAAAGTGGAGATAATCAAGTTTATTGCCTCTTAATGTGTCAAAAATTACTTTGATAATCCATGTAAAGTGTTAAGCATAGCACCTGATATAGAGCCAACTATCAGGTCCTTCAGTTCTGGAAAATGTTCATGTATTATTTCTTGTATTATTACATTCATATATTGTTGACAGGGACTGATTTTCTTCTTTTTTTTTTTTTTTTCTTTTTTCCAAGACAGGGTCTCACTCTGTCACCCAGGCTAGAGTGCAGTGGTGTGATCATGGCTCACTGAAACCTCAACCTCCCAGACTCCGGTGATTCTCCCACCTCAGCTTCCCAGGTAGCTGGGACTACAGGCACACACTGCCACGCTGGCTAATTTTTGTATTGTTTCTAAAGACGGGGTTTCTCCATGTTGCCCAGGCTGGTCTCAAACTCCTGGCCTCAAGTGATCCGTCCACCTTGGCCTCCCAAAGTGCTGGGATTACAGGTGTGAGCCACTGTGCCCAGAGTGTTCTTTTATCTTTGTGTGTGTGGGGGGGTTTGTTTGTTTTGTTTTGTTTTTGAGACAGAGTCTCATTCTGTCGCCCAGGCTGGAGTGCAATGGTGCAATCTCGGCTCACTGCCACCTCTGCCTCCTGGATTCACACAATTTTCCTGCCTCAGCTTCCGAAGTAGCTGGGATTACAGGCATGTGCCACCACTCCTTGCAATTTTGTATTTTTAGTAGAGACATGGTTTCACCATGTTGGCCAGGCTGGTCTGGAACTTCTGACCTCAGGTGATCCGACTGCCTTGGCCTCCCAAAGTGCTGGGATTACAGGCATGAGCTATTACACCCCGCTTGCCTGCCTTGCCTACCTGCCGCCTGCCTCCCTCCCTCCATTCCTCTTTTTTTTTTTTTTTTTTTTGAGAAGGCGTCTGGCTCTGTCACCAGCCTGGAGTGCAGTGGCGTGATCTCGGCTCGCTGCAACCTCCGCCTCCACGGTTCAAGCGATTCTCCTGCCTCAGCTTCTCAAGTAGCTGGGAGTGCAGGCATGCGCCACCATGCCCAGCTAATTTTTGTATTTTTAGTAGAGACGGGGTTTCACCATGTTGGCCAGATGGTCTCAATCTCTTGACCTCATGATCTGCCCGCCTCAGCCTCCCAAAGTGCTGGGATTACAGGCGTAAGCCACCATGCCTGGCCCCTTCCTCTCTCTTTTTCTTTCTCTCTCTCTTTCTTTCTTCCCTTTCTCTCACTCTCTTTCTTTTTTTTTCTTCTCTATCTCTCTCTCTCTTCCTCCCTCCCCCCTCTCTCTCTTTCTTTCGAGACAGGGTTTTGCTCTGTCACCCAGGCTGGAGTGCAGGGGTGTGCTCACTGCAGCCTCAACCTCTCAGGCTTAAATGATCCTGCCACTTTAGCCTCTCAAGTAGCTGGGACTACAGGTGCATGCCACCACACCCGGCTAATTTATTTTATTTTTTTGTATAGACAGGGTCTTACTATGTTGCTCACGTTGGTCTTGATTTTCTTTTTTCTTTAGAGACAGGGTCTTGCTCTGTCTCCCAGGCTGGAGGAGTGCCGTAGTGGGATCATAGCTCACTGCAACTTTGAACTCCTGGGCTCAAATGATCCTCTGGCCTCAGCCTCCCGAAGTGCTGGGATTAGAAGTGTGAGCCACTGTGCCTAACTGACAGGTACTTTTTGTGACAGAGGTTGAGTTTGAAATCCAGGTTTACCTGATGGCAATGCCTTTGTTTATATACCCTAGAATAAATCTTTTCCTCTTCATCTTTGTGTCTTCTGTAGCACCTCAACCATAACACTCAATATATGTTTCTGTAATTGTTTTGCTCTAAAACATCCTTCAGTGGCTCCCAGAGTAAATTTATTTGAGGGCTTGCAGGTCAAAAAAATGTCATTTTTCCCTCTCATAGTTGATTAATGGTTTGGCTGGGTATAGATTTCTAGGTTGGTATATTACTGCCCAGTCTTCTCTTCTCTGGAGAAGACCAACATCATTCCAATTCTCAATCCTTCATATGTGACCTACTTTTCGTCTCTGGAAGCCTTTAGGAGGTTCTCTTTGTCCCACGTGCCCTGAAATTTCACAACACTGTGCCTGGCAGCAAATTCTTTTTTATCCATTGTTTTGGGATCTCTCAATTTAGAACTCAGGCCCTTAGTACTAGAAGATGTTCACACATTATTTAATATACTTAAACAAATTGATTTCAAGTCCTTTTTTGTTTGTTTGTTTTTAAGGGATAGGGTCTCACTCTGTTGCCCAGACTGGAGTGCAGTGGCTATTCACAGGCATGATCATAGCACACTACAGTCTCGAACTCCTGGATTTAAGCTATCCTCCTCCTTCAGTCTCCCCAGTAGCTGGGATACGGGCATACTCCACCATGCCTAGCTTTTTATTTTATTGTATTTTATTTATTTATTTATTGAGATGGAGTCTTGCTCTGTTGCTCAGGCTGGAGTGCAATGGCACAATCTCTGCTCACTGCAACCTCTGCCTCCCAGGTTCAAGCAATCCTCCTGTCTCAGGCCCCCAGTAGCTGGGATTACAGGCACCCGCCTCCACGCCCGGCTAATTTTTGTATTTTTAGTAGAGACAGGGTTTCGCCATGTTGGCCAGGCTGGTCTCGAACTCCTGACCTCAGGTGATCCACCTGCCTCAGCCTCCCAAAGTGCTGGGATTACAGGAGTGAGCCACCGCACCCGGCCACCATGTCCAGCTTTTTAATATGCTTTTCTTCCATTTTCCCTTGTTATTTCTGTAAGTCCTACTATTCAGATATTGAATTGATGCCAACATGTTCTTATTCATTCTTTCCCATTTTCCACCTCATCCATTCAGTGAATATTTAGTGCCTACTATGTGCCAGTCATTAGTCTTGGTTCTGGGGAGATAGAAAAACAAAACTAAGAAAAATCTCTGCCTTCATAGAGTTTATATTACATACTAGAAAAGTGATAAGTACTTTTGGGCTGGGCGCGGTGGCTCATGCCTGTAATCCCAGCACTTTGGGAGGCCGAGGTGGGTGGATCAACTGAGGTCAGGAGTTCGAGACCAGCCTGGCCAAGATGGCGAAACCCCATCTCCACTAAAAGTACAAAAACTAGCCTGGTGTAGTGGTGTTGGCCTGTAATCCCAGCTACTTGGGAGGCTGAGGCAGGAGAATTGCTTGAACCCAGGAGGTGGAGGTTGCAGTGAGCCAAGATCACACCACTGCACTCCAGCCTGGGCAACAAGAGCAAAACTCCATCTCAAAAGGAAAAAAAAAAAGAAAAAAAGAAATAACTTTTCGCCGGGCATGGTGGCTCACACCTGTAATCCCAGCACTTTGGGAGGCTGAGGTGGGTGGATCACGAGGTCAGGAGTTCAAGACCAGCCTGGCCAACATGGTGAAACCCTGTCTCTACTAAAAATACAAAAGTTAGCTGGGCATGGTGGTGGGCACCTGTAATCTTAGCTACTCGGGAGGCTGAGGCAGAGAATTGCTTGAACCAAGGAGGCGGAGGTTGCAGTGAGCTGAGATTGCACCACTGCACTCCAGCCTGGGCAACAGAGTGAGACTCCATCTCAAAAAAAAAAAAAAGTACTTTTTGAATAAAGACTAGAAGATGAAGGGGCAAGCCAAGGAGATATATAAGAATGATAAGCAGAAAGAACAGCAAATACATAAGCCCGTGGGTGGGGCAGGCTAAAGCAAGAACAGGCCTGATGGGATCAAGGTACAGCCAAGAGGCCAGTATGTCCAGAGAGAAGGGAAACAGGGGTGGAGAGAGGAAGATGAGGTCTGAGAGGTGGGGTGGTGAGAGGTGAACTTTATATTGTGAGTGACGTGGAAAGTCACTGTGCGTTGAATCAGGGGACAAAAAATGTGATCTGATTGACCTTTAACAGATCACCAGAGCTCCTTTGTAACATGTATGCTGCCAGGGTAGAAGCAGAACACGTAGTAGCTACTGCAATAATTCAGGAGAAAGTAAAGGTGATTTAGACCAGGGAGTCTTTTTACTCTGTTTTCTGGGTGATTTCCCGAGCAGCTGGGATTACAGACGTGTGCCACTCTGGCCAGCTAATTTTTTTTTTTTTTCAGATGGAGTGTCGCTCTTGTCACCCAGGCTGGAGTGCAGTGGCGGGGCCTCAGCTCACTGCAACCTCCACCTCCCGGGTTCAAGCGATTCTCCTGCCTCAGCCTCCTGAGTAGCTGGGATTACAGGTACTCACCACCACCACGCTTGGCTAATTTTTGTATTTTTAGTAGAGACGGAGTTTCACCATGTTGGCCAGGCTGGTCTCCGACTCCTGACCTCAAGTGATCCACCTGCCTTGGCCTCCCAAAGTGATGGGATTATAGGCATGAGCCACCACACCCAGCCCCAAAATTTCTTTTTTTTTGAGATGGAGTCTTGCTCTGTCGCCCAATTCCCCTGCCTCAGCCTCTCGAGTAGCTGGGATTACAGGTGCACGCCACCACACCTGGCTAATTTTTTTGTATTTTTAGTAGAGACGGGGTTTCACCATGTTGGCCAGACTGGTCTCGAACTCCTGACCTCAGGCAATCCGCCTGCTTCAGCCTCAGCCTCCCAAAGTGCTGGAACTATAGGCGTGAGCCACCGAGCCGGCCAAAAGTTCTTTCTTAAACTCAATATCTTTTTTTCTTTTTTGGCATCCCATGCCTCTTGATGCAGTCTCTTATTTCCTGATGTGTTCCCTTGTACCCTGATGTGATCTAATGTCTCCATGGATGTTGATAATTCTTTTGATGGTTTCTTCTGTTCCTTTCATTATCTCTGGTTCCTTTGAATTCGTTTTTTGGGGGAGGGGGGCTGTTGCTGTCATCATAGCTCACTGCAGCCTCCAAATCCTGGGCTTAAGCAATCCTCTTGCCTCAGCCTCCCAAGTAGCTGGGACCACAGGTGCATGCCACCACGCCTAGTTTTAAAGTTCTTTTGCAGAGATGGGGTCCTACTACGATGCCCAGGCCGGGGGTGTTTCTATCTTTCCCGTACAGGTTCCCTTCAAATGTCTGGCATTCTTTGGCTATCTGTTCATAACAAGGCATTAAAAAGCTGAGTGAAAGGTCTGTGTGGATGGGGCTTCCTGAATGATGGACTTCTCTGTGGAGCATTTGGGCAGGAACATGATCTTTATGTAGGAGGACACCTCCCTACCCTCACTCCTATTGTTGGTACATGAAGGGTTTTCTTCCCTAAGCTAGTCAGTTTTCTAGAGAGGGTTCCTATGTTCTTTTGTTGGAGAAGTCAGACTCTCTGGCCAGAATGGAGGCTTTACCATATCCTCCCATTTTCAGCATGGTTGCTCCTTCTCACCTATAAAGTCCAGTCTCTCTGGTTCAGCCTTTCCAGAGGGAAAACCTCCAGTTTGCTACCTGGGTGGGAAAAGAGACATCGAATCATCAGTGGCACCAGGGACTTCTACTTCCTGAGCCTTTCTGGTGCACTTTAGCATTGATCAACTTCTTTCCTGTCTTCTCCCACTCTATGACTTCTTTTTCTCCACTCTACTAAAGTCATTTCCATTTATCTATGCTCTCTGGCCTCCAAAATGTTGACATCTGTTGTCTGCCATTGTCCGTTCTCCAGGTCTCTTTGTCCATGTGAATTTATGCACTTCTTATTCCTCTGCTGTCATTTCAGTGGGCTTTTGAGAGGGAGAAGAGGTCAGTGTGGTGTGTATCCCCGTGATTCAATCTTTCACGCTACCCTTGAGTCTCTTTACAATCATTGAGCCAGGCGCGGTGGCTCACGCCTGTAATCGCAGCACTTTGGGAGGCTGAGGCGGGCGGATCACAAAGTCAGGAGTTCCAGACCAGCCTGGCCAACATGGTGAAACCCCGCCTCCACTAAAAATACAAAAAAAAAAAAAAAAAAAAAAAAAAAAGGCCAGTCGAGGTGGCTCACACCTGTAATCCCAGCACTTTGGGAGGCCGAGGCAGGCGGATCCCGACGTCAGGAGATCGAGACCATCCTGGCTAACACGGTGAAACCCCGTCTCTACTAAAAATACAAAAAATTAGCAGGGCGTGGTGGCGGGCGCCTGTAGTCCCAGCTACTCGGGAGGTTGAGGCAGGAGAATGGCGTGAACCCGGGAGGCGGAGCTTGCAGTGAGCCGAGATCGCGCCACTGCACTCCAGCCTGGGCAACAGAGTAAAGCTACGTTTCAAAAAAAAAACAAAAAACAAAAAACAAATGAGTTGGGCTTAGTGGTGGGCGCCTGTAATCCCAGCTACTAGGGAGGCTGAGGCAGGAGAATCTCTTGAACCTGGGAGGTGGACGTTGCAGTGAGCCGAGATTGCGCCACTGTACTCCGGCGACAGTGCGAGACTCCGTCTCAAAAAAAAAAAAGGAATACAATGTTTGAATTCTGTGTGCCCTGCCTCCCCTTAGATGGAAGCGTAGGCTGAAGCTTGGGTGGGGCAAAGGGTAACAACTAGAAAATACACACCCTTCCTCAAAAAATTAGATTCCATTTGACTCTTTCAGGGCAGGGTAAGACCCATTTTTCCATTGTGTGATTTCTGTCAACTACTCTTTTCAAAAGGAGAGAAGTCCTGCCACCCTTCTATGTGTTTTATGTATTTTGGCTAAGAGTCCTGGAGCGCTGGGTGAGGTCCTCAGAAAGGATGGAAAAATCTGATTCTTGACTCTCACAGTCAGCGCTAGGCAGGAGCATCAGAGATTACTGAATCCAATTTCCTTATTGTATAAAAAGGAAACTGAAGCCCAGAGAGCTTTAATCGATTTGGATCAACTTCGGTCCCTTGTGAAATACTTCTCTCAAAGGATGGCTCGAAATCAAGCTCCTTGCAGTCTTTGGGCCTTTGGGTCTAACGTTCCCTATGCCCCAATGCTGTGGGCTCCTCGCTGTGCATCGGTCAAAGGTCCTTTCAGAGACTGTCCCTCTCAGCAGTGTGGCCAGTTTTACTTTTTTGTGGCACTTGTTGATATTTAAAAATATTTATTTTACGAGTTATGTGAGTTCTTCCACTGGAATGAAATCCCCATAAGAGATCATTCCTGTCTCGTTCACCGTTGAATCCTCAGGGTGAGTTGAGATTCGAAGCTAAGCAGTCTGGCTCTAACGTTGCGCTTTCGGCCCAACAGTATGCTGCTATTTAGTGAAGACGATGGACTTCTGCGCACACGGGGAAGCAACAGTGAGAAAAGACACCCGGAAGTGAGCAACAGCAAAACATCCAGAGCTGTCCGCACGGTGCCCCCTCTGACCTTTCCCTCCGGAAGCTCTCGCGGCTCTCGGGCGGGAGTGCGCACGCGCGGCCACAGGGGTCGCTCCGGGTCGCGCGCGGAGCAGGGGCTAGAGGGAAGGGTCAGCCGCCAGGGCTGGCAGGCGCCTGCGCCGCGGGGCTCCCGTCAGGACGCGCATTCTCGCTCCCTCCCTCGGCTGCGCGCGCCCGGTGGGCGTGGGAGGAGGCGGGGAACCGGGGAGGGGTGGGTGTCGCAGGAGGGAAGGAGCGAACCGGAGAGCGTCGTCCTGAGAGGAGTGAAGGCGGCAAAATGGCGGACCGCTTCTCCCGCTTCAACGAAGACCGAGACTTTCAGGTAAACACGGGCGTCGCCGAGGATGCGGGGAAGGCGCTGGTCTAGCCCAGAACCTCCTTCATCTCCGGCTCCCAGCCCTCTTTCCTTCCAGTTTTGCTCCGACTTGCGAACCGGCTCGCTCTTCTCCCGTCTCTGCTTTCTCAAGAGGCCTCCCGGCTTGAGGGAGGCCGCATCTCCTCGCACCCTCATTCTCTTACCCCTGAAACTCAGGCCGCGGGGCTTGCGGCTTCCGCCTGTTTGGCATCGGATTTCGGAACCGGGCCTGGGCGCCGTGTGAGGGGCTGTGCCCTTCAGGTCTGCCCGACCTGTGCCGGCGAAGGGCTGGCTCCCAGGGGACAAGAGGGGTGGTTGGGTTGGGCTGGGAGGGCTTGGGGGAGAGTGTTGCTGAGGCCAAGGCTTCCGAACCCCGGGATTTTGCTCTCGGATCGTTTTGGGATCCTTCTCTTTTCTTTCTTCACTGTGATAAATCAATTCCTTTCATTGTCTGCTTTTCCTCTTCCTTACCTGGGAAAAGGTTGCCTTCGCTATCAGACGCCTTATTGGTTAGTCATACATTGAGATTTCCCGGGGCATAAGTGTTGCTGTTGTTATTAGGCTGTTAATTGGGCTTGGAAAGCAGTAAGTTACTGGACTATGATCCGATGTGAGCCTAACCTCAAATCCTATCTCGAAAGATTTGTAAGAAGCGTAATGATAATGGGCCGTCCACCCATGGGGTCACTAGTGCCAAAAGCTTGATTTTTCTTTCTTCAATTGCAAATGTTGGTATGGAAAAATGCCCTTACGATGGCAAGCTCTATTGAGTAAAAAATAAAGGCCAAATTAGAATAACTTGTTTTTTCGCTGTTGAAAATACCTTTCTGTTGAAATTGTTACCGCGGAAATCTCGAAGACTAAAAGGGATTTAGTAGAGATTGGCTGTTTCTAGGTAAAATACATCCGTAGAGTCTCAAAAAAAACACTGCATTACTACCGCATATCCTGGCAACTGCCGTTTGGGTCGGGATGAATCTCAGAACTCAAGTTTTTATCCCGCTGCAGATCCTACTCAAAGCAGTACGAAAGCACTCTAGATGTGTTTCAGAAGGCAGTTTAAAGAGTTTGAATTCCCTGAGATGATAGGATTGGTAAATAAATACGTAAAGCAGTTTAACAGTTTTAACTCAGCACTGTTAACAGTCTAGTACATAGAACGCTTATGAGAAGTTTTGCAGCAGTAAGTGATCTGGGGGCTGTTGAAAAGCCTTGTGATCATGCGCCTGCTGTATAGCTGCAGCACAATACAGGAGAATCTCAGGATGTTCTAAGGATATAATGCAGATTCACCAAAGGTTGAAGCAGTTCATGTTAGCCTTTTGATCCCTGAGAAATATGTGTATATATATTTTAGCAAGCACTATAAAATATGAGTAGGCTGCAAGGTGTATGAGCTTTATTGATTTTTAAGTTACCGATAGAGACATATTGATAACTAAAGCCCGCAAATGCTTTTCAGAGGAGAGAATAATTTCAAGGTGACCTAATAAAATCGAAAATAGATAACATGGACAGTTAAGTTTTGAGGAAAGATGACTGTCAACCACAGAATTCCAGCAGGCTTAACAGGATTTTCAGGGCCTTTAATGAAGATTTTGAAAATTGTGGATAGCAGAGTGTGAATGCTGTTTCCTGAAAAAATTCAGGGGGTTAGCCTCTACTTTTTCAATACTCAGTTTCTAAGTAAGATGACCCTCTCTTCTGATGCTTTAGTTGGGTATTGCAAAACCTGATTTTGGTTTCATGGTAGTCCTTTGAAGATGATATGTATACTTCATTTTCTGCTTATATGTTGAAAGAACCAACCCCTGTTAAATTGGGTCAGCCAGGAAAAAAATTTTTTTTTTTTGAGATGGAGTCTCGCTGTGTCGCCCAGGCTGGAGTGCAGTGGCACGATCTCGGCTCACCGCAACCTCCGCCTCCCGGGTTCAAGCAAGCGATTCTTCTGCCTCAGCCTCCCGAGCAGCTGGGATTACAGGCACCCGCCACCACACCCCGCTAATTTTTGTATTTTTAGTAGAGATGGGGATTCACCGGATTGGCCAGGCTGGTCTCGAACTCCTGACCTCGTGATCCGCCTGCCTCGGCCTCCCAAAGTGCTGGGATTACAGGTGTGAGCCACCGCGCCTGGCCGAAAATGTTGGTCTTTAAAATTCAGATGTCCTAGCATTTTGGGTAAATAGGGTATTGGGAATGGAAACCTTTTTAGACAGTTGTAAGATGTTAAAACTTTTATAAATTATGTTAACATTTCTAAAGTACATTCATTTAAAAATAAAGTGGTATTTTTCTAGATGTTTTAATAAAGGGAAAAATACAGATTGACTTTCATTTAATGATGTATTTTGATTCAAAATTATCGGTGAGAGAATGTAATGTAATAGGATTCTCCTGTGAATAATATATCTGAAACATTTTCAGCTTCAGGTTATTCAAAATTAAACGTGGCCTCCTTTTAAGGTTTTGGGTGAAGCCACTGACTATACTTGAAAACAAATCATAGTAGGTTTCCAAACACAGTGGATAGATCTTGTTGCTTTCAACAGATCTTGTAGCACTGGAAATTGTTCATCTTCTCTGGTAAGTTCGAGATGACTTATTTTCTTTGCCTTTAATTTGGCAGGATGATTTAAAGTTGTAGAACTTCACTGTTTACCGGTTTATCAAGTGCAAATTTTGGAGAGTTTGATGTCTCTTGAAATTATGGAGTCAGGGAGTTGGGCTATTACAATTTGTGAATATCTAAAGTTTCGAAGGTATTTTGTATATATAGTGAAAAGTTATAGTTAACAGTGGTATGCCACTTGAAGCACTCATGTATATAGAGATTAATCATTATCAGGGACCTAACGTTTTTTTAATTGGTAACTTTATTATAATAACAAACAGGTCCTATTCCACAGGCTTTATGTGTCTTATCTCATAGTCTTCACTATAACCCTACGAGGTAGGTACTGTTATTACTGCCGTTTTCAGCTGAGGCACAGAGAATTACGTAACTTAGGCAATTACATGCATCTGTTAAATGGCAGAGCCTAAATTCATACTGGCTTTTGGACTCTTGAACTTGTCCTCATGACCATTCTGTCTGCTGCTGACAATTATACATTTTATGTAGCTGTAATTGGGTCATCAAATGTGGAAGATAGACTTATAGGTGACAAAGAATAAGGGAGCTTTTAGAAAGGTGATACAATTCCAGTTTTTATTCTGTTTGGTTTTGTCCAGATCTGTCTCTTTCTGGTCTCCCAACGGCTTCTAGGGAGGCTTTCAACAATGATAAATTACATTGTGTCATAGAGGATATATTGTTAACTGTTTTAGTTTAGACATTCTTTTGTCTAGCCTTTTAAGTGTTTTTTTTTTATCTTTGGAAATCTTTGTAATCTAAGCTGATGTATTTATTTTTACAAATGTTTTAAGAGTTTTAACTAGTCCTTTAAGAATCTGGCCTCAATTTCTGAATGAGATGTTACTTCTGCCGGCATTTACCAGATTAAGATATATTTGTTCACAGATTGAAGTGTTACACAAACTAATGGAAAATATGTAATATAACTTAAGATAATCAACACTTTGGATTACAGGTTCATTAAAGAAAGTTTTGTTTGTACAGTGATGTACAGCTAGTTATATGGTGCCATTAAGATACAGTGCTTAGCATTTTATGGTTGCGCAGCGATTATTGGTGCTGCAGCTGAATGCTGGTGAGGAAATGTTTTTTAGTATATGTACCTGCAGAGGACTGATGATTCGTGTTCCGAGTGTTCTCTGCATTTTATTTCTTTTCTTTTTTTTTTCTTTTTTTTGAGACGGAGTTTCGCTCTTGTTGCCCACCTGGAGTGCAATGGCACCATCTCGGCTCACCTCAACCTCTGCCTCCCAGGTTCAAGTGATTCTCCTGCCTCAGCCTCCCGAGTAGCTGGAATTTCAGGCACGTCCCACCATATCCAGCTAATTTTTTTGTATTTTTTAATAGAGACGGGGTTTCATCATGTTGGTCAGGCTGGTCTCAAACTCCCGACCTCAGGTGATCCACCCACCTCAGTCTCCCAAAGTGCTGGGATTACAGGCGTGAGCCACTGCACCTGGCCCTCTGCATTTTATTTCTAATGAAAAGGAACTACAGTAATAGATCAGTGAGTGATAGGTTGATAAGAGAAACAAGACATGCTATCTTAAAGGTCATAATAAAAATACAGAAATTGCCCAAGAACTTTCTGTAATCTATGTAAGTAATCATAATGGTAAATAGCAATAAGCTAGTCATGTATTACATTTATGCAGTATGTTTGTAGGAATCCTCTTTGTGTTTCCATGTGTAACCAGTATGTGACCCTTAGGAAATTCTTAGTTGAGACTATTAAATGAAGAGGTTCATAGTTTTAAGATATTTAGGTCACAGAAGCATATTAGTATATTTTCTGTATGTAATATAGTTGGCATTGTAATTCAGGTATGCCAGATATGACACATGGACAAGTGTTTTAAATGGTTTTTCCTATGTCTCGCTCCTGTAATCTGGAAGAAATGCCACAAGCTGTGAAAATTAATGTCAGTTTGGCTTGGGATACTGAAACTTATACAAAATCATTACTCTTCCCTGTCTCATAGTATGATACGTGAAAAGGATTAGAATCAGGGCTGTACCAGTTTCAAAATACTGATGCTGAATTGACATGATTGTTAGAAAATGCAAAATGATATTGACATTGGTTAATATATTCTTAGGAGATCAAGAGTGACCAAAGTAAAGTCAGCATAAGAGAAGTTTCCCTGGAGGTGATTTGAAGGGTAAATGGTATATAATCACTTTTAAAATGTGGGACATATCAAGGAATAACATCACAGAGAGAGACTTAAGTTGTAATTAGGAAAGATTGGGGTTGGGAAGAACTGTGATCAGAGGACTTCATGTGATGATGTATTTTATTATTTGTTTTCAGAGTAGGCATGGGAGGCAGGAAGAAACAGATCTGGACAAATAGAGTATTATGCTGAGTATTATTTCAGGGCTCTTACAATACAGTCAAAATGATAGAAAAACAGGTATTCCTGTTGTACCTTTCCTTTTTTTCTATACATGTAACACAGTTCTCATTAGAGTACTGCAAAGGGATTCTTTCATCACATTTTCTCATGTCTTTATGATAAATTGTATAACCAAAACTAAAATTTGTGACTTAAAAATATTTTAAGATAACATATGTAATAAGCTATCCTGATTGTGCTGCTTCATAATTGAGATACATTTCCATGTGATTTCTGTCTATCTGGGTACATGATAAAAATTTTTAAAAGGACAGTCTGTTTTTCTTTTCTTTTTTTTTTTTTTTTTTTGGAGACAGTGTCTGGCTCTTTTGCCCAGGCTAGAGTACAGTTGTGGGATCTTGGCTCATGCAGTCTCCACCTCCTGGGCTCAAGCAATCCTCTCGCTTCAGCCTCCCGAGTAGCTGGGACTACAGGAATGTACCACCATAACTGGCTAAGTTTTGTATTTTTTTTAGAGACGGGGTTTCAACTTGTTGCCCAGGCCAGTCTTGAACTCCTGGGCTCAAGCGATCCTCCCACCTCAGCCCCTCAAAGTGCTGGGATTACAGGCATGCACCACTGCACCCAGCTGACAGTCTGTTTTTTTGATGTGGTCAAGACTTTTTTAAATTTACTTTTTTAAAATTAAAAAAAATTTTTTTTTTGAGATAAGGTCTCACTCTGTCACTCAGGCTGGAGTGCAGTGACGCGATCATGGCTCCCGGCAGCCTTAACCTCCCAGCTTCAAGTGATCCTCCCACCTCAGCCTCCCAAGTAGCTGGGACTACAGGGGTGTCACCAAGCCCTGCTAATTTTTTTCATTTTTGTAGAGATGGGGTTTCGCTGTGTTGCCCAGGCTGATCTCAAACTCCTGAGCTCAAGCTATCCTCCCACCTCGGTCCCTCAAAGTGCTGAGATTACAGGCATGTGCCACTGTACCTGGCCAAGATTACCATTTTCTGAAAGCAGTAGCAGAAGTTCATGAGATCTTAATTATGAATCAGAAACCTATGTAAAGGTTTCATTTTTACTCTTGTGACTTAGTTTCTAGTATTTTATTAATGAAAATGGTTTCTAGCTTGAAGTAGATAGATTCCAGTTTGTGAGTTCTATTAAAATTCCTTCCCTGAAACAACTTGGTACTTTTGCTTGTATGTCTGGCATTAATTTTCTTTTCATATTAGCATTGCCATTTAGCATTAAGTGAAAGCAGATTCATGGTAATTACCAAAGGAATTACAGAAGACCACCACAAATACTGAAAGAAGTCATTGATTTGATATTGCAGTGAATACCAGAAGATGTTGTAATGATTTTCCACTTATAAAAAGTGAATTGTCCATTTAACTCTGGAAGTCTAAGCAAATGTGCTTAATGCATATTGTATTAGTCAATGCAAAAAGTTAAATATGCCCAGGCTGAAGGAAAGTGTATACTGTATGGTCATTCTTATAGCAAATGATTTCTTTGGAATTTAAACAAATATGTTTAGTATTTTATTCCTAATTTAGGAAGAAAAAGCAGCTAAAGTTGTTCTGACATTGTACACAGATTAGTAGCACATAACTCTGTTATTTAGTAAGCCCTATAGATAGTAAGGAATAAAAGTTGTTAGTGAGCAAAACGGGAGTATCCTGCCATTTGCTTTAATTCTTTTTGTGATAGTTTTGAGGTACAATAATTCCTGTGTGCGTGTCACTCAAGCAACCAGAAAGTGTCTTTGTAATATGCATTTGGTCTCATCTCATGAAGTTCCAGTTGTTTGTTGTCATCCTTGCCACTCTTTGGTAATTACATTGATTTCAAAGAGGAATTCTAATTCATCTTAGTGTTTCATAGAATTGAGACACAAAATAGCTTTACAGGTTTAAAGTTGTAATAGAAAAAAGTCATAGAGTTTTCTGACGTTTTAATAATGACATTGTTGGAAAAGTCAGTACCTGTCTTATAGCTCCGATAACATTATTCTTCCAGAGTTAATAAGAAAAGAGGAGCTTAATTTTTCATCATTTTTGTAGGCAATGCTGATCAAAATCAAGAAATTATTTTGATACTGTAGGTCTTGACTATAGAAGAAGTAAAGGTAGGCTGGGCGCAGTGGCTCACGCCTGTGATCCCAGCATTTTGGGAGGCTGAGGCAGGTGGATCACCCGGGGTCAGGAGTTCGAGACCAGCCTGGCCAACATGGTGAAACCCCATCTCTACTAAAAGTACAAAAAATTAGTTGGGTGTGGTGGTGCCCTCCTGTAGTCCCAGCCACTCAGGAGGCTGGGGCAGGAGAATATCTTGAACCTGGGAGGTGGAGGTTGCAATGAGCCGATACTGTGCCATTGCACTCCAGCCTGGGCAACCGGGTGAGACTCCACCTCAAAACAAAACAAAACAAAAAAAGAAATTAAAGCTACTGCTTGTGGATTGTATGCTGTAGTGTCAGTAATTTCCCTTGTTGCTATGAATAGAGCTATGAGTGAAATTATGAGGTATCTTTAAAGAAAGGGCAAAAGTGGTTGAAAATTTCATTGGTTTAATATTGTACTAGGGTATCATCTGTGCAAGCAATAACGGGGTATATTTACCTTGAGAATAGTTTCTAGAATATAGACTAATTTTTGAAAACTTAATTAAATAAAACAGTGTTTGAATAGTGGTTGTACGAAGAAGTACATATTGTAGTGTCAGTATTTCTGTGCGGGTAGTTGGTTAAGAAGTGTTTTTGTTAGGAGTTTTCGTTTTAGTTGGAGAGATAACATAAGTAATAAGGTTTAGTTTATTATTCTTAAGACCAGCATGATTATCAGAAAAACAGTATAGCTAATAAATGCAAAACTCTAAGTAAAGGAGAGAATCCTTAAAGTGGGATGATTGGACATGCTTTTATTTTATTTTTTTCAGACAGAGTCTTGCTCTGTTGCCCAGGCTAGAATGCAGTGGCATGATCTCAGCTCACTGCAACCTCCACCTCCTGGGTTCAAGCAGTTCTCATGGCTCAGCCTCACGAGTAACTGGGATTACAGGCGCCCACTACCACGCCTGGCTAATTTTTATATTTTTAGTAGAGATGAGGTTTCATCATGTAGGTCAGGCTGGTCTTGAACTCCCACCTCCAGTGATCAGCCTGCCTTGGCCTCCCAATGTGCTGGGATTACAGGTGTGAGCCACCATGTTGGCCTGGGCGTGCTTTTATGAAGAAGTTAGCATTTAAGCTGGATCTTGAAGGGTGGGATTGCATCCTTCAAGTGAATGGAAGTACACTCAGTTGGAAAAAATAGCCAGGACAAAAGTAAAGAAGTGGAACAAGCAGAATTTGTTTTTTTAGGACAGTGAATTAATGATTGGGCATAGGGAAAAAGTGAAGACTAGGGCTGCAAAGATAAATTTTATTTTAATGCTGTAAGCAGGAATGCACTAGCTATTTAAGGTGCTTAAGCTGAGGGATAGACAGTCAAAGCCCTCTTTCTTATAGGAAGATTAATTCAGCTATAGTTTGTTAGATGTGCTATACCCATATAGTTAAAGTGCTGATAACCAGTCTCTCTTAACCAGAGTTAACGTGAATAGGAGCAAAGGAGTAGAGGGTGTATACGAGGAGTGATTACAATAATGGACCATGTGATTTCTTTTTTTTTTTTTTTGAGATGAAGTTTCGCTCTCGTTGCCCAGGCTGGAGTGCAATGGTGCAGTCTTGGCTTACTGCAACCTCTGCCTCCCGGGTTCAAATGATTCTCCTGCCTCAGCCTCCCAAGTAGCTGGGATTACAGGTGCATGCCAACATGCCTGGCTAATTTTTGTATTTTTAATACAGACAGGGTTTCACTATGTTGGCCAGGCTGGTCGTGAACTCCTGACCTCAGGTAATCCACCCACCTCAGCCTCCCAAAGTGCTGGGATTACGGGTGTGAGCCACCGTGCCCGGCCGGACCATGTGATTTTAAGCTTGGTAATGAGATGAATAAGGACTTTTGGGAGTGGGGGTGGTGGCAGCAGTGTAGGTAGTGAGAGGGTGAAAAATTGGTAGGATCAATGGATTGTAGATTCTGATGGGGTTTAAGACTTGTTAGAGTGGGAGTACTGGAGGGAATGAGCTAGAAAGATAGAAGGTGGTGGTTGTAGAACACGATGTTTGAAATAGGGTTTATATTAATAGAAGGGTTGAGATTTTGTTAATGATCATGAGAGTACATCGTTAAGGCAGAATGGAGAGCAAGATCATTGTAGGAAAGGAAGTTAAGGAACTGAGGCACCAGGATGTTACAAAGATAATCTGACCTGGTTATGAGAATGGTAATATGGTATAGTTGTATACTGTCATGGTTTAATAAATGCCTTTTATATAATGTTCTTTTCTGGTTCTTCTAATAATTCAGTGAAGTAAATAGAAGAGGTACTAATCCTATTTTGAAGATGAAGAAACTGAGGCCCAGATAAATTATTTTGCCTAGTGCATAACTGAAGTTTGAACTTTGCTCTTTTGACTTCTTTTGTTCTTTTCTTTTTAAATAAAAGAGATGGAATTTTGTTACATTGCCCAGGCTGGACTTGAACTCCTGGGCTCACACCATCCTCCCACCTCTGCCTCCCTAGTAGCTGAGATTACAGGTGCACGCCATCGAGCCTGGCTGATTTCTTGTATAGTATTCTGTTTATTGTGGTATATAGATTGGCCTCTTTTCAAGGTATATGTACTGTGGTATATAGATTGTGGTATGTAAAGTGTTGGTATTATCTCCAGTATGCAAAACATTGTACTTCTTTAATACATGGCAGCATTTTGTACCAGTTAATAAACTGGTAGAAAATAGTTGGTATGCTTATTAAAGATTATAATTTTTGTTTCAGAAACATCTCAGTATTAAAAACCAATAGTTGTCAGGCATGGTGGCTCGTGCCTGTAATCCCAGCACTTTGGGAGGCCAAGGTGGGTGGATAACCTGAGGTCAGGAGTTTGTGACCAGCCTGGCCAACATGGCAAAACCCTGTCTTTACTAAGAATACAAAAATTAGCTGAGCATAGTGGTGCATGCCTGTAGTCCCACCAACTGCGGAGGGGAGGCTGCTGAGGCAGGAGAATTGCGTGAACCCAGGAGGCAGAGGCTGTTGTGAGTCAGGATTCTGCCACTCACTCCAGCCTGGGTGACAGAATGAGACTCTGTCTTAAAAAACAAAAAACAAAAAACTAATGGCTTACCACCATTGGTTTAATTGGTTATAAACCAGTGGTTTAATTGGTCATTTATGACTTCTTGCTTGTCTTTTCACTGTCTGTGGGTCTAGCAGGTAATCCCATTCCATTTTCCAAACATTAGTGAGTACCTGATTGTTATCGTGGCATCATAAAAGGATAAGAAAACAAGACAAAAGTCCATTTTGTTCGTTTGTTCCAGTAAAATAATAGATTGGAGAGGAGAATGGTATTTCTACTGGATACTCTGAAGTTAGGGTACTACCAGCTTATCCTTGACCATTACACCTTTATAAAAGTTGACTACTGTGATATATGGTGAGGATAGTATCAGCTACTCTTTGTTGCCAGCTATATTACATGTCAGGTCTGGTGCCAAGACATTTCGAAGATATTTATCTAATCCAAGTAACTCTCCAAACTAGGTGGTGGTATCTCCCTTTTTTTTTTTTTTTTTTTTCCTTAATTTTTTTATTTTTTTGAAACGGAGTCTTGCTCTGTCGCCCAGGCTGGATTGCAGTGACTCCATCTCGCCTCACTGCAAGCTCCGCCTCCCAGGTTCACGCCATTCTCCTGCCTCAGCCTTCCGAGTAGCTGGGACTAGAGGAGCCCGCCACCACGCCTGGCTAATTTTTTTTAGTAGAGACGGGGTTTCACTGTGTTAGCCAGGATGGTCTCAATCTCCTGACCTTGTGATCCTCCCGCCTCGGCCTCCCAAAGTGCTGGGATTACAGGCGCTTTTTTTTTTTTTGAGACATCTCACTCTGTCACCCAGGCTGGAGTGCAGTGGAGCCATCTCAGCTCACTGCAAGCTCTGCCTCCCAGGTTCTCGCCATTCTCCTGCCTCAGCCTCCCGAGTAGCTGGGACTACAGGTGCCCACCACCACGCCTGGCTAATTTTTTGTATTTTTGGTAGAGATGGGGTTTCACCGTGTTGGCCAGGCTGGTCTTGAACTCTTGACCTCAGGTGATCCACCCACCTCAGCCTCCTAAATTGCTGGGATTACAGGCATGAGCCACTGCGTCTGGCCGTAAATTGAAATAAATTTTAAGTGTACTAGTGAAATGACACTAATAATCCCCAGGATGTCCATTTCTTTTTGGATAGGCTTTTTCTCCTGGGACATTTTCTTTTTAAATTCCATTTTTAAAGGCACCTACATACATTTATTTATTGAGACAGGATTTCATTGTACTTCCAAACACAGGACAAATGTGGAAATTTGCCCAGGATGCAGTACAGTGGTGCAATCACTGCTTACTGCACTCTTGATGTCTTGGACTCAGGCAATCCTCCCATTGCAGCCTCCCGAGTAGCTAGGACTACAGGTGTGTACCACCACATTCAGTTAATTTAATTTTTTGTATTTTTTGTAGAGATGGAGTCTTCTTTTGTGGCCCAAGCAGGTCTTGAACTCCTGGCCTCTAGTGATCTTCCTGCCTTTCAAAGTGCTAGGATTACAAGTATGAGCCACCATGCCCAGCCAATATCCACCAACTTTGAGTAATATTATTTATTTAAAAATGTTTTTCACAGAAGTTGTATTAATTTTTTTTTTTTTTTTTTTTTTTTTGAGATGGAGTCTCGCTCTGTTGCCAGGCTGGAGTGCAGTGGTGCAATCTCGGCTCACGGCAATCTCTGCCTCCCAGGTTCAAGCAATTCGCTGCTTCAGCCTCCCGAGCAGCTGGGATTACAGGTGCCCGCCACCACACTTGGCTAATTTTTGTGTTTTTAGTAGAGACGGGGTTTCATCATCTTGGCTAGGCTGGTCTTGAACTCCTGACCTTGTGATCCACCTGCCTTGGCCTCCCAACGTGCTGGGATTACAGGCATGAGCCACCACGCCTGACTGAAGTTGTATTAAATTTTAATAGTTATAGGAAGAGGGATGAGGATAAGAACAGCTCTCTAGAGTTTCGTATTGTGTTTTGCTTTTTGAGATTATAGGCTCTTGATTGTGATGTTTGACTTGTCCTAATGATTCCTTCTTCTCCAGCTCTAATTTCTCTCTACTAATTTCTACATAGTTTAATCACATAAAGGATACAGCTGTGGGATTATGTAGATGTCAGAATCAGCACCAGTTAGCAAATAAAAAGATTTCATTTATCTGGATAAATTTAAGGCAATTCCTGTCTTTATTGATACTTAAATGATCACCACAACCAAATTTGTAAGCGAGAAGTTTCCACATTTGTCCTGTGTTTGGAAGTAGAATCCTTGACTTGTAAGGAACTAGAGCTTATTTTAATGACATGCAGAGCAGGTCAGCCAGGTTGTATTCATTTGCCATTAGACCTGTTTTTTTTTGAGAGTGGAGGCAGTTGAAGGAAAGTCAGTTGGGTGTATGCATATAATTTAAAATCTAATACTTTTTTTTTTTTTTTTTTTTAGAAAAGCTAGATTACTTCCAGTCTGACCCTTTTGAACTTAAATTCCTGATCAGCATAAATGAAAAAATATATTTCAACTTTGAAAGCATATAGTATTCAGAAAGGAAGAGTTGATTTAGATAATGAAATAAGTGTTCCAAGCAGTCATCATTGTTTTAAATTTAAATTTTATTTTTTACCTCCCTCAGCTCATACCTATAAGCAGTCATTAAAACTAAATTTTAGGAATGCTGTAATATAGGACCTATGAATTTTTACTAGGATAACCATGAGTTTTAGTTTATACCTTTTGTCTTGGAATAATTACTGTTAGCATCTTTTGTTTTTTTCTAAGACAGGGTCTTGCTCTGTTACCCAGGCTGGACTGAAGTGACAAGATCATAGCTTACTGCAGCCTCCAACTCCTGGACTCAAGGGATCCTCCCCACTCAGGCTCTTGAATAGCTGAGACTACAGGTGCACACCATCATTTAAAAAAATTTTTACAAAAATTAAAAAAAATTTGTAAAGATAGGGTGTCACTGTGTTTCCCTGGCTGATCTTGAACTCCTGGGCTCAAGAGATCCACCTTGGCTTCCCAAAGTGCTGGGATTATAGGTGTGAGCCACTGTAACCAGCCTTACGCCCCATTTTATTCTCGAAGTGGTTTGTATGATATGTTATATGATCATCTAGATCTAAAGGAATTTCAGAGATCTAAGTGAGGTTTTGAAGGGAAGGTACAGCAGCAAAAAATACCTTTCAGATCCTGTTGAGGCCTTCAGATAATCAGATGCCATACTGAATGTTTTTAGAAAGAATGATCCTGATAAGTCTAAGTTTGTCAGAATGACTCAATTTTGGTGGGGAGGTGGGTTAGGAGGCAAGAAATAAAATATCACCACTACTATCATTGTCATCATTACTACTACTATTATTATAGTTGTGCCCTTGGGGTTTGAAATCACATTTTTCCTCCTTCCTCTTTTTGTTTTTCTAGTATAACATTCAAAAGGGACAAAAGGCAGCTGGGCACGGTGGCCCACGCCTGTAATGCCAGCCCGTTGGGAGGCCGAGGTGGGCGGATCACCTGAGGTCGGGAGTTCAAGACCAGCCTGGCCAACATGGTGAAAACCCGTCTCTACTAAAATACAAAAATTAGCCAGGCATGATGGCGGGTGCCTGTAATCCCAACTACTTGGGAGGCTAAGGTGGGAGAATTACTTGAACCCAGGAGGGGTAGGTTGCAGTGAGCCAAGATGGCACCATTGCACTCCAGCCTGGGTGACAGAGACTCCATCTCAAAAAAAAAAAAAAACAAAAAAAACCAAAAAACAAAAAAGAGGAGGTGGGGACAAAAGGATTCAGAGTGAAAAGAAAACCACTTAGTTAACCTTCCCAAAAACAACCCCGCTATTTCCAATTGCATGGTGGTTCTTTCACAGAATGCTTAGTATGTTATCCATATACTAAGCATTATGCACTCTTAACTTTCCCAAAGGGTAGCATGCAAGCACATTTTCTAGCAGTTTGATTTTTTCCTCTTAATTGTATGTCCTGGAGATTATTCCATAACTAGAAGGTTTTTTGTTTTACTTTTTGTTTGTTTTTGTTTTTTTTTTGAGATGGAGTCTCACTCTGTCCCTCAGACTGGAGTGCAGTGGGGCAATCTTGGCTCACTGCAACCTCTGCCTCCTGGGTTCAAGCAGTTTGATTATAGGCACCCGCCATCATGCCCAGCTAATTTTTTTATTTTTGTAGAGAGGGGGTTTCACCATGTTGGCCAGGCTGGTCCTGAAGTCATGACCTCAGGTGATCCACCCACCTCAGCCTCACGAAGCGCTGGGATTACAGGCATGAGCCACCATGCCCGGCCTGTTTTTTGTTTTATTTTAAAGTAATTTTAGATTTGTAGAATAGTTACAAAAATAGTACAGAGAATTTTGGTATACCACTCACTATATTCCCTACTACAGTATCCATACACTAACTATAATACAATTATCATGGGCCATGTGTGATGGCTCACACCTGTAATCCCAGCACTTTGGGAGGCCGAGGCAGGCAGATCACCTGAGGTCAGGAGTTCGAGACCAGTCTGGCCAACATGGTGAAACCCCGTCTCTACTAAAAATACAGAAAGTTAGCCACGCATGGTGGCGCGCACCTGTAATCCCAGCTACTTGGGAGGCTGAGGCAGGAGAATTGCTTGAACCCAGGAGGCGAAGGTTGCAGTGAGCCGAGATCATGCCACTGCATGCCAGCCTGGGTGACAGAGCAAGACTCCATCTCAAAAAAATAAATAAGATAAAAAAATTGGTCTGGCGTGGTGGTGCACACCTGTAGTCCCAGCTACTCAGGAGGTAGAAGATGCAGTGAGCTGAGATTGCACCACAACACTCCAGCCTGGGCGACAGAGTGAGACTCTGTCTTAAAAAAAAAAAAAAAAAAAAGGTCAGGTGCAGTGGCTCATGCCTGTAATCCCAGCACTCTGGGAGGCCGAGGCAGGTGGATCACGAGGTCAGGAGATCGAGACCATCCTGGCTAACATGGTGAAACCCCTTCTCTACTGAAAATACAAAAAATTAGCCCAGATGTGGTGGCGCACGCCTGTAGTCCCAGCTACTTGGGAGGCTGAGGCAGGAGAATCGCTTGAACCCAGGAGGCGGAGGTTGCAGTGAGCTGAGATTGCGCCACTGCACTCCAGCCTGGGTGACAGAGCGAGACTCCATCTCAAAAAAAAAAAAAAAGCTAATTGGTTTCTTTAACGTTAACACAAAAACATAAACACCATCAGCTCCCTCAAAAATAAAATATTAAGAGCAATCACTAATCCCTGGTAGTGAAGCTCAAAACATTTTCCACCTACCCCCAACATAAATGTAGTCTCATCACAATGACAGGAACACCAAGTAAAATTAAACAAAATACTAGGTGTCACTAGGGTTGGTGATAACTTTTCAGATGGAAAACCAAAGGCACACCCATGAAAGAAATAATTGGTAAGTTAGACTTTATTAAAATTTAAAACTTCTGCTCTGCAAAAGATACCATCAAGAGAAAGAGAAGACAAGACAGTTTGGCAGTTTCTTACAAACCTAAACCTATTTTTTTACCATTCAATCCAGCAATCATACTCCTTAGTACTTAACCAAAGAAGCTGAAAACTTAAGTCTACACAAAAACTAAAAACATGGATGTTTATAGCATTCTTTATTTGTAATTGCCAAAACTTGGCAGCAGTCCAGATATCCTTCAGTAGGTGAATGGATAAATAAACTGTGGTATACCAATGGAATATTATTCAGCCCTAAAAAGAAATGAGCTATCAAGCCAGGAAAAGACATGGAAGAACCTTGGATACATATTCGAGAATATGTGAAAGAAGCCAGTTGGAAAAGGCTACATAATGATTGCAAATATATGACATCCTGGAAAAGGCAAAACCGTAGAAACAGTAAAAAAATCAGTGGTTGCCAGGAGTTTGAGGGGAAGAAAATAAAGGGATGAACAGGTGGACACTGCATTTTTTGAGCGGTGAAATTATTCTCTATGATACTATAATGGTAGATAAATGTCTCTATACATTTGTCAGAACTCATAGAACTACATCAAGAGTGAATCTTAAGGTACTATGGACTTTGGCTGATAATGATGTGTCAATGTTGGTTCATCTATTGTAGCAAATGTATTATAATAAATGTGCAGGAGGCCGTGTCTATACTTTCCGCTCAACTTTGCTGTAAACCTAAAACTGCTTGAAAAAATAAAGTCTGTCTGTCTCTAAAAGTAATCACAAAAGTTACTAATTACAATAAACTTATATTCAGTATTTCTAAAGCACTTCTTCCAAAGAGCATGTGTAATTTAAAACTTTACTAAAAAACTGAAAGGTAACAAATTGAAAACAATGGTTACCTCTAAGAAATATAACAGAGGAGAAAGGGGGGTTTTCTTTCATGTTTTACTTGTTACAGTGTGGCTTAAACTTTTAACAATACCCGTTTTACATTTGTATTATTTGTGTTTAGTAGTATATTTTAATAAAGGGGGCCACAATATACTAAAAATTAAAGACATTGCTTGCACAACCTTTCCTCGCCTGTGACCAGGCTATCAGACTAGATGACATATTTAGAGGTAAGATTAAAGTTATTACAAAAACTGTAAAAAAAAATTTTTTTTAAGTTCTACCTATGAGTTCGGTCTAATAAAATGTCTCAAGAAAAGCATTTTACAAAAAAATGCCCTTAATGGGCATAATTTTAACAATGCAAATCACTTTTACAAGACTGTGTGCCTGTAATCCCAGCTATTCTGGAGGCTGAGGCAGCAGGACTGCTTGGGCCCAAGTTTGAAAACAGCCTGGGCAACACAGGCTGTTAAAGAAAAAAAAGAAAAGAAAAGAAATGGAAAAAATGGAGAAAGGGGAATGGGCAAGAGCAAGAATGTGCAAGAACTGAGTCTTTACCTTGGTTAACTTGAATAAAATAAAAACTGTCTTGTATGAACCAGCCTCTTTTCATTTTATTTACATAGGCAACATGGTGGAACCCCGTCTCTACCAAAAACAAAACAAAAACCACATTAAACAAACAAAAATTAGCCAGGTGTGCTAGTACATGCCTGTAGTCCCAGTTACCTGGGGGGCTGAGGTGGGAGAATCAATTGAGCCCAGGAAGTAGAAGCTGCAGTGAGCTGTGATTGCGCCACTGCCCCGTAGCCTGGGTGACAGGGAGACCTTTAATTATTCTAAATCAACACATAATATTCACTAATGTACTAGAAAATGTTCTTATATAGGGCATATAGATGAAGAAAGAGTACCTGGACTTAAAGAACATGCTTTATGGTAGAGGAGATAAGTAAATAGGGAATCACAGTACAAGTACCATAACGAAGGTATAAACGTAAAGCTAAAGGAGCACAGAGAAGGAGTGTCAGACAAGACTTCAGAGTAAAAGTGAGTTGGTCTTAGGGCTGGGGGCATGGGAAGAGTGTGGGGACCCTCTCATTGAAGGAATGGTAGCCTGGCCAGATTTGCTTTTAAAAACTTTATTAGAGGCTGGGCGGGATGGCTCACAGCAGCAATCCCAGCACTTTGGGAGGCCAAGGTGGGAGGATCGTTTGAGCTCAGTAGATGGAGTCTGCAGTGAGTCGAGATTGTGCCACTGCATTCCAGCCTGAGTGACAGAGCGAGACCCTATCTCAAAAATAAACAGAAAATCAAACATTAGTAAAGGCCAGGCGCTGTGGCTCAAGCCTATAATCCTAGCACTTTTGGAGGCCGAAGCAGGGGGATCACCTGAGACCAGGGGTTTGAAACCTTGCTGGGAACATGGCCAGACTCCAAGTCTACGAAAAAAATTTTTTTAATGAAAACATTAGCCGGGTGTGGTGGTTTGCACCTGTAAGGTCCCAGCCACTTGGGGGGCTGAAGTGGGAGAATCACTTGAGCCCAGGAGGTGGAGGTTACAATGAGCCAAGATTGTGTCACTGCACTCCAACATGGATGACAGAGTGAGACCTTGTCTCAGAAAATAAAAACAGGCTTGGCATGGTGGGCTCACACCTGTAATCCCAGCACTTGGGGAGGCTGAGGCGGACGATCTCTTGAGCTCAGGAGTTTGAGACCATCCTGGGCTACATAATGGAACCCAGTTTCTAAAAAAAATACAAAAAAATGTAGCCAGGCATGGTGGCATGTGCCTGTGGTCTCAGCACTTGGGGAGCTGAGGTGGGAGGATCACTTGAACCTGGTAGGTTGAGGCTTCAGTGAGCTGAGATTGAATCACAAACAAATACATAATAAAAATCGGACAGAGGGTCCCACTATGCTGCAGGACACATCATAGCACTTATGATACATTGAAATATCAAATTAGGCCGAAATTTAACATGACAATTACCACATTAAGTTTTTACTTTTTAAAAGTTTTTTGAAACTGTCACAGCCAAGAGATGCCTAAAGTGACAACAAAATGTAATGTGGTATCCTCTGTGGGATCCTAGAACAGAAAAAGACCATTAGAGGAAGTCTAAGATAATCTGAGTATAGTATGGACTTTAGTTAATAATAATGTGTCAGAGTTGGCCTCCCAAAGCACTGGGATTACCACCCACCCACCTGGTGTGAACCACCCACCACACCTGGTTTGCCCATGTTTTTTATAGCCAACTTTTCAGCAGCAAAAGTGTGGCTCTGGTGTCAGATATTGAGAAGCCAGGCAAGAAAATTAGGTGGTCTGTTACTTTAAGCTTTAAAAAGTTTCATATAACCTTAATGGATATTTTGATGTTAATTTGTGTTTACCTTTGAGCTTTTAAAATGAAAACTAAATGTATGTTTGAATCAACGCCATTTAAAATAAATTTCTGGGCTGCGCATGCTGTAATCCCAGCACTTTGGGAGGCTGAGGCAGGCAAATTGCTTGAGGCCAGGAGTTCGAGACTAGCCTGGCCAACATGGCGAAACCCTATTTCTGCTAAATAAATAAATAAATAAATTGGCTTGGCATGGTGGCTCATGCCTGTAATCCCAGCACTTTGGAAGTCCGAGGCGGGCAGATCACGAAGTCAGGAGATCAAGACCATCCTGGCTAACACAGTGAAAACCCTGTCTCTACTACAAATACAAAAGTTAGCCGGGCGTGGTGGCATTTGCCTATAGTCCTAGCTACTGGAGAGGCTGAAGCAGGAGAATCGCTTGAACCTGGGAGGTGGAGGTTGCAGTGAGCTGAGATTGCGCCACTGTGCTCCAGTCTGGGTAACAGAATGAGACTCTGTCTCAAAAAAAAAAAAAAACAACAACAAAACCAACCAAACAAAAATTAGCTGAGCCTGGTAGTGCATGCCTGTAATACCAGTTTCTTGGGAGGCCGAGGCACAAGAATTGCTTGAACCCAGGGGGCAGAGGTTGCAGTGAGTTGAGATCATGCCACAGCACTCCAGCCTGGGCGACACAGCAAGACTCTGTCTCAAAAAAATAAAAAATAAAGTAAATTTCTGATTAAATATTTTGAATTTTATTTTAAAATGCAGTAAGTATGAAATTTAAAAGAAAAAAATGCAGTTAAAAATAGCCTACCTCGGCCGGGCACGGTGGCTCACGCCTGTAATCCCAGCACTTTGGGAGGCCGAGGCGGGCAGATCACAAGATCAGGAGTTCAAGACCAGCCTGGCCAATATGGTGAAACCCCATCTCTACTAAAAATACAAAAATTAGCCAGGCGTGGTGGTGGGTGCCTGTAGTCCCAGCTACTCAGGAGGCTGAGGCAGGAGAATCTCTTGAACCCGGGAGGCGGAGGTTGCAGTGAGCCCAGATAGTGCCACTGCACTCCAGCCTAGGTGACAGAGCGAGACGCCGTCTCAAAAAAAAAAAAAAAAAAGAAATGGGTGTCTAAGAGATATGAGAGGTAGGCTTTTTTTTTTTTTTTTTTTTTGTTTGAGATGGAGTCTCGCTCTTTCACCCAGGCAGAGTGCAGTGGTGCTGTCTCGGCTCACTGCAAGCTCCGCCTCCTGGGTTCACACCATTCTCCTGCCTCAGCCTCCCGAGTAGCTGGGACTACAGGCGCCCGCCACCATGCCTGGCTAATTTTTTGTATTTTTAGTAGAGACGAGGTTGCACCATGTTAGCCAGGGTGGTCTCGATCTCCTGACCTCGTGATCCGCCCACCTCAGCCTCCCAAAGTGCTGGGATTACAGGCGTGAGCCACCGCGCCCGGCCTTAGACACCCATTTCTAAGAGTTAACTTCTACTACAAGCTTCTAATGTATTCCAGAGCTGCTCTGTACATGTTTTTTAGTTTATTTAGTTTTGAAAATTAACATGCAGTAGTATTGACTTATTTGATATGGATTTCTATGAATTTATTTTTTGATAGAAATATATATTTTTAATTTTACTTTAAGTTCTGGGATACATGTGCAGAACATGCAGGTTTGTTGCCTAGGTATACATGTGCCATGGTGGTTTGCTGCACCTACGAACCCGTCATCTAGGTTTGGTTTGTTTTTTTTTTTTTTTGAGATGGAGTCTGGCTCTGTCGCCTAGGCTGAAGTGCAGTGGTGTGATCTCGGCTCATGGCAACCTCTGCCTCCTGCATTCAAGCAATTCTCCTGCCTCAACCTCCTGAGTAGCTGAGATTACAGGCGCTTGCCACCACACCCAGCTAATTTTTTTGTATTTTTAGTAGAGACGGAGTTTCACCATGTTGGCCAGGCTGGTCTTGAACTCCTGACTTTGTGATCCACCTGTCTTGGCCTCCCAAAGTGCTGGTATTACAGGCGTGACCCACTGCACCCAGCCTCATCTAGGTTTTAAGTCCCGTATGCATTAGGTATTTGTCCTAATGCTCTCCCTCCCCTTGCCCCCCAACTGCTGACGGGCCCCGGTGTATAATGTTCCCCTCCCTGTGTCCATGTGTTCTCATTGTTCAGCTCCCACTTAAGAGTGAGAACATGGGGTTATTTATTTTTGAGACAAGAATCTCACTCTGTCGCCCAGGCTGGAGTGCAGTGGCGACACCTTGGCTCACTGCAACCTCTGCCTTGTAGGTTCAAGCGATTCTCCTGCCTCAGCTTCCTGAGGATCTGGATCTCAGGTGTGTACTACCACACCCAGCTAATTTTTGTATTTTTAGTAGAGATGGGGTTTCTCCATGTTGGCCAGTCAGGCCTCAAACTCCTGACCTCAAGTGATCTGCCTGCCTTGGTATCCCAAAGTGCCGGGATTACAGGTGTAAGCCACCATGCCCAGCGTAGTTCTATGAATTTTAACACATTTATAGATTCTTATAACTGCCACCACAATCTGCCTGTGGAACAGGATTTGAATTTAAGTATTCAAAAAATACATTTTTTAGAGGTGAAATACAGAAATATTTAGCCTGTTTTCACCATTTTTCAAAAAATTTAAGTACAATTAAGATACAGTGAAATTCGCCCATTTACATGTACAGTTCATCAGCACCATAAGATGGTGAAAAAAAAGTACAATTTGAGTATTGACAAAATACATCATAGTGCAGCCACCACAACAACCAGTGTATAGCTTCTGACAATCACTGATCTTTTTCTTTTCTTTAGCTTTGTTTTTCCCAGAATGTCCTATATATGGAAGCCTTTTGAGTATGGCTTCTTTTCACTTAGCATAATGAATTTGAGATTCATCTCTGTTACTACTTGAATGAATAATTTGTTGTTCTTTTTAGTGCCGAGTAATATCTCATTGTATGGGGTATACCATAGTTTTTAAAGTTCATTTCTCAATTGACATTTGGATAATTTCTAGCGTACAAATAAAGTTGTTAAAAACATTCACAGACAGGTGTTTTAAGTTGAGTGTACTATTTTATGTTCCCACCAGTAATGTATGAAAGTTGCTCATCTGAAATTTTATCAGAGGAGGGCTAACGCCTGTAATCCCAGCACTTCGGGAGGCTAATTTGGGCAGATTGAGCCCAAAAGTTCGAGACCAGCCTGGGCAATACGGCAAAACCCCATCTCTACCAACAATACAAGAATTAGCTTGGTGTAGTGGTGTGCACCTCTAGTCCCAGCTGCTCGGGAGCCTGAGATGGGAAGGATTGCTTAAGCCCCAAGGAGGATTGAGGCTGGAGTGAGCCATGATGGTGCCACTGCATTCCAGCCTGGACAACTAAGAGAGACCCTGTCTCCAAACAAATAAGAAGTGGTATTAGTTTTTTTTGTTTGGTTTTTTTTGTTTGTTTGTTTGTTTTGAGACTGGAGTCTCACTCTGTCACCCAGGTTGGAGTGCAGTAGCGTGATGTCGGCTTACTGCAACCTCTGCCGCCCAGGTTCAAACGATTCTCCTGCCTCAGCCTCCTGAGTAGCTGGGATTACAGGCGCCTGCCATTGTACCCAGCTAATTTTTTTTTTTTTTTTTTTGTCCTTGTTGCCCAGGCTGGAGTGCAATGGCGCAATCTCAGCTCACTGCAACCTCCTCCTTCCGGGTTCAAGCGATTCTCCTGCCTCAGCCTCCCGAGTAGCTGGGATTACAAGCATGAGCCACCACGCCTGGCTAATTTTTTATTTTTATTTTAGTAGAGACGAGGTTTCTGCATGTTGGTCAGGCTGGTCTTGTACTCCCGACCTCAGGTGATCTGCCCTCCTTGGCCTCCCAAAGTGCTGGGATTATAGACGTGAACCACCGCGCCTGGCCAATTTTTGTATTTTTTAGTAGAGACGGAGTTTCACCATGTTGGCCAGGCTGGTCTTGAACTCCTGACTTCGTGATTCTCCCGCCTCGGCCTCCCAAATTGCTGGGATTACAGGCATGAGCCACTGCGCCCTGCCGCATTTTTTTTTTAAATGCCATTTTAATAGGCATGTGATGGTAATACATTGTGATTCTAGTTTGTATTTCCTTAATGGCTAATAATCTTGAATGTGTTTTCATGTGCTTACTTGCCACCTGTATATCATTCATGAAATGTTTAAATTTTATGCCCACTTTAAAAATTGCGTTGTTTTTTTCCCCTCTTTTGAGAATTCTGTATATTTTCTGGATACAAGTTTTTAATCAGGTATGGATTTCTTTAGCATTCATTGGTTTCTGATTTTTTTTGAAAAGGAATAAGATTTGTAAATATTTTCTCCCAGTCCAGCCTATCAATTTTTTTTTTTTTTTTTTTTGAGATGGAGTCTTGCTCTGTCACCCAGGCTGGAGTGCAGTGGCACGATCTCGGCTCACTGCAACCTCTGCCTCCTGGGTTCAAGCAGTTCTCCACCCTCAGCCTCCTGAGTAGCTGGGATTACAGGCATGCACCACCACGCTCGGCTAATTTTTGTATTTTTAGTAGAGACAGGGTTTCACCATGTTGGTCAGGCTGGTCTCCAACTCCTGACCTCGTGATCTACCTGCCTCGGCCTCCCAAAGTGCTAGGATTACAGGCGTGAGCCACCTTGCCCAGCCATCAATTTTTTATTCCATATATTGATTGTGCTTTGGGGTTGTCTCTACGAAAATATTTGCCTAGCCTGTGGTCACAAAGATTTTTCTCTTGTATTTTTTCTTCTAGAATATATCATTTTCAGTTTTACATTTAGGTCTGCAGTGCATTTTGAGTTCTTTTTTTATTCAAAGTATGGATTGAAGCTCTTTTGTTTTGCTTGCATATGGACACCTAGTTCTAGCACCGTTAATTGAAAACATTAAAATTTCTCTGTTGAATTGTCTGTATTATTAATCCTGATTTGTATTGCATCTGACAGATCCAGAATGATTTGAAAACTTAATTAGCTAACTGTATTTAGAAATTTGTTAAATGTCTTATTTGGAACCTGGCATTTGCTGACAGTAGTTTGTAATCTACAGAAGGGTTTTCTAAAATAACTTTAAGCCTAAGATTAAAAGAAGATTTTGCTAATGATTCATTATCTTTTTGGAAAAACTTGTGTGATTTTTCATGCAGCAAGGATGAGCTGAAATGGTTTTTCCTAGAAGGTGCCCATTTTCTTTTTTGTAGAATTACTTGGTAGTTCTCTAATAATCTGTGTTTGTGCTTTAAATGTCATCTTTGATAGTGATATATTTTGGGGCAATTCTCTTTTTGTTTAAAACCATCACATAGTTGTCCTAAGTTAAGTACTCTAGGCCAGGCTTGATGGCTTACGCCTGTAATCCCAGAACTTTTAGAGGCAGAGGCAGGAGGATCACTTGAGCCCAGGAGTTTGAGACCATCTAAATCAAAATAAAAAACAGCCGGGCGTGATGGTGCATGCCTGTTGCCCTAGCTACTTGGGAGGCTGAGGTAGGAGGATTGCTTGAGCCCAGGAGTTAAGGTTACAGTAAGCTGTGATGGCTTCCACTGCACTCCAGCCTGGGTGACGGAGAGAGACTCTGTCTCTAAACAAACAAACTCAAGGTTTAATTACTTTAAAAAAATAGTACATAGTTATTGTTAGGATGAGGTTTTTTGTTTTTTTTGTTTTTGAGACAGACTCTTGGTTTGTTACCCAGTCCTGAATGCAGTGGCTCAGTCAGCTCACAGCAGTCTTGAACCCCTGGGCTGAAGTGATCCTCCTGCCTCAGCCTCCCGAGTAGCTAGGACTGTAGGACTAGGACTATAGGTACACACCACCACGCCCATCTAGTTTTTTTGTATAGACAAGGTCTTGCTCGCTATGTTGCCCAAGTTGATGTCCAACTTCCTGGCCTCCAGCAGTGCTCCCACTTCAGCCTCCCAAAGTGCTGGAATTATAGGCATGAGCCACTGTGCCTGGTTTATTCCTGTATCATTAAATTGTATAGACCTGTAGAGTGAAAGAATCGATATTCAGCTGTACATTGGCGTTCTGTACTATAATGAGGTTTGAGTTAATCTCAGTATTTGGATATTTATTATTTAGTAATTTAGAAGTACTTTGCAATTAACACCTTTAAAGTAACTTAAAATGTTCAGTGTTGCAGTAGAAATTAAAATGCCAAGAAGCAGGTGTTTGGAGGTAAATTGAAGACAGACTTTCAGCCTGGGCCTGGTGGCTCACATCTGTAATCTCAGCACTTTGGGAGGCTGAGGCGGGCAGATCACTTGAGGTCAGGAGTTCAAGATCAGCCTGGCCAACATGGTGTGACCCCCCCACCACCACCCCATCTCTACTAAAAATACAAAAATTAGCCAGGTGTGGTGGCATGTGCCTGTAATCCCAGCTACTCCAGAGGCTGAGGCGGGAGAATCCCTTGAATCTGGGAGGCCTTGTTTGCAGTGAGCTGAGATGGCACCACTGCGCTCTAGCCTGGGCGACAGACCAAGACTCCATATCAAACAAAACAAAACAAAAAGACTTTCAGGATTAATAGCTGTTTTTAATTTTTTAAAATCATTTGTTGATGACTGCTTTTTTTCATTCCTGAAATACCCACTCTCAAGTCCTTTTTTTTTTTTTTGTCTTTGGAAAACATACTCCTCCTGTCCATTGCTATTCCATTTTTCTTCTTTTTTTCTCTTTCTTTCTTTGGATAGACTTTGCCATACAATTTTATTTTTATTATTTTTATTGTGGTAAAATATGTGTAACATAAAATTTATCACTTTAACTATTTTAAAGTGTATAGTCCAAGCCAAGTGTAGTGGTGTGGTGCCTGTAGTTCCAGCTGGTCAAGAGGCCGAGGCTGGGCTCCTTGAGCCTAGGAGTTTGAAGGCAGCCTGGGCAACATAGTGAGACCCCCTTCTCTTAAAAAAAAGTATACAGTTCAGTGGCATTAAGTACATTAACAATATTGTACGACTATCACCACCACCATCTTGTTCTAGAACTTGTTCATCACTGCCACACAATTTTAGCACCTAATTGTTCCCTAGTGTTTGGCTGCCATGTTAAGTTATTGGTGTAAGAGAGAAACAAGACTCAGTTCTTGTCCTAAAGGACTTCACAGTCTAGTGAGAGAAACGTAATACTTACTATACAATTTGGCAAATTACCTGTTAGAGTTCCCCATCATTAGATTTTATTCATTGAATTAGAATTTTAATTTTACCTTGAAAAGGCAAAGTAACTTTTTGTTAGGTTAACATTCAAGTTATCATATCTTTCCACACACTGAATTCATTTAGGCTAGACCAAAAGACTGAAGTCTTTAGTCTTTTGATTTAGGTCATTGTGGGACTCACAAATCCTGATGCCCTATACTTTAAGACAAGAAGGGAACCAGAAAATTGATATTTTGATTTAAAAGCAAATTATGAGCTATTCCTTCCTGATGAAGCAAGGAGATCTGTGAAAACTATGATTACAGATAACTTCTTAGTTGTCTGCAGCTATCATTTGTTGAAACTGTTTTTACTTATTCTAGCTGCAGTGACAACTTGCTTGATTATGATCAAATACATCATTATACAAGCATGTTTATCTCCTTTGCGGATCATCTTGAGAGATAGTTGCTTTGGAAACTGTCAAGAACTTATTTTTAATTTCTTGAAAAGCTGGGAGGTATCAGTTGATTTAAAGTTTAATGTCAGGAGATTTAGTTTAAAATAATGTTACCAGATTGAGCAGTATTTATTAAAAAATAGATTTTATTTTCATTACTATGGCTTGTTTTCTTCATTATTAAAGATTTAATGCAATATTGCTTATAAAAAAGTAAAACAGGCTGGGCGCGGTGGCTCACGCCTGTAATCCCAGCACTTTGGGAGGCTGAGGTGGGCGGATTGCCTGAGCTCAGGAGTTTGAGACTACCCTGGGCAACGTGGTGAAACCCTGACTCTACTAAAATATAAAAAATTAGCCAGGCATGGTGGCGCACACCTGTAGTCCCAGCTACTTGGGAGACTGAGGCATGAATATCACTTGAGCCTGGGAGGCAGAGGTTGCGGTGAGATGAGATTGTGACACTGTACTCCAGCTTGGGCTACAGAGTGAGACTTTGTCTCAAAAAAAAAAGGTAAAACAGCATGGCTCTTTGTAAGACTCTGTAGTCTTCCTAATGTAGTCAGTCTAAAAGAGTTGGTGTCCCAAATGGTTGATAGTGTTTTAGTTTAGAATTTCAACACTTGTTAGGAGAATAAAAGTTCAGATTACTAGGCCTAGATTCCTAAAAAGTTGTGTTTTGTTTTGTTTGAAATAGGATCTCATTCTGTCACCCAGGCTTGGAGTGCAGTGGCTTGATCACAGCTCACTGCAGCCTCGACCTCCTTGGCCTAAGTGATCCTCCCATCACAGCCCCCTAAGTAGCTGGGACTACAGGCTCACACCACAATGTGTGACTAATTAAAAAAAATTTTTTTTGTAGAAACAGGGTCTCACTGTATTGCCCAGGCTGGTCTTAAACTCTTGTCCTCAAGTGATCTTCCCGCCTCAGCCTCCCAAAGTGCTGGGATTACAGGTGTGAGCCACTGTGCCCAGCTCTAATACATTTTTATAAAGTTTTGTTTGTTTGTTTGTTTGTTTGTTTTTGAGATGGAGTCTTGCTCTGTCTCCCAGGCTGGAATGCAGTGGTGCGATCTCAGCTCACTGCAAGCTCCGCCTCCCAGGTTCACACCGTTCTCCTGCCCCAGCCTCTTGAGTAGCTGGGACTACAGGCACCTGCCACCACGCCCAGCTAATTTTTTGTATTTTTAGTAGAGATGGGGTTTCACCATGTCAGGATGGTCTCGATCTCCTGGCCTCGTGATCCACCTGCCTCGGCCTCCCAAAGTGCTGGGATTACAGGCATGAGCCACCGCGCCTGGCCTTTTATTAAGTTTTTTCTTTTTTTTTTTTTTTTCTTTTTTGAGATGGAGTCTCGTTCTGTTGCCCAGGCTGGAGTGTGGTGGCCCAGTATCAGCTCACTGCAACCCCCACCTCCCGGGTTCAAGCGGTTCTCCTGCCTCAGCCTCCTGAGTAGCTGGGACTACAGGCGCACGCCACCACAGCCAGCTAATTTTTTGTAATTTTAGTGGAGACGGAGTTTCATTATTTTGGCCAGGCTGGTCTCGAATTCCTGACCTCAGGTGATCCACCTGCCTCAGCCTCCTGAAGTGCTGGGATTACAGGCGTGAGCCACCACGCCTGACCCATTTTTATAAATTTTTAAAAAGTTGGAATTTGTGGTGTGGTTTTGATTGTCTACTGAAAATGAATGATTGCAGTGTCCTTTTAGGTTAAAAAAAAAAGTTAAAAATAACCCTTAGTTTGGTTAAGCTGTTAATAAATTTGACACTTAACTGCTTTTGAAAAATAACTGTAATCATCTTTTTTCAGGGTAATCACTTTGATCAGTATGAGGAAGGACACTTGGAAATTGAACAAGCATCACTTGACAAGCCTATAGAATCGGTAAGATAATCAGTGCTTAATTTCGGGTCTTAGCTAGTTAGGTAGTGTTCGTGTGACACTTGATGTGAGTGAAGTTAAACTTATTAATAACCAATAGTACAGTTTAGAGTTGTTTTCTTGCATGCCATACAGTAATCAATTAAAGCTTGGGATGTAATCTAATATTTAATATGTTGGGAAATCAGTCCAAAAAATCTAGAAACACATTAGAATTTTGATGGCAAAATATCTTTTTGGCCCATACCGATACTTTGTTGAAGGTAGCAAGTTAAAGTTTAGTATTTTGTGAATTGAATAAAGGAGTAAAATGTATTTTGATCCTTTATAGCTTCACCTTTCCTGGGCAATATAATTATGTATGAAATGTTCCTACATAAGTAGAATATGTATGGAAATTTTTTTTTTAAATGTTATATTAGAAACATTTAAGGAGTAATATGTTTTATTTACCAGACTGTTGTGAAACATGGCAAGTTTGGTCTCTGTAGCTTAAGAAATGTCTGGTTTTTGTCAAAAGCTGATTATTTCTATCTTTTCACACTGCTTAGTTTTGCACACTGATGATATCAAGCAATAGAACAAGGAGATTTATTTACCTGGCTCTTAGTTTGGAAAAAACTTCTTAATTTTTGAACATTATTTTCATTTTGAAAAACCCATTATTTTTAAATAACACAGTCTATTGTTAAAATGTCTAAACTTGTCATTATTGTCAGCAGTTACTATTTGTGCTGAAGTGTACATATTTAATAAGGATTTCAGTGAGTTATTGGTAAAACTTGAGTGGGGGAAAAAAGTCAAAAAGGGAATCTTAATCTTTATAACCATCATGACAAGCCCCCCCCCCCCCCCCCTTCCCCTTAAGAAACACTAGCTTCTTCCTCAGGAAAATAAGAAGGCAACTTAGAGAATATGGATATTTTAACTTTAGCTTTTATTTTCAAAACTGCAACATAGTAAAGGATCAACATATATTTATGTTCCTAATTAGGTTGGTGTTGTGTGTGTTTGTATGTGTGTTTAGATGTTTACAGAAATTTACACAACTTGGGGTGTTCGACATTTTTCTTCCACAGCAGTTGGCCCATATTAGCTAAGCAGCCATGATCTGGTTTGTATTGCACGGTCTGCCTTTTTTTAATTTCTTCTCTAGGGTTTCTTTCTCCCCACCTCCCCTTCTTATTTCTGTCTTTCTGGTCCAGTGAACACTGCATATAGTACCTTCTGTCTTAATGTGCTGGCATGATGCTAGACTTAGGCATGGCAGTAATTGATGACGCATGTGATAATGCTGCAGAGGGAGAATTCTCATCTGATATTTCACTGAAAGCCTAGTCTTGTGTTTTGACATAAGGATAAAATGCCAAGCCCACTTTGCTAAGTTAAAAATCACTGGTTTTAGGCCGGGCGCAGTGGCTCAACGCCTGTAATCCCAGCACTTTGGGAGGCCGAGGTGGGTGGATCACGAGGTCAGGAGATCGAGACCATCCTGGCTAACACGGTGAAACCCCATCTCTACAAAAAATGTAAAAAATTAGCCGGGCATGGTGGCAGGCGCCTGTAGTCCCAGCTACTCGGGAGGCTGAGGCAGGAGAATGGCGTGAACCCGGGAGGCAGAGCTTGCAGTGAGCCGAGATCGCGCCTCTGCACTCAGCCTGGGCAACAGAGCGAGACTCTGTCTCAAAAAAAAAAAATCACTGGTTTGTGCCTTGTTCTGTATTATTTTGGGGATTATGACAAGGCAGAATTTTGTAATGAAATCTGTATGCTAGACAGTATCTTGTATTTGCAAACTAATTTAATTTTTCCATTTCAATTTACAAAACTGGAGGGTCTGGCCGGGTGTGGTGGCTCAAGCCTGTAATCCCAGCACTTTGGGAGGCTGAGACAGGTGGATCATGAGGTCAGGAGTTCGAGACCAGCCTGGCCAAGATGGTGAAACCCTGTCTCTACTAAAAATACAAAAATTAGCCGGGCGCAGTGGTAGGCACCTGTAGTCCCAGCTACTCGGGGCTGATGCAGAGAATGGCTTGAACCCGGGAGGCGGAGGTTGCAGTGAGCCGAGATCATGCCACTGCACTCTAGCCTGGGTGACAGAGCGAGACTCCATCTCAAAAACAAACAAACAAAAAAACAAAAACAAAAAAACCAGGAGGGTCTAAGTTTAAGACAGAGCTGTCAGAATCAACTCCCCAGTACCATATTCTACAAGGTGCATGGTTGGTTAATAGTCTTACACAAGCTATAATTCTGTGGATACTCAACAGTAGCAGTAAATTTAGATGAAATTTGCAACCTAGTATTCATTATTATGATACACAACAAATATTTTTTAAACCACTAAATTAAATGATATTTAACATTTTTTAAGCCTAGAGGGCTACACTGAAATATTTTTGGAAATTTCATTCCTATGGCACATGAGGCTAATGCTATTTTACCTCTCATAATGTCCAGGACTTTTTCTGCCACATATAGGGAGAACAGTATCAGAAGGCAGTCTAATTGAGTAATCATTGTTGAATAATCTCATTCAGTGGGAGTAGAATTGATAATATGCCTTATTTATTAAGTAGTGCTACCTTCGTCACTTAAAATAGCAAACAGTATATAGTACTCAGGCTGGATATATAATTTTTTAAAATAAATGAATTTTCAGAAATGTATATTAGTAATTACACTTCTAATGAAAATTTACTTCTGAAAGATAAATATATGCATTATTTGTGATGTGATAGTTTAGGTTGTAGGAGAGAACTTCATGGCCTACATTGTATTAGGTAGAAATAGGACGCAGGATCTGGGAGAATAAACAAAGATGCAAGAAAAAATAAGAAAAAATAAAAGAATTGACACACAAGATAAGAGGGATCTTATTTCTGTTGCCTGATCATTCATGAGTAAAATTTTAAGTGTTTTTCTCTTTTTTCAACATTTTTTTTTTTTTTTTTTTACTTTTTTTGGTCACAGAAAATGTTAAGTTTTAAGAGAAACTCCTACAGTGATTGGCATCAAAGTAGATAGTGTTCCCTGCCTCCCACCAAACAAAAGAAGTCCCTTATCACCTAAGGAATGCCCACTAAATAATAAGTAAATATTTAATTACATGGCTGGCTGGCTATATTAAGCTGTTTTGTTTTTAGGGGGAAATGGTGTTACTTCTAACACAGAAAGAGTGCTGAATTAAAATCTTTCTCTGCAGCAATATCTATTGAGAGGTGCTGACTGTTTTGCTACAGCATGCAACTCAAAAGTGGCTGAAAATATGCAGCTTTGGGAGTCTACAGATCATTGCAGGAGCTAAAGGTCTAGTCATTTTTTTTTAACCAAAGGTAATCTGCAGCAGCTGGTAACCGTGGAAGTCTCTGCACAGGTTTGTGCCAAGAATATGCCTGTGTGAAGGGTTATTGTGAGTATAGGATTAAGGTCTTTTTATTTTGTAGTAGGCTAAATTTTATGCAAACCAGCAAGATGGGAAATGAGACATGAAGATGCAATAATGTATTATGCTTTTAGTGAACTTCTGAAGCCTAGATTTGTTAGTGAGATATTGGTATTTCAATTTTAATAGGTAAATGTTGAAAATATATCAAAATCCAGCATTTATAAAGCGTTTAATAATATTTTTTGAAAAGTTTTATTTTCCCTTATTTACTTCAACCAACCAGATATCTTTCAATGAGATTTTTCCTCAAGAATAAAACATCTTTTTAAGAAAATTATATAAGAATTGCTAAACAACTTATCTCTATTAAAAACAAGTTGAAAAGTGTTAACATTTTATCCCTATTACGAAAAGCTTTGAATTTGAATTTTAAAAATTGTTATTGCTTTATGAGATATTTAGGTCTCAAATGTTATAATTATAACCTCCACTTACTTAAAGACAAAATATTTACAAAACAAAGCTTGATCTAAAGCCATAGCTCCATCTAGGATTCAATCACAGAAGAATTAATTGATGTTATTTAGGATATATGGTCCTTTATGGCCTTTATCATAGTTAGAAGATGAGGAATAGGGCGCAGGGGCTCACGCCTGTAATCCCAGAACTTTGGGATGCTGAGGTGGGCAAATCACGAGGTCAGGAGTTCGAGAACAGCCTGACCAACGTGATGAAACCCTGTCTCTACTAAAAATACAAAAAGTAGCCAGACGTGGTGGCACATGCCTGTAATCCCAGCTACTCAGGAGGCTGAGGCAGGAGGATCGCTTGAACCTGGGAGGCAGAGGTTGCAGTGATTCGAGATCACGCCACTGCACTCCAGCCTGGGTGACAGAGCAAGATTCCGTCTCAAAAAAAAAAAAAAAAAAAAAAAGCACCGGATGCAGTGGCTCACGCCTACAATCCCAGCACTTTGGGAGGCCAAGGCGGGTGGATTACAGGGTCAGGAGATAGACCATTCTGGCTAACACGGTGAAACCCCATGTCTACTAAAAATACAAAACTTAGCCGGGTGTGGTGGCACACGCCTGTAGTCCCAGCTACTCGGGAGGCTGAGGCAGGAGAATTGCTTGAACCCAAGATCATGCCACTGCATTCCAGCCTGGGTGACAGAGCGAGACTCCATCTCAAAAAAAAAAAAAAAAAAAAAAAGATGAGGGATCAGATGGGAGAATGACTTTAAGCTATATAGAAGGCAAAATGCCTGCATCATAGACTTAAAACATGTTGTTATTGTTGTGGTTGGAAGTGCAACTACCCATCAGCCGTTAGTCGGTCCTTGCTCTACCTGACTGATTAAAATTCTTTCTTTATGGTTGTCAGGATGACCTAACAGTTTTAAAAATTAATGTAAGCTTCAAACTCCAGTTGCTGATGTTTAGTTTGCACATCTTAAGGATTTGGAAGTATATGTATAATTGGGTTTTGTCATGTTGCATATCTGTCTAGATCTGTGGACTCCACTAGTTCCAAACTGTAACTCTTTATAAGACTGCTGATTTGATATTTAGCAGTGACCATATGTGGACTGCACTAGAAATAATGTGCTTCTTGGAGCTGAATGGTGTAGCATTACTATATGGCTTTTCTCTCTAGTCTTCATTGTGTCATCTGTAGTGAGCTATAGAGTTTTTTTGTTTCGGGAATTTTTACAACTTGTTTGCATGGGTTCACCTAGTAGCATTGGTTCTTGCTTATAGTCTTTAATACACAATCAGCAAAGCTTACAATCCACTCAAGAGACTTACTATTTTGTCACTGTTGAAAATGGGCTAAATGATGTAAATTGAATGTGGCTGTCAACTAAAACAAAATTCAGTATAGAATTAGTATTCATCCAGTCATGGGCATACCTGTAGCATGGTTTTCTCTTGAGACATAATAGGCCATTTCCTACTGTAAAAACTTAACAGCCAGCTTCATACAATAAAGTAAATTTTTTCCTGTGTTTTGGCAGGCTCCCATCATACATGTGTATTGGTGGTGCTGTTACCAAAATGATCATTGTTACTGTGGTGGCATACAGCTTCATGGAGCAGAAAGTTTCTACTTGGTATTTAATTAATAAAATGTTGAGGAATGGCTGAAACAGTTAATAATGAAGTATTTTTAAATTGCTGGTATTGTGTTTTCAGCATATTGGTAGTTGTTTATAATACATATTTCTTGTTGTCAAAGATCTTCCCGCTTAAAAATTACATCCCTTTTCTCACGTGTTTATTAGAGAAGAACAAATGATGAAAATTAGCATTTTAATGATATATTTATGTGTAGAAATAGGGGAGAAAAAAAGGCCAACTGAGGTAATCTAGGTGAAAAAGTTTGTTTTCAGTTTAGCTACATGGTTTAACCAGAATTAGAAGAAGAACTTCAGTTCCAACCAAAGAAGAGGCCACACAGCCACCATTTTGGGGTCTTGAGCAGAGAGAGAAAACAAATAGGTGGTTTGTGAGAACTCTGAATTATGTAGAAAACCAGCTTTTCTACATAATAAATAAGCTTTGCCTTATTTATTAAAGTTAGGATTTCTTTGCGATTCTTCCATGTACATTTAAATTATATCAAGTTGAATTTAGAAGAAAAAAATTATAAGCAGCCTACCTCTATCATGCATCTTTGTTGTTAACCAGAGTTTTTAAAACGAAAAAAATTTCTGTAATTTATTTTTAGTTCTATGAGATTATAATTAAACCCCAAATTATATATTTAAAAAACAAAAACCAAAAGATTTTTAGTCATTATTATAGTAACTGAAATTAAGTAAAGAGTTACTTTTTTAAAAATTATTTTTAAAAATAATTACTACTTTGGAAATAAATTGGCTGGGCATGGTGGCTCACACCTGTAATCCCAGCACTTTGGGAGGCTGAGGTGGGAGGATCACTTGAGCCTTGCAGGTCAAGGATGCGGTGAGCTGTGACTGTGCTACTGCACCCCAGCCTGGGTGGCAGAGCGAGACCCTGTCTCAAAAAAAAAAAAAAGGAACAAAGAAATTTAGTGTTCATTGCCCTTGTTCTGTCTAGATTACCTGTTTGGGCCGTAAGCTACTTGTGCCAACTTGGTGTTATAAATAGCATCCATGGGCCAGTCGTGGTGGTTTATGCCTGTAATCTCAACACTTTGGGAAGCCAAGGCAGGCAGATCACTTGAGGTCAGGAGTTTGAGACCAGCCTGGCCAACGTGGTGAAACCCTGTCTCTACTAAAAATACAAAAAAAAAATTGGCTGGGTGTGGTGGTGCGCGTCTGTAGTCCCAGCTACTCAGGAGGTGGAGATTGTAGTGAGCTGAGATTGCCACTACACTCCAGCCTGAGCTACAGAGTGAGACTCCGTCTCAAAAAAAAAAAAAAAAAATCCTGGAGTAATTGGAATAATTTGCAAAAATTACAGTCATAAACAGTGAGAATAGATTGCTTGTTTCCCACAGACTGGTTATTGAGTTTCTTGTTCTTTCACAGAGATAGTTTTGATCATTTCAGAGGTAGACAAGTCTGGTTTGTTTTACTTTGTTGTAAATTATTTTGGTGTGCCTCCTTGTGTTAGCCATCATCCTTAAGCCTATTGGATTTTTGACGAGTGTTTATAAAACCTTTTTTTCTTTTATTGGTAGGAAGGGAGACCATACTGAATACTAGCCCTTCCTGCAGAGTCACAGAGCTGCCTTTTTTCCTCCAAAAGCAGGTAGTTTGAAATGATAGGAAAGGTCCGGTTTTTCTGTGTTGGTCGTTCATTTACCCTAGGAGGTTGGTGAAGGGAGGAGATTCTGGGAGATGTGTCTATTGTTTCTATTGCCTTTGTTATGATTGGAGGGACTTAGAGTGGCAAGTTAAATATTTTATTATAGTCCGTGAGAAAGTGGATTTAATTAAAGAACAGTTTTAACCTAAAGTTTTAGAAGAGAAGTGCCACTACCATTTTCTATCAATGATTTTTTTCTGAGAAGGTGACAGCCATCCTCTTGAGTGGTTTTGTAAAAGTGGTGCTAATGTGTATAACTTTAATTTTTTCTTTTTTTTCTCCCTCTCCCTTTAACATTTGCTTTTCCTTTCACTGTTGTCAGTCACAACACGCTGCTCTTGAATCTCTCAGCTGGTCTTGACTCGTGAATTTACTTATGCTTTCACTCTTTAATAAATACATTACTTGCAAGCAGTGAATTGAAAACAAGACAAAAAAAAAAACGACCATTAGTGATTGGACAGTTTCTTACTTTGTGTTACATTTAACTGTTCTTTTGACAGCCCAGTTTTTAAAGCCAGGTTCGTATGGAAATGCTTTCACTCCACTTGCACTGCTTTTGGAAATAGCATACTGCTTCATCTGTCTGTTTATTTTAGTGCATTCATAATATAACACAATCAGCATAATGTCTCATCTCCACTTAGCCAAAGATTGAGTTTTCTTTAAAAAAAGAAACAACAACAACAAAATGGGGGGGGAGCAACAATTTTTGTCAGCATTGTTTAATGCCTAAATCTTGGTGCCAAATATAGTTATGAGTCTGTTAAGAGATTAAACAATTATTTAATAAACCATATACTCTTAGAGTCATTCTGCTATCCTTGTCCTGTCTAGAATTATTCAGTTGTAGGAATTATGATATGAAATAAGGATTTTCTGCACAGGTAAGTTTGTTTTCATAGTAGTAAAATAAGGGCCTGTTTACCTTTTTGTTTCCTGCTAACATTACTTATATTGAGACTTTTAATCTTTTCTTTTTTAGGGGGTAATAAAGTTATAAATAGACACTGAACACTGGGTAAGGGAATGCTTTTCCTGGCAGTTCAGTTAGGAGTGGGGAAGGGAAGAAGCCCCAGCAGCAGTAGTGTTATATTAAATTTTTGTGATGTGTAGTAATGCGGAAGTCAGTGCTTGGGATCAGTAGTGTTTCTAATTATTTCAAATGGTATGGAGCAAAAATAACTTGCAGCAAACTTTTATGCACCATAATGATTTTATATGTATATTTGAAACAATATGTTTTGTTTTAGAAACAAATTTTTCATTATAATTTGCCTCCAGTTTTTGCTTTTAAAAAAGTATCCTGGGTTCATGCCTGTAATCCCAGTACTTTGAGAGGCTGAGGAGGGAGGATTGCTTGAGCCCAGGAGTTCTAGATCATCGTGGGCAACATAGTGAAACCTCATCTCTACAAAAAATAAAAAAATTATCCAGGCATAGTGATGTGTGCCCATACCTCCCAGGCTGAGGTGGGAGGATTGCTTGAGCCCGGGAGGTCAATGCTGCAGTTAGCTATAATTGCACCACTGTACACCAGCCTAGGCAGCAGAGCAAGAGGCTGTATCCAAAAAAAAAAAAAAAAAAAAAAAAAAGGTCCTAGTTTTCCCCCATCAATGAAATAATTAGCTGCTTAGCCCAGTTTTCCAGGTTGCATGCTGTCATAAACTTATAGAAGAAATGGTCCTTAAACAAACAAACAAACAGAGCATTTGGGAGGCTTAATCTTCTTCTAACTTCTGGTTAGGGAAGGTAACAGTAAAAAAATGTTTTTCTTTCCTCTATGAGTTCAAAGAGCACTTTATCATTGAATATGGAGATGCCAGACAGTTTAATGTGCAATATTTGGTTTTAATGCAGAAATTGATGGTTTAGTCAGCTTTATAAATTGATTTCAGGAAATATGGGATTTTCAAATGATTTACCTTTGTTTTCTGCTAACATTACTTATATTGTGACTTTTAATCTTCTCTGAATTAATACTATAAATTACATTTTAATACATATAGAATACTTTGTGTTTAGAATTTTTCAGTGTTGTCCATTGGGTGAATACCATCATTTTTTCTGATACAGTTAGTGCTTATTTTAGCCTTGTCTTGGTACTTCACAATAACTGTAAAAAGCAAAGAATTGGACAAAGAAACGGCTGCAGATGTTTCCAATACCTTGACCCCTTAAACGAAAGCTGACATTTAATTGTTGTTTCTAGCATTTTTTTCATGCAGTTTACATTGAAATACCTTTTCGAATGTGCTCCTGGGAAGATGAGACATTATGTATGTTGGTTTCTCCCCCTACATGCACTAATGGTTCTTTACTGTTAACTTATTGCTAGGCCTGTTTCATTCTAACATCTTAGCATTTTTGTTAGACTACATGTTGAAATGCATCACTCAGTCTGTGCTTGAGCTCATTTTATTTTTCTGTTTAATCAACTTAATTTCTTGTTTTACTAACCTCACTGTTTTTTCAGTTTAATATTGGCTGCATGCTAGTTAAATATTTATATTATATATATTATTATTATTTTTTTAAACCAATCAAGTCTAGCCTGGATTTTGCTCTGATTGTTTTTTCATTTCTAGTGGTGGGGCAGTCTTACACTTACAACTTACTTTGTATAATGAAAGCCTGACACATAAACAAAACAACTAAACACAATGTAGATTTTCTTTAAAAAAAAAATCTTAAAGTGGTGCTGTTTAGGTGGTGGATATGACTGTATAAGTACCTTGATTTTATGCTTTTTAGTGTAATTTTAAAACTTCATAAATGTATTCTTCCCCTTTTCCTTTTCCCCTTTTTCTCCATTTTAAAATGTTATATACAAAAGTTGCCCAGCACACCATCAGAAAGGACCCTTACCCCATATGTTCTTCCCATATAAAATACTAGCCAGCTTTTCTTTTTACATTAATGTCCCTCTTATTGGGCACATTTACCCTATTATTAGCACCTTTTTGCATGCATATATGTAGAAGTATTTCTTGCTCATCATCTGTTTAAATGTCTCTAGGAAGGGAAGAATATATTATTGGAATATTTTTGGTTTGTCTCTCTGTTCTGTCTGTCAGGATAATATTGGACACCGCTTACTCCAGAAACATGGGTGGAAGCTGGGCCAGGGATTGGGAAAATCTCTTCAGGGTAAGTGTTTACATTTATCAAAGAAAAAGGAAGAAAACCATTTCTGATGCAGATCTTGTACCTGAATGTATTTGTTGTGTTTTTAAAAAAGTGCTTGGGTTTCTCCCTACTGCCTTTTTCCCCTTAGAGTAGTCTATTTGTCCTGTAACTGTATTTTAAGTCACTGTTAAGCCTCTATATTTGCCAGTAATTTGCAAGAGTAAGCTGCTGTGTCATCAAAACTTTCAAGTCAAACGTACTGTGTGTGGCTCAGCCTGTTTTAAATTTTTTTTTTTGGTGGAGGTGATGGGTGAGTGGAGTAAAAGGAATGCAAAATATCAGAGTATGCTTTCTTTGTGCTATTTAGTAATGTATTGTGGCTTCAGTATTATAAAGAGAATCATTCAGTAGCAGAATTTAATTTTTATCCTTTTAAATTCTCCCTGAAGCTGGTGATTGCCCTGGCTCTTTTGCTCTGCAATAGGAAATTTATGTAGTGGTAGAGAAGAAAAATTAACCTCCATGAAACATAAAATGAAAGCAGAGGTTTTTGAGGGCTCTCTGAGCAGAGAGGTTATTTCTCAGGTTCCTATCAAGGTCTGGAAAATGTATGGCTTAAAGTTTCCATTGCATTTGTTACTCTGTTTATACCAGTCACTTGTATTAAAAACAAAATACTAATATTTCAGCTTCTGAGTTCTCCCTAGTTGGAAACCAACCAACTGCGTTCACTTTTTAGCTTTCTCAGATTCAAGAGCTGCTGTTTGTTCTTTACAGATGTGATGTGAATGCTACCTCAGAAATTATGGGAATTGGCCGGGCATGGTGGCTCACACCTGTAATCCCAGCACTTTGGGAGGCCAAGGCGGGTGGATCACGAGGTCAGGAGTTCAAGACCAGCCTGGCCAACTGATGAAACCCCATCTCTACTAAAAATGCAGAAATTAGCCAGGCGTGGTGGCACATGCCTGTAGTCCCAGCTTGGGAGGCTGAGGCAGAGAATTGTTTGAACCTGGAAGGCGGAGGTTGCAGTGAGCCAAGATCGTGCCACTGTACTCCAGCCTGGGCAACAGAGTGAGACCCCGTCTCAAAAAAAAAAAAAAAAAAAGAAATTATGGGAATCATTGTGCCTCTACGTCTGGTCATGCGGGAGCTTATTGTATAATAGGCATCTTTGGGGGAGAAGTGTGCTTCTGTTGACTAATTCTTTGAATTTTGGAAATGGATTTTCAGTTTGAATGCCAAAGTCTGATCGATTCAAGTGTGTTGAGAGGAACACAAGGACAGGTGTAGTGGCTCATGTCTGTAATCCCAGCAGTTTGGTGGGAGGTTGAGGCAGGAGGACTGTTTGAGGCCAGGTGTTCAAAACCAGCCTGGGCGAGATAGCGAGACCCCGTCTTGATTTTTTAAAAAAGAAAAAAATAATTAATTAATTAAAAAGAGAGAAACCAGGAGGACAGGGCTTGAAATAGGATGTTTCAGTTATTTATTTATTTATATTTTGAAATGGAGTCTCGCTCTGTCGCCCAGGCTAGAGTGCAGTGGCGCGATCTCGGCTCATTGCCAGCTCCGCCTCCTGGGTTCACGCCATTTTCCTGCCTCAGCCTCCCAAGTAGCTGGGACTACAGGCGCCCGCCACCATGCCCGGCTAATAATTTGTATTTTTATAGAGACAGGGTTTCACCGTGTTAGCCAGGATGGTCTCGATCTCCTGACCTCGTGATCCGCCCGCCTCAGCCTCCAAAAGTGCTGGGATTATAGGTGTGAGCCACCGCGCCCAGTCAGGATGTTTCAGTTATTAAAACCTTTAATTTTAAAATTCTACTTCTACAAATTCTATTGACTGGTGACACATGGGAGATGCTCAATAAATATGTTTTAATGAAATATTCATTACTAAGCATTAACCTATTCTTCTGGGGAAATAGAAGATTTAATTACCTTTAAACTTGTTTTCCAGTGGCACAAGAACTCTTTGCAAACGATACAAAGAATACTCTGATTAAGAGCAATTCGTATGGGATAGACCACAGATTTTATAAGAGCCCAGAAGAGAGAAGATAATCAGGACTGAAATAGAGATGGCTTTTTGATAGAATTTGTCCCAGTGGTTTGCATAGTTTTAAGTGTTGGGTTGACTTGAATGGAGGTGATTGTTTTAGAAGAAGGTCAGAAGACTAGATTTGCTTTTCTCTCCAATTTGAAATACCTCTTCTATTTGAGGACGCCCAGGAACATTATTGATTGTTATTTTCTTTGTTCAGGCACACAAGGTGGGGCTGTTTCATAGTGGCTGGCAAATCTGTTTGAATCCCAGAATTTTTTATGTTAAGCATCAGAGACTTTAAAGTACAACTAGAACCTGCAGAGAGAAAGGAGGGAGAAGAGATAGATAATGTATTTAAGAAAGGATAGGTAAATGGCTACTCATCTACTTTTTTATGATCCAAAGTTATTTTCAATTTTTGTTTTTAAGGAGATTTTAGGCAGGGTGCTGTGGCTTATGCCTGTAATCTCAGCACTTTGGGAGGCTGAGGCAGGAGGATCGCCTGAGCCCAGGAGTTTGAGACCAGCCTAGGCAACATAGACCCCATCTCTATCTCCCCCTACACCCCACCCCCCAAAAATTAGTTGGGCTTGGTAGTCCATGCCTGTGGTCCCAGTTAAGAGGTTTGAGGTAGGAGGATTGCCTGAGCCCGGAAGGTTGAGGCTGCAGTGACCCTTGATCGCACCACTACACTCTAGCCTGGGTGACAGAGTGAGACTCTGTCTTACACACACACACAAAAAAAAACAGTTTAGAATTTTGGTTCCTTTTAAACTTTGAGCTTCTTGAAAAGAGGAATTAGGTTTTATCCATATTTTACCTCCATCTCCGTGGTAACATTTAAATAAATCTATTCATTTAAAAATTCAAGGGAAATTTAAAGCTCATTTGAAGGTTTTTTTCCTTTTTAATTGTTAAAAAACGGATAACATAAACGGGTGCAGTGGCTAGCGCCTGAAATCCCAGCACTTTGGGAAGCTGAGGCAGAAGGATTACTTGAAGCCAGGAGTTGAGACCAGCCTGGGCAATATAGCAAGACCCCCATCTCTACAAAAAAAAAAAATTAATTAGTTGGGCTTGGTGGCACATACCTATAGTCCCAGCTACTAGGGAGGCTGAGATGGGAGGATCACTTGAGCCCAGGATTTGAAGGATGCAGTGAACTATGATTGGGCCATTGCACTCCAGCCTAGGTGACAGAGCGAGACCCTCTGTTTAAAATAAATAAATAAATAAAATAAAATGCACCCTTTCCAAAACACATAACATAAAATTTAGCATCTTAATCATTTTTAAGTGTACAGTTGCGTATGTGAAGTATATTTACATTGTTGGTGCAAAGTCCATCTGTTTTAAATGATTAGTATCTTTATTCTCCAAAAAAAATGGAGCCTTATTCTGTTTCCAACATTAAGAATTGAGTTTGTTTCATAACTGACTGTTTACTTCCTGGTGTCAGATTCAGCAGTGTAAATGCAGGCATTGTGCTGGTTTCTCTCACATACCTCTTTCTGTAGTACCCACATAATTTAACCTAGAATATATCCACATTTATTGCATATTGAGGCAATTTATGACAGATTTCTTTGACCATACTAAACCTTTGATATAAATAACCACTCAAAAAAACCCTGTTACTCTAGTGTAAACAGTAATGCCTCCTTGTTATACTATAGACTAGGCATCGCATGTGATTTCTGGGCTTATGCTTTTGTAAGTTCTTCACATTGCCTAGTTCATTGTCAACTCTCCTTTTTATTTGAGTTTAGGATTCTTAATATATCTCACATGCAACCATCCACTAAAATTTTAAGCCTGGTCCTTTTGGGCTTTTTTGTCAAAGGCTTAAAAATTATTTTGACCCATGCAAGGCTTTTGCCAACAAAAGTTGCAGTTCTTGGTGCTCCAGTGCTAATGTCTTGTTACTGAATAGATTGGAGAATAGGGCGTGCAGACTCTAGAATGAAGTTATCTGTGGCAGGGTATTAAATTGTACTTTGTAAACTGAGTTTATTTTTGTACTCATATTTTCTTATTCACATTTCATTCTCCCTTAGTATTTATTAAAATATTTCAGAAATTTTAAAAAAGTTATATATGGCCGATAATTGTTAGTATTAAAAAATAAAAGACCTGAAGAAAATATAATGTTGACAAGATATCTGAAGGAAACAACACAAAAAAAGCACTACTGATGAGAAATATTATGAACAATTATTTATTATAGAAACAGAGGATATGTTTAATTCAGAATAAAGCAAGAGTGAATGATAGTTGTATTTTGTAGCATTTAGACTGGATTCAGTTCTGGAAATTGTTTTATAACCTTTTGTCAGCTTTGAAATGTAATGTAGTTCAAAATTTTTATTTTTCTGTGAAATACATTTAGTCAGTAGGTGTAGCCCAGAAATGGTGCCTGAAGTTTCTTTGTTACATTGTGTAAGTGCTATTTGATGATTTGGCTGATTCTTTGGTGACAGACAAAAGTTTAGCTCCTAGGAAAAATGAATGGGGTCTGATATTATTTCCTTTCTCACCCTGTTTAGAAGGTTCGATGAGTACATTTAGACAACCAACACATATTTACTGACCTAACACTACATTCTTGTTATACCAGCAGTAAATACCCTAAGATATGGAGAGTAGATAAGACATGGTTCCTGACTTTCAGGTTTATTTCCCAGTCCCTCAAGTCTTGCTTTTTTTTTTTAACTGCTGTAGACCTTTGAAGTTTCCTTGAAGCCAAGGATGATATTTTCTACTTTTCTGCACTCCTTTCATACTTAAATTAAGTATGTGATCAGTCTGAATATTTAATTAAAAAGTTGTTTCAACCTCCTTGTGAGTAGGGAGTCTCACTAATTTTTGTGTAAAAGTACTTGGTACAGGTTGTAATGGCAGTTTGTTAACATTTGGAAATAAAAGATCTGGGTTTGAGTTTGGCACTACCATTTCCTATAAGTAAAGGGACAAGGTACCATTACTGAATTATTTTCCTCAGCAATAAATGGATATTAAAATCTCTGCCTGTCTTCTTAAAGAGTAGTTATGAAAACAAAGTAAGTGAACTCACATTATACAGACTATAAAAATGCCATATATGCTTATTATTAACACCTATTATATGGTACATAGTTATTTTAACTGAATTAGAGATAATCTATCCTTAGGGCTTCCAAGATTAACAACAGTAATAGTTAATATGCTTTATATGTGATAGATGTTAGACTTCAAGATCTGTGCTTTTGATGTTAGATGTGTTTTAGAGCCCCTAAATCCCTAATTTTGGTGTCTGTTTCACTAATTCTGAGCTCACTAGTCATCTCTACTGCTGAGTCTAACTTATGAAAAATCTAACATCTAGAAAGAGTGTCAGTCACTCAGTCGTGGCGTTGGAACAACTGAATAACAACCCAGAATTTTGAAAGTTGGGTCCCCATTGTCATTCCTTACCCCACATAGATTCCAGGTGAATGAGAGGTTTAAATGTAAAAAATGAAATCATGAAATTATTAGGATGAACAATGATAGAATTATTATCTTAAAATAATATTTGAGTAAGAAAAGCTTTTCTGAGCATAACCCAAAACTTAGAAGCCATTAAGAAAAGGTTAAGGCCAGGCACAGTGACTTAAGCACCTGTAATCCCAGGACTTTGGGAAGCCAAGGTGGGAAGATCACTTGAGGCCAAGGGTTCAGGACCAGCTTGGGCAACAACAAGACCCAGTTTCTACAAAAAATTTAGAAATAGATCAGCCGGGCATTGTGGCGTGCATCTATATTCCTAGCTATTCGGAAGGCTGAGGCGGGAGGATCCCTTGACTCTAGGAGTTCGAAGTTGCAGTGAGCTGTGATTGTGCCACTGTATTCCAACCTGCGCAACAGAGAAAGCCTGTCTCAAAAAAGGAAAGGATAAGTTTGACTATATTTCATCATAAACAAAGTCAACAAACAGACTGGGGAAAATATCTGTAATATCTCATTATAGGCAAAGAACAACTTTCCTTCAGGTGTTTATCAGCTTGAGAAAGACCAAAGTCAGCCTAGTAAGATTATGGGAAAATAGGTACTTACATCATAGCCATGAGAGTATCAACTAGTGAAAACATTACAGGGAACAACTTAGATTACTTAAAAATTAAAATGGATGTGTTCTTGAATCCAGCTTTTTTTTTTTTTTTCCTTTGAGACAGAGTCTTGCTTTGTTGCCCAGGCTGGAGTACAGTGGCATAATCATAGCTCACTGCAGCCTTGATATCCTGGGCTCAAGTGATCCTCCTGCCTTAGACCCATGAAGTAGTGGGGACTACAGGCGCATGCCACCACACTTAATTTTTTTTTTTTTTTTGAAACGGAGTCTTGCTCCATCGCCCAGGCTGGCTGGAGTGCAGTGGCACAATCTCGGCTCACTGCAAGCTCCACCTCCCGGGTTCATGCCATTCTCCTGCCTCAGCCTCCCGAGTAGCTGGGACTTCAGGTGCCTGCCACTACATCCGGCTAATTTTTCGTATTTTTTTTAGTAGAGACGGGGTTTCAGCATGTTAGCCAGGATGGTCTCCATCTCCTGACCTTGTGATCTGCCCACCTCGGCCTCCCAAAGTGCTGGGATTACAGGCATGAGCCACCGCGCCCAGCCCACGCCTGACTAATTTTTAAGAAATTTCTTGTAGAGACCAGGTCTCACTGTGTTGCCCAGGCTGGTCTTGAACTCCTGGGCTCATGCGATCCTCCCACCTTGGACTCCCACAGTGCTGGGATTATAGGTGTGATCCACCATGCCTGGCCTTTTCATGCAATTAACAAAATTTTTAGGATATAAAATTCTTAAGCACATCTTCCTGGTTACTAAATAATTAATATGATTGTTAACACACAATTGCTTCCTGTGTAATAACATGTACATTCCGTTTGTTGATACTGAAGCAGCTTTTTCAAAGTTTTGCTTGTTTTATTTGGAATGTATCTCCAGACATCTCACACATCATTTTAAGAACATTGTATTAAGTTTTGGGATTGAAATAAATAAATGTAAAAATTTTACTTTATAAAATCATTAGCTAAAAAATATGTTGAGAGAGATGAACATTCTCTGTAGCTTGTATAGTAAAACTGAGGCATTTTATTGTGAAATATTAAAATGGTACATTCTGTGGGCATATAAGAGTGTGCCTGTATATTTATGTTTGTATTTACTTGACCATAAAGATAAAATTTTTGTTAAAGATAGACTCTCTGAAGGGAAACTGAGTTGCATTTTACTATATTTTTAAAATTTGGGCCGGTTGCAGTGGCTCACACCTGTAATCCCAGCACTTTGGGAGGCCGAGGCGGGCGGATCACCTGAGGTCAGGAGTTCAAGACCAGCCTGGCCAACATGGTGAAACCCCTTCTCTACTAAAAATATAAAAATTAGCTGGGTGTGGTGGTACGTGCCTGTAATCCCAGCTACTCAGGAGGCTGAGACAGGAGAATCACTTGAACCCAGCAGTAGAGGCTGTAGTGATCCGAGATTGCACCACTGTACTCCATCCTGGGCAACAGAGCGTGACTGTGTCTCAAAAAAAAAAAAAAATTGTTCTGTACTTGTATTACTATTCAAAAAATATAATTGTTTGAGAAAAGACCTAAAGAAGGCAGAATGAAAACAGAGTAGAGTTGGGGGTATTTCTTTGGTTTTATTTATGTATACCTCCTTCCCAGTCTTGTTTCAGTTAGGAAATAAATGGTGAATACAGTGTAGGGTAAGGCCTGCATTACATAAGTCTCAACTATGTTTAGACTACATTTTATGACTAAAGGAAAATTAGACTTTTTTTTTCCATTGGAGATGAGGTCTTTCTATGTTGTACAGGCTGGTCTCAAACTCCTGGCTTCATGCAGTCTTCCCACCTTGTCCTCACAAAGTGCTAGGATTACAGGCTGAAAACTAGATTTGAATTCGAAAGAATAGAATAGAAACATGTAATGTTACAATTTAGGCTTTATTTTTAAATTAGAATATGAATTAATATTGCACTAACTTCTGGCCTGGTGTGGTGGCTCACGCCTATAATCCCAACACTTTGGGAGACTGAGGCAGGAGGGTAGCTTGAGGCCAGGAATTTGAGACCAACCTAGACAATATAACAAGACCTCATCTTAACAGAAATAGAAAAATTAACCAGGTGTGATGGCACATGCCTGTAGTCCTAGCTACTTGGGAGGCTGAGGCGAGAGAATTGCTTGAACCCTAGTGTTGGAGGTTATAGTGAGCTGTGATGTGCCACTGCACTTCCTGCACTCTAGCCTGGGCAACATAGCTAGACCTGTCTCTATAAATAAGCAAGACCTGTCTCAATCAATCACTATAAATATTTTACTAATTTCTTAAGAAAAATCATTTTTTGTCTGGGCGCTGTGGCTCACGCCTGTAATCCCAGCACTTTGGGAGGCTGAGGCAGGTGGATCACCTAAGTTCAGGAGTTCGAGACCAGCCTGGCTAACATGGCGAAACCCCGCCTCTACTAAAAATACAAAATTAGCGGGGCATGGTGGCGGGTGCCTGTAATCCCAGCTACTCGGGAGGCTGAGGCAGGAGGATTGCTTGAACCCAGGAGGCAGAGGTTGCAGTGAGCTGAGTTCATGCCAGTGCACTCCAGCCTGGGTGACAAAAGCAAAACTCCGTCAAGAAAAATCATTTTTTGAGAAAATATTTTCATTAATATTATAGTGACATAGATACATTTTTCTGAATAGTCTTTACAGAAGCTAAGTTGTCTTTCTATCTTACTTTCCCTTTTCAATTCATGTTTTCCTTTATAAAAAGGAAATAATGCTTAATATTTATTATGTGCCAAATATTGATCTAGAGTCCAGATGTTTTGCACGGTCTCATTTAATGAAACAGATATTAGTATGCTCATTTTATTTTATTTATTTTATTTTTATTTTTATTTTTTTTTTGAGATGGAGTTTCACTCTTGTTGCCCAGGCTATAGTGCAATGACGCGATCTCGGCTCCCGGCAACCTCTGCCTCCCGGTTCAAGCGATTCTCCTGCCTCAGCCTCCCGAGTAACTGGGATTACAGGCATGTGCCACCACACCCGGCTAATCTTGTATTTTTAGTAGAGATGGGGTTTCTCCATGTTGGTCAGGCTGGTCTTGAACTCCCGAACTCAGGTGATCTGCCCACCTCAGCCTCCCACAGTGCTGGGATTACAGGCGTGAGCCACCACGCCCGGCCACTCATTTTATAAATGGAAAGTTTTGGAAAGATGATACAGCTACTGAGTGTCTGCCATTCAAATATAAGCCTGACTTTGAAATCAATATTTATACCTTTTCCCTTCCTAGGAAAAGCTGATACTGAAAATAGGAATAAGTTGGTGGGGGAATAGCAAATATGTAGCTCCCCCAAATCACAGATCAAGGTATGGATTGTCAGAAAAGCTTAGTTATACACAGAGCTGGTGTATTTGAAGAAGCATGTAGCTATAATCTCCGTTTCCTGCTAATTAAATGGGTCTTGGAGTCTTCATACAGTTACCAAAGGCAACCATAATTTTAGTTATTCACAATCCACATTTAATAAAATAAAATATAGAGCCTGTAGAGCCTTTGACCTTTTTAATGGAATAAATATAAACTATAGAGAAGAGGCCCAGATAATAAACAAGATTAGTCAGAATTGGCAGTCTAAGGTAAGAGGTTAGGTTTTTAGGGATAAAACAGAAAAGGAAAGGACCGGACGTGGTGGCTTACCCCTGCAGTCCCAGCACTGTGGGAGACCAAAGCAGGAGGATTGCTTGAGGCCAGGAGTTCAAGACTAGCCTGGGGAACATAGTGAGACCCTGTCTCTACAAAAATTAAAATAAATATAAAGATGAAAGGGATCGCAGGAGACTGAATGAGAATGGTAAACTTGCATGCTGTATAGAAAGGGACTACTTGTTTCTCAGTACGGAGATCATCACATTTAAAGGATAAATGAAAAGACCTTAAATGTGAGTTAAGTCATGGCAAAATAACAATCAGAAAAGAAGTTGCAGTTCCAGGGGCATGTGCCTGTAGTCCTAGCTACTCAAAAGGTTAAGGCAGAAGGATCAGTTGAGCCTGGGAGTTCCAAGTCCAGCCTGGGCGACATAGTGAGACCCCTTCTAAAAATTAGGCAAGGTAGTGCACACTTATATTCCTAGCTACTTGGGAGGCTGAGGTGGGAGGATTGTTTGAATCTAGGATTTGAAGGTTACAGCTGTGATTGTGCCACTGCACTCCAACCTGGGCAACAGAGCAAGACCTTTTCTCTAAATAATAATAAAATGCTATAAGGGTTCAAAAGAAGAATAACTACTTCACTAAGTCCTGAGGAGGGAGGAATAGATATTACCAAAGACAGGAGATACTGATGTATACAAGGTAATTGCAGTTGACAAAGAGTAGGCGTGGCTAATTGGAGCAGATTATGTCCATGGTGTAGTGGATTTTATGCATTTTTTAACAGAAGAAACCGCCTCAATTTTTTTTTTTTTATGTTAAACTTCAGTATATGAAAGAGGGGGCAGCCCACCAGTTGTTTTGATTGAAGCAGAGTTCTAGGTCTCCAGGAACAGTTTAAAAACTGTAACTAGGCTGGGCACGATGGCTCATGCCTGTAATCCCCAACACTTTGGGAGGCTGAGGTGGAAACATCTCTTGAACTCAGGAGTTTGAGACCAGCCTGGGCAACATAGTGAGACCCTGTCTCTACCAAAAAAAAAAAAAAAAAAAAAAAATTAGCCTGGCATGGTGATGTGCACCCTTAGTCCCAGCTACTTGGTAGTTTAGGTGGGAGGATCACGAGAGGCCATGAAGTTGAGGCTGCAGGGAGCCGTGTCATTGCCAGTGTACTCCAGCCTGGATGACAGAGTGAGAGCATGTCTCAAAACACGCACCCGCACACACACACACACACACACACACACACACCCCTACCTATAACTAGAAGGGAGAAATGGGAAATATTAATATAGGCACAAATCTCTTATATGCTTAGCATATAAATCTCATATATGCCAAGCACTTAACAAATATCTCATTTAAATCTTATAATAAGCCCCTGAGAGAATTACTGTTGTCCCATTTTGTGGAAGAAACTGAGTCTTAGAGAAGTCTAATATGTTGCCCGAGGATAAGCAACCAGTAAACTATAGAATCAGGATTCAGATCTCAGTCCTTCTGCCTCCAAAGCTCATGCCACAGTGAATGTGGAAGGCTTTAATGCTCCTCCAATCTGGAATTGTATTTTGTAAGCCAAAGACACCTTGATCAGAGCAGAGGTATAGACTTACAGCAAGAAGAGATACTGAAGGCCGGGTGTGGTGGCTCACGCCTGTAATCCTTGCACTTTGGCAAGCCAGTGTGGGTGGATGCTTGAGCTCAGGAGTTCGAGACCAGCCTGGGCAACATGGCAAAACCCCGTTTCTACTTAAAATGCAAAGAAAAAATTAGCTGGGCGTGATGGCGTGCGCCTGTAGTCCCAGCCATCTGGGAGACTGAGGTGGGAGGATCGCATGAGCCCAGAAGGTCGACGAGGTTGCAGTGAGCTGGGATCATGCCACTGCACTCCAACCTGAGTGACAAAGTGAGACCCTATCTCAAAAAAAAAAAAAAAAAAAAAGATATTGAAGATAAGTTAAAACTTACTATACATTTAGGGTTCCAAAATGTTTTAATGATAGGGCTGAAACCCAAACCCAGATTCTTTGATTTGCCATTGAAATCTCTTTTCATTACCCCAGCCAGGCATTGGTGATGGAAATAAAATAATAGTCTGGTCAAAGTATGTCTGAGGATGGAGATGGAAAACCATTTAGAAAGTTGTCTGGGTATGAGTGTAGATAAGGACTTGAAAGAGTAATAGCAGTGGAAATGGAAAGGAAGGAATAACTATGAAGGCTGATAAAACAGGTCAACTATGAAGACAATATATAGTCAGTTTATGCATATGTTTGACTAGCAAGCCCCTATTCACTAGACTTAGTGTTAATCTTTTATAATAGCCATCATTTATTAAGTGTTTACTGAGTGTTGGACATGGATTTTCTAACTTAAATCCTCTTTGAGGTAGATACTCCCATTTTACAGGTGAGAAAATCGACATTCTGAGCAATACTTTGCCCAAGATCTTTTTTTCTTTTTTTCTTTCTTTTTTTTTTTTTTTTGAGGCGGAGTGTTGCTCTGTCACCCAGGCTGGAGTGCAGTGGTGCAATCTCGGCTCACTGCAACCTCCACCTCCCTGGTTCAAGCAATTCCCCTGCCTCAGCCTCCCAAGTAGCTGAGATTATAGGTGCACGCCACCACACCTGACTAATTTTCCTGTATTTTTATTAGAGACTGGGTTTCACTATGTTGGCCAGACTGGTCTCAAACTCCTGACCTCGGGCAGTCCGCCCGAATTGGCCTCCCAAAGTGCTGGGATTACAGGCGTGAGCCACTACGCCCAGCCTGCCCAAGATCTTACAGCAAATAAGTGGTAGAATCTTGGTGTCAAAACCTATGCTTTTAACCAATATGCTGTAATGTACCTAAACTGTAGGTGCTAGCTTACTTCCCTATCCTGGAGAGATGATGGTGGTGAGAAATACCAGTGCCACCGAATTGAAATATACAGTAGTTATTCAGGCCAGAAAAAGTGGAGATAATTCTGAATGTGATATATTCTCATAGGGCACTTGAAATGGTCATATATATTCTTCATGATGAGTATAAATTCACTAGAAACTTAAGGCTAAAGTTGAGTGGTAAGAACTTTTGCCAAATATTTAGGGATGGAAATTGGTGTCCAGGGAAAAAGAAAATACTGTAACTTATGTCTCATACTATAATTTCCTCCCTGACTTCTTCTACTTTCTGTTTCTCTCCTGTGGCATTTTAAATATTCAATCTTGTATAATTTTTGTTGATGTGTCTCTTTTACCTAATTCAGTAGACTGTAAATTCCTAAAGGATAGTAATTACTGTGCATTTATGTATTCTCTATTGCTGTTTTTCTTGTTTTGTATTCTGCATATGTTTATTGCATGCTTAAAATGTGCCAGATCTGGGTTGGGTGTGGTGGCTCATGACTGTAATCACAGCTCTTTGGGAGGCCAAGGCAGGTGGATCACTTGAGGCTAGGAGTTCAAGACCAGCCTGGCCAACATGGCGAAACCCTCTCTACCAAAATATACAAAAATTAGCCAGGCATGTTGGTGCACGCCTGTAATCCCAGCTACTTGGAAGGCTGAGACATGAGAATAGCTTGAACTCAGGAGGCGGAGGTTACAGTGAGCCGCCTGGGCGACAGAGTAAGACTCTGTCTCCAAAAAAAAGAGAAAAAGAATATGCCAGATCTGTACTAAGTCTTTAAGAGTGAATAAGATAGAACCTCTGCCCTCCAGAGGTTTATTTCTAATAGGGAAACAAATAATGTAACAAATTTAATACAGTGTAATGACTTTTAATTGTGAAGTTAAAGGTACAGTGGAGGCTTAATAGAGAATTGAGCAATTTAACTTATAATTTCAAATTTTTTTTAGTAATTAACAAGTGAAAAGTCTCAGATTGTGAGAATAAAGAAGCAACCAACTATTTTCCATCTGTGCATCTATACTTGCTGATAGATACATGGAGTACAGGTGTCTGTGAGTTAGTGGAATCTCTTTAATTCTTCCATGAGAAGCATTGGTATTTTAAAGTGGAATGAAAGCTGAAAATGATAAGAACATAAAGTAAAAAGTGTTTTATAATAAACATTTTATTAAAATCTTTTAAAAGTTCATTTAAAATTTACCACCAAAATTCAAAACAATGGCACTTGAACACTCGGAAAAGAGAACAAAGTGTAATATATTTTTATGTAGTATAATATCTTTTTATTAGTTTTAAATCCAGTATTTCCTTTCTCACTAAATCTTCCCAAACCAGTAGATAGAACTCTCACTTGGTTTTCTTGTAACTCCCATTTGGTTCGAAAGGAGGGAGCAAAGAATGTAGACCTGAAGTAGGAGTTGGGGCCTGATGATAGCATACGTAGTTGAAATTGAGTGAGTGTGAGACAATAGCAAGTGGTGTGAGTTTTGCTGTGTTTAGAGAAGCTCATTTTTGCCACCTAAGATTATAATCTCGGTGTTGCTGGATCTTCTAAAATTGTTAAAAGCAGCCAGGAATTCAGATTTCTTTTCTGTGAAATGTTCTAATTGATAAATGTTGGCTTGAAGTCTAAAATAATGAAATTAAACAAAACATACCAGGCTGTATTTGAACCGCAAGTTACTACTTTGTGAGCTCATCTGAAATTTCACCTGGGTTCAATTCTAACTCTGCAACTAGTAAGCACTGTGACCTTGCTATACCCTCCGTATAGCCATATTTTTATAAGATTCGGGGGTGTCAGGAATTAAATAAGGCATGTATGTTTTATATACCTATATATTTCTCATTTTTTTCTCCAGTATATAGAAGGAGATATAATGCCACTTAAAAGATTGAGAAACTTAAATGTTTATCTGAGGTGAAACTGCTAAGGATAGGCGCTACCTTTACTGCACAAGTCTTCTAACTTCTACCCCAGTGCTTTTTCCATTATTAGTCTTATGACGTTCAGCAGAATCACCTTGGGTTCTTGTTAAAAATGTAGATTCAGGCCGGGCGCAGTGGCTCACGCCTGTAATCCCAGCACTTTGGGAGGCTGAGGCGGGCGGATCACCTGAGCTCAGGAGTTCGAGACCAGCCTCAACATGGAGAAACCCCGTCTCTACTAAAAATACAAAATTAGCTGGGCGTTGTGGTGCATGCCTGTAATCCCAGCTACTCGGGAGGCTGAGGCAGGAGAATTGCTTGAACCTGGGAGGCGGAGGTTGCGGTGAGCCGAGATCGCGCCATTGCACTCCAGCCTGGGCAACAAGAGTAAAACTCTGTCTCAGGAAAAAAAAAAAAACAAAACCGTAGATTCTGAGGCTGGATGCAGGGGCTCACGCCTGTAACCCCAGCACTTTGGGAGGCTGAGGTGGGAGGATCGCTTGAGTTCAGAGTTCAAAACCAGCCTGGGCCACATAGCAAGAGTTTGTCTCTACTGAAAAAGAAAACAAACAAGCAAAAAATTTAATGTTGATTCTGACCAGCATAAATCAGCAGGTCTGGGGTAGGGTTCAGGAAATGATATTTTATTTTATTTATTTGTTTTTTGGAGACAGAGTTTCGCTTTTGTTGCCCAGGCTGGAGTGCAGTGGTGCGATCTCGGCTCACTGCAACCTCCGCCTCCCGGGTTCAAGCGATTCTTCTGCCTCAGCCTCCTGAGTAGCTGGGATTACAGGCATGTGCCATCACGCCCGGCTAATTTTTGTATTTTTTAGTAGAGACAGGGTTTCACCATGTTAGCCAGGCTAGTCTCGAACTCCTAACCTCAGGTCATCCACCCGCCTCAACCTCCCAAAGTGCTGGGATTACAGGCGTGAGCCACTACGCCTAGCCCAGGAAATGATATTTTAAATACCCCCTTGCCCCATTTTTTAATGCAAATAGAATGGATCAGGGCTAGAAAAACATTCTTTTGGACCATATGAATAACAGGCTTCTAAGAAAATTACCTTCATTATAGTAAGTAGGGTGGACAGTTTTTTTTTTTTTTTTAATTTATCCAAAATGTATTGGTTACACTAAAGTAGTATAGTGCTGTTTATTTTTTTTTATAGTCTTCACCTTAGCCTGATTTACATTGTTTCCTACCTTAGTATTCATAGACTTTTGGACCTAGGTTAGTTTGCCTTATTAAAATGACACTGGGTTAGTAGGATACTTAGGCAAGAGAATGGAGTGTCCAGGAGGCTTCTTAAGTGAGCAAAAGGGTATATAGTGATAATGGTTTGTTTCTTCTTTTTCTTTTTCTTTTGGCTCACGTGATCCTCCCACCTCAGCATCCTGTGTAGCTGGAAATATAGGCATTTGCCACCATGCTGGCCAATTTTTAAATTTTTTTCATAGAGACAGGGTCTCCCTATGTTGCCTAGATTGGTCTGGAACTCCAGGGCTCAAGCTATCATCCTGCCTCAGCCTCCCAAAGTGCTGGGATTATAGGCGTGAGCCACCATACCCAGCCTGTAATACTTTGATTATTGATCATAGATAATAATTTTCTCCATCTGTAAATGGGGTTGTTTCATTACCATCAAATTGTATGTAAAACATTTGGAAATTATCACAGATTCTGTTTTAGAGTATCTTTCGTTTTAAGGTATTTACTTTCAAAAATGCCAAATTTAAATTAGCTGGGCTTGGTGGTGGGCTCCTGTAATCTCAGCTACTCAGGAGGCTGAGACAGGAGAATCGCTTGAACCCGGGAGGCAAAGGTTGCAGTGAGCTGAGATCACACCACTGTACTCCAGCTGGGGCAACAGAGTGAGTGAGACCCTGTCTCACAAACAAACACCCCCAAAATGTCAAATGTGGAAATAAAAGGAAGACTAATTTCTTTATTTTCTGAACCCTTGAGCATTCTGTATAGTGATTTAAAGTTTACAAAATATCTTCCATTTGTTGTCTCTTTTGGTCTGTATGCCAGTCCTAAAAAGGGGGATGGGGTAGGTGTGGTGTGATGGCTTATGCCAGTAGCCCTAGCTACTTGGGAGGTTAAGGCAGGAGGATTGCTTGAGCCCAGGAGTTTGAGGCTGCAAGTGAGCTATGATTGTAATATTTTTATTTTGCAGGGGAGGCTGCTGAGACACAGGCTCTGCTTGCCAAAAGTCACACAAGTGTCTAGCTGTTATCTCTTATTAGAGAGCTAAGCTTTGCAGCCCAGTCTTTTTTAGGGATTGCCTAGAAAAATATAGGAAGAAGTTTATTGGCTGGGTGCGGTGGCTCACACCTGTAATCCCAGCACTTTGGGAGGCTGAGGCGGGCAGATCATGAGGTCAGGAATTCAAGACCAGCCTGGCCAATATAGTGAAATCCTGTCTCTACTAAAAATACAAAAATTAGCCAGGCATGGTGGCATGTGCCTGTAGTCCCAGCTATTCAGGAGGCTGACTGAGGCAGGAGAATTGCTTGAACCCAGGAGGTAGAGGTTGCAGTGAGCCAAGAGTGTGCCACTATACTCCAGCTTGGGCAACAGAGTGAGACTTTGTCTCAAAAAAAAAAATTTTTTTTATTAAACATGAAATGGAGTCTAGGCGCGGTGGATCACACCTGTAATCCCCGCACTTTGGGATGCCAAGGCGGGCAGATCACTTGAGGTCAGGAGTTCAAGACCAGCTTGGCCAACATGGTGAAACCCCGTCTCTACTAAAACACAAAGAAATCAGCTGGGCATGGTGATGCATGCCTGTAATCCCAGCTACTCAGGAGACTGAGGCAGGAGAGTCACTTGAACCTGCGAGGTGGAGGTTGCAGTGAGCCAAGATTGTGACACTGCACTCCAGCCTGGGTGAGAGTGAGACTCAGTCTTTAAGGAAAAAAAATAGATGAAATGGAGGAGTTGCAGTGGAAAGTTAAATGAGGCTGGAAAGTTTTTTGGGGTAATGGAGTGATCCTGGAATAGTAAAATTTTCAGTGTAGCTATGGAAAAACGATAGAAAGTTTAAGAAGGCATTTGATTGTTGGCTTATTATAGTATCACAAGACTGGCCGCTGTCTACATAATTCCCCCAGATATTTTCTACTCAAATATTTTCCACTCTTCAAACTTTAGAATTGTGAAGTGAACCTTATAGACTTGTGTAACTCCTTTATTTTTAAGACAGAGTCTCACTCTGTCACCCAGGCTGGAGTGCAGTGGTGTGAACTCAGCTTCACTGCAAGCTCCGCCTCCCAGGTTCACACCATTCTCCTGTGTCAGCCTCCCGAGTAACTGGGACTACAGGCACCTGCCACACGCCTGGCTAATTTTTTGTGTTTTTAGTAGAGACGGGGTTTCACCGTGTTAGCCAGGATGGTCTCGATCTCCTGACCTCGTGATCTGCCCGCCTCGGCCTCCCAAAGTGCTGGGATTACAGGCGTGAGCCACCGCGCCCGGCCTTTAACTCCTCTATTTTTGGATCACGAAACTAATATAGGCAGCATGGTGACTCAGACCTGTAATCCCAGCACTTTGTGAGGTTGAGGCAGAAGGATAACTCGAGGCTAGGAGTTTGAAACCAGCCTGGGCAACATAGTGAGACGCCGTCTCTACAAAAAAAAATTTTTTTTTTTTAATTAGCTACACATGGTGGTGAATGCTTGTAGTCCTAGCTACTTAGGAGGCTGAGGTGGGAGGATCACTTGAGCCCAGGAGTTCAGTGTTACAGTAAACTATGATGACTTCACTGCATTCCATCCTGCCTAGGCAACAGGGTGAGATTCTGTCTCTAAAAATAAAAAGAAATTAATAGCTAATAATGGGTCACATGCCCCATTAGTGACAGAACTGTAATTCAGATCCCCTGAGTTTCATGTTGCCACTCTTTACAAGTATATTTTTTCTTTTGGAATTCATTAATCGAGAAATACTCATGTTGGCTGGGCACAGTGGCTCATGCCTGTAATCCCAGCACTTTGGGAGTATGAGGTGGGTGGATCACCTGAAGTCAGAAGTTCGAGGCCAGCCTGGCCAACATGGTGAAACCCCGTCTCGACTAAAAATACAAAAAATTAGCCACCTGGTGGCGGGCACCTGTAATCCCAGCTGCTCAGGAGGCTTGAGGCAGGAGAATCGCTTGAACCTAGGAAGCGAAGGTTGCAGTGAGCCGAGATCGCGCCGTTGCACTCCAGCCTAGGCAAACAAGAGTGAAACTCCGTCTTAGGGAAAAAAAAAAAAAAAAGAGAAATACATAGATTGGAGCTCACTGGTAATTTTTGGTCTACCTACATGTATATAGGAGTGTACTGGGTACTTGAAGGAAGCAATTAATTTTTACTTTGACCTGTTTTTTAAAAAGAGGGAAAATGTTTTCAGAATTTCTAATAGACCACTTACCCTAAACCTAATTTCCTGGAAAACACCATTATTATGAGGGCTGACTTGAGGTTTTCCTTCACTGAAACTGGTTATGGCTACTTTCCAATTCAGTTTTTTAAAAGTTTGTCAATATATGTTGAATGTAAGTTCTTTAGTATTTTTTTCTTACACATTTGATGCTTCCTTCTCCTTGACTCCTGAGTGATAACAAGAAATGAAATTGAACAAGCCTTAAGCCTCTAATGATCAGTAATGTAAAACTCAAATATTTCATTATAAAAGTTTACATATTTTTTGACATATAGAGACCTTTCTAATATAGTGATATGTTCTACTTGACAAAATAATTCCTTGATTATGAGAGTTAAATCATTAGTATCTTGTGATGTTAAGCGGCGCGCATCATGATGACTAAGTATTTACAGTTGAACAAGTTTCAGACCCGCTATGAACATGTTCATTCTCTGAGTCAACAAATGCTTTTTAACTAAATGCTATTCTGACCTACATACTGTGTCAGATATCGATATAAACATAAGTAAAACTCAGGGCACAAAAGTGCTACCACTCTCCCGCCCCCCCGCCAAAACGGAGATTCTCTCTTGTTGCCCCAGGCTGGAGTGCAATGGTGCGATCTCGGCTCACTGCAACTTCTGCCTCCCGATTTCAAGTGATTCTCCTGCCTCAGCCTCCCAAGTAGCTGGGATTACAGGAACATGCCACCACGACCAGCTAATTTTTGTATTTTAAATGCAGACGAGGTTTCGCCATGTTGGCCAGGCTGATCTCGAACTCCTGACCTCAGGTAATCTGCCTGCCTTGGCCTCCCACAGTGCTGGGATTAGAGCCGTGAGCCACCATGCCTGGCCTTTTTTTTTTTTAAACTAAAGACTTATTGTTTTTTTCCATATCTCCTAAGCCCCATGTTTTAGACTGTTTTACCCCAAAATTGTATTTATTAATTTGGCTTTCCCATTTAAAAAAACAAATTGATCTTAGCATGGTGGTTAGCTTGAGGCAATCTTTAGTGAGTCAGTATAATTTTAGCTAAAACAGTTGTATCTCATGTAAAAGTATGATTTTCTTTAGGTTTTTTTTTTTTTAATTGAAAGTAACTCATGAATTCTCTTTATTATCTCTTCTAAGGGCTTGAGGAGATCATGTTATCCCTGGATGAGATATTCTTCCCAGGCCTAACATTCTGATTTAACAACACTTTCACTAAAGCCTTTTGCCCCACCTTTGTTCCTGTTTATTAATATATTTAGTTATATGATTAAAATTGAACTATTTTATCCTAGATGGAAAGTATCAGATGGAAATTCGTTTAGGTCATAATTAAACTTGTGTGCCTTAGAAAACATCTGTATTTGAAAATCAAATTGTCCAGGCACCGTGGCTCATGTCTGTAATCCCAGCACCTTGTGGGGCCAAAGTGTGCAGATTGCTTGAGCTCAGAAGTTCAAGAACAAACTGGGCGGGCAACATGGCGAAATCCCGTCTCTACAAAAAATAACAAAAATTAGCCACATGTGGTGGTGTGCACCTGTAGTCCCAGCTTCTTAGGAAGCTGAGATGGGAGGATTACTTGAGCCCAGGAGGTTGAGGCTGAGTGAGCCGTGATTATGCCACTGTACTCCAGCCTGGGTGATGGCGAGACCCTGTTTTAAAAAATAAATGAAGAAAGAAAATGAAATTAATTTGGTTGTTGTGTAGGTCACTAAAAAGGCCATGGCAAGAATATAGTTGGTTTTTGTAGTACTGGATAATTTGAACTCTATTTTGGGTAGAAAGTTTTTTTTTTTTTTTAAACCTTAAAAACTCTCTAGGGATTAAGTAATGTGCTCAATGTTTTCAGTTAATGTTTTCTGAGGGGTAGCATATATCATATGTTAGAGTTGCTTAGAAAAACATCTAAACGATGCTGAAAGTAATAATTGTTTCTATGCCACCTAAAGACTGTCATTTTTGGAGAAATTTGCAAAAATTAAGCTTTGGTTTGGAAATAAATGTACCATTTTTTATTCAGTGTTTCTGAAAGTGTCATGTGATTACTGTTTCAATAAATGAAATGATATTTAAGTCCATTAACATGACTTGAATCCTATTTTGAATACTTTTGCAAATCAGAGAATCACCTGCGTAATTTTTTATTCTTGATTTTCACATATGTATTTGCATTACTTAAAAATAAGAAATAAGTACTTTAGAGATGTCAGTGTAGGTTCTTGGCCTTTAACAGTTTAATGGTCTTTTTCCCCCCCTTTTCTCTCTTTTTCGACAAGGGTTTTCTCTGTCACCCAGGCTGGAGTGCAGTGGTGCGATGATAGCTCACTCCAGCTCCTGGGCTCAAGTAGTCCTCCTGCCTCAATCTCTTCAGTGGCTAGGACTGCAGGTGCATGCCACCATGCCTAGCTCATTTTTTTAAGAAAAATTTTTTGGAGAGACAGAGTCTTGCTCTGTTGCCCAGTATGGTCTCAAACTCCTGTCCTCAAGCCATCTTCCTGCCTTGGCCTCCCCAAGTGCTGGGATTACAGGCGTGAGCCACCAAGCCCAGCCCAGTTTTAATTGTCTTTTGAAAGTCAATTTTAGGCCAGGCGCATTGGCTTACACCTGTAATCCCAGCACTTTGGAGGCTGAGGTGAGCAGATCACTCAAGCCCAGGAGTTCGAGACCAGACTGAGCAATACGGTGAAACCCCATCTCAACTAAAAATACAAAAATTAGCCAGATATAGTGGCAGGCACTTGTGATGTCAGCTACTCAGGAGGCCTAGGGGCAAGAATTGCTTGAGCCTGGAAGCTGGAGTTTGCAGTGAGTGGAGATGGCACCACAGCACTCCAGCCTAGGTGGTTTAGCAAGATCCTGTCTCAGAAAAAAAAAAAAAAACCCATGGATTTTGTGACTTTTTGATGGCTTTTATATTTACTTGCATTTCATTAAGGTTGTCTTTAAAGACAACTTTAGATATCTTTAAAAGACAACTTCAGACATTTTTAAGCTTTTTTAACTGCTTATGCATTAGCTTCACAAATGTTCTATTTTCTCTCATTCTCATGCTGTACTCAGCTGAAGTTCCAGCTGGTCAGATTACTCTATTTTGCCTATTTATTGGTAATTCATGGAACGTGGTGCTGCGGTTGTGGTGTTTTTTTTTTTACATCATCACTATATGCAGTGCCCAGAACAGTGCCTTGAATATAGTAGAAACACACACTCTCTCTCTCTCTCTATACATACATGTATATATATTATTTTATTTTATTTTATTTTTGTCTCTTTGAGACAGTTTCACTCTTGTGGCCCAGGCTGGAGTGTGATGGTACGATGTCAGCTCACTGCAACCTCCGCCTCCCGGGTTTAAGCGATTCTCTTGCCTCAGCCTCCCGAGTAGCTAGGATTACAGGCATGCGCCACCATGCCCAGCTAATTTTGTATTTTTAGTAGATACGGGGTTTCACCATGTTGGTCAGGCTGGTCTTGAACTCCTGACCTCAGGTGATCCACCCGCCTTGGCCTCCCAAATTGCTGGGATTACAGGCCTGAGCCACCGTGCCCGTGCTTTTGTGTTTTTTGGGGGGGGCGGAGTGTCGTTGTGTTGCCCAGGCTGGAGTGCAGTGGTGCAATCTCGGCTAACTGCAACCTCTGCCTCCCGGGTTCAAGTGATTCTCCTGCCTCAGCCTCCTGAGTAGCTGGGATTACACGTGCCCACCACCACGCCCAGCTAATTTTTGTGTTTTTCGTAGAGATGGGGTTTCACCATGTTGGCCAGGCTGGTCTGGAACTCCTGACCTCAAGTGATCTGCCCGCCTCAGCCTCTCACAGTGCTGGGATTACAGGCGTGAGCCACCATGCCTGGCCAAAACTCAATATTTGTTGTAAATATTTGTATTGAATCTCTGAGGGGAAAAGCAGCAGAGATACATTGTGGTGTTCTTACATCTTACATTGTGGTATTCTTACATCTGTTGACAATTCAGCCAGTGTTTTAATCACTGTAGAAGCTTCTTCCTTTCTAATTTGTTTCTGCAGGGAAATCATATGTCTTCTGTTTCTAAAGTATGGCTGATTACTAGATTATGGTTGTCCTTTAATATATTCTTCCCAGTTGTTCTATTCCTAGAGTTTGTCTCTTTAAAAATAGTGTTTCCTTGGGCCGGGTGCAGTGGCTCACGCCTGTAATCCCAGCACTTTGGGAGGCCGAGGTGGCAGATCATGAGGTCAAGAGATCAAGACCATCCTGGCCAATATGGTGAAACCCCATCTCTACTAAAAATACAAAATAATTAGCTGGGTGTAGTGGTGCGCCTGTAGTCCTAGCTACTCGGGAGGCTGAGGCAGGACAATTGCTTAAACTTGGGAGGCGGAGGTTGCAGTGAGCCGAGATCGTGCCACTGCACTCCAGCCTGGGTGACGGAGTGAGACGCCATCTCAAAAAAAAAAATTGTGTTTCCCAAAAAACAACAAAAGAGTTATTTCTCTGTAGTTTAAGTCTTTAGGACAGTTTTGTAGATTGGTGTAGCCTTAATTTTAAAATCAGAACTGATTCCTGAGAGATTGTTCTCAATGACAGGGTGGCTATGATAATCAGTGGGTTTTTGTATTTGACTGTATTCTCTCTTTAGTTATGTCGTAATGCCTTCACATTTTAGCAAGACTTGCATATATATGAGAGCACTTAGGAATTTCTATTATTGCATAAGTAAAACTACCTTTTAAAATAGACAATAGGCTGATGTGCAGCTCACACTTGTAATCCCAGAACTTTGGGAGGCTGAGGCAAGAGGCTCACTTGAGCCTGAAAGGTGGAGGCTGCAGTGAGCTGATCGTGCTACTGTACTCCAGCCTCAGCGACCCTGTCTCTAAAAAATAAATATGTAATTCCAGTTAGTGAAACATTATTTAAGGTTTTGATTTAGAAAATATGAGTATCAGTTGTTTTCCATCAGATTAATACATTGATATTGGCACATTCTTGATTTTCCATGTGTTTCCTTTCCCTTCTCCAGTTGGCCAAAGTACAGTAAGTGTCTGTAGATCTTTTCCTGAGGAAGACAGTTTCTTTTAAGGAGATTATTTAGTGTTCTGGTTGAAGTTGCTTCCTTTGGAATGAAACAAGCAACAAAAATGTTCTCACTAATTTAATATATTTTAAATAATATTTGCCGTATTTTAAAAGAAACCAAGAAGTAGGGAACCTGGATTTTATTTTTAAAAGAAGTTGAGGCCGGGCGAGGTGGTTCATGCCTGTAATTCCAGCACTTTGGGAGGCCGAGGTGGGCGGATCACCTGAGGTCGGGAGTTTGAGACCAGCCTGACCAACATGAAGAAACCCCGTCTTTACTAAAAATACAGAATTAGCCGGGCATGGTGGTGCATGCCTGTAGTCCCAGCTACTTGGGAGGCTGAGGCAGGAGAATCACTTGAACCCAGGAGGTGGAGGTTGTGGTGAGCTGAGATTGCGCCATTGCACTTCAGCCTGGACAACAAGAGCGAAACTCCATCTCAAAAAAAAAAAAAAAAAAAAAAAATTGAGTTTTCTAGAGAATACATATTAGCAGACACTCTTGCTACCTACCTTTTGAGGTCATCACTACACATTGGTATTCAGGTATTGTAAGTGATGTTCTTTAGGATTATCATTGATAGCAACTGAATAAACTAGGGTTTTTTGTTTTGTTTTGTTTTGTTTTTTAATGCTGCAGCCTCTTCCTGTATGTAGTGTTTGGTGTCTTTTCCCACTGGGATCTTTCCTTGGTCTATAGCCTCTTTAATAATGTTAAGAAATTACTACTTGGCCCAGGCAATAATGTCACCTTCAAGATTGCTTTCAAAGTCATACTGTTTATTTTCTGTGAGTTAACTCTGAGTGGAGTAATTTTAAATGTGACAGCTCTTGTGATGTCAGTTTCTCTACAGCTGTCCTTCAAAGATTGATTTTGTTGTGTGCTGAAAGAAAGATATTGGCCGGCCTGGGAAGTCTCGGTTAACAGAAAGCAGAGTTCTGAGGAGAGCCACTTAAAGAGTTGTATTCATTCATAACAGAATTCAAATGCACAAAGTTCTCCAAGCACTGAAGATCTAAGATTATTTTCTAGACCTCTTGTTTTATATATATATTTCTAGAGAAGTCTTGTGGACATCTCACCCATACTCCAAGCCTCCTAGAGTTCTTTTGGTGAAGTAAATGACTTGATTACTGCCCAGTTAGTTGATCTGATAGAGTCTTAGATGTCATTTCTTTTAAAAGTCCTACCTTGGGCCCTGAATACTGATTTACCAGAATGAATAGTTAAATGAAAGATTGGAAACTAGAGCTAGTTCTCTTACTTTAAACTGACACCCTACCCCCCTGCCTTATTGAAGAGGGTGTTGTTCATGTTCTCAAGTAGCAGTACAAAAATCTCACACCTTGGTCTGACCAGTATGAAAACAGCTGCTGTAGCACAAAATGTCCTTCCTCTCTCCCTGGCTGAGATTGGGGGAGGGACAAAGCCCAACTGTTACTTTACCCCATCCTGTCTGCCTGCTAGAAGGCCTGTTTCCTACCGTAATGGTTTCTGCCTAACAAATGGTGTTTCTTTTTTACAGCATTATGATCCTGGACTTGTTGTGGTGATGGTAATCTTAGCAGTGGTAATTTTTTATTTTCAGACTGAATTACTCCTTTTGTCATCAGTGCACCAATATGTTAGGCTTACTTTCTCTGTTGTAGCCTTCATCCTTCTGCTTGGTCTTTTTCATTTTCCTTTCCTTTCCTTATGCAACTTGTCTGATCCTTGTTCATTAAAGGGTAATGTTAAGAAGGGATGTATCTGTTTGTGTTAGAACTGCCAATAAAATCAGTTAAAACATTAAATTCTAATACTATCAAAAACTTGATTTCCCCACAATGTAATGGGCACTAGCACTTGCTACTGCAATTTATAAATAAATTAAAACAAACTTTGACTGCCTTAGAAGGCAAAAGTACTAATGCAGAGTTTATAAACAGGGGTTTACAGAGGTAATGAATTTGTACCAAAACTTTCTTGATTCTTGCAAAACAAATTCTGACAGATCAAAAAAGATACCAAAATAAATTGCTTTGACATTTCTTTTTAATTCATTCATTGGACTATTTGTTTTTACCAGTAAATCCCTGACTGAGACGTTATGAAAGTGATATTGCACCTAGGAAGTCATTTTTATAACCTGTCTTTAATTTGGTCCTTTTGCTAAAGATTGCAGTCACTGCTTATTTATTATACCATTGGGCATAAGGTAGTAATGCATTTTCATTTTGCTTTACTGGCAGTCCTTTGATTGTATCTAAAAGAAGGCTGTGTTCTAGAAGTTGTTTTGTTTTTTTTTTCTGACATGAGATATTCTTTAACAGTTTGGGTTTGGTTTTTTTGTTTTGTTTTGTTTTGTTTTTTTACTGTGATAATTCTAATTCTCCCTATTTATTGTTTAAAAACAATAATAGGATACATAAGTAGTTAAACTTATGAATTTGTTTTTCATTCCATCTTAAAGGCAAAAATTAATTCCACAAATATAGAGCCACCGAATACAAGTGGTTGTGGTCATTTTGAACATGGTTTCTTCTTTATTTTGCAGGACCAAAACCAGTCATGATCATGGCATTTGTTTTTTAAAAAGTTTTTTTGGGGGTTGGGAGGGTAATGCCTCAGATTTAGCCTAAGAAAACTCCATTTTTAGCCCAAAGGTATAATATATATATATATATATGTGTGTGTATAACAACAACAACAACACAACCAAAAAAACCAATTGTTTACACCAGCCTGAGTGAAATGATGAGGGAAGTAAACATTGTGTTTTTTCACTAAAGGTGTACAACGGATAAGGTAAGTCCTCTTTTCAGTGGGCTTACATCACAATAAAAAGCGCAAGTTGTGATGTAAAACAGCTGTGGTAGTAAAGTGCTTGTCTGCCCCATTTTGCTTTGTTTGGCTGGTTATGAGTGGATTAAATATATATTTATTTAAAAAATTATCCAGCATAGATAAATTAGTTTAAAGTCAATTTTCTTCGCAACTAGTCCTTTTCACAGCTTACCAGTTACCCTCGCAGCCAGTGTTAAATCCACTATAGGAAATGGGACTTTAGAGCACCAGATTAAAAGGAAAACTATTCTTTTCTCTAAGGGCAACTAATTGTTTCTTTTTATTTAAACTTTTCACAGCCCCATTAAATTGTAAAGCATCTCCTAGTCTATGAGGAACATCAAAAAAAATTGTAAAGCATCTTTTGAAAACAAATTCAACATACTGAGTTGTAATTATAAAGTTTTACAGCATCATGTTTAAAAATGTACTTTTTCTATTTAACCATGCCAGTTGAGATTTTTTTTTTTTTTTTAACTAGGTTAAAAAGTTGTGTAGGAGGATATCAGTGGACAGAGTGAAGTGATTTTCGATGGGAAGTTATTTGGGGATCTTAAAAGGAGTTTTTAAAGTTTTACAATTTAAACCTCCTGATGCCATTGCTTAAAAGTGCCTTGCATTACTTATTAATGTAATTTTGCCACAGTAATTTGAAATTAATCCCAACTGGAAGGTCAGCTGAGGTGGTTAGTTGGGTTTAAACTAGGAAAGGAAGGCCTTGAGTGTAAGCTGTGAGAATGGCTTGTGTTTGGTTCACTGTAGCTTTCTGGTCTCTGCACTCCAAGGCAAGATCTCTAACCACCCAAAACCCAATGTGTAAAATGAGCTGTTGGTTTGGCTTTGCACCTTACCTTGATTATGTGTTCCTGTTACAGGGAGAACAGATCCCATTCCAATCGTTGTCAAGTATGATGTCATGGGCATGGGTCGCATGGAAATGGAGGTAAATTGATCTTATTAACTCATAAGTTTTGTGGGATATTTTGAAATAATACTAATTCCAAATTCAGATGTCTGTGCAAGAATACATTTATCAGATGAAATGTAGTTTTAATATTTTTCTTTGGATGACTAAAAAATATATTTTACATTTTCATTTAGTGCTACTTTTGAGACAAATAGAATATAAACAGTGCCGCTGTTTTAACTGGCACATAAAGAAGCTAAGTGATTTGCCGAGGGTTATACAGCAAGGCAATATCAGACTTAGATCCAGACCTTGGTACTTGCTTCAGTAGGCAGTGTTGCTCAGCTCTTAAAATGTTGCTGTGATAAAAGCTTTGCCTTTGTAGAATTGGGTACAGCTGTCACCTGTAATACCTGCTTTTCATTGCCTAAAATATTTTCTTCATTGACTCCTAATTCTTTGACTCCTAATTCTTTCAAAGAATTAGGAGTCGCTGGGCGCAGTGGCTCACGCCTGTAATCCCAGCACTGTGGGAGGCCGAGACAGGCAGATCACCTGAGGTGAGGAGTTCAAGATCAGCCTGGCCAACATGGTGAAACTCCATCTCTACTGAAAATACAAAAAAAAATTAGCAGGGCATTGTGGCGGGCACCTGTAATCCCAGCTACTCAGGAGGCTGAGGCAGGAGAATCACTTGAACTCAGGAGGCAGAGGTTGCAGTGAGCCGAGATCATGCCATTACACTCCAGCCTGGGCAACAAGAGTGAAACTCCATCTCAAAAAAAAAAAAAGAAAGAAAGAAAAGAAAATTAACATTGAAGTGAAGTCTACTTTCAACAAATGTGCCTTTTGGAAACTACCAGCATGGAAGTAACAAACTATTTTGCATGTGATTTTCTCTGTGAGGTGACAATAAAGCAAGCAGTAGCTGAGCAAAATACAATTTTTTTTTTGTTTTCAGATAATACTGTAGTTGTGCAAATAACTTTTTCATAGCTAATCTTGGGGGTACGTTAGGAATTAAATCTAATCATATCTATTTTTGTCAAGCTTGATTATGCTGAAGATGCTACCGAACGGCGCCGTGTCCTAGAAGTAGAAAAAGAAGACACAGAAGAGCTGAGACAAAAGTACAAGGTATTTAAACAAAGCTATTCATTGGGAGGTGGGGAGGTGCTCACTGAATAAGAAAGAACTCAAATTTTGTTGAAAATCAACACTGTTGCTAACAGCATTTGTTTGACATTTGGTGGTAATTAGTAGTAGATCTCAGATTTCTATTACATTCCTATTTATTGGCTCTGTAAAAACTATAGAGATAACACCTACTTCTAAAGTGTGTTAGAAAGATTACATGAGTTAGTGTTTGAAAACACAATACCTGTTACATAGTAGGTATTCAAGTAGTGGTAGCAGTAAAAATTGTTAAAAGTCCTTTGAGGCCAGACACAATGGCTCACACTTGTAACCCCAACACTTGCAGAGGCCAGACACAATGGCTCACACTTGTAACCCCAACACTCAGTAGAGACGGGGTTTCGCCATGTTGGTCAGGCTGGTCTCGAACTCCTGACCTTGTGATCCACCCGCCTTAGCCTCCGAAAGTGCTGGGATTACAGGCGTGAGCCACCACGCCAAGCCTAATTTTTGTGTTTTTAGTAGAGATGGGGTTTCGCCATGTTGGCCAGGCTGGTCTCGAACTCCTTGCCTCAGGTGATCTGCCTGCCACGGCTTCCCAGTTTGCTGGAATTTCAGGCGTAAGTCACCGCGCTTGACCCCCTTTCTTGTTTTTGAACTTAGCTTAGCTATATATTAAATTTTTGTGTGTTTTATTTTATCCAGAACTATAATGTAACTGACTCATCTTCTTTTCCTGCCCCTTTTTCTTTTCCCTTTTTCTTCTCCTTTCCTCTCTCTTTATTCACTCTTCAGCCTATTTATACTGACTTTAGCAGTTTCCACCAAACCACTTTATTCAAGGCCACCAAACACTTCTATCTGCTAAATCCAATAAATCATTTATTTATTTATTTATTTTGTTATTATTATTATTATTATTTTTTTTTTTTTTTTTTTGAGACGGAGTCGCGCTCTGTAGCCCAGGCTGGAGTGCAGTGGCGCAATCTCGGCTCACTGCAAGCTCCGACTCCTGGGTTCACGCCGTTCTCCCGCCTCAGCCTCCCGAGTAGCTGGGACTACAGGCGCCCGCCAACACACCCGGCTAATTTTTTGTATTTTTAGTAGAGACAGGGTTTCACCGTTTTAGCCAGGATGGTCTCGATCTCCTGACCTTGTGATCCGCCCGTCTCGGCCTCCCAGAGTGCTGGGATTACAGGCGTGAGCCACCGCGCCCAGCCCTGTTATTATTTTTTTAAGACCGAGTCTCACTCTGTTGCCCAAGCTGGAGTACAGTGGTGTGATTTAAGCTCACTGCTCCCGGGTTCAAGTGATTCTCATGCCTCAGCCTCCGAGTAGCTGGGACTACAGGTATGAGCCACCACGGCCGGCTAATTGTTTTGGATTTTTGGTAGAGATTGGGTTGCACCATGTTGGCCAGGCTGGTCTCGAACTCCTCACCTCACGTGATCTGCCTGCCTCGGCCTCCCAAAATGTGGGGATTACAGGCGTGAGCCACTGCGCCTGGCATACTCTTTCTTCTTTAAAACATTTTCATTACTCTTGGTTTTGAAGAATTTATACTTTCCTAGATTAGTTGCTTCTTATCTGTCTCGCTGCTTCTATGTAGATTCCTTTGTTGGCTGCTGTTTATTCTGCCTGAACTTCAGATATTGGAGTTCTCACTTTCAGACCTGGGCCCTCTTTTTCTGGCTACATTCTTTCTCTAGGCACAAGAGTGGTCATGACACCATGTTTCATCATTTTTCACTTGGTTAAATTTTCTCCTTTGGGTTTTAGCTTAAATATTACCTCATTATAGACCTTCCCTAATCAACTCATTTAAATAATTAACCACTCTGCCTTATTCTCTTGCAACTACCTCTCTTACAATTTGTAATTATAAATTTTTATTCACTAATTTATATTCTGCTTTGTGTACTAGTCAGAAAGGGCATTGAGGAGAGAGAGTATGTCTGTCTGCCAGTATATATCCTGCATCCAGCACAGTGTGTGGCACATAAGTACTCAATAAATATTAGTTGAATGAATAAATATTTTGAAATAGTGAGAAAAGCCAGATTCATTTTATGTATTGTCTGAAATATAAACATTATAAAGAATACATTTTTATTTTTCAAGTAAAAGTTACACTGTCGAGTGAAAAATAAATGAAATACCTCAGTAATTCACAGCCTCATAAGATTATACATAGTATCTTGAGATGCTCTCTCCCTCGTCATAGAATTATTTCTCGGCTGGGTGTGGTGGATCACGGCTGTGCTTTGGGATGATGGCTTGAGCCCAGGAGTTTGAGAGCAGTCTGGGCAATGTAGCAAGAATCTGTCTCTACAAAAAGAAAAAAGAAAAAAAATAGCTAGGTGTTGGTGGTGCATGCCTATAAATCCCAGCTACTTAGGGAAGCTGAATTGGGAGGATCACTTGGGCCCAGGAGTTGAAGACAGCAGTGACCTATGATCACACCACTGCACTCCAGCCTGGGCAAGAGCAAGAATTACTTTCCCCATCTTAATGATCAAAATATTTACTCCAAAACCCTGTCAACTCTGAACTACACTATTTCTAAAATCTTAAATGTCCTATTATCTGACCATGATCTTTTTTCCTTCCTGCTGTCACTCCTTTATTCTCCTATATTTTTTCTTCAACTTCACATGACTTTGGAAGCTTTAGTAACTTAGCTCCTCCTTAATTTGTACTTTTCCCCTCTAGCACCACACACTCATGTTTACCTCTCACAGCACTTTGATTCCAGCTCCCTTTCCTCCTAGTCCTTTTGTCATACATACTCACCAAAAGCCTGTCCCGTCAGTACAAAATGCATTACTTGCGTTCTTCATTTCTATACCCTTTCTGCCAACCTCACTGGGCCCTCAGAGCTGCCAATTAATCTTCTCATGTGTCATCTCCCTCTTAGTCCTCTCAGCTATCATTCTCAAACATTGGTACTCAGCCTTCATCTTTCCTTAACTACCCTTGTCGTATCTCTGCCTTCTCATATGTTTTTAGTTAAGAAAGAGAATTTGGACCATCAGGTAGTAATGCCTTCATCTACATATACTATCCTACATCAAACCAGGGTTCACCTGCTCTCATACTTAAATATTTATCTTTTGTTTCACCATCTGTTAAATGATAATTTGTACCTACATCTGAATTCTGGATCCTAACTCTCCCTGTCTTTTCAAGGACCTTCCACTTGTTTCCTGTATTGGCAACCTTTCTCTTTATTTGTTCTTTTCCTATCAACAGTAAACATACTTGAACATTTGTTGGGAGAGGGAATCCTAAAATTTAAAAACAAACAAACAAACAAACAAACAAAAACACTCTGATTTACTCTCCATATAGCTACCATTTTCTCTTTTTACTTGTCTTTAGAGCCAGAATTCTTAGTCACTACTCTGACTGCTTCCTTTTCATCACTCTCTCATCTCTAATTTTATAGAGATGGGATCTCACTCTGTCGTCCATGCTGGAGTTTTGTGGTGCTATCATAGCTCACTACAGCCTTAAGCTCCTGGGCTCATACAATCCTCCCACCTCAGCCTCCTAAGTAACCGAGACTATAGGCGTGCATCACCATGCCTGGCTAATTTTTTTTTTTTTTAAGAGATAGGGTCTCACTATGTTGCCCAGGCTGGTCTCAAACTCCTGACCTCAAGTGATCCCCCTACCTCAGCCTTCCATTTTTATTTTTTAATTTTCATTTTTATCAAAGTTTTACTTGTACATAATCTTAGAGCCAAATAGCTCTACCAGACTTTTAAAAGAAAAAACAAAAACTGCAGTCTCATTTGACATTCTTGTTATTTTATTAAATATTTTTAATGTGTGAGATATAAAGAAAAACTATAAACACTTAGGTATTTTCTACTCAATTTAAGAAAAAGAGCACTATCAGTAACTTCATGATCCCATCTCATTTCTGTCTCCTTTAGAGATAAACACTATGCTGATTTTTGTGTTTTTTGCCTTTTTTTTTTTCCTTTTTGAGACAGAGTCTTGTTCTGTCACCCAGGCTGGAGTGTAATGGCATAATCTCAGCTCACTGCAACCTTTGCCTCCTGGTTTCAAGCAATTCTCCTGCCCCAGCCTCCTGAGTAGCTGGGATTACAGGTGCGCACCATCACACCCAGCTAATTATTTTTGTATTTTTAGTGGAGACAGGGTTCCGTCATGTTGGCCAGGCTGTTCTAGAACTCCTGACCTCAAGTGATCTGCCTGCCTCAGCCTCCCAAAATGCTGGGATTACAGGCGTGAGCCACTGTGCCTGGCCCCCTCACAATTTTTTAGGTAAAATTGTTGTTGAGATAAAATTCACTTAACATAAATTTACCATTTTAATCATTTTATAGCAATACTACAATTTAATGATTTTTAGCTTATTTACAGTGTTGTAAAATTATCACCACTGTGGCCAGTGCGGTGGCTCACACCTGTAATCCCAGCACTTTGGGAGGCCAAGGTGGGTGGGTCACTTGAGGTCAGGAGTTCCAGACCAGCCTGGCCAAAATGGTGAAACCCCTTCCCTACTAAAAATACAAAAAAAAAAAAAGCTGGGCGTGGTGTTGCGCGCCTGTAATCTGAGCTACTCAGGAGGCTGAGGCAGGAGAATCGCTGGAACCCAGGAGGCGGAGGTTGCAGTGAGCCAAGATCACACCACTGCACTCCAGCCTGGGCAACAGACAGAGTGAGACTCCATCTCAAAAAAAGAAATGCAACAGTGAACATTCCTGTCGTCTTTCTGATCTTAATAGAGAAGCTTTCAGTCTTTCACCATTATGATGTTAGCTGGGGGTTTTTTGTTTTCATCAGGTTGAGGAAGTTCCTAATTTCTAGAAATTCCTGCTTTGTTTAATGTTTTTACCATGAAAGAGGGTGTTGGATTTTGTCAAATGCTTATTTCGCATCTACTGAGATAACCTTGTGGGTTTTTTCCTTTTATATTCTGTTAATAATGGTGTATTACATTGTAGTGGTGTATTACATTGATGGATTTTTGTATGTTGAACCAACATTGAGTTCCTGGGATAAATCCCACTTCGCCTGTTAATATGCTGTTGAATTTGGTTTGATTGCATTTTGTTGAGCATTTTTGCATCTGTACACAGAAAAGATATTAGTCTGTAGTTTTCTTGTAATGTCTTTGTATCAGGGTAATACTCAGAATAAATTAGGAAGTGTTCCTTCCTCTTCTATTTTCCCTTGCATTTTAAAATGGTTTTTTAATGTGTTTTGTATCCTAAACATGTATTGCTTAGTTTTATGTAGTGGGTGGGTGGGTGGGTCGGTTGGTTGGTTGGTTTGTTGGTTTGTTTTGAGACAGTCTTGCTTTGAGACAGTCTTGCTCTTGCTCAGGCTGGAGTGCAGTGGCATGACGGCTCACGGCAACCTCTGCCTCCCGGGTTCAAGCAATTCTCGTGCCTCAGCCACCCAAGTAGCTGGGATTACAGGCGTGCGCCACCACGTCCAGCTAATTTTTTTTTTTTTTTTTTAGACGGAGTCTTACTCTGTCACTCAAGTTGGGGTGCAGTGGCATGATCTCAGCTCACTGCAGCCTTCACCTCCTGAGTTCAAGCAATTCTTGTGCCTCAGCCTCCCGAGTAACTGGGATTACAGACACGTGACACCATGCCCAGCTGTTTTGTTTGTTTGTTTGTTTTTTGTTTTGTGTGTGTGTGTGTGTGTGTGTTTTTAGTAGAGACAGGGTTTCACCATGTTGGCCAGGCTGGTCTCGAACTCCTGACCTCAGGTGGTCCACCCGCCTTGGCCTCCCAAAGTGCTGGGATTACAGGCGTGAGCCACCACCTGGCCTACTTTTACATGTTTTTTAACTTTATATAAGTGGAATCATGTTTTCTTGTATATGTATACACACAAGAGTTTCTCCAGAGTGTGACTTTTATTTATTTTCTTGTTTCCATTGCTGTAAGGGGTTAAACCTGTGTTCAAGGAATACACATAGGCTTAACTTCTTAAAGCAATATACTTTAGCCTCTATATAATGTTGTCATTATCCTTTTTTACCTTAAAATTCTGCAGCTTCAGATTCATGGAAGGGTCTTTTAAAAATTTTTGTTAATTCTTAGCTGTATTATACTGTGTTGGTATATGTTGTGCATATTACTTCTTCATTTCTGACTTTATTACGGTTTCTTCTATAGCCTATAATGGGCTTTTTGTCTGTGTAAATATTCTTTTTTTTGAGATGGAGTCTCACTCTGTCGCCCAGGCTGGAGTACAGTGGCGCCATCTCGGCTCACTGCAAGCTCTGCCTCCCGGGTTCATGCCATTCTCCTGCCTCAGCCTCCCAAGTAGCTGGGACTACAGGTGCCTGCCACCACGCCCGGCTAATTTTTTGTATTTTTAGTAGAGACAGGGTTTCACCATGTTAGCCAGGATGGTCTGGATCTCCTGACCTCGTGAACCGCCCACCTCGGCCTCCCACAGTGCTGGGATTACAGGCGTGAGCCAGCGTGCCTGGCCTTGTCTGTGTAAATATTCTATGAGTGCTGTTTATTTGAGATAGGGTCTACTCTGTCACCCAGACAGGATCTCACTCTGTCACCTAGAAGTGCAGTGGCAGTGATCACAGCTTACTGCAGCCTCGACCTCCTGGACTCAAGCGATCCTCCCACCTCAGCTTCCCGAGCATCTGGGGCTACAGGTGCATGCCACCACACCCAGCTAATTTTTATATTTTTTGTAAAGACAGGGTTTCACCATGTTGCCCAGGCTGGTTTTGAACTCCTAGGCTCAAGCTGTCCACCCACCTCAACCTCCCAAAGTGCTGGGATTACAGGTGTGAGCCACTATGCCCGGCCTCTACAGGTACTTTTTTTTTTTTTAATTGAGATGGAGTCTCACTCTGTCGCCCAGGCCAGAGTGCAATGGCGCGATCTCAGCTTATTGCAACCTCCACCACCCAGATTCAAGTGATTCTCGTGCCTCAGCCTCCCAAGTAGCTGGGATTACAGGCACCCACCACCACACCTGACTGATTTTTGTATTTTAAGTAGAGACGGGGTTTCGTCATGTTGGTCAGGCTGGTCTCAAACTCCTGACCTCAGGTGATCCACCCGCCTCGGCCTCCCAAAGTGCTGGGATTACAGGAGTGAGCCACCGCGCCCAGCCTACGAGTACTTTTTGAAGGACTTCCTCAGCCTTCCAAGTAACTGGGACAACAGGTGCACACCACCGCGCCTAGCTAATTTTTTGTATTTTTGTTAAAGATGGGGTTTTGCTATGTTGCCCAGGCTGGTTTCAAACTCTTGAGCTCAGGCAATCTGCCTGCCTCGGCCTCCCAAAGTGCTGGAATTACAGACATGGGCTACCATGCCCGGCCTATTTTATTTTTTAAGTTATTATGTGGTCTCAAAGTGGGAAATAAATGGATGGATGGATGGATGGATGCATGGATGGATGGATGGATATAGGATGGATTATATTTGTGTTGTTCTAGTTACCTTTATAACTTAATAAAATTACCCATGTTTGAGTGTCCATTATTTTCATACTATAAGCAGTAAAAAGCTAGCTTGTTTTCTCTTCTTTCCTCTTTCATTTTAAAAACTCTATCATATAATGTTAATAAGTAAAATGGCCATTCTTAGTATGTGGTTTCATACCATTTAGTTATTATATTATATACAATACTTCTATTACTTGATAATTTTCATGTTTTGTAAAGTTCTTTTTACTTCTATTGAGTTTGCAGAAGTAAGCAAACTCAAATTCCTATCTGCTTCTGCCTGCCCACCCAGTTTTTTATTATTTGTATCATTTCTATTTTCTGACAGCATATAACATACATAGTTATATGTATATGTTACAGTTGTATGTGTATACTTTAGTAGCCCTATTTCTTTTAACCTTAGTTATAGGAGTAAATGGTTTTAAAGCAGTCTGCCAGTTCTTTTGCTGAGTTTTCTTCTATTATTTCTGAATTTTGTACCCTATTAACTTACTTAAAAGTGGTTGTGCCAACAGTATTTCTTGAATTATTTATATACATATGTATTTTATATAAACATAAGCCTATAAAAATAATTCACATCCAGCCTTGGGCACCATGATGAAACCCTGTCTCTATGAAAAATACAAAAATTAGCCAGGCATAGTGGCATGCCCCTGTGGTCCTAGCAACTCAGAAGGCCGAGGTGGGAGGATTAATTGAGCCCAGGAGTTCGAAGCTACAGTGAACTGTAATTGCACTACTACACTCCAGTCTGGCCAATAGAGCAAGATGCTGTCTCAAAAAAAAAAATGGTAATATTAATTTAGGCAATTACATATATATCAACTTATGTATATGTGTGTATATATGTACACATACATATAACTCCGTATATACGTGTGTGTATCCCCTATATTTGAAAGATACATACAAAATCCTAAGTTAATTCTTTCCTTAGATATCTTATAGTATTTATTGTACTACTGTCTTCTGGAATTGAGAGAGAGAGAGAGAGAGAGAGAGTGTGTGTGTGTTGTTGAAGAGATCAAAGGCTGGCCTGATCTTCCCCTTCTTGATTGTTTTTGCCTAGCTGCTGAAAGGAGTCTGTCTTTAAGATTCAATAACTTTACTACACTGTTGATTGTCACTGATTGTTCTGGGACCATTTTCATTGTCACACTGTGTGCCCTTTCTTGTCCTGTGTAGTTGAGTGGATCTTCCTTTAGTGAGCATGTACTGATAGCCTTTTTTTTTTTTTTTTGAGACAAGGTCTCACTCTGTCACCCAGGCTGGAGTGCAGTGGCGCAATCTTGGCTCACTGCAGCCTCTGCCTTCCAGGCTCAAGTGGTCCTCCCACCTCAGCCTTTCAAGTAGCTGGGACCAAAGGCAAGTGACACCATGCTGGGCTAATGTTTTGTATTTTTGGTAGAGCTGGGGTTTCACTATGTTGCCCAGGCTGGTCTTGAACTCCTGAGCTCAAGCCATCTGCCTGCCTCGGCCTCCCAAAGTGCTAGGATTACAGGTGTGAGCCACCGCACCTGGCCTCAGCCTTTTCTTAGATCTGCCACAATTGGGCAGAACTTTTTGCTTTTCTCTATGTGCATTCTTTGTACTGCAAATGTTTCCTCATCCACTCTAACCCAAGTTCATCCCTTTGTTCTTCCCAGATCTCAGAAATTCTTGATGAGTGCAAGAGATGTAGGTATATTCATTTCAGAGGATCCTTTTATGTACAGGATGTATGTTTTGCTATTTTCTGAAATTGCCACCTTTGGCTTTTTTGATATTGCTTAGCTTTGCCTTGTGTGGCTTCTACTACATTTCCCTCATTCAGGTTCTATAAAGAGCTTAATTTTCCTTCTGTGTGTTTTTCATACTCCAGATCATATCCATTGCCCAGTTCTTCTGAAAATGCAGTTGGTGGGGTTTTTTTAATTCATAATTTTGTTTTTATGATATCCAAGAAGAAAATCAAAGCTGTTTTCCTATACTGCTGTTTCATACCAGGAACTCTAGTTTTGTTGCTTAAATTTGCAGCCAGGTGTGGTGGCTGACACCTGCATTGTCAGCACTTTGGGAGGCCAAGGTGGGAGGATCACTTGAGCTTGAGCCCAGGAGTTCGTGACCAGCTTTGGCAGCATAGTGAGACCTCATCTCTACAAAAAATACAAAAGTTAGCTAGGTTTGCTGGTACACACCTATAGTCCAAGATACTTGCGAGGCCGAGGTGGGAAGATTGCTTGAGCCCAGGAGGTGGAGACTGCAGTGAGCCATGAACTGCACTGTACTCCAGCCTGGGCAAAAAAGCCACAAGTCGTTTAATAGCCAGACCACATGAAACTGTCCGGGACTCTCAAAGAAAATTATTGTGAAGGATTAGATAGGGCAAAAATAACAATGTGCTACACATACTCACTTTTCAGTTTTAATAAGTCTGTCCAAATTAGTTCAGTACTGCCGCTCCAGAAAATAACCTTTTCTTGTTTACTGATAAAGTAGCTCTTATGGGAGATGATAGAGCTGCTTTGAAACTGTAGATATAGTCTTTTAGATAAGACTTATCTTTTTTAGGTCAATCTGCTAGAAGGAGTTGCTCATTATGAAAGTAATGCATCTACCCTGCTCTAAAAGTCAAGCCAGTAGTCACTTAGCATTCCTGTCCCTTTCTCATCCTTCTGTGCGACATTAGCAAATGAATATACTCAACTTGCTTTGAGGTATCTTTTAATTGTTTTCTCTTTTTTTCTTTTTGAGATGTCTTTTGATGTCTAGTTTTTAAGTGAAACTGCTGAGGCAAATTGGACTGCCTTTGAGTCAGTCCCACAGTTTTTTGTTGTTGTTTTTCTCCAACCTCCTCTCACATGTAAGAGTCCCACAGCTTTCAGTCTCGCTGAGACCAGCAGATAATGCATATCTGTGGGTTGGCTTTCCAAGCAGTGCAGCTTATATGTAGAATGACCATAGAATATTTAACTCCATCATTGTCTACAGACTCAGGTAATGCTTTTTGCCTTAGTGTCTGAAAACTAGACTATTAATACAGGTTGTGTATCCCTTATCTAAAATGCTTGAGACCAAAGGTATTTCAGATTTCAGATTTTTTGGGGGTTTTGGAATATTTGCATTCTACTTATCAGTTGAGCATCCTTAGTCCTTTTAAACATTTGTTTATTTGAAGACAATTGTTAGTACGACGACACACAAATTACCCGCCAAAGTAGCACTTGTGTTTCATCCAGCTTTTACTGGTACCACTAAATATTATGAAAAGCCCTTTTTCGTCTTCTCAGATAGACTGTTTTCTCTATAACATTCACTTAAAGTTTTACCAAGTTCATTTTTTGTTTCTTTGTATTTCATGGTTCTTGCAGGATTATGTTGACAAAGAGAAGGCAATTGCCAAAGCCTTGGAAGACCTCAGAGCCAACTTTTACTGTGAACTCTGTGATAAGCAATATCAGAAACATCAGGAATTTGATAACCATATCAACTCCTATGATCATGCACACAAGCAGGTGAGTTGTAGTTACTTGCTAACAGAAGAAGGTACCTATCTATTGTTACAACAATTGGATTTTATGAGTATACCCCCAAAAACTTGGTGTCTATGATTTCTTGTGTCTGCCAATCTTTATCTGCAGTCATCCAACACACTTTGTTTTTTCAGTGGCAGAAATCCTGACTTAGACACCCCCTCCAGCCCACACTCCCACATATACACTATTTGACAAATTGTGTTTTGTAAATCTTATATAATGTTTTTGCCTTTTATTGATTTCTAAGTTTTTATTTAATTTTGTAATTCAGCTGAGGGTCACTGGGAGCTTTGTTTCCATTTCTGCTCTTAACGTGTTAAACTTTGAAGTTATTCAGCAGACTATTATTTTCAAGTTCCCTACATAAGAGTTCATGCTTTATTGGCTACCATTTTCTATTATTAAGTCATTTTGTTATTCAGTATACCTTGGAAGTTAGATAAATTTTGAGAAGGAAAATAAAATTAGTTGCTATCTTAACTTTAACAAAAAACTCTGATGCTGCATGTTGAAGAGCTGAGAAATGAATTACACTTTGCAGTCTTTGCCCGCCCCCGCCGCCACCCCATCATTTTAGAGGAGAAAATTGTACCTAACTAGTTACTGATATATAGAAGATGGCAATAATCCCCCTGGGAGAGTTTAGAAGGAGAAAATAAATTGTTACACCTATAGGACAGTTCTGGCTTGTTAAAGAATTTCAAGCCATTTGATCTTGGGTGACTTTAACATAACTTACTAGGGTTTTGGGGGGTACAATAGTTGTATTTGTTAAACTTGTAAATTTATGAGCATTGGAATGATGTCTCTTAAGCTGGACTTGTTGAACTAAGATTTTTTTTAACCTTCATCTTCCAGCCAACCATAAGATTTCAGTGCACAGGTAAAAGGCAATCTTTGACCAGGTTTTATTCTTACTAGAACGGGAAGAAGTTGTAAACTGGTTGTGGTATTACAGTTTTTTGGAACAGTCTCCCACATTTAAATATACCTAACCAATTTAAGATTCTTCCACTAATGGACTTGTATTCAAGACAGCTTTTCAACTTACTACATGCCTTTGGACATTGTTTTCTGTTTTTTTGAGACGGAGTTTTGCTCTTTCACCCAAGCTGGAGTGCAGTGGTGGATCTTGGCTCACTGCAACCTCCACCTTCTGGTTTCAAGTGATTCTCCTGCCTCAGCCTCCTGAGTAGCTGGGATTACAGGTGCCTGCCACCATGCCCAGCTAATTTTTAGTAGAGATGGAGCGAACTCCTGACCTCGTGATCCGCCCACCTCGGCCTCCCAAAGTGCTGGGATTACAGGTGTGAGCCACCGTGCCCGGCCGTGGACATTCTTTTAACACATTGTCAGCTTTGCTTGATTCGAAGAAGAGAAATTTATAGAGCATATATATATAGACAAGCTGTATTGGCAGTTACTTTTTTACTCTTTCAAAGACTGGTTTTTCAGGAAAGAAAAATTCAACAGTGAATACTTCTATCCAGGACCTTTTCCAGTTTTTCAAAGTATTTATAATTTAAAAATTTTAGGCCGGCTGGGTGCGGTGGCTCACATTTGTAATCCCAGCACTTTGGGAGGCCAAGGCGGGCGGATTACGAGGTCAGGAGATCGAGACCATGGTGAAACCCCGTCTCTACTAAAAATACAAAAAATTAGCCGGGCGTGGTGGCAGGCGCCTGTAGTCCCAGCTACTCGGAGAGGCTGAGGCAGGAGAATGGTGTGAACCTGGGAGGCGGAGCTTGCAGTGAGCCGAGATTGCACCACTGCACTCCAGCCTGGGTGACAGAGCGAGACTCCATCTCAAAAAAAAAAAAAAATTTTTTAGACCAGGCACGGTGGCTCACACCTGTAATCTCAGCACTTTGCAAAGCCAGGGCAGGAGGATCACTTGAGCCCAGGAGTTTGAGACCACCCTGAGCAATGTACAAGACCTGCCCCCCAATCTAAGCTAATTACAAAAAATGTAATTAGCTGGGTGTGGTGGCACATGTCTATGATCGCAGCTACTCCAGAAGCCGAGGTGTTAGAATCGCTTGAGCCCAGGAGTTTGAGGTTGCAGTGAGCCATGATTATGCCACTGCACTTCACACTGGGCAACAGAGCAAGACCTTGTCTCAAAAAAACAAAACAAATAAAAAACTCTTTCAGATTATCTTTATTTAATTAAGACATTTAGTATCTAAGTATATACTCAAGTTTTGGGGTTCTTGAGAATTTTTTCAATTAAGAAATATCTGTGATATATTAACAGAAAAGATACTTTAGGCGGAAAAATAACATTTAGAAAGGTTAGGCCAGGTGCAGTGGCTTATGCCTATAATCCCAGCACTTTGGGAGGCTGAGGTGGACAGAGTCACATGAAGCCAGTTCGAGACCAGCCTGGCCAACATAGCAAAACCCAGTCTCTACTAAAACTACAAAAATTAGCCAGGCATGGTGGTGCACGCCTGTAATCCCAGCTGCTTGGGGGTTTGAGGCACGAGAATCGCCTGAACCTGGGAGGCGGATTTTGCGGTGAGGCAAGATCATGTCACTGTACTTCATCCTGGGTGACAGAGCAAGACCCTGTCTCAAAAAAAAAAAAAAAGAAAAAAAAAAGAAAGAAAGGTTACATACCAGTTGATGACTTCAGAGTCAAGTTTTAACTAGAAAAGAGGCCAGGTGCTGTGGCTTGCGCCTGTAATCCCAGCACTTTGGGAAGCTGAGGGGGAGTTCACCTGAGGTCAGGAGTTCGAGACCAGCCTGGCCAACATGGCGAAAGCCCATCTCTGTTGAAAATACAAAAATTAGCTGGGCATGGTAGCGTGCACCTGTAGTCCCAGCTTCTCAGGAGGCTGAGGCAAGAGAATCACTTGAACCCGGGAGGCAGAGGTTATAGTGAGCCGAGATAGTGCCACTGCACTCCAGCCTGGGTGACAGAGCGAGACTCCATCTCAAGAAAAGAAAAAAAGGGTTTTTTTGTTTGTTTGTTTTTCTTGAGATGGAGTTTCACTCTTGTTGCCCAGGCTGAAGTGCAATGGCGCGATCTCGGCTCACCGCAACCTCTGCCTCCCGGGTTCAAGCGATTCGCCTGCCTCAGCCCCCCGAGTAGCTGGAATTACAGGCATGCGCCACCACACCCGGCTAATTTTTGTAAAGAAAAAAAGTTTTAACTAGAAAACAATAGGCTGGGTGCGCTGACTCACACAGTATAATCCCAGCACTTTGGAAGGCCAAGGCGAGCAGATCAGTTGAGGTCAGGAGTTCAAGACCAGCCTTCCCAACTTGGTGAAACCCTGTCTCTACTAAAAATAAAAAAAATTAGCCAGGCGTGGTGGCCTGGCTAGTAGTCCCAGCTACTCGAGGCAGGAGAATTGCTTGAGTCTGGGAGGTGGAGGTTGCAGTGAGCCAAGATGGCGCCACTGCACTCCAGCCTAAGTGACGGAGCAAGACTCCATCTCAAAAATAAAGAAAAAAGTAAACCAGGAAAAGGTATAATTCAAACTTCAATAATGTGTAGACTTGCCTTTTAAGGGAAAAAAAGCAAAACAGATTTACAGTGTAATAAAATTCACATTGACAGCATTAATGTGTTGTATGATAATGTTTTAGTGACACTGTCCTCAACCTGAATGTAGTAGAAATTGTGACATCTTTGGTTCATTTGAATTTGACATGTTTATTCTCCTGCACACCTTGTGTTACCTCGGCTCTCCCACCGCTTTTCTCTATTGCATTTGCTCTCAAACTAGGGAGATTTTGTCACTCTGGAGGCACTTGGCAATGTCTCTGTATATTTTTGGTTGTCCCAACTAAGGGTGTAATACTACTGGCATCTAGTAGGTTGAGGCCAGCAATGCTGGTAACATCTTACAATGCACAGGAAAGCCCCTTGAAACAAAGAGGCAAGATGGCAGTTAATAGTGCTGCAGTTGAAAACCCTGTTCTATCAGAATTAATTAAAAACTTTCGTATATATATGATATTGAGGTGTCATTTGACCTTAGTACAAACAAATTATTGTCATTTTACGTCCCAAGTTATGTTGTAAACATTTATAAAGTGCTCATCTAGGTGATCCAGAATATTCACTTATTACTCTTCTTTAGAGTATCATCAAAATAAAAATACAAAATTAAGGGTTACCCATGGAGAACTCATGGACTGCCTGTTCACTAATACAGAATATATATCTGTGATCCCTGGTCTGGGAAAAATCTTTAGCTGGTATGATGAATGAATGCATGTGAGTTTATTTCTTCATCTTAATCAAAAGCTCATCTTACACATTAAAAAAAAAAAACATGTAGTACAAGTTTGGTTTTGGTTTTGTTTTTTGGTGAAATGTTCTTCATTTGCTTGAAATATAGGCTTTTTCACCTTTCTTCATACTGCTGTTCTAATGCAAACAGTAGGATCTCAAAACAGAATGTTATAAATATATAAACAAAAGAAGCACAGCACTAAATTTTTCATAGTTCGTCTCTTCCCTGAACTTGGAATGTCTGAGGAACCCACTGGGTGCAGTGGTTCATGCCTGTAATCCCAGCTACTGAGGAGGCTGAGGCAGGAAGATCTGTTGAGGCCAGGAGTTCAAGGCTGCAGTGAGCTATGCTCGTGCCACTGCACCCCAGCCTGGGTGACAGAGCAAGACTCTGTCTCTCTAAAAAAAAAAAAAAAAAAAATTACCCTGATGTGGTGACACGCACATGTAGTGTAAGTCCCAGCTACTTGTGAGGCTAAGGCAGGAGGATCGCTTGAGCCCAGGAGTTTGAGATTGCAATGAGCTGTGATCATGCCACTATACCCTAGCCTGGGTAACAGAGCAAGACCCTGTCTCGGACAACAAAAAAAAGAATTTCCAAGGAATCTTTAATTGACCTTGGTACAACACAGCCACATAACCCCTAACAGGAGGAAGGACATATTTTTCATTCCTCTTTAATGGACATGAACTTAACATACAAATGGACCTACCATTTTTCCAAATTCATGCTCTAAAATCATAAAGACACCCTGTCTTGTCTTCCAGGAAGGCACACAGGATTATTATGAATCTGAGATAATAGGTAAGTACTTTCAACCCTGTATTAGCAATCCCTAGTTTGCATCTTCTATCAGATTTTCACCATTAATATTTTTCAGAGAAATAATGTATTATGTTAGTAGTAAACTATAGTAGAGGCAGGATCCTAAACATACCCTTCCCTTTAATAAGCACAAATAATCTCTCCAAAAGGAGCTATATGGTCACCCTCATTCAAGGTTTGGGTTGTTTTTTTCCTGACGGGATGCGGGGGTGTTATGTGCCTCTTTATATTCACTAGTTTTTCTCAGATTTTCCAAGATTTTATGAAGAATCATTAACACAAAAATATTAAGACCCAGCTTGATCTTCAGAGATACAGAAGCTGATTAGGTATTTTGGCTCTTTTCAGTAGTTTAACCCTAGTTTTCAAGTGATCGATGTTAATACATTTTGAAATCTCTAAGAGTAGGCCTTTCCATTTCTGAAGAAATCCAATATATGATTCCTTTTTATATGAGTTAATTCTGATAACACCTGAATGCTCAATAGACATTAGCACTGACTAGCTGGGCACGGTGGCTCACGCCTGTAATCCCAGCACTTTGGGAGGCCGAGGCTGGCGGATCACAAGGTCAGGAGATCGAGACCATCCTGGCTAACATGGTGAAAACCCCTCTCTACTAAAAATACAAAAATTAGCTGGGCGTGGCAGCACGTGCCTGTAGTCCCAGCTACTGGGGAGGCTGAGGCAGGAGAATTGCTTGAATCCGGGAGGTGGAAGTTGCAATGAGCCAAGATCATGCCACTGCACTCCAGCCTGGGCGACAGAGCAACTCCATCTCAAAAAAAAAAAGACATTAGCACTGATCATCTCCTACCTTTGTTGGCTTAGTGTAAGTTACAGACAAATTTGAAACTACAGATTTTTCTATCCCTATCTCCTTGCCTCCTTAATTATTTTGCATATCTTTTTAAAAAATTTGTCTGCTAATGGATATGACAGTGGAATCATTAGCATTTCAAGAGGCCTAAAATTCAAACTCCAAAGAATATTCTGTTTCCCAAAAGTAAATTAATAGCAGCACCACCTTTATAGTCAATCCTCCCTCCCTCCCTCCCTCCCTCCCTTCCTTTCTTCCTCTTTTTCTTTTCTTCTCTCTCTGTTTCTCTCTTTTTGGCTGCTTCCTTTGTATCTTGTTACCTACTCAGGATTTTTCTTCCAATCTTAGCCTCTTGTTTGTGCCACTAAAGGTCCTCCTAGTACATAAACTAGAGAGGTCACAAATTATCTCACAGATATATTTTATCTGGCTTTCACATTATTAGTTTTTCCCTTTTTAATTTCAATTGATTCCCAATTTTTAAAAATTCGATTTTACATAATTTAGGCTTTGGCTTATCTTGAAAAATTAAAATTATCAGACAACATTGGGCCTACATTTCAACATAACAGTTGACTAAAGCTGAACAGCTGCCATCTCTTTGCTCATTCTCCAACTAGCTGTGATCTCCACTTCATCTTTTCTCTTACACCAATCTGTGTGACTCATTATCTTACCTGCCAAACTCCTGTAAACATTTGAATTTGTGACTCAGGCCTGTGCTTTTCCTTCCTTCCCACACAGGTTCCCATGGCTTCTGACTGATACTGGGGAACTGGCACATTGAAAAGCTGCCTCCTTGCTAATAGTGTTGGGACCAACTTCCTTGCAATTTCGGTCTCTGGTAGTCTGATCCAGATTATCAAAATCTGGTACTGTAAAGCATCTTCAGAAATTCTTTAGGCCAAGCGTGGTGGCTCATACCTGTAATCCCAGCACTTTAGGAGACTGAGGCGGGCAGATCACTTGAGCCCAGAAGTTCGAGACCAGCCTGGGCAACATGGCAAAACCCAGTCTCTACAAAAAATGCCCCCCAAAATTAGCTGGATGTGGTGGCAGTTGCCTGTGGTCCCAGCTACTGGAGGAGCTGAGTCTGTTAATACATGATTTAGTTAACTTTGTCTAAACTGTTTGCAACTGCTTTTTTGACAGGATTGACCTTGTCTAAACTGTTTGCATCTGCTTTTTGACAAGACTACTTACTCTTACTTGACACTTGACGGTTTCATTATGCAATAACATACATTACCAAGGAACAGAAATTTAGAGTTTTCCTCAGGAGGATCATTTGAGCCCAGGAGGTGGACATTGCAGTGAGCCAAGATCGTGCCACTGCACTCAAGCCTGGGTAATATATTGAGCAAGGCCCTGTCTCAAAAAAAAAAAATTCCTTTAACTGTAGGATTCAGTATCTCAGTCAGAGGAATATGCTTTTAGCCTCCCTCTTCTTTCTGCTAAAATACCTTTAGTATGAAAACTCCTATACTTTTTACATTTTCTAAAAGGACTAAAGTCTTATTTAATTCCAAGGTCTGTTTCAGTTGTGAACAAAAGCAGTAGTTCCCTGAGCTTTAAATAGCAGAACTAAAACAGATGAAGCCTCTAGCAGCCACCAGTGACTGTATTCTGATTTGTACAAAATATAATCTGTTAATACATGATTTAGTTAACTTTGTCTAAATTGTTTGCAACTGCTTTTTGACAGAGTTACTTAGTTGACTGTTTCATTACCCAATAACATATATTACTTAAACAGCACAGTTCTCTTCAGGGATTATGCTTTAAGAAACAACACAAGTTTGAAGAAAGGAGTGCATCTCAGCACTTGAACATGTTGTAGTTTTATTTTAATAACCTATAGCAGAGAGGTGAAAGTGTTGGGTTCAGTGGTACTCTATACCACTGTTCATACCATTTTCTTGGGGTCTATTTTGCTTAATAAGAAAATTGACATCATTTGGCCAGTCTTCCAAAAATTTAGCATGTTTCATGCCTTTTCACCTGTTAAGTCTTATGTACTCACTCCCCTCTGCTTATGTTGGGAGTAAACTTATTATACCCAGCAATCACGACATAGCTAACCTTGAAAAAAATCTGCTGAAGGCCAGGCATGGTGGCTCACGCCTGTATTCCCGGCACTTTGGGAGGCCGAGGTGGGTGGATCACGTGAGATGAGAAGTTCGAGACCAGCCTGGCCAACATGGTGAAACCCCATCTCTACTAAAAATACAAAAAAAAAATTAGCCGGGCGTGGTGGCACACACCTGTAATCCTAGCTACTTGGAGGCTGAGGCAGGAGGATCGCTTGAACCCGGAAGGCAGAGGTTGCAGTGAGCCAATATAGTACCGCTACATTCCAGCCTGGGCGACAGAGTGAGACTCCATCTCAAAAACAACAAAAACAAAAAAACTGTTGAAAAAATCCCCTTTTGCTTAGGGGAGCTGTCTGCTTTTGTGATTAGGGGTAACCCTCAAACAGACGCTTCAGGACCTAATGTTGCCAGGTAAACCAGGCATTCTCTTGTTATGTATTTCTAACTGTTCTTCATTTTGGCACTCAATCCCAGTTGACTAAAAATGATTCTGCCTTACTTTTGTTCTACAGTTTCAACCTTTCTGCCCCTTACACTTAATTTATCACAGTGATGCACTGTGGTAGAGATTCTGGTATTAAACTCTTTGTTCTATTGTAGTCAGAAAAGTTAAAGCAACCTAAGTAATAAGTTATTTAGTGACAGTACTGTAAAGAGCTCTGAACTGGGTGGTGGTTGTGCCATTTGCTTTGGACCCAAGTAGCTCTTATGACTTATCCGCCTTCAGATTTTACCTATGGGGCAAATCTTTGTCCCTAGATATGTTCTTGGAGTGCTATGTAAATACAGATTGAGCATCCCAAATTCAAAAAATTAAAATCCAAAATGTTCCAAAATCTGAAAGTTTTTGAATGCCAACATAACTCTCAAAGGAAATGTTTATTGGAGCATTTTGGGTTTTCAGATTTGGGATGCTCAAGCAATAAATATACAATGCAAATATTCTAAAATGTAAAAAAGCCCAAGATCTAAAACACTTCCAGTTCTAAGTATTTCAGATACAGGATACTCAGCCTGTATACTTAAAGCTCATTATCTACAAAACCACAAAATTTATGTATACCATTTCATACCCACTGGGATGGCTAAAATAAAAATGGTACTCTAACAAAGTGTTGGAGAAGATATCAAGAAATTAGAGCCCTCCTGCATTGCTGATGAGATAGTGAAAAGATAGTGGAAAAGTTTTTGACACTTCCTCAAAACATTAAATACAAAGTTACCATATTACTAGTACATACCCAAGGGAAGTGTAAACATATGTCCACACAAGAACTTGCCTAAAAATGTTTATAGCAGCATTCTTCATAATAGCCAAAAAGGGAAATAACCCACATGTCCATCAACTGGTAAATGGATAAAATGTGGTACATCTGTACAATGGAATATTATTCAGCAATAAAAAGGAAGGACTTACTGGTATATACAACATGCATGAATCTTGAAAATAGTATGCTAAGTGAAAGAAGCTGGCCGCAAAAGACCCCATATTGTATTATTTATATAAAAAGTCTAGCATAAACAAATGTATGGAGACAGAAAGCTGATTAGTAGATTCCTGGGGCTAGGCAGAGGGGAGATGGTGAGTAACTGCTTATGGGTATGAGGTTTCTTTTGGGAGTAATGAAAGTGTTCTAAAATTAGATAGTGGTGATAGTTGCACAATTCTAAGAATCTACTAAAACCCACTAAATTTGACACTTTAGATATGTGAATTTGGGCCAGGAGCAATGGCTCACGCCTGTAAACACTTCGGGAGGCCAAGGCAGGAGGATCCCTTGATCCCAGGAGTTTGAGACTATCCTGGGCAATATATGGAGATCCTGTCTCTACAAACGTAAAAATAAATTAGCAGGGCATGATGGAGTGCGTCTGTAGTCCCTGCTATTTGAGAGGCTGAGGTGGGAAGGATCACTTGAGCCTGGGAGGTCGAGGCTGCAGTGAGCTCTGATTGTGCCACTGCTCTCCAGTGCAGTGACAAAGCAAAACCCCGTCTCCAAAAAAGGAGGGGTGGGGTAAATTTTAGGGTATATGAAGTCTATCTCTAAGTCATTTTTAAAACCTCATTAACCAGCTTAAGTTTTCACGGTGGTAGTGGTGGTGAAAATATGTACTACATATACATATGGACGTGTGTATGTATATGTTCATATATATATATATATATATATATATATATATATATATATATATGCCTTAAAGCAGGCATACTTGGTGCTGTTAAAGAATATACCATACTTTTAAGGCGTTTTGCTGAATTCCTGAAAATAGCAAAACAAGCATTATATGGTAATTTTATGGCAAATTAATTTGATATCTGACTATTCGGCCTGGCCGGGCACAGTGGCTCACGCCTGTAATCCCAGCATTTTGGGAATCCAAGGCGGGCGGATCACTTGAAGTTAGAAATTTGAGACCAGCCTGGCCAACGCGGCGAAACCCCATCTCTACTAAAAATACAAAAATTAGACAGGTGTGGCACATGCCTGTAATTCCAGCTACCTGGGAGGCTGAGGCAGGAGAATTGCTGGAACCCAGGAGGTGGAGGCTACAGAGATCACGCCACTGTATTCCGGGCAAAAGAGCAAAACTCCATCTCAAAAAAAAAAAGTAGCCCGGTGTGGTGGCACGCACCTATGGTCCCAGCTTCTCAGAAGACTGAGGCAGGAGAATCGCTTGAACTCGGGAGGTTGCAGTGAGCCAAGATCGCGCCAATGCACTCCAGCCTGGACTACAGAGGGAGGCTCTGTCTCAAGGAAAAAAAAGAATTTGGGCTGGGCACAGTGGCTCATGCCCGTAATCCCAACACAAAAAATTAGCCGGGCATGGTGGTGGGAGCCTACAATCCCAGCTACTTGGGAGGCTGAAGCACGGAATCGCTTGAATGTGGGAGGCGGAGGTTGCAGTGAGCTGATATCATGCCACTGTACTCCATCCTGGGTGATAGAGGGAGACACTGTCTCAAAAATAAGAATAAAAAGAATTTGTATTTTTTTATTTTTCTCTCAGTTTTTCACTATCTGTAATTGGCATTAGTATCTAATTTTCTCTCACCAAATACTTGGTTTTTTCTTACTGAATAAAATTAATTTTCATCACTTACTAATAGGCATATGGTAAAAGAAAGCATTTACATCTAATGTTCAGTAACGTGGCTTTTCCTAACCATTCATCTATAATCTTCCTTCACTGGGTAGTTTAATACTGAAACATTCTATATTCTCTCCTGGTCTTTTCTCTCACCCACCACCTGGTGATACCTTCTTGAGTGACCTCATCCATGAAAATCAAACACTGAGACATGAATTAGGGTGACCCGGGCAAGCAACAACTACAGCATGATTACTTCAGTTAGGAAGGGGAGAGGAGACAGACATTAACGTTTTGTTGTAGAGGGAGGGGGAAAAAAACAGTGGGGAGAAGAGGCTGTGATTTTGGTATGCAGGATCGTTGACATAAGAGGAAACGGAGTGGTTGAGATTTGAAGAAGGCCAGATTATCCTTAGCCAGAAATAGTGGTTGAGATACAACACATCTTTTTTTATTTTGTTTTAAAGACAGGTTCAGCTGAGTGTGGTGGCTCACGCCTGTAATCCCAGCACTTTGGGAGGCAGAGGCAGGTGGATCACCTGAGGTCAGGAGTTCAAGACCAGCCTGGCCAACATGGTGAAACCCTGTCTCTACTAAAAATATAAATAGCCAGGCGTGGTGGCATGCGTCTGTAGTCCCAGCTACTCGGGAGGTTGAGGCCCGAGAATCGCTTGAACTCAGGAGGTGGAGGTTGTGGTGAGCCAAAATTCTGCCACTGCACTCCAGCCTGGGTGACAGAGGGAGACTCTGTCTCAAAAATATGAAATAAAAATAAAATGAAAGTTCTTGCTCTGTTACCCAGGCTGGAGTGCAGTGGCACAATCATAGCTCACTGTGACCTTGAACTCAAGCAGTCCTCCTGCCTCAGCCTCCCATATAGCTGGGATTACAAGCACATAACCACTGCACCCAGCTAATTTAAAAAAATTTTTTTGGCCGGGCGCGGTGGTTCATGCCTGTAATCCCGGCATTTTGGGAGGCCAAGGTGGGCAGATCACCTGAGGTCAGGAGTTTGAGATCATCCCGACCAACATGGAGAAACCCTGTCTCTACTAAAAATACAAAAATTAGCCAGGCGTGGTGGTGCATGCTTGTAATCCCAGCTACTCAGGAGGCTGAAGCAGGAGAATCCCTTGAACCCGGGAGGAAGAGGTTGCAGTGAGCCAAGATTGCGCCGTTGTACTCCAGCCTGGGCAACAAGAGTGAAACTCCATCTCAAAAAAAAAAAAAAAAAAAAATTTTTTTTTTTTTTATAGACACAGTCTTGCTGTGTTGCCCAGACTGGTCTTGAACTCCTGTCCTCAAGCGATCCTTCTACTTCAGCCTCCCAAAGTGTTGAGAGTACAGATGTGAGCCACAACCCAGTTTGATAAATATTTACTGTGCATCTCTTTTGTGTCATAGACAACTATGTGTACATTGCATAGTTAGTTACAAAGAAAGAGTAAGCCTCAGTCCCTGTTGGGAGAGCAGAGTTGCTATCTGGTGAGGGAAATATGCCATGGATAATCTTTAGACCCTAAAGGGACAAAATCAAGTTTTCTCTTCAGAGCTGAGTAAATGTAGAACATGGGATTTTAGTGGCAATAGGAAATATTCTGCCCTAAATTCTGCCTGTTTTCTGATACCTGAAATCCCCTTTACATGAGAAAAATGGGTTTTATTTAATGTAGATAATCAATTTTAAATACTTGAGAAAGTAATCAGAATTATTCTTAGTAGAGTATACTCCATCAAATATAAACTCCTAATGTCAAATTTTATTTTGATGGTAGAGAGAAGCATAGCACTAAAAGATACAAAAAAGATTTTGTTAAACCCTTGTATTATCTTTTGTTGTTAGAGAACACCGTGCAGAAATATGTGTCTTACTCAGCTCAATCACAGTTGAGCAGGAACACTGTTGCTCTTGACTATTGACAGAATGATGACTATCTTAAAAGTTCTAACCACTATAGAAAGAGGCCATATTTCTTGGGAGCCATTTTACCGATGATCTGCAAAGCCCAATTGTCATAGTTGCCTTATTTTAATAGACACCGTGAGCAGAATGTTTCTGCTCTTGAAGTCTACACTTAAAGAGAAGTGGGCGGCTGTTGGGGTGTACCTTTTCTGCACATTTATAATCCACATTCAGATTTACCTGATTCTCATTTCTTTGGCTTAATCTTTTCAGCGATAGTAGAGCAATACTTTATGTCCACAGTAAAACATTTTTCTGCCAATATAGTGCTGTTTAAGTTATGTTTTAAGAACTGGAATGTCATTTCCATTTAGAGTGGTCTTTAACCCAGAGAGCCACAGTTAATGTGGATGGGTACTTCAAGTACTGGATCATTTGTTAGGGTCTTGCCTTTCTACTGGTCTTCTGGAAAGTGTAATGGAAATCCCAGCCACCATGTGATTAAGGATCTGTGGGAAATGTTCCTTCCGTTCTGTACTGTGCCACAAATGTATACTGTTTTGGAAAAATGCTATTGATTTTTCAGGAAAACAGAATCTTCATATCTTTTCATTTCCAGTGGGATTCAGTCTCCTTTTCTTGAATTAAGATATTTCCCAACTAAAAATGTGCTAGGTGGCTTAAATTTTTGTTAATACCATTAGTAGTTAATAACATAATCTAATTTATTAGCAGCTCTTCATAAAGCATATTGTATAATTTTCAGAGATAAGGACATCTCATAGCTTTTGAGTCAGCTTAAATGGATAATTAAATCCATTCAAATTAGAATGTCCCATTTTGGAGTCTAACTTGAATTTTTGTATATGGTATGGAATTTGCTCAGACTTTGACAAGAGATTGATGACATATCTGCAGTGTTTGGTCTCGTGAGCTCTGTCTCTTATCTCATAGGCAGGCATGTTTCTCTATTCTCACCTGAAGAGATTATCTAAAGTTGTGTTCCTCTTTAGAATTTAAGAGAAAAGTACAGGTACAATTCACAGAATTTCACGTGGGTATTCCGTGACAGATGAGCCAGACGTTGGTAGCCTTTTGGAATAAAATAGGCAATTTTGGAAAACCTGACTCTGATTAGGTCCTTGTGCCTTTATAAAAATTACTTTTTAGGTAGGAAGCTGAGAAGTTTCTGGCCAGTATCTTTTGCCATTTGGCCCAATTCTGTCTAGAAATAAGAGGTATCTGGAGTGGTAGCTAGGAGGACCATACTATATAATTTTAATATGTTCCTAATAAAGATACAAGAATACTTTATATCAACCTTTCCTACAAATGGTAGAAAAAATTATTTGAGGAAAAATGAAGGATCTGATGTTTGAACTGAATTATTCACTGGACATTTACCAGATGCCCGCCGTAGACTTAGTAGTGTTTTGTGCACTGCGGGGTTGATTATAAAGATCAGCTGTAGTCCCTGCCCCACACAGAGGGAAGGGAGTATTGAGCAGTTGTGACTTATTAAATGCTTTACATTTATTTTGACATTTAATCTTGTTAATCTGTAGATAGATAGCCCTATTTTTTAATGAGGGAGCTGGAACTCAGAGAGGTGAAATCACCTAGTAATAAGTGGATTGGCTAGTAATTAATAGATTTGAACCCAAGCTTTCTGACTCCGAAGCTTTACACATACTGCCTTTTTAAAAGACAGGAATAACTGGTCAGAGAACAAAGTACGATAGCTGCTAGGTGAGCAGTATGACAAAGCACCACTAGGGACAGTTCAGAAAGAACAGTCCCCTCTTTTGAAGGATCAGTGGAGACTTTGTAAGAATTTAGTCTGACCTTGAGTAGGCAGGAGACACTTGGAGTTAGGCATTCATTCTAGGTAAAGGAAAATATGAACCTTATAACCCATGTCTTGGCTGGGCGTAGTGGTGCATGCCTGTAGTCCTGGCTTCTTGGGAGGCTGAGGCTGGGGGTATCACTTGAGCCCAGGAGTTCTCAACTATAGTGCGCTATGCTGATTGGGTGTCTGCACTAAGTTAGGCATCATGTGATGAACTCCCAGGAGCCGGGGGCCAACCAAGTTTCCTAAGGAGAAGTGAACCAGTTCAGGTCGGAAACAGAGCAGGTCAGAACTCCCATGCTGATCAGTAGTGGAATCACACGTGAATAGCCTCAGCACTCCCACCTGGGCAACAAAGTGAGACCTTGTCTCAAAAAAAAGTCACCAGAATATCCTCATCTGAGAGAAACCACAAGTGTACATACTCAGTTTGAGATGGTTTGCTGAGTCCTGTCTCAAGGTTGGGGTGAGAAGTCTGGGGTTCTCAATTCTGCTTTTGAGATTGCAGACTTGACTGTAAAGTTTGTAAATGTGATACTGGGAGCCTTCCTAAGCCTTATAGGGTATTCTTAGGATAGGTTTGCCCAGAAGGAGCCTGCAATTTAGATTTGTTTTATTGCATCATCCCATCTTCTTCCGTATCTATCTCCAACCATATTCCTGTGGTAGGAACTTGAGATAGGATGTCTTCAGCATGATGTGGGCATGGCCCTGTTCCTTAAACTTCAAGGTTGTACAAAGTGGCTGCTGAATGGAAAGCCTAATCTCGACTCACCCTGGGGACTCCATACTTTGATAAAATGATTGTTCTTTTGGACAGTGTCATGTAGTTTGAAAAATGCTTCCTAAAAGTAGTGAAATATTTGTAAGAGGGGAGGAAATGGCATGGGGAAATTTTCCAGTCTTAGCAGGTGGCTAGAGAGAAGATGGCAGGCCATAGTGTATATGGGCACAGTGGCTTATGCCTGTAATCCCATCACTTTGGGAAGCTGAGGCGGGCGGATCACCTGAGGTCAGGAATTGAAGACTAGCCTGGCCAAGAAGATGAAACCTCATCTCTACTAAAAATATAAAAAATAAGCTGGGTGTGGTGACAGGCACCTGTAGTCCCAGCTACTCAGGAGGCTAAGGCAGGAGAATTGCTTGGACCCAGGAGGCAGAGGTTGCAGTGAGCCAAGATCACGCCACTGCACTCCAGCCTGGGCGACAGAGTAAAACTCCGTCTCAAAAAAAAAAAGAGAGAGAAAATGGCAGATAAGAGAAGAACATTGTATTCTATCTAAATCTTGGTTAGAGAGCCTGTTACATGTTTGGGGAAGAAAAAACTAGGTTTGTGGCCAGAGGTAATCATATAATAGGCCTGATAAGCCTTTTGTTTCTGCCCCATTCCCCTCAGGAGGAAGAAATTAGAATTCATATTTATTTAAAATAGTTGATCCTTCATCTTGAAGTGGTTTTATAAAAATCTTAATTGTGGGCTGGGTGTGGTGTCTCAGGCCTTTAATCCCAGCACTTTGGGAGGCCAAGGCAGGTAGATCACTTGAGACCAGGAGTTTGAGACCACCCTGGCCAACATGGTGAAACCTCATCTCTACTAAAAATACAAAAATTAGCCAAGCATAGGGGTGCACGCCTGTAATCCCAGCTACTTGGGAGGCTAAGGCATGATAATTGCTTAAACCTGGGAGGCGGAGGCTGCAGTGAGCCAAAATCATGCTACTGCACTCCAGCCTGGGCAACAGAGTGAGACTCCGTCTCAAAAAAAAAAAAAAAATCTTAATTATGGGCACTAACAGTTTTGCCAGCTGTTCATTACTTGAACTTCCCCCATAATAAGGGCTAATGGAAGCAGGACTGCTTTTTATACCATAATGGTCTTTTCCAAAGTTCTGGAACCATTTTTCTGGAAGAAATACAGGTAGTTCCATTTTTCTAGGTGGGATTACTGTGTCAGTCTGTGTGTATGTACACATGTATATGTTGTACAGGTGCTTCCCTTCTCCCTAGCCCTTTTAGAGTTGATGGCTTTGTCCCTGATTGTTCAGTATAATAGTTTACAGATTCACTAAGAGAGCTTGTGTAGTAATGCTTGCTTTATTTTTTTTTTCTCTTCCACTCTTGTTTTATTTTTTACTTTTTTTTCTTTGTGATGTGACATTTTCAGCTGATGTATTGAAAGCAAATCCTTCTAATTTGGGAGCCCAGATCACAAGAGTGAGTTTTTCTACTAGTGTCTTTAGCTGTATATCTTTTTTTGTGTGTGTCTTTTTACCCTTCCCTCCTCCCAATTTAAAAAGATTCAAAACACATTTCATAAATATTAGGTAAGAAAATTCCTCTGTCTGTTGAACATCATGCCTTTCCACAAAGCAATGTCCACTTTATACTGGGTCAAATTCCTTTTCCCAATGCTGTTGTAAAAGCATAGGCTAATGTATATGTTTTGTTTTGTTTGTTTCTTGTTATTATCTAATGTCTTGAAAATAATTTTAGTTCTGTCTTCATTGCAGATAGATATGTCTGGGTTCTGTCACCAGTGTGTCATAACACTGTTCTCTTTTGGTTGTAGTTTGTTTTGTTTTATTTTAAAGAAAATTATACAGTAGCTTCTGAAAATAAAAGACCCATTCTGTTATCTGGATTTTAAGTAATAAAATCTTTGACTTATCTCTGCTCTCCCTCCTCATCCCCTGGATATTCCTCTCAGGGCCATGAAGGAATGCAAAGCCTCACATACTACTTTCAGCAGGCTGACCAGATAAAAGTGGTCAGACTGGTGAGCTCTAAACATGCTAGCGCTGGAAGACATGTCTTGGGTTTATTTAATAATTACAGGAAACCTCTACTCATGCTGAAAAAAAAACAAAAAAAACAAAAAACACCTTTTTATGGTGAAATAAAAGTATGCTTTCTATTTGTTCTAATTTAAATACTGCCCCCCCCCCCCCATGTAAGCTGTACATTGCTTTTCAAGATCTTACACCTGGGTAATTTTCTGTACTAGCCTAACCCCTTTCTGTTCTCTTTGGCTTGTGTTATTACAATTTATCTCATGTTCTGTTTGTCTAGTTTTGCATCCTGGAGGAGCAGGTGATTAAATAGTCCCTTTTCTTTCCTCCCAGTGTTCTAAAATTTGCTTGTTGCATTTGAGATCATTTTATTTTGCCTAATAAAGCAAATGATATGCTGTCCTAATTAGAAATGCAGATACTGCAAGTGCTATACCCAAAGTAATCAGCCATTGTGGTTTCAATTGCCATAAGAGAATATGATAATGTGTTCTACACTAATACCATGACTGTTGGTTGAGGGTCATGTCCTAAAGGCTTTACTTTCTGATTCCCAAGTTACTGTAAATCATCCACCCTCTGTATCTTTCTTTCTTTTAACCCAGAGATTAAAAGATCTCAAGCAGAGAGAGTTTGCCCGAAATGTCTCTTCAAGATCCCGCAAGGATGAGAAAAAACAGGAAAAAGCCCTTCGGCGGCTCCATGAGTTGGCAGAGCAAAGAAAACAAGCTGAATGGTGAGGATATTTTTTATCAGAGGGTTGTACAGATAATTCTAATCCTTAAAATTTTAAATTATATATTTCAGATTATAATTTAAGATTTAAATTAAGATTTAAGAATTACAAACCTTGTGCCAGGCGCAGTGGCTCACCCCTGTAATCCCAGCACTTTGGGAGACCAAGGCGGGCGGATCACGAGGTCAGGAGATTGAGACCATCCTGGCTAATATGGTGAAACCCCATCTCTACTAAAAATACAAAACATTAGCCAGGCATGGTGGCGAGCACCTGTAGTCCCAGCTACTCTGGAGGCTGAGGCAGGAGAATGGCGTGAACCTGAGAGGCGGAGCTTGCAGTGAGCCGAGATCGTACCACTGTACTCCAGCCTGGGCGACAGAGCAAGACTGTGTCTCAAAAAAACCAAAAGTGGCCGGGCATGGTGGCTCACGCCTGTAATCCCAGCACTTTGGGAGGCCGAGGCGGGCAGATCACCTGAGGTTGGGAGTTCGAGACCAGCCTGACCAACATGGAGAAACCCTGTCTCTACTAAAAATACAAAATTAGCCGGGCGTGGTGGCACATGCCTATAATCCCAGCTACTAGGGAGGCTGAGGCAGGAGAATCGCTTGAACCTGGGAGGCAGAGGTTGCGGTGAGCCAAGATTGCGCCATTACACTCCAGCCTGGGCAACAAGAGTGAAACTCCATCTGAAAAAAAAAAAAAGAATTACAAACCTTCAGTTTTTATTAATTGACAGATAACAACTGTACATATTCATAGGTTACCTAGTAATGTTTCAATACATATAATATATAGCGATCAGATCAGGGTAATTACCATATCCATCATCTCAAACATTTATTATTTCTTTGTGCAGGAACATTCAGTACCCTCTTTCTAACTATTTGAAACTATATGGTATTGTTAACTCTAGTCATCCTGCAGTGGTATAGAACACTGGAACTTACTCTTCCTAGTTAGCTGTAATTTTGTAACAAATCTCTCCTTCTTCCGCCCTTCCCAGCTTCTAGTATCCTCTGTTCTACTTTTTACTTCTATGAGATCAACTGTTTTTTTAGCTTCCACATATGAGTGACAACCTGCAGTGTTTGATTTTCTGTTCCTGGGTTATTTTACTTAACATAATGTCCTCCAGTTCCTTAAAATGTTTAATAGATCCTTATTTCAAACTAAAAGCATATCTATATAATTGTAGTATAATATACTGATTAAGTATGTGTATTTTTGAGGCCATATTTTTCTTACTATTTATGTGACTTAATGAGATTATATCTAAACTCTCTATGCCTCAGTTTCCTTATCTGTAAGATAGAGCTAAGAACAACTTACAGTTGTTGTGAGGAGTGATTATTACCTCGGAAATGCTTGAAAGGATGCCTAGCACATCAAAGATGCTCAATAAATCCATAAATTATGACACTATTACAATTATTCCCATTTTCTAACATTTATATTAAAAAGCACATGCTGGGCATAGTGACTGGCACCTGTAATCCCAGCACTTTGGGAGGCCAAAGTAAGAGGATCACTTGAACCCAGGAGCTCAAGACCAGCCAGGGCAACATAGGAAGACCCTGTCTCTAAAAAAAAAAAAATCTTAAAAATTAGCGGGGCATGGTGGCAACATGCCTATAATCCCAGCTACTCAGGAGCCTGAGGTGGAAGAATCACTTGAGCCTGGGAGATCAAGGCTATAGTGAGCTGTGATCGCACCACTGCACTCCAGCCTGGGTGATAGAGCAAGACCCTGTCTCAAAAAAAAGAATCCCCTTTTTATTCAGTTTTGGGGGGAGTTGTTTTTTGTTTGTTTGCTGTGAAGTAGTTTTCATAACACAGTGTAAGTATTTCTTGCTTTCCAAATCTGTTGAGTTCTCATTTTCCAGTAGCAATAGTTTAGATAGCAAGAGATTACACATTGGCCGGGCACGGTGGCTCACGCCTGTAATCCCAGCACTTTGGGAGGCCGGGGTAGGTGGATCACCTTAGGTCAGGAGCTTGAGACCAGCCTGACCAACATGGTGAAACTCCGTCTCTACTAAAAATACAAAAATTAGCCAGGCATGGTGGCGTACGCCTGTAATCCCAGCTACTAAGGAGGCTGAGATAGGAGAATTACCTGAACCCAGGAGGCGGAGGTTGCAATGAGCCAAGATTGTACCATTGCACTCCAGCCTGGGCAACAAGAGCGAAACTCCGGCTTGGGAGAATAAAAAAAAGAGAGAGATTACACATCGTCTGAATATACTTATCCCTGAGTTGAGGACAGCTGTTAGCTAGGGTTTGGATAACAAGGACATCATACAAATAGGTATCTGATTCTGTTTAGTTCTTGATTTGGAATTTAAGGGTATAGTGTACACTGTGTAGTGTACAAACTATAAGAATTGCAAGCCAGATGCACGGTGGCTCACATCTGTAATCCCAGCACTTTGTGACGCAGAGGCAGGAGGATCACTTGAGGCCAGGTGTTCAAGACCAAACTGGTCAACATAGCAAGACTCTGTCTCTGCAAAATTTTTTTTTAATTAGCCAGCATGGGCCGAGCATGGTGGCTCAAGCCTGTAATCCCAGCACTTTGGGAGGCCGAGGCAGGTGGATCACGAGGCCAAGAGATCGAGACCATCCTGGCCAACATGGTGAAGCCCATCTCTACTAAAAATACAAAAATTAGCCAGGCATGGTGGTACATGCCTGTAGTCCCAGCTACTTGGGAGGCTGAGGGAGGAGAATCACTTGAACCCGGGAGGTAAAGGTTGCAGTGAGCCGAGATGGTGACACTGTCTCAAATAAATAAAATTAGCCAGCATGGTGAGGTGCACCTGTAGTCATAGCTACTTAGGAGGCTGAGGTGGGAGGATTGAGCCAGGAGTTTGAGACTGCAATGAGCTATGATCATGCCACTTCACTCCAGCCTGGGCAACGCAGTTAGACCCCACCTCAAAAAAATAAAACTTTCAGGCAAGATCATCAGTTTAAAACTGTCGAGGCTCCTTGATGTTCCTTTTGTCAAAGATGAAAGTGCTCAGGTAACATTATGACTGTAGTACTGAATGCCCAGAAACTGCCACAAAACCAAAGCAAATGCTTGTTACGGTACCCAGGAGATAGGCATGGACTTTTTAGTTTCTATGACAGACATGCTGACCACAGACTGCCATAAGTAGCACAGTGGAAGTTTCTATGTTTAACTCAGAATATGCAGATTTTTAAAAAATGAAATTTGAAAGCATGGGGAAATTTTTATTTTTATTTTTTTTAGAGGTGGGGTCTCACTATGTTGCCCAGACTGGTCTTGATCTCCTGGCCTCGAGCAGTCCTCCCTCCTCAGCCTCCTGAATCACTGAGATTACAGATATGAGCCACCCTTGTCCAGCAAGAGTTTTTCTTTAATTGAATGAAATAAAACCTATGTGAATACATGTACAGCCATACATTAGATAACATACTGATGGACAAAATTATAAAATAAGAAATGAGATCAGAAACATAGTAATGATGGGCTATTTCAGTCGTGACATGTCTTACTTTTTTTTTTTTTTTGAGACAGAGTCTTGCTCTGTCACCCAGGCTGGAGTGCAGTGGTGCTGCTATCTCAGCACACTGCAACCTCTGCCTCTCCCAGGTTCAAGCTATTCTCCTGCCTCAGCCTCCTGAGTAGCTGGGATTACAGACGCCCACCACCATGGCCTGCTAATTTTTGTATTTTTAGTAGAGACGGGGTTTCACCATGTTGGTCAGGCGGTTCTTGAACTCCTGACCTCATGATCTGCTCGCCTCCACTTCCCAAAGTGCTGGGATTACAGGCGTGAGCCACCGCACCCGGCCTGTACTTTATTTTATTTTATTTTTTAATTTTTTTGAGAGGGAGTCTTGCTCTGTCACCCATACTGGAGTGCAGTGGCATGATCTTGGCTTACTGCAACCTCCATCTCCCAGGTTAGAGCAATTCTTCTGCCTCAGCCTCCCAAGGAGCTGGGATTACAGGTGTGTGCCACCATGCCTGGCTAATTTTTGTGTTTTTAGTAGAGACAGGGTTTCACCATGTTGGCCAGGCTGTTTACGAACTTCTGACCTCAGGCAGTCTGTCCACCTTAGCCTCTCAAAGTGCTGGGATTACAGACATGAGCCACCACACCCAGCTTTTTGTACTTTAGACAGCTTAAGGAAAAGCTATGTAATAACTGGCTGGCCCTGGGAATTTGGTAGGTTAACAGAATGAGTCTTTGCCTAACCTCCTCTGAGAAAGTCTCATTTGTTAGTATAGGACTAGGGAATATGACCACCACTCACTGTCTTTGAGACCTACCTATAATGAATGATAGGATATAAGAGATTAGTATTTTATAAGGTTTATGAAACCTGCTTTTTGTTTTTTATTTTTCTAAATCATCATGTAGTGCACCTGGAAGTGGTCCCATGTTCAAACCAACCACGGTGGCTGTAGATGAAGAAGGTGGAGAAGATGATAAAGATGAATCAGCTACAAATAGTGGCACAGGTGCCGCTGCTTCTTGTGGCCTGGGATCTGAATTCTCCACAGATAAAGGAGGCCCTTTCACTGCAGTACAAATCACTAATACCACTGGACTGGCCCAGGCTCCTGGGTTAGCCTCCCAAGGCATCAGCTTTGGCATTAAGAATAATCTGGGGACCCCATTGCAAAAATTGGGAGTGTCATTTTCTTTTGCCAAGAAGGCTCCTGTCAAACTCGAATCAATAGCATCGGTTTTCAAGGACCATGCGGAGGAAGGGACCTCTGAAGATGGAACAAAACCCGATGAGAAGGGTTCTGACCAAGGATTGCAGAAGGTAGGAGACTCTGATGGGAGCAGTAATCTTGATGGTAAAAAAGAGGATGAAGACCCTCAGGATGGAGGGTCCCTTGCCTCAACATTATCCAAATTAAAAAGGATGAAACGAGAAGAAGGAGCTGGGGCTACAGAGCCTGAGTATTACCACTACATCCCCCCAGCACACTGCAAAGTAAAACCTAATTTTCCCTTCCTGCTTTTTATGAGAGCCAGTGAACAAATGGAAGGTGATAATACTACACACCCAAAGAATGCCCCAGAGAATAAAAAAGGCAGTTCTCCCAAGCCTAAAAGCTGCATCAAGGCGGCAGCAAGCCAAGGAGCAGAAAAGACAGTTAGTGAAGTCTCTGAGCAGCCGAAGGAAACCAGCATGACCGAGCCCTCAGAACCAGGAAGCAAAGCTGAGGCAAAGAAGGCCTTAGGAGGGGATGTAAGTGATCAGAGTTTAGAGAGTCATAGTCAGAAGGTTTCAGAGACCCAAATGTGTGAGTCCAACTCTTCTAAAGAAACCTCTCTGGCCACCCCAGCAGGGAAAGAAAGCCAAGAAGGACCCAAACATCCTACTGGTCCCTTCTTCCCAGTTTTGAGCAAAGATGAAAGCACTGCCCTCCAGTGGCCATCAGAACTATTAATTTTCACCAAGGCAGAACCCTCCATTTCATACAGTTGTAACCCTTTATATTTTGACTTTAAACTTTCAAGGAACAAAGATGCCAGAACTAAAGGAACAGAAAAACCAAAGGATATAGGAAGCTCCTCAAAGGACCATCTCCAAGGCCTAGATCCTGGTGAGCCAAATAAAAACAAGGAAGTGGGCGGAGAGAAAATAGTACGTTCCTCAGGAGGCAGAATGGACGCACCTGCTTCAGGGTCTGCCTGTAGCAGCCTGAATAAGCAGGAGCCTGGGGGTAGTCATGGGTCTGAGACAGAAGACACAGGGAGAAGCCTTCTCAGCAAGAAAGAACGATCTGGGAAGTCCCACCGGCACAAAAAGAAAAAGAAGCACAAAAAATCCAGCAAACACAAACGTAAACACAAGGCTGACACAGAAGAGAAAAGCTCTAAGGCAGAGTCGGGGGAGAAATCTAAGAAGCGCAAGAAACGAAAACGAAAGAAGAATAAGTCATCAGCCCCAGCAGATTCTGAACGAGGACCCAAACCAGAACCCCCTGGGAGTGGCAGTCCTGCACCACCAAGAAGAAGGCGGCGAGCTCAAGATGACTCCCAGCGGAGATCCCTCCCAGCTGAAGAGGGGAGCAGTGGCAAAAAGGATGAAGGTGGGGGTGGTAGCAGCTCCCAAGACCATGGTGGGAGGAAACACAAAGGTGAACTTCCACCTTCATCCTGCCAGCGAAGAGCAGGCACCAAACGGAGCAGCCGATCTAGCCATCGGAGCCAACCCAGTAGTGGAGATGAGGATAGTGATGATGCTTCCTCACACCGGCTGCACCAGAAGTCTCCATCCCAGTACAGTGAGGAAGAGGAAGATTCAGGCAGTGAGCATTCCCGCAGCCGCTCAAGGTCTGGCCGGCGCCATTCCTCACATCGTTCCTCACGGCGTTCTTACTCAAGTAGCTCAGATGCCTCTTCAGACCAGAGCTGCTATAGTAGACAGCGCAGTTATTCTGATGACAGCTACAGTGACTACAGTGACAGATCACGAAGGCACTCCAAGCGCTCCCATGACTCAGATGACTCAGACTATGCCAGCTCCAAACACCGATCAAAACGGCACAAATATTCATCTTCTGATGATGACTATAGCCTCAGTTGCAGCCAGTCCCGAAGCCGATCTCGGAGTCATACCAGAGAGCGCTCAAGATCCCGGGGCCGCAGCCGCAGCAGCAGTTGTAGTCGTAGTCGAAGCAAGCGGAGAAGCCGTAGCACCACAGCCCACAGCTGGCAACGGAGCCGGAGCTATAGCCGGGACCGCAGCCGCAGCACCAGGAGCCCTTCCCAGAGATCAGGCTCCAGGAAGGGATCATGGGGTCACGAGAGCCCTGAGGAGAGGCATTCTGGGCGTCGGGACTTCATTCGTTCTAAGATCTACCGCTCCCAGTCCCCCCACTATTTCCGATCAGGCCGGGGAGAAGGTCCTGGGAAGAAAGATGATGGCAGAGGAGATGACAGTAAAGCAACGGGTCCACCTTCCCAGAACAGCAACATTGGCACAGGAAGAGGGTCAGAAAGTGACTGCAGTCCTGAAGACAAGAATTCTGTCACTGCCAAACTGCTACTGGAGAAGATCCAGTCAAGGAAAGTGGAGAGGAAACCTAGTGTGAGTGAGGAGGTGCAGGCCACCCCTAATAAAGCTGGGCCCAAGCTCAAGGACCCCCCACAAGGTTACTTTGGGCCCAGGCTCCCCCCATCTCTTGGCAATAAGCCTGTCCTTCCACTGATAGGGAAGCTCCCAGCTACCCGAAAGCCCAATAAGAAGTGTGAAGAGTCTGGCTTGGAAAGGGGGGAAGAGCAAGAACAGTCAGAGACAGAAGAGGGGCCCCCAGGGAGTAGTGATGCCCTATTTGGGCATCAGTTCCCTTCAGAGGAAACAACTGGCCCCTTATTAGACCCACCCCCAGAAGAGTCAAAGTCTGAAGAAGCTACTGCTGATCACCCTGTGGCTCCACTAGGCACCCCAGCACACTCTGACTGCTACCCTGGAGACCCAACCATCTCCCATAACTACCTCCCCGACCCCAGCGATGGGGACACCCTGGAGTCCCTGGATAGCAGCAGTCAGCCAGGCCCTGTGGAGTCCAGCTTGCTGCCTATAGCACCAGACCTTGAGCATTTCCCCAGTTATGCACCTCCCAGTGGGGATCCTAGTATTGAGTCAACAGATGGGGCTGAGGATGCTTCACTGGCCCCCCTGGAGAGCCAGCCCATCACCTTCACCCCTGAGGAGATGGAGAAGTACAGCAAGCTCCAGCAGGCTGCTCAGCAACACATCCAGCAGCAGCTTCTGGCCAAGCAAGTAAAGGCCTTTCCAGCCTCAGCTGCCCTGGCCCCAGCCACACCAGCCCTGCAACCCATCCACATTCAGCAGCCAGCTACAGCCTCTGCCACCTCCATCACAACCGTTCAGCATGCCATCCTACAACATCATGCTGCCGCAGCTGCTGCCGCCATCGGCATTCACCCTCACCCCCATCCCCAACCACTTGCCCAGGTGCATCATATTCCCCAGCCCCATCTGACCCCCATTTCTTTGTCCCACCTTACTCACTCAATCATCCCTGGCCATCCTGCCACCTTTCTTGCTAGCCATCCCATCCACATCATTCCCGCCTCAGCCATCCATCCTGGGCCCTTCACCTTCCACCCTGTCCCACATGCTGCCCTCTACCCCACCCTACTTGCTCCACGGCCTGCTGCAGCGGCTGCCACTGCACTCCACCTTCACCCACTACTTCACCCCATCTTCTCAGGTCAGGACCTGCAACATCCCCCCAGCCATGGCACATGAGTTGGGGGATGGGATCCTAGGTAGGGCCAGGGGAGGAGATCCATAAATGTTCCCTTGGGGGTGTTGAGCCGTTAATACCAGCAAGTAGAAGCTGGGATGGGCAGTGTCTGACAGCCAAAGAATTGAGTTTTGGCTTGCAGGGGTGGGTTTAGATTTGAAGTTTGCTTTCAGTTTACTATCAGGGATTTCTTTTTCCTGTCCTCCTCTCAATTTGTCCCTCCCTCTTCTGTGTTTCTAAGCTAGGGAACACCAGTAAGTGCTACCCACCCCTCTGCAGCAACATCTCCAAACTGTCAAGTTTAGATAATCCCCTCCTCCCTCTGCTTTTTTCCTCTGCTCTTCCCTTCTATAAATTTTAAAACATTTTCCTCCCCTCTGGCCAGTGGGTTGTCACCAGAGCACTTGCTGTGGGCCCATCTGGTCTTGCCTTCTCAGCGCCACAGGGAAGGCCAAGCTGTTCTAGTGGTGGAAGTGCCACCACTTTGGGGTAGTATCTTTGACCATCCTTGGTGACGTTATGTTATCCCAGGTGAGGTGGAAAGTGTCTCACCTGGAACCTGATATAACTCAGGCTGCAGTTCCATCCAGTTCCCACATCAACGGAGCCACACATTTGGCACTGTTATCCTGGTATCCCTCATCCCAGAAGAGGCATCTCCATATCCCAGAAAAGAAGATCCTATCATGAATAAAAGCTGTGTGGAACACAGAGTTGCCCGTGTGCTTTCCCAGAGAGGAGCTCATGTGTCTGAAGTGAAGGGTATATTTTCTTCTGTTGTGTTGATGTTTCCTTCTTAATTTATAGGATTTTTTTAATGTAAAAAATTGCACTGAACTCTATAAACGTAAATGCTGCTTTTTGTAGCTCATATAAAAAAGGTTCCATATTTGTAGTATACTGCAATAATATTTTTTACATCCAGCTCTTTAAGTGATCCTCGTTCTGGTGGCTTTGTGTAAATATGTTTGCCCTAGTTGAATTAAGAAACTTTAAAGGTTATAAAATGAAAACGAAAAATAAAATATTTGTTTTCTGCTAGATGCAAAACTGACTAAGCATGTATATTTTACCAAGCTTATGTATTTTTTGAAGTTATGAATTATAAAATGTTAAAACATTTTTTGCTGGGACAAAATGTTAAGTAATTTGCAGTATGTAGTGCCCCCAGTATTGGGATTTTTGAGCTAATGGGCAGCAGTCAGCTGGGGGCTTCTGAGGGATGCTCATCTTTAACAGTCTCCCTCATGTACTTTTGCTGTTTTACACAGAGAAACAGGTGGACCCCACAGAGGAGAAGGAGGGGATTCAACAGCTTTATTGTCTGGAAGCAGTGAGATTTGGTGATTGTCTGGGGGGATTCCTGGGTTTCCCTGGGTACCTTGTTCCAGGCAGTCAGTCCATTTGCCTTCCTAGTACTTAGCCCCCTCTGACAATGTTTTTTTTTTAATGTGCCTTTTGGGTTGGTAGAAACTGAAGTAGAAGTAGGCTGGAGGATGAGTTGGGACAGTCTTCTTCCTTTTGTTGGGAGGTGAGCACATTTACAGATACTTCAAATTATTTTGCTTCATAGTTTCCATGCCCTCTGCCCAGCTCAGTTTAGACAGTAAATGTTCCTTGTTTCTTTTCTCCCATGACACTGACAAGAGGAATTACCACCTCAGCCTCTTTTGCCCCTCTTCTTGCCTTTCACCGAAGCTCTCAGCCCTAATTAACACACTGACCCAAAGGTGCTTGTATTGCAGGTCCCATCTCCTTTGATGAGGTTAACAATTCCCACTTTGGCATTTTCTTAACTATTCCTGTGGCTAGAATTGGTTGGTTGGTCACTTGACAAGAAAAACCATACTTACCTGGGCCAAGGCTCTGTGTTCCTGCCTTCTCAAATTCTCAAAAGAGAAAAGTTTTAAGTTTATGAAAAGAAAGTGGCAGGCAAACACCACTCTTGACTGCCCTCCCACCCTCCTACCTGTTTAGTACTCCTCATCTGATTCAGAAGCATCACTTCTTGGATAACTAGCACTGGAAAAACGTGTAAGTGAAGGGACTCATTTTTCTTTGCTTTCAGCCCATGTAAATAAATAATACAGTATTAACATTTTCATGCTGCTTCCCATTAGCTTGTAGATTGAGCCATACTCTGGCTGCCTCTTTGCCTTCCTAGGGGCATTTTCTTTAACTTCCAGAATAGTGATTTTAAAAATAAAAATAAACCTTACTTACAAGCATAACAGATTGTATTTAACTTTATCACATATGATAGAGATATATATGCTGTAAAATGAGAGAAAGGAACTTTCTAATAAACCAATGATTTGTGGAAACTTAGCAGAGTCTGTCGTAATTGTTGCCCCATCCACTCAAAAGTTAGGTAGGGTTGGAGGTGTGGGTTATAAATAACATCTTGTTTGACATGACCAAGGAATAGACTCCTGTGAACCAGTTTGAGATGTTTGCAGTTGTGCTTCTGAAAGCTCAGGCTATGTAAAGAGAGAGGAAAGATGATGGTGTGGGAGGTAGTAATAGTAGTTAATTTCTCTCAGTTGTAGGTAGATGTATTGGAATGTACACCTCCTTTCCACTTCCTCTTTCCCACAAGAAGAAAGATTTCCTTCCATTTTAGATATATAATCTGTGTGTAGTAGAATATATGGTGTATATATATGTGCTTACTAAATGGGTGTGGAATTTCTGGCTTTGAATTTTAGGGTTTTGGACTACTTTAAGGGCACTGAGATGACAAGAATCATCTGCCGGACTTTTGTCCTCCAGGTGGAGTTCTGTATGCCAGTTTTCAGTTACTCTCCTCCGCCCTTTAATACCACTACAATGTTTGAGCACTTCTACTTGGTATAAGGAAATATGGCCTAATTGTTACGGAGAAGATAAAACTCCTACTCTTCCATATCAAAAAATCACAAAAGAGGCAGGGAAAATTTAGCATGGAAAGCAACCATAGAGTTGTAGTGATAAATTAGCTTTCCTTGTCAACCTCAGCCTTTCAAGAAGGAAAGGCTTTCTTTCCTACTGTCTTTTGATACATTTCTTTCCTACTCTGTTTGATGTATCTGTGTTCTCCCTTTGATTAAAAAGGAGCTGTTCAACTTGAACCTGGGGTTGAGTACTCAGATCTGCCTATATTCCTAAAATAGCAAAGATCCTTACCCAGAAAGAAATGACATTAGACCTACAAAAATTAGCCGGGCGTAGTGGCACACGCCTGTAATCCCAGTTACTTGAGAGGCTGAGGCAGGAGAATCGCTTGAACCGGGAGGTTGCAGTGAGCCAAGATCACACCACTGCACTCTAGCCTGGGCAACAGAGTGAGACCCTGTCTCTCTCTCACACACACACACACGTTAGAAAATGAAAAGTGAGGCCAGATGTGGTGGCTCATGTCTAATCCCAGCACTTTGGAAGGCCAAGGCAGGTGGATCACTTGAGGTCAGGAGTTTGAGATCAGCCTGGCCAACATGGTGAAACCCCATCTCTACTAAAAATTAAAAAAAAAAAAAAAAAAAAAAAATTTGGCCAGGCATGGTGGTGCATACCTGTAATTGCAGCTACTCAAGAGGCTGAGGTAGGAGAATGGCTTGAACGTGGGAAGTGGAGGTTGCAATGAGCCGAGATCATGCCACTGCACTCCAGCCTGAGTGATAGAGTGAGACTCTGTCTCAAAAAAAAAAGAAAAATGGGCGGGGCGCGGTGGCTCAAGCCTGTAATCCCAGCACTGAGGCCAAGGTAGGCGAATCACGAGGTCAGGAAATCAAGACTAACTCGATTAGTCTCGAACTGATTAGTTAGTCAGGAAACGGCCTGACTAACATGGTGAAACCCCGTCTTTACTAAAAATACAAAAACTAGCCAGGCATGGTGGCGTGCGCCTGTAATCCCAGCTATTCGGGAGGCTGAGACAGGAGAATCACTTGAACCCGGGAGGTGGAGGTTCCAGTGAGCCAATATCACACCACTGCATTCCAGCCTGGGTGACAGAGTGAGACGCCATCTCAAAAACAAAAAAAAGTGATTTTCTGAGAGCAGGGGAGGTGACAAGTCAAAGAGGCAGACTGGACTGTATAGAGTGTTATGTGAAGATACGTGCAGTTAATTGCTTTGTTCTGATAAGGCCTCAGCCACCTTGGCCTGAATCATGAAAGTACTCCCTCTTCAAACCCTTGATGACTAATTCAGGCCTCGTCAGCCATTTCCATTCTTATTTGCCAAAGACAGCTTCGCTCACTTCTACCAACTCATATCTCAATTATTGCAGCATTTTCCTGTGTGGCCTTCCTGACTAGAACCTAATTCCCTGTTCTGTGTAAGCTTACTGGCTTTTCAGAATCTGAATGCAACTCATTTTGTATTCATTGCTTCCCAGTAAAATTGTAATCTCTGCGAGAACAGGGAGTGATTCTTATACCCCACCCCCACAGCCCCCAGCGTATCTCACACTGAATACATAGTAAACATTTTGATTATATGTTCAAGAATACAAGCAAAGTGGCCAGGCGCAGTGTCTCATGCCTATAATCCCAGTACTTTGGGAGGCCAAGGCAGGAGGATCTCTTGAGCTCAGAAATTCAAGGCCAACCTGGGTAACATAGCAAGACCCCATCTCTACAAAACAATTTAAAAATTAGCTGCGCATGGTGGCACAAGCCTGTGGTCCCAGCTATTCATGAAGCTGATGTGGGAGGATTGCTTAAGCCCAGGGGTCAAGTCTGTAGTGAGACATGATGAGGTCACTGCACTACAGCCTGGGTGACAGAGCAAGACCCTGTCTCAAAAATAAAAAGAATATGAGCCAAGTAAAATACCATTAACTGAGGATTGTGCATCAGAATTGAGCCAAAAAAAATTCAAAAATGTGTTTTTTGGTTTTTGGTTTTTTGGTTTTTTTGAGATGGAATTTTGCTCTTGTTGCCCAGGCTGGAGTGTGATGGCACGATCTCGGCTGACCGCAACCTCCGTCTCCCAGGTTCAAGCAATTCTTCCTCAGCCTCCCAAGCAGCTGAGACTATAGGTGTGCACCACCACACCCGGCTAATTTTTGTATTTTTAGTAGAGACAGAGTTTTGCCATGTTGGCCAGGCTGATCTCAAACTCCTGGCCTCAAGTGATCCGCCCACCTTGGCCTCCCAAAATGTTGGGATTACAGGTGTGAGCCGCCATGCCCAGCCAAAAAAAAAAAAATTGTTTTTAAGGCATTGTCTTACTCTTGCCCAGGCTGGAGTGGAGTGGCAAAATCATAGTGCACTGTAACCTAAAACTCCTGGGCTCAAGTGATTCTCCTGCCTCAGCCTCCTCAGTAGCTGGAACTACAGGTGTGCACTACCATGCCTGGCTAATTTTAATTTTTCTGTAGAGACACGGTCTCACTATGTTGCCCAGGCTGGTCCCAAACGCCTGGCTTCAAGCAATCCTCATCTTGGCCTCCCAAAGTGCTAGGGTTACAGGCATGAGCCACCAAACCTGGCGTAAAAAAATCTTTATAATTTTCTTTTTCTTTTCTTTCTTTCTTTTTTTTGACGGAGTCTCACTCTGTCGCCCAGGCTGGAGTACAGTGGCATGATCTTAGCTCACTGCCACCTCCGCCTCACAGGTTCAAGCAATTATTTTGCCTCAGCCTCCCAAGTAGCTGGGACTACAGACACACACCACCACGCCCAGCTAATTTTTGTATTTTTAGTAGAGACGAGGTTTCACTAGGTTGGCCAGGCTAGTCTCGAACTCCTGACCTTGTGGTCCACTCGCCTGGGCCTCCCAATGTGCTGGGATTACAGACATGAGCCACCGCGCCCAGCTAAAATCTTTATGATTTTCCATCCCCCATGGATTAAAGTTCAGATTCCTTAATATGGCATTCAAGGACCTCCAGTGATTTGAATCCCCAAGCTTTACCCCCTTGCGCCTCAGTCCAACCCTTTAAGCATTCTGCTATGCTGAGTCAACTACTTGTCCTTCCCCGCCTCTGTGTTCCTTTGCTGCTCTTATGTATTCTCTATGCCTAAAAACCCTTTCATTCTCTGACAAAAGGCAACTTGAACATGAGTTCAAGTGCAACCCATGTTTGAATCTTAGTTTTGCCATCCGTTGGCTGTGTAAACGTGGGCAATTTACCTAAAACTCTTGTGCCACAGTTTTGTGTTTATAAAATGGGCATAATAGTACTTATTTCCTAGGGTTGTTTTGAGTAACAATGATATGTGACTTTGATAATCTGTGTATTTTTCACGGCATACTTTACTGTCTCTCTGCTGCAGTTATGTGTGTTCATGTCTTAACTCTTCCTGGGCTGTTTGTTAAGGCTCCTTGATGGCTATCTTTGGAGTTTTTAAAATATTTTATTTTTTATAATTTTAAAATAGAGGCGAGGTCTCACTGTATTGCCTAGGCTGGTCTTAAATGCCTGAGCTCAAGCCATCCTCCTGCCTCAGCCTCCCAAAGTGCTGGGATTACAGGCATGAGCCACTGTACCTGGCCTAATGGTTATCTTTGTATCCTTTATCAACACAGTGCCTTGAACAGAGTAAATACTTATTGAAAACTTGAGTGAAATGTGTGTTAATATTTGGCCTCACAGAATACACCAGTAATACAGCAATCACTCACCTGAGGACACTGGGAGGATAGAAGGTAAGTAGAGGACTGGGTTAAGTATTTGTTCAAGCAAATACATTAATTACACACCTCCCATGTACTTGACACTGGGAACTCAGCAATGAAGAAGGCCCAGACCAAAGTTCAGGCTTTTAGCTTCCTGTCCTATACAGGATAAGATTCTTAGCTCTATGCTGAGGTAGTAAATTATGAGGGGACTTCAAAATGGCACAGGGTGGTTGAGCAGGATACGGCAATGGTTAAGTTTGGTCAGAAAATAGAAATCAAAAGGAAAATGTGGCTATGGTTACCCCTAGCAGACCTCTTAAATCTCCTTCCTGAGAACCTGCTTTTTTGGGAAGGCATGAATGCCAGTAAGACTCGGCACTCCTCCTCTTCTGCTTACCGAGAGAAAATGACTTTGCCTTTCTGCTCAAAACTCATCCCTTCACTTTGTCACACTATGTTTGCATCTTCCATCCTTAGTGTGTGTTTCCATCCAGTCTTTCAGCAATACACGTACTACACATTGGACTCTTGGGTAGTCTCTAGGGCTGTAGCAAGGAGCCTTGCTCCCAAGGGACTCATTTACACAATCCTGTGAACGGACCAAGAGTAAACAGTGTGCTCAATGCTGTGCCTATGTGTGTTAGCCCATGAGGCCAGCCTGAAGAGTCAGGGAAGGCTCCCCTAGGTAAATACCCCAACCAGAATCAAGTCTTAATGGTCAAAGAGCTCCATCACCCAAAAAGGTAGTTGAGGACCTACCTTCAACTGAACAGCTAATGCGTAATCTCAGAACCTGTGAGTCAAAATTCCCTGGAATAACTCCACTTTATCCCCAATCTCCTTGCCACCTAGACCAAGGTCCATTCACCACCCTGTCCCCAGCACTGACTGCACTGCTGTGGCCACACTAAAGCTTGGCTCAAGACGGAGGAGGAGTGAGGAAGCTGCTGCACCAATATGGCTGGTTGAGGCCGCCCAAGGTCCTAGAAGGAGGAAGTGGGTAAATGCCGTATCCAAAAAGATACAGCAGCCTCAGGTTTTATCAGGGGGCAGCAGCTTCCTTCTCCTTCCCCGACCTCTGGCCAAGTCACAAAGCACCACAGCTGTACAGCCAGATGGGGGAAGGGAGGAGATTAGAATTGTAGGCTAGAGTAGACAGGTATGGACCAGTTCACAATCATGCTATCCCAAGCAGAAAGTGATGGTGGCTTGGACTAGCTTGGTGATAGTAGAGATGGGGTAAAGATTGAAGAGACATCATTGATAGGCAGAACCAATAGGACATGGTAATAAACTATTCTCAGGAAAGGGGAGGAGTCATGGCTTTCAGTCATGAGCATCCACCCTCGGGGTGGCCTCACCCACTTCCTGGCAATTCTAGCCACCATGAATCCAGGGGCTATAGCCCTTTGCTCTGCCCATTGCTCAGCAAGTTCCTTGGGGTTCCAGTTTGATAAGAAAAGACTTCCTGTGGAGGAATCTGAAGGGAAGGAGGAGGAGCTGGCCCATTCCTGCCTGGGAGGTTGTGGAAGAAGGAAGATGGCCAGAGCTTTGTGTCCACTGCAAGCCCTCTGGCTTCTGGAGTGGGTGCTGCTGCTCTTGGGACCTTGTGCTGCCCCTCCAGCCTGGGCCTTGAACCTGGACCCAGTGCAGCTCACCTTCTATGCAGGCCCCAATGGCAGCCACTTTGGATTTTCACTGGACTTCCACAAGGACAGCCATGGGAGGTGAGCCATAAGGGAAGTTTGGGTATTGGGAGAGAGCAGGACCCCTCCCCATCACTGCTTCTGGGGGCTTCGAGTTTCCCATTTGTGATAGCAGTTGAGCAAGGTGACTTGTGGGGCCTATTCAGGTTGATTTCTTGTCAAGAATGTTGGGGTCCGGGGGACTGGCTCAGGTGGAGGTATAAGGGCAGGGCACAGGGGGGGTGATGAGCACTGAAACTACAGCAAGAACAAAGGGAAGACAAGAGTTGATGCTTTATTTTTTCCCCAAGGGTCAGTTGTATGAACCACTCCGCCCTCAACACCTTGAAATGTTGAGAGGAGGCCGGGCGCGGTGGCTCACGCCTGTAATCCCAGCACTTTGGGAGGCCAAGGCGGGCGGATCACCTGAGGTCGAGAATTCGAGACCAGCCTGACCAACGTGGAGAAACCCCGTCTCTACTAAAAATACAAAAAAAAAAAAAAAAAAAAAAAAAAGAGGCTAGGCACAGTGGCTCATGCCTGTAATCCCAGCACTTTAGGAGGCAGAGGTGGGCAGATCACGAGGTCAGGAGGTCGAGACCAGCCTGGCCAACATGGTGAAACCCTGTCTCTATTAAAAATACAAAAATTAGCTGAGCATGGTGGCACACTCCTGTAGTCCCAGCTACTCGGGAGGCTGAGGCAGGAGAATCACTTGAACCCGGGAGGTGGAGGTTGCAGTGAGCTGAGATCGTGCCACTGCACTCCAGCCTGGGTGACAGAGTGAGACTCCATCTCAAAAAAAAGAAAAAAAATTACCCGGGCGTGGTGCCGCATGCCTGTAATCCCAGCTACTCGGGAGGCTGAGGCAGGAGAATCATTTGAACTTGAGAGGCAGAGGTTGTGTTGAGCCAAGATCACGCCATTGCACTCCAGCCTTGGCAACAAGAGCGAAACTCTGTCTCAAAAAAAAAAAGAAAGAAATGTGGAAAGGAGCACATGACCTAAATTGATTTGCAGAACTAAAGTTGTCTACTCTCCCCCACCTTGCATTTCTATTCCATTTCCCTCATCTCCAACAACATTATAAATATTTGAAAAGAAGCAATAGTTCATTAATGATTAGTATTGATCAGGCTTCAGAATCAAGACTGCCAAGATTAGAGTCTTGGCTCCTCCTCTTCATAGCGTGTACCCTGAGCTACTTATCGCGAGAGACACTGTGCCCACCAGCTTCAGGGAGTGGCAATGGGTGGCAATGGCAGATAGCCTTCAAGTGTCAGCCACTTAGGGGATTTCCTCTGCTGAAGAGAGCCAGTTCACTCCAAGTCCCCTCCAAAGGTGGCCCACATCCAGTGTCTGATCAATGAGAAGTGGGTGAGTGGGGAGAGTGGAGGCAGGTGTGAGGGAGGCATTTGATAAGGGTCCAGCCCTCTTTCATCAACTCTGACAATTCTTTTTTCTTCTTCTTCTTTTTTTTTTTTTTTTTTTTTTTTTTTGAGATGGGGTTTCGCTCTTGTTGCCCAGGCTGGAGTGCAATGGCACAATCTCTGGCTCACCGCAACTTCCGCCTCCCGGGTTCAAGTGATTCTCCTGCCACAGCCTCCCGCATAGCTGGGATTACAGGCACGTGCCACCACACTCGGCTAATTTTGTATTTTTAGTAGAGACGAGGTTTCTCCATGTTGGTCAGGGTGGTCTCGAACTCCCAACTTCAGGTGATCCACCTGCCTTGGCCTCCCAAAGTGCTAGGATTACAGGCGTGAGCCACCACACCCGGCCTTTTTTTTCTTTCTTTTTTTTTTTTTTTTTGAGGTGGAGTTTTGCTCTCGTTGACCGGGCTGGAGTGCAATGGGGTGATCTTGGCTCACTGCAACCTCTGCCTCCTGGGTTCAAACGATTCTCCTGTCTCAGCCTCCCGAGTAGCTGGGATTACAGGGGCATGCCACCATACCCGGCTAATTTTTGTATTTTTAGCAGAGACGGGGTTTCACTATGTTGGCCAGGCTGGAATTGAACTGACCTCAGGTGATCAGCCCGCCTCGGCCTCCCAAAGTACTGGGATTACAGGTTTGAGCCACCACGCCCGGCCAACTCTGACAATTTTGAAGGGTCATTCTAGTTTCAGAGCTCGTGGGGTGTTGGCAAATGCTGTCATTGGGCCTGAATCAGCTCAACTCCTTCCTGTGCCCACTCCTGCTTATTTCCCCTCCTATAAGTAGTGATCCCATTGGCACTACTTAAACATCCTGCAGGCTAAAAAAATATTATGGGCCAGACACAGAGGCTCACGCCTGTAATCCCTTGGCCTCCCAAAGTGCTGGGATTACAGGTGTGAGCCACCATGCCCAGCCTATAAAAAAATTTTGTTTTAATTAGCCAGGCATGGTGTTGCACACCCGCAGTCCCAGCTACTCGGGTGGCTGAGGGGAGAGGATTGCTTGAGCCATGGAGATCAAGGCTACAGTGAGCTGTGATCGTGCTGTTGCACTCCAGCTGGGCAACAGAATGAGACCCTGTCTCAAAACAAAACAACAAAATTATTTTTTAAAAGTATAGCATTGTTTCAAGAGCGTTTGTTATGTATTTGGGTGGAACCATGCTAACCGTTACTCATATTTATTACATTTACTCCTGACAGCATTGACTGGTTGTGAAAACCAGTCATTGGTTATGAAATTGGTATTCCTATTTCACATATGGCAGAATTGTGATTTAAACCTAGATCTGCTAGGGTCCTCATCTCTATCAGCCCCACACTCCAGCCCCACTTTAGAGGTACCCTCTACCGTCCCTCATTAAAACCAGCTCTCAAGAGAGGATCTGGTAACAGTCTAGACAGGCGTTCTAGGGAGCACGTGAACCCCTGGTTCTTGTTGTGGGTGGAAGGATGGAGATGTTGTACAGAGTTTAGGTCTTTTTCAGCAAAGATCTCAAACCCCTGGTGTTCAAATCGAACCAAATGGTTATAGTCCCAGCTCTACTCTCAACTCACTGGGTTACTTTAGCCACGTGATTGCCCTTGCTGAGAGACAGTTTCACTGTCCATAAGATGAAGTACATCACGGTGGTCTGTGAGGTGTCATTGAGGAAAGATGGTCCAGTGCCCCCATGCCACATCGCCTTCCGGGCAGTGCTCCCAGCGCCGGCGCCAGGGCCTGGGATACGCTGGAATCCGCGCGGCGCTCACCCAGCTTTCCTATGCAGAGTGGCCATCGTGGTGGGCGCCCCGCGGACCCTGGGCCCCAGCCAGGAGGAGACGGGCGGCGTGTTCCTGTGCCCCTGGAGGGCCGAGGGCGGCCAGTGCCCCTCGCTGTTCTTTGACCTCCGTGAGTCCCAGGCAAGGAGAGCAAGGGTGGGGTCAGAGGGACGTGTACTGCCGGGCTTCAGCGCCCCACCCCTTCTTGTGCCTTCCAGGTGATGAGACCCGAAATGTAGGCTCCCAAACTTTACAAACCTTCAAGGCCCGCCAAGGACTGGGGGCGTCGGTCGTCAGCTGGAGCGACGTCATTGTGGTGGGCCCCGCGGTACAGGGCACAGGGAACAGTCGGGGGCAGGGACACGTGGGGCCAGGAGGAGCCCAAGTCTCGCGCCCGTCCCCACTCCTGTGGCCTTTCTCCAGGCCTGCGCCCCCTGGCAGCACTGGAACGTCCTAGAAAAGACTGAGGAGGCTGAGAAGACGCCCGTAGGCAGCTGCTTTTTGGCTCAACCAGAGAGCGGCCGCCGCGCCGAGTACTCCCCCTGTCGTGGGAACACCCTGAGCCGCATTTACATGGAAAATGATTTTAGTGAGCGCCAGCTACGACCTGGGCCCGCCCACTCGCCACTGCTTAGCCCCGCCCCCATCGGATCCCGCCCCCAGCGCCGCAGCCCTTGCTTTGGATCTGGCCTCGCCCCAGGGCCCCGCCGACTCCAGGCCCCGCCCCTGTCGGATCCCCCCAGCCCTCCTCCGGGCTCGCGCGCGCCTCCCTTCACCCGTGCGCTGACCCCTCCTCCTTGTTTCCTGCAGGCTGGGACAAGCGTTACTGTGAAGCGGGCTTCAGCTCCGTGGTCACTCAGGCAAGTAGGGAGCAAAAGCGGAGTGGGGGCGGCTCCAAAACAGGGCCCCCTCTCACCCTCAGGACTTCCCTTCCAGGCCGGAGAGCTGGTGCTTGGGGCTCCTGGCGGCTATTATTTCTTAGGTACGAGCCCATCCGTACACCTCCCTCCCTTCTCGCGGCCCAAGGAGACCCGCGGTGTTTGGGCCCCACACCCGCTGTCCCTCCCGCCCTAGGTCTCCTGGCCCAGGCTCCAATTGCGGATATTTTCTCGAGTTACCGCCCAGGCATCCTTTTGTGGCACGTGTCCTCCCAGAGCCTCTCCTTTGACTCCAGCAACCCAGAGTACTTCGACGGCTACTGGGGTAACACCGCCCTTCCAGACTTCCAGCACCCTGAGGGTCACCGCCCACCGCAGACGGTCAGGTCCTGCCGGCCAGCCCACCGCCTAAGTCGCTCCCGCCCTCCGCTCCTGCGGCTTCCCCGCAGACCGCCCGCCTCCCATGCACCCACCGCTCCCTTCCACTGCAGACTCGTAGTGCAGCCTGGGGCAGGGCTTGGCCCCTCGAAGGCCTCCGTTTTTCCATCTGCACAATGGAGGGCTGGGGCTGAGTGGCCTTGATCTCCTTTGCCCTCCGTCCCCTCTCTGCTTCCTCCCCTGGAAAAGACTAATTTGCGCCCATGTCCTCAGGGTACTCGGTGGCCGTGGGCGAGTTCGACGGGGATCTCAACACTACAGGCAAGAAATCCACTTAGTCAGGGCGGGAGTTGGGGAACCAGCCTGAGGAGGAGCGCCTTCCTGATATCTCCCCTGTGTAGGGAAATCTTCCTGCACACAAATTTTTCCCTGGGTGCAGAACGGGGAGCGGGAAGTGGGTAGGTTCTAAGGCTCTCATTTCCTGAGCCTGGCTCTCTCTATCGCCAGAGTATGTCGTCGGTGCCCCCACTTGGAGCTGGACCCTGGGAGCGGTAAGTGCCCCCACCACTGGGCCTCCCGAAGCCCTTTATGCCAGTCCTCAGGCTGACAACTCCTGAGCGCCCCCCACCCCCGCCTCGCCTCCACCAAACAACCCTTTCTCACCTGGAGTGGGAGGTTGCTTTGGGTACAAGCATGATGCTGTCGCCTGCGCTGTCCGTGCAGGTGGAAATTTTGGACTCCTACTACCAGAGGCTGCACCGGCTGCGCGGAGAGCAGGTGGGGGCCAGGTCCCAGTGGGAGTGGCTGGGTGGAGGGGGAACTGAGACTTCAGAATATTTCACGGGAGGTGAGGGCCCATTTCTTAGAGAGGATGCTGGTCCAGCGGCGTGAATGATGGTGCTCCTCATCTTGCAGATGGCGTCGTATTTTGGGCATTCAGTGGCTGTCACTGACGTCAACGGGGATGGGTGAGGAGGGACATGCCCCACCCCTACCCAGTTGGGTCCCAAATTACCAGAGCTGCCCTCTGTCTCCCTTTCCTAGCCCTAGTCTCACGTGTCCACTGGAGGAACAGAAGAGCAAGGGTTGGGGAGATTTGGCCCTAGCCCCAATATACCTCTGGTCCAGTCCCATGTAACCACTCATCTGGCCCACAGGAGGCATGATCTGCTGGTGGGCGCTCCGCTGTATATGGAGAGCCGGGCAGACCGAAAACTGGCCGAAGTGGGGCGTGTGTATTTGTTCCTGCAGCCGCGAGGCCCCCACGCACTGGGTGCCCCCAGCCTCCTGCTGACTGGCACACAGCTCTATGGGCGATTCGGCTCTGCCATCGCACCCCTGGGCGACCTCGACCGGGATGGCTACAATGGTGAGGGAAGAGAGGAGCCCGACTTTCTGCAGAGGGGTTAACAGCCACTCAAAAGGCATGGAGTTGGCCTGAGGGCAGCCAGAACCAGGATGGGTTTTAAGCATATAAGTATGTGGCTTAGACGCTGGGGTGCTGAGTGGAGAGCAGATGGGAGAGTTGAAGACTAATTAGGATGTGTTTGCCTTAATCCAGGCAAGAGACAATGACCACCTGGATGTGGATTTTGGCGGTGGAGTTAGAGATGGGCGTGACTTCACAGATATTTAGGACTCGGATTATTAGGACTTGGTGGGAGACTGGATGTGGGGCCAGAGGAGAGGTTGGAGTTGTGTGCCTGTGATGGCCTCCACTGCCTGGAACTCAGGCCGTGCAGCAGGTGCTGGGGAGAGGCGGGAGATCAGCATTTCGGCTCTGGACCTGTTGAGCTTGAAGGGCTTGGGTGCTTTAGGCGGAAATATCCAAAGAACAGTTGGGAGTGGCTTTTCCCGCTTCCACAAGAGAGATCTGAGTGGGAGACAGGGGTTTGGGGAAAGTGGATGAGGTCCCAGGACCTGTGAAATGAGAAGAGGCCCAGGATAGAGCCCTAGGGAGCAAAAGCATTTAGGTGACTCCTACAGGAGGTAAGTCTGAGAAGGAGACAGAGGAGTGTCCAGAGAGGGAGGAGGGAACTCGGGGTCTGATGGCCCGGGACTCAAGACAGAGCGTGCGTTAAAGAGCATGCGCAGGAGGAAGTGGGCGCTGCGACTCCTGCTGCTGCTGCAAGGTACAATTAGATGGGGCTGGAGAGCTATTCATGGGCTTTAGCAAGAAGAGGGTGCCAGGCATGGTGGCTCATGCCTGTAATCCCAGCTACTTGGGAAATTGAGGCAGGAGAATCTCTTGAACCCGGGAAGTGGAGGTTGCACTGAGCTGAGATCGCGCCACTACTGCACTCCAGCCTGGGCGACAGAGCAAGACTCCATCTCAACAAAATAAAAAAAGAAAGAAAGAAAGAAAGGAAGAAAGAAAAAAAAAGGGGAGGTTATTGGTGACAGTGACATAAATTGATTCAGGCCGAGATAGGGTCAGAAGCCAGAATGCAATGGGGTAATGTATGAATGGAGGTGAAAAATTGGATGCAGCTAATGTAGACAGCACTTTCAACAGGTTTGTGGTAAAAAGGAATTTGAGGAATAGAAAGAAAAAAAAAGAACATGTTTGACTATGAGAGGAAAAAGAGAAAAGGTGATCACGGAAAAGAGATGAGGGTCAAGGGAAGATTATTTCAATGTGGAAGAACATGTAGTAGGTTGAAAATGATGTTGTGGGGAAATGGGGGGATGAGCCAGCAGAGAGTCCCTGTGATGCCTCAGGGGATGGGAGGGTGACTGGCCCAGTGTCAGGGTAAAGGAAGGAAACCTCTTCCAGGGTCAAATGGGGAAAGGGAAAAGAAAGTCGGTGTGGGATTATAGCATAATAGTGGGCTGCCTCTCTTCCTGAAGTAAGAGATTTTGTCACCTGCTGAAGGAAGTGTGGGGGGGCTGGGAGTTTGATGGAATGGAGAAGGTTAGAAATAGACGCTAGATGGCCAGACACGGTGGCTCACACCTGGAATCCCAGCACTTTGGGAGCCCAAGGTGGGCAGACCACTTGAGGTCAGGAGTTCGAGACCAGCCTGGCCAATGTGAAACCACGTCTCTACTGAAAATACAAAAATTAGCCGGGCATGGTGGTAGGCGCCTGTAATCCCAGCTACTGAAGAGGCTGAGGCACAAGAATCACTTTAACGGGGGAGGCAGAGGTTGCAGTGAGCCAAGATCGCACCACTGCACTCCAGCCAGGACAACAGAGTGAGACTCCATCTCAAAAAAAAAAAAAATTAGAAAAGAGAATAATGATGCTTAATTTTCAGGATGTATTTTCCTCAATAGACAGTGAGAGTTGTCACTGTTTTTATAACAATCCTACTTGGCAGGTCCCTCTCCCACCTGATTGTTAACTCTTGGAGGGTAGGGCAGTGCCTCCTTCACCCACACTTTGCACCCCTTTCCTGGTCTCCTGGGATGTGCCCAGAGAAGCTCAGGAAAGTTTTACAGTCATCTAGGGAGGCTGAATAACAATCAGCCACTTCCTTTCTGTTACTCCTTCCAGACATTGCAGTGGCTGCCCCCTATGGGGGTCCCAGTGGCCGCGGCCAAGTGCTGGTGTTCCTGGGTCAGAGTGAGGGGCTGAGCTCACGTCCCTCCCAGGTCCTGGACAGCCCCTTCCCCACAGGCTCTGCCTTTGGCTTCTCCCTTCGAGGTGCCGTAGACATCGATGACAACGGATACCCAGGTGCCCTGGACTGCCTCCAGCTAGAAATGCCCAAGAAAGGCCCTTGGACATTCGCTGGAAGTGCCGAGAGACACGGCCAGGGGCTCATGCCTGGCCTGGTGTCCCACTGTGGACTGCCAGAGGGGCTGGGTGAAACCTCCAGTGGGGGAGGTGGTGTGGGGAACCCCTGGGAAGATGAGATGAGGATCCCATGCCCTCTCTAATGGCCAATTCTGACCCATTCCTCGATGTCTGTAGACCTGATCGTGGGAGCTTACGGGGCCAACCAGGTGGCTGTGTACAGGTGAGCGCTGGCTCCAGGGGCGGGATGGGGAAGGTCCTGTGCCATCAGAGGAGGCTAGGCCAGGAGGAGCCACAGTGGCAAGCCTACCCCATCACCCCATCCCATCAGAGCTCAGCCAGTGTTGAAGGCCTCTGTCCAGCTACTGGTTCAAGATTCACTGAATCCTGCTGTGAGGAGCTGTGTCCTACCCCAGACCAAGACACCCGTGAGCTGGTGAGGAGGCAGAGGGCATGGGCCTTGAAGGATCTGGGACCTCAGAAAGGCCCCAACCCCTGAGCCCCACTTACGTCTTTGCAGCTTCAACATCCAGATGTGTGTTGGAGCCACTGGGCACAACATTCCTCAGAAGCTATGTGAGTGGCATGAAGGGGGCAGGAGGGAGGTGGGCTTGGACTCCCCCAGAGGCTGGCCAGGGAGGTCCTGACTCTTCTGCTTGCCCTGCCAGCCCTAAATGCCGAGCTGCAGCTGGACCGGCAGAAGCCCCGCCAGGGCCGGCGGGTGCTGCTGCTGGGCTCTCAACAGGCAGGCACCACCCTGAACCTGGATCTGGGTGGAAAGCACAGCCCCATCTGCCACACCACCATGGCCTTCCTTCGAGTACGCCCAGGCAGGGGATTGGCAGGGCTGGGAGAGTAGAACTTACCCACTGGACTTGTTCATCTAGCCCTGGGGCACTGAGCTGGGTCCTGTGAATCCGGGGGTGGGCAGGACAGGGTGCCTACTGGCCAGGGGAAGGTGGGATGTGTATGGTAGCAAGATGGCCTGACTCTTGCCCCCGTCCTAGGATGAGGCAGACTTCCGGGACAAGCTGAGCCCCATTGTGCTCAGCCTCAATGTGTCCCTACCGCCCACGGAGGCTGGAATGGCCCCTGCTGTCGTGCTGCATGGAGACACCCATGTGCAGGAGCAGGTAGGGACAGGCGGGGACAGGCCAGGGAGGTGCAGGACCCCTGACAGCAAGTCAGGATTAGGGTTAGTACCAAGTTGCAATGTGAACCCCAAAACCTTGATGTCATTCCAAACCCTAATGAAAACCTCAAAATCCGGCCAGTCGTGGTGGCTCACACCTGTAATCCCAGCACTTTGGGAGACCGAGGCAGACGGATTGCCTGAGGTCAGGAGTTAGAGACCAACCTGGCCAACATGGTGAAACCCCATCTCTACTAAAAATACAAAAAAATTAGCCGGGCGTGGTGACACACACCTGTAATTCCAGCTACTCGGGAGTCTGAGGCAAGAGAATCACTTGAACCCGGGAGGCAGAGGTTGCAGTGAGCCGAGATTGTGCCACAGCACTCCAGCCCGGGTGACAGAGCAAGACTCTGTCTCAAAAAAAAAAAGCCAGGCTCAGTGGCTCATGCCTGTAATCCCAGCACTTTGGGAGGCCGAGGCAGGTGTATCACGAGGTCAAGAGATCAAGACCATCCTGGCTAACACAGTGAAACCCCGTCTACTAAAAATACAAAAAAAAAAAAAAAAAAAAAAATTACCTGGGCGTGGTGGCGGGTACCTGTAGTCCCAGCTACTCGGGAGGCTGAGGCAGGAGAATAGCGTGAACCCAGGGGGCGGAGCTTGCAGTGAGCCGAGATCGTGCCACTGCACTCCAGCCTGGGCGACAGAGTAAGACTCCATCTCAAAAAAATAAAATAAAATAAAATAAAACACCTAAAAATTCCAGTATCCCCTAAGCTCTGATGTAAATTGACAAACCCTGAGATTGTCCCAAACCTCTAAATAAACCCCAGAGCCCCGATACCATCTCCAAACTCCTTTTCGTCCTCAGATCTTCTTACTCCCTAAGCCCCTATGTGAACCTCAAGCCCACTGTTTTCCTAACCCTGATGTAATCTCCAAACCTCACACATCCCCAGCTTACCCACACACCCCAATGTGCCCTTCTAGACACGAATCGTCCTGGACTGCGGGGAAGATGACGTGTGTGTGCCCCAGCTTCAGCTCACTGCCAGCGTGTGAGGAGGCCTCCCACTGTGCCCAACCCTGGCTCTTTCTGCCTATCATAACCGCTCCCCACCTGAGTCCCCTCTTTTCCCACATCCTGGGCCCGGACCCAGGCTCCCTGGCTTCACTCCTCTTTCCCTACAGGACGGGCTCCCCGCTCCTAGTTGGGGCAGATAATGTCCTGGAGCTGCAGATGGATGCAGCCAACGAGGGCGAGGGGGCCTATGAAGCAGAGCTGGCTGTGCACCTGCCCCAGGGCACCCACTATATGCGGGCCCTAAGCAACGTCGAGGTACAGCCCCCACCCTAGGAACAGTACCCAGGACCTGGGAGGCGCTGGAGCCTTGGCTCTGTCATCTGCCTCCCGGAGAGTCCCTCTTTTCTGCTTTGCTGTCAGATGTAATTTTTAATTTTTTTATTTTTAATTTGGAAGACGAATACTTGCTAATGGCACAGAATTCCAAAACTCTATTACAAAAACCAGAAAAACAAAAAAGGTTTAGGAACCAAATGTTAACAGGAACCTCTGTTAACATTTGGTGGATTTCCTTCCAGTCTTTTTTTCAATATTGACTCTCACTCACATAAGTATATATTTATTTTTTATGTTGTTAATGTAGTTTATAATAATGGGGTCATACTCTAATGTTTTGTGTTTTTTATTTCCAAAATGAAAATGCCTAAAAAGTAATAGTGCTACAGCAATACACACACTAGCATGTGACAGTCCCTTGAGACCCCACCCCAAGAAAACCCCCCTCCCTACCTTGGCACACAAATCTTTCCAGACCTTCCAAGGGAGCTTAAAAATATATGTATGATGCTCTGTAATTTCTTTCTTGGCATTGCCTTCCTGAAGGGCTTTGAGAGACTCATCTGTAATCAGAAGAAGGAGAATGAGACCAGGGTGGTGCTGTGTGAGCTGGGCAACCCCATGAAGAAGAATGCCCAGGTGAGGCTGCTGGGTCGTGGTGCCAGATCTCCACCAGGGCACGTGAACAACCAGATTTTAGGGGTGAGGTTTTAGAGCCACATAGTTCTGGGCCAGAATCTTGGTCCTCACACTCCCTTGCCACATGTCCTTGGGTGAGTGACTTTCCCTCTCTGAGCCCCTTTACCCAGTGGGCTTCCAGGCAAAATAGAAATAATAATGGTGGCCTGGTGCGGTGGCTCACGCCTGTAATCCCAACACTCTGGGAGGCTGAGACGGGTGGATCACGAGATCAGGAGTTCAAGACCAGCCTGGCCAACATAGCAAAACCCCGTCTCTACTAAAAATACAAAAATTATCCGGGCATGGTGGCGCACGCCTATAGTCCCAGCTACTCAGGAGGTTGAGGCAGAAAAATCACTTGAACCTGGGAGGTGGAGGTTGCAGTGAGCCGAGATCACACCACTGCACTCTATCCTGGGTGACAGAGTGAGACTCTTGTCTTGGAAAAAAAAAAAAAAAGAAAAAGAAAGAATAATGGTGATCTTGGAGGGTGAAGACTGGAGGCCACATTCAGGGCAGGGCTGTCCTAAGTGGGGCATTTGGGCAGTGACCTTGGCCCTCCTCATCTCCCAGATAGGAATCGCGATGTTGGTGAGCGTGGGGAATCTGGAAGAGGCTGGGGAGTCTGTGTCCTTCCAGCTGCAGATACGGAGGTACTGACCTGGCGAGCGTGCCTACCCACCACCCTTCCCCCGTCTGACCCCCGTGCAGAGCCCCTCAGGTCCCTTCCATGCAGAAGGGTCTTTCGAGGCCAGGCGCGGTGGCTCACACCTGTAATCCCAGCACTTTGCGAGGCCAAGGCAGGAGGATCACTGGAGGTCAGGAGTTGGAGACCAGCCTGGCCAACATGGTGAAACCCCATCTCTACTAAAAATATAAAAATTAGCTGGGCATGGTGGTGTGCACCTACAATCCCAGCTACTTGGGAGGCTGAGGCAGGAGAATAGCTTGAACTGAACCTGGGAGATGGAGGTTGCAGTGAGCCGAGATTGGGCCACTGCCCTCTAGCCTTCCAGCCTGGGCGACAGAGCGAGACTCCATCTCAAAAGAAAAAAAAAAGGTCTTTGAAGACGCCTGGTTCCCTTTCTTCCTCAGAGACTTATGTCTGGGTCTTGGAGCCCTAGAGGAAGTTCTTTCCCAGGTCTAACTTCAGTGTGGCATGCTGTTTGTATAATTAGCTCTCTCTGAACTCTCTAAAATTCTGGCCTCACCCCCAGAGAGTCACTGGGCTGGTGTCCCTGGCCCTGTTTCTCCTCATCCCCTCCCCTCTAGCAAGAACAGCCAGAATCCAAACAGCAAGATTGTGCTGCTGGACGTGCCGGTCCGAGCAGAGGCCCAAGTGGAGCTGCGAGGGTGAGAGGCCAGGGGTGGAGAAGGGAGATGGCATTCAGGGCTCTAAACTCCAGGGGGCGCTGGGGAAACCCCACAGGCCAATCAGGACATCACGCTCTCTCTGGGGGTCTCGGGCACCTGCAGGAACTCCTTTCCAGCCTCTCTGGTGGTGGCGGCAGAAGAAGGTGAGAGGGAGCAGAACAGCTTGGACAGCTGGGGACCCAAAGTGGAGCACACCTATGAGGTAGTGGGGAGCCTCGCGTCCCTGGCTGGGGTGAGCGGGTCCCCAGAACTCCGGGTGAGGCGCTAAGCTCCCCGCACCCTGCCACCACCACCCCTTCAGCTCCACAACAATGGCCCTGGGACTGTGAATGGCCTTCACCTCAGCATCCACCTCCCGGGGCAGTCCCAGCCCTCCGATCTGCTCTACATCCTGGATATACAGCCCCAGGGGGGCCTTCAGTGCTTCCCACAGCCTCATGTCAACCCCCTCAAGGTGAGAGCTGGGTGGAAGAAAGATCTGTGAAGGTGGCACCAGACCAACCACCGGGGCACCTCTGTGGGCTGGGGTTCGGGGGAGACCTGGGCCTGACCACTCCTTTGCCCCCCCAGGTGGACTGGGGGCTGCCCACCCCCAGCCCCTCCCCCATTCACCCGGCCCATCACAAGCGGGATCGCAGACAAATCTTCCTGCCAGAGCCCGAGCAGCCCTCGAGGCTTCAGGATCCAGTTCTCGTAGTGAGCAGGCTCTCTGGTCTCTGGCCGGGCCTCCCCGGGGCCCACGGGGCAGAGGGGATGGGAGGAGGGAGAGGGGTCCGGTTGTGCTGTGGGCCTCTGTGGGCCACGCTTGGTCCCAGGGAGCACTTCAAGTGAACATGGAGGAGCATGCTGGCTTGTGTCTGGGGTGAGCTGAAAGACACCTGCACTTTTTAAAAGCTTCCCAGTACGTTAAGAAGCATAAAACAATGCCAAAGCAAGGTTATCATAGATCTGGGCATTGCGCGCTGGGGGATGACCCTCCCTGCATCTCTGGGACTATGTGAGCGAGCCCGTGCGGAGACAGCATCCGAAGCTTGGATCCAAGGCCCTTCCTGATGGGAAGGCCACCGCTTCCTGAACCCCCGGCCCCCTCTGCGTTGGGTCCTAGGGGTAAGGGGGTGGGGGATGATGTGGTGATGGGCCGGGACTGGCTGGGGACTGACGACGCCTCCCCTCAGAGCTGCGACTCGGCGCCCTGTACTGTGGTGCAATGTGACCTTCAGGAGATGGCGCGCGGGCAGCGGGCCATGGTCACGGTGCTGGCCTTCCTGTGGCTGCCCAGCCTCTACCAGGTGGGGCGGGCCGTGGGGGGGCGGGGCCGGGCCTTCTGGGCGGGGACCACTTTGCTCGGGGGGGCGGGGTTTGGTGTGGGAGGGCAGGAAGAGAGGGAAGGCAAGGTTTACTTTGGGGGATTGCAGTGGGATTAGGTCAGAGGCAGGGCTTCCCCGCCGGGAGTGTGGGACCTGGACTCCTGCAACCAATAGGCCTCTTGTGGGTGTAAACGGCTTTCAACCTCAACCTGTCCAGAGGCCACTGGATCAGTTTGTGCTGCAGTCGCACGCGTGGTTCAACGTGTCCTCCCTCCCCTATGCGGTGCCCCCCCTCAGCCTGCCCCGAGGGGAAGCTCAGGTGAGTGTGGGGGGATGGAGCAGAGACCAGTCCTGCAGGACCCATTGTCCCCCAGTCAGTGCCCAGCCAGAAAAGTCTGAGGGGTGGTACGGGTGGGTGGCATGGCTGGAGGTCACGAGCCTGAGGTTTGAGTCTTTGTGAAAGGCAGGTGTCAAGGTGACTGAAAAGACACGTGGGTTTGCCCCCAGGTGCGGACACAGCTGCTCCGGGCCTTGGAGGAGAGGGCCATTCCAATCTGGTGGGTGCTGGTGGGTGTGCTGGGTGGCCTGCTGCTGCTCACCATCCTGGTCCTGGCCATGTGGAAGGTGAGGTGTGAAGGACGGTGGAGTCCCCAGCGAGGCACAGGCTTGGCCCTGCCCTGCCTCACAGGGAGTCAAGGAGACATGGTGGCCCACCCAAGTGGGTAATCCAGGGACCAGGGGTCTATGTCTCCACTATCAGAATGTCATTCTCGGCCCAGTGGGGTGAGTCACACCTGTAATCCCAGCACTTTGGGAGGCCAAGGCAGGTAGATTACCTGAGGTCAAGGGTTCAAGACCAGCCTGGCCAACATGGTGAAACCCCATCTCTACTAAAAATACCAAAATTAGCCGGGCGTGGTGACACATGCCTGTAATCTCAGCTACTCTGGAGGCTGAGGCAGTAGAATTGCAAGAACCCAGGAGGCGGAGGTTGCAGTGAGCCGAGATGACGCCACTGCACTCCAGCTTGGGCAACAGAGTGAGCCTCCGACTCAAAAAAAAAAAAAAGAAAGAAAGAAAAGAAAAAAATAGAATGTCTTTCTCTAGTAGAGCAAAAAAGGTAAAACAAACACAAAAATGTCATTCTCCTGGGAACCCTTCCAGGCACATACCACTGGAAAGGATAGCACCTGAAATTCTGAGGCCTTTAGACACCTCTGCCACCAAAAAGAATCAGAGGATATAGAGGGTATGGAGGGTGTAAGTCCTGCCTTCAGGAATTCCTGGCTGGTTTCAAGGACAAGACGCACTTCCTCCTAGCCCCGTCCTTCCCCTTGAGTGAGGCGAGAGGCCCAAAGATTCGTCTAGACCCTATTCCTCCCTTCCTATGTGGCCCTGGAGGGTCACTCGCTCCTCTGCACCTGGAGAAGTCTCAAGCACACTGAAGGGAAGACATGGTGCTTTTAGGGAAAACCACACACTAGACCCACAATAATCAAATACATATCATCATATGCTCGAGTCATGTAGACACAAACTTCAGTATAAGAAAAATTCCAGGCTGGGCGTGGTGGCTCACACCGGTAATCCCAGCACTTTGGGAGGCCGAGGCGGGCGGATCATGAAGTCAGGAGTTCGAGACCAGCCTGACAAACATGGTGAAACCCCATCTCTACTAAAAATACAAAAATTAGCCAGGCATGGTAGCAGGCTCCTGTAGCCCCAGCTACTCGGGAGGCTGAGGCAGGAGAATCACTTGAACCCGGGAGGTGAAGGTTGCAGTGAGCCAAGATTGCACCACTGCACTCCAGCCTGGGTGAGATTTCATCTCAAAGAAAAGAAAAGAAAAATTCCAGGTGGGGGCCAGGTGCGGTGGATCACTTGAGGCCAGGAGTTTGGGACAACATAGTGAGACTCCATCTCTACGAAAAAGTTTTTTTAAAAAAATTAGTCAGGTGTGGTAGTCCACACCTGTAGTCCCAGCTACTTGGGAGGCTAAGAGGTGAGAGGATTGCCTGGGTGACACAGCAAGACCCTGTCTCTAAAAATAAAATAAAAAAAAAATTCAGAGGCCGGGCGCAGTGGCTCACGCCTGTAATCCCAGCACATTGGGAGGCCGAGGCAGGCAGATCACCTGAGGTCAGGAGTTTGAGACCAGCCCGGCCAACAGGGTGAAACCCCATCTCTACTAAAAATTAGCTAGGCGTGGTGGCACACACTTGTAAACCCAGCTACTCGGGAGGCTGAGGCATGAGAATTGTTTGAACCCGGGAGGTGGAGGCTGCATTGAGCCGAGATTGAGCCACTACACTACAGCCTGGGTGACAGAGTGAGACTCCATCTAAAAAAAAGAAAAAAATAAAAACTCAGGGGAGAAAAAAGAGAAAAAACAAAAACCCAACAATTTGTTCCATGTATTATCTCTAAATGTCAAAAGGCATCCATTTGTGAGTACAGTGGGCTTCATGTTCTGCGCTGGTCCAGGGAGGCGCTCGTAGCTAGCATACTTCCTCACACGTACTCTGGGGCCAACAAATCATCTCTATACCCTGACCTTGGCCCCCGTGTACCCCCAGGTTGGCTTCTTCAAGAGGAACCGGCCACCCCTGGAAGAAGATGATGAAGAGGGGGAGTGATGGTGCAGCCTACACTGTTCTAGCAGGAGGGTTGGGCGTGCTAACTGCACCACCCCTTATCCAACGAGTTGCCTCTAAGCTTTGGGTTGGAGCTGTTCCATGGGGTCCTCTTGGTGCCATTTCCCTCCCAACAGAGCTGGGCCATCCCCTCCTGCTGCCTAATAAAGAGACTGAGCCCTGATGCTGAGCATGCTGCCTCCTTTTGGGGCCAGAGGAGAGAGGACCAAAGGAATGTTTTGGACGGGGACCTAGGGCTGGTGGAAGTGTGAACAGAGAGGGTCTCTGCCAGGGCAAAGTTTGCAAATCACTGTCTTTGGGGAGTGTCAGGACGTACAGAGTTGGGGTGGTAGGTGTAAGAGAAAAGAGGGAGAGCCTGGCGCGGTGGCTCACGCCTGTAATCCCAGCACTTTGGGAGGCCGAGGTGAGCGGATCACCTGAGGTTGGGAGTTCGAGATCAGCCTTACCAACATGGAGAAACCCCACCTCTACTAACAATACGAAATTAGCTGGGCCTGGTGGCGCATGCTTCTAATCCCAGCTACTCAGGAGGCTGAGGCAGGAGAATCGCTTGCATCTGGGAGGCGGAGTTTGCAGTGAGCTGAGATTGTGTCATTGCACTCCAGCCTGGGCAACAAGAGTGAAACTCTGTCTCAAAAAAAAAGAAAAAAGGGAGAAAGGGCAGCAGGGCCTCAAGGAAGACTGGAAGGAGATGAATATGTCTAAGGGCAGGATGGGATGGGAGGGCAGGTGAGTGGGTGTCCTTGGTGGGCAGCTTTATTTATTTATTTAATTTATTTATTTATTTTTGAGACAGAATCTCACTCTTGCCCAGGCTGGAGTGCAATGGTATGATCTCCGCTCACTGCAATCTCCGCCTCACGGGTTCAATCAATTCTCCTGCCTCTGCCTCCTGAGTAGCTGAGACTACAGGAGTGCACCACCACGCCTGGTTAATTTTCGTATTTTTAGTAGAGAAGGGATTTCACCATGTTGGCCAGGCTGGTCTTGAACTCATGGCCTCAGGTGATCCGTCCACCTCAGCCTCCCAAAGTGCTGGGATTACAGGCGTGAGCCACCTCACCCAGCCAGGGCAGCTTTAAATAGCACATTTGTTATGATTTCGGAAGGGTAAACTTCACAATGACCTGAGGTGTGGAAAAATAACACGCTCTCCCTGCCTTCCTATCAAAAAAGGACTTTAAAGCTGTTTGGAGTGAGAAGGGGCAGAGGGAGCCTGGCTCAGCTGTTGCCTGAGGAAGGCAGCGTCATGCCAGGGAGGAGGGAGCAAGCATCACTGCCTGGCTACCCTGCTGCCATCCCTTCCTCTCCACCAAGAAGGGCCTTCAGCCAGGAAAGAGGATGAGGATGGAAGACAGCTCTCCAGCTTTAGTGAGTAGAGCTGAGCAGCATAGGTGGGGAGGTCTCCCTGGAGTCCTGAGGGATTTGTTCCTTCCTGGGTTCAATAAATATTTATTGGCCGGGCATGGTGGTTCATGCCTATAATCCTAGCACTTTGGGAGGCTAAGGCAGGAAGATGGCTTGAGCCCAGGAGTTTTTGGCTGCAGTGAGCTATGATCGTGCCACTGCGCTCCAGCCTGAGCAACAGAGAAAGACCCTGTCTCTAAAAAAAATTAAAATTGTCCGGGAGAGGTGGCTCATGCCTGTAATCCCAGCACTTTGGGAGGCCGAGGTGGGTGGATCACCTGAGGTCTGGAGCTCAAGACCAGCCTGGGCAACATGGTGAAACCCCGTCTCCACTAAAAATACAAAAAATTAGCTGGCTGTGGTAGCAGGTGCCTGTAATCCCAGGTACTCGGGAGGCTGAGGCTGGAGAATCACTTGAACCCGGGCGGCAGAGGTTGCAGTGAGCCGAGATTGTGCCATTGCACTCCAGCCTGGGCAATAAGAGCCAAACTCCGTCTCAAAAATAAAAATAAAAATAAAAATTACTCGCTAGATGTGGCAGTATGTGCCTGTAGACCCAGGTACTCAGGAGGCTGAGGCAGGAGGATTGCTTGAGCCCAGGAGGTCAAGGCTGCAGAGAGCCTTGATCTCACCACTACACTCCAGCCTGGGTGACAGACTAAGACCCTGGCTAAAAAAAAAATTTTTAATTAAAAATAAAAATCAATAATCATGGAGCACCTACCACATGCCTGGCACTATTCCAGTGCTGGGATGCAGCAGTGAACAAAGCAACGTCCCTGCTCTCCTGGAACTTACATTCCAGAGGTAAAAAGTAAAGTAAACAAATAAATAAATGTATGGTTAGTAGCAGTCAGTGCTGTGAGTGAAAATAAAGGTGACGAGAGAGTGATAGATTGTATGTGGATGGGCCGGGTGCGGTGGCTCACACCTGTAATCCCAGCATTTGGAAGGTTGAGGCAGGCAGATCACCTCAGGTCAGGAGTTGGAGAACAGCCTGGCCAACATGGTGAAACCCCGTCTCTACTAAAAATACAAAAATTAGCCAGGCATGGTGGTGGGCACCTGTAATCCCAGCTACTCAGGAGGCTGAGGCAGGAGAATCACTTGAACCCAGGAGGTGGAGGCTGCAGTGAGCCAGGATCGTGCCACTGCACTCCAGCCAGGCAACACAGCGACACGCCGTCTCAAAAAAAAAAAAAAAAAGAATATAGTGGATGTTTGGAGGGGTGCTACTAACATTGGAGGTAGGGTGGTCAGGGAAGGCCTCTTTGATGAGATAAGCAGGGAGATGAATGACTGAGCCATGCAGCTACATGAAGATAAAATGTTCTGGAAAGAAAGAGCAGCCAGTGAAAAGGCCCTGAGGTAGGAGCTGGCTTAGTGTGTTCAAAAAAAGCAAGGAGGCCCATGTAGCTGGAGGCAGGTGTGGGTGAGGGTTCAGGAGATGGGGGATGGGGGCAGGAACACCCCGTAGCCATGGGGAGGACTTTGGACTTGACGCCAAGTGTTGGGGGAAGCCATTGATGAACAATACAACAGCAAGAGCTGTTGGTATTTGATTCTACCCAAAGGTGTAAATAGTAAATTCTGAAAAGAATATTTTGACATCCATGCATGGCAAGTTTCGGAACAGGTTTCTATTTGGGTGACTGAACGCATTTAAGAAAAGATTAAGCCGTGATCCTTGAACACCAGCCAAATTGCCTCCTCCTTCTGTCATTGTGATTGGATGGCTCCAGACAACTTATCTTGATCCAGCAAAGCGTTTGGCATTTGTCCTTATAGACAAGACATAAATGTGAGCTGGATCATAGAGACTCAGATTTAGACCTGAACAATTCTGATAAAGCTGAAGGAGGTCTCTATGAAGCTCCATCCTGGCCCCGGGCTGCCTGGCATTGTCATGAGTCCCTTGAATGGAGGTAGAGGAAGCCACTCTTCACCCTGCAGATGGCTGCTGGCTGGGAGGGAGTTCCAACACAATGGGTGACTGAAGCAGATTCAAAGCAGCCTTGACAGATTGTAAAGTTGGGTGGAAACCAACAAGATGAAATTCACCAGGGATGAGTGCTAAGTCTTGTGTTGAGGTTCCAAAAAACTGGTTACATAAGAATAGTACTGGGAAATCTGGTGAGATGGAAATTTCTGTTGAAAAGAGAGAGAGGCTGGGCGCAGTGGCTCACGCCTGTAATCCTAGCCCTTTGGGAGGCCGAGGTGGGTGGATCACGAGGTCAGGAGATCGAGACCGTCCTGACTAACACAGTGAAACCCTGTCTCTACTAAAAATACAAAAAAAATTAGCCAGGCGTGGTGGCGGGCACCTGTAGTCCCAGCTACTCAGGAGGCTGAGGCAGGAGAATAGCGTGAACCCGGGAGGCGGAGGTTGCAGTGAGCCAAGATCGCAGCCACTGCAGTCCAGCCTGGGTGACCGAGCAAGACTCCATCAAAAAAAAAAAGAAAGAAAGAAGGAAGGAAGGAAACAAAGAAAGAGAGAGAGAAAGAGAGAGAGAAAGAAAGAAAGAAAAGAAAAGAGAGAGAGAAATGAAAAGAAGAAGGGAAGAAGGAAGGGAGAAAGAAAGAAGAGAGACAGTTACACTGGCAGTTTTCATTCTGTCCACAAGCTTATAATGATGTCCCCTTAAATCAGAAGACCCAACCAGGAGGGTTGCTGTTCTCTGGGAAATGGGGTCCTTGCCTTAGGTATCCAGTCCCCTGTTGGCCACCACACGGTGAGAAAGAGAAGGTGACAAACCAGAGAGAACCAGGGAAGAGATACCAGTTAAGGATTTGGCCAGGTGGAAACTGATTGATGATGACAACCAGAAATACTGAACTGGAAGGAAAGAGAGCTTGGCTGGGACTAGGGCAAGCCAATAGCTGTCCTCAAATATGGGATTCAATGGCTGAGGACAAAGGAGAGACCCAGTTTATCATTCACAAAGCCAGAACCAAGACCACTGAGAATCACCAACTGGTGGAAGAGAAAGGCTGCTGCCAGCCCTGGAAACACTCCTTAGCCATTAGCACTGCCCAGCAATGGATCATATTACCTCGGCACAGGTGAGTCCCTACCTCACCCTGGGCCAACAGTAACAGCATTTATTACGCCCCTGCTCCTGTGAGGCTTGTGCTAGACTCTTTACATCATTATTTGGCCATTACATCTTGTTTAGTTGTTACAGCACCCCTATGAGGTAGAGATTATGACGACTCCCATTTTAAAGGAAGACTGAAGACCAGAAGGCTATCTTGCCAATGGCTTAATAAGAGACTTAGGGCTAGGCACGGTGGCTCATACCTGTAATCCCAGCACTTTGGGAGGCTGAGGCGGGTGGCTCACCTGAGGTCACAAGTTCAAGACCAGCCTGGCCAACACGGTGAAACCCCATCTCTACTAAAAATACAAAAATTAGCTGGGCATGGTGACAGGCATCTGTAATTCCAGCTACTCAGGAGGCTGAGGCACAAGAATCTCTTGAACTCAGAAGGCAGAGGTTGCAGTGAGCCGAGATTGCATCATTGCACTCCAGCCTGGGCGACAGCAAAAGACTCTGTCTTAATGATCAGTAGCTGCAACACTAGAAAAATGGCGGAGCAAGAGCAAAGAAAAATCCCTTTGGTTCTAGAAAATCTCCTGAAAAAAAGGCTTACCAAGCCCTCAAAGCCACCCAGGCAAAGCAGGCACTTTTGTCAAAGAAGGAGCAGAGGAAGGGAAAAGGGCTCAGGTTTAAGCAACTGGAATCATTCCTACATGATTCCTGATGGCAGAAATGTGACAAAGTGCATCTCTGACGACTAGAAGTGAAACATCATGCCTTGGAATTGCCAGATAAACATTCCTTGGCCTTTGTTGTACGCATCGAAAGAACTGATGGCGTGAGTTTACTGGTGCAGAGAACCATTGTAAGACTTTGCCTAAAGAAAATTTTTAGTGGTGTCTTTGTAAAAGTCACCCCCCAGAACCTAAAAATGCTGCGTATAGTGGAACCTTATGTGACCTGGGGATTTCCAAATCTGAAGTCTGTCCAGGAACTCATTTTGAAACATGGACAAGCCAAGGTCAAGAATAAGACCATCCCTCTGACAGACAAAACAGTGATTGAGAAGCACCTGGGGAAGTTTGGTGTCGTTTGCTTGGAAGGCCTCATTCATGAAATTGCCTTCCCAAGGAAGCATTTCCAGGAGATCTCATGGTTCTTGTACCCTTTCTACCTCTCAGTGGCCCGTCATGCTACCACAAATAGAGTGGGCTTCCTCAAGGAGATGGGCACACCTGGCTGTCAGGGTGAACACATCAGTCAGCTCATCCGCCAGCTGAACTAGACCCAGGTGCCAAACTGCAGTAAATTTTTATTAATGAAGTGGAAGCATGGGTACTAGAAGCATGTGTTTTTGTTTTTTTGGGAATTTTTATCAAGTATCTTCAGAGAAGATTATTTCCAGCTTTATCTTCAAAAACTGGAAAGGAAGGGTCAAAGAAAAGACAGAAGCTCACGCCTGTAATCCCAGCACTTTGGGAGGCCGAGGTGGGTAGATCACCTGAGATCAGGAGTTCAAGACCAGCCTGGCCAACATAGTGAAACTCTGTCTCTACTAAAAATACAAAAATTAGCCAGGCATGGTGGCGCGCACCTGTAGTCCCAGCTACTTGGGAGGCTGAGGCAGGAGAATCACTTGAACCCAGGAGGCAGAGGTTGCAGTGAGCTAAGATCACTCCACTGCACTCCAGCCTGGGCAACAGAGCAAGGCTCTGTCTCAAAAAAAAAAAAAAAAAAAAAAAAAAGAAGAAGAAGAAGAAGAAGAAGGAGAAGAAACAAACAGTAGCTTATGTTCATGGCAAGCACCTCTCATCACAGTCCAGTTCCAAGGAAAAATTCCAGCGTTTTAGTTTAATGTTGGTAAATGAGTAACTCTAGCATTTGTACAAGGCTCCCTAAGACTCCTGCACCAGTCGACCAAGCCCAGGGACATAATTGAATTTGGAGATTCCTGGGACCTTGTTTTGAAAAAGACTTGAAATAGGAAGAAAGGCCCAAAAATAAATGTTCACTTGTCTCTGAAAAAAAAAAAAAATCTGTCTCAAAAAAAAAAAAAGAGAGAGACTTGGGGGGTGCCTAGGGGGCCTTCCCTGATATCACCCCAGCACTGCCTAGGTGTTTTGCCGGGAGAAGGGGGCCATCGAGCAGGGAGTTCTTACACTTTTCTGAGACTTTCATGACCGTACCCCTTGAGAGTGTTGTAAGCGATAGCCACTCCCCACCTACACACACAAATTTTGCACCAAATTTTGGGGACTCTCGAAACCCAAGAACCCGGGTGATGGTACCCTAATCCCGACACTCCTTTGCAGCCCAGAGTCTGCGAGCGCAGAGCTGGGGGCTGCGGGGTGGGCTGAAGGTGGGCAGTACTGGGGGGCGGAGGGCGGAGCGGGGCCGGGAGGGGGCGGTGCCGGGGGGGGCGGGCAGCGGTGTGGCGCACCGCCTGCAGGGGGCGCTTGCGGCGGCTCCGGGCGGAGACAATCGCGCTGAGCGGGCGCCGCAGCCGGAGCGGGAGCCGGAGCTGCGAGGCGCGGCGCAGAGCTGGGGCTGCGCGGGGCCGGGCGAGCGGGACCAGGCGGGAGCCATGGACCGCTAGGGCCCGGCCTAGCCCCGCGATGCCGCCGGCGAGTGGCCCCAGTGTCCTCGCGCGGCTGTTGCCGCTGCTGGGGCTGCTGCTCGGCAGCGCCTCCCGGGCTCCCGGCAAGTCGCCGCCGGAGCCCCCCAGCCCGCAGGGTGAGTCTCTGCCGGGAGGGGCCGCGATCGCGGGCCTGCGCCCCCTGATCAGGCTCCCGCCCGTCAGCCCCCTCTTCGCGGCGTTCGTGAATTGAGGGGTATTCGGTTTCCTGGATTCGAGTGGGGGGAGCTAAGCGATCTGGGGTCGGCGCTTCTGGGGAAAAGTGGAGGCGGGGAGAGGGAGGCCGTCCAGGGCGGGGGTCTTGGGGAGACACAATGGGTAGGGCGAGGGTCCCCACGCTCTGCGCCGCCGCCCGCTCCCTATTTGTTTTTCTCCCTCCTGGTCCGCGAGGCGCTGCTGCCTGAGCCATTGTCTACCGAAGACACCCGCCCAGGGGCGGGCTGGGGCGGGCGCCTGCTCCGCAGCCCCCTGCGGGTTCCTCGCTCCCGACCTCAGCTGGGTGGGGGCGCCGGCATCGGCTGCCACCCTAGGCCGGGACCGGAGGCTGGGAGCCTGGAGCTGGGTTTGAAGGGGGGAGGGGAGAAGTGGGAGTGGGTGAGGCTGTGGGCGGGATTGACTGCTCTAATGGGGTTCTTTGCCCTGGAGCCTGACAGCTCCCAGCCAGCCCCCCTGGTTTAGAATTTGGGGTGCACCTAATAAATGCTTGTGAGCCTATGACGGAGGACGAGCCGCAGTTGTGGGCCTCTGAGAAAAGGGGGGTACATTGTGATTCCCAGCTGAGGGAGCATGGCAGGCTTGTGGTCGCGGAGCCATGCTGAGCTAGCTGGCTGTGAGCAGTGCCGGCTGGGAGGGCAGGTGCCTGGGTCCCCGTTCAGCAGGCCTTCTGGCACTCCTGTCCCCTGCCCGCCCCCATATCACCCCCTCCTCATCCCACATCTCCTTCGCAGTGTAGGAGACCCTTCCCAGCGACTCACCGGGCGCAGGTGGGTGTGTGAGGTGGGGGTGGGGCTGGCTCCTGCAGCAGGAAAGGGTGGGGGAACGAGACCCTGACTCCACACCCCACAGGCAGGCCTGGACGCTTAGGGGCCTCCGCCCACTCCAGTCCTGAGCCCACCTCCCGGGTCCTGCTCTCCCTCCCCTGCCTGTGGGCCCCATCCCTGCCTGAAGCAGTATTCACTACTCACCCCCCACACTAAGGAACTGGCAGGAAAAGCAGGGTGGGGGGGTCTGGATGAGGGAAGTGGGGTCCGGATGAAGAGAGGGGGTCGGATTTCCTCCTGGATTGAGGCAGGCCTGGAGCCGGGAGAGGTGGATACTATATGGAATGTCAGGCTTCGAGGAATGGGTAGGGTTCGCCTTCTGCCTCCCCCAGCTCTCTGGGGGAGGAGATGAGGTTTTGCTTAGTACGAAGAAGCCCTAGTTTCTTAGGACGCCCCTCCCCTCAAGTCCCTGCACCTCAGGGGAAGGGGCCCAGGGAATTGGCTGGAATAGAGCCAGGATAGGGGGTTCTCTGGGGCAGCTGGCAGGGAGCCCAGGTTGAGAGGAAGGGGGAAGGGAATCTGCTAGGCACCTGCCCCCTTCTCCCCCACCCGCAAGGTTGGCACAGATCCTTACCAGCCCACCCCAGTTTTGTTTCCCCAGCCCCCTCCCTCTTCTGAAACTCTGACTTTTGAACCCAAGGCATTCCCTCAAATGACCATATCTCAGACTCGGGGTCCCTCTCCCCAGCTGCTCTATCCAGCTGTTCCTAAGCCCAGGATGGAGGTGGGAGTAGCCAGGCCCTTCTGGCTTCTCAGAATTCCTAATGGCTGTTGGCAGGGGGATGGATGAGGACCTCGTGCACATCCTCCTAGGCTCTACCCTCCCCCCACCCCATGTCACTTAACCTCTCTGAGCCATAATTTGTTCATTTGTAAGACATGGAAGGATAGTGCCTACATCATCAAATTGAAATAAGAATTAAATCACATCAAATGTGCAAAAAAACAGTAGAGGGGTGCCAGCTTCCTGGAAGAGCAGAGAGCGAGAGTGAGTGGAGTGTGCACCCACCCTGCAGGGTTGGGTTCTGGCCTGGGAGGGGAGGTGGGCTCAGGGGAACAGCTGGATGGGATGCCTAGGGCAGGCGTGGCGCTGGCTCCGGGTTGGGAGCCTGAGCTAAGACACCTGTCACTGCTGAGTGTCAGGCTCCACTCTAAGGCCTTCCCTCTCCTTGAAGTCTCCGCAGCACCCTGACCTCCCCAGGCCCTGCTGCTCTCAGCTCCAGACTCTTCCTTCCGTACCCGACCCCCACTAGATTTGCATCCAGCACTCAGCCCACTCCCCACCTGTCTCCTGGGCCCCCCACTGAGGTGTCCATACATGCATGACACACCTTGTTAGCAGGAAGGTAGGGGTGAGGTGTGTTCTTGAGGGAGGAGCTATGCTGATGGGAAGGGGTGCCCTGGATCAGAGAGACTGCCTGGAGAATCCATGGGAACAACTCAAGGCTTGGTTCCTCCCCATCACGCCATCTGAGGGCAGGATGCCTGCCTGATGGCCTGGCCATACTCTCCTCTGGCTGTGGGCAGAGGCATCCCTGGAAAGCAAAAGACTTGGGCTTCCCTCCCCAGCCCCCTCCACAATAGTTCTCTTGGGCCTGGGTTGCTCCCCCCCAGATCTCCTTCCCCTTGCCAGGGCCCCAGCTCCCTGCCTGATCTCCTGGGAGGAATGAGGGCGTTGCCATGGTGACTGACTGTAGCTGACCAGCTGGGAGGGGGCAGGCGGTTCATGTGAGGGGGAGGAGGCCAGAGTAATTTGTTTGGGCATGGGGTTGGGGTGAGTCCCTAAATCTGAAGGGAAACAGGCTTGTGAAAAGCATTCTGGGAAAAGGATGAATGATGGGAATGACCAGTTTCCTAGTGTCCCCTGTCAATTTCTTCCCAAGACCCCAAACTCTGCCCTAGCCTCCATCCTCCCTTTCAAACTGCTGAATCTTGACCCTTCTCTCCGCCTGCGGACCCAGCTTTACTTAGACTTTCTCAGCCCTCCTGTCCTTCCCCTCTCCCCAGGCCCGGGGTTAAGAATGTTGCTTCTAGAGGCAGACTGCCAGGTCTGGATCCCAGATCTCCACTTAGCTGTAGTCCAAGTATCTAAACTCTCTAAGCCTCAGTTTCCTTATCTGTAAAATGGACTAAGAGCATATATTATCAAATCCAATACACCACTGACTATAAGATGCACCATGATTTCAAGTACCAGTAAGAAAGGAAGAAATGCTGCCAGTTATAACGATGGCATCATCAATCATAGGCATAGCCTGAATTTAAAATTGTGAAAATGTGACACAACGCATGTGTTAGACGATGAAATACGGGAATAGTCCCACCTCCTTCATGGGCTGATAGGAGGTTTCAGTGAGTTCTCTGTGAATGCTGGGTCTTAAATCATGCCTTCTCTAGCCTCAGCCCCAAAGACTCTCCCAAACACAGCTCCTTCCTCTGATCTTGGGGCTCCCCCCAGCTCTTTTTCCCCCTCCCTCGTCCTCACTCCTTTCGCCCCATCTTGCCCACAGAGATCCTGATCAAGGTGCAGGTGTATGTGAGCGGGGAGCTGGTGCCCCTGGCCCGGGCCTCAGTGGATGTGTTTGGGAACCGGACTCTGCTGGCAGCTGGCACCACAGACTCAGAGGGTGTGGCCACCCTGCCCCTCAGTTATCGCTTGGGCACCTGGGTGCTGGTCACTGCTGCCCGCCCTGGCTTCCTCACCAACTCTGTGCCCTGGCGTGTTGACAAGCTGCCCTGTGAGTGCAGGGGCAGGTGGAGGGGGGGGACAGCAGCTGACCCTCCATCAGCCCCTTCCCAAAATAGTCTCCTTGGGGGTGGAGGGGGAGGCTTTCCAGCAGCTGCTGCCTGGGCAGGGGTACACAGAGGGGGCTGAGGGAGGGTGAAGCCTCTGGGACTCAGATGGAGGGGGTGCCTGGCTGGGGGGTAGGCGGTGGGCTTTCTTGGAGCTGACTGGCCATCCCTCCCGCAGTGTATGCGTCTGTCAGCCTCTACCTGCTCCCTGAGCGGCCGGCCACGCTCATCCTCTATGAGGACCTGGTGCACATTCTCCTAGGCTCTCCTGGTAAGGCTCCCCCTCACCCACGCCAACTCTTCTTCCTTCCCCTGACCTGGGTGTAGAGACCTCCACTGTCCTATATTAGCTGGGTGTCCTTGGGCAAGTCACTTCACCTCTCTGAGCCATAATTTGCTCATCTGTAAGATGTGGAAGGTTAGTGCCTACATCATCAAATTGGAGTAAGAAATCACAAAGTGAAAAAACACAGTACAGAAGGTGTTCAATAAATGTTTACAGTTATCGGGGCTTCTCGTGGTTTCTATTCTCCATCTATTCCTACCTTCCCTGCCACCTTTATCTTCAATGGGTCTACGCGGATTTGTTGTGCACCTGCTGGATGCACAGGTGCACAGGAAGTGCAAGGCCCAGAGCAAGCCTGCAGCTGTCCTGGTCTACCCCCAGGCTTTCCGTCTCGCTCAGCTAGTACTTACTTCAACTCCTAGGCCGTGCCAGGCATTGTGGCTGGTGCTGGGAACCACGGTGAGGAAGAAGACCCGCTCCTTGCCTTTGGACATTCACAGACAAGTAGGAAGACAGATCATTGCAAGCCCTGAAATAGTTCCAGAGCAGGCAGGGCAGTGGAGTGGAGGGCAGCTGCTTTCAGTGCTGAGACGGCCCTAACCTGCGAGGGGACCTGGCTGGGTGAGAGCTTGTCGAACGGAGCGGTCAGCCCTCGACTCAGGAATGAAGGGGAAGCAGAGGCACCTCCACTGGAGAGGA